>NC_058191.1:26780442-28030442 GCF_907165205.1 Coccinella septempunctata | reverse complement strand
ATTTTTACGAATACAAGAAATGTGGATATTCAAATATAAAATTGCAACAAATATAAACAGCTAATTTTCACTGAACTGAAAAAAATTGCTTCAACAAATATCAAATCAAAAACATAAATGTTTGTAATACAAATGGAACAATTCACTGGGGAAATAAATAATTTAATATGTATTTAAAGAGATTTTCTTCATGACTAATCAAAAGAATTCCTAATTCATACTCAATTTGAATCTTATTTTTGAGTGAAAAAATGCTTCTTCCAGAACAGCGTTCTGTTAGAGTGCGTATCAAAAATATCACCCAATATTTCGTTTCAACCTTCCGAAACGACACAGCCTGTCTTTTTAGCACTCACTCCACAGCCTCTCATCTACTCAAACACTGTCTTTTCGAATATGTCGATCAAAGATGAATATACAACACAATCCCGATAATTTGTACCTGAGTTCAAACCTACTTATTACATATTTATTAAAACAAAGGAACACCATGTGATCCATCAATATTTCCATTCTTGTTAGTTGAATGAGATTGTGTTGAATATTGTAAGGAAAGAGAAGACATAAGAACCATTGTTTAGGGTTAGCATTATAGAAAAGCTATATCCCCAGACAGTTCTAATACTCCATCACTATTTACTGAAGTTTTACTAGTTGTATCAACGCTTTCAGAAGAACCAAATTCCGCCTCTATATCATTATTTCTGCTCGATTCACCACCTGAAAACACTTTTCATCATGAGTAATATTAAACAAAAATGATAATAAACGAAAAAGTGACAAATTCTGGGAAAAAACAACTCTTTATATCAATGAGATCTTTATTTTGATTCATAAATGACGTATTACAAGTTAGCTGAAGAAATAGAAAACAGACTATTCATTGAGAAATGTCCGAAGCCAGTGGAGTTGCAGTATTAAATTATTTAAAACTATCGTACATTACGAATTTGATCAATCGTCACTCTACTCTAGCTCTAATTCCGATTTTGTCTCATATTTGGAATCGATATCTCAAACCTCTATTTAACCAAAATATGATATATTTCCATATAAATATTTTTATTCGGTGGATATAATACTCAGTAGTAAACTAGACATCTTCATGATCTAAGTATAATATATGTACACATTTATTTCTAATAAACTAATATTTCGATTAAAATAAATAGCTAACAAACAATTTAACATAATCGAACAATTCATTCTTTGCCGAGAATGTTAATTAATTATTAATTAATATACATTAACGATGTAGCATGAACACAAAGTCGAAAAAACACAAATTTGCATCTTTGCTTGATATCACAATCTTTTCAATATATCCTGTACTTTGAAAATAGGTTCTTGAATATGTCTCCGACTGATTTGATACTTTGATCAGCATTTGAAATCTTGCTTCAAGAATAATACTTCGTTGAGATCAATACTTTTATTGTATGTGAAAGTGCGGATTGAATTTTTTTCTCAACAGAGTACTAGTCAATCTTTTAGTTTCAAGGTTCATAATATTTCATGTTAAAACAACTATATGCGTTAAAGCTTAAAGTACATTAACCGAAAATTTCGATAAATTGTATAGCTTTGCAGAAAGAGATTTTCTACCTTTTTAACTAAATGAAAATGGAAAACCTCCAAAAATGAACATTTGAGACAAGTAAAGTGGCCAATAGACAGCAGAAGAACTTACAATTCATTCATATACATATCAGCAAGGTTCACTACGATGGCGAATTGCTGCCAAAATGGTTTGGTCAAATCGATAAACATTACGCCAGTGATTATTTATAATTGGGGTCTTCATGAATATTCAAGGTTATTTGAAGTGTTTTTTGTTATAAGCCCCAAAAGAAAGTTTCGTTTCAAAACGATTTATGGCATAAACTTAAATACATAATCGCTATAATTCCATTCCCTTTACATTTTACTACTATGTACTTGAATTCACTTAACAAAAATAGAAGTTGAATTAAGGAGAATGGACAAACCGAAATGGATGATTGTGATCTATAATTTTTTATGACGAATTTTCATATCGGCATAAAAAATGAGATTTCTTGTGACACTGACATGAAACTATAGCAAAAGCTTCCCATAGTTGGATATCCATAACAAATTTAAATTACTGAGTGGCAAGAAGAAAAAATCAGTAGAAATATTGATTCACATTTCTACCACAAAGTGTTTTTGTAGTTTCTAACTTTTTTTTGTTCAACAAAGAATTAAAGCAAGTTCTCGGTGTTCAACTCTTTCACTACCACTGACTCATATCCATATGTATATCCAACAAATATAAAAATGCGGCAATGCCATACGGAAGAAGTTTGCATAAAATGGGATGATTTGAACCGGGTTTATGTTTGACACAACCAGTATCGTCGATATATGCGCATGTATGACTTAATATATGCGGCGTTGGCAAAGCAGCAATATTACTGCATTGTTGTCTTTTTTTAGCACATGGTTAGAGACTTCAATGGCTTCATAACAATCCCGATATTATGAATGGAATGCTGGATCTATTCATCTTTCATTGTCATCGGAAGTTACCTTGTCATATAGAGGGACCTGGTTATACCAGGTTGAAAAAAATTTCAAAACAGACCTTTTGCAGCACACATTTTTTCCAAAATATTGCGAGTTAAATTATTGAAAATTCACGCTGCAGAACAATATAATGCCTTCTTTTTGCTGCACCCACAAATCCAAAAATTTGGCTAATACCTACTCATTTTTAAAGTGTTCAAAATGTCTCGATAAGATTGATAATGAACCACACACAACGAAGGCGACACGCTTTAGACAAAACCCCAAGCTCTCCAAATGGGCAGAATGCATATCAAAGCTCTAATAATCCAACGCATAGCCTAGTAAATTTTCATTTTATTAGGCTATGGCCAACGTATACCGTATTGTTCTTTTAGGCGAAGAGGTGAAACAGGGATCGGAGATGCCATTCGTAGTCAGCGCAGAACAAAAAATGTTACTCAAGTGAGTAATCGTACCGTTTTTCAGTCGTTTTATATAAAGTATTGATTTACTGCACCGACTCACAGAGGGGTCAAGCCAACTGCGTTAAAGTAAGCAAAGACTATATTATCCTTGCGTATAAACAGGATAAGTCAGACTACCAGAGTTTTGAAAGAATGAAAGAGAAAACTTTCTTTTGGGAAACTTTCAGGAAACGTTAAAGTTTAGATTCGCATAACATTTCTGCAGTTTATTTTCATATTTTCCCAGGACAGATTATGAATATTCTAGAATCCCTTAATCAAATGCAATTTCAGCCAAATTATTTTTTTCCAAGTGCTCTTGAATCTTAATAATGTCTGTACCTTTTCGTTTGACAATCGTTCGTTTTTTATTTGTTTTTTTTTATTTTTTTTTTCACAGAATTCTCTACACAACGTTCCTAAGATATAATATTAATACGTAAATATCTTCGTTACAAACAATTCTATTTGCGCTTCTTTTTGATCTTTTTTTTGGAGGCTTTTGTCACAGTCGGAACGATATTCTGTGATATTATTTCGTCCGCAATAGTAGTATTTTCCGGTAATTTTCCCGAATCATCGCTTTCGGTAGTTTCCCCTGATAAATCGACCAATTTCTCTTCGTCTGAAGATTTATCCAGCACATTAGAATACCGGTTATTTTTTCTATACTCCGGTAATGCCGGCTCTATGATCTCTATGGCTGTATCTTCGTCTGCAGGCGTTTCAATGTGTATCAACTTGACGTTTTTTATACTGGAATTAAAAGATTTCTTCATACCTTTCTCATCCGACAGATCCAAAAGATCACAATTTTCTTTTTCTGAAATATCTACAACTTTGTCCTTAGGTTTGGTAGCGGCCACTGAGCTCCAAGACCTTTTTGGAATCACGCTCTCGACTTCTTCATCGTTTTTGATGGGGAAGTTTTTGTTCGGAATGCGTACTCCTAATTTTGCCTTAGGTTTCCTAGGTTTCGCAGTGGTAATTTTATCTTCCGTCAAATTTTCTTCGTTCTTTTCGGCTATTTCTTTCTTCATGTTGATGTAAAGATCGTCGTAACAATCTGTGGCGTCCTCAAACATGTCAGTTTTGGCCTCTTTGTCTTCGTTCTTGTTATCGAAGTATGGGAAGTCGTAATCGTTTTTGAAATCCTTGTTGTCGTCGAATACTAATCCGCAGTCGATGTCATCTGGTGGAATACTTGAATATTTGTTTTCGTCCATTGAGATTGAATCAGACCGATTTGATATGTCGAAAGGTGTGCTGACCATCTCCTTCTTCTCACTTATTTGTTCATTGTCTTTTTTGACTTCATTCTTCTCGTTCGCGTTTATATTCCTATTGCTAGTTTTTTGTTTTGTAGAACTGTTAATCGTTTTTTCATTGATATGCTTTGGTTTCTTGTTGGTCGAAGGAATTTTCGAAGGTATATTTTTCGATTTGTTCAGCAACTTCACTGCAACTTCCGTGCCACCGTCCAAACTTCTAACAAGCATTGTGTCGATGGGATTGGTGTGCGGTTTTCCATCAGTATGCACTACCGGTTTTGAAATCAATATGGGTCGGAATAAAGCTTCGTCGCAGTTTTCGTGTATAACAGGTTCTTCGAATTCTTCCTGTTCCGTTTCTGCGTCAGAGTGGATTGTCACCACCGTTCCCAGAGGGTTCACTACTTTAGCAACCGGAGTCGCCTGGGATTTCATGGAAACTATTACGCGATGCCCACCTGGACAGAAAAAGCCAATGGCAGGTATTACTGAGGCATCAATTTCAAACAATCTTGTGTTTATGTGTGTGATGGAAACAACATGCTACATGCAGGGTATTGAAGCTGAGTGCGGATCGTTTTGCAAAACCTCAACTCGGATTATGCATTTTCAGTCCAAATTTATTTTCAAGCAACAAAAATTAAACCGAAACTGTTGTATCGACCGAATCGGCGTTTGAATGTCTTGCAAAACTTGCCTGTTGATTAATTTAGCAAAATAGTTAGCAAGCCGGCAGCCCATAGCCCAAAGTGAAAGTGAATTTCCTGCCTTTGGCTAATTCTGGTACAGCCTGGACGAGAAATAATAAAAATACCACAACCAAAATTAGCACAGTGTCAATAAGCAGCTGAAAACTGAAGGCTAAAACAGATAAATCATAAAATGAAGATAATTGGTAAAAATCAATAGATGGTCAGAGGTTAGGAGGAACATGGATACACTCGAAATGAGATTAAAGAATGAAAACATTATATGTGTAAAGTTATAGACAAATATAAATCCAATTTTGAGAATTATCAGCAGTGAATATAATCAAAAAAAATTATACTTTTCGTTTATTATAGCTTTGTTCGTAGAGTGGTTTGAAACGGTTGTGAACTGTACAGAGCAAGCGCAATTCCATTTTAGGGTAGCGAAAATCCATTTGCGCTTGCTCTGTACAGTTCACAACCGTTTCAAACCACTCTACGAACAAGCCTTATAATGTTATGGTAAACATGAGTTCATGCATCTTGTAGATTATCTAAATTTATATTCCACATATTTTAGTCATTACTGAAAATTCATTCACCATCAGGATATTTTTTCATGAATTATTTTAAACTACATATTCGATAAATAAAATTTCCTATATACAATTTGTTCTTGATTCAGTGAGTGAGATCATCAATAGATGATGATTGGTATGTTCCAACAGTTTGTAATTTTGAAGCTTAATTTTCCATAACATGAAATATTTTATTATTGGTTACTTCCAGAGACCTTAATAATATATATTATAAAATTATGATGAGAATATAACAAGAAATAAGAAACTAATTGATGTATTAAACCAACTACTTGTCTCACAATTGATGTCAAGATACATTGATATTCTGAAACCCAACTCATCTAATACGTGTTTTTATTCGTGTAAATATGAAATGTGCGATATGAATAAAAATTTAAGTACAATGGTGAATGTTCTGCATAAAGCACATAGATATTTTAACATGCACCTACTCATTTCGTTTTCCTGAGCATTGTTACTCAAGATGGATCTAATCAGTCTACCTTAGTTTAGAAGTTAAGGACTTCTGATGTTCAAAAAAGTTGCATCTAAAATTACGTTAACCTTCTTTTCTACTCTAGATTAACAAATTTTCTATGGACATGAATTCGTCTCGTTCAAGAATATTCTTCACATTAAATAATTGGACTGATCAAGATTTTTTATCAATTAGATGAATTATTTTAATCAAGTATGAGCAACATACATTCAGAATTCGAAAAAATATTGACTTTACTTAATGTCCTATTGAAGTTATTTTGTATGGAAGATGTAAAATTGTAGGTTCTAGAGCACTAGCAGAATGAATATGTAGTTCTATTATAGCAGCGTCAATATACTGGATGTTGCCCAGTGCTGCATTCAGCAACCGAAAGCGATTACTAATTCTCAATCTTTACGGCTTACTATCAGGTTATACAAGAACTAAAAATATTCTGATGAAGGTAGACTCCCAACGCATAAGAAAGAGATCACTTATCATTATAAAAGAGAGAGATGGGAGGCTTCTATCTGTATATCTAGCCCTTTGACGGATTTGTTTCTGTACCGAGCTGTATGTATTATCATACATATGTTCATTTTTACAACTTACTTTTGAATCACCTGTTTATAAATTTTTCGTGAACAATTATATTGCATGAGTGTGTTATGATTAATTGAACATACATAATTTCTATTCTAGTCTTTCGCGAACAGAAGAGAAAGTATAACTTACAAACTACAATAAGATAGTACTATTTATTCCGATCTCACTAATTGTGATATGACGAAACGCTTGTAAGATCGAAGTTTTCCATTTAATTACTTTATCAAAAATTAAATTGCACCCAATAGATGCTAACCCTCTTTGTGACGAACCATGAAGCAGGTACTAATAGATATTCACTGATAATGATAATAGGGATCTACAAACATAGCATGCAACAGTAATGAACTTACCTGCTTCTCTGCTGTCTGAAGATTCAAGCATGGCATCAGCAAGATCTTCCTGAAGGCGCGTTTCTTCTGAGCCTCCAAGGGCGTCCGTTTTGGCGTGATATGTGTTTACAGGAGGTGACAGTTCTCTACTATTAGCTGATCCGCATTCAATAAGAACAGCGTTTTGAGTCACTGGCATGTTCACTGGTTTAGAACGAGCAATATCAATCTGCTGAATATTGCTTAAAGTAGCCGGTACCCTAGAAAGAAATTGAGTAGATACTAGGGAGGACAATTAATTTTTTTACGTTCTGCATGATTGTAGTTGGAATCACCGAAACAAAGTTTTATTTACGGGAAACTTTTAAACTAAAAAAGTTATGTAGCTTTTGTACATACTGATAAATTGAACTTAGGAGCCGTGGACATTTAAAGGGAGAATAAGAAACTGAGGAGAGAAATGTTCCAATTTTGGAACTCACCTTGATGCTGTGGTGTAAGTTTTGAAAACAAACTGAGGACCCATCCAAAGCCTCCTATGCGGCCCGGCATGCGTGAGTATTTCGACCTGGGACAGCCAGTGGCTGTCATTTTGCGAAGAAAACGATCTCTTGAAAGCGTCACTAGGAACAAAATACCGGAGATATTCCTCTGCCAACGGTAGTTGAACATCTTCAGCATTCTGCCTCCTTTGTAGCACCCATTGAGACCTAGGAGTAGCCTTGAGTTGAATGGGAGTGTCGTCACATACCAAATCTGGCGCCCCATTAGATACCGGGATAGGTTCCAAGTCGTATTGGAACAATATACCGTTTGAATTCATTTGGAACAGGTGTTCTATGAATTTATGCTCGTTTTCGTCTGTTGGCATAGGCATAGTCGAATGTGCTCTTGATGCAGCGAAGCATGTGACCACTTTAGTGTACACCAGCTCATCTGAAGATGAAGACGATCGCTGTCGAGCTGAAACAAAGCACGAGCACAATGTGACGCTTTATTATACTTATATTTAAGAGAGGAAATATGAAAAACTTCTGTTTCAATTTTTGAAAAATGTTGAAGTACCTACACTAAAGCTAACCTTAAGACTGCAAATCAGTTATGAGTATACCCTGTAAGTGACAATAATATCTATTGATCATTGTACAGAGAATATTTTCCGGACTAGATTAGTTTATTGTTTCTTGTAACGCTTGGATTTACATAGCTCTTTCTTTCCGTTTATGGGCCAACATGCAGGGACTACTTCCTCTTCTCGCCATATGAGATCCCGAGCTTCGACAAAAATGGGCTATTTTCCATTTACTGTGTTGATATTATACAGGGCGTTTCCAAAGGTGAGGCTTTTTTTTGTAACTCATTTCGCCAAAATAGGGAATACTCCTTCTGACGAAAATGAAACGTCACATTTTGAAATAACCATTTCAACCGTTTCCCAAAAAAAATTATTTTAAGTACTTGAAAATGAAAAATAAAAATGGGTATTTAAAATTTAAAGCGTTTCTATTGCACAAGTTGGCAACATCGAGTGAAATATGCGTTGATAATAAAGGACAACAAATACACTATGTTGATGAGATAGACAAAGAAGGCTGTCTATGATGTTTGCGACGAACGTGGAAGGTCGTAAAATTTTATGGGATTTTTATGGCCTGTTGCTGTTGAGGCTCGCCAGTGAGTACGCGCCTTATGATGACTGTAAATAAACAGCTGGCTTTTTAAACAAGCCATTGTTTTTTTATTTTCTAGTAGGCGCTGTTGCCAAATCGTAAACTAGAAACGAGCCGGATTAAATCTTAAAACCTCATATTTGAAGAATGATTTTGAATAGTTTCCGTGGTGCATTTGAAAAATTCATGAATGAAACTCATAATTATTCAGTTCAAACTTGCATATGCTGTGATAACCCAAATTGAGGAGAATTCCCCATTGCCTATATAAAATACTGAAGACGGCTGAGCTATAACACCAGAAATTTCAAGTACTGGACTGTGGAAGGCGACTCCGGCATCGGAAAAACGAAAGATAACATAAACTAGACCAAAATTGTTCACAATGGTTCAGTAAATCCGAGTCTATCTGTAATTGCATCTGGTCACTTGAAAAAATTATTCTAGAAAATTGAGACAGTTCATTGAAAATGCTTGTGTTGTCGAACAGCTCAGATAGAGATTTTGATCAGACTTTATGTCAATAAAAGTCTTTCACCGCAACTTTTGTCTTTATATTCAAAAATAAATGATCATTAAGTAAGCTATGGAACTCATCCATGTTACTCAAAACGACCAATAAAAGTGAAATGTTTATCATCCTTTATAGAGAAAATTCATTACATTAGAATCTGAATGAATCATTTGACAGGAAAATTCGTTAAGTAATTTAAGCAGAAAAAGCTAGGATTATTTGGACAAACTTGCAACGATGTTGTACTTTTGACGGCTGACGTCACATAATTCCTAACGTTGACCAACTTATAATGAGCAGTGTATTTTTTAACAGGGAATTTCTTCTTATGTGCTGTTTCAAAGAATGCGATTAGTAAGAAGAATTAATAACTCACTGATTGTGCTTCTCGAAGGCAAACCCGCTCCAGCCGTTTGGCTTGCCGTTGATAGTCTAAGCTGAGCCAAAGGATTTATAACGGTGGGATTAGGAAACGGTGGGTGTCTTGGATTTGCATATGGATAAACCTTCGCTCCTAGGCTTTCTGTACCAAGTATCGGGCTCCTCGGTCGTTCTTCATTTGAAAGACCAGCAGATCTATGATACCTTGAAAGTTTGTTCACCACGCGCTTCTTGGTGTGCGTCCTATAGTTTATATTACCGCCGTAGGGAGTGATAGGAAACACGTGGGTTGTACCCCTCGCAGAAGATACTGCCACCCATCTAGAGTCCGATGAGAAAGACATCGACTGAATCGTTGCCTCTGTGTCGCCGCGATGCAAAGTGTAGAGATGGTGTACGGAGCCCATCTGAGAACCCAAAGGGTGCGGATGGATGCGGAAAACGTGGAAATCGTATCCTTTGCAATCGGCGGTGAGTAACAACATCCCGCTCCTGTCGAATTCAAGCTGAACTATGACATCGCTGTGAGCCATGAAGTGGGCCACTACAGCGTCAGCTGGAATCGCACCTTCGTTCCCTTCAAGCTTATGACACTGAAACGAAATCAGTCCACTAGTGGATGCTTCACGCGTTAGGTTAGGAGTTGTAGTCACCAGTTGATATCAATATCGTCTTTAGCGTCTTTTCGCTTCTGAAGTATTCATAAATAAGGCGTTCAAATATTTAATTCCGAAATTAATACAAGAGAGCATATTCACATTCATGTTTTGATCAAATATCAATAATAAAACTAATAAAATTGTAGTGATCGTCTGTGATTTTCGAATATCTCACATTTTTTGAGTTTTTTCTGGTCTGCACGATTTCTAAACTTAATCAACTCTGATCAAAAATAAAATTATCTCCAGAAAAATCACTTCATGAAGTAGTCGTCGGGTATTCAAAGTACATATTTGGAAACTACCCTTCCGTAGTTTATGACTTCAAAAACAAGTATTCAACTTGCATATAAATTATTCAACATATCCGCTGGTGACTTTTCCTACATTATTTCATCATTACCTCTAAATTTAAAATAGTAACGGTTCCTTTATCATAACAATCATTAGGACCTCCAGACTGAGGGCTTCCAGGACCAACTACGCTCGGTTTGAAATTTGAGTTCCCTGTGAAGCTGTTGGCTACACTTTCGCTAAGATCCTTGAAACCTTGTGTTAAAGTTTTAGCGCACTGTATTACTGTAGCTTTGTAGCTCTGTAAATAAAGTGCATCTCAAAATCGACATATTACATGTTTACTTCAGGAACATAGTCCAAAAACTTATTGCATCTTGAGGTAGGTACCTCAATAATTCCACATAAATTATGAATTTACCTGAACGCCTTCGTTCTCACATCCCCCACAACTTTTTCTAGATGGCACAAGAGTCTTATCGGCAAATGCAAGCCAGCGAGCTCCTAGTGCAATGGGATTACAATTAATCCCACTACTCAAATAACATGTTGTTACTGAACATCTTTCTTTCAAGCTAAATGAATCTAAAACTGTTATCTTCTCAGCGAATGTAACGACCACAGAAGTTTTATTGCAGTGCAGGTCGATCACTTGGTTTCTGAACTTGATATGGTACACCTAGAACAGATCATATTTCTCAAGTCTATTCACGTATTTATCCTTGAGCAGATACCTGTTCGCCAGTTTTCAGGGAAACGAAACTTAGGGTTGAGTGCATGGCGGCAGGAGTACCATTGTCACAAAGAGCTATTAAAGGTCTTTTATCCATAAACAAATCAACAATATTTTCATCCACTATATAGGGTGATGGTAGAATGCGCAATGTTTTAATGTTCAGATGTCTCCAGGACATTATTTCAGTTGCTTCTCCAGTTGCAGAAATACACCATACCTTCAAAGGAAGACAGGAAGTGAGTAGTAATAAATCACTTTTAAGACTCACTGGTAATACAAAAAATATTTATTATTGATCTGAGAGAGTGGATTTAAATATGCATCATAAGTGCTGCTAAGGAGTTTTTAAGAATTCTCTGATGAAATTGAAATTTAGTCAAAATCAACTGAAAAACGGTCATTGTTATTGACAGATAATCCACACGAAAGGTGACTATCGAAGTTCCAAAAATTTTCAAAAAGATGGAATCAATCAAATAATCGTCAAGACCGAACGCTGCATCGAGCTCCATAAAATTTTCGTATTTATCACTAGAAGAGTTGCTCTTTCAGAATAAGTTTCACATTTCCATCTACGGTTATTGTTATTGAGAGATAATCCACCCGAAAGGTGACTATCAAAAAATTTCCAAAAAGATGGAATCACTTGAATAATCGTCAAGACCGAACGGCTGCATCGAGCTCCATAAAATTTTCGTATTTATTACTAGAAGAGTTGCTCTTTCAGAATATGTATCACATTTCCATCTACGGTTATTGTTTTTGAGAGATAATCCACTCGAATGGTGACTATCGAAAAATTTTCAGATTTATTACAGGTGGTCCCTGTTAACAAGAATAATATAAAGGAGGTCCCTGGCCAAGAAAAGGTTGGGAACCCCAGCTATATAGTCTATATAGCAGATAGTCACAGTACTGAAGTGAAGTCAGGAACGCCATCTGGTAGATTGTTCCTCAGTTATAGAATTTATTTTATTTTTCAATGATACGATATTGCGACATGATATTTCGCATAAGTGCTTGTTTGAACCTCACCAATATTTCAATTCCTTTGAATTAATATTATTCAAATATTGAGAAAGATAATTTTGGATGCCTCTAACTTCGCAAACCTCGAGCGAATTGTACGTCTTATTATCGTAAATAAAAATCTGTTTTTATCATACCGCACTTTCACTGCACCACTAAGCGAGTTCGGTAATGCATATCAGCCATATCCGGTAACTTTTAACTTAAAACTCGCGAGGTCTTGTGTTCCGATTAGTCTATTGTCACGTGATTCAATTTCCCGGATATAGGGAAATCTAACGAATTGTAGAAATAGTCGGTTGCCGTTGAATACCGTGGGGCGGGCAAACTTTTACACACAACGGCTCTAAGAAACGCACTGAGTGCCCCACGGTAACCAAGGGCATTCCTGCAATTTTGGAAATTCATCAGAGTGCCCTAAAGGGGATATGCATTACCGAGCTCGCTTCTTGAGGCTTTCACTAAACATAATTTTCTCAAGAAATGGATAGGAATTTACAAAAGCCACTAAACCAACACTTCACGAAGTAAGACTTTAGGAAAAAAAATGGCGGTCCACTAAAAAATCAGCTGCGTCGAAATGCTATTTTGAGGGATAGTGAAATTTTTTAATAGTTGAAGGGTGAAGTTGTACAGGGCAAATGCTTCATATAATTCATTGCATAAATCCAGATGGCAGTAATGGCATTAGCAAACAGTAACAACAAGAGATTTCACTCATGAATTTTGGCAGAACTCCTGTCAATGACCTTGATCTGTGTCTGTTGAGTGCTCTATTCAAGCAATATTGGAAAGATCTTTATATTATATACGAGGATATATTGAAAAATTCTTAGCCTACTATAGAACCAAACAAAATTTCAATGTCCAAATATTTTATTACTCAACATATTCTTCTTTTAATTGTGTACATTTATTACAGCGAACCTGCAACGTCTCTAGGCCTTTAAAAAAAAATGTTTCTTCTTGCTCTACAAACCAGATCTCCACAGCTTTTATTACCTCTTCGTTGGAAAAAAATTTACGACATTTTGTACTCTTTTTCAGTTGATGAAAGAGATGATAGTCGGATGGAGCCAAATCTGGTGAATAAGGGGGTTTTCTAGTAATTCAAACCCTAAATTACGAATTTTTTGCATGGCAACATGGGATTTGTGTGCAGGGGCGTTGTCCCGCAAAAACAAAACACCTTAGGATAGAATAGTAATCTCCGGTTATTGTTCTACCCTTATCCAAGAAATCAATCATTATTACTCCATGGCAATCCTAAAAAACTGAAGCAAAAACTTTTCCATCACGCTTTGGTCAACACTCAAACATTTGGGTATCCATTTTGCAGCAATTTTTCTCAAGTCCAAATTGACGTGAACTATTTGATAAACGCGTTTGTATGAAATATTCAGTGCTTCAGATATACGTTTTAGCCCAATTCGACGGTCTGATAAAATCATGTCGTGAACTGCATCGATATTTTCGGGGACTGACACAGAAACTGGCCTTCCCGATCGTTCATCATCTTCAATGTACAATTTATCTCTTTTGAAGCTTGTCCAATTTTTCACGGTCGCATACGGAGGACATTGATCACCAAGGGTATTAAGCATATCTTCGTAAATCTGCTTACCTCTTAACCCTTTTAAATACAGGTACTTGATGATGGCTCGATACTCCAATTATTCGATTTTCACAATTTCGGTGGACATCTTTCTTTTAATTTATTGCGTAACTCTGGTTTACTTTTTTTACCTCAAACTTCACACTGGCACTTCTAATGAGTTACTGTTCATTACTATGGTAACACAATATTTTTTTTATGCATGGAACTGGTCTAGGCTAACTAGATATCAATACATCCTCGTATAATAGATTCCTCGATATACAAATAGATACATTTTATATTTTTCTAAAATAGCATTTCAATTCATATTCTAACTTCTGTTGTGATTTGTGGTAACTAATTAATTATTCAAATATAAGATTGCATTCCTTGAAAACACCATCTGTTTTAATTTCTACCTAACAGAAGATTAATATATAAAAAAACAAGTGGCAGCTAAGTTGTAGTAGTTCAAGGTGTGTCCTGCTCAATGTCTCAAAAAATTCAACAATCTTAAAGGTAAAGTCATTAGTTTTCTCACAGAACCTTAGACTTACCTGAGCACCTTTAGTGTACCCTACCACTAAAAAAATTGGTGGAGATAAATGTTCGCTCTCAGGAAAGTAGCAGAGTTCTTCAAATTCAGCTTGTTCAAATCGTACCCATTGTATTTGATCCCCAACATTTGTGTGAGAAGATGGGACAACGTCACTGATAAAACCAGCAGCTCTGTCCAAAAGGGAAGGATCAGTAACAACTTGGGGATTGACAACATGAGGATCCTCCTTGACAGTCTTCGGTACTTGGTACTTTGTTGTATCGGATGACATTTTCTTTAAGTTTTACTAGAAAAGCATAATATACTTAATTCGAACTAATGTGTAAGTTGAAGGTTGTAAGTTCAGTTAGGAACTACTAGAATGAATTAGGGAAGATGATTTACATTTTCTAACCATCAATGATATCAAATATTAATCATGATTTTCACAAAAAAATTCAATAATATCTAGATTCTAGATTGGAATGCGATATAGTTGTTCATTAGTGGAGAAAATTGCGATATTTAGAAAATCAAATTACCCTCAAAAGTTTTGTTGAAAAATACTTGATACTTTCATGAGTAGCAGAAGTTTTAAATCCGATAAACAATGAATCGATGCAAAAAACTGCATCTTTCGTGATAATACACATCCCAGACATCTGATTGAATTGAAAGTCCTTGAAGTATGTTTGCAATGTTCATACATAAATAAAAAAATTATTGATCAACTTATATTCAAACAATTATTTTTTGTGAGCATTATGTTTAATATGAAATTTTATTTCTTTGTAACAACACAAAATCAGTCAGGATTCTAGTTGTGATGCAATAGTGTCAAAACAAAGGGTGTGAGATTAACTTGAGAACAAAGGAAATGTTTATAGCAACATTATTCCAAAGCATTAAAGTAAATGGCAAATAGTCATCATTAGTAATCAATTTAGGATAATGAATAAGCAACTGACTTACACTGTTAAGAATCACAATATTATTTCGAATTCACAACTGCGCCATTTCTTGAGTTTGTGAGATTTCAAAATGATATGTTACTTGACGTCATTTTTCGCGATTTATATTATTAGTATCGTTTCTTATACGAATGTTGATTTTCAGATTTCGATCAAGATTCGTTGAACTGAAAAAAATCGATTTCGAATTTGCAAAGTGGTTTGTTTTTATCTAGTAGTACAAACAAAACCAACGTCAATTCACTCAAGGAAAATAGTGACAGTTCGTTTCATTGAAAACAGAAATCAGCTGTGTCTGGGGATCGTATCGTTGATAAACAAAGCAGCCGGCAACGCTGTAGAAATTCTGATGGGTCGATAGAAATTATTAGCTAGAAATAAGCATTTTATTTTATTAATTTGTACAAATAAAACTGTGCGCTCGTATCATTTTCCAAATTTTCTGTAGAACAGATCATATTTCAACTCATTATTGTAATGGGATGAGTGCTTTTTCTACGTAATATCGAATTATTCCAGTAGAAAAGAAATATTATATTCCAGGTGACATCTATTGGACTCTTTTCTCGTTTGAGCAGCAATGTTGCCATTGTATCCGTTTTCTCAAAAGTTCCGTAAATAGAAAGAATTTGACGTCTATCAATTCAAAAATTAGGTATTATTTGCCTTGTATCCAGTAGTGTGTGTAGTATTTGGAAAAGACAACCATTAAATAAGTCTTGGATAATGGAAAATAATCATAGTATTCACAGTAACAATCAAAACATGCCAAAAACGAATATTATTACTCAAAAGTTTTTCATCAGTTTCCATCAGAAGTAATTCAATTGAATGAGAATTAATAATATTTGTAAACAAATATTTTTTCATAAATTATTTTTCATTTAGTTGAATGACTTCTGATGGAAACTATTTATTTTTGAGGAATAATATTCCTTTTTGGCATGTTTTGATTGTTACTGTGAATACTGTGATCATTTTCCATTATCCAAGACTTATTTATTGGTTTTCTCTTCCACATTCTACACACTACTGAAAAAAGCCAAAATTGTACCTAATTTTATCAAAATTTTTACGATTCTCCAATAATTTCTACATGAACACAATACAATATACAATACAATACAATCGTTATTGAAAAAATCGACGACAAAATCGGAGGTGGGCACTTAAGTAAACTTTTACCATATTGTATTCTTCTGCAATTTATACAAATATATAGAAGAAAAAAATTGTGATCAAATTTGGAATTTCGCCATCGGCGTAGAATTTGGAAGGGGACCCTTGGTAGTAACCACAAACGTTTATTTGACTTAAAGCCTTAAATTCTGATTTTTGTTTGTTTTCGGACTGACCATGAACCGTTTAAGAGATTAAGGAATACCGTATACCGTATAGAAAACTAACTTCCGAATCCCCTGAATACGCCCCTGCCACATCTTGAAAACTCTATGGTTTCCCACAGAGTTAAATGACAGGAATAAACGTCATTAAGTTCTATGATTATGGAAAATCTAACCTCACATTTTGCTACTGACATAAATGATGTTTTTTGCTTTTGTTTAATAACAAATGCATCTATTGTTTATTAACTGATATGACTCCATATTTTCTCATGGCAAATCGTAATCAACCAAAATGGACAATCACCTGCATAATTTGAACGGGCATCAGAAATTCCTAAGAGAATTCATAAATCTCTACAGACAACAAGAATGTCTTTGGAACAAAGATCATCCAAACTATAAAAATAGGAACGATCGCAGTGAGGCGTACGAAATTCTACTCAAAAAATGTAAAGAATACATTCCAGAGGCTGATGAGGATTATGTTAGATTGAGAATAGACTCTATGCGTTCTACTTTTCGAAAAGAACGAAAAAAAGTTTTGAACTCACGAATGCAAAACCCTGATTCCAAAAATGTATATAAGCCATCTTTATGGTATTATGATCTTCTGTTATTCACTACTGGTGAGGTAAATGAGGAGCAGGATAACTCGATAACCAATGAAACTACTGTAGAAACAAATCCTGAAGATTATAATGTTGTTGTAAGGAAACCCATTACTGGTGTGGATTTCTTTCATTTATAATATTTTTTTAGAGAATCCCATTCTGGGGCAGAGAATACTCTTCTTTGGCCATTAATCTCTACAAAAAACATACATGCTTATATGCTTTAAATGACCCTAACTACAAGAGTAAACATAAAAGGGTTGAAGCTATTAAGAAAATAACTGAAGAATTGAAGGCTAAAACAGGCAAAATATTCTTCGAGGATGACGTAAGGAGAAAAATTCATTTACTTAGGGGACAATTTATGTATGAATTCAGAAAAATTGAGAAGCATAGACAGTCTGGCAAAGATGTTTCTAGCTATCAACCTTCTCTTTGGTGTTTCAACATGCTCTTTTTCCTCAGAAAACATATTGTGAAAATGGAAAGTATGCTCAAGAGAAAAGATGGAGATCAGATCCAGGTAATATTATTTGAAGTGATTCATACAGTAACTCCTGATAGCCATGAATATTCCAAGATTTCTTGTATTTGAAATATCCAAATAATATATTTTTTCGCAGCGACAAAGCAAAAGAATTAAGATGAGCAATGGGAATATTTCTAGTGACCAAGATTATAATCATGCAGAGGTAATTATTTTCTTTTCATTCACAAGTGTTGCTCATTTAACAACAATTGTGAATATCATTGCATATATTTCCAAATAATTTAAGGTTCTCAAACAGGAAAGTGATAGTGGGGATAATGATCGAGATAACTATGAGGTATCGGCAGATAATATCGATAATGACTCATTTGATCAAGTTGATATTTCTCAAACTGTTGAGGCAGGAAACAGTTTGGATATCAAGCAGACTGATGATGTCTATGATACAATAGGAAAAGTGATGGCTAAAAGACTTCGAGACATGACAGCAGAACAGAATGGTATTGCCTTGAAATTGGTACATGATTTAATGTATCATGGACAAATGGAGAATTTGACATCTAATTCTAAACTAGTTTTATAATTGTATAAATATTATTATGTTATTGTTAAATTATTTTAAATTTTGTACATTCAGAAAACTTGTTTCTTTATATATCTTAAGAAAGATATTGTGTTAAATGAGGTGTCCTGATGATATAATGAATCTTTTTCAACTTTGCTTGATTAATATGAAGGAGATTTATCCTGAAAATTGGCAATTCAATAAAGGAATTTGGATGATTAAAAGAGAACTGAGTGTTGTTATGTCAGTGCCAATCAAAAATTTTATTGTCACACTATTGCACATTTTTTTAGGAATAATAGGGAATACTCCTCCTGACAAAAATGATGTATTTTTTATGAAATATCTTTGAAACGTCACATTTTGAAATCACCATATCAACTGTTTCCCAAAAAAAATTATTTTAAGTACTTAAAAATGAAAAATAAAAATGGGTATTTAAAATTTAAAGCGTTTTGTTTCTATTGCATAAGTTGGCAACATCGACTGAAATATGCATTGATAATAAAGGACAACAAATACACTATGTTGATGAGATAGCCGGGTGCTGTTGAGGCTCGCCAGTGAGTACGTGCCTTATGATGGCTGAACATCAATAGCTGATTTTTTATAAAGCAAACATTGTTCTTTTCATTTTCTAGTAGGGGCTGTTGACAAATCCAAATCTAGAAACGAAGCGATTTAAATTTTAAAACCTCGTATTTGAAGAATGATTTCGAATACTTTCCGCTGTGCATTTGAAAAATTAATGAATGAAACTCATAATTATTCAGTTTGAACTTGCATCTGCTGTGATAACCCAAATTCAGGAGAATTCTCCATTCATTGAATGTATGGAGGATCTATCTTCAACATAGAGGTGGAAAAATTCCAAATCTATGTACGAAAATACAGATAAAAAGCACTATCAACTACCGCGAAAATTTGATGCGAAAGCACCGTTTGAAACCCCAAAGACAAATGAAAGCAATTAATATTAACTTAATAATTAATTTCTTTGCCAATATATTTATATTTGAAAAAGTTTGACTGGGTGTTGCTGGTATCTTAGACTTCAATTCTTCCTGAGAATCCTAAACTTCATATCTAGGAGTGGCGCTTTGGTGGACTATCGTCCGGCTAGGTCACAATGCTATCGCAGGAGCCCAATGTTCGGTAGTCCACTGAGTACCTGTCGTTTTGAATTCGCTTGCCGGATTCAAGTATTCTCTTTGGAATCGTTTGCCTTAGAAGTGCTTATACCAAGTATCGTCTGCTTCAATTCTTCCCGAGAAACAGAACCTTCACGTATCGCAGTGGCGCTTTGGTGGACTATCGTCCGGCTAGGTCACAACACTGTCGCAGGTGGCCATCTTGCTCGGTAGTCCACTGGGTGCCTGCCGTTTTGAAGTCACTTGCCGGATTCAAGTATTTTGTTTGGAACAGTTTGCCCAGGTAGTACCGGTGTCCAGTCGCGTCCACTGTAATTCTTTCTCAGGAACCGAACCTTCCCTACTTGTAAGGACGCTTTGGTGGACTATCGACCGGCTAGTTCTCAAGGCTATGGCGGGAGCCCTCCTTAATTGTTAGGTCACTGAGTGCCTGCAGTTTTGAGGTCGCTGGCAAGATTCAAGAATTCCTTTAGGTTTACCTATCCTATGAAGTGCTGCTACCCAGTCTCGTCTGCTTCAATTCTTCCCGAGAAACAGAACCTTCATATCTCGCAGTGGCGATTTGGTGGACTATCGTCCGGCTATGTCACAACACTGTTTGGAATAGCTTATTGCCCAGGAATTGCCGTTTCAGTCGCGTTCGCTTTGTTATATAGTGTGTACTATAGACCGACTAGGTCAAAACGCTATCGCGGTAGCTCTATCTCTTCTTGCTTATTAGGTCACTGAGCATGCCGTCATCGTCACTTGCTGAATTCACGAGTTTGGAACAGTTTTCTTAGAAAGTGCCGATGTCTACTCGCGCACGCTTGAATTCTTTCTGAGAAATATAAACTTCACATCTCGCAGTGGCACTTTGGTGGACTATCGTCGATAGGGCTCATGCGTGAGTGTGTTACTGTGTTATCACCTAAGCGGCTCACAGTCCACCATTTCTTCACTGCGAGATATTAAGTTTCGGGTTCTTGGGCAGGATAGTAGCGGACACTACTGGGGCACAGGCAATTCCTCTTCAAACTTTCCCAATTGTGTAATTTGGCAAAGAACTGCGAGCAGACACTTAGTGAACTCATGAGGAAAATGCGCTTCTGTGAGAGTGTTGTGACCTATCTAGATTACCTGCAGTCCACCAACACGTCCCTGTGAGTTGTAAAAGTTTCGGGGTGGCATAGTAAATAATAAAACGGTTTGGAAAAACACCCACGCATGGTGGGACAATACATCAACGGAAATAATTATGAATAAGATGAATGCCTCACCGATTTCAATATCCATATACACTTTGTCAATGTATACGGAAAATAAAACGCTTTCACATTAATGATGAGTACAATCGCTTCCTTGAACCTTTAAAGGCAAAATTCAACGATATTTAAACGTGTGTCACTAGTGAATGATGTATTTTGCAAATCTCACAATTTAGTTCTTTTGAGCTGGGGTAATCGTGTAGGTATATGCATGAGAAAGAGGGTATGGGTGACAAAATCTGGTCCTCAGATTACTCTAGGATCCACGTTGAAACCACTTGAACAAGTTAGAATATTTTCCTCTAAACTGAAGGTAGGTCAAATAAGTCCGAGATCCACTATCATAGCCCAATGAGGAATAACAATAGAGGACTTCCCTACATGTTTGCCAACCTAAAAAAAGGTCTAAAAGGTCTACCATCAGGGAATGATTGCTTTCTAACGAAACCTACTTCATTCTTTCCGCAATGATCAAATATATTTATGAAATTCTATCGAGCTTTCTAGAGTTTACTGTTAAAAAGAAAAAAAGATTTTCATAACCTCGATTGCTGATTGGTTGAAATTTATGTTGGTATTACTACTTCTTGTGACAATTGACATGTTTCGTTGGCAAATGTCAAGAAGAAAAAAGTAATCTGTTAGGTTATGGGCAAAGTTTTGGTTATGTGCACAATCTTTGCTTGAACGCATTCTTGTTTTCTTGTATTTTGTAAGCTATACAGCAGACAATATTAATATTATATATATCAGTAAAAATGACATTTGCCAATGAAATATGTCGATTGTCACAAGAAGTAGTGATACCAACATAAATTTCAACCAATCAGCAATCGAGGTTATGAAAATCTTTTTTTCTTTTTAACAGTAAACTCTAGAAAGCTCGATAGAATTTCATAAATATATTTGATCATTGCGGAAAGAATGAAGTAGGTTTCGTTAGAAAGCAATCATTCCCTGATGGTAGACCTTTTAGACCCTTTTCTAGGTTGGCAAACATGTAGGGAAGTCCTCCATTGATAAGCCCATGCAGCTCCTCAGTATTCCCTTGAATAAGGGGAAGACAATGACAGCGGACAGAAGAGAATGGGCGAAATTTGTATATGGTGGTGATTTTGGAAGTATACCGTATATACCTATATAGTTTATTTTACATTGTTGTCCTCTACACTATTATAATGGTATTATATTATGGGTGTATTCATTAAATATACAGTTCCTCAAACCCATGTAGATTTTTAATAAACAGATTCCCAAATCTATACAGATTTTTGACGACTGTCTGCGAAATTTGTGTGTATGAATTCTTGATATATAATTAATATATTAATATATATAATATAACTATACAAGGTGAGATATTTAAACAGTAGATTCTTGTGGTCAAAAGAAACAGTTATTCTTTCCTATACCATTTTTTTCGATTCGGCCCTGGTAAACAGATTAGTAGATATAGCCATATTAAGTTTTTGTAATGAGCTGGCCAACCCTGGAAAAACAAAATTACCTTCAAAATAACTAGCTGTGTCACTACACATCTTTGAATCTTTCAAACAGAGTTGTATTCAGCCAAGTACCCAATTTTTCGAATTTCACAGATACTTTTTAATTTTTGAACATCAAATTACTCGAAAACGGCGCATTATACGAGAAAATATAAAGAATACTTTTAATTCAGAAAACGTTCAATAATTTATCAGATGGCGTCCAACTTATTAGTTTCAAGAGTTGGGTTCTTTTTAATTTTTGGTATTTTGATGGTACGTGTAATTGTCATAATGAGAAAACTGGAAAAAATGGGGGATAGGTTGTGTTCGAAAAAGATTTGCCAAAAAAATTAAAAACTATATTCCGAAATTAATTTCATTCGATGAAACCTTTTGTGAGATAGAACAAAAAAAATTAATTTTTTTTTGGTTTTTCAATAGCATGTGTATCTTTTTAATCCAGCCGATTCGGAAAATATGGTAAAGGAAAAACGTGCTTCATTCGACCTCAAGAATCTACTGTTAAAATATTTGTACGACTCACCCTGTATATTTAAATCGAAGAACGCGGTGTGCCTATGATATTTAATACATACATGTGGGATTATCAAGAAATAAGGCAACCGACGCATTCGCCAATTTGTTATAAGGGTTATAACTGATGATTTGACGGTCTTTCATTTAAGTAGTTGATGAAAAGTATTGAAAATATTTTATGTAATAAAAACGAACGGGTGTCCGAAATTTGTTCCAATTCTAAACTACAGACGTACGAAAGAATCCGACGATATTCAAGATTCAGACGAACCTGAAGAAATCGGAAGCTACATCAACGATGGAGAGAACTCTTCAAAGAAAATTCTCAGATTATTTACTTTTGACCACGTGCAAATAATTTAAACAATTTTGTATTGTAATGCAAGAATTAATATTTTAATTTCATCATTTTGTTAGATGGGTGAAAAGATTTTTTGAACATTTTCAAAAGCTGCTGTGTTGATATCCGAAATATTTTGAATAAACGGTTGTTATTTGAACAATGTGTTCAGATGGTCTTCAAATAGTAGAAGTATAATTTTGTGAAGGTTGTTTAGTACCACATAAAATTCCCTCTCTCATTTTCATTAAAGCCATAAAAATTTAAACACATAGCACTTACTGAAAAGTTGTTTGGTTTTTCTCGTGTTGAAGAATATATTTTCACACCAAAATTTTTTTTCTTATTACATCGTTAGGTTGAGATTTCAAGAAAGAGCACTGTTAAATATGAAAATTTGAAAAGTATCGCAAATCAAATTTTTGGTTTTAAAATTCTTTTTAATTGGTATTCCACACATGGAAATTTTTATCTTCAGAGATTTTCATCTGAATTGATACATTTTTGTTGCAGAAAAAAATTATAAACAGAAAATAGTTTTTTTTGCCTTTCTCTCCATGAATTTGAGGTTATGTTAGGAATTGAAAAATAAAGTAGTTGTAGATATCGCAATTATCTACATAACATTATATCGATATAAGGTACAGTTCTGCCGGAAATCGTAAAAAAACATTTTTCACCACTGAAAACAACCCTTAGACAATAGACTCATATTGCTCTGTTCGGTTATATTATCAATCTGACGAATAATCTACAAATAGCTTCTGAATTTCAATGCGGAAAAAATATTTATCCTCGAGTTGGGAACATTAATTCGCCAGCATAATTGACTACTTCGAAAGTCCTTCACCCCCTCAACCGGACCTAAGTATCCTCTGGCGACAAGTTCTTTCTCAAGAGGATCTACAGAACCTCTACAATCCCAAAGTGGCGTTAGATAAAATCGACGGCGATATCTCCATCTTCCTCCGAAATTCGATGGTTATGACGAAGAACAAGAATCGGTGCGCTGCTTGATCCATCGCCAAACGACGCCGCGGGAGACACCACGGCGCTACCGTCGTCCGGACGCCAAAAAAAATCTGTAACTGTTCATCTTTGGCATCTAAGTCAAGTTTGAACCAGAAAATGCGGGCATTGGTATCGGGAGTTATGTAAGTTATGTAAAATATTCAGCCACTTCAAAAGAAAATCTATAGCTTCACTATATGACAAACTTGAAGTAGAAAAGAACAAACCTGTATTTGATATTATTAAGAGTGGTTTTATCTCGACAAGAGGTTCACTACATAGACATGAAGACATGTACTGTGCCTTCCCTTTCTATTTATGCATGAAATACGGTCAAAAAATATTGACAGAGAGAAACTGAACATCGGGCATCCAGATGTCTTTTTCTAGAATTTTGATTGGTCCGCACTCACCTCTATGTGAACAGAAAAGAGACAGGTAATGGCCGGATGATCATTTCTCTCTTTCTATAAAATAGCCAATTTCATGATGACATTACTTAGTCCATGTCTCTGTGTGTATGGTTCACTATAAAGCGAACAAAAAATTAGTAAGCTGATAACGACTTTTTTCTTCAAACCTAACTCCCTGTCAACAGCTTTTAGTGATAATTATTATATTTATTGCCAAAAAATCTTTGTTACACAAGGACCTATTGGGCCCGTACACATTCCAAATATAATAAATTTTATATACAAAACATATTGATATAACCAAACAGGTGAAACCGATACAGCAAAAAAATATAACGCACATTTAAAAAAAATCCATCGCAAAAAACAAATAAGTGTTCAAAAACAGCTCTGTAGACAGAGCGAGTGGATTACTGTACTTCATTCACGATTGTAAAACAAATATTTATAGAATATCTTACTTCATTTTCAATAATATCTTTATTCATTTCAATATCTTAATACATTTGATAGTCCCTATATGACCACTTCTGACGTTCTGACACATGAATATTTGTATATAGCACTATTTCTATGTTCAGGGCATCTCTTTCCTTGTTAGCATTAAATTAGATAGACCAGTGAATAATGGCCCACAAGTGATTAATGAATGCTTGATAGTCAATCAGTGAATAATGACTCATTAATTACAAGTGATCTATGAATATAACAATGTTCAAGGAGACAGATAGATTATCATCACTTTATGCATCGATCGTGGATAAAACCTCAAGTGTTTCAGTATTTTTTCGTGATTTTGTGAGCGTCTGCTGACATTAGCACATGGTTTCAGATTAGATTGTTATAATTTAAATGGTTATATACCTACTTCAGAAATCCCATTGAATTGAAAAACTTTCTTGTCTCTTGCAACTTTTACGTGAAACGCAGAACGCAGGATATTTGAGATTGAGAAAAATAAAAAATGCGATTTCGAGATTCGTATGGAATTCTAGTTACTTTGTTTATCACATTTTAACATTTTAGTCAAAAACATTTCATGAAAAAAACTATTGTTTTTCAATTGAATTCGTCTGATGAAGGAATCTGATATAGACTCCGAAACGTAACGAAAGTTCATCATTTTAAAGTTCATTGTCAGACAACAATTTTTTCCATCTGATTTGCTCCTGACAAATTAGAGCAAGAATTGAGGCAGGAGCCAACCAATTATTTGAATTTTTTAATTGATTTTGTTTCAGAGACTGGGAGTGAAAACCCTAAAGAATTTCAGTAGATGCAGAGTGCTGCCAGATTGAATTTCTATCAACAAGAATCATTAACAGATAATGTTTGTGTAGAAAAAATTTAGAAATTTAAAATCAAAATAAAATTTCTCCGAAATCATTGCCAATTTTTCATTTAATTCATTCAAAATCCCTCGTTTTAATGTAGTATACACTGATAGATACCTACACATTGAAAAAGAACGAACTTTTCACGTTTAAATTTCGAAAAGATCCCCAGTTGCAGAACACTCCCCATTTCCAACTGACATCCAAAGTGTGTCCAGCAGACCCTTCCAGATTCCCCCTCAGATATCACGTGGTTCATACCCCGACAGAAACAATGTGTTTCAAGTGGGGCATGCAAAAATGTTCAAACTGAACCAGCGGTATACGCAGTGACCAACCTATTATGAAAACAAGGAAAAACTCAGAGAAAAGTGCCTCGAAATCGAAAGTATGTTTGTGTACAGTGTCGGTTTTATGAGCGGTTCTAGGACTGCCACGATATCAACATGCAGAAAAAATTGAACCTTCTCGATTTTGGTTAAAAATGTGCGTGGTCCAATTGCGGTGTTACCGTTTCATTTTTGTGATATGGTAATTGAGGGGAGATGACGAAAATTGTGATTTAACCCTAGGATTCCGTCAACATGGCTGGGGGGAGGAGGGGGCTCGTTGCCCCCCAAAACACTTTTTTGGAAAATATTATACGAAGATCTAATTCTCAACGTGAGTATGTCTTGAAGATGGTCCGCACTAGATTTAAGGAATATCAACACCGAAGTTGAGGTGGTTCATTTTTTATTCAACAATGCGTACCTTAGAAGTTAACGTAATCATAAAAAACAAACTTGAGCAACAACATTTCAGGCAATCGATACAGATAAACTTAGTTGAAATCGATATTTTTCCACTTTATTCTGATTACATCAATGATTACAACTGTGGCTATCGTTTGTTATGTTAATGGAAAAATGCTCAACTGAATCGACAAGTCACGAGGAATAATAAACTGCTGTTGGAACAAAAGAAACTATTTTTTCATTGTATATTACTTATTACACATCTTCGATGTATTAAGAATATCCGAAAAAGTTTTGAAGCTTTGTGATGATTCTATGCTTTGAGTACATATACCTACTAATATAGTATTTGCGTCATCAAAACTACATCATTAACCTACATGTTTGGAAACGAGTAGAGCAGATACACTGCAGCGTTTTCATTCCCTTCAATATGTGCAATCTACAAATAATATATTATAAGAGAAGAGATTTACATATCATAAACAAAATTTCTGCGTTAATTAAACTGCTTCCAGACCAAATAACTTCTCCATCCAACTTCGATGATAACTCCTAATTAGTTCAAATCTTCCTCAACTCAATCACTAGACACTTTATTTTTTTTTTATCCAGTTTAAGTTCACTATTTCTAATTAAACTGTATGTAGTTTTCAAGACTGGATAATTTTTTCAAGTTGTTCTTCATTCTTCACCTTTCTTCAAGTGCCTACCGACGATTATCTCTGAAAAATTAATCTGATTTTCAAAAAATAAAGCGTTGACCAATTACGTAAACTTTCCAACAAGCCAACACATGGTAGGTTTATATTTTCATTTGAAAAACGGTTGAATAGGGTTGCAGTTAGGAGATTGGAGAAAAATACAATTCAATTTCATTGCCACATAATAAGTACAATCGAAACCCAATTAAAGTGTTTCAGCGTCTTCATCTTAAGTTGTTGGTTGAAAAACTATTAATTTTATTTTTAATATAACCATCAAATTAGAAAAAATATAGAGAGATTATGGTGGGATTCCATTTTCCGTGATCTTGCTAGTAGCCCACCCACACATGGTATATATTTCCATTTGAAACACGAAGGCTGGATCCAGGATCCAGGGTTACTTTACTCAAACTATTTCAGCGTCTTATTTTAAAGTTATTTGCTTATTTATTCATTAATCTATTCATTTATTAAAAATCAGGAAAGACAACAAGACGAACTCCAATAATGCAAATAATACATTATGAAATAATACAAATGACCAGCCGAAACTATGTAAACGAAACTCAGATTCGACAATATAAAGAAAAAGAAAAACGGAGTTATATGACTCCGATACAAGCATACGATTAGGTAAAAGAATGGATCAAATAAACCCTCAAGCTCTACTAAGATCATGCACCCATCGGAATACATATTAGAACTATCTTCCCCATTCACGTACTAGTATAGAATTTCATCACCCTATGAAAAGATTAATTTTAAAACAAAGATGATATTGTTGTAATTGTAATTTAACTTTTTTCAAGTGACTAAGCTTTCCAACGAACCCATACATGATATATATTTTCATTTGAAAAGCGGCAATGCGGATGAGGTTACGGCTTTCATTTTGAGTTATTGGTTGAAGAAATATTAATTTTACTCTCGACTTATCCCAAATATTTCATTGAGAATGTTTAAAGAGATAACTGTGCGATTATTTATACAAATGATTTTTAACATCACAGCGTAATCGATAATGTTCTGATGGATAATAATAATAATACAGGAACTAAAAATTATAGAAATGAATAATTATGAAAAATAAGAAACCTAATAAGAAAAAATAAGATTGATAAATATAAAAGGCTGGAAACCTCTATACGAGAAATATTTTATTTCCTATTCTCGATTCATTATTTTTAACTATAACCCTTTGGACTTGAACAAAAAAAATGATTTCACTTTCTATATAGATACAAATTTTGCTTTCAAAGAACAAATAACAAATCCGTCTACACGTCGTATGGTCGGAGCTCTGCAATAATATCTAAATAGAATCTTTGTGAAATATTCGAATAATTTATTTAAAAAAGGGAATCGAAATAATATGAATATAAGAATAAATGAAATTTTCAGACACTGAATTCAAAATCTTTGGATAATTCGGTCGATTATTGGAAAATTTTTGTTCTCATTATGATATTCAAGAATGACAATATGCCTTAATGATTCACTGTAAAGTTTCGGATACTCTCAGAAAAAATTTTGTTATGACAATAGAACGCTGACTAGTTGAAAGAATTTGTTTGGAATTTACTGTCCAATGCAGAAAAAAGTCTGATATAGGTTGCGGAAATTAACACTGACTTTAATTTCTTGCCATTTTTCCCTTATTATATTTTAAGGAACAGTTAAAACAAATTTTTATTTTTATTCCTGTGCTTAAGATGTTGGGTCGAAAAATCTGTACTCAATTGTTAAAAGGCGAAAGATACAAATGGCAATTCATTCCATTCTTCTGTATCCTTGTATCTTATGACCCTAGGTTAAGGCGCTATTGAAAGAAAGTTCGACTCAACAAATGTTGAACAATCTTCATTCGTTTTTATTTGAGAAATTTACTGCCAAGATGGTTTTTCTCAGATTATTATGTGCATGTAATACAAGAAAGATAGTGTTAGGGTTTGTTCGTCGGTCATTTTGAAAAAAAAAATACTGAATACTAAATAATTGAGAGCTAATCGGTTATACGCATTTGAAACGTCCATATTTCCCGTAACTTGTTAGAAGATTTCGACATGTAATTTTTAGAGAAATATCGCGGGAAGCGGCAAGGGTGAAAGAACGAAAATCGTGCACCTCAAGCATGTCCAATGTTCATCGGACAATCTAATGCAAGGGATTCACGGCAAGATCAAACAAAACAGCTCTATTGAACTTCCGTTCAGGTGAATCGTCAGACAGAGAATTTGAGTAATGCGACAAAGGTTCAGTGAACATCTTACGTCAAATCACTTAAATCAGGATGAAAATTCTTAGCATGCCTTCGTCGTCTCGCAACAGGCTTCGGCGGCGTCTTTTGTTTGGAAATTGTTGCCTCTCAACGGTAAGGAAAGAGGAAATTGAAGTGAGGAACTTGAGGCTTGAGTGGATTTTGAGTGATTTTTAGATGACGAAGTACGATCGGCATGAGTGGAGGAAAGTTGGCGTGAGGTGATAAATACATATTTTAGTTAGGTATTTTAGGGAAGTTGCGGTATTCATTAGAAAAATATGACTGAGTTCGGAAAATTCCAAATGAAAACTTGATTTGTCATTGTTGGATGTAATTATTGTAATTCATTCAAAGCTCAGTTCATAATACTGTAACGTTTTCTTCGCTTGATTAAAACGTCCAACTTATTAAAATTATTTATTTACACTTAATACACTTATGACTCACAAACTAACTATTACACTACTATTTATTTCCACTCTTGTTTATTTCCACTAGTCGCTTGCACTATTACTGTACTTGTACTTCACTTGCCTACCTGCTCCTCCGCTGGGCTTATATAGGCGCCGGAAACATTCAGGTACCTTCGCGAACCTTTCGCGATTCTTCTAGAAGGAAGCGACCGCCCTGGTTCTCGAAAGGTCCGACCGCAAGGGCCGGACTGGTTACACTGTCCCCTCCTTAAGCCTGTTCTGTCCCAGAACAGGTTTAGTGAATTCCTCCGAGGACCGTGGCGAAACTTGCACTCATCACCATTCCTACAGTAGCCATTCTGATGGAAGTAGCACTCCACAGTTTTTCCAGGCTCCCTGGCCTGCTTTGGGTTGAAACTGCACACCAGGATCCTTATACCAGTCCCCTGAAATACCACCTCCAGCATGCTTCGCACAACTCGCCAATTTAGCTGGTCCAATCCACAACCGAGCTTGGGAACAGCTAATTTCCTAACCCCAAAGCGTTGAAGGTCTTCTTTCAAGCTATGCAGTGCCGTCCATAGATTCTGATAGGTTGGCTTCTGATGGGAATGTCGCTTGGTGACTAGGTAATAAATGAACCGACCTTCAGCCTTCAATTTCAAAACTTTTCCGATTCTTGGCTGCTGTCGCAATAGTTGTTCCTGACGTCCAAATTTATTTCTGAATACTCTGGCTATTCCTTTGCTCATACGAAGGTCCTCCGCTACGCAATGAGCGAGAGAGTATTCCTCAGACACGGTAAAGAGATCTTGATGTACTTCCTGTGTAACGCCGAACCGTGCAACGCGTGTCTCACCATAACAATCCATAAACTTCTGGTAATCGCTGCTACCTTGCATCGGGGCTTCCACAAGACGTACTTCTTCTTTGTCCTGCGCGTACGGGGCTAATCGGTTGAAATGGACAACCTTTGGTTTTCCTCTGGGGAGCTTCCTTATCCGGTAAACTACATCATTTATCCTCTTGATTATTTCATACGGTCCCTCCCACTGTCTCTGCAGCTTTGGTGAAAAACCTTTCCTCCTTTGTGGATTATGTAGCCACACCAGATCTCCAGTGGTGAATCCACCTTCAATAGCCTTGATGTCGTAGCGCATTTTCATTCGGTCACTTGCTTGCTGCATTTGATTGCGTACCTTGTCATGAATGTAATCCAGCTTGTTCCTTAACTTACTAACGTAGTCCTCCCCAGCTACGTCTTCTCCAGGCTTACATCCAAACTCTAGGTCGCAAGGCAGCCTTATTTCTCGGCCGAACATTATACTGGATGGAGTTTCCTTGGTAGATTCTTGAACCGAAGATCTATATGCCATGGTGAATAGATGTAAATATTCATCCCAATCCCGCTGGTGGTCAGAAACTACTTTGGCTAGATGTTTTCCCATGGTCCGATTCATTCGTTCGACCATGCCGTCTGATTGTGGATGAAGAGGTGTAGTTCTTGTTTTGTGAATTCCCAATTTGCTGCATACTTCTTGGAATAACTTCGATTCGAAATTTCGGCCTTGATCACAATGCAGCTCCAGAGGTATTCCAAATCTGCAGAAGAATTCTCTGACCAATTTATCAGCTACCGTACTTGCCTCTTGATTAGGAATACCGTAGGCTTCCACCCATTTCGTGAAATAGTCCATCGCTACCAAAATGTACTTGTTTCCATGGTCTGTTTCGGTAAAGGGGCCAGCGATGTCGATAGCTACTCGTTCCATGGGGGATCCGACGTTATATTGCCTCATTGGTGCTTTTCCTTTACCATAAGGTCCGTTAGCAGCAGCGCAAACCTTGCATCTTCTACACCAATCTTTAACGTCCCTCTTACAATTTGGCCAATAGAATCGCTGCCTGACTTTTTCCAATGTCTTGGTTATCCCGAAATGTCCACCTGAAGTTCCGTTATGTAGTCTGGTCAGAATGTCTGTCACACGGCTCTTCGGCACAATCAACTGAAGTCTCTGCTCAGTTCCATCTTCATTTTCCCAACAACGTTTCAGAAGACCTCCATCAATCTTCAATGTTTCCCATTGTGCCCAATACGACTTTACATTCTGGCTCAGTCTGGATACTTCTTCCCAAGTAGGTCGTCTACCGCTCTTCTTCCAACACAGGATTACTTTCAAGTCGTTATCCTCCTCTTGTGCTCTTTGAATTTCCTCAGGTAACCAATCGTGTTCGATTACGGTGGTCCGCCTTAAATCGATCTTTTCTTCCAGGCGCGAACAATGGTTGGAATTCTGGGGACACTCAATGGTTTTGGTCGAGCCATTGTCTACCACAGCGACTTCTTTCATTTTCCCAGCTGTAGCCTTTTCAAATTCTGGACGATTTTGCTTGAAACGCCTCCTTTTGTTGCAGTTCCAGCACACAGCATCCTTTTTTCTAGCAAGCAATATTCTGCGGACTTTTTCTCTGACAATCTCCTCAACACATCGATCTGTTTCTTGTTCTTGTCTTACACGAAGGTGTCCTCTATGTGAAGCTTGCTTTGCTGCCTCAATTTCTAAAGCCTGGGCTAAGGCATCATCAATGGTTCTAGGGCGTGCTAGTCTCAGGGCTTGTTGTATTTCGCTATCCTTTATCCCATCCACGAATGTCTGGATTGATAGCTGTTCCAGGAAGCTATCTGGAGCAGATGGATAAGCCAGCCTGACTAATCTCGCCACATCAGCTTCAAACTCTTGGAGATTTTCCCCTGTTTTCTGCACTCGATTCTTTATTTGTGCATGGTATACTTGTTGTAGATGAGCATCACCATATCTCATCTGAAGTTTCGATGTAAGAACTTCGTAACAGGCTTGTTGGCTCTCCGGAATCGTTTGCAGAATGTTGAGTGCCTCTCCTCGTAGAGCTATTATTAATGCCGTGGCTTTTTCGTTATCGTTCCAATTGTTTGCCAGCGCAGCAGCTTCAAACTGTTTTTGGTAAGTTGACCAGGGTATTTTTCCATCAAAAGTTGGAGGCTTGATCTTCATTCTACTACCTTCGCCGTCATTTTCCGCTTTCGCTGTGCTGTAGGGTGTTGAAGCCAGAATATCTGTTCTGTTTGACATTCTTTTCAAGGAATCTATCAACTTGGAATGATGTTCAATTATTCCTGCCATTTCTTCAAACTTGCCGTTAACCTTGTCAAACTTATCATCAACTTCGTCAAATTTTCCACTCACTATATCGAATCTCTCGTCCACTTTATCGAATTTTCCATTTATGATTTCCAGTTTCTCGTCCAATTTGTCTGTAAGTTGACTCACCACATCATTACAATTTTCCTTAATCTCGTCCATTTTCTCATTCAACTTACAAGAGTTCTCGTCCATTTTCTCATTCAATTTTCGCAAAAAGTCCATTACCGCTTGAGTCTCCATCGCGTTCTGCAGTCTTGTGGTCACTGGCATGAACTTCAAATATCCAAAATTATTTATTTAATTCGAGCGATGTTAAACCTCACACTTGACACCAATGTAACGTTTTCTTCGCTTGATTAAAACGTCCAACTTATTAAAATTATTTATTTACACTTAATACACTTATGACTCACAAACTAACTATTACACTACTATTTATTTCCACTCTTGTTTATTTCCACTAGTCGCTTGCACTATTACTGTACTTGTACTTCACTTGCCTACCTGCTCCTCCGCTGGGCTTATATAGGCGCCGGAAACATTCAGGTACCTTCGCGAACCTTTCGCGATTCTTCTAGAAGGAAGCGACCGCCCTGGTTCTCGAAAGGTCCGACCGCAAGGGCCGGACTGGTTACAATACTAAAAGAGGATTTCTATATGAACGTGGAACGATATTGTGAACTCCATGGAGTGAGGTATTTTGAAAATTATTTATGCCTCTAGGTTAAATTAAATAGAGCTGGTTTAATCAGCTGAAAATCCGCAGGGAGAACATTAATGACCATCTGTTGAATGGTTGTCGAAACAAGAATTTCATTTAATACACTGCAACATAAAATAACAAGCTTAATCGTTTGTGATTATTCGATTTTGATAAAAGTCGTCAAGATATGAATTTATCGCCATTGTTTCAGAAAAATGCAACAACAATTTAACAGCTTATAGTGTTAGCTAAAGGCTAAACTACAAAGAGGATAACGTATTGAAGGGATCCTAGGACATGAGGCGGCTCATGTAGAGACTGTTTCTTACTAAATTGGATAATATTGATCTGGCCAACATGTGGTTGCTAACAAGAGGATGCCACATGTCATACAACCTGTGAAATACTCTGCATTAAAAAAATCTCAGCTACGTTCATATTAAATGGTCATGAACCAAAAAGAGTGCATATGTGGTAATAAAGACTTGACACTAAGTATTTATCTGCTATTCCAAACATAACTCTATCCTTAGTATTTTATTACAAACTACAGATTGAAAAAACTGCATTTTCATCTAATTCGAATATAGGTAACGTAAATTTGATTACGACTTTCAGATGAAATACACTGCTACAACTTGAAATAAATATGCTCTGACAGGCCGATCCTTTTGAAGCGACAGAGACGACAGAGTGTTATATAGCGGTCCTAAATTTGAGCCATAACGTCATCGATAGTTTTATAAAATGGCAACCATTTTTTTACAACAATTCTTAGGGTATATCAAGTTACACATGCGTACTAAATGTCAAATTCTTTTTCCTTGTCGATAAAAGGATATTTATCAAACATCAACTAATTCGAAAATGAAGCTACTGGATTCAACTCAAAGAATGATGTTCCCTATTCATTCGTCAGCCAGAACCAAGACTTTCAATAATAATAATAATAATTATTATTATTATTTCAACATCAAAACATTACATGTCACGTCAGAAAATACAAATTTTTCAAATTTCATTTTGGAAAATTTCTTCCAGAGAGTATATGGTATTTTTAAGTAGCATATTTTTCAAATTGTTTTTGAATTTCTTTCCGTTAAGCTGCTTTATGGCATCAGGAAGTTTATTGTAAATTTTTGGGCCCCAGTAATCGACTCCTTGTTGGACGAATTTTCTCTGATGATAATCAGAGATCGGAGAGAGAATTATCGGAAAATGAGGACGGAATTCAGCCTCGAAAGTTACAGGTTCACAGGTCGGAAGAAAACGCACTCGTTTTCAGTGATTTGGTTCATTGCTCTTATTTTGTCTTTCCAGGTGCTTTCACACCCGCAGTCGAACTAGTTACAGTAGGGTGAGAACTCGGATAGGACCTTTTGTCTTTTATTTTCTCCTTTTAGTCTTTCCAGGGGCTTTCGCACCGCCAGTCGAACTACTTCCGGGGGAGAGAAACCTCGTACAGGACGGGGTTGGTTTAATCTGAGGTCCAAATTCAAGTACGAGGTGGCAGCTCAACTATGAATACACCACACTGCCAAGAAATCTATTAATATTTTTTGAGATTATTTTTAAGTCTGTCTCACAGGTTGAAATATTGGTAGTAGTGAATCACACTTTAAATTACATTCGAAACACCTCAGGTAAACGGAAAGAGAATATACACGCTCCAGTAGCTCAATATTAGTAAGGAAATCATGGAACTGCCTGGAATGGTGGAATGTTGACATTTTCTTACAATAGGGAATACTCCTTCTGACGAAAATGATGTATGTTTTATGAAATATCTTTGAAACGTCACATTTTGAAATGACCATTTCAATCGTTTCCCAAAAAAAATATTTTAAGTTCTTAAAAATGAAAAATGAATATAGGTATCTAAAATTTAAAGCGTTTCGTTTCTATTGCACAAGGTGGCAACAGCGACTGAAATATGCGTTGATAATAAAGGACAACAAATACACTATCTTGATGAGATAGACAATGATGGCTGTCTATGAAGTCTGCGACGAACGAGAAAGGTCCTAAAATTTTATGAGATTTTTATGGCCGGTTGCTGTTGAGGCTCACCAGTGAGTACGCGCCCTATGATTGCTGTAAATCAACAGCTGTGATTTTATAAACAAGACATTGTTCTTTTTATTTTCTAGTAGGCGCTGTTGCCGAATCGTAAACTAGTAACGTAGCGATTTAAATTTTAAAACAAAGCTTGATGAAAACTGTACCTATTGTAGAAACCGTAACCCTTCGAATTTTGGATAATACAAAATAAATAAGGTAGACAGAATTTGATGGGATTTAATGGCAGCTGTTTAAAACCTTGAGAGCTAGAGAAAAATGAACGACACATTTTCGACCTCGATTTTCAAAAGATCCATTAGGGCTCTACCTTCTTTTTTTTTCAAGTTAAAAGTGGAAATTCAAGACTTATTGAGGTAAAGGCACCAATTCAAAGAATCGAAACACAATTTGAAAACAGAAGAGGATAAAGGGATGTGGTTTCGTCCGTTATAAGGAACATCTTTCGAAGAACAAGGCAGAAAATGTGACCTCCATTTATCCTGATCTTTCACAGTTTCAGAGCTGTCAGTTAATCCCAGCGGACTTCTGTCTGTACCTGTACAATCAAAACCCAAATTCCAATCTATTTCTGGCAGCCAAAGTGGAAGTATTATGTTAATGTATCTAGAACCAAAAAATTGTTAAAGTTTGCGAATTAAACAGACTTGAATCCGCTAAATGATAATGAACCAATTCCTGATGCCTCAAATGTTGGAATGAGACCATGTGGATCAATGCCGACTACTCCTGTGGGCTGGCGAAGTGCCATAATCTTTAACTTGGAGTGTCAAGGTTTCAGTTAATTAGCATAGTTACTACAGATAGGCTAAATATATCGTATGAATGGTCCCTACATACAAGCGATAGAAGCGTTGGTTTTAATTGTTGAGAGGACTAGTAACTTGGGGTGAATTATTGCCCTTCTAGCAGGGTTAATAGGTGAAGAAATCACGGTCCGCTAATTTCAATCGAATAAGTGCCAAGGTTTCACGGTATTCCACATGCTCAGGAAGGAAGTGGAAGCATTGGGAATTTTGCGTGTATCTGTAATATGAGTTTACCCCACTTTCAGTGACGTAATGAAGACTGCCTCCTATATTTCGAACGAGAATTGAATTTCCGCAAAGCTCGGTCGTTTAATAGAGGTTTTGATTGACGTCAACCAGTCAATTCGAATTCGAGAGAAATTGGATGTCTGCATATGAAGAATTATTCCTCTTAATCACCTTTCCATTTCTGAATTTGCATAAGTTCGCACAAGAATATTGTTCGAAAACACAAATTCAAATTAAGCATCCATTCATACGATGAATTCTGAATTCTGAATTTACAAAATATTCGAAGATAGGTACTTTGCTCTGAATTTTTTTTTCAATGTTTATGAATTGTTAGGAATTTTATGTTTTTTTTTTGTTGACAATAATATGGAGCCTATGCTCATACTGATGTCTCTTTATTTTGGACTCTTCAAAATATGCGTAATATCAAAAATTCTAGGCAATTAATGGTTCAGTGAGAAGAAATACTACTAAGAAAGTATATACGCAATGACTATTCGAAATTGAAACAATCAAACAATATTTAATATACATATTACATGTTCTATCACAGCCTAACTCAACAAAACAAGTAATCTTATTCCTACAATAAATACTTTTTTTTTCCATCCTCGAAAATGTTGAAAATTCTGAGCTTGGTTTATAACAGAAAGCTTCATTTATAATGCTAGGCTCCCTCTTCTTGAAAACTAGTTATATGATTATTTTGTGCTCATGGACATTTTGCCGGTGAGGTCAAAGTCCACAACATACTCAAAATTCAGTAAATTCAACAGCATCGATGGGGGCCAAAATGGATCTCAAGATCGCAGTGAACCATTTCAACCGTTTCCCAAAAAATTATTTTAAGTACTTAAAAATGGAAAATAAAAATGAGTATTTAAAATTTGAAGCGTTTCGTTTCTATTGCACAAGTTGGCAACATCGACTGAAATATGCGTTGATAATAAAAGACAACAAATACACTATCTCGATGAGATAGACAAAGACAAAGTCTGCGACGAACGAGGAAGGTTGTAAAATTTAATGGGATTTTTATGGCCGGTTGCTGTTGAGGCTCGCCAGTGAGTATGCGCCTTATGATGGCTGTAAATCAACAGCTGTTATTTTATAAACAAGACATTATTCTTTTTATTTTCCAGTAGGCGCTGTTGCCAAATCATAAACTAGAAACGAAGCGATTTTAATTTTAAAACCTCGTATTTGAAGAATGATTTTGAATAGTTTTCGCGGTGCATTTGAAAAATTCATGAATGGAACTCATGATTATTCAGCTTAAACGTGCATATGATCTGATAACCCAAATTGGGGAGAATTTCCCATTGAACTGAACAACTAACATGTTTTGCTACAACAATAAGTGTGCTTCGTTCGATATAGTTGGGGAGCCGACGATGCTAAATCGGAATTAACTCGAGCATCGTGGAGACCTAGTGGATTTTGAGAATTAGATGGTGGAAAGAAGAGAGGTTCTATAGGTTTTCAAAGATGTGAAAAAAAAATCGTCAGGTGTACATACTAGAGCGTGTCAGATTAAAATACTGCATGTGCCCTATTATAAATTCATGCTAATCTGACAGTTTGCATGGTGGAGCTGGCCGTACGGGAAAAGTTGAAAATGGTAGAAAGAAAATTTTTTGAATCAATGATTTTTTTTTAATTCTGTCAGGTTGTCCTAGACAATTTCCCCTATATCTAATTTTTGGTAGAGACACTCTACACTCTACAGTGTCCAAGGTATCTCCCCTCATATGAATCACGCTCGAGTAAATCCCGAATTTATCACTTGGGCTCCCCAACTACTATTGAAAAAGTAGTTTCAGGTGGGTGAAGGGTGTATTTTCCTACTTATCATTAATTTTCAGCATTACGTATGTGATTGAGTAGGTAATTCTATTTCTACTATAGAGAGACATTGCAGCAGGCAGAACAATGCTTCAAGGATTTTTGTCTATTTGAATTAGTTTTATAGTTCTATTTTTATTCATTATGCAGTTTATATTAAATAATTTCTCGTCGTTGTGAAAATCTATGTATTTACTTCTGCGGCATTTTTCAAGCTAATGTCGGATTTTTCGTAGATTCCCAAAGCGTTAAATCGAAACTTCTTGGATTTATGGTTTTGGTCTTGTATGAACATAATGCTCCTAGGATGAATGATGGAAACTTCAACTAATATCCTCCAAGATTTTTCGGGGGCCTTAAAAGTTCATGAATTTTTTAACGAACCAAGTTTCTAAAACAGAAGAGCATTCTTGTCTTCGATGTGATTTAAAATTCGAAACGCAGAGCAGAAGTTTACGAACTTTTCGTAATTGTACATGACTCCGAAAAAAACGAGATGGTGGATGTCGCGGATAATAACTCGAAGCTATTGAATATCAGCAAAAAATGTTATTTAAGGTTCAGCAAGTGAATGTGATGATTTCGTCAAAATGAAAATTGAGCTGAAATTGAGTGGATTGAACTGTTAAATTTATTTCTGATAACGATTATTCGGCAACTTTCAAACTTGTAATAAGTCAAAAATGAAGCTGCTCTGAGTAGTTACTCCACTAATTCTCATTTCCAACACTTCCAAACATCGGAAAATTCATCAAGGAAAATAATTTCTTTGATTTATTCCGGAGTAGGCATCGTGAATTCTAGCATACGAGAATTTCTTGCAGAATCATTCGATTCGTATATGATAATTAAGAAGCTTCTCTTCATATTCATAATGGATAGCCAATGCAGAATAAGGAACACTAAAAATGGAGTTCTTTGAAATATAGCAAATTTCCCAGTTCCCAGAATCAGATACATGGGCAGATTTGGGCGCGTAGATCAAAGAATTGACTGGCGCTCCATCATGAAAAAAAGGCAATACTCCTTATTTTCAAACTGAGAACAAGCGTCATAAGCTCACATTTTTGTATTATACAGTGTGAAATGTGTCAAATTTCCATGGCAAACCGAGTGTTTTTAAGAGAGTGATTGGAATTATAATTTGATGCTCCACGATAATTTTGGAAATCTTTGTTGATATAACTACAGAGAAACCCATACTACACACCTTTCTTGACTTCACCTAATTCTACTAATAAGCCAAAAACATTCTATATATAGGATGTTTTCAAAGGTGAGACTTTATTTTGACAGAAGGTAGAACACATCAAAATAAGTCGTTTAACCAAAAATTGTCTATATAAGATATCAAAGACGGCTGAGATGCGACCCCTTGAAGTAAAAAAGTACAAAATTTCATTGAATTTCAAGTACGGGACTGTGGAAGGTGACTCCGGCATCGCAAAAACAGAACGAAACATAAACATATGGCTGGACAATGAATGGTTCAGTACCAAGTTCATCGGATTAGATGCATAAGTTCACTTTTGAGAGAATCATAATTGTTGTATAGTGCAATTTAGGGTGAAAAAAATGTAGAAAATCGGGACAGTTTCTTGAAAGTGCTTATGTTGGAAAACTGCTATGATGTTTCCCCATTTCAGTCCATTTTTACGACGATTGTTGGAATGTTCGAACAAGAAGATTGTGATCCCCATTGTGAAAAACTTCGTGAATAATTTAGACTGGTGAGATTTTGAAGTATTATTCTATTTTTTACACTTGTGTCCTGAGTCTCTTCTGTCAGTTGGTGTCGAAATTAGACATTTCATAAAATCGTGTAAGTTACTAAAAAATAATGAGAACAATTCGGCAATCCTAAGTTTCCATTTTCATTACCACGTAAATATCGAACGATCCAATACTCTAAGCGAAACCACATGGTCGAATCAGGAGATAAGTTTTTTACCACTGCTTTGCGATAATTCAGCTAACAAATGGTCTAGCGTCGTATTAGGATCTGTGTCAGTTATAATTTTAATTTTTTTTTTCAACCTTGTCATTTTGAAAGTTTTGTATAGGTGATTTTTGGTGGAACGCTTCATTTTGATCACTTCTAGCTTCTGTTGAAAAAAAATCCTCACCTTCAAATACACCTCATTATATACTTCAAAATACTGAAAACAAATGTTTTCTAATGATTTCATCAATATTTCAGTACCATTTCTCGTACTATTTGAATATTTAATTGACAAAGGATTAAATGTGGCAAAAGATAACTAACTGCAGCACTTCAATTGGCTTAATCATTTCATCCCTAGTCGACGTAAGCAAATCCTCCGATATTATAAATTCCATCAGCAGTGGCTCTGTCATCCCTGCACCAATTCGGAATAATTTACCTGACCTGAAATTCCCCTTCCCATAAAGCGCACTATGGGGAAACTGGAACAGTGGAACACATCTAAAAATAACTGAGGCGTTTTGTCTTCGGTAAGGGCGAACGGATCCGATAGAGCACGATAGAGGTCATTCACGGGCTGTTACTCAAAATAGACGTCTGTCGTATAGAAACAAAACACCAGAATGCATTTTCCCATGAGGGCAGTTATGAATTAAATAAGCGTTGTTCTTGTTCGCCATGCGGAAGAACAGCATGCTCCGTTTTACCTGGGGTCATTATACGGATCTTTATGAATGATTGTGACATCGCTGTCGGCTTCGAATTATTCAGTGTTGCTCTCCACTGAAGGTATTCGAACTGTATATTATAGAATTTAAAAATTGACGCCCACTACGATGTTGCCATCATTTATAAAGACAATGCATTCGCCATTTTGCAACAATCGAGCGAAAGAAAAAATAATCAAATGAATAAATATCAAATGCCTTCGCCATTTTGCAAATACGAAGCCATAAGGACACTATACCGAAAGAAAAAATAAGCAAAGGAATGAATGTCATTTGCATCCCATTTAGTAACAACAGAGCAATTAGGCCATTTTAGTGAAAGAAAAAAATGAGCAAATATCAAATGTATTCGCCATTTTGCAAATGCGAAGCGATAAGGACATTATAGCGAAAGAAAAATTAAGCACGAATATCATTTGCATTCGTCATTTACCAACACTGTTGCGAAAGAAAAAGAGTAAGAAAATAGGGAAACATCAAATGAATTCGCCATTTTGCAACAATTGATCAATAGGGTGACTGTCAAATGAAGTGGTCATTTTGCGACCATGGAGCAATAAGGCCACTATAGAGAAGGAAAATATAAGCAAATGAATAAATAATGTACATTCGCCATTTTGCAACTACTGAGTAATAAAGCCAATGCTCAACCATGAAGTAACAAGGACACTATAGCGAAAGAAAATTTGAGCAAAGAATAAATATAAAATGAATTTGGCATTTTACAAGTATTGAGCAGTAAGGCAAATGCAGCGAAACAAAAGATGGGCATGAAAATCATTTGCATCCGTCATTTTGCAACCATAGAGCAATAAGATCATTAGAGCGAAAGAAAAATTAATTAATTAAAATAAAATGAATTGGCTATTTTTCAACTTTGGAGCACTAAGGCCACTGTAATGAAGGAATAAATATGCCAATGAATAAAGCATGCGCATTCGCCATTTTGCAACTATTGAGCCATATGGTCATTCATATTCATATTCAAATTATTCATATACATATTATCCTGATTCTCCATAGGTACCGAAGTACCCCTCAGAATATGGCTGTTGTAGGAAATATCACATCCATTCGCCATTTTTCAACCATGAAGCAAAAGGGACACTATAGGGAAAGAGAAAATATACAAATAAATAAATATTAGTTGCATTTGCCATTTAGCAACAATTGAAATATTAGGCAACTGGTATTGTAGCGATAAAAAAAAAAGCAAAATTTGAGAAATTATTTAGTGCGACAATGGTTTAAATCAAAATTCTGAAAAGTATTTTTTTATTATAGATGTAATGTACATAATAAGTATTTTGGCATTTCAATAAGATAATGTTGCCTGCAGACCTTTATTTCGATTAAACCTTCTTCCAAATGCCTAAAAATGATTTTATTGGTTGTATCAAATTTTCGAAAAAGAGGCATTTTTTCTTAAATGTAACACAAAATAGTCGAAAAATTGTTTGTATGAAAAACATTTATTTATAAATAAATAATATAAATACATATATGGAGACTATCTAACGAGCAAAATTTATGTATTTGGTAGAAAATTGAAGAAAATGTTAGAATAGATCTGAAAACCCCCATGAATGAATAAATCATCCTCAGCAACAAAGGCTTCATCCAGCCTTCAAAAGGTTCCATTTAAAAAAATCTGAAAAAACTCACCAGTTTTCTTTTTAGAGGGTGTATTGAAAAGGCCTTAAAAACACATGAAAAGTTGCGTTATTTAAAATGAAAATTGGTTTGTCCGGACAATTTTGTAGAAAATAGTAAACACTTTGAATTTTTTGCATAACTTGCATAACAAAAATTTTGAAAGATATTTATGTTTTTATAATCCATTGAATCTCGAAAAAATCTATAATTACATAATTTTATTTTGGAGAATCCAATTTTTTATGAAAATATTGAACAAGTGATGTCATTGATGATATTACTTGAACAAAAGAATATGCCATGTGATACTTCATATACAAGTTCTCTCATACCTCTGTTAATCATAAGTACATTAACATTCTGATCTACGATCATCATTCATCATAAACCTGGAGAGTTTAGACCGTGCCTTCGCCATTTTGCAACGAACCAGATTTTTTTTCCGAAATTTCCACATTACCCAGTGTGGGAAAGAATTTGCTTAAAACTACTTTTCCGAGATATCTGGATAAGTGAATGTTCATCTGGAGAAGAGTGTGAAAGCCGCAAGGCCAACTACTCTACGAAAATGTTTCCGATAACACAATAACACAAAACAATCATTGACATCAAAATAAAGGGTGAAAATTCGATATTTCTACATCAGTGTGCACAATTCAACCAATTGACAAAAATTTGATAGGGAATTTTTTCCACATTGAACCCTTCCAGTTGAGTTACCATTTATGCGTTAGCCTATTATTGTAACTTGTAATTGTAACTGAAACCACTAATTCCTCTGGCGTGGGGGGTCAGAAGTTCATGCAATAAACCTAGATAATAAGATCAGATAATACCGCAATTATCCCCAAGAAAACTGAGATGAAGTTGAAGCTGAAAAACAAATGAAACTTCTACGATGTAGCGTAATTCCACTTATAAGTTCCGTAGCTGGTACAATTTCCGCTTTTCTTTATTATTCGGCTTAAAAGTAAGTTCGTTTGAGCTTTAAAATTGATAGAGCTATTCAAAATACGATCAAACACGACTTAGTTTTCTTTAAATGATGCAATAGGTTTGGAAGTTTTATTTTTATTGCTGGGAGTTTGTTGGTGAACAAGACATGCTGTTTTGTACTAGGTATTTATATGAGGGTAGTCGGACGACAAAGCGGAGCTTCAATCAGAAATTGAGACTCCATTTCAGACCAATTCCACGCTCGTTCTTTTTCATCTTCGATCGAAGCATAGCATATAACTATGCTCTGCTTGCACTACTATATAGGGTATTTTCAAAGGTGGGGCATTTTTTTTTGACAGAAGGTAGAACTCATCAAAATTTGTCTATATAAAATATATATCTGGCTGAGATACAACGCCCAGAAATTCAACAAAATTTCACTGAATTTCAAGCACGGGACGGCTTCGCAAAAACGAAACAAAACATAAACATATGGCTGGACAATGAATTATTCAGTACCAAGTTCATCGGAAAGGCATCACTTGAGACAATAATAATTGTTGTATCGTGCAATTTAGGGTAGAAAAAAATTTAGAAAATCGAGTCAGTTTCTTGAAAGTGCTCATGTTGGTTATGTTGAAAAAGTGTTTGATGTTTCCCCATTTCATTCCATTTTTACGACGATTGTTGGAATGTTCAAACAAGATAATTGTGACGCACATTGTGAATAATTTAGAACGAATTTTATTGATGAGGTTTTGAAGAAATATTTTTTTTTCACATTTGTGTCCTAAGTCTCTTCTGTCAGTTGGTATCACAATGAGCCATTTCATAAAATCCTGTAAGTAACTGAAAAATAATGAGGACAATTCGGCAATCCAAAGTTTCCATTTTCATTACCACGTAAATATCGAACGTGCCAATATCCTAAACGAAACCACATGGTCGAATCTATAAGTTTTTTTCATTGCTTTGAGATAATTCAGCTAACAAACGGTTTAGCGTCGTATTAGGATCTATTTCATTAATCATTTTCAATTTTTTTTCTTCCACTTTGTCATTTTGAAAGTTTTGTATAGGTGTTTTTTGGATTTTTGGTGAAACGCTTCATTTTGAGCTCCTACCTTCTGTTTAAAAACGCCTCACTTTAAAATACACCCTGTATATACTAATATATTTAGTATATACAGATAGTCTTTCATGTCAATATGACAATATAAAAGTAGACAGAATGAACGTACATCGTACTTACTACGACGACCAATATGTTACAAAAATGTTCAAAAATGCGTCAGTATTTTGTACCATTTCAGATTGTTTTCTTTTGAAATGGTTGCATTTTAGCATCCGACCAAAAATATCTTTTCTTTCAGATGTGAATTTGTATCTATTTGGGGTGGTTTCAAGGGGTGATAACCCCTTAAAACAGCAGAATAATGATGAACTTTCGAAATATTTTTGCGCAATCAAATTCATCAAAGAAAACCTTTCCATTTCAACGACCTTTCTAAGAATATTAATGCTTTTGGAGAAGTTATCACCTTGTGTATTTTTCCTGAATCTTTAGTTACCTCCTATTGTACTCGTATTGTCACCGAATGAAACGGAATGTATATATTCTGAACAGCTCACATTCCTACATATTCCGCATAACTATTTCGGGAATGTTCAAGATAGTATAAAGTGAATCTCTTAATTTCACTTTTCCCACAGTTAAACTGTTCTGAAAGAACTCATTCAATACAATAACGTTTTTCTTTCATTTCATGATGAAGGTCCTTCTAAACAATGAATAATAGTCTGTCTCCAACGTTTATTAAATTGAAAGCATTATTTATGAAACATCAGCGAAGTCGACATTTATAACCTACGCATTTCGATAACTCATCCAGAATCTTTTCTTTTTTCCCCCTTGATATAGGGAAGATGAGGTATTCTTGAGACAGCTGACAAGAAAGGTTAAGTGGAATTGATATAAGTTTTTTACTAGGTTTATTCACTGACCGAGGGTGTAGAGAACAGTAACATTTAGATGTTTTTCTACTGAGTGAGGCGAAGCGAGCAAGGGCGGTTTTTATGTGTTTCCTTTAATCTGTGTCTGTTTCTAATTCCCTTAGAACTCCTGTTCTAAGTTATCATAATCAGAGTAAGAGGCGTCATAATGAAGATATGATTAGAGGCGAGAACAAGAATGAGCAATTCAAAAAATGGAATTAATCGATAATGGACTATCTCCAGCAATTTCGAAGTAATATTGATTCAAGCTAAGGGAAATCTATAAAAAATGAACCCGGAAAGAATTATGAATTCCTGCATTATACGAAAACATGAAATTGTAAATTGTATAATATTGTGAAAATATAGAAAAAATCTCTAAAACTCTTCCGGTTCAAAAAAACTCAAGTCGAGAATCCTGGGAAAGATTATGAAAATCCAACAGAACACTAACTATTTGGCCAAGTAATATCAACAGCTTCAAAATCAACATTTCTAATTTTTGAAAATATAAATCTCAAGAAAAGTCGATTAGTGATGCTTCAGATATTAAAGTATTGAATACCTTTCGATACAATATCTAAATGTAGAGCAAATACTCGTAATATTCACCAACAGGAACTTAAGCAAAGTAACTGTAAACCAAATAAGACCTAAGAATTATGCCAAATAGCATTTTATCAGGATGAAGGAATGGAAAGCTTTTTGCAGTAGTCGAAGGCTATTCAAGGGGGGGTAGGATGTGTTATGCATAGGGATGCAAGAGATACATTGATATTTCAGAAACATCAATTTTTCGGTGGTAAAACATCCCTATTTACCACCCATGCAAACCAAAGATATGCATCAATGTTAGTCTAAATGATATTCTTTACATCGATATCCCGAGGTTTTGCCAGAGGTTGTTTGAGAATCATAAATGACGGACAGTAGAATTATACCCAACCCTATTAAACTATCTCCAAGAATTTCGGAACAAAACTTCACCAAAATATCTGATTATCGTTGAGTTGAAAGATGAATTGGAGAACAAAAACAGAGACCCTATTCAGGGTCGAATTAGACTTATTTTCTACCCTGCAATTTGTCGCCTTTTGAAATGAGTGGATAATAAAAAAAAACTTTTCCGTATTTATTTATCTATTTCATTGAGTAATTTTCACAACACGAGATAGTGGAAGACGTGGGTGATCTTATGTTCGAAAAAGATCCATCAAATAAATGAAAAACCATATTCCGATATTCATTTCATTCGATAATACCATTTGTGAGATTACTAAAAATAATTTTTTTATGGTTTTTCAACAGCCTGTATCTTTTAAACCGAGCCGATTCGGAGAGAATGGTGTAGGAAAACAGTGTTTCTTTTGACCTCAAGAATATACTGTATGACTCAAACACTCACCCTGTATAAAGACGAACATTTAGAGTGGGCACATCGGCAACTTAGCAAAGTTTTGTATTCGTTTTCAAGGTGTTCATACTTTATATAGTAGTAATATTAGTATATATAGTGAAACCTCGATATAACAAATCGGAAGGGAACAAGTGAAAATTCGTTATATCAAGTAATTCGTTAAAATAAGGTTTTTTATATTGAGGTGAGATTGGTCTAAAATTTGTTATTATATATCGAGGTTCCACTGTAGTTTTATTCAACTCAACATTACGTATTCGACTTGTTTTAGCGAACAACTTCTACTTATAAATGAGAACACATTTTTATCACATCTAGGTACATATTTTCTACTTAAAATTGCAGTCAATATGCTTGGGTTAATCCCGAACTTATTAGCTATGTCTAATTTTTTCATCTTAGGATTATTGTCAACATAATTAATGATGTTTCGCTTTTCTACGACTGATAAAGAACATCGTTTACGTTTCTCAGCCATTGCAACTAGACGAGCAGTAGGTACCTACTGTTTATACCTTACTTGCCATCAATCAACTTTGACTGTTTTACGAAAAAAACGTGTTGAAGCCTGTCGCAACTGAATCACATACTATGGGATTGAGGGTAATTTATTGGTGCGAACGTTATACAGAGGTTTTGAGTTGACATAATTCGTTAATTAGAGGTATTTACACTTTTCTTTGATAGTTGAAAATTCGTTATAATGAGGTTGTTCGTGAAAAATTTTCGTAATGTAAAGGTTAAATTTACATTGACTTTTATGGACAATTCAAGGGATTAGGAAAAAATTAGTTAAATCGAGGAAATCGTTATATTGAGGTTCGTTATATTAAGGTTGCACTGTAATTTCAAACTAAATATTTTTGATATTCATATTTACACGTGTTATCTAAGAATTCAGGAAAAGTATCAGAACAAAAATATGTGATGGATACAGAAAAAGTATAAATTCAGTTGAGCGATGCAGTATCAACTTCATCCCTTCTACTGCGGTCTCATTGAACAGGCGAAGCTACTCCAATTTTTATGGAAATTGAGGGGGATGCAGAGGACCAGCGAAGGGTTTCGCACTGCAGTGTGTTCGAGGAATCTCTCGCAAACCCCAACAGATATCTTATCTCACCCTGGAACAAAAAGTTAAATTTATACCTAACCTGTAGAGCACGAATGTAATTTCAGCAATTAGGTACACCATTTCTTTTCCCCATTTGCTAAACTGCTCTCGTTGAATATCCAACAATTCGATTTCAATCTTTCCGGTACACGTGTCTGTTGTGGGTGTATTCAACGTCTGAAACAGAAACCGCAATATCCCAGCAACATGACTTCTTATCCTTGACCCCCGCTAGAAATGAACGTCACGAAATCGTACGATTAGCTGGATGTTTCATTACCTACCTACGATTGCAGAATGAGAAAGCAAACACCCTGATCGATATTCTACAAAGCTCACAAGAGCGGGATTAGGTGCTAAATCGGCATGAAGACGTTGGGGAACAGGGATAGGACAATATCGATGGTACAAGGTCGACGTTCACAAAATTTATGTTTTCCATATCCGAACGACTGAAGGCAAACAAAAAATCTTAATACAATGTCTAGAATTTCGATATTCGTGTTTTGAATTGATAACTAGATACTATGAGTCTCATCTCAAATCAATGTATTTTATACATTTCAGTTTTTGATGCAGGGTGAATCAATTTTTAAATACCCACATGATGAAATAATAGGGAACACTCCTTCTGACGAAAATGATGTATTTTTTATGATTTAAAGAGTTTCGTTTCTATTGCACAAGTTGGCAACATCGACTGAAATATGTGTTGATAATAAAGGACAACAAATACACTATCTTGATGAGATAGACAAAGATGGCTGCCTATGGAGTCTGCGACGAACGAGGAAGGTCGTAAAATTTTATGAGATTTTTATGGCCGGTTGCTGTTGAGTTCGCGCCTTATGATGGCTATCAATCAACAGCTATTATTTTATAAGCAGGCCATTGTTCTTTATATGTTCTAGTAGGCGCTGTTGCCAAATCGTTAACTAAAAACGAAGCGATTTAAATTTTAAAACCTCATATTTGAATAATGATTTTAAATAGTTTCTGCGCTGCATTTGAAAGATTCATGAATGAAACTCATAATTATTCATGTTCAGGACAATCTGTCCTATTATTGCAAACCAACTTTTGGTCTTTCGGACAACCATTAAAGAACTGGTAGATAGTAAATAAAATAAAATATTTTGTGATAAAATGTTAGATAATATCAGTGAGAATATAACGGAATACAAATGAAATTCATTACTTTTATATAAATTTATATTATCGATCAGGGACTCTGAGGGCCTGATGTTGATCAAATAAAAGTTGATTCACCCATTTATACATTTCAGTATTTGTTGCGGTATCACCCAGTAACTACTCGAGATTATCAAAAGATCAATTTTCAACTGAAGGATGAAGTCTGTTGATTCTGAAATGTCACTTTCTGTTGAGAAATTTTTTTTTTTAAATTGTTATTTCTCCACCCTACACATTATATCTCTCTAAATATGAATCAATTGAATGAAAAATCGAAACTTATTCTGATTTTGAATTTTCGTAATTCTAAAATAATATGAACTTTCTTCTAACTCGGCAACTTCTCACGATACATCAAAAACATCGAGACTTTTTGTTCATCCCCATTGGGAATGAACGTGAAAACATGCCAACTTCCAACGATCCACTTTCAAGGGATAGTCCTCAGCTCTGAAGGTCAAAGGTGGCTTTTCATCCGCCACATTATAGTGGGGTGGTTCGGACGTTGTAATTTACCGAGACCATATTATAAAATTCATAATAACTGTGAATTAATAAAATCTACAGCTCGTATCTTTAAACTACCTGCGGCCTATGGTGGTTGCGAAAATATACACACAAAAGGACCGGACTAATAAAGTCAAGCGGAGGATTTTGAGTTTTATGAAGCCTTTGAACATTCTAACAGAGGATCAAATTTATACAGGCTTGGGCGTAAGTCTGTAATAAAATTAATATCTCCTCAACCAATTACTCAAAATGGAAACCATGAAACCCATCAATTGATTTTCAATTACCCTCATTTTCTGGCAACCGAATTGAGTGTTTTTCTTCAACCCCATAGAGAAATGTTTGGCTAGTTGGAAAGCTCACGGAAAATGAGAAATACAAAAGTCTCTTAAGAAATAATAAAATAAATATTTGAGGGGCATGTAAGTGAAAGGGTTCAAGTGCAAACATTTTAAAAAACGACCCAAGTGCACAATATCACATTTAAAAGATATCCTAAATCAAAAATCATTTTATCTTTGAACTCTATTTTCATCTGTACAAAATCAAGGTATTGATAAAGGTAGGTATAATTTTCCTAGACTTTTTAAATGCAAGTTAAAGCCAATCATTTCAGAAGTACAGGGTGGGCAAAATTCATTGTCTACTGAGGGGATCTCGAGAACTATAGCATCTAGAAAAAAACGGACACATTCGCTAAGACCTTTTTTCCTGACTAATCCATATCTGAAAACAGAGCCATCCTATCATTTCAAAATTTTGAGTTATAAAGATAAATTGGGATTTTGACGATTTCGAAAAGTTCTCATAACTTTTTTGTTTCAGATCGGACACTTGAACCTTCTTAGGCACTTTTATAGGTAGAATCTACTGACAAACATTTTTTTTCGAATTCAAAGATTACAAATTCAATTAAAATTTGCATTTCAAAAACGAAAGTTCGCCTCTACTAATGATTCGAAGTGAAAAAATATTTTGACATCGTCAGTGGATTCTACGTAAAAAAGTGCCTGTGGAAGGTTCAAGGTTCAGATCTACAACTTCAAATATAAAAAGGTTATGAGAACTTTTTTTTTTCTGCTAATAGCTGACAAACGAAAAATCGTAGGAGGCTACGATTTTCACACCATTTTTTTTTTCTCATTGTTTTCTTCTAGCTGCTATAGTTCTCGAGATCCCCTGAGTAGACAACGAATTTTGCCCACTCTGTACAGAAAATGTAGTTGAACCCTTTTGCTACCTAGCCCCTAAATAAAAAAAAAAGAATAAAATCCAGGGGATCCACCTTGTAGGTAGATTCACCTATATCAGCCGATTGTGAAAATACAAAATAAAACATGATAAAATGATTTTCATAAATACCGAGGCCTAAAAAGTATTCTAAACATAAAAAAGGTCGTTCTGGGGTTTGTTTAAAGATGCTTAAGTCGATTTTTGTATACAAAAGCTCCAATTGTATTGAAAATATTGACTAGAATTCCACTAAAACGGACCAAAATATCAAAGTCGAACAAGTACGTAGGCATTTTTTATGCAGTAAAGGCGATTCATTCATATGAATCGAGCAATTTTACCATTGCTCACAAAGGGTGATAAATATGCTCTGCCTCACCCTTTGTGAGCAATGGTAAAATTGTTGACAAATTCTTATTATCATTGAGTATTAACATTGCAGTGGGAGTGGAAATATTCTCATTTTGCAAATTTCAATAATTTTAGTGGCTGTTTAAGAAGGAGGTTCACAAAATGTTAATGACAATTGAAAATGTAATAATTAGACTGACTGTCAATTTCCGAATTTCATTATAATTGTTAGTATGGAGCGCAAAAGAATGATTATAATAATAATATAATAGTAAAGGGCCTTTATTATGTACTCTATGAATACAATAATGAGGCGAAGTTTAGCCTAGAGCTATTCTACTCAACCTCTGTCCATAGCGATCATTTACAAGGACCAAACTTGATGGAATTCAGAAGTGAAATCATCAACTTGAAGGGACAAAATTTTTTACCATTTATTACTCAATTTTTTATCATTTCTTTTATATACTGTGTTTATTGCTCAAATCAAATAACTATGGTTCTTTTCCTTGTTATTATGAGGTCATTATTTGTTGATTTTTTTCCGTAGCTGACAGCAGTTTTCTACTGGCCAACGCACAAATCGTAGACTTCCCCATCGTGTACTGCAACGAGTCCTTTTGCAAGATTTCTGGCTACAACAGGGCGGAAGTGATGCAAAAGTCCTGCAGATGCACCTTCATGTATGGGGAACTGACAGACAAGGAAACAATCGACAGGATAGATCAGGTTTTGGAGCACCAGCTGTACGATCAGTTCGAGATTCTTTTATACAAGAAAAATAGTGAGTACCAAATGTTTTTTTCACTTTGACTAATAATTTAAATCTCCGAAATGATTTATCAAGTTTCGAATTTAGAAATTATGAATTGATGAAGCATCACAGCAAAGAGAAACAGTGAGCGTTTGAAATTTCTCGCACATTTACGATCATCAAATTGATAATTTTCTGTCAAATGCATTTTTGCAATAGACGAAAATGTAAGTACCAGTAACACAACATTCGAAAGTTGAGTCCAATTGAAAATCAATGGAATATTTTTTATTTATCTGCGCGCGATATTATATTTTTCACACGATAACAGTGTGCAAAACATTTCTTAATTGTATTCCCCCAGTAATTGCCTTCCTAAAAAGGATTTTGTATTCATTTTAAATCTTATATTTAAACATGACAAAAGTGTTTCAGTCAACACAAGAAGGCACAGTTGATACTTCATGTAGCGAAACATTTGTTCAACTAGGTATGAATTATTTAAGTGTTAACTGAATAAAAACTGCTGCAAATTTACACTTACTCAGGTATATTTCTAGTGATCACGAACTAAACATTTTTGAGCCATATTTTGGAGATACATCCAGTTATGTGGAGATATTATACCAATAATTTTGGTTCGTGAGGGTCGTTATTATAACGAAAATAATTGAAAAATAAGGGTTTTTCGTTTCTTGATTACTTTGTACGTAAATGCTCACAGAAAAATTCTGGATTAGACTGAATCGGATGAGAAAACCATTCGAATTTAATATAGAAATGTAGGGAGAGAATGGGCATTTTGAGTAACTGCAATCATCATACACTCTTATCAAGTGATGTTTCGTGATGGCTCACTGGAATATAATTCAGCAAAATTCAGAATGACCTAGCAGAACTGTGAATTTACACCTGTATAAGAGGTTTTGAGCTACAGTTTTTCCATCAATTTCAAATTCTCTGTAAATTTAAAGCTTCGTTTAGTTCTACTAAAGGAACGAGTTTTATTATGAAACCCCCAGTTAACTACTAGCGACCACATACAAACTACCAGTGGGTTTCACAAAGCTTGAATTGTCCGATCAACGATAAGATGAAGAAAAATAGATGGAGAACCATTAAATGGGCATATGAATAACCCAATTTGATGTCAGAATGATATTTTGACTATTCATAACTGAATTATAAATACATTGAATTTAAGGAGTTGATATTTCAAAAGCTGTGTATCCACAATATGCTGAATCTGAATCTGACTGATAAACGAAAATGAGAAAAAAAATCAATGGTTATTCGATCATAAGGTATATATTTCTTAATTCATTCATGAATTCACACAAAATGTAACAAAAATAATATTTCCAGAATGCTATGATTAAATTTTTTTCTGATCATGTCAGAGTCTGGTTGAACCAGAAGAACTCAATGTGTTGGTTTGTGAAATACTCATTCGATTGATTGGTCTTCACTTCTCAGACATTCATTTCGATTCAAATCACAGTAAAGCAATACAAATTTCATTCATAACATAAATCTTCATTCACACAAAAATGATTTATGTGTATGTGGTATAACTTCTTTTCATCAGGTAACCATAGGTATTTCATTCCTGCTCATATAGTCCATTTGACACAGAGATAGGCTTCGTACAAAATGCAGTTAATAAGGAGTTGGCTAGTTCAATGTAAAATCCAAAAACTGACTGACTGATTCATTGATCATTGATTTCTAATGCATAGTAGAACTTTCCCTTTATACGTTATACTTTGTACTATTATACAGTGTTTTTTATTAAGGCCTTCGTCCGGTAATGCTCTGTTTTGAAAATACAGGGCGTTGAAAGTATTCCAAATAAATAACGAATTATGTACTCGATATTGTCGAAAAGGCTCGAAATATTTGATCGAGATTTGGTAAAAATGGGTTACCAACGATTTTTCATAGAACAGGGGTTCCCAACCTTTTCTTGGCCAGGGACCTCTTTTAAATTATTCTTGTTAGCAGAGACCACCTGTAATAAACGTGAAATAAATCTGAGAATTTTATGGAGCTCGATGCAGCCGTTCGGTCTTGACGATTATTTAATTTATTCCATTTTTTCATAAATTTTTCGATAGTCACATTTCGAGTGGATTATCTCTCAATAACAATAACCGTAGATGGAAATGTGATACATATTCTGAAAGAGCAACTCTTCTAGTAATAAATCTGAAAATTTTATGGAGCTCGATGCAACCGTTCGGTCTTGACGATTATTTGATTGATTCCATCTTTTTGGAAATTTTTACGTATAATCACATTTGTAGTTTGCAAATAAAAGCTCCAAGGTTATCTTCAAAAATGAATATATTTGCGACGTTCTCAAATTTTTCAGCAAGTATGTGTTGAGTGTGCTACTGATTCTTATCACTAACGCCATCTATTAAACAGTTTGGTCTGAGAGCAGCGGCTAAATCTTGAATAAAAAACTGTAAATCATTCGCGGACCATATTTTGGCTTCTGCGGAGCACTGGTGGTCCACGGACCACTAGTTGGGAACCACTGTCATAGAGTAAGGACAAGGCAATGCCAAAGAATTTTCCTAACATTTGCGGAAAGTGCTTTTTGCCCGGAGAGTGTTATCATTTGAATCCTTATCAAAATGGAATAAAATTCTGTATACAACACTTCTTCTTCTTCAAACTTCAAAAATAGGCATAATTCCCTGTTTCTTCTTCGTCACCATGCCTAGTCTGGTCTCAAGTGTCACTCCATCGCTTCCTCGGTCGTCCGACACTTCTGCGACCCAAAGGTGATTTGTCGCGGGCAATTTTTACAATTCGTGTGTCGTCCATTCGATTGATATGTTGATTCCATTCGACCTTCCTATCCAGTATCCAGCTGTTAACATCCTTTATCCTGCATGTTTCCCTGATAGCTTCACTGCGTTCTCGGTCTAGCAATGTTTTTCCAACAATTCTTCTGAGTACCCTCATTTCTGCCGTTTCCAGTAATCGTTTTGTCTTCGATGTGTCCGGTCGAGTTTCAGCAGTATAAGTCATTATTGGTCTTATTGTTGCCTTATATATTCTTGATTTCGTTTCTGTTAAAATATGTTTATTACGCCAGATTGAGTTATTGAGGCAAGCTGCTATTCTAGAGGCTTTGTTGGTTTGCTCTTGGACCTCGGCTTCAACGTCTCCATATCCTGATATTTCTATACCGAGATATTTGAATTTCATGACTTGTTCAACTATTTTATCATCAACAACCAGCTTACAACGTGTTGGAATTTTTGCCGTTGTCATGCATTTTGTTTTGGATATTGATATCACCATATTCAACGTTTTAGCCGTCTGATTGAACATATGAAGAAGCCGCTGTAGGTCATCTTCGCTCTCTGCGACCAGGACCGCATCATCGGCGTAACATAAGATCTTGATCTCTTTATCGCCCATTTTGTATCCCCTCAGTTTACGTATTTTCTGTATTATCACGTCCATGATGATGTTGAAAAGAAGTGGGCTTAGAGAGTCCCCCTGTCTAATTCCTTTTCCAACTGGTATTGCCTGGGTTAGCTCATTATTTATTCTGACATTGATTTTGTTTGCCTCATATATATTCTCAATGGTTTTTATCAAGTTGTGAGGGATCTGTCTGGCATGGAGAAGATGTATGATGTCCTCAAGTTTAACCCGATCGAACGCTTTTTCCAGATCTACGAAACATAAATATGCTGGTTTATTATATTCGATGGACTTTTCCATTATCTGCCTGATGATGAAGACCGCATCGGTGCATGATCTCCCTGATCTAAACCCCTGTTGCTCATCTGATAGCGTACCTAATCAGCCGGTTGATCTGATTGGTTATGATCTTCGTTGTTAGTTTCAATGTAGTGCAGAGAAGGTTAATGCATCTGTAGTTAGTTGGAAGTTTTTTGTCACCCTTCTTAAACATTGGGATTGTGATACTCGTCCGCCATTCATCCGGGATTTTATGACTGGAGATGACCTTCCGGATCAAACAGGTTAGTTGACGTGTGAGGCTTGGTCCGCCATATTTGAGTAATTCATTCGTTATACCATCTATTCCCGGACTCTTCCTATTCTTCATTTTTCTGATAGCATCTTCCACGTCGGATTCATTTATTTCAATGTCCTCATTCGTTGTTATTTCTGGTATTCTATTTTCAGTCCTAGGACTGTCTGCTTTATACATTTCGGTGAGGTATTGGATCCATGTTTCTTGTTTGATCTTACTTGATTCATTCAATTCTCTGATTTCTTTTCTTTGGTTCCGAATGAATCGCCACATTTGCTTCTGCAGACCGTAAAAATCATCTTCCATCTTCTTTGAAAATTTTTCCCAGTGACTATTTTTTGTTTGTCTGACCAAGGCTGTTGTTTCATTTCGTACACGTTTGTAGTGTTCGTAAGATTCTGCGGTTTTTGAGGATCTATATTTAAGGTAGGCTATCTTCTTTTCCCTACATTTAGCCTTGACTTCTTGGCAAAACCATGGTGTCTTACTTACATTGTTGGTATCACGTTTTACTACACGCTTGCCTAAAGCTTCGTTAGCAGCGTCCTTGATATTTTGTTGAATTTTTACCCAGCATGCGTCTACGTCATCTGAATTGTTTACGGGGTTTGTGTCTATCTTTTCCCTAAGCCTTTCTTGGTATAACTTCCTTATGGACAGATCCCACAAGGAATCGATATTGATTTTCTCTATTTGCTTTGTCGAATGCTTATATTTCTTGGGTGTTAGTTTTATTTTAATTTTTCCTAGCAGTAATTTATGATCACTTCCTATGTTAGCTGAATTAAGAGTTCTAACCTCGAGGATCTGACCTGGATGTATGGGTCTATTGGTGACTATATAATCTATCACAGAGGCATGACCTCTGGTATTAGTGAATGTGTATACAACACGTGAGTTATAAATGTTTACTTATTCGGGTTCGTGGGTTAAACTTTCTTCTAATGAATAAAAATTCATTAAACTCACTTGTTGTATAAAAAACTATTTTTCACCAAAATCTAATCAATCGTTACTCTCAACTTATCCAACTATTCAGGAGAATCGCGTTACCGAAAACGTGATCCGGGACGCAATCTCATTCAATTTCACGCTTACCCTACCTTCATACGTCATCCGGCCTATAGCATTTGGCCTATTAACCAGCCAAAACATAATGCTGGCAGATAATCGATTTTACCTGTGTAAGTTTTGATTCAGTTTCATTTCATTAACCCGATAGAGGCTCGCTTACGGAAAAAGGGCTATCCTCATCGGATTTTATAACCGGCAGGAGGAAACAGTTGGATATTACACCTTTGTTTGTCCTTCTTGCTCGTTTGTTCGAGGTAAAAGAAATGTGAGCCGAAATTTTCGGATGACATTTCTGACCAGTAAAAAAGCTGTTTGTTTTTGTAATGGAAAGGCTCCGTGTACAAGGTGCGATATGTGCTGACAAGAGTTACAAGTGGAGTTAATTAAACCGGAAAAATTGCAGACAATATTCATTAGTGGAATTGATGCTTTATGCTTTGTTTGTTTTTTACCCCTGTTGTTGTTTACTCACGAAGCGTTATCAAAAGCATTAAAATGTTTATTACTTCAGTTTTTATGGTTTTAACAATTTTATGTAATGGGGACGTGAAAGGATATTCGGAGCGAAGAAAACAATTCAGTGAATATATTGAATATATAGTTAGTTGAAAAGTTATGCAAATAATTCATATCTTCTGTTACCGTCTTGCTTATGGAAATCCGCAACTTTTCATGAATAATTGAGGAATTTATTCATGCAGATGGAACTTTAGGATCTCAGTAGAGTCCCATGTGCTTTGAATGCCTACGACCTTGTGCAGCTTACCTAGTGACATCTGGGCAGATACCAGGTGGCAAAGGTTACTAAAAATAAGTGTTACTTAAGTTATTTTCACATGGCTGATTTTTATATATGTTTTAAAGAATATCATTCTGTTATATTATAAGTGACAGACACTTTCTATGGGCCAAAACTCTTGCCAGACGCTTTGCTGCACAAAAAATAAATGAACTTTACTTATTTACACATGCCTGATATTGAAATATGTCATTGAAATAACTACAAAAAAGTTATATTTCATCATTCAGACAAATAGTAGTGTGAACGCGAGAGCATTATGCATGCGTTTCAGAGTGAGTGAGACTATGGTAGCTTGGTTCCCTTTCACAATATGTTTGGGGCCCCTTCACTGTATACTATCATTGAGTATTAATACTCAATGATACTATACATTGCGCGTATGGCACATACACCATACACATGCCTAAGAGTATCAACTCTTGCACATACACAGCACATACTTATTCCCAATAAACTAACTGACTGCATTCATAGTCCCTTGTTAATTCTGATACAATGGGGTAGTATTTTCTTTCGAATAGTTAATGGACATGCATGACTCCTATTAAAAGTATAATTCTTTTGTATTTTCGTAGATGATGCCAGGTTTTGCACAAATCGATTTCAGTACAGTACAGTCTCGATTATTCGAAATAATGTGGACCAACGTGATTTCGGATAATCGAAATTTCGGTAAATCCAAATTTTTTTGGAAAATAGGGGTTTAGGATGACTACATCATAAGAAAAGAAGAGAGGAAAATAAGTAAAGTTCATTTATTTTTTGTGCAGCTTCAAAGCGTCTGGCAAGAGTTTTGGCCCATGGAAAGTGTCTGTCACTTATAATATAACTTCAGAATAATATTCTTCAAAACATATATAATATAAAAATCAGCCTTGTGAAAATAAGTTAAGTAACACTTATTTTTAGTTACCTTTGCCACCTGGTATCTGCCCAGGTGTCACTGGGCAAGCTCCACAAGTTCGCAAGTTTTCAAAGCACATGAGACTCTACTGAGATCCTAAAGTTTCATCTGTGTGAAAATTAGTTATGTCTGGTCGCTCTGGGATCTTGGACTAATGGTACATGGTCTTCATAAATGATTGTAATATCGCAGTTAGACTTGAATTACTCTTTGTTGCTTTTTACTTATAGCCCAGGCAAATTAGGTCGAAAAAGAACTGTGCTACCTAAAAATTGCTTACAAGCTGGAAATGGTTTCAAAAGACGAACGGCTTCTCAAATATGGGGAAGTTGAAGTTTGCGAAAGTTTTCTGCAAGGGTTGGACTTTTGGGAGCCAAGAAACCTAGGAATTTTCGGAGAAGAGTGTATCACAAAGTTTGTTCCCAATTTTTCATAAAAGAGGAAGTAACTTTTTGAATGACATGCAAATCGTTGAAATCGTATAAATGGTTCAGCAACAATCGATCTCCAAAATTCGGATGTTTTTTCCTACTCCTCCAAGTGAGTGCATTATGACAGGAACCCATTCATCAGTATCGGTAATTTCTGACGAGACACAATGCTCAAGAAACGCTTCTTATTGAATGAAATGAATAAGAAGAGATAGCTTTGCTGACTGAGAGATTATGTTGTCAGGGCATCCGCTTCAAACGGGTCACTTAGGACGCTGACCGTTTAATTGTGAAATCAGCAGGAGAGGTCAGTAGTGCAGAAAGCAAAGTTCTAATTGCCAGGAAGGATATAAACTTGCTGGTCATCCTCACAGCCCATGTACTGGATTAGTTCTTGGATTCAGAACCTATCAACAATGTTTTTTTAATGAAGCTAGGGAACGGAAAGCAGAACATATGTGTTTACAGTCCGAACGGCTGTAAGTGGTCAGAAATCAAATATTATTTTTTCCTGCCTTCACTAAAAGCAACAAGACTTAAGCCTAAAAGCCTATTTGGGCAGGGAAATTCAAAAAGACATTCAAAAGAAGCCTAGACTTCCAGAAAACTCTCTCTATTTGCATGGACCACAACGCCACTGATCCCGGGCAAAATTCGTTGCTTCTGTCTACTCAGGTACCAGTAACAAAAGACTGAACAACATTCGTCTGCGAGTGGTCTCTATCCAATGACCACTGACCTGCTTTCAGCCCCAGAAGATCTAGTGAACAACGTCTTTTGCACTTGCAGGAAGAGTTATTCACCAGCATGTTCCTGCAAGAAAGCTGCCTTAAAATGTTCAGCGATATGTTCATATTGGAAGTGCTATACCTGCTATTCTCCTCAAGACCAAAAGGATTCTGGTGACGAAGAATTTGATATTCTGGAAAAGGATTTGATTTACAAATCTGACGAGAAGCTCGACGTCAATAAAGTTGTAGATGACGTAAAATCTTCTTCTTGTCCCTGCACATCTGAGCCCTCTGCTCAGAAACGTTCAAGAATGCACATCTGAATAATGTTTGTATTATTATATTGTACTCATATTCGAATACTGTTACTATATTTTCATATGAATGTGCTCAAGGCATAACCTAAAATCATTTAAGGAGTCCTAATTTTGGCCTAACCACTTAGACGATTCTTCTACTAAAGAAGTGAGAATTTTTTGTGGCGATGTTCTTTTCTGACTGAAAATTGCAAGAAAAACAAAAAAGACGAAAAATTTCGTGGTTTCTTCGTCCCCAAATGTTAAAACCTGGCAGAAAATTGTATTGTCGTAAACTCCACTTTATCCATATTTTAGATGTCCTCCATCGATTGAAATCATTTTGAGCTTGTTAGCAATTTTTAGGAACCAAAAAATCCTTAATTTGCCTAGCCTAGGGAATCAAAAATCATAGAATTTCTACAAACATTACCCCAACTTCTATGTTACATTAATTTATAAAGACCTTGTGTTATGCCCTCACTAAAATAAGATACTTGCAGTCTTATCCTTGTCTCTGGTGTTAAAAATTATGGTTACTGCGGTTCATCTAGTGATGAATATTCGCTTTCGAATGCTGCATTCTCTTCGAATTCCTTTTTCGAGAGGGAGCTGAAAACATCGAACCCTTAAGTTTTCAACGACCTAGTTTGCCATTTCTTATCTTCTCTGGTTCCTATAATTTATCATGGGAAGTATCTGGTTGGAGTCCATTAGCAATGCGGACACACTCATTTATTTCGTTCATTTCACATTATCTGGGGATGTTCCGAAAAATGATTTGCGTACGAGATCGTCATTTTTCTATTAGTACAGAAAACCACTAATCAAATGACCTTATATTGGATATTGATTCTGATTGTCGTTTGTACCGTTTCATCAAACAATATTTTTATTTCTATGTAACGAACGTGGTTCAAAAATTTAATCATCGTGTAATAGAATGATGCTAATGGCCGAAAGGGTTGGATTTGGATAGGATATTCAAATTCTTGTCAAATCAATTTTTATTTGAGAATCGTCGAAGTTTTGATGCGAAGTATTGCAGAGATTTTTTACCCTTTTATGATTTTTAAAACTATCACTAATTGATACTCCATTACCCCAAATTCCATTCCTATTGTTTCCTATAGAAGATATTCAATACACACAATGTTATCCCCAAATTCAGAAGCAGAAACTTGGAAAAAAATTCGCTTGGAATAAAAAAAATATATGAAAGATATCATTAAATTTAGTTGAAGTATGTGCCACCTACTTGTACACCTACAAGTAGGCTACTTGAATGAATGAAGTGTATAAAATATAAAGAGAAGACAGGAGTGCTTTAATTTTTTTGTATTTTTTCTCCTACGAAGCCCCCCCTACGGTGATATGTGTCTCCAAATGGTACTCCAATAATTCAGTTTTTTTTTGTGATAACTTAAGAACGATTCAACCGATTCTGGTGGTTTTTTGAATTTGGGGGATAGAAAGGCTCAGCATTAATTTTGGCATAACTACCGTATTCAGGCAGTCGAAATGAGTAGAAATAATATCGACTAATCATAGCAAAATATTTGTATAATAATCGTTTTAATGTGATTATTTCGTAAATTTGGATTGTTTATGATAGTTGGGGAGCCGACGATGCTAAATCGTGATTTAATTGAGCGTAGTGGAGACCTAGTAGATTTTGAAGATTAGATGGAAAAAACATTCTCAAAGATGTAAAAGAAAAACGTCAGGTGTACATTACTCGATCGTTTCAGATTAAGATATTGTTATTGTCTCTGATAATAAATTCACGTTAATCTGACAGTTTGCGTGGTGGGGCTGGCCGTACGGAAGAGTTGAAAATGGTAAAAAAATATTTTTTTCCAGCGTGTCAGATTTTTAGGGGATATGTTAATTGGACCCAAAGGAAGCTACCTTTCAAGAGACTGAAAAAAATCGTTATTTGTACATACTCGAGTGTGTCAGATTTTCATACAAATGGTTAATCTCGTTGTTGTAGACGTGCTGACCCATTGACCTGACACTAATCAGGGGAGAGTTTCTTAATCTTACAATTTGAATCGTTTCTGTATTCATTATGAAAGTTGTAGATAATAAGATTCTTAACAACTTTTGTCTGAAGCAATTTTATATATTCTTAACCGTTTTCGAGTTAGAGGGCGATAAGTTAGAGGAGCTTAGCCATACAGGTGAAATGCCAACGTCAATGTAGAAACCCAGTGTAATGTACCTACAATCTACATTCAACGCCATATATCTCAAAAACGTTCAAGCGTAGAAAAAATTGATTTATACATAATTTGTAGAAAATGTTATGCTCTACAACTTCTATAACGAATGCGATAATTCAAAAATTATTGTTTCCGCTTGCTGAAACTGTCAAATTATATTTTTTTCTGTTATTCTTGAATCATTAGCTTCAAAATAAGAAAAGAAGCCACCGCCCTCGGGAATGTACACTTAACGTTTTTTTTTGCAAGTTTGGCGCCCTCCCACACATTTTCGTCACGCTTAAATTGTCAGATTAAGAGAATATATACTTTTCACCAAACAATTAACCACATATATCTTAATCTGACACGCTGGAGTAGGTACAATGATCTTTTTTTTTACTATTCTGATAGGCTATCCTATAGACAATTTTTATACATCAAGCAACATAACATGTGTATGAGAAAAAAGTTTTAGTAGAGGTTAGTGTCAGGGTACCATACATTTTTGGCGTATATGCTACAAAAGCTAAGGGAAAACAGAGAACAGTTGAAATTGTTTACAGCATAAGCTAACTATTCATACTGAAGGACGCTTCTTCAATGGAAAATTATTTCTTTATTATCTCTTCATCTCGAAATCATATCTGAACGAAAAAAGAAAGGAGAACAAGAAAGAGCCAGTAAATAATATATTTTTATAAAATTTTACTGACTTGACCATGAAATAAAGATAAATACTTACTCAATACTTTTAAATGTACAATAAATTAATAAATAAATGTATATTGAAATGAATGAATATCCTTTCATGGACTTGTCCTCCAGATGTATTGTGAGGAGCATCAAATTTTTATATCAATTTGTGAGATCTATCACTTTTGCTCTTTCTTTTTTCTTTGTTTCGAACAGCCTCCTGAATGAAGATTCTTCTGCTCTTCAGGTGTTTGAGAATCATCTCCCACAGATTTATATCTGTGGGAGATGGTTATCTGTATCTGTTATTCGAAGAATAACAACACAAGGCCCTATTCACATTTTACGATTACCATCTGCCGATAGTGCTTTCTAATTTTATTTTATATTATTTGTTGTTTGAAACTTATCCATGAGTTATATGAGATATTCGGAAAAAAATAGATCATATGGGTTGTTTTTGAAGTAATGTGCATTATTTCTTCCTAATTCAATACCTCATAACCTTTTCATTATATTTTTGCGTTCCTAGCTGCCTTCAAAGTTCATTAAAATCTTCAAAAAAGGCACATATCCAAGAAATTTCGAAGACGTTAAACCGTTGTCACGATCATAAAAGGGGCTCTCCTGAATTTCTCCAGTAAACAGGAATTATAGCGCAAGCTCCCATTGAGTTTTCATTGCCGGATAGTAATTTATTGGCGATATTTCAGTCCCAGAATAAAATCTGGTCTGGCTGGAGGCAGGCGGCTATGTTCGTGTATTTTTTCATGCAATACGAAGGGTCTTCGGCGAATCGTCATGAATTTTCCACATCCTCATCCGACGTATTGCCATAAAACGAGTTAATTTACATTTTGATTCGTTTTTACTTCAATTCTTAATATTTCGCTTCCGAGAGGCATGGTAAACCAACTATTAAATTTACCCATCCGCGTTTTTGATGGTCCGCTCGAAATGAGGCGTAATTAAGGATTCTGAAAGAACACAGTTCGTTTATTTTATTCCCCTTTGGCTGGAGTCGGACAGAGTTGAAGAACTCGGGACTTCAATTAAGATTATGATATTTCTTCAGATTGAGAGAATTGACTCGGGCGACTTGCGGTCGGGATTAAAAATTGAGAGAGTCTTCTTCACGTAAATTATAATTGTTTTCATTTTTCGGTTTTACTTGTTCAGGTTTTGCGATTCTCGGAAATGAAATCTCCATTCAGTTTTATAAAATCAGTTAGTTGGCCGCGTGGAATGATTGTCTTATGTTCCTGGTACTGGAACGGAGACACATGAAATGTCTTCAATGTCAAAACGACTTTGCCACAACTATTTACCAACTTCTATTTTTAAACGCGACAAAAATGCCGAAATTTGTATTATTTTTAATTCGAATCTGAATGACTTAGGTATATTTTAGCAACGAGTTTCCACAATCAGGAAGATTTTGTGAGTGAAGAGGATGACAAAGAATTCTCTTTTATTGGGAGACCTAAAATGATGATACCTGTTGAGGATTTTACTTTTAGATAGATCTGCAAGAAGAAATTTGGAATTATAATTTGTAAAGCAACGCTTATTATATGTCAATAATTTTATTTTGTTCCATAACGAAAATAAATATATTTAAACACGGATCTTTTGTACTCTCCACTCAGAAAATGAATAAGAAACCTCTTAAATCAGTTTATCTAAGTATATAAACTTCAATTATCACATCTTTTCGAATCCATTTGTTCACTTTGTGAGAAATATTTAATTACCGAGACCTTTATAAAGATAGGACAATAACTTTGATATAAAACACAAAAATGTTTTGACAACCGTCATAACTTCACATTTTCGTCCTATACACAGTGTGGAATGTGTCGCATAACTAGAGAAGATGCTCAAAGTTTTGAGCGTTAATTTCTAGACATTTATTTATACGTCTCAGGAATGCTTCGTGCGTTGCTGTTCTTATTTCATCGGGAGGAAGAGATCTACAAAAGTGTTTAAAAACCAAATTGAGTTTCAAAACTATGAATCTAAAGATCTAAACAAACCTGAACGCATTTCTGACTCGTTCTATGCAGTCCTCTTTATCAGTTATCAAGGAGTTAAATCGGCAGAACGTGGTGGCCAAAGATGTGGACCATTGTTCGCCAACCATCGATCTTCAAATAGCCTGTAGAGGATATTTGACACATTGAGTGAATTGTGTGGAGGCGCGCCATCTTGTTGATACCATAAGTCATTATGGTTCTGTACTAGCGGCTCAATTATTTGAGTCAATATGTGAGAATATCTATCTCCTAAGGGAGAACATTCTTTAAATAATGCAAACATGTGTAGTGTTCTATCTTACCAGTTCCCATCATAAATGTGAACATCGAGAATTGCATTATTTTTGATGGCGTAAAAAACATTGAAGCTCCAGGTCTCTTGAAAGTTCCATTGTCTGAAGTGGTGGTTGTTCTCTTCATCCCAATAATGACTGTTATGCCTATTGAAAGAACCATTCTTTGTGAATTTAGATTCATCTGTCCAAATTATACAGTCCAGAAAGTTTTCATTCTCTTTAAATCTAATTATCATAGCTACGCAAAACTCTGTTCTCCTGACGAAATCAGTTTCCTTCAAATGCTGTACCCTATTGAATTTATATGGGTGCATTTTATGTTTTTTTAATATTCTCCAAACACTCGATTGAGATAATCCCAGATCAATCTCGGCATCTTTGAGAGAATTTTCAGGATTCACACGAAAATATGCAAGAACTGTAATTTCGTGGTTCTCATCTTCTACTACACTTTTTTTTCTGTGTATAGTTTTCTTAACGAAAGATCCGACATTTCTCAAGTTTGTCATGGTTCTGTTAATGGTATCTTTCGTTGGTCTGGGTCGGTCAGGAAACCTCTCAATGAACAGTCGAATCGTTCTATCTACAACTTTATTACATTCTCCATGAAGTAGAATGAGATTTAAATAATCTTCATTGGAAAAATTAGGCATAGTGATCGATTTTATAACTTAATACGAATTATCACCAAATTAATAGTAAACACAAAATGCTACTGAATAAAAAGGAATTTGGCAGATGTAATTAATGATATCTATCATTGAAAAAAAAAATGTAAAACATGGTAAGTTTTTGCATATGGTTCATAAGGAATTATTTATTTATCACTGGAGAGAAAACCGATGGCCGATTAGTTGAAATAAAGAGGTTTCCGATACAAATTCGAATCAAAATTCGCCAACTATTCAGGAACAACCTGTAACTTTTTTCTCTTGCATATTAGGGTAGTAAAATCTAAAACATGGTTTAAGTAACAGTTCCTGAAAATTTCATCTTTTTGGCGTGAAGGAAAAAGAAATAGCTGAAAATTCAAGACGAAAAACAGTTTTTTGTGAATAACTCAGAAAATATCCACTTTAGGGCAAAGGGTGTGATGCATACACTCACATTATTTTTTAACGTAGATTCAATATCTGCCATAAAAAAATGGGGTTCTAATTTGAAAAAATTGATTTTTCACGATTTTGTCATCCCTAACTTTGAAAACGATTTTTTCACCCCCTTTATCATGAATCGCGATTTCGATTTTTAAAGTGGATACATCAATCTTACATCTTGAAAAATCCCAAAAATGAAAATTTTCCATCCAAAAACCTCGAAGTTATTCTTGTTTCAGCGGAGCTCTATTTTCGATTTTTTTTTCGAATTTTCCCGCTCAGAGAGAATTTTCCAACCAAAACTGAAAAATGTTACATCAAAATAACTTGAAATTTTCTAAGGAATCCATTTCTGCAATAAAATAATGGTGTTCTAATTTGAAAAACGGAAGTTGACGTCATTTCCGGAAAAACCGGAGGTGCTCATGCCTTGAAAATATTTTAGATTTCATCAGCATCGTGAAATACTTATAAGTGCTGAATTTCATGAAAATACGTTCAGTAGTTTCTCGTATAAATATGGGTGAGGTTCCTCGTGAAAGACCCTGTATATTTACAATTACTGTTATTTGGTGAAAAGAAGGTTGACGTGTTTAGTTAAATTGAGGACATATTCTTCAACTATCTCTCGTATGGTTTGGATAATTAATATGTTGCTCGAGTGGAACTTATTTGAATAATTGCTGAAAATATAACGGAGATACTCCCCTAAATCAAGTTTTTTTCATTTGGGATTTACTCCGAACAATTATGTACATGAAGAAGTATAAATCGGGTTTATTTCATTTGCTTCAATATTGGAGTTCGAGAACTTGACGGTGTACAAGTAGAGTTCACATATAAATCATCTTCTTCCGCTAATCCAAAGCCGGCATGACAATGAATTTTGATGAAATCTCGATATAATAATCATTATAAATGATAAAGACGACCTAGATATCCACTTTTTTTTCGTGCCAAGTTGCTACACATCAAACCATGAATTTTCCTACAGTAATATCTGAATATAAGAAGAAATGGATATTTAGGCAAACATATCCATTTGGGGAAAACAAGGGAATGAAGAATTGCAGTAAGTGAATGCGGACAACGAACGAAATGAATGGATAATGCAAGACTTTCTGGATATTCAGCCAAAATATTGGCTTTTATATACATGAGGAAAGAGAAAAGAGGAGAGAAACCCTTTGCGGCAACTCACATGATAAGCTTCAAGTTTCTGTGCCATCATTTTCTAACATTCTTATCTGGATAAAGTTAGTTTGGAAACTTTCATGAGTCTATTCATGTCGGTGAGAGAAAGGCTCTTTCATCCCTTTGTTTTGATATATGTGTAATCAGAAAGCTATCCGACCACTTAGTTTCGACTATTCGTTTCGGAAAAATAATATTACGTATTTGCGTGCGTAAAACTAAGATTTCTCAAAAATCACAGCGTTACAGAAAATTTAGGTATATTTATTTTAGTAGCTGTAGGCTACGTAACCTTTCAATCGTGATTCCGATCTTTCTATTAAATTTTTATACAAAAAACTGATATTGTTTATTACCTGTAATGTGCTTCTGCTGACTCTGACGCATGAGGTCTATTTGTTCCTCCGTTAGTGTCAACAAGAAGTGACATTATGATTTCATGATCAAACCATAAAAAAGTTCAGACGTTCTTAGAAAAATGTATACTTGTGCAGACTGCATTTTTGTGTGCGGAGACACCTTGGACACTTGTTAGAAAAATAGCTATTGTTGAGCTGAATAGAAATAAAAGACGATATATAAAATTGTATTATTTAAATTTGTATTCTTCTTTTATTGAATCGAAAATGAATCTCTACTAAGTGAAGAAATTCTCAGTTAAATGAAGATCAATTAAATGGACAATTCATGACATTAAATGTTGAGCTATTACCTAGTATCCTGTGAATAAATAAAAAAAATTATAATGAAAATTTCATGACGCCAACAACACTTTTGTGTGGCTTAGTTTGTGTTTGGGGAGGCATTTGTTGTAATGGGCGCACAGATCTAATTTTTTTCATTAACGCAACCATGACAGCGCCAGCGGTAAGGTATCGTTATTCATCAACTTCAATTCAATCTTCATTCTTAAATTTTTTGTGTGAATTCATGAAATCAAAGAGTTCTGAATTTTACTCTAAATGCTAGTGAAATAACCAAAAATTTCGTAGCAATATTAAAGACACGTTATAAATAATATAACGAAAAAATAAGATTTTTTGGAAGGGACATACAACATACTCCTTTGGTCTAGCAAATTTACTTTCCGAGAATCCTGCAGCTGACATGCCTTTGTCAACCTATTTTTTCCTTTTCGGAAAAAACCTGTAAATTCTATTTTCAGCAACCATAGGGCTGTACAAAATCTCGCTGAAATATCATTTTGACAGCTTAAGAAATTAAGAGCAATTGATCAGATTTTATTTTATTTTTATTCAAATTTCTGGTCTGTTTGTGGTTAATTTTAAAAATTCTCCACTTACATCATTGTTGAAAACAAAAATTCTGGTACAAATTGTTGGTTGAAAATGACTCAATAGGGCAATCTTAGATCTTAGATGCAGGTGAGGTGGAAAAGCCTTTAATGAAAGACAAAATTTGTAAGAGATATATCGAATAGTGCTTCCACCCCAGAATAGAAAATAACGACTAATATTGACCTATATATGTCCTTCTATTTTGAGATGAAGCTTAAGTTGAAAGCAGAAACAAGCCATTCTCGAGTTGGATCCCCACATGAGGTTCAACATTTAATTCGCAACTTTTTTTGAAAATTTGGAGATTTAATTTAAACCATCTGTAAGTTACAATGGTATTCAAATTTGGGTAGTGATTGTGACAGAAAATGTTTGCTTTCTTCTTGAAAAATCACATCCGCCATAAGTACCATCTTAATCTACTAGGACCATACATGTCGTACATTACTGTACGACATTGGCAGCATTTAAATGAAACCCAGCTCTCAGATATGCCCTCAACTTCCTTTATAGTTAGGAGGATACTTTTATATCATTATGAATAGGATTTGGAGATCAGAACAAACATGAACACATTCGAGATAGTTCTAGTTCTAGTTCTAATCCAAAAACAGTGTTTCATTTACTGAACACAGTTTCAGGAGAAAATTTTTCTTGTCATTAGGCTTTTTGATTAAAAAAATTATGTTCTACCTACCATTGGTGTATATATTCATTGAAAATTTTCAATCAATTTTCAATCTACTCAAACATTACCTACATTGGTGAGATACAAAAATTTTGTGAATTATTATTTGAGTTTCTCACTTATGACACATAATAATAACAACTGAAAATGTACGAGAAAGGCCACATATAATAATATATAATATAATTAATTTATATTATTAATATATATACGATATAGTGTATTGTATAACTGAGACTTCATGGGTTACAAAATGATGAGTAGTGATAGTGCTGTGTGTTTGTATATTTACTCTATGAGTTATTTATTAAAATCGTCGTAGTAATTATTTTTGAGTTACCAACTTATAGTTCAGTCAACATATCCTAATTAATTCTGAACTGTGAGCATGACACAAAGTACAAACTAACAAAATTGCACTGAATAACACATGAATAGATTGAACAATTACAACATTCAAATTTGAAAATTTGTGAATATCTTTTTTGTAACTTGTATATGTGTTTGTCTTCGCCCGCATCGCGCATGATTTGTATAGAAAACAAAGGTATGTAGCTCTACAGGACATTTCTTAGTATGGGAATGACTATCGCCTACAGATTGTGATGATTTTTGTCGATGTTCGATGTGCTTATAGTTTATTATGAATATTTTCTGTACGAAGGAGCGGTGCTTCAAATTCTCTGTCGTATGGTATATTTTTCCATGGGCACTTAGGATATAGTAATTGAACTGTTTCTTTGTCAATTTGGATTTTAATGTTGTTTTTGTAAAATAGTTTTCATTTGAATGTTTAAACTTTTGCAACAACTAATTCCTTTTATTTCAATTCATCTTGACTATACAGGTAATGCGAATTTAACGTTAATATGGATAGGCCCAATTGTATTTTCATATTTTGAACTCAAGATTGTCGACCTGAATTATATTTACGTTGAACCTAGACTATCTATATTTAATTCTTTTTTCTTTCCACTTATAGAAGACATATGTCTGTAATTTTTATTACTGACACACAAATCCCGATTTGACAAAAATATCAATCTACTTTCGAGTATACTTAGTATATTATAAATAATTCATATAGTTTTTCAAGTGCCCATGGAATACTCATTACAAAATACTTGAAGCTTGATTTTTGACGTTGTTCGGTGTTCTCTGTCTGCTTCGTGTTCGTTGGTTTGGGGTGTCCATTCTGACCAGAAATCTCTAAATTGATATAAAAAGCCATTATGCCTCTAAATATATTTGTGATTTTTATTTCGACAAGTGACTACTTAGTGTAGTTAGATGAACAGGTGTTTTAGTAGAAGCTCTAACATTGTTTTATTTTTTTACTTTCCTTACAGGGATTCATTTCGACAAGATAATTTCTCTTTATGTTTGTCAATTTAGAAAGAGTGAAATGACCTAGTTGGTCCATCATGGTGTTAGTTTCTATGATACCTGAAGATTCACCTAATGAATGGAGGTCACTTTAAGTAAAAAAACAAACTTTGGATAATAAAAATATCAAAATCGCTCTAGTAATGGTCAATATACGACTTCAAACATTGAACTTTAGAATTGCATGTCAGTCGAGCCAGTCAGCTAGTCATATACCAGAAATTATACTCCAACATTTCAAATATTGAAATTTCCAAGAAAACACTACACTATAAATATTATTATCAATAATATGAGATGAAGTGGATGCCAAGAAATGGACACTCCAATCAATATCGTTGTAACTGCATGATTGACACTTTTAGTTGAGGAAAGGTTACAACAATTAGAAAATTTTGTTTGAGTGATGTTTCCATCTAACAGAAAGGATTATGAAATAAAATCGATAACACGTTACAACGCGTTAATTACCGGAGATGACAGTTAAATTGTTTAAAATGCTTCAAACAAACGTACCAAGTGTTTCTGCATGAGGAACATTTACTACTTCCATTCCACATATTATACGAATATGTAATATGTGTAACGTTATGAAAACATTTCATGAGCAGAATAAAAAATAAAAACATGAACTCACAACTGTGCGAAGTAACTGATTAAGATTTTATTTTTCAACAGGTATTCCTGAAGGTATGTAATATTACAGCGCTATTTTAAGTGAAATGAACTTCTATCTCTCTGTCTCTATTCTGGCTTTGTAGAATGGGTCTCTATCTATCTCTATCATTATCTTCAATCTATATTCCTGCTTAATTTAGTCGCATCTATGAATCTGAATAAACCTTAAAAATCAGAAAGCAGTACCATTTCTCGGTTCCAAAGTTAAATTAATATGCCAGAACTGGACACCACCCTGGCAGAGGGTCTTATGATGTGGTAAAATACATGTGGAATCAAACCCCTGAATTTTTTGAATAATAAATTTATTGATTTATCTCTAAAACAAAATATGAATTCATCCTTCTGTTCTTATAATGATAGATTGGCTGAAATATGTTTTGCGAAATCGCATATAAAATCATGGGTATTCTCTGCATCGATACTTTTAATGGGTGTCCAGTTTTTTTTTTCATCAGGTGAATCGAAATCATACGTTTATTCAAGAAACTTTTATCATGCTCCTTTTTCTGCCTTATTCATTTCTTATTTACAGGCATGAAAGCTTGTTCTCCTTAACTCTAATTAAGAACAATATGCTTCAGTAGATCGAAACTTGCTGATAAAATCTCTTCCTCTCAACTTCTTGCATAACAATTATCACGAATGAAAAACGCATATTTCATACACACAATAATAAACGTTATCAATCAAAATGAAGCCAACGATAAAATTACATCATGAAAAATATTCAGAAATTATTAAACATGATATATTTCAAATAAGAAATAAGTATAACAGAGGAAAAAACTAGAAAAAGTCTTCAATAGAGATAAACTAAAAAATTGAAAATTATCCTTTTTATAAAAAAACTTCACTATGGAGAGCTCAGTAGTGCTCAATCTAGAAATATTGGGAACCATTCAATGGAATCACAACAGCAACTACAGGGGAAATATTAATTCAAAGTGATGTACCGACCTACTGAAATTGTATAGTGCAAGAAAGAACTATATTCTTGGAAGATAGATCTTCTATATATCTGATCTGATCATAAAATTCCCAATATAATAGGTTTATTGAGATCTCAAGCAAAATTCACGTAGTATTAAATGGACATATTCGCTGAGAAAATTTTTATTTATTAGTTTATTTTTCATTCACAATAGTTAATGAAGTGCTCTTATGAATTCATTATTTACCTTACATCACACCAGTATTCGCATTTATGTCGCTATTCACGAGGAAATTTTTGATATTAGACAATATGAATTTCATGGGACTATTTGCATAATATCCATCAGAGAACTAGGAAAAATTTTAAATAACAAAGCTGCAGATGAATGACTGAACGTCCATACTTACATTCAATGAGAGCTATATGAAAAGAGTGAGTAAAACATGAAATAACGAACGACAAGACAACTCAACACACAATTATAGATGTAATTCCTTAATTTTCGGTTGAAATTCAATAAAACGTGACTCTGAGTTGTTAAATAATAAATTGAACTTCGACAATGTCAAAAAATGATTCCATAAATTGACAATTTTCAATCTCTACAAATGATTGACATTATTAGCTTTGTTGTAGTTGAAGTCAATGCTTCTTATCCTAATGAGCAGTTAGTTGGAGTTCAGACTTTCAGAACTACGACCCTGTAGATCTTTTATTCTTGTACCCTACTCAATCAAACCCTAAGGATATCATCAATCACCCTCATAAATCTAGCAATCTCCCTAAGAGATTCCGAGTTGCCTCAGTGTATGTTTTTGGGGCAAGCAAGCTTCAGACACTTGCGTTTTGCGTACTATATGTTCAGTAGTTTCCTTTCCGGTAACAGTTGATCCGCCAACTTGCCTACTTGATGAAAAAGGTCTTTGTAGCGATGTGCCCATTAGCGATCCAACAATACACCGAAGCTCTGGATTAGCTTTCTGATGTCTGTAGAAAGGCGATAATTCCACGAATCTTTTCGCTTCTTTGGGTCTTGGGGTTTTAATCCAGAGCAGTTTCTTGTTTTGCAACTACCTCTGCTGGATAGCAGTCCTTAAGAGGTCTTCTGCAAGCCACAGAATGATTCAGGTGCAAAAGGTTGTACCCTCCATGCACTATTCGTAAGTTAATAGAACTTTTCATGCCCTCGATGCGGCAGTGCTCTGGCATACATAGAAGAGTCACTTTGTATTCTCTGGCCAACTTCTTCATGGTGTTGCGGCATTCCCAGGTCAGCAGAGAGTTCTAGCAGTTGGATTTCAGAGCTCTTAGTTGTTTGGCTGTTTGATACCTAAGGAAGTAGGTCTAATTAACTTTCGGTGATCTGCTGATCTGATTTTGAATGTTGATGGTTTAAATAAAAAATTTGTTGAACTTTTTCAGAAGGAATATCTGAAGAAAACGATTCTAGGCCTTGCATAGTATATCAAGATTCTACCATTTTCTAAAAAGATTTAATTCGGGTCATGTTTCTCATATTTGTTATTGAATTTTCTGTTCAGCAATAAGCACGTGTAGAGCTATTCGTAATGATAAATTATTGCATTATTTAATAAGCGTGTACCTATAAAAAGACGGTTGTACTAAAAGTGCTAATTATAATATTCTGGCTGGCCTGGCATGCCAACTATAAATCTTGTGTATAGAAACAACCCTAGTTTTTCTTCATTTGCAATGAAGCGTTAGAGATGCTGCAGATGCTGATGGATCTAGCTGAAAGGAGTGTACCTACTTATTCTGTTTATCAGTTAATTTTTAACGTTCAAGTTGACAGGCTTCTTTTATTATTTAAGTGCCAAAAGAAGCACCGAATAGTGAGACAAGCTAGTATTTAAAAGTTAGGCTCCACACTAGTTTACCTTTGATAATTTTTGTTCGGCCAGCAAATTAGGCATGTCAATTTTGTACTTGAGTAAGGTTTTTGCATTATTTCTTTCATTAGTATATACGGGATTTCAAATTAGATTTTCTCTTCGATTTATAGGAAAATTTTTTATTTTGTGAAAAATATTCCACATTACATTCTCGCAAAGTTATTGAATTGAGTGAATTCATGTTCATGTCATTTTCATGCTGTCCTAACGTTCAATCGGCAAAGACACGACGTTGTTAATGACCTGCTGTCTTGAGATCAAAGTCTCCATGCAAAATCAGTTGTGGTGTCATTTGCGAAATATCTAACAAATTTGCATCCACTTTTCTCCATCAGTTGCAAAATTAAAATTAAAAATAACGGGTGCTATGCTTTTGAATGAATTCTTATTATTGTATTCATGGCTTCTCTGTTAAGGCGTGATCATTCTTCATTATTAAAAATAACTGTCTTATGGGACCAACCTGTATATCGAAAACATAACCTTTCCAAATATGGGTTCAGATTAAGTTTTCCTCTTCTTTTTATTTCAATTTTATGTCGGTACTCCCTGTACGATGACATATTATGAAGTCGCCGATCGATTGAGTTGAGATGATTTACTCCTGAAATCGCTAAAAGAGGTTGTCAAGTCGTTCGAACTTCTAGTGGGTCATCAAACAAAATCGAGATCTGAAATAGAAAAAATACATCAAATAGTAAACGTTCTCCACCAATTTTCCCGATAACTTCCTCCAGTTCGGTGAGTAGGAAAACGTTAAAACAGTTGTGAAGCTTTGTTTGAGGCGTAAAGCCCGAGATATTTCTTTTATTATCATCCGAAATTGTTCGAAGGTAATTTCTCTGGCGTATATTGCATGGTGCCCTACGCCCTTAATACCAGCGAAATGAGGTTTTCACGTTCCCCCTGAGATAAATACCAGTAAAGGTATTGTTTTTTCAACACCCGTTGTTTCTTTGAATCGAACATAGTGAACATTTAGATATTTTTATCGGGTACCTATCGATTCGAAAACTCGGCTAAACAATCTTAGGTGAGAAGGAATTTTCACAATAAGATTATATTTAGAAGATTTAGATGAAGGGCTGATGATTTGGGCTACTAAAATAAATCTTATATAACAAAATGTTAGTCTCATTCAAGATATTTGGGTAGACAAGAAAGCTACACAATAAGTGATTGTTGCTCGCATAGCACTTTTCATTTTAGGCCGAATAATCTTATCATAATATTTTAAAATGTATCTACATTTATAGAAGCCAATAAAAGTATATCAAGACAAGCGTTTTCCGGTGGTTCAGATTATTTGACACCTTTATATACCCGAGGATGACGAAAGAAAAATCGAGTGAATACTTCCTTACATGTATCTCATGTAGACAGTTTCAGGAATGTGGGTTTTTAGACCTAATTCTATTAAAACGGTCAATCGCAGTTCCTACTGGGGAAAATCGAGAGTCGTTCACGAAGAACGTGAAAATATAACCCTGCTACTCGTAACCTGGTCGTAACTAAAGATTAAGTCATTTAATCCAATTAGTATTAAACTGACCTTGCATGGGGATCTAATAATTCAATTACAGGAGCTATGTTTGATTCTCAGGCGTACTCAGTTCATGCTGAATCACGATAAAACAAACAGGAGGAACAGCAGATCCACCTTTGAAGTGGATTTGCATTTATCAGAAAATCGATAACTAGAACGCTAGGTTATGGCCGAGGGTTTGGGGGACCAACAAGTACCAGGGGATATTCGTTGTTATTTCAATAACAAACATGGTTTCCCATGGAACATCCACCCAATTAAGAAAAATGATGGCACATTATTGATATACCAAAAAAATAATTTATCAAAAATGCTACGTCCATATCCAAAACTCTCACCCTGTCATAAATCACTTTGGACACCTTTAGATCAAGCCCTAAACCTAAAAATACAAAATTCTATCCCAACAAACCGTATTATAAGCCTGCAAACTCCACCAGGAAGAATCCTCATTTTGTTCATTTATCTACTGTTGTCGCTCTCGAGCAGTCTAGCTTACTGTTGCCATTTCAGGAAGGTTAACCGTATGTAGACTAATTCACAATACATCATATATCGATTGAAATTTATTCTGGGAGGATTCTGCATTTCTTAATAAACTTTTTAGGGTTTTCAGTCCCAATCTCTAAAACACAATCAATTAAAAATGAAATAAACGATTTGCTCCTGCGTAAATTCTTGCACTAATTTGTCAGGAGCAAATTAACTAAAAAAAATTGTTTCCTGACAATAACCTGAAAATAAATAACGTTGAAATTATAATTTTATGTTGTAACGTGTCGGAGTCTATATCAGACTCCTTCATCAGTCATTAGTTAATTTGCTCCTGACAAATTAGGGCAAGAATTTACGCAGGAGCAAATCGTTTATTTCATTTTCAATTGATTTTGTTTCATAGATTGGGAGGGAAAACCCTAAAAAGTTTAATAAGAATCACAATACATCATTTCACAAAAAAAATAATGCTCCTTATAATCATAATTCAAAATTTTCTCATGAAAGCAGATGATTTTCTAATTTGTAAGAAATTCTAAAATGCAACATTTGAATTTGCTCGCATATGAAGTGTGCCCATGTTGGCACCCTGAAAAAATTTTTTTTGGATGATCGACTATACATATTTAGTGTTACTCACTTGTAGTATACATTTTTTCGCATATTTTCAGCATTAATCTGAAAGGAAATGAATGAAAACATTTTCAAAAATTTGTCTTGGGTGGCATCATAAGAGCATATGTTTTCTATGATGGCATATAACTGAAAATAAAATGAAATTGATGATTAAATTGGTCTTCAACCAGTTTGGTTTCCACCTGATTTTTGAAAGTAGGCCTGCGTCCACCTAAATCGTCTTCTTCTCAGAGTTGTTGATGGTACGTTAAAAGTTTTAACTGCGAGCTTTCAACCCATCACATTTTGTTTCACATCATTTAGCACTGCCTCCATATCTTTCCAAAGTTGTAGCTTACTTCTTGCTGCCATAGCTGTTAATTCAAAAACAAAGAATATGATGGCAGCCTATGCTATCTTAGGAACACTTTGACTATGCCATCATAGACATGCAAGTCATATATCTTTCAACAAACCGAATAAGGTACTTGCATTACGACATGACCTTAAAGTTTTAAATGTAAAGCATTGTTACAGGGCTTTTAAAGGGAAGTATAAATGTTTTTTACACAAATTTTAAGAAAACACTAAAAGGCACGTATTCATGTGTAACTACGCATACCTTGCAATAATGCCATCTGGCAAACGACCTTAGTGAACATAAGATTATTCACTCGATAATAACAGACTTTTCCATAGTGTGCCATCATAGACAGGATGCCATTATAGGCACACTCCCCTACTTGTGCAGTAAAGTGTTGGCAACCCTAAAAAACATTTTGACTGCTGACAGTTTAGGGTAAGCTGAATTGGAGAGTTACACGATACAACAAGTTATCATCTTTGAAGAATACTCAAAAATTCATAGTTTGGCGGCCTCAGTTTGATGTTCTACAAAATATGCTCGGTATAGTGTTACATTGTAATTGTATCACTACAACTTACAGCTTCGCTAATAGTGGAGAGATTGAAAAATCAACTATTTGAAAGTTGGAGTGGTTTAGGCTTAGAGCCTGATAGCCAGAGTAGTTTTTTCTGACAAACATTCCAAGACTTCTATGATTCAGTTGAAAATTTGCATCTGGCGAAAAGTTATTATTGATATAAAGGGTCGTAAGCCCTGGAAAGACCACTAAAATAAACAGTAGGCGAATGACCTCATTTTTTTTGTTCAGAATATTGAAAGAACTTCAACATATATCTTGGTTTTTCAGTTTCATCAATTTTCTCCCGCATTTTGATGTGTCTTCAGTAAACCTCCTGTATAAATAGAACTTGAATGAAGAAAACAAATTTGACAAAGGAAGATTGGCCATGGCTCTGAGGAAGAATCAAAAATTCTTTTCGGCAATTCTCTGATAGAGCTCTACTTTTGGGAAATGGAAAGGAGTTCAACTGAATTCGAGCAATCTTTTCTTACAATATTGTAACAGTAGATACATTTAGCTTCGAATGAAAGACCCATCATAGTAAATATATAAATTGCCAATCTTTTTTATGTCTTTCTCAAACAAGCTCCATACTAAAGATTGAAAGTCACTGGGATGTTCAAGCTATTCAAACACTGTGAATGACGAACAAGAATTATATTGCGAATTTTATCACTAAGACGATATACACGACCTATTTCCTCATAAAAATATCCCCTATGGAAATGATATCTTTTATACCTATCTCCAACCTTATATTTTACCTGTAGATTTACCTGTAATAAACCCAAGATAAAGAGCACGAAATATTAGAATGTCTCACAGGGTTAAAGAAAACGAAACTCCTGTAAGTTACCCTTATTTATGTATTTGTATACTTCGGTCACGCGAAGCGCATTATGATGAAAACCACCCCACAATCCAGCATAACGATCAAGAAAGTTTGTCCTCAAATTTTTGAATGAACAGAGTGATTTATTTTAGAAAGGAAATGACGGATATATTGGAAAAAGTTGTATGATTGATTGAATTTTTCTGTCTGTGGGTAGACATATTTTCATGATTGATAAACAGTTATTTTCGAGCAATTGAATGTACTCTGGTATTGAAGACTTGCTTCAAGATAGGAAAATATATATTATTTCATAAGGGGCGGTAGAAAATAAATGAGATTAGTGAAAGCAATATACTGCATAATGGACAACAAAACTGTATATATTAGCTTCTCTCGTGTTCTGATGAAACCATGGAAATTATTGATCGAGTTGGATAACCATTAAAATACGGTTGAGTAGAAACAGTCATTTTTAGAGATATCTCATCAAATTGTCGTTTCAAAGATTTACGGAAATCAATAAAAACTTATTTCGATATGGCTCATAATTTATTTATATACAAAGGGGTTACTTACAGATCTGTTGTTCAAAAATAGAACCCTTTATTTAAAAATATTCACGTGAAAATCAACAATAATCAATAGTGTTGTCTCGTTTTTTAGACGGGACTTGATATTTCATTGACGAAACGGGACATGACTTCTCGAGTTGTCTGTGTATAGTCTCGCAGTATAAAACCTATTGCTGAAAACTTAAGAACAATTTCGTCTGCACTATACCTTTTCAAGTTTAAATTGATCCTAATTAAAAACAAAATGACGCTATTCGAAATCAAATTGGCAACATCAATTTCAAACTGGAATTAATCAAGAAACAAATTGGCAATAATCAATTTCATCTGGCATTTGCCAATTGCAAAATGAAAATAAACAACATCAAATTGTCAATTCTGAATTTGAATTCTCCATTTGAATGAAATGTATTGAATAAAAGAATTGAATTGAATGATAATAATAATTAATTAAAACCTTTCGTGAATAACGAATTTTCTCAACAAAATATATCTTAGTTATCCAATGCAGGAGGAATGATTCTTTGGATATAAACGATATTCTCTAATCTCTGCAAATTCTGGATTCTACAGCCGAGCCGTTACAAAACAGAGAAGATAACCACAATCGTGCGTTTTTTTAATGAGTTATCATAAAAGAGACGATGTCAGTCCCTCATTGTGTTTCAGAATCAACGTTCACTTCCGTTCACTGTTTTTTGGATATTATTTATTTAATTTCGCAAAATATGAAAAGGTTTAAGAGACTCCGAATACACTACTTAGTATTTTCGAAATGTTGGCATCAGAAAAACTTAAAATTTTTGTACAAAAATGACAGATAAAGAAGCTGAAAAAGCATGTTGATCTGTGTGATCAACTGATTCAGCTCCATTCGAACTTTGATGTTCGATTTCTACAGTTGCAATTTTATTTTTTTTATTTTCAAATTGCAATTGATAAATGCCAGTTTGAACTTGATTATTGCCAATTTGCTTTTGATTGATGCCAGTTTGAAATTGATGTTGCCAATTTGATTTTAATGTCATTTTGACTCTGATTAACGCTAATTAGAACTTGAAAAGGTATAGATTCATCAATCGAAACGAGCATCCTTCAGTGAGATAAGGCAAAACGACCTAGCTAACGAATATTTTAGAATTTTGGATGATAGGAAGCTATATTCATATGAATAAGGATTTGCGTGAGCGTTCATTGCCCTTGCTTATCTGTTTTGATTCATTATTCCTGAATATAGAAAGTAGCTCGAATCAAATTATATTTATCCTTTGAATATGTTCAAAATGGCGGACTTATCATCCCTCTAAGCCCTCTCTGAGTACATCCCATAAGCGATTCTTCCAGTTGCTAAGTAGAAAGAAAGTTTGGGAAAGGGAACCCACCTCCCATATCCTCAAAAGAAATACCATTAATTGGTATACAGATGGTTCTAAAACCACGACAGGGACTAGCGCAGGCTGGCATCAGATGCCCACTATCACTAGGCCGCTCTCCAAGAGTAATTCTTTTATTAAATTTGCACTTTTGTTGATTATTTTGGAATTGCTTCTCTAAAACAATCAATAAATCGCCAGAAAATTGGAGTCGAAGTAGATATCCTTTAACCTAAAATTTAATACATTCTGTATAGTTTATTTAATTTATTATCGCTCACAACCACCTTGGTCACAAGCAGGTTCAACGATGAATGTATGTTCACACAGATGCAGAACAAATACAAACCTACATACAACATGTGCATATTTGTTTAGAAGTTTCATAAATGAAATGGCCTCAGCCGTAACAATATCCCAATACATTCACAAATCAGAAGCAACCGGTAAAAACAAAACAAAAGTGTAATTAAGCCTCTTCTGGCTTTGTTATTAATATTAGTAATTATTGTATTAAATAATTGATCGTTTGGAATTTTGTAAACCTAATTTATTCAGTCAAATATAATAAAACGTTTCGGGTTCGGGCCCTTTTTCAATCTTTATTTTAACAATTTCCAAGTCTTCTGCTTGTGGTGCATGTGTCCTCATTCTTCAAAGGGCCCGAACCCGAAACGTTTTATTATATTTGACTGAATAAATTAGGTTTACAAAATTCCAAACGATCAATTATTTAATACAATAATAAACTAATGGAATAAATATACCAACAAACAAAATATTAGTAATATTCATGCAGAAAAATGATCATTTCAGTGAATTCATGATTTTTGTGAGTGCTTACCTTTTTTTATTCATGAAACATCTTTGCTCTGTTATTAATAAAAAATTTGCCGCCCCTTAGACCTTGCCTGGGTTAACCTAGTCCTAATATGCCACTGGTCAATTGGTCAATATTCTACATATATTGTGAATAAAGTCATGCTTGGTTCAGTTACCATGGGATGAAGTGTTTATCTTCTCCCAATATTGCAGATCCAAGACATTCCGAGACGATCTAGGGTCGTTTGGATCGATGATTTTTGGTGAAACACTTCATTTTGACCGGCTCTACCTTCTGTTACAAAAAAAGATTCAATTTCGAAACACCTAGTGTAAATTCTGCAATATCGGACGTTGGACATTTTTCCCTTAAGGACGTAGTTCGTATAATACAATTTTGAGACAAGGTATTCAGGGCCATGCAGAACCATGCGAACTTCTGACATCCCCCAGTGGTGTGCTGGATAGTTTCATGTGTCGCATAGCCATAACGACAGCAATCGTCTTTAACTGAGGCATCCTTGTCGATATATTTCATTCAGTTCCTTGTCGAAATCACCTGGTCCTGGATGAAGAGGATGAAGCCCTCTGTCTCGGGAAACAAACCTTCTGGCAGTCAACCAGTAGTTAGACGCAGATATGTCGACGTAATCATGATTGACCTCGTTCTGGTGCCTTCCATGCAAAGGTTTGCCAATCATGAGTTTCTGCATTTTGCTTTCTGCAGATAGTTCGACAGCTTCCAAGTGGTCCTGTTGTAGCTTCAACGGAGTAGAACTATCAGCAACACAAACAACTCGATGGAGTTCTGACGAAGCAGCCTTGTTCAGTAAATAAACTGCTCCACATGAGTTAGGGATATTGACTTGAATTGCAAAAAATTCATATTAATATGATTTCAAGTTGCAAATTAATTTTAGCCTGTAGGTTTGCAGCGTATACAGGGTGATTAAGAAAAATCGAGTCAAATAACGAAATTTATTCCCAGAGAATTCAAGCATTTTAAGACTATCAATACCATGTATGGCCTCCACGGGCATCAATAACAGCTCGACATGTTCTTTGCATACTACACACGAGGTTGTTGCACATTTCTTGAGGAATTTGGTTCCATAAACGGGGCAGAAGCTCTCTCAGATCATTTAAGGATTCTGGGGTAGGTTGATGATTATCTAATCTTCTTTGGAGCATATCCCATGCATGTTCTATGCAATTCAAATCTGGTGTGTGCGGATGTATTGGTAAATGTGGAATACCAAGCTCCTCGCTCGCATTCTCAAATATGGCTGCACGGTGCGGACTAGCGTTATCGAAATTGAAAAGTTTCACCAATAGCAGCGTGAAAATTTGGCACAACATTGTCAATGACATGTTCCCTATAGTGTAAGGCGGTCAAATTCCCAGGACAAATGTGTAGATCTGTGCGCCCGTTGAAACATATCTTGGCCTTTACCATAACACTACACCCTCGGAATGGATGGACTTCTTGGACATAGCGACGATTACGGGTTATGTGTGGAATTGTCCATACCCTTATTCTTCGAGAATCTGAAAATCGTCCATATCTGGATTCATCAGTGAAAAGGACACCACGCCATTGATCGTTCCAATTGATATGTTGCCTTGCCCATTCCAGTCTTTGACGCTTATGGTCACGTGTTAATGAAACTCCTCTTAATGGACGTCTAGAACCTAGATTCACCTCTCTCAAACTTCGTCTGATGGTTTCGATGGAAACTTGGACCCCATCTGCATTTTGAAGAGTATTCCGTAGCATTCTACACGTAGATGTAGGGTTTCTTCTCGCCGAAACGGTGATGAAACGATCCTGAGCAGGTGTTGTTTTTCGTCGCCCACCAAGCTTTGGTCTTTCCAACACGGAATCTGTCTCCCTGAACCTATTCCAAAGTCGAGATATCACACTTTGGCTGACTTGGAGCCTTTACGCTACAACAACCTGGGTTAGGCCACCCTGCAGCATTCCGATAGCCCTATTAGCCTCAGCGTTTGATAATTTACGATATCCCTAACTCTTGTGGGGCAATATATTTTCGAAGTCCATCAATTTCCTGGGACATGCGGTTGGACAAGTCAACAATTCTCTACCCCCAAGATGTCGTGGCAGCTCTGTTGTGATGTTCATTACGTTTTGTCGGCATCGTCCTTATTTTTCTCTGTAGTGCTGCTAAATCCGTGGTGGTCAAATAGATTATACCGAATGAGTAGCTCAATGCTGAGAAAACGTAGGTAATAATCCTCCGTTAATTATTTCTTCATCTGGCTCTGATTTATTATTATTATTATTTTTATCAGCTCTCATGATGATGTCTACCTAATTTCAATAATCATTCGCAATAGCTTCTCAACGAATTCAATTTCCCTTATATTCCCAGCTCCTCAAGAGAGTTCAATGTATTCAAAAGACAATATGACCCTCGGAATTTCCACAAAGGCCCCCATTCTCATTTGCAGTCCAACTAGACAACACTAGTTCGATTTTTGCCCGGCTTCTCCAATAACTCAATTTGCCGGTGCCAGAACGAACACAGTTCGCCTCCCAATATTTCAGGACGTTAACACCAGGAACATACAGCTTCCCTGTCCTCGGCACAAAGATAGCGTCGTAAAATTCGTGTAGTTTTCCGCGAGCGCTTGAAGACCGGCGGATTTCGGCTGCCCAAAGTTTCCCCTTCTGTTAATTTCCCGTTTATTTGGATGAGCGATATTGGGGAAATTCGAGGGCCGTTGTGGAAAAGCGTAAATTTACGATGGCTTGTCGCGAATATAGTACTTCAGCGAAGAGCGAATTAACGATGTTGAAATTATTCAGATGGAACTTCAAACTCCACTCAGCCATTAAGTATTACCTTTCATTATTATAACCAAATATGCGCAGAATCGAATTTAAATGAATTAACACCTAAAAGTTTTCATGATCGAAATACTGTTGGATTTGGATGTCAGAGTATTTACCAGTAGCGGATCCAGGAGGGGCGGCACAGGGGGCACGTGCCCCCTCCCAAAACCAAAAATTTTTTCCTCGCTTGCACTAAATTTTCATATGATTTTCAAATATATTTCCGAAAATTCACCTCAGTGGATTCGAATAGTTCACCAAAACTCGAATCTGGGAGATCTGAACCCGTCTCTGAATGCGACTACATATTTTGTTTTATATTTTCGTGTTATGACTTCTCTTATCGACCGATAACCTTTTTTTTTTCACTATATCTCGAAAACAGAAGAAGCCTAAAGATGTTCGTGCATTACCATAAAAAAGTATTTTTTTAGACAAGAATAAAAAATTTTAGTCTGGGAGAGATGGGGAATAGGGGGGAGGGTTGCGCCCCCCCCCCCAAAATCGAAGCCTGGATCCGCCTCTGGTATGTACGGCCTGTTTACTGAAGATGGATGTTTCTTCTTGTACGGAAACAATTAAAATTGTGCAGAGAAGTAATGTCAAATATGACCCCTTCTTGCATATGAGGTGTAAAGAATGGAAACTCTTGATTTTTCTTTAAAATTTCGATATATTAATGCTCAGATAAAACAATGTCAATATTAGGTAATGTAGCCGAAAAAAAGTCAAACGTATACAGTGTGTACAGAAAGTATGGAATGAATTCATTTTCTCGCACTGGGATTTTTTATGTACACACTGTCCTGTCCCAGGACTACAGAAATTTATAAAAATAATTACAAAATGTTCATAAATACATTCGCGTTCAGCACCATTGGCGCTCTAAACAACTTATTTTTTCCAAAACATGAAGGAATAATGAAAAAATTTTCGTCTGTGATCCCGGAACAGCAAGAAATCTAATCAACGTTTTTAACACATCGTTTGGCTAAGTTCTTCCTTGAAAAATTTCTTCCAATGAATGAAAAATTGTTGTTTGAAAATTAACCGGTGATATAAATAACGTCAAATAGTGCCATTGCATGGGTTCGAAACAAAACGCAATAACCAATAGTTCAAATGAAAATTACAATAATTTTTTATACTATGTTTTAGAAGCTCTGCAGTAAGGTTAAGAATCAAAATTCGTCCATATACAAGAAGAAGAAACTAACATCGATAATAATTCATAAATGCGTTTTTGAAGAAATGTTTTCAGCCTTTACAGCTTTCATATTTGGCTCTTTTTGTCGTCAGAGACATCTCGAGGAGTTTCTATGTAGATCGTTTTCTAAGTTTTTATATAATATCAACCATCAACTGAACTTGACTAGAATCTACATAATAATATTGATAATATCTCGAATTTCATATATTTTCGAACATCTATTATTGTTCCCGCCGCTCCAGAAATCAGTCCACCTATACCATCATATTCAATTATTATAGTTGATATCATAAAAGTCATTGAATCATTGAAGTGAAACTGTGATATTGAGTTTTTAAAGTTATGCAAAAATGCAATGAATAATTACATTCTTGATTAGTCCAGCCCAAAAGAAATAAAATAATTTTTCACATTAGTCACTGCATATTTCTTCAATATTTGGAAGGAAGTGAACCTTCTGCACCTTTGAATTTAACCCATATTTTCATGTGCTGAATGTGAACGTGGAAAATCAGGCTGAAATATTTGAGTATTTTGGTTTTTATTCATTCCTTCGATAAGAGAATGGAAAATTTCAATTTCGTATAGATGTTTTAAATAGTGAACCATTTTTTATGATATAAAAAAATACAGCTTTGGCGATGTTTAGGTATAAAAAGAGCTACTATAGGTACTGCGCTTTTTGAAGTTTAGATTTTGAACAAGTAAAGTCAAATATAATTGAAACATCCCTTTCTGTTTGCAATCAGTAAATCAGCATGACTATCTATCTAATAAACTCTCGTTTACCAGAAGAAGTCGATATCTTAAAAAACAGAAAAAAAGGTGAGGGAAATGAATATGAATATGAATATGAAAGTTTGTCCGAAAAGAGAAATTCTAAAACTTCTCTATCTTGGCTTTTTTTCATAAAAATTTTCCTTTGATAAATAAAATAATATTTAGGGTCTCTCCACACTTACCTCTCCTTACTTTGTTCTACAAAAACGTATGTGAATTACTACCCAAAACTGCATAATTCGACCTGTTATCAAAATATGTATTCTGTTTTTCTTATAGAGACATAAGACTAAGTAGAAATTTTCATTTAAATCTGCAAGATTTAGCGGACCTTAGGTACCGCAAAATACAGAAGAATGTTGGTATCCTGTTGCTCTCCGGAGTCTCTGGATACGAAAATTGAATGAACCTACGGAAAATAAGAATATTTTTCAACTATCAGGCAATCTTTTAGAGAATAATAGTTCTGTATTTGAGCAGTTTAAAAACGTTCTTTTCTTTCAAATTGGAATTTTTGTTTTATGTAGGTAGTATTATAATCTATTATCTACACACACAGTTCTTCGAAGACAAAATATAGAGGTATACTTACAGTTATTGATAATTGGCACAGTATCACACAACCAACATTATTTTGAAATACTAAATGCGATTCGTCCTTGATTGTCAAATTTTAATTTTTATTTTTATTGTGAATCGACCGTTTAACCAAAGGTATCACGGTGGTGGAAGAACAAGGTGATAATCATTTCATCTCATACAGCTAAAGCTCATCACAAGTTTGATAACGTAAATTCGAGTATTTTCTTATATAATCACACCTAGTATGTATATATTTTGAGCATGCATGTTAGTTAGCTTTATAGATTTAGCACACAGATACTTCTCGCTTAACACCGAGTGTTTTCAAAGGTATTCCCAAATTGAATTGGCTATTTCCCTTTCGATGATAACACGAAATATTTTCTGCTTGCAGGGTAGAAAATGGTACTGTCTGATTACAGGATTCCAGTAATCGAAAATACTCGAAATACTTATATTTATATTATTTATTGATAGTTTTGAATCTGGTAATCGAATATTTTCAAGCATATTCCTATTTTGAGTCTTTGTTGAAACAATTTTTGATCGGTCAAAACCAGACAAATCTGAAAGATCTGAACTCCTGAAATATAAGGTTATGTTTCAGCAGTTTTCCCTAATAGCAATTTGAATCAATCAAAGCGGATAAAAAAGATTTCGAAAAATTTTAAATATAAATTCATTTCAAATATCGAAAAAAGGAATTCTCGATCTACAATTCAGGCTCTTTTTTACAAATAAGATAATAATGGTTGGAATATTTTTGTTTATTTTAATTCATCAATGAAATGATGAGATTTATAGTTGCTCACCAGTATTCTGATGAGTGTACTTTGTTCATTCATACCAATTTTATTCGACTCTCTTTGTGCATTGAATAAATGCATTGGGAAGTTTCAAAGATTGACATTTTCCATAATTGATATTTTATAATTTTGATGATTCGATTTTCTGATTGTCCCATTACGCACCTAACCTAACCTATTTCGACTAAGGTATAATAAATATAATAAAGTAGAAACTTCTTTTCAAGAGAGGAAGGATAAATAAACATTCAAAACTTCCATTTCTCTATCTACATCAATATTTGTGACTATAAAAACCATCGATAATTTTTTTTTTATTTGATGCGTCACTACAATTCAAATTTCATGAGTATGCTGTGCAAATAAATGGTTTTTATATCAAATCAAACAAAAATGATGTGTCCGAACATTGTGGGGTGTGGGGTTATATTTTTTCTTATTTTCCATAAGTAAGAAGGTGTTCCGCTATTTTGCTCTGGAATAAATACTATAATCGGAACTTCTAACTCTAGGTTCTGAACTAAATACTTCAACTAGCTTTTCAACAAAGGGTAAGGCAACAATGACTTACCTTGAACTTTTTTCGCGTTGAACGAATTCAAAGGAAAACCTATAATAATTCTATCAAATATTTGTTTTACGTGAAAATCAGTGGGATATGCCTCTGTTTTCGAAAGCATGGTTGTCTATCAGCCATCTTTTTTGCAGAAATTACAGGCTTTCGTTTCTGATGATCATATTTCGCTTTTTGTATAATACCTTCTTTGATATGGCGATGAAATAACTTCCATTTTAGGGTTTATTCAACAAACAGAGTTTACTTTTGAAGGTTAATCTTTTTTTAACAGAAAGTAGAACTCATTAAACTAAATCATTTCACCAAAAATCGCGTATATCCAATATTCAAGATGATGGAGTTATTAGTACGATGCGATTTCATAAATTTCAAGTATGGGAATAAAAGACAACAAATGACTGAGCCAACATTGTTAACAATAGCTCAGCGCATTCGAGACCATCTGAAAGATTGTTTCGAGTCATTCGAAAAAATATGTGTAGGTAAGGTAAAAATTGTGTAGTGGAACCGACACATTTTATTTTCATTATTGAATGTGCTTGTGACATTGTTGGTTGACAAAGTGCTACAACTGCCACCGTATTTTACGCCAATATTGCATTGGGGTTGCGGACAACTTTGTACAAGAAGAAGGATGTGTTGACGACTCTGAATATAGTAGTTAGTAGATAATTGCTTAAGTGTTGAATTTTTTTTTATACCGGCGTCTTGAGTCTTTTTCTGTTAGTGGGTAGAACATATGGAAATTAATCATTTATAAAAAATTCTCCAAGTTACAGGATAATAAGAAAAATACTGACATCCTAAGATTCCATTTTCATTCCCATTCAAAAACCGAATGGTTGAACCATATGGTTAATGAAGTCATCAAGGGACGATGTGTTTCTTACAGCTTTCCGATCTACATTGGTATTGTGACCTATTTTAACAAAAGGACCAATTTCACCAAGTATTATATATACTACGAGATTAGAAGTAAGTGGCGTTAAGGAAAAAAAACTCGGCGATCTACGTTGCCGATCTACGTTTGCAGTTAAAAAAATTGAGTGTCTCTGTGTTTTGTGGTTTCCAAACCATCCTTACTTTACTTTTTAGGCAAAGGAAATGTCAATTTCAGAAATAGTTCGTTAAGTTGTGCGGAGGTTATCACCGTTTGATGAAATTGGCCTTCCAATAATTTTGAATGTTGGGGTGATTTTGGTGGAAACAATTTATTTTGACCTTCTACCTTCTGTTGAAAAAAAAGACTCACCTTCAAACCTGTATTGGAATTAATCAAACTAATTCATTTGCATTTTCCCCTGAAAAGTTGCGGCGTAGTTACTCCTCCAGCAAAATACACATTTTTAATGATGTCAAAGTTGTTAGGTGATGAAGCTCCTCTGATATTTCTGTATGTTTCAAGATGAAACTTCACGGAAATTCAAATCCAATTAGAATATGTAGTTCACTGTAGGACCACAAGAATTTATTTGAGAAATTGAGAGGAAACTGCGGCATGGAAAATGTAGGAAACTTATGATACAATTTTCTTGTGATGAGTGACAGAAAGTTGGGAATCGCTGTTCACTTCGATTCAAGAAATTCCACAGATTTCGGAAACATTCTTTTAAGGTTTGAAAAAGTCCGAGTGTTTTAGAAATCACAGTGTTTTCACTGATAAAAATGATAATTCATAGAAAAATTCACCCTGATGTGATATAGCAAATGGATCCAACGTTGTATGTCAAGATGCCGTTTTCAACTTTTCCTGGAAATAAAGCATTTCTTAGAAAAGATTTAGTTCCTCATTTAAAATAGAAAGCATGCACGACAGTCGATTCCATGAATTTGTCAACTGTAATATGGAGCTTTTATTCAAGAAATCCTAGAAGGGTTGAAAGGAACAAAAAAAATTTTTAGAAATCGGTCTTCTTCAGTACACTACGCTGTTCATTAGCTTGGTTTAATTGTTGAATCAAAAGAATAGATCTACAATGCTGGATTATTTAACATATTTTGTTACAACTTGAATTCATTATCCTGCACCAAGTTGATGAATAACACTCAAATTTTTACCAATAAATGAAAAATTGAGGTTTTTAAGTTGAATGGATGGTTCTTTCGTAATGAAATATGCTTAATTATTAACTAATTGAATTGAAAAGATTCGAAATATTGAGAGTTGACACAAAATATAACATTGTTAAGGCATGTCCCCTGTCCAAAGATGGTATATACTACAGTAAAAAAAGGTCAGCTATCTATTTGGTGTTATGGCCAGATTTTCAATATCTAATATGCCATCTGTCAACATACCAGGTTTTCATTCCAGAAAAGTCAAACTACAGAAAAAGAGGTATAAAGGGTGTAATGAAAAAAGATGTGGGTCCTTCATATATTTTTTGAAAAATATTTTTTTCTGAGAAATCAGAAAACTGACAGATATTTAATTTCCCCATTTCATGGGGGCAATCAAATTGCAAGGGTAGAAAAAGCCACCCTAAAACATTCGTCCTTATTCATAGTGTATTGAAAAATTCATTTTGGGCACTTTGATTCATTTTGAACAAATGAGGCCACCTGACACTGACAGTAACGGTTTTTGAGAAAAAAATTTTTTTTTCAAAATAAACGTAGCGTGTGTCGTATAGGCTGGAATTTTCTTCAAATTTAAATCCACTCAGTAAGCAGATATCATGATGACATTATCAGGGAACACCTAAAAAAATTTCTGATTGCCATAGATGGCTCCCATAAAATGTCAACTCAACATTTCATTTTTGTCAGTTTTCTGGTTCCTGTAAAAAATTAAAAATTGCCTTTCAGGTGCCATCTTTAGGAGGCTCCCTAAAGAAAGATGAAAGATTCACATCATTTTTCGACAAGGAATCTACCTTTAGATTTTTTCGCAACTATTCATTTACACCCTGTAAAATGTAGTGATAATCAGATAGAAAAACTCTCTTGAAACATTCAATTTCCCCATGCTTTTTTTCGAGCAAGGCCATCTTCCAGCACTTACATGAGACCGATGAGATGTAAATTGCTACCAAACAACCTCGAGAACTCAAGAAATTACGAAAAATCATATCCTAAAATAGTCAGTTTTCTTCAAGTCAATAATCGAGTGCAATTTTTCCTCCTTCATAACAAATGTTGTGATAATGCACCTAATCATCAAATTTCTGCAAGGAAAATATCGAAAATTTAGAATTAGTCACAAAAAAAATGAGCTAAACCAAAAATATATATGCTTCGAAATCTAAACCAACCTTTTCATGGTTCAAAGTATGCCAATTTGACCAATTGACACAAAAATTCACATTTTTTGCTACGTTTAGAAAAAATAGTAGACATCTATATTTTGGAAATCTGTTTTTTTCCAATTCAGAGATTCAATAATAGTTTACATTACAAAAACTGCCTCTAGAGGGTTCAAATTTTAGATCTGTAACTTCAAGGAAAAAAAGTTAGGAGAATTTATCGAAAACGGCTCTAATAACTCAAAAATGAAGGATTCTAGGAGACTACGGATTTCACTATTCTGTGTGTTTTTGAAAGAGAGTTCGAAAAGGTGCCATCTAGGGTGCTCTAACTCATCTAGTTTCTGAAATCCCCTCACTGGAAATCTAATTTGGGATACCCTGTACAAAAGGAAGCTGAAATATTTTGTTAGGAAAACATGTGTGTAGTATTATAAAAATACCATAATAATTAATTTTTGAACAAAATCAAAACTTGGTATTGTAATAAATGGGAAAGCTATTATATCGAATTTAACATAACAAACCTCTCTTGAACATTAAAATGAGGAATTGTGCAGGTACTTTTACTTCGCTATTAAAATATCGAAAAGGATGAAGTAACTACAGAGTGGGCCATTGATAACGAAACATCGGCTCTCTATGTCGGCAGAACCGAAAATTATTTATAGAAAAATGCTCAGACAAGTCAATTCATGATTCCAAGGGGACAACTTCTATGATAAAATTCAAAACCGTATCGCTTCAACCCTTGGTGTTACAACCCCAACCCCTATATTTTCAATAGGTAAGATGGGGTGAGTAATACATCATTTGAAAGGCCTTTCTATTTGGAGTTCGGCATATTTAATTTTTTTTTTCATTCAATACATTCGTTTTCAAAATGTTCACATTTAAATTTGACACTACGTTTGTTTAACCTTCAAGCATGCTGCGTAGATCAATCGACTTTTCACTCATTCATTCCGGAATTTCGATACTGAATCTGCTTTACAGGTCACTTACTGACCATGAATAAACCATTTTTACCTTGATTGTTAATAAAAGAACCAAACAATAATATTCTGATGCCTGATCTATTCAGTCAACGATTAGAGTCGAAACCATAGAATAATTTAGCAAAAATTTGATTGATTCAAACAGCATGTTTAACGCAATGACCAATTCTGTACAAAATTCGAATTTGAATATTTCAAAAACGAATAAATTGAATGAAAAAAAAATCAATATGATGAACACGAAATAGAAAGTCCTTTCAAATGGGTTGTCGCTTACACCATCATCCCTATTCATAATATAAGGGCTGGGGTTGTAACACCACTGGAATAAAAAATCGAGCGTTTTTATAAAAATTCGGTTCTGCCGACCTACAGAGTCGCTGTTTCTTCTTCAATGGCCCACTCTGTATATGATATTCAATAAACAGGATTTATAATTATTTCTTATGTATTATGCGCTTATTCGATGTTCAAAGGCGAACCAACAAGTTAAGAAATCATAAGAAACATTTTTCCACTTTGAAACCGTTACTTGGAGAAGGGAATGCACCTGATGTAGTATGCCAAAACACTGAAGCATTATGAATCCTTTCGCCTTATTTACATGCGCAGTAACTAATCCAGTATTTCTACGATCATGTAATATATACTCTCACAATCCTCATCTGAACCATGCATCAGTAGAAATAAATCAAGGACACTTGTAGATGATCTTGATAGCTTATTATTATGCATAAAAGTAGCCTTTGGTTGATTACTAGTAGCGGTGAAGTACTTACAATATTGCTTGTTATTGTCTGGCTGCTTGAGATAGTATGAAGATTTAATTCTACCTCTTATTCCCACAGTACTCGAAGTAATCTAAAACTATTTGTTTTCTCTTATAGAAACTCCGCTATGGCTACTCCTGCAAATTTCCCCGATCAAGAACGAGAGGGATTTGGTGGTGCTGTTTCTACTTACATTTCGAGACATCACTGCCTTGAAGCAGCCCATAGAAACAGACGACACAAAAGGAGGTAAGTTTGATTATCCATTTTTTTTTAATATTTTTCAATCAAGAAATAAAGATATCTGCTTACTAAATACTAGCTTCAAGCGCCTGCTTCGTGGGATGAATTTTTTCAAAGGAATTCTTCTATGCGTCCTTCAAATAATGCAAGGAACAATTGCATTGATGCTTCTTCTGTCGATGGAAACAGTTCACCTGAACAATGCTGATTCAGAGGTACCTACTGATCGGAAATTTGGTTGACATTCTTTTAAAAAGTCAAACAGATCAATCTTGAAGGATAAATTAAGTACTCTAAAACGGTTTGTTTTTGATTGATATATCAATAAGAGAACTATAAGATCAAAATGCTGGTGTGATTTCGTATGTTTTAATACTTACTCTCAATGAACAGTTTCAGATTTAGACATGATTTCATTAGACAAAAAGCAGCTACCAATATTTCTTTGGAATTCCGATTCATCTTATATAAAATACACAAAAGATGTTTTTTGTAGAATTTGAATGAAGGATATATATATTTATACACAGCGCAAAAAAATTAACGCACTTTCTGAAATTCTCAATTTTAATGAAAGTTAACTTTATAACTTATTTTTTATGTTCTCTCGGGAAGGTTTTGAACGAAACAGGACACATTAAATGAAAGAAAAGTTCAGGATTTCACCGAATCTTATGTGAAAAAAGAGAAATGAACAATTTTCAAAATACTGAAATGCTGATAAGTGATTTAATACTTGGTATTTCCACCCCTTGCGTTTATTACAGCTCGGCAACGACGGTTCATGCTCAAAATGAGTGATCTGAAAATGTTCTGATCTAATCCTTCCCATATTTCTCCGAGTTGGATTCCTAAGTCATTAAGAGTAGCTGGATGATTTTCTGAACTTCTCAGCCTTCTATTGAGGTTGTCCCAAACCTGCTCAATCGGATTGAGATCTGGACTTCTTGCTGGCCATTGCATTCGAGAGACTTCAATCTCTTCAAAGTACTCCTGAACGATGCGCGCACGATGGGGTCTGGCATTATCGTCCAAAAAAATGAAATTTTCACCAATGTATTGGGCAAATGGCACTACATGCTCCTCAAGAATGTTCCTTATATACTTATCAGCATTCATAGCTCCATTATCAACGACCACTAGGTCTGTGCGAGCAGTCAAAGATATTCCACCCCATACCATAACCGATCCTCCCCCGAAACCAGTAGTATTCAGGAAATTGCACTGAGCATATCTTTCATGTGGACGTCTGTATACAAGGTAACGTCGATCACAATGGTTGAGGCAGAATCTAGACTCATCTGTGAAGAGAACTCTTTCCCCATCGGCCTCTTCCCAATGCATATGCTCTCTCGCAAAATCCAAACGCGCCCTTCGATGGGCTGGGGTAAGAGCTGGGCCTCTTGCCGCGACACGAGGCCTTAAATCATATCTGAGGCGATTTCTTATTGTCTGAGTGCTAATTTGCACCTCATGAGTTTGCTCAAGCTGAATTTGAAGGAGGCGAGCGGTTGCAAACCGTTGTCTCAACGAAGAAACTCTCAAGTAACGTTTTTGAATGGCAGTTGTTACCCGTGGTCTACCCTGTCCTGGTCTTCGGACATTCATACCTGTCTCCCTGAATCGCTGCAACATTCTGGACACACTTGTATGGGAAACTCTAAACTTTTCTGCAATTCTTGTGTATGTCCATCCTTCTTCTCGCAAAACTACCGCTTAGGCACATTCCTCTTGGGTCAAATTGCGTGTTTCGCGTTGCATAGCGATCGAGTGTAGAAAATCAAACGAAAAAAAACTATTGATCACTAGAATTGATCGAGAACAACTGATTTCAGAATGGAGCCAATACATTCAAAATCTGATATCATCTTTTTTTATTCCTGCTGGGAAAAAACATCTGTATTGAAGAAAACCGTTGAAAGTAGACATATGCATGCATAATTCTGATAAAAATCATTATCATTGAGAACACCTTCAGTTGTAGAATAAATTTGAGATTTCCATAATGTGCGTCAATTTTTTTGCGCAGTGTATATCACATTAAAGAATGGAAGCAAAAAACTGATGAGTCAATTTTGGGGATAATTATTCAAAACAATTGATTGATTTTCTTGAAGAATGATGATATTCATGAGATGTATCGAGGTTTAATTTTTATAGAAATTGGTTCAATCGGAAATTTCAGACTCTACCATCTGATGAGGACGAACCCCATTTGTGGCAAAAAATTCACAAATGAGAACGACTTTTTGCATTACGTAAACGATCAAAACTCATTTTCGGCTGATATGAACTGAACGGCTGTCCTACATTCTATCTAAAAACGCAGATAGCATCAAATGAGACAAAATCGATACCCGTTCAATTCCCGAATGATAGGGTTCATATTTATGCCATCATCCAAAATACCCCACGGAGTAATTCATAAAGGATTTTTTTTCAGGTCTATCGAAGTTCGCCAAACTGGCAAGGTCGGTGACAAGGAGCCGCTCTGTTCTCGTTTCCCAGTTCTCCTCCCATCTTCCCAACCTCAAGGACACCACGAAGCAGTCCCATTTGGCCCAAGTCAGTCAAACTAATGACTGGTTCCTTCCGAAGTAAACTAATGGACGTTCTTTTTTTCATGCTGCTGGATTATGCTCACTGCGGTATTTTCTTCCACGAAAACGATTAATTCGTTATCTCGACCTGCTTTGATTTTTCTATATGCACCTTGTTTTATTTCGTACATTACTCACTATTTTCTGTATCTTATTGGATTGTACTGAAATATTTTATCCTTAACGATTATATGAATCCTTTTCTGTTATTTCTCTTTGATTCTTTATTGAATATATTTTTTTTCAATTATTTTTCTTTCGTTATCGTTATCACGATAGATGATGAGCTTAAGCGCAGATATTATGCCACAATATCGCCAAGAAGCTCCAAAAACACCTCCACACATTCTTCTTCATTACTGCGCCTTCAAAGCTATCTGGGATTGGATAATACTGTGCCTCACCTTCTACACAGCTATAATGGTTCCTTATAACGTGGCTTTCAAGAACAAAACGTCGGAGGATGTGTCATTGTTGGTGGTGGATTCGATAGTAGATGTGATATTTTTCATAGACATCGTTTTGAATTTTCACACCACCTTTGTGGGGCCAGGTGGTGAGGTGGTTTCTGATCCTAAGGTCATCAGGATGAACTATTTGAAGAGCTGGTTCATTATAGACCTTTTGAGTTGTTTGCCCTATGACGTTTTCAATGCTTTCGATCATGATGAAGATGTAAGTGAATTAGTATTGTATTGCTTTTCTCATCGTGGCGCAGAATTTGTTTATTTTTTGAAATTTTTAAATTTTGGCTGAGTTTTATGTACAGAGAATACATGAAGAAATACATAATTGAATCAAATAGTGAAATCGTTGAACATTCTGTTCAGCGAGGATATGGTCTATTTCACAAAGTCCGGAATAGAGACCAGAATGAAAAAAATAAAACATTAGTGAGGTTTATGGTAACTGGAATATTTCGAAGGCTGAACAAAATTAACACTACAAGCACAGTGTTAATTGAAATTCTGAAAGCTGAAAAAACGCAAAGGGATCAATTTTTTGCTCCCTAATTATCGCATTGATATAGCTTAAATGTTTGTCAACAATATGATCACATAATAATTTGATGCTCATTTCAGGCTCTTATTCGAATCCAATACAAAAAGGAGTACTGTACAGTGTACAGCACTCCAGTTCAAGCGCCTAATGAGGCGCATCGGAAGAATGAAAAATTAATGGAAACAACAATTCCGAAGGAATTGTCGTTCCAATAATGTGAGTTAGTCATGAACTATCATAGGAAGTCCCAGAGAAGTCGCACTTGAATTTTTCGACTTCTCTGGGACTTCCTATGATAGTTCATGACTAACTCACATTATTGGAACGACAATTCCTTCGGAATTGTTGTTTCCATTAATTTTTCTTTCTTATTCGAATCCACTGCAGATTTTAGTTTTTTTTTGACAAAAATGGGTTCTGCTACTACCAGCTTTTCAGTTGCAAAATTTCTTGCTTAACAATTGTTTGAGAAATCGCTAGGTCAAGGTTGATCTTACATTAACAGAACCCAACCGTTAATGGAATGTTCAACAAGAATTTCGCCACACCATAATTTAATGCTATTTATCACCCTAATGAAAAATGAAACCCCCATTTTGCTAGCTATACCATTAAGTTAGAAGAATTAAACCGGTTATCGAATGTTCATCAGCAATTAGTGCTTGCGCAGCATATTTCCAGGCCATCTTCAGGATTATTTATTATCATCATAAATGGATGATTATCACCTTCTGGCAAATGAAAAATTAACGAAATTGATTCAAACACATTAAACCCGCTAATATAAAATCAGCAAATGTTACGATCTGAATCGAACTGATAAGCCACCATCACAAGTATTAAAAGAATCCCATTTGACCTCGTCAGAGCAAGACAACTCAATCCCCGACGAAAGTAAAATGAATTAATGGCCACTTTATTCGATGCCAGTAGCCGGTATGGTGCAGGAATGCACTCCTAGCGACATCTGGGAAGAAATGAGGACCAACTCAATTCATTCTCTCGTTATTTCTCGACGAGGTGGTGTTTCTGTTAATATTTTGGGTGATGGTAGTTCGCTAGTTCCAGGCAGATTGTAACATCTGTTGTTCTCATATCAACAGGTGTCATGTATCTAAATTGATTTCTTTTATTTTTTATTCACCTTCTAGAAGGCGATATCCATTTTTGTTTTAGAAGGCAACTTACAGTTGAGAATTCAAACTTCTTCAATACCCTGCTTTATTATCATGAAAATACCCATCCTGCAATCTGCGAGTTTGGGCAAATATGTACATGTTGCCATCTTCACTCTAGTTAGGAAAGTGAATTTAGTTGATTCTCGCTTCTGTCAGATGTCGCTAGGATCTATTCCTACACTATACCGGCTACTGACATTGAAAAAGGAGTCATCAATTCAGTCATTCCATTTTCGTCTGGGTATGTGTTGTGTTGCTCTGATGGGTTCAAATGCCATGGTCAGGATATAGTCTTTCTCGACGAGGTGGTATTTCTGTTAATACTTTGAGTGATGGTGGTTTGCTAGTTCCGTTCAGATCGTTACATTTGTTGATTTATTATTTTTGAACCTGTTAAAAAGAATGTTTCCACTATTGTTAGAAATATCGCATTTTCTTCTAATTTTACTGTTCAGTTAGCCGAACTGCTGAACGAGTGTTAATTTAGAATCTGAGCAAATCAGCTAATTTTAGGCAAATTTATTATACTAGTGAACATTTGCAATCAGCTTCTGTACTAGGTATTACAATTATCCTTCATCATATAATACATTTTAGGGTATTGGAAGTCTCTTCAGTGCCCTGAAGGTGGTACGTCTTCTAAGACTTGGTCGAGTAGTCCGAAAACTAGATAGATATCTAGAATATGGAGCCGCCATGCTGATTTTACTGTTATGTTTTTATATGCTGGTAGCTCATTGGCTAGCTTGCGTGTGGTACTCAATAGGAAGGTCGGACGCAGATAATGGGGTTCAGTACAGTTGGCTGTGGAAATTGGCGAATATAACTCAGAATCCCTATTCATATGTTTGGCCTAATGACTCGAGTACTCCAGAACTGATCAATGGTCCGTCTAGGAAAACGATGTATGTTACTGCCCTCTACTTCACTATGACCTGTATGACTTCCGTTGGATTTGGCAACGTGGCCGCTGAGACTGACAACGAAAGAATTTTTACCATTTGTATGATGATAATAGCCGGTGAGTCAGAATCATTTTTATATCTTCCTTTAGTATTATTCTGAGAGAAATATATTTATCATCAGATGGAATGTAAATCAGCTTTCTATTTAAAAGATTAACCAAGTCAATCAGTTATTGCCAGGCTAATTTGAAATTATTTAATTAGGTTGATTAACAAGTATTTCATCAAAATCTTGCTCACGATTCAAATGAAGAAAAAGTTGTTACCGAACAAGCGTTTACAAATACCGAAGAGAATATACAGCTCCACAGAAGTAAAGGAAGTTTTGAGACCAATTGTTTGAATTTGAAATCAAAATTTTTATGTTCGTAGCACGAAATTCGTTCACCAAAAAAATTGAAAAAATAAAATTCAGTAAAGAGTAAGGCCTCCTCGAAAATCAACAACAGCCTGACACTCGTTTGCAAATCCTCGATAAGATTGTTGAAGTAGCCTTGATCAATTTCTCTCCAGCATTGCGGTAAGTCGGTCTGAGTCGTTGAAGTCTATGTAAAGGTAGTTGATGAGAATCGAAAGCTCTTTCTAGCTGATGCTAAGCGTGTTCAATATGATTGAGGTCTGACCATACAGAGGGTAAGGCCAAATGCGGAGAACCATATATTTCTAGAGCTTCATCGACAATTCTCGCATAATGGGGTGGTGCATTAGCATCAAACTCCAAAAATAAGAAATTTGGCCCAACAGCAGCATGAAACGAAGGAAAAATATCATTAATGACTCGCTCCATGTAAATCTGCACATTCATGGTAGCATCAACCAAAAAGAATCTAAACGTCCGTTGAAACAAATGTCTTACCAAACAGTACCTAACTGTGTCACTTCTGAACAGATGAACTTCTGAACCGTTCTGCGATTTTTGGGCACCAGAGGATGGCTCCATACTCGAACACGACGAAAACCATCCACATTTAGACTCATCTGTGAACAATCGAAGTCGCATTTGATTTTGAGTTGGTGGAATCTTTCTCAAAAGTCGTCAAGAATGTAAATTAAGGTCTCTAAGAAGCGTTCAAATGCTGCTCTTACATGATTTGACAAGTACTCAAAGGCCCTCCACGGAAATACACAGTCAAAAACCGATTTTGTGGAGTAGTGGTAGGTCTTGGGAGTCCACTTCTCAGTCTTTCGGTCACGATGAGCTCAGAAACTACGTTTTCACATACTTGAAAAAAATTCACAACATCTATAAGATTACGTCCCACCTCTATTACACCAATAACTTATTCGCTTCATCCACTCGTCTAGGCAGTATTGCAAAACACATATTCAGATTTTAAGTTAACTGTAAATACGTAAAAATATAACTGATTCAAAATTCTTTGAAACGCAAAACACTTAAACTTAAACTTGCCCGAAACTAGAAAGTTACTAAACGAACAGCGAAAAAACCATTCAGATATAAGATAGTAAACATTTGATTACTCATGAATGAACACTTGATGAACAAGACTTTTGAAACGGCCCCAAAATTTCCTCTTATTCAGTGGAGCATTTAGTAGATATATTAAATGAATATCCAATATAATCTAACCTATGTATAGATACTAGATACTGCTTAGTTGAATTCATTGTGCTTCTTCTAGAAACCATTAGAATAGATTATCCAAACATAGGAGAGCATCATTCAATGATTGGTCCCTTTCTGAGGTATCAGTTCTTAGTAACTCTGCATAAAATCACAATTATTTCTGTCCGGCTGTGCGTCCCAAGATAAAAAAAAAGTACTTAACACGTTGACTGTCCCATGAATCACATATGATACATAAAAATTTTCGTCAGGAGTCCATGAGTCGTATGTGATTCATTGATTCATTTGACGTTCAAGATAAATATGGTTACTTTTCATGAACGCTGCAGTTTGCTAGGTTCATATGGGCTTAACGTTTTGTAGAAATATGTATTGATAACCTCAATCATAATTAATCATACGTGATTCAAGAAACGTCAGCATCAAGCCTTCCATTGGACTTGAAGATTTTGAACAAGAACACTTCCTTAAATGGTTGCAGAATCAATTTTTCATAGAATATATATTTTATCACTCAAAAGTAACCCTTCTCTTTGGATAAATGTGTTGGACGTGGGGGGTGAAAAAAAATTAGAATGGGGACAGTCAACGTGTTAAGTGAGTTGCAGGGATGATTTAGGTTCCCTATGCGTCGATTAAGCTACCCTGTTCTGGATTATTCGAGTGAATTCAAAAGGGCAATGTGAAAGTTGCTGTCTCGGACAAATTTTTTACAGCATGAAGCTGAAGAAAGAATCCACAAACGTCACCGGAGGGACATTGACAGACCTGAAAAAGGGTACTAGAATGTCGTCATTTGAAAAATTGTTATGTACTCTCACCATACGCTGAGTAAACTGAAACATAGAATGCTGTTCTCACCCTACAGGGCTTGTTCATTCAACAACATCATTAAATACGTATTACCGTATATTACTATGAATAATTCATACTGGATTCAAACCACGAGATACGGAGTGTATTATAATTCTCTGGGATGTTATTCAACGGTGTTCAAAAAGGCCAAAAAGGCTTGCTGGAAGTAGGTCATGGACATTTGCCACTATGCTAAATTAAGTACTAATTTCCAGTACTGAAAATTCAAGATGGTGCAAGCCAAGGTCAAATTTTTCGATTTTCATTTCTCGATTTGTACTTTTATAGCGTCCATAATAATTGAAATCAGAAGAACAATCATGGGTACTTGAACTTTTATTTCAAATTTATAAACCTCAGCGGTTATAGTGCTAAAAAGTCAACTGGATCTAAATCAACCTCTTAGGTACATTGTTAAGTTCACTATAAGGTTCCTTAGTGAACTTAGTGTAATCATTGAGTATTCACCTCTTGTATACTCAATAATTGAATACCTTCCCAAAGGTGTGACTAGGCAATTCCATATCACAGCTAACTGAATAAGAAAAATCACATAGATACATGGGAATTGAAATATACAACGCATTTCCAATTGAGTTCAAGCAAAATCATCTTGAGACTATTCTGTTTTTTTTATTTATGACATATAATTTATAGATTAGGTATATTTATTCATGTTACATAAAATTTCATAGTTTGGAAATTAATTCATTATTATGTTTGGCAAAAACTCAGTAATTTTCATGAATATCTTCAACTTTTGTGTGTTCCTGATTTCTGTTTTCTACAGCCTTGCTCTACGCCACCATATTCGGTCATGTGACTACCATAATTCAACAAATGACATCTGCCACGGCAAAATACCACGATATGCTGAACAATGTAAGGGAGTTCATGAAATTGCATGAAGTTCCGAAGGCGCTGTCTGAAAGGGTAATGGACTATGTGGTATCCACATGGGCTATGACGAAAGGACTCGATCAGGATAAGGTAGGCAGAATTCGGAGTATATTGGCGATTTTATATCTTATTTTCCATCCTCCAACACTTCCGTGTATGTTTTCTCATTCATCTTGTTTACAAACAGAGTCCCGCAATTCCCTCGAACTTGTTTGGCAGGAAAACCTCTTTGTTTTCTTCACCTGGTCCAGTGAGGATTGTTTTTCCTAACTGCGTAATTCTGGCGAACAGTGCCAGGAGAATTATTGGGTACATTCCGTGTTCGAATGTTGCATAATTGAATTTGTTTCACACCGGGAGGAACATGAATGCACATGAAGATATTAATTTGAAAACAGCAAATATATTTACACACCATGTATATCAGTTCAACGTACGTAGTTTCAGACAAGCATTGGCGATCTTAACAATAATTGTTATTACTTAATCCGCAATCCGTAAATAAATATTGTTCATCCTTCAGAGGTCATATAAAAGATCGCTAAGATAGAAAACTGACTATAGGTATTATCCATTAAATAATGTGCGTTCAAAAAAATTCGTCGTCAAGTAGGCTATGGAATTTTGAACGTCGATATTTCGTGTTTAAACGCAATTCTTAGCTTTTGCTGTAGTATTTTCCAGGTGAACTGTTAAGTTAGAAATTAGCATTTTGGATTGTAGTTGAATTGAAATTATCACCAAATTATAATGATGGTTTTCACGGACGTGTGAAAAGCTCTATTTTGGAACTTTAACAGTAGAACGTTATGAATAAGGAGAAAGCATCACGCCTTTTTATAGCTAAATTGAATTCTGATAAATTGTCAAATATTTATTTTTACGTATTTCAGTTCTTTAGTTCAGTCATGTATTTTCAGTAACGACCAAATCAATCCAATATTTATAGAAAATTAATAGACATATTGAGATTTTCACTGTGCTTTAATCATATAACTGAAATAGGTAGAAGCTTTTCACAAAAAAAAACATAATACCACGATTCGTTCAAGATTCATGTCTCTACGTATGAAAATAGTGGACATGGGTTCAAATTTTTTTCAAGAATTTTTCTAACCGTCTAAGATTGTTTGGATTCTTGTGATCTGACTCAATGAAAGAAATGCTTTTTGCATTTTGGGTGAAATTAACTTTTCTTTAAAAGTGTCTTTCCACTTTCCAAGCAAAATTACGATGTATAGGTTAATATCATCATTGTTTACATTTTGGGAGGATGAGGTAATTCAAGAAAAGACCTACGTTCAGAAACCCAATATCAACGTTTAAAATTCCATAGCCTACTTGACGACGACTTTTTTTGAGCGCACGTTATAATTTAATGTTTTGTGATCATAAATGTCATTGGCTTGTTTGCCCCCAAGTGACGTCAATCCGAAATGCCTAATTTCTTCAAATGCCTTTCTAGGTTATGAATAAATTAATTTTTATAATTTTGACTAATAAAGTGACATTTTTTAAAACTCATTTTCGTTTTGAACTTTTTACTTTTCGCAACCAGTTACTAAAAGTGAAATATTTCGTAACGATACTTGCTTCCATAGCAACGAAGTGAGAAATAAATATTTCTGTCACTAGACGGTTCAAAAACAATCTGCGAGGGACGCTTGTATACACGTTTTTATTAATTTTAATTTCAATTTAAATAGTCACACCCTATTCGAAATCAGAAAAAGTATCGTTTGAATCACGTTGGGAAACACTATTTTTCGTAATTCGCTTCGTAATGATGCCTTTTCCAACTGGTTGCACACACAAAAACTACATATAAAAATCATCAGTTTTATTTTCGATGTCAATAATTCTTGGTGCTCGGCCAAAGCAACCCAGTTGTATCTGCTTGCACAAGAATTGTTAATTGTTCGAAGGAAATCCTTATGGTACTCAGCTTAGCTTAAGTCAAGTATCAATAACATCTCTTTAAAAAATTTTGAACTTTTTTCTGTAATTTTCTAGAGGAATTTGTGGCATCATACATATTTCTGACTTAGTCTGGCAATAAACGAAATTGGGGTATCTTGCTCTTGCTCTAGGGTCTAACTACCAGACTCTGAAGAGATAATATTGAAAAATAGATCAAGTCAAGACCTATGACTCCAAAACTAATAAGTATCGCATTGCAATCACCACTCATGAACACCGGAGTGAATATGATACTTCTAAGTTCTTAGGCTAATGCAATTCATTCAGAAAATTATGCATTACCATATCATATAATTTCTAATATCAAAATGTAATCAGAAAATTTAAAATTCTGCGCCTACTTTATTTCTCACAGTTTTTCATAATGAGTGATACACGGTAATTTTCACTCAAATTTATTCAATATTCAGTTAAAATGATTCGTATATGAACATGACTGATTCATTCAAGGAAACTTATCAGTTATTCCAAGTGTGCTCTCTAGTGACACAACTGTTATACTCAGGTGCTGAACTTCTGCCCAAAGGACATGAAAGCTGACATTTGCGTCCACTTGAATAGGAAAGTTTTCAACGAACATCCAGCATTCCGACTGGCGTCCGATGGTTGTCTCAGGGCTTTGGCGATGCATTTCACCATGTCTCATTCTGCCCCTGGTGATCTCCTCTACCACACAGGAGAATCGATAGATTCACTATGCTTCATCGTCACCGGCTCTCTGGAAGTTATACAAGATGACGAAGTTGTAGCAATATTGGGTAAGACACATTCGTACGAGTTTCAGAAGTTCAGAAAGGTCCCGAAAATTGATATCCCATAGGGATAGCGATAGAATAAGTTTATATCGACTCTGAGTATTATCTGAACATTCAAACTCTATGGAATAAACCAAACAATTCCCATTCAAATTATTATTTTCACTAATGGAGTTTGTTACCTGCTCCTGAAAGTAGGGTTGAAAATCGATAATATCTTTTACGGCGATTATTATGTTTTTGGTCAGAATTGATAGAATGCGGGCCAGAAATTGAATTCCAGTCATTCCTCTCTGATTGTCTTTCAATTTTCGACTCTGTCCCATTAATTTTCTTCTTTGAAGTAGAACAAAACAACAAACTATTCCATCGATAAAAAGTTGTCTAATCTTGAAATTTTTATTGAGATAAAGCAATTGATTTCATTAGAATTTCATTGAAAGTACACTCTCGAAATATTTGATGAAGAAGATATCGATTAGCAATGACCAAAATGTCGAAAGTATTTATGAATTATTCATGCAGATTAACTATGCATAGGTTTTCTACTTCTTGTTTCTATACATGCAAAAATTAAAGGATATTAAAATTTAATCATAATTTTTTATAATAAATGTGAAAGTATTCCTGAAAAGTCACTGAAGAAGTTAGGACAATTTCCTATGAAATGGTTTTTCAAATTGAAAAAAAAAGTTCAAACTCTCACTAATAAAATTCGTATAAGTTATTCAAAAAATGTGTGGATGGATACTACCATGGATGGCAGACATTTTTTAATTTATTTATTTTAGAATAGTTTTTAGTTTGTTCCGCACGAGTTAGGAACAATATTTTTTCTACAAGCGCTTGAAATATACAGGGTGTATTTGAAGGTGAGGCTTTTTTTTTCAACAGAAGGTAGAACTGGTCAAAATGAAGTGTCTCAACAAAAATCACCTAAAAATTGACAAGGTTGAAAAAACAATATTTAAAATGATTCCTGAAATAGATCCTAATACGACCTTAGACCGTTTGTTAGCTGAATTATCGCAAAGCAGTGGGAAAAACTTATCTCCTGATTCGACCATGTGGTTTCGTTTGGGATATTGGCTCGTTCGATATTTAGGTGGTAATGAAAATGGAAACTTAGGTTTACACGATTTTATGAAATGGCTCATTTCAATACCAATTGACAGAAGAGACTTAGGACACAAGTGTGAAATAATAGAATAATACTTCAAAATCTCACTTGTTCTTGTTCTTGTTCTTGTTCGAACATTCCAACAATCGTCGTGAAAATGGGATGAAATAGAGAAACATCATAGCTCTTTTTCAACATAACTAACATGAGTTCTATCAAGAAACTGCCTGGATTTTCTACATTTTTTTTTCACCCTAAATTGCACGATACAACAATTATGATTCCCTCAAAAGTGACCTGATGCATCTAATCCGATGAACTTGGTAGTGAACCATTCATTGTCCAGCCATATCTTTATGTTTTGTTTCGTTTTTGCGATGCCGAAGTCACCTTCCCACAGTCCCTTACTTGAAATTCATTGAAACTTTTAGGGGTTGTATCTCAGGATCTCCGATATTTTATATAGACAATTTTTGGTTAAACAACTTATTTTGATGAGTTCTACCTTCTGTGGAATCACCCTGTATATATCCATTGTACGAAACAGGCACCTTTAAGGTGCCTACAGATTACTCTGACGTAACGTGGGACAACGTCATAATGCGCATGATTCAAAAATCTAACATAGGGTTTTGTGCGATCCCTCGCAAAATCGTATGTTAGATTTTTCAATCATGCGTATTATGACGTGGTCCCACGTCACGTCAGAGTAATCTGTAGCCACCTTTAATTCTGGATGTCGTTACCATAGTTATATCATCATTGGCGCTAGGTGCATAGAGACATGATAGAATTCAATTTAATCTTTAACATTTGGGTGCGAAAAAGTTACTATTTGAGACTTTAAATGCGTGCAGGAAAAGGGCTGACCGCGCAGGCTTTAAGAAAAAATATATAACTATGCTAATTCTCGTTTTTTTTTCAGGTAAAGGTGATGTGTTTGGTGACTCTTTCTGGAAGGACAACGCTGTCGGACAGTCAGCAGCGAATGTTCGTGCTTTAACTTATTGTGATTTACACACGATTAAGAGGGACAAACTCTTAGAAGTTTTAGATTTTTATCAGGCTTTCGCTAATAGTTTCGCAAGAAATTTAATACTTACCTATAACCTAAGACATCGCCTTATATTCAGAAAAGTAGCTGACGTGAAGAGAGAAAAAGAATTAGCAGAACGTAGAAAAAACGAACCCCAGCTTGATCAGAGTCAGGATCATCTAGTAAGGAAAATCTTCTCGAAGTTCAGGAGGGACAGATCCCAGCATCAGTCGAATTCCCAGCAATCCTCGGATGTTGAGAAAGGAGACGAAACTGACAAGGTGAACCCGAAACCTTTACCCACAACTAAACTTTCAGCTGTTGCCGAGAAGAACGGTAATGGAGGAGCTGTCAAAACAACCGTGGCTAGACCTGTAACTGGACGGCCGGCTAGCAAATGGGGTAGACTTCTAGGTTCTGCGAGTTTGGATTCTGGGTGCGAGGGAAGCACCCAGCCACCTCAGGGTTTCACGAGAAGCCTCAGTGCTAAAGATTCTAAAGAACGCCCCAGTTCCTCATCTTCAGGTAGTTCCGGGGTTCAAATAGCTGCTGGAAGTGGTAATAAAGTGTTCCCAAAACTACAAAAGGTTGCTTCTTCATCAAGCCCTGGTATCACCAGACAGGATACCATAGATGAGATGGTAGAACTGGACCCTCCAAAGAACCTATCCCTCCGAAAAATGCTAAGTTACGATTGTGGCCTAAGAGATCCATCCACAGCGTCCATGTACCAGACACCTCTTCCCGATCCTATCGCTCCCCCTGAATACAAAGAATTGATGACCAATCTTATGGATTTCAAAGTAGACGTTAAGTTAGAAATACAAAAACTGAACCAAAGAATGGGCAAACTGGAGGATTTACTGAATGAAATCATCAGGAGGCTTACGCCTCCTGAGAGTAGTTCTAGTTCCCAGTCTCCACAAGGAGATCCTGAGCCTAAAAAGTCTTCCATGATAGTAGTTGAGCGACCTACTGATCTCTGTACGAAGGCTATGGAAGGAAGTGGTTTAGGTCCTGTTATATTGAGGAAGAGAAGGTCGAAAAGCAGAGCCAAAGGAGCTGCACCTCAAGTTCCTACGCCTCTAGGAAGTAAAGTTACTTCACCAGAAAGCCAAGCTTCTAGTCCTACAGAATCTGGAAATATGATCGAAGAAGCAACTCCGTCCTCGAAGAAATCTATCGAATACCTTTAGCGTTTACGAACACCGGAGTGAATTGAAGAAACTCTTGCTTATTAAGTTTTTTGCGTAGAAGAAGGGGGATATATATACGTCAGTTGTAAAGTTCTTGCAATTACTATAGATGAATCACATTCACTTTAAGCTCCGTAAAGTGAGGAAAAACCCGAAATATTGTTTCTTTTTCTTTATCTTTATACAGTGAATTTTTTATCAGAATCACATTCCATTTCGAGCCGTACTTCTTGAAAGCTACTGAAAACTGAAATCAGTAGAATCATCAAACTATACGCATATATAGATCGGCAGGAGCCGCCCTAACCCCTTATTATATACCTTATCGGTCAAAAGAGAATTGAAGCTGGCTAGAAATCGCGGTTCTGACAAAAAAGTCATTAATATATAGAATATCCACATACCTTTTAATATAATTTCCCAGATGTCATCTAGTTTATTTTATACTGAACATAAGAGTCGATGACATAGAATAACTTCATTACGATTGCTTCAAAATTTCGTCGCTTCAACGTAGAGCTGAAGATTCACCCTTCATTTACATCTTCGAATTAGCATTCAGAGCTCAAAAGTTATTGCCGAAGCAAAAACTGCAATTCATATAACGATATTTGACGTTTTTAGACATTAGAGTTTTAGGGAACACTGCTAGTGAAATTTTCGAATAAGAATGCCATATTTTCCCCACGAAACAAAGGATCAATTTCTAACCAATTCATCGCTTTCCCACTTAGATTTCTTCTTATTCTTGAGGAGGTTTCACCGAACTGAGTAAAAGGTTGTGCATATTTATTAAAATGTTTTATATTCATGCAAAATTGTACATATAACATGAAATTGTATAAATCTGTATAAATTCAAGTCAAAAGTGAAATGGAAATCTGATTGGTCAGAACTATTGAAATTTCAAAGAGTCTTTTTATCTGATGAAATTTAAATCATGAAATCAATTGGATTATCAAATTCTACTCAATATACCTACTTATTGGCCATTTAAACTGAGTACTCAACTTATGGAAAAATTTCAATTTTTCTTGACCAATAAATTGTTCTAATATTTCAATACGCATTTTGTTTCGAAAAGTTGACCACTTCTGCCTTTGCTCTTTTCTTGGAGCTTAAAAAAATCTTTACACGCTATGCTAAACACAAAACACCAATTCAATTAGGTTCTTATAACATCTTTAACAATTTGGTTTCAAAATAGTGTTTAACAAGCAAAATTCAAATGATTGAAAATTAAACTATATTCGTGACAAAACTTATTGTTAATGCTAACTAGTTTTGCTTAGAAATGAATTGAATATTTATTGAAACAGTATTAGGAAATCTTAAATAGTTTTTTCAATACAAAAGTAGGTATTTTATAAATATTTCCTCCTACGTTGAACTGTTGAACAGATGGAGAAGTTTTTTTTGTTTTCAAATTCACACATATCATTTGGAAAGATTATTCGTACTGTTATTGCAAAATTCAAAGTTTAAAAAAGATCTGTTACCCTCATACTCAAAGGTGCTCATTATAAATTTACTTACTTTATCATACTTCTTATCATCTCATGTACCTGCCCCATACGAATACAAAAACTATTATGTTTTTTTATTGATATGCTTTTAATCGATATGTCACCAAAATGTTTATAATCTTCATTTTACCTTACCTATGTCAATAATTACAACTTGAATCCTTGCTCAGCGCTGGAATACCTGGCTATTTGCAAAATTATATCGAGTGATATTTCTCAGATAAGTGTCAACTTAATACATCAAAACACTAATACTGGCTGACAGCAATAAAATAATATATATTAAGTTTTAACATAATAAAGTATGAATTGATTGAATTTGTTGAATATTTCAATTGACTATTGGATTATGATCAATTATCTTTGTGTAGATGAAATCTTGAGTGATATTTAGTTGACTTTTATTTAATAAACGAAGCTTTAAAATGAAAAATCTATGTTTCTGTACTATCCCATTTCATACATCGTCTTTAAAAAAAAAGAATAATTTTCCAGGAAAGCCGAATAACATTCTGAATATTGATTTGAAATTTTTTCGAAGAGTAGGTAGGTAGTAAGTCATAGGCGTAGCCCGGGTTGAGTTTCGGGGGGGGGTTTTGAAATGAAATTTTTCTGATTTTGACATATAAATTGTGACTTTTTGAAACTAATATTATGTAACTTTATTATTTCGGGGGGGGTTTGAACCCCCAAAACCCCCCCCCTGGCTACGCCCGTGTAGTAAGTACACCAATGTCATCGTAACAGTAGTTTCCATTTGGCTTCAAAAACTAGTTTTATTTGCCAATAAAATTGGTTCCTTCATTAGGTTTCAGTTCAAGAAGACAAACGTATCACCAGTTCTAGAAGATTTTGTTCGCTGAAATCCACACATATCTTTCATAATATCTTATGATAATATCTACATTATCTTATATGTAGTAGTAAAAAAGGATTCTATCTTTTATAGGAAGTTTTTCAATATTTCGACATTAGGTGTTTTTTTTTTAATTTGTGAATTAGTATTATCAAGAATCAATATTTAAAAAACAAATGTCGCCATCTATTGAGGCCTTGAGAAATTCGAGCAGAGAATAAGAGCCTTCTTTTAATGTTTAGAACCAAAACGTGCAGATGGCTCTACCCGGTTACAATTTACCAATACAGCGACTTTATACACTTTGCAGTGGTTCGCTCAGTAGCAGTGTTAGGGGCATAGACATAGAGACGTATATGTCTATATATCTATGGTTAGGGGATGTAATGTGGCATATATCACTAGATATCTAAAATTTGTTTTATCGTAAATTGAGTCAACATAAATTTAGGCTTCCAGAGCCACCTGTGATATTATAGAAGTAAAAAAAATAGTATATTATTTCATGGCGAGCAATAAAAATTATGTGGAAAAAAATTGTTTTAATTTACATTTACTATTCGATTAACTACTTAGCTTGGAATGCTTTTGATTACAGGTGATAATACAATAATCTACGATTATTAATACGAGGTAAAATCGTTATCTTCAATCGCAAACTGGCCCTGTGAATTGTGATTGACAAAAAAATAGTTCGAAAATCGACAATTTTAGGTATTTTCATGAAATTCTAGGTCCGCAGAAGCCAAAATATGGTCTGCGAACTTAGAACATGAAACTTAATTCGAAGTCGGCAAATGATTTACAGTTTTTTTTTTGAAATTTAACTGCTGCTCTCAGACCAAACTGTTTAATAGATGGCGTTAGTGAATAGAATCAGTAGTAGAGTCAATACAAACTTGCTGAAAAATTTGAGAATGTCCCAAATATATTCATTTTTGAAGATAACCTTGGAGCAAACTTCAATTGTGCATCGAGCTCCATAAAATTTTCAGATTTATTTCTAGAAGAGTTGCCCCTTCAGAATTTGTCACAATTCCATCTACGGTTATTGTTATTGAGAGATAATCGACTCGAAATGTGACTATCGAAAAATTTCCAAAAAGATGGAATCAATTGAATGATCGTCAAGACCGAACGGCTGTATCGAGCTCTATAAAATTTTCAGATTTATTACTAGAAGAATTGCTGTTCCAGAATTAATATCAGAATTCCATCTTCGGTTATTGTTATTGAGAGATAATCCACTCGAAAGGTGACTTTCGAAAAATTTCCAGAAAGATGGAATCAATTGAATAATCGTCAAGACCGAACGGCTGTATCGAACTCCATAAAATTCTCAATTTATTACAGGTTTATTACAAGTGGTCCCTGCTAACAAGAATGATATAAAAGAGGTCCCTGACCAAGAAAAGATTGGGAACCCCTGCTTTAGCCACAGAAGATAACCAACATTAACTCTCCTCAAGCTCCAAGCATATTATGTGTCAATAATTCAATTTAGGCCATAGAAAAAATAAATATATTAAAAACTCATCTCTTGTATTTTCCTTAGTATGCCTTCAATCAGTTTGTAGGTACCTATATACTTATTTCATATTTTGCGAAGTGATTCGACATTGTGATGAGATGCGTATTTACTGAGACTTTTACATAGGACGGACAACATATAGTGCTGATTTGAAAAATGTTTTGACAAGCGTCATAACCCAGCATTTTTGTACTATAGGGTATTCTAACTATTTGTCAAAATCAGCTGTCAAAATCGGTTGGTTGCCGTGAGTCACACAAACCATTTCTCTATCACTGTAAAGAGACATATCTGAGAAAGTTTATTGTTTAATCACTCCAATATAACGTCGGAAAGAAATTTTTCTCCAAAACATGCATAAAACACAATATTCGACCAAAACGGCATTCAAATCAATGGAGGAAAAGCTTGTGTAATCCACAGCAACGAACGCTCAACTGATTTTTGACAAATCGTTAGAGTATACTCCATTCACTTTTATTTTAGCACTCGGTTGGCCATGTATATTTGTCACATTTCACTCTGTATAGTACGAAAATGTGGGGTTATGAAGCTTGTCAAAACATTTTTGAGTTTTAAATCAACGCTATGTTGCCCGTTCTACGTAAAAATTTCTGTTATTACGTAATTTATCACAATGTCGAATCTCTTCGGAAAATATGTGACGAACATAATTGAAGTTTATACAAACTGATTTGAGGCATACCAAATCCAGTTATTTTTATGGAAAATACAAGAGATCAGTATAATATCATAATATGCACTAGCTTGAAGAGAGTTAATGTTCGTTATCTTCTTTGGCTAAAGTTTGAATAGGTTACATCAGTTGTAGATTTCAAAAATATAAACCCGAAGTTGAAATGCATATGATGGGAATGGGTATCTCCCGAAGGAATTAACAGATAATTACAAGAATGTTAAATTCTTCAACAAAAATCATCTTGCATCAATATAAGTAAAAGGAATTAAAGAAAGTTTCAAGTCAAGATAAACTTCACTTTTGAACAAAAATTTCACATGAATGAACAATTAACAGGACAACTGGCGCGTATTTGTGGCTGTTCATTTTAATACATTGATATAAAAATAATAATTAAGACATTTGCAATGTATAGGAGAAGTCAAATGAAAAATAGAAAAATCAATTTTCGGGAACTTATTCTACGATGACCTTCATCGAAAATCCTGTAGTGAACTTTTCGCATTAATTCACTCAAACATAAAATTCTCAAATGCCACCACTTTTTTGGGTCTCCCAATTGAAGGAAATTCTTTGTCATCCTCTTCATTCACAATCTTTCTGATTGTGGAAACATGCAGCTGAAATATAAGTCGTTTAGATTCAGATGAAACATTATATAAATTCTCTTACATTGAAATGCATTTCAGTCACAAGTACGATGAGTAAACTGTATGGTCGAATCCTCCGAAGTATAGTCGAGCAAGAATACGCATCACACGAAATAGAAGAGCAGGCAGGTTTCCGCACAGGACGATCATGTGTAGATCATATTTTCAGTTTGGTTCAACTAAATGAAAGGAAACTGGCTACAAACAGGGAGGTCCACCTTCTTTTTGTCGATCTAACAAAAGCCTACGACAATGTCCCTACCCAAAAGCTCTGGCAAGTCTTAGAAATGTCCTCAATAAATAACACAGTCATACAAGCCATCAAACAGCTCTATAATCAGGCAACATCTCGAATAAAGCTAGGTAAGAGTATGTCCGAAAGTTTTCCAATATCAAAAGGCTTACGACAGGGATGCTGTCTGTCCACCACGTTGTTCAAAATATATCTGAACGAAACGCTACGGAAATGGAGAAAATCTTGCAGTGGTATGGGAATACAACTTAACGATATAAAAACTTTGTACACTCTTCATTTCGCAGACGATCAGGTGGTAGTGGCCCAAGACAAGGAAGACTTAGAATTTATGGCAACAAGACTCTTCGCCGAATACGAAAAGTGGGGACTGTCTGTGAATAAAACGAAAACCAAATATTTATGCATTGGGCAGAAAGCAGATAGTTTACACTTGGAAGACAACATAGAAATTGGAACATGTAGTGAATATACTTACCTGGGTGCTCAAATTGATCACACCGGCCGAACAGAAACTGAGATTGGGCTGAGAATATTGAAGGGTAGAAGGGTCATTGGATGTTTGAACTCAATATTGTGGTCCAAAAACATTTCGCGGGAGAAAAAACATCAAATATATAATTCCATCTTTGAGGGTATAGTGCTATACGGCTGTGAGACGTGGCAATTGACTAAGGGTGTGGAACGTCGACTTTTGGCCCTTGAGATGGATTTCTGGCGACGATCTGCAGGAAAATCCAAAATGGACAAAGTGAGAAATGAAACGATCAGAAATATAATGCAAGTTGAAAGAACCATCATAGATGAAATCCAGAGAAGACAGCTGATTTGGTACGGGCATGTGGAAAGAATGTGCGACGAGCGCCTACCAAAGATGATACTGAAATGGACACCACCAGAAAGAAGAAAGAGAGGAAGGCCCAAAAAAACGTGGTTTGAGGGAATAGAAAAGGCTATGTCCGAAAGAAATCTACATCCAGGGGACTGGCAAGATAGAAAGGCTTGGAGATTAGGAACCGGAAGGCGTAGGACGCTATGAACCCGGATATATATATATATATATCTTACATTGAATATGTTCGCTACCGTCTGACGTATTGTGGATTTTAGAATATCAAGGTATAACTGTTTGAATAAGCGGACCTGAATTCTAACTAGCACTTCCTGTCCCTTTTTTCAATCACTTTCGGCATTTTCGTAATGAAAATTGATATTTTTTGTGGCAACCAAAGATATTAATATCTTTGTAATATGTGTAATATCTTTGGTAATATCTTTGGTGGCAACGGCGTTATGACATTAACGACATTTCATTAGTGCCAACCTTACTCCGTTCTAGTAACAAAAACTTGAGAAAATTATTTCATGGCCAATCGACTGCTAAAATAAATATGAATGGAGTATACATACCTATTTACAAATTAGAGTTCATCGTTCTGAATTGCCCAATTATTCTAAAAAATGTCAGTCAGTAGAAGCCTACTGAGAGGTCTGAAGTATCTCTAGAAATGAGACTCGATTTGAAGGGATAATATTTATCCTGACGAAATCAGTTCATTCCCCAACATAATTCTCCCATCTTTCACAGTTTCCAGGCCGACCTATTTCAATGGAAGATGAATCGCCGCGGGCGCAAAATCTTAGGATTCCCTTTTCGTTATATTTTCCGCTGTCTTCCATAGCGGCAGGAGTCGTTACGTCAATGTTGAAGTTTCGGAATACCTCAACGAATATATGATACGGGGATCTCTATTCTTCAGCGTCTTCTTGGATTATGGTTCGTATTGTGTATTTCTTTGAATTTTGGTATTTTTTTTCAGTGATAATACGTGTACATTGGAATTTGACACAGTGAAGGATGATTTCAAAGTGCCTAGTTTTTATCCACATTGAAATGAAATATTCCAATAAATTGAAAAATTTTCTACTATAGAACCAATGTCAAAATATTTCATTACTCAACATATTCTCCTCTCAATTGAATACATTTATTTCAGCGAACCTGCAACGTCTCTAGACCTTCCAAAAAAAATGTTTCTTCTTGCTCTTCAAACCAGACCTCCACAGCTTTTATTAACTCCTCGTTGAAAGAAACTTTACCCTTTAAAATTTTTTTCAGTTGAGGAAAGAGATGATAGTAGGATGGAGCCAAATCTGGTGAATAAGGGGGGGTGTTCTAGTAATTCAAATCCTAAATCACGAATTTTTTGCATGGCAACATGAGATTTGTGTGCAGGGGAGTTGTCGTGCAAAAACAAAACACCTTTAGATAGCTTTCGGCGTCTTTTCTCTTTAATTTTTTTCCGTAGAGTGGTCAGTAATGTCGAATAGTAATTGCTCTACCCTTATCCAAATAAAAAATTCTTCAAAATTGCTCTCTCTGAAGCCTTTTCGTTATTGAAGTCTTGTTTCCCCTTCGCTAGTAGTTGGATAGCGAGTAATTTGAATACCAAACGCGTGGAATTATCAATAATTAAGTTTTGTTCGCTCTACGCTCATAGTTAAGTCTTGAGCCTTGCTCAGACTACGCTAGTAGTTTAGTCGGGTTGCGACTAAATTATTCAATATCAGGTTCAAAGTATCTGAAGGCCTACTGACCTACCCATATGGTGAAACTACTGATTCACCTAAAATTGAGTCTATTGACCACCGTCGTCCATCAGTACCAAAAATATTGATCCGTTTAAAGATGAAACGTCTATAATAGGTTTGTTCGTAGAGTGGTTTGCAACGGTTGTGAACTGTACAGAGCAAGCGCAAATGGATTTTCGCTACCCTAAAATGGAACTGAGCTTGCTCTGTACATTTCACAACCGTTGGAAACCACTCTACGGCTTGTTCTTAGAGTGGTTCACAACAGTTGTGAACTATACAGAGCAAGCGCAGTTCCATTTTAGGGTAGCGAAAATCCATTTGCGCTTGCTCTGTACAGGGTGGGCAAATTTCGATGTTTTAGCACTACAGCTTTTAAACCAGAGGAGATACACAAAATCTGATACCCCATTCTCGTTCTCATTTTCTGAGAAACATACAATAGTAGTAGTGATTTTTGGCCACTTTCTTTTGTTTTCGAGTTATAAGCAAAAATTGGAAAAATGGCGATATCGAAATAAATTTATATTTCCGCTAATACTGATGATAGAGCTCTGAAATTGAAACATTATACAGGCACTTTTTTACGTAGAATCCAGTGGCGTGCTCCTCTTTTTAGCAGGATTTTTAATTACGAAGCTATGACCCAAGGTTATGTTTTTTTAAATAGGAACACTAGTTTTCTGTGCAATTTTTTTGAAAGCTTACTTTTTGCTGATTTCAAAAATATATAACCTCATATGGTTTGTAGCAATATAAATAATAGAAAATGGTAAAAAACTCTTTTTCCCAATATTTCTATGGTTTCAACTTTTGACGAGCACAAAAAATAGAGTTTCCTATAACAAAAGCAGTCTCCTTCCGGCAATGTCATTCTTTCTATGCTTTTTACCAATTTTCACAAAATTTGAATCAAGATATATTTCATAAATTTTCATAATAATGAAAGGACTTATAGGAAGAGACACTGGTAATCATACGATGTTATATTTTTCTATGCTCATCAAAAGTTGAAACCATAGAAATATGGAGAAAAAAAGGTTTTTGACCATTTTCTATTATTTATATTGATACAAACCATATGATATTATATATTTTTGAAATCAGTAAAAATTAAGCTTTCAAAAAATTGCACAGAAAACTAGTGTTCCTATTTAAAAAAACATAACTTTGGGTCATAGCTTCGTAATTAAAAATCCTGCTAAAAAGGCGAGCAGGCCACTGGATTCTACGTAAAAAAGTGCCTGTATAATGTTTCAATTTCAGAGCTCTATCATCAATATTAGCGGAGATATAAATTTATTTCGATATCGCCATTTTTCCACTTTTTGCTTATAACTCGAAAACAAAAGAAGGTGACCAAAAATGACTACTACTATTGTTAGTTTCTCAGAAAAAGAGAACGAGAGTGGATTATCAGATTTTGCGTATCTCCTCTGGTTTAAAAACTGTAGTGCTAAAACATCGAAATTTGCCCACCCTGTACAGTTCACCACCGTTGTGAACCACTCTAAGAACAAGCCTAATAATTAGGATTTGCAGACGCATATCACCTGCTGATATGGATATAAAGTATTACGGTTTGAATCGAACTAAGATATCGTTGGCTTTTCAACTCCGAACTGAAAATATAGAACTTTCCGCAGTAGTTGAAGTAAATTCAATCAAGATGAGGGCACCAAGAGAAGTAGCAAGAAATAAAAACTGAATAACATACATGATTTCTCACTAACCTTAGTTATTTATCCACGACATGTGTTTCTCTATCACAGTAGCAGCTGCAGGTGGGTGAAGGTAAACTGAGTTTAGCTCATGTTGGTGAAAATAATCATGTAATTCAGTTTATAATTATGGAGATTTATCATGTACCAGCCAGTCATTTCGATATTAGAAGAATCAAGAGATGTTCGATTGTCATGTTATATCAGGGGTTCTCAACCTTTTCTCGGCCAGGGACCTCTTTTATATTATTCTTGTTTGCAGGGATCACCTGTAATAAACCTGACAATTTTATGGAACTCGATGCAATCGTTCGTCTTGATGATTATTCAATTGACTCCATATTTTTGAAAAATTTTCGATAGTCACCTTTCGAGTCGATTATCTCTCAATAACAATAAACATAGATGGAAATGTTATGCATTTTCTGAAAGAGCAACTCTTCTAGTAATAAATCTGACAATTTAATGGAGCTCCATGCAGCCATTCGGTCTTGACGATTATTTAATTGACTCCATATTTTTGGAAAATTTTCGATAGTTACCTTTCGAGTCGATTATCTCTCAATAACAATAAACATAGATGGAAATGTGATACATATTCTGAAAGAGCATTTCTTCTAATACTAAATATGAAAATTTTATGGAGCTCGCTGCAGCCGTTCGGTCTTGACGATTATCTAATTGATTCCATCTTTTTGGAAATTTTTACGTATAATCACAATTGAAGTTTGCAAATAAAAGCTCCAAGATTATCTTCCATAATGAAGTTTGTGTTGACTGTACTACTGATGATTCTATTCATTAACGCCATCTATTAAACAGTTTGGTCTGAGAGCAGCGGTTAAATCTTAAATAAAAAACTGTAAATCATTCGCGGACTTCGAATTAAGTTCCATGTTCTGAGTTCGCGGACCATATTTTGGCTTCTGCGGACCACTAGTGGTCCACGGACCACTAGTCGGGAACCAGTGTTATATCGTAAGATGAACTTTCTGCTGAGAATTTGAACAGTTTTTATGATTCAATTTTTGAAACGATTACTATGTCTCCGTCTTCCAAACTTGTAAGATCAAACAGCAGTGCATAGCTTATTGACCAACAGTATAGTTACCTGCATGCATTCCATCCATTATCGACTAGGCTGCAGCAGCTACACATAGTTCCGAAACAGGAATTTCGATATGATCCCCTCGATAATAATTTATAACATTATGGTATCTGCTAACCAGAATCGATACGCTATTACACAGTTAATTATTCAACAGTGATAACAATGCTGGCACATTCGAGAACCTGAGAAATTGGTTTCGATACGATTGATCGAGCGCTGAACAAGCAAGTATAACAAGTCAAGCCATGATACGATGAGAATTCAACCTACTCGGAGATGAAGATACTTGGGATTGGAGTAACACGCGTTTAGAATTTGCTTGGGTGCCATGTAGATTGTAGATGTAAATGTTGCGATTTAGATGTTAATTCATGTTCTTAGAAATTGTTCATGTTTGAAGAGAAACCTTACAATCTTAAGGATATTTAAAGGGTGTTTCAATTCGAAAGGCTATAAGATGACTTAGAAATTTACTCACGAATGTATTGTCAAGAAAAATAAGTACAGGGTGATTCATAACTATTGGGACATAGGGCAGGCTAAGGGCAGATTGTTTGGACCAAAAATACCTCCATAAAATATTGCTGTGGAAAAAGATAGAGGGCGTTAAAATTGAATTTTTTATATAAGGGGACAGAATATTATTTTCTTCGAAATTCGGAAGTCCCTTATTAAAAGAATTAGAAAAGGCACGTAGAGCATTTAATTTAAGTTTATTTTTTTATGGTACATTGTTTTTGATTATGCTTTATCGTCGAAATAAATAAATAAAATTAATAAATCGTTACTTCAAATCCCCTTCCGATGCTCTGTACTGTTCAATTGTGTTTTTTTGAAACTGATGAAAAAATATACAGTGAAATTATCAGCAAAAAACAAACAAAAAATTCAAATTTAACGCCCTCTTTTTTTTCCACCCCAATATTTTATTGAGGTATATTTGGTCCTATCGCCATATTTTGGTCCAAACAATCTGCCCTTAGCCTATGTCCCAATAGTTATGAAGCACCCTGTATATAGTGTGTAGATGCTTATATACTGAATTGATGTGGCCAATACTTGACGAAAATCCGGAATTGAACTTAAAACAGAATAATATTATATTATTTTCACTAATATGAGTTGTTAAGCCAGGACACGTGGTTGTTATCACAATAGCATCTTCAGAGAAGATATATAAACAAGCGTTTAACTCTACTCCTAAAATATCTAGTTACTAGTTGAACACAAATATTCAATAATGGAGAATTATTGAGGTCAACCTGATCGTTGAGTAAGTTTGGCGATAACTTATAATAATTATTGATCTTGCAAACTTTCTAGAAGATTTAATTTTTTTTTTGGTTAGCTTCTTTCTATATGTAAAATTTCGAAGTCTCCGTTGAAGTTGTGCTTTGCATTCAACAGAGACTCCACATTTATCTATATCTCATTCGTTGGATCTTTATTATTCTTGATGTATAGTAGGGTATTTTCCGTCTCAAAATCTTATTTAATACCGATTTAAAAAAATTGATTTTTTTCAACACTCTTTCAAGGTATAACTTATTATTTGTGGTTAGTGTGTTTTTTGAAAAAGATAAACTCCTTTTATTGATGCTTTAAATAACATGTCGCACAAGCATTGCAGAGAATAACGGTTATAATGCGGAATTAAGAGACAGGATGCTTGCGAAAAAGTTATTCAAAACAGCAATAAGAGAAGGTTATCCTCTCGAAGATAACACTTTTCACAAATATAAGTCCTCTTTGCCTTCTTTTATTGCTTGCACCATGTTGCACTATTGAAGCTTTTATTATTTTCATCATGTTACGTGATTAATAAAATTAGGTTAGGAATGTACCTTCATGCTCGGACGTTTTTGTTGTCGCTTACAACGATTAAGTTTTTTTTTTGCCTAGAGAAGGGAACGAAGAGAAAGTTTCAAAACGTTGACATTACTTCAAGCTTATAATCATGGGCAGATCTTCTGTGAATGAAATTGAAAAAATCTAGAATGTGGCTGTCAATTCACTTTGATTTCTATTGAAGCCTTCATATTGTATGACCATGCCTACAAAATGCCATATATCTCTCATCAGCAAAATATTAAATATTTTATTTTTATTTTTGATAACGTCTTACTTTTAGAGGAGTACGAACTAATAACTTTGGTTCACATGAAATACCCCCTTTAATTTTCGCCATTACCCCATGAAAACTTTTGGACTCATTTGGTTACACCCTGTAGATTGAATGGTAGTGTATCAGCATCGAGTATTCAACTTTCAATAACACAATTTTGTCACCTAGTGATACGAAGGCTCTAAGTTCAGCTACTGCACGAGTTTAATTCCTTATGTTAAATTCATAGAGGTAACAAAACTGTCGAAGCTCTAATATATTTAATTATGAAATCAAGGTCTATTGCAGGTAATCCAAATATATGAAGTCGATTTGGGATAATGGTTCAAAAAGAATACTTCCATACCTCACGAAGAAAAATCCGGTAGTCACTATAGGGGATGAATAAAAATTGAAGACCTCTTTTAATACCTCCCCCACATCGTTTGACCCCTATTAGTCGCAGCGGGGGTTACTTATTATGAATACGCCCAGGCATAATACTCATCTCCATACATCAATTAGCAATTCTAGTCTAATTCGGCGCTAACACACTGAGCCGTTTGTGTTGCTCTATCTTCCGGCGGTCCATTCCAACCGCCACGATAACCACTTTGTATCGAACGTGAAAGCTCTTCTCCTGCTGCCTGACTCGCTGCCTGAACCATGAGTTTGCGAGGATTCGTGCCAGGGATGTACAGAAGGGAAGGCATATCGATTCAAGATGTTCGAGGGAGTTTCCGATTAAATGTTCCATTCATTTTGTTTAAGTATCATGATACTCACTGGCTGAAGTGCAATGGACGCAGGAAATCGAAAGGGTTTGAATGGAAGAACAGAGGGTTTGATTGGAAAAACAGCGGACACACACCCATCTGAACTCCGCCATGTGAATGTTTCAACTGATAAATTATGTAATGTTTTATAATATTGGTAATGAAGGCCTATTATTATTAAATTACCTGACAAATCAAGGATATTCACGTAGCTACAATACAATACTACAATAGATATCCTAATCATACAGTACAGATATCCAGTAGATATCTTTTGATGAACAAGGAATGTTGCATTTATGTAGGTATATCCATTATCACAACTTTGTCAGTCCTTCCATGGATGTCCATTTTTCATATTTGATCAAATATAGACTTACTTTTGACACGAATCGTAATAAATGCAGTCAATTTTTATGTAATTTATGACTGAGGGCTTCGATATTTTCATCGGAGCAGTTGACTAGTTGGATTTTAATTCTGTTCCATATTGTGTCATCAAGGCCATTCAACAATCCCCTATAAATAGTAAGAGGATATCGACTCGCTTAAATCCATCGTTTCGTCAACAATTCGGCTTGGACACCCCTTGCCCATTCGAGCAGAATTTGTTTTAACAGGTTATATGCAGCGGGACAGTAAAATATTCATCTGTAGCGATAGGAAGGTCGAATTGGTCGGCTGAAAGCTAAATTGAATGGGGTTCCAGAATTTATTTGAGATGTTTTAAATGTTAATTTTGCACCCATGTAAAACTTCAGGAGCCGATGTTTCAGCACTTAGGGAAGTAGGTTGCCTGTTTCGTGACACAGGTTTCTTTCTTGATAACAGAGTGTTATCTCAGATCTAATCAATCTATTGGTATGTAGATTGGTTTGAAGATTTGATTTTATCCGAATATTTGGTTGATCTTCGGGATTGTTTTGACTCTCATTATGCGTTATAGTTCGAATATAAGTTGATGAAATTATTCCACATACTTTCAAAGTAAAGTACACGTATTTTTCGACCCAGAGGCTCTCAAGCTCAACAGCTGGTTGTCGAAGCCATAAATTCATTGCATGAAAGTACTGTAATAAAAGATGTTGAAATAGTGCTACACCTAGCTGAATGTTATGATATTTTCTTTCGTGAAGAAAACCTGATGTTACTTATACTTATACAGTATGAAGTGTAGGTGTTGACATCACCAAAATTGTTTTGAATAGAATGGTGATACAAAAAATATATTTGTTTTGAATCTGGAATATACACGGGGTATTTGAAGGTTTTTTTTTTAAACGGAAGGTACTGATAGAAATTGAGCGTTTCACCAAAAATCACCTTTAAAAACCTTTCAAAATGAAAAAGATGAAGAAAAATTTAAAATGATATCTGAAATAGGTCCTATTACGACCCTAGATCATTTGTTATCTGAATTATGGAATGCAATGGAAAAAACTTATTTCGTGATGACTGACTCAACCATATGTTTTCGTTTAGGATATTGGCCCGTTCGATTTTGATTTGAAACTTAGAATTGCCGAATTTTCCTCATTATTTAGTAACTGCAACTACTTTATAAAATGGCTCATTTCGACACCAACTGACAGAAAAGGATTCAGGACACAAGTGTAAAAAAACAGAATATTAGTTCAAAATCTCACCAATAAAATTCGACTACATATTCACAAATTTCTTCACAATGTACATCACAAAATTCTTCTTGTTAAAACTTTCCTACAATAGTCGTAAAAATGGGGTGAAATAGGGTTTAAACAATAATTGCACCTTGTCAACATGAGCTCTTTCAATAAACTGTCTCAATTTGGAGTTTTCACTCCAAATGGTACGATAGTTACAACAATTTTTTCAGTGACCTGATGCAACTAATCAAATATACTCAGATGAATTGAACCAATATTTTATTAATTTATATAGGCAATTTTTGTTAAAATGACTTAGTTTTATGTCTTCTACCTTCTGTCAAAAAAAGCCTCACCTTTGAAAATACTCTTTATTATTACACCTACTGAAATTACCCACTTCAATTTTTGAGCAGTGTATTTAACAAGCGTATGCCGCGGTAGGAATCACATCGTTGCACTGAAAAAAAAATGGAAAACGCCTGAAATTACAACCACCTATCCCTAATAATCCAGACAATGCACGCTCACTGAATAGGGAATACTCCTTCTGACATGATGTATTTTTTTATCTTTGAAACATCACATTTTGAAATAACCATTTCAACCGTTTCCCAAAAAAAAATTATTTTAAGCACTTAAAAATGAAAAATAAAAATGGGTATTTAAAATTTAAAGCGTTTCGTTTCTATTGCACGAGTTGGCAACATCGACTGAGGTATGCCTTGATAATAAAGGACAACAAATGCATTATCTTGATGAGATAGACAAAGATGACTGTCTATGAAGAATGCGACGAACGAGGAAGGTCGTAAAATTTTATGGGATTTTTATGAAGCTCGCCAGTAATCGCGCCTGTAGATCAACAGCTGTTATTTTATAAACAAGCTGATCGGACATTCTTCTTTTCATTGTCTTGTATGCGCTGTTGCCAAATCTTAAACTCCGCACAAAGCGATTTAAATTTTAAAACTCCATATTTGAAGGATGATTTTGAATAGTTTCCGCGGTGAATTCGAAAAAATCATGAATTAAACTCATACTTATTCAGTTTAAACTTGCATATGCAGTGATATCCCAAATTGAGGAGAATTCCCCATTTATCGAGTCTGTTGAAGAAGTTGATTGGTATTCCGAAAAGAAAAATTGTACTATTTTTTCTCATCAAGAATTTGAAATGAATATTATTCGAAACGCCGAAAACCATATTTTCGGGGTTCATCGTGTATGTACATAGAAACATAAACCGTTCATTACTCCCTTCAGTAACAATTCATTAATTTGATTGTTAATTTCATGAACAGCGTCGAGTGCCCATGAAACAAATTATCGCTGACGCCTGGCGTCCATGCCATCCAGGAATAAAATTGAAATTTAGGTGATCACCCAGCGCAGAGGACGTTATTCAGCTCGAATTTATATTATCGATTATAGGTTATTATAACGACCGACGGCTGCTACAGTTGAAATTTCCATTGAAGAGTTTAGGTCTAACAGGTTTTCCCTATATTGAACGTCCAAACACGAATGTTTGTTCTCACAGTTTCATCAATGTGAAAATTCATATATTTCTATCCCTTTTGTTACGAATTTGGACCTTTTGGTCTATTAGCTATATGAATTCGTCAATTCAATATTCAATATTTCGTTTAAATATTAATTATAAACTGAAAATGATCCAGGTGATCAGTAACCATAATATGCGAGTATGATACTATACTTTATTTACGATTATAAAAAGATTTATTATATTGGGAGTAACTGAGCGAAGTAGGTAAGTGAGCGCAGCTTGTATATCTACACTATGAAATGTATTAAAGAGGTTCCTCTTTGAATGTATGGGCAAGAAGTTCAATTTGGTGAAGCAAAGGCGCAGAATCGTAAGTAGTTTTTCATAGGACTGCACAGTGCGAATTTTTGTTAACTTTTCATTTTCAGCCAATTAAATTTAGTAGTTCTATACTTAATTTTTAGCATCACTGCAAATTGTGTCATGTCCAAGTTGCGAATCCGACTCGTGTAAACAATGTTTTATTCGATCATGCGCATATTCATCTAAATATGTATATGATAAAAATGCTCTGTTAGCTGCTTATCTTTTTAAAACAACAACTCATATTTCGCTGAAAGAGTGCGCTGGTAAGTGTGCGCATGCGTTCATTATATGGGCATTATTTCAGTAAGGAATAAAGGATCATTGTTGATTTGCTGGTTGCTCCACTTACACCTCTTGTATGCAGGCGGCTACTCCGAGCTCTTCAACACTTGCTAAAACAGTGGAAAAGTTCACTGCCAAAGGTCAAGAAGAAACGCGTCTGATGATGACCATAAATTCAACAGTTAACCAATATGTGAAAGAAAAAAGACTTGGAGGAAAGGATTCTATAAAATCACAAATGATTACAGATAGTCCCTATGAAGAACAGCTGGAAGAAAAGAGACGGCTAGAAGAGGAAAAGAAAGGTTCCATCAGCTTTATCCCTAGCTGGTTCTGCTAAAAAGAACATACAAGCTTCTATCTAGAAGAAAAAGAGAGAAGAGAAAAACATTCATAGAAGCAAACAGAAAGAAGCCTTCTATTTCAAAAGGGATTACTTTTGTCCTCTTTGTTCAGAAAAATTGCAGCGCCTGTGGTCATGCCTGCAGAGTACATTGTAGGCATTGTAGGCTATGGAGTTGTGAAATGTTAGACGCTGATCCTTCGGTAGTGGGTATTGGGATATTTAAATATAGATAGAGTCCTTCTGAACAACTGTGTGCACTTTTGCCTTTCAAACCATACTCTGTTTCAAATGTTGAAGCTGGGAGAATTAAAAAATATTCATGTGATAGAGCCTTTTCAGAAGGCAAACGTTTTCTTCCTGCAAAAGGAAAGCGAATAGATAAATTCGGAATGGATCAAGTGTAGTGTTTACCAGGAACAATGCACTGCTTATAAAGAGGTACTTTTGTATTGACAATAAGCAGCATATTTCTTATATTTTAACATTTTGATGACGTTATTTTGTTATTTGTTTTGTTTGTGTGGTTCACTGAGCAATGCGTTTACTTAACCGCGCATGCGTTCACATGCCCCGTATTGCTGGTAAGCGTGCGCACTCTCACTGGGTATGTGAACGCATGCATGAGCGGTTAAGTAAACGTATTGCGTAGTGAACAACACAAACAAATAATGTCATCAAAATGTTACAATATAAGAAATATGCTTCTTCTCGTCTATACAAAAGCGCCTCTTTATAAGCAGTGCATTGTTCCTGGTAAACACTACACTTCCATTCCGAATTTATCTATTCGCTTTTCTTTTGCAGGAAGAAAACGTTTTTGTTTGTTTACCTTCTGAAAATGCTTTATCTCATGAATATGTTTTAATTTTCCCAGCTTCAACATTTGAAACAGTGTATGGTTTGGAAGGCAAAAGTGCACACAGTTGTCCAGAATGACTCTATCTACATTCATTTAAATATCCCAATATCCACTACCGGAGGATCAGCGTCTAACATTTCACAACTTTATAGCCTACATCTCTGTACTCTGTAGGCATGACCACGCACTGCAAGCATAAGATTTTCTGAACATCTCAATGACAAGCCACCTTCGGCATCAGAAAACCAACTCAAGGAAAACAAATACAAAGCATAAATTCATTCACCCAGAAAAAACTTTTATCGTCTTGGTGTTCAACCAGTTTTAACTTATCAGTTCGACAAAATGCGATTTGTCTAGACTCTAGATAAAACGATAACTCAATGCTAATACTCATTTTTGAGCTGCAGTAAATTCTTGTTTTAACAGAGACATTTAGCATTTAGTAAAAACTAGTTTCAACTAGAGAAAGCGCGTTGTTACTTATAAGTGTTTTAACTCGAATATATTCTTTCCCAAGTAAAAGTTACAAATAACTCAGGTTTCATCAATCATTTACTCATATCATAAGCCGTAGATAAGCAGTGTTACGGTAAGTATGAGATGGATCGATTATGCTGGTATTATGTTCGTGATGAATGAGTGTGCCTCCTTTTATTTTTTGAACGTTCGTGCATTCAAATTGGTCCCTAGTATTAATTATATTAGTTTGTGGTATTTTATGCCCTGATGAAAATGGATATTCCAGGAGAACATCAATAATAATCATATAATTTTTAATAACTTATTTAAAATGAACGAATATAATTAACACTTGAATGAAAAATTACACTTCCAATACCCATTCCACCTCATTTTATGTTACGAAAATGGTAATTTCAGTAATTATTAATTCTCAGTCATTGAATGATTTCCCTTCTACGCTATATGTGTTAGATCAGAAGGAGAAAAGAGGCTTTTCTGACGAAATTCATTCCAAAATTTTCTTAGATGAAGCAGAAGTCCTTTTCGTATGAGGAAGGCTATAGGATATCGGAATTAGTGCTTTTATTTAATTAGTGGATTTACCTACTGATGACCTCGTTAATCAAAATTCATTTCACACACAATGAAATTTCGCTAGACAACTTTCAATTTTGATTTAAGTCTGATTGCATTGGCCCTGATTGAACGGCACAAATTTGAGTCTGTGAGAAGAGTTTACATGCCTACTTTCAACAGAAATTCCAGCCATGCCGATGCACCAGAGTACCAGAAGGTGAAACCGCTGTCCAGTCAGGATTGTTTTGGCTACCTTTCGTTTTTCAACAAGTCCATGCAGATACGCTTATGGCCCGCTCATAAAGTGTTATTCGGCCAGCCTTTGTTGTCAATACAACAGCTGTTGCTCCGGTTGAAATATAGACCATGTATTATTCACAGTTACGGCTCAACACGAACCCTCGTAAAAACGATATTCTTTCAGCATTTTTCCAAAGGAGATACCTGGCCTGAAGGAATGATTAAACTACTAACTCTTCACACAAAGTTTTATTATCACATAATATTGAAAGCGTATTACAAATTTCATGAAATGATTATCTCAGCTGACTTGAAGTCATATAAATTTAACGGAGGTGAATGCATTTTCGAATAGTTCAACTTTCACTTGTCTTTGTTTTTAAAGTAATGAATAATAATAATAATAACTGTACTTTATTGGCCATCGACCGAAGTCCTTCAGCCTAGTGAATTACAAAAATACAAAAAAAAAAAAAATTCATTCAATTTCAGTTTCTTCACTGTAGCTCAGATAGTCTGTCCATCACACTTCGAGTTGGAAATTTTCTGTGTGGATTATTTACCGGGGGGTCCTTGTGGAACATGATTTCAACATCCTCTATTTCTTTCAATCTTTGTGCAAATCTTCTATTCAGTTTCTCTAGTCTCTCCTTGATTGGCTATATGTTGGCTTTTTCATATAATAGTTCATTTGATAGGTTGTGGAGTTTATTAAGTGGGTGTCTCAGTCGAGTTATAATTCTTAGTGCTGATCTTTCTCCTACTTCTATATTTCTCATTACCGAGTCCGCAACGTTTGTATATAGTGGATGTCCATATTCTAAAATTGGTCTACAGATGGTTTTGTAGATTTTGATGGAATTTTCCAAACTTATTCCTTGGTCGTTATATGTGAGGCATCTGAAATGTTTAGCTCTTGCTATTGTGTTTTTTTTGGCTATGTTGGAATTCAATTTCATATTGGCCTTGTTGTCTACTTGTATGCCTAGGTATTTTATTGATGGAGATGGTGATATGATGTTGTTTTCAATCTGTATTGTTGGTGAATTTGGACGTATCTTATGATTGAATATTATCAGTTTTGATTTGCTTATATTAGGTTGAAGTCGCCATTTGTGAAACCAGGAAACTAGACTGTTTGTGTAGAGTTGTAGGCCTTTCAGGCATTTTTGTTCTGTTTTTTCGTGTGAAATAACTATTGTGTCGTCAGCATACTGTAGAAGGTATTGTGATTGGCTGGGTGCATTATATATATCGCTGCAGTATATGTTATAGAGGAACGGGGACAGTGGTGAACCCTGTGGTGTGCCCTGCTCTGGGGAGAACCAGGAAGAGGTCGTCTCATTTATCTTAACTGTCAGTTTTCTTTCTTCCAAAAATTCCTTGATTATTTTTATGAGATAGTGAGGATTGTCGAGTTGGTGTAATTTAAACAGTAGTCCTCTGTGCCAAATGCTGTCAAATGCTTTGTTGATGTCTAGGCAAATCGCAGCTGTTTTCTTTCGATTTAGTTGAGCATTTTGTGTGTTAGATATAAATATGGTAATTGGCAAAGTAGTTGATTTTTTGGTCCGAAATCCAAATTGGTGTTTAGGTATGACATTTTCCAGTTGTTCCTCAAGTCTAAAAAATGTGGAACGCTTCACGATTTTGCGTGTCATCCTTGCGCAGGGGCCATGCTAATCTTCTCTGTATCGTTCCAATTTTAGTATATGTACCGCCGAAGCGAGTACTAAAGTAATGTTATTAATTATTTGGTATTTTGGTAGGATACTAGAAGTAGTATCCTAGTATTCCTGCAGAACTCAACCTCAAACCAGAAACTGGTGATTGCATATTTGTGAGACCTTCTAAGTAACAAAATGAAGCATTTAGTTAATAACTGTTGACATCTTCTACAAAACAAAAGTTAACGATACTTTTTTTTACATGTGCACATATGAATTTTGAATAAGGGCCGATTTCACTCCTCGGTTTATATCCTTATATAAACCGAGATTAGACGTAACTGACGTTAAAGAAAGAAAATCATGATTTTAGTAAAAATTAAGTGTCTGTGTGATTCTTTACTCTGGTCACTTCACTTCTTAGACAAAGCAGCAGTCAATGTTCGAAAGAGTTATTTGATTTTTAATCTGAGTTTAATTTGAGCGGAGTTATCACCGTTTCGTGAAATAGGGAATACTCCTTCTGACGACAATGATGTATCTTTTATGACATATCTTTGAAACATCACATTTTCAAATAACCATTTCAACCGTTTCCCAAGAAAAAAATTATTTTAAGTACTTAAAAATAAAAATGGGTATTTAAATTTAAAACATTTCGTTTCTATTGCACAAGTTGGTAACATCGACTGAAATATGCGTTGATAATAAAGTACAACAAATACACTATCATGATGAGATAGACAAAGATGGCTGTCTATGAAGTCTGTGACGAACGACTAACGAGAAAGGTCCTAAAATTTTATGGGATTTTTATGGCCGGTTGCTGTTGAGGCTCGCCAGTGAGTACGCGCCTTATGATGGCTGTACATCAACAGCTGTTATTTTATAAACAAGCCAATGTTCTTTTTATTTTCTACTAGGCGCTGTTGCCAAATCGTGAACTAGAATCGAAGCGATTTAAATTTTAAAACCTCATATTTGAAGAATGATTTTGAATAGTTTCCGCGGTGCATTTGAAAAATTCATGAATGAAACTCATAATTATTCACTTTGAACTTGCATTTGCTGTTATCACCCAAATTGAGTAGAATTCCCTATTGGCCCTAAGATATATAGAGTTATAGAAACTTGGCCCTATACGGGAGATAACTTTTGTAAGTTTCTCATGAAAATATCGGGTACACACTTGAAACTTGTAGTTACTTAGTAGAAACCATATCATCACTTTTTATAAGAATCTAACAGCAAAGTAATATTCATATAGATTAATGAAAAGATGTACCTACATCGAGCATTGTGCTCGCGCTTAATCGCATCAAGGTTGGGTGGGTGATGATTAACTGAAAATCCTGATAGAAGTATTTTATCTTTCATTACAGGTGTATCTCATATTCTCCTCGCGACTCATAGAATGAAGATGTGTTTCATACTCTCAGTTACCAAGAACCGCATTTCACGGTCGACGTACATGCAAGATGGTGCTAAGGAAACGTTCATTTTCACGCCAATAATAATCGATGCCCGTACGTCTAGAGAAACGAAAGGATAAGAGCTTAATATTAAGGCATTATCTAATCGTTTATCGATAGTTATTTGAACAAGATATTTTTTGAGTTCGTTGTTGTTTTATTGTTTTGATCATATTGGAGTTTTTACCCCTATCTACAGTGTACTTATATTTTTAATTACCGAAGGAGAAGGTTATAACTTTATATGAGGTATCAGCTGATAGATAGCTATGGCTATTGCTAAGATTCCTTCGATCATTCGACCGTTTCTCGAACATATCGAACCATCTTTACACACTTACTGACGACAGATGTGCAACGGCATGCACGATCTGGTTGGCCACGAGCCAGCCATCAAATAGGTGTTGTTTGCCCAAACGCTTAAATTGAAGAATCCTCGGAGTATGGTGCGAGGCGCTATTTAAACCCCTTCCAGTGTTAACGTAATATACATGTGCCAAATACTAAGAGCTTCAACGTACTTGATACAGAATTTATGCGGGGAATTGGAGAGGGATCTGAAGAGATATTGTCATTCCCCATACTTGAAAGAGATATAGATCAATTGTTAGACAGCAACGATTTGCTTAGAAGTAAACTATTTAAAGTGAAAAGCAGGCTTACAAGATGGAAAATGAAATGAGCTTATATTCCCAGTAGTGATTTGTGATATGATTTAAATATGTAACAATGTAATTCCACGATACCTATTTTATGCTTAAATACTTTGTTATAGCTGGAACATTTCTAGGTTGTTTTAATGAAGTCTATAAGTCCTTTTATGACGTTCTCATTCCAGAAAACATTGATTATTTCTCGGAGATGTTGATCTTAGAACATATGTAGATACATGGAATGGACATTCAGTGCTGCGAATGAATTTTTTTGTAGTACACACATTCGATGTTTCTCTCTCTAGCGCGACACTAAGGCAGTGGCGTTATATTGAAAAATTTAGATGTTTCCTATCTATTTGTACTCTAAATTGATGTACAATGATGTCCGAGTCAACTGTCTCAATTGTAATTGGCAACACTAAGCAACTATCTCACTCCAGTCTTCGGAATGTATATTTTCCATTCCATGTATCTATGTCCTGATCTGAAATATTGATAACACAATAAGTTTGCGTCACGTCAAAACAATTCGAACGCTGCTGTGCAAAATCGAACGTTAAATTTTTGAGTCATGCGCATTATGACGTGGTCCCACGTCACGTCAGAGTAATATGTAGGCACCTTTAGTCCAATCGTATAATTCACACGAACTGGCTCTAAAGAATGCAAAGGTCATTTTTTATATCTCGTTCATCAATACATTTTATTCAATGGTGCATAAGTTAACCCTCGTCACAGCAACCCCTTTAGTCCTTAGACCTCGAGACCACCCAATTTATATATCCTCTTTTCTCTAGAGTTGTTTTATATGAAAATGGCACAAAGCAACAGCCGTTGAATGATAGATATACTATAAAGTATTCCAGCTCTGAGGAATATCAACATCAAAAACATTTTTTATGCTATTTGGGACAGTTATTTACCAATCGTGGTATCTCGAGCCGAAAAATATGATGGAATGCCTAGAAAGAAGCACTAAAAGAAATATTTCGCCATTTATTTTTGAGATAACAATTCTGTTTTGAAAGAAAAATGTTTAAGAAACAGCGGGAAACCGATAAGCGAGACTAACGCACTCTGGATATTCGTGTTCGGAGAGAGAGATGGGGAGATAATCGATATTAGCACTCCTATAGAGCAATCAAGGACTTCGTAAGAGAAAATGGAATGTCGAAAACTAGCTGGGGGTGAACCTATCGAAGGAATGTTTCCATTCAAACTGTTGTAGATCCTCCATGATTTCGATTTGTTACTTTTTTGTGTGACACTGCTAATATTGTTCTTCATTGAATTTCAAGCTGACATGAATTATGCAGGATTTTCAATAGTATTACGACTACTTCACTTGTTTCGCTATTACAATTGAAATCTTGTAGGAGGAGGTAAAAAAAATCTCCTTTTATCGATTTATACGATTTCTGCAATATGAGAGTTTGGGCAAACATAGATACCTACTTCCATCTTCACTCTGAAAGTTAGGGAAGTGAATTCAGTTGTTCCTTGCTTCCTCTCGGCTGTCATTAGGGGGTATATCCTACATCATATCCGCTACGAGACCATCGCATAACAATTCATTTAAGTTTTCGTCGAGGTATGAGTTGTGTCACTTTGACGAGGCTAAATGAGAAGAAGTATAGACTTTTTCTCAACGAGACGGTAATCCTGTAATACTTTGAGTGATGGTGGTTTATTAGTTCGAGTGAGATCGTCACATTTGATAATTTAGTATCAGCGAATGTTATGCATCTGAATAAATTTTTTTTCCATTGAAATTGTGACTTATGTTGAAAAAAAGTTAAGTATAGTTGAATTATTTTAAGAATGTTTTGATATGAATATAGATTTATAGCAATTTGATAAGTTATGTGTGGGTTACATGCAAATCGTGGTCTTCAATGACCACGAGAACATAAAATAGGAAGACCACCAAAACGCTGGTTAGATGACATCAAAGCAAAGGCTGGACCATGTTGACACCAATTGGCTCAAGATCGTTTAAATTGGAAAATTCAAGGTCACTATGTCCAGGAGTGGATACGGACAGGCTGTTGAAGAAGAAGAAGACATGCAAATCATTATAATTGTAACTACACACCTCATCAAATTGAAATAAATATTATTTCAAATCAGTAAAATGTAGCTGCAAGTTGACCAGTGTTGTTGTTAACTATTTCGAATCATAATTTTTTTTAATTAAATTTCGAACCATCCAGAAATATTCCTAGTTGCTTTTACTAATATATTCAAAAGAAACAAGAACAAATCTACTACTTTGTAATTGTAATTCTTCTTCTTCTTCTACTTCCTGGAGATCTGTCGATCTGTTAGTTCTGAAGCTGCCTCTGCATCTCTTCCTGAGAGGTAGATTGCCAACTATCTTTCCATCTTTTAGGTGGTCTCCCGGGCGGGTTGTTTTCTAGGACTATTCTCGGAAGTCTGTTCTCGTCCATCCGTCTTACATGGTTGTACCACTGCCTCTTACGTTGTCTTCCCCATCTCACGATATCTTGTATCCCGCATTGTTCTCTGATATCTGTGTTTCTTACTCTGTCTCTTTTTGTTTTCCCCACTATTGTTCTCAGTGTTTTCATTTCAGCCACCCTTAGCATGTGTTTCGTCTTAACGGTGTCCTCGCGGACTTCCGTGCCGTACGTCATGATGGGTCTGATACAAGTCTTGTAGATTCTAACATTGCTATCCTTGCGCATGTACGGGTTTGACCAGACTATATCTCGTAGGCATCCTGATAGTGCGGATGTTTTGGTAATCTGTCTCCTTAGGTCTTTAACTGGGTCGTGGGTACTTGATATATCTACGCCCAGATATCTGAATTGCATCACCTGTTCTATGGGATTGTCCTCCACCACTAGCTTACATCTGAGCGGATCCTTCGCGATTGTCATACATTTAGTTTTGCTGATAGAGATATTCATATTGAGTTGGCGGCCGACTAGGAAGAACTGGAATAATTGTCTCTGTAGATCCTTTTCTGATTCGGCAATAATTGCTGCATCATCGGCGTAGCACACCATACTAACTCTTTTGTTGCCCATTCTGTATCCGCGGTTTAGACATGTTACTTTGTTTATAATTTTATCCATGAGGAGATTAAACAAAAAGGGACTTAGACTGTCACCCTGTCTAATTCCTCCCGGTGTTGGGATATTTTCAGTGAATTGATCTCCTACCTTGACCTTTGTTACGTTTTTGTTATTTAGGTTATGGATTATCTTCGTTATGTTTGCTGGTAATTGTAATTGCGGTTCTTAAATGTTCTGAACTGAACTCAGTTCATCTGTTCAGAACATTTTAGTTTTCGGAGGGGAACCACAATCACGAACAAAAGTTCATTCATTCTGCTTCACATCGAGTTAATCGATTATCCCTTCTTCGTCGCCAAATTTTATGATCGAACTTGATTATGAATAATGTTGATTTCTTCATTTTGCCACAACTGATGACATTAACGAGATGTCATCATCTCACTAACATATGAAATTGAATAATGAATGATCGCCAAAATGTTTTGACGGTAGAGCTGATTCATAACAGGAATAATATGTGAATAATGAGTCCTCTTAGCTTTTCATATCCTTGATACGAGAAGATGCGACTAGCGTTGGCGATGGCATTAGAAATAAACCCCACGCTACTGTTCACTTCGAGATTGGAATCAACGTTATTGAACACAAGAGCCCTCACAATATCTTAACATTCATTCGATTAAAATATCTCCATTTTCTTATCCATCAGCTGTAGACAGGATAATAAGTTTCGGTTTAGAGATCGTTATTGAACGATTGATGTGGATTTATCGGATATCTTCCAGTTGAGTTGAAATGTAGTGGATATTTGATTTACGCTCTCGATTTATTTGTTGCTTCTACGTTATCGATTAACCTTTTCACGATGTTTCAGGCAATTGGATTATTCTCAAACAATAAACTTCTTCGTTTCAATCCTTATGGAATGATTGGAACTCATTGATGTTTTATTGATTGAGAATTAAAACAAAAATAATATCAATTATGTATTCAATATTTCAATAAGGGTGCGAAATTCAAAGTTTCAATAGAAATTATACTCATATTAGGTAATGACATAGCTATTTGGGGGTTCATACTATACCCCATTCACTTTTATAAAAGCACTCGGTTGGCCATGGAAATTTAAAACATTCCACACTGTATACTACGAAAATGTGAGGTTATTTTGGGGTTTTGAATCAGCGTTGTGTTGTCCGTTCTACGTAAAAGTCTCAGTAATTTGTCACGTATTTTATCACAATGTGATTTTACTTACTTCTGGAAATATGGATTCGAAAATATGTGGTGAACATAATTTACGTTTACATAAATTGATTGAAGGGTTTCTTAACCTAGTTATTTGCATAGACATCAGCTTTCGAATATATTTATTTTTGTTATGAAAAAAAATTTAATTATTGACAAATAATATGCAGTTGCTTGAAAGGGAGTTGGTTTACCTTCTTTGACAGGAAAACTGGCTCAAATTTGTGGATGTTAATTTTTGGTTTCTTTCTTTTTTTTCTTGATGACAATAATTTTTTTTCTCGTGTCGATATTCAACATCCTATTAATCTCATAACAAAATTAATTTTGAATCTTTATGAAGTTAATCAATTAAATATACATTATTGAATGTTAATTTCAGTTTTCATTTGATCAAATCTGAAGCAGTGAAGCGTAACTCAATTTTAACAATTATTTATCTTTATTTCATTTGGTTAGCAAGAATAAACTATAAAATGATGGATAAGGTAAAATAAAACAAAATCTAAGCGGCTCTGTTCGAAATGAAGGCCTTCCAATATAAAAGAGCTGAGAAATGTATTCAGATGGAAGGCCTTCATTTCGAACAGACATTGACAGCCGCTTAGATTTGTTTTATTTTACCTATTTCTTATCCATCACTTTATGTTTATTCGGGACTCTGGTGCCATGCAATATTATTTGGCGAATTGAATAATTGAATGAACAGTTTTCTCAGCTATCGAAGAAATCATACAAATCATTGTACAGGGTAATTTATCAAACTGTCCAAATTCATGTGATACGGTCCTGCAAATCTAAGGATATTGATTGCAGTTTTCCGAAACCTTATAGTTCATTCCAAATTTCTTATAAATCGGTGATTCCGTTCAGGAGATAGAGATGTTTTAATTTCTATTCAAATTTGAAAAACAATGTATATTATGAATTGATAACGATTTGAGGCAATGAATTCATGAAGGCATTCATTGCCTTAACTTAAGGCGTTCATCATTTTACCGCTGGCACCACTTCCGCCGTGAACTGAACGTGTTCCCACCTTCTCAATTCTTACAAGCATGTTGTATGCATGAAGCAGGCTAGCGTACTGAATTGGAGGAAATATGGGACATATGCCATTGTCTTCGTCTAGGTTCGATCTGGAGGTGATTGAATCGGATCTCGTTTCATACTCGGTGGCGCTCGAGTACAACTCGATAATACTCAGAAGCGTTTGCCATTATTTTAATGAGGGTCCATCGATTACAAACGTTTTTTATCGGAGAAGGAGCTGTGTTGCTCTGACGAGGTCAAATGAGCAAAACCGTGGTCAGCATCTGGTTTACTTCGGTGGATGTTCTCCATTTAATTGTCATTGCGATGGCTAGTTCAATTTATATCGTAAAAGTTGTTGATATTCATATCGGCGGGCTGTATGCATTTGAATGTAATTCTTCCAATGTTTTGTTCATTACTTCATTCGCCATAATCCATTTCGGGCATTTTTATAACGTCAATAAAAAAAATCTGTTCGGAAAATGAGAAAAAGTACAAACGTAGGTATAACTTTTTTAATAGGAAATACCTTCCTCTATTTCTGATAGGGAACTCCATTGATTCGTATACTGTTTTGGCTGATTATTATGTTCTGTACATGTTTTTGGAAAAAATGTCCTTCCCGGCGTTAGATTAGAGGGATTAGACTATAACTTTCTCAGTGCTACTTTATAGTTATATAATAAAAAACTTTGTGCACCCCACGGCAACGAACGGTCAACTGATTTTGACAAATCGTCAGAGTACCCCATAGGGTATTTGGGTAGTCGCTATACGATTTTCGAAATTGTTCCAGATTTTAAGATCCACTTATCTATTTGATCTGTGAACTATCTATAATTTTATAAAGTGTTGAAATAATTTGCTGATAATTTCAATGGGTTTTCGGTCACTTATGTAAAATGTTTTAGTTAGAAAATTGCGATTCATAGGCTCTTTCTAAACTTGTGCACTTATTTATGTAAATTTCGAGATAGTGCTATGAGGATTGAATTTGTCGAAATGGTTACTGTTTTGACAAAGCACTTTGTCTTCCCGGTTCACCCTCGCTTGACTGAATCCCATTAGATCAGATTAAAATTTATATTAATTTTCTGGTAAAAGTTTACATTAGTGCCCACCTCCGATTTTGTCATCGATACTTTTTTAGATAAAGTATTGTATGAAAAATCGATTGGTGCATGTGTCAACTTCAGGAGACTTCTAGTTTGGGAGATATGATTTTTTTAAGTTTTTCTGAAAATTGTGAATATTCGGTATAACTCCGTCTTAACATTTTCTTATGAAAACAGTAGTTAAAAATGACTTAGAATGACTGAGGGTGAAGTAAAATATATTTCTGAAACGGTAAAAAAATGGCGATTCTTTTTGAGTCATTTTAAACTACTGTTTTCATAAGAAAAAACACAACTTTATGTTATAGCTCAGCAAATATTCCTGTAGGAAAAAATCATAGAACGCCACTGGATTGCTATCAAAAAAGTGTCTGTATAATGTCTTCATTTCAACATCCTAGCACAAACAGAAACGGAGATATTGAGCAAAGTTGAAATCGCCCAAATTTAAATTTTGGCCTATAACTCAAAAACAAAAGAAGAAAGAGGAATGCAGTTGATGGCATTATTAGTTTCTCGAAAAAAGACGACATGAAATGCACATTCATTTTCCTCTATCTCGTTGGTTTCTCGAAAAACGACGACATGAATGGTACATTCACTTTTCTCTCTATCTCACAAGAGTTAGGGATATCGGATATAGTGTTCAATCGTTTTTAAAAGTATGTAATCTTCGAGAAAATCGCTGTAAAATCATTCAAAACTCAATAACAACTTGAATCAATCCAATAAAAATCAGTATGAGACATTTCGTCAAACTGGTTGCCTTTTTTTTTAAGTTTGGTTCTTTGCATATGCTTCGTGAATGTTCTTATTTTGAAATGAAGTCAGTTTATCAACGGCTTCGATTTGAAACGAGTTTTCTGAAAATTCCAAGACTTAAATTAACAATCACTGAGGCTAATAGGGCTATCGGAATGCTACAGGGTGGCCTAACTCAGGTTGTTGTAGCGGAGGCTCCAAGTCAGCCAAAGTGTGATATCTCCACTTTGGAATAGGTTCAGGGAGACAGGTTCCGTGTTGGAAAGACCAAGGCTTGGTCGGCGACGAAAAACAACACCTGCTCAGGATCGTTTCATCACCGTTTCGGCGAGAAGAAACCCAATATCTACGTGTAGAATGCTACGGAATACTCTTCAAAATGCAAATGGGGTCCAAGTTTCCATCGAAACCATCAGACGACGATTGGGAGAGGTGAATCTAGGTTCTAGACGCCCATTAAGAGGAGTTCCATAAATACGTGACCATAAGCGTCAAAGACTGGAATGGGCCTTGCCCATATCAATTGGAACGCGTAGTGTCCTTTTTACTCATGAATCCAGATATGGACGATTTTCAGATTTGCGAAGAATAAAGGTATGGACAATCCCACGCATACCCCGGAATCGTCGCTATGTCCAAGAAGTCCATCCATTCCGAGGGGGGTAGTGTTATGGTATGGGCCGGGATATGTTTCAACGGACGCAAAGATCTACACATTTGTTCTGGAAATATGACCGCCTTACACTATAGGGAGCATGTCATTGACAATGTTGTGCCAAATTTTCACTCTGCTATTGGTGAAACGTTTCAATTTCTAGACGATAACGCTAGACCGCACCGTGCAGCCATAGTTGAGAATGCGCGCGAGGAGCTTGGTATTCCACATTTACCGATACCTCCGCACTCACCAGATTTGAATTTCATAGAACATGCATGGGGTATGCCCCAAAGAAGATTAGATAATCATCAACCTACCCCAGAATCCTGATCTGAGAGAGCTTCTGCCCCGTTTATGGAACCAAATTCCTCAAGAAATGATCAACAACCTGGTGTGTAGTATGCAAAGAAGATGTCAAGCTGTTATTGATGCCCGTGGAGGCCATACATTGTATTGATAGTCTTGAAATGCTTGAATTCTCTGGGAATAAAATTTCGTTATTTTACCAGATTTTTTTAACCACCCTGTATACGCTGCAGACCTACAGGCTAAAATTAATTTGCAACTTGAAAGCATATTAATATGAATTTTCATCACAAAAATCTTATTCAACTTCACTGCGCAAAAAAATTAAAGCTCATTATGGAAATCTCAAATTTATTCTACAACTGAAGGTGTTCTCAATGATAATTATTTTTATCAGAATTATGCATGCATATGTTATCCACTTTCAACGGTTTTCTTCAATACAGATGTTTTTTCCCAGCAGGAATAAAAAAAGATGATATTATCAGATTTTGAATGTATTGGCTAAAATCAGTTGTTCTCGATCAATTCTAGTGATCAATAGTTTTTCTTTCGTTTGATTCTCTACACTCGATCGCTATGCAACGCGAAACACGCAATTTGACCCAAGAGGAATGTGCCCAAGCGGTAGTTTTGCGAGAAGAAGGGTGGACATACACGAGAATTGCAGAAAGGTTTGGAGTTTCCCATACAAGTGTGTCCAGAATGTTGCAGCGATTCAGGGAGACAGGTATGAATGTCCGAAGACCAGGACAGGGTAGACCACGGGTAACAACTGCCATTCAAGAACGTTACTTGAGAGTTTCTCCGTTGAGACAACGGTTTGCAACCGCTCGCCTCCTTCAAATTCAGCTTGAGCAAACTCATGAGGTGCAAATTAGCACTCAGACAATAAGGAATCGCCTCAGAGAATATGATTTAAGGCCTCGTGTCGCGGCAAGAGGCCCAGCTCTTACCCCAGCCCATCGAAGGGCGTGTTTGAATTTTGCGAGAGAGCATATCCATTGGGTAGAGGCCAATTGGGAAAGAGTTCTCTTCACAGATGAGTCTAGATTCTGCCTCTACCATTGTGATCGACGTTCCCTTGTATACAGACGTCCACATGAGAGATATGCTCAGTGCAATTTCCTGAATACTACTGGTTTCGGGGAAGGATCGATTTTGGTAGTAGTATAAAAGGAACATTCTTGAAGAGCATGTAGTGCCATTTGTCCCATACATTGGTGAAAATTTCATTTTTATGGACGATAATGCCAGACCCCATCGTGCGCGCATCGTTCAGGAGTACCTTGAAGAGGTTGAAGTCTCTCGAATGGAATGGCCAGCGAGAAGTCCAGATCTCAATTTGATTGAGCAGGTTTGGGACAACCTCAATAGAAGGCTGAGAAGTTCATAAAATCATCCAGCTACTCTTAATGACTTAGGAATCCAACTCGGAGAAATCTGGGAAGGATTAGATCAGAACATTTTAAGATCACTAATTTTGAGTATGAACCGTCGTTGCCGAGCTGTAATAAGTGGTGGAAATACCAAGTATTAAATCACTTATCAGCATTTCAGTATTTTGAAAATTGTTCATTTCTCTTCTTTCACATAAGATTCGGTGAAATCCTGAATTTTTCTTCCATTTAATGTGTGTTGTTTCGTTCAAAACCTTCCCGAGAGAACATAAAAAATAAGTTATAAGGTCAATGTAGAGTTAACTTTCATTAAAATTGAGATTTTCAGTGCGTTAATTTTTTTGTGCAGTGTATATTTTTTTGGAATTTAAGTCAATATCCCTAACTCATGTGGAGCAGTTTATTACTTACTGTATGTTTCTGGTTCTGAAAAAAATATAAACGAATTGTCAATTCGACAAAATCTTGATTTCATAATAAATTCAAACTGTATTATCGTTTAAAGAATTCCACCCGATTCGAAGTCATCCATATAAATCGCACACCGATTATATCTGAAAACTTCGAATCGCAATACTCAAACGAAGTGCGTTGACCGCCTGGCTCTCGTCCAGACAGCGCCGGTTAATTTTATTGTCTTTTCTCCACCGTCGAAATGATGATGAGCTAAAATCCCGAAACTGTCGGGCGTAGAAACTGGATAACTTGCGGGTGTTCGCAGTCAACCCCTGCATACATTGTTGAAAGATGTTTCCAGGCCGTGGGGTAAACTCTGTGTTCCTCGACATCGCGTCTATCGGGGCGAGATCGATAATAGAAAATACACGCAAAGCAACGGAACCCTCAATAGTTTATAAGACAGGGGAAAAGGTGTGGGTTCTCGTTGTTTTCCGGTTATGCTTTATTCAGAGGCTATGATATGCTAGGGAAGGCGAAAAGGGAAATCATCATTGGAATTTCATTTTCCAAACTATAACTATACTCCATTCACATTTATTTTAGCAGTCGGTTGGCAATGAAATAATTTTCTCAAGTTTTTGTAAGGTTGGCACTCATGAAATCTCGTTAATGTCATAACGCTGTTGCCACAACTAATATAAATTTTTATTACGAAAACGCCGAAAGTGATTGAAAAAAGAGACAGTGCTATTTGGAATTCAGGTCCTTTCATTCAAATAGTTACACCGTGATATTCTAAAATCCACAATACTTCAGAAGGTAGCGAACATTCAATGTAAGAGAATTTACATAATGTTTAATCTGAATCTGAACGACTTATATTTCAGCTGAATATTTTCACAATCATAAAGATTGTGAATGAAGAGGATGACAAAAAATTTCCTTCTATTGAGAGACCCAAAAGAGTGGTGGCATTTGAGAATTTTATGTTTGAGTGAATTATTGCGAAATGTTTACTACAGGATTTTCGATAAATGTCATCGTAGAATAAGTTCCCGATAATTGATTTTTCTATTTTCCATTTCATATGTCCTACACATTGTAAATGTCTTAAGGTACCAATAAAAACCTAATTAGTATTATTATATCAATGTATTAAGATGAACAGCCACAAATAAGCGCCAGTTGTCCTGTTAATTGTTTATTCATGTGATTTTTTTTTCAAAGGTAAAGTTCATCTTGACTTGGAACTCCCTTGTTTCCTTTTACTTATATTGATGCAAGATGATTTTTGTTGAAGAATTTAACATTCTTGTAATTATCTGTTAATTCTTTCGGGAGATACCCATTCCCAACCACTGCATCATATGCATTTCATCTTCGGGTTGATATTTTTGAAATCTACAACTGATGCAGCGTATTCACACTTTAGCCAGAGAAGGTATCGTACATTAACTCTCCTCAAGCTGGTGTACATTATGATATTATACTGATCTTGTATTTTCCATGCAAATAACTGGATTTGGTATGCCTTCAATCAGTTTGTATAAACTTCAATTATGTTCGTCACCTAACCCACTCGGTTGGCCATGGAAATTTGACACATTTCACTCTGTTCAGTACGAAAATGTGGGGTTATGAAGCTTGTCAAAACATTTTTGGGTTTTAAATTATTTTAAATCAACGCTTTGTTGCCCGTTCTACGTAAAAGTTTCTGTTATTACGTATTTTATCACAATGTCGAATCTCTTCGGAAAATATGTGACGAACATAACTGAAGTTTATACAAACTGATTTAAGGCATATTAAATCCAGTTTTTTGCATGGAGAATACAAGAGATCAGTATAATATCATAATATGCACTAGCTTGAGGAGTTAATGTTCGTTATCTTCTTTGGCTAAAGTTTGAATACGTTACATCAGTTGTAGATTTCAAAAATATTAACCCGAAGATGAAATGCATATGATGCAGTGGTTGGGAATGGGTATTTCCTGAAGGAATTAACAGATAATTACAAGAATGTTGAAAACTTCAACAAAAATCATCTTGCATCAATATAAGTAAAAGGAATTGAAGGAAGTTTCAAGTCAAGATGAACTTCACCTTTGAACAAGAATTTCACATGAATAAACAATTAACAGGACTCTGGTGGCTCATCTCAATACATTGATATAATAATAATAATAAAATATTTATTGGTACCTTAAGACATTTACAATGTATAGGACAAGTCAAATGAAAAATAGAAAAATCAATTTTCGGGAACTTATTCTACGATGACATTCATCGAAAATCCTGTGGTAAACTTTTCGCATTAATTCACTCAAACCGAAAATTCCCAAATGCCACCACTTTTTTGGATCTCCCAATAGAAGGAAATTCTTTGTCATCCTCTACATTCACAATCTTTCTGATTGTGGAAATATTCAGCTAAAATATAAGTCGTTTAGATTCAGATGAAACAAAATATAAATTCACTTACATTGAATATGTTCGCTACCGTCAGACGTATTGTGGATTTTAGAATATCAGGATACAGGGTATAACTATTTGAATGGGCGGACCTGAATTCTAAATAACACTTCCTGAAACCCTGTCCTCTCTCTTTTTCAATCACTTTCGGCATTTTTGTAACTCCGTTCTAGTTTGAGAAATTTGAGAAAATTATTTCATGGCCAACCGAGTGCTAAAATACAAGTGAATGGAGTATAGTTATAGTAAGGTCACAGAAGTCGTACCACACAGTACGATTCTAGTTTTGTTCAGCTGATGTAATATCTATTTCAACAATATTTAGCAATAACTTGCTTGGGTGAAGAGTTAACGGATTATGAGTTTGAAAAAATGAGATTGAAAAAAAATAGTGATAGTGATAGTATTCCTGCTAGAGAGATTGCTTTCAGAAGAATCTTCACCATTTTCAATTTTTCAATTGCATAGTATTTTAACACTTTTTAGTATATGACATCAAAGAAAGGACGCATTTGTACTCAAAATAAGCCTTAGTACCACAAATAAAAAATGTTGAATATAGATGAGTCGTATTCCTAGTGAAAAAACGCCTGTACAAAGTTTTTATCGTTTTCAGATGTTTTCGAAAATAACGAGTTTTACCACATTTTCAAAATATCAAAATTTGGTTATATCTTCAAGACAAATGAAGATATCGTGAAACGGTGTCCTACTGATGGACTGTTCACGAAAATCTAGTTATCTAACCCAGAACTCCTTTCAATATTTTCACCTATCTAGTCTGGAAGTACCAGAATCAGCCAAAAAATGAGAATTTGTTAACGTATAAATAAGGAGTTACGAGTCTCACTCGAAAACAACTTATATACATTTAAGCAATACATATTTAGAATATTATAGAAAAAGTATGGATACAAAATCAATAGTGCTGTTCATAAGGTGTCCAAATAATGCAGTAACGAAGCCTACACTCTCACAAGCTCTTTATATAGGTATATAGGTAGCTTCTGAGAGTATCACCTTGGTACCTAGGAAAATCAGGATTTGAATACATAACAACAGCTGATTTTTTTTTGCTTCACTCTTAAAAATTGGGTAGGTACCCTAAAGAGTCTGTGGCTACTCTTTATTGAGGCGCTTATCTCCATTTGATAGGAATCTAAAAATAGGACATGAGGTCTAGGTAGCACCTCCGCCTATCTGGCGTTAGATGGCGCAACTATCTTTATATATAACTTAAGGGGGCCACTCCATTCGTAATATTATGAGTGATGTGCTCTAGGAGACACGTGGGTGCGAGTTAGGAACTGGCTAAGTCAACCTCACTGATTCCTTGAGACAGTTTCGGGTTACCAATTTAAGTAGATACTTACATTGTGCCATTCACAACATGGCGACTCACGTAGCTACAAGGGTCAATTAAAACCGAAATCAAATTATGATTCTAAATGTGAACCTTCCAGACCTTCATTGAAATGTGAATTCTGAAGAAGCAGTCGACCATATTTTAGAATATAATGGTCAAATAATTTCTCTTGCTTGAGCGAACACACCCAAACATTATCGGCTCACAGTTCCCAGAGGGCAATCAAGAATCACGAGAAAATGCTGTTGAATAATACAAACGGTTCTATTTATCCCGTCTTCGGCTTCATCCCTCCATCATATGTTCCGTTCTATTCAGCGTATTCCGAAGAATTTATATTCGAATCGTGTAATACGCTGTTTCTATATTTTTATGTCCGCTAGATATTGCGCTATTATATCGATGCTCAAGTCTCTGTATTGGTATGTTGCCAAAATACATTTGTTTGACCTCACTGCCTGAGAGTTCAAGATTTTAAAGTTGATTTATTTTACGGTCCTTTTACTGCCGTCTTTATGATTCCTTTTATAATAATACGTTTCGTGTTCTATTAAATGTGTTTATTAGATGACAGTCTGTATTCCACTTCAGATATTGGAGGTTGCTCGCGGCTTCTCAGCTAAGAGGATGAACGCATTACAGTTTGCATTCGTAATTTATGGATAATACAAATGAACAATACATTAAGTTATTGGTCGTAAAATTTGCGACTAAATTGCGTGCTAGCGTTGTGAGAGTTAATCGAAATGCTACAGGAGCTAATCTCCTGCAGTATTATAATAACTGCAAATAGGATATGTTTTCATCGTTTGTGGACATTTCAATTCCCAAGATTCAGACGTTTCCAATATGAGTCTATTCACTATTTACATAATAGGAAGGTGATGTTTTGAAATAAGTATTTTATTCTCGACTGATCCTTTTATACTGACCATGTTTTGGCATAAAATTGGATGGAGTTGACAAATTAACGAAAATGTTTTAGTATATAATAATGTGTTGAGGTGTCTCTGAGTATTTTTCACAGATATCCAAATATTTGGTATATAGAAAAAGGAGTGTTCAAAGACAAATACATAATCGCTAGAAAGGGTACATACAAAGTTAGTAAAAAGTAATGAACAAACTTTAAATTTTCATTTTAAAATACGCAAATTTAATGTATGGGAAGTGTGCCCATGTTGGCACCCTTAACGAATTTTCAGCATTATTCTGAATGGAAATGAATGAAAATATTTTCAAAAATTTTGTCTTGGGTGGCATAATAAGCGCCATATGTTTCCTATGATGGCATATAACTGAAAACAAAATGAAATTGATTACACTATTCAACAAGGGTTCTCCCACCTAAGAGATTTATAATTTTTTTGTTAGGTATCCCTCACCTTATTACAAAAATAATAGTACTTACTGTTTAGCTCCCGTCATTAAAATAAAAGACATTCGTGAATTCTCCATGTTCGCACTTCTGTAGCTTACGATACTTTATAAAATAAGCAAACTATTGAAACCAGTTTCTGGCTGCATTGAATGACGTTGAAAAAGAAGCCTGGTTGTCCTTTGCAGAAGTGACCAAAAATTTTCTTGGCAATCACAAATCTCCGCAATATGTAAATATCGTCAAAACGATGTTACAGGCTCATCAAAAAATGGGATGCAACATGTCCTTAAAAATACTCTTTTTGCAATCACATATTAATTTCTTTCCACAAAATATGGGAGCCGTAAGTGACGAGCATGGAGAGCGATTCCATGAAGACATCGCGTCATTCTAAAAACGCTACCAAGGCAAAGGGGAACCCTCTATGCTTGCTGATTATTGTTGGTCCATCGTTAGAGAAATACTGGAGTCGTCCTACATCAGAAAAGCCAAAAGATTTAAGCGATCGGAATCTTTCACACCATTGTAAATATTATAATGCATTGTTTTTGTTAAAAATCATGAATATAATTATTAAAAAACAACAAGAGCTAACTTCGACTATTTATTTATCGTGCTACGAAGATTAAAAATATGTATATTTTCCTTAGGTGGGAGCACAAAGCTATAATTTTGTCGATTAGTGTTATTAAATTGGTTTTCAACCAGTTCAGTTTCCACCTGATTCGTGAAAGTAGTCCTTCGTCCAGCTGGATCGTGTTTTGCAGGTCCTTTATTTAGCACAAACCTTCTTCTCGAAGTTGTCGTTAAAAGTTTTAGCTGCGAGCTTTCAACCCACATCATTTAGCACTGCCTCCATATCTTCCTCTTTCTAAAGTTGTCTCTTACTTGTTGCCATAGCTGTTAAAACACAGAATATGATGACACACTCTGCTATCTTTAGGAACACTTTGACTATGCCATCATAGGCATAAATGTCATATATCTTTCAACAAAGCGAATAAGGTATTTGCAGTACGACATGACCTCAAAGTTTTATACGTACAGCATTTTTACAGGGTTTTTAAAGGAAAGTATACATATTTTTTACACAATGTTTGGAAGCATCTGAATAATCCGAAAAAAATTGAACAACTTTCATACATCAACACATACCTGAAAGAATAAACTGCCATAAAAAACACCAAAAGGCACGTATTCATGTGTAACTACGAATACCTTCCAGTAATGCCATCTGGAGAACAACCTTAGCCAACATAAGGTTATTCACTTGATAATAACAGACTTTTCCATAGTGTGCCATCATAGGCAGGATGCCCTCATAGGCACACTTCCCCTATAAGTTTGTTATGCACTTTGTGCGAAGGCGGAGGGGTGGAGGGAAAATTATATGTTTTTATAAAGACAACCCTAACTTTTTGTGCAAGCATAACTACTGCTGAGGATGATTTTGTCATTGATTAGATTTCTTATAAACTCTCTTTTCACTATAGAAATGAAATGGTGAAACTTATTGAGGTCGGAATTTTCACTTTTTATGTATTTTGAGGTCAATGACATACACTTTAGGAGTGATTAAAGTTTTTGAAGTGTTATCGAAAACATACCTTTTCCGTTGGGTTCGAATTGCCAATGGACTAATAGAAAAGTTATTTTAGGCATATCTTCTGCCGCAACAGTGTTATCCAACAGAGGTGAAGACATAATACAGTATCAAGGGGGGAAAAGCCAACTCAATTTCAGCTTGATAATAGATATTAATATTTCAAACAATAATCATATAAATAAGCCCACTTATTAAGGCGAATTACTAGACCCTATATTAGATGTCAATAGTTCCTATGATGCTCGAATAAACACCAGCGACACCTGACAGAAAACTGGATCCAACTCAATTCTTCTTTTTAACCCTCGGAGTGAAGATATGGCAGCGTTCATCCATGTTCTCCAATTCTCAGTTTGCGGTAAACGATTTTCGCTGTCATACGGTGACTCTCGTTTCCTGCAAACTGACAGTTGGAGCACAGGGATGAACGCCGCCATCTTCACTCGGAGGGTCTATAGAAGCAGAATTGAATTAGATCTCATTTTTATTCTTACGTATAAAGTAAACGTTTTCATCGAGGCGAGTTGTGTTGCTCTGACGAGGTCAAATGAAGCTGAAACCATAGTCAGCATCTGCCCTTTCTCGATGAAATGGACCTTTTCTAGATGTTCCTAGTGGTGATGACTAGCTAGCTCAATAGCACTTTCAGCGGTGAGGAAAGCGTCTACAGGTTCTCATAGATGTAATAAAAAAGAATCGTCCGATGCACATACTCGAGCGTGTCAGATTGAAATACTGTATGGTTGCGTTCACAAACTTACTCAGAGCAAGCTCTGAGTAAGCTCTGATTACCCGAAGCGTTCACAAACGTACTTTTAGTTCCTCAGAGTATGCTCTCTGAGCATGACCATACTCATACTCTACTCTCGGAGTAAGTTTATGAACACACCTTATAAGCTCTACGTGTCTTTGATAATAAATTCATGTCAATCTGACAGTTTGCGTGGTGGGGCAGGCCGTACGGAAGAGTTGAACATGGTAAAAAAAATTTCGAGCGTGTCAGATTTTTGGAGGATTTGTTAATTGAACCCAAAGGAGGCTGTTTTTCAAAGGACCGACAATTCGGACGTGACACAAGCTCACAGCGGTCTTTTGAAAATGAAAAAAAAATCATTACTTGTACATACTCGAGCGCGTCAGATTTTCATACAGATGGTTAATCTCGGTGTTGTAGACGTGTTCACCCATTAATCTGACACTAATCAGGGAGGGTTTTCTTAATCTGACAGTTTGAAGATGATGAAAAGGATTTTTTTTTAAATATCTCCCTTCCTGTAACTCTGATCGTTTCTGTATTCATAATGAAAGTTGTAGATAATAAAATTCTATACAACTTTTGTCTGCAGCAATTTTACATACTCTTAATCGTTTTCGAGTTAGAGGGCGATAAGGGCGAAGAGCTTAGCCACACATGCGAAAGGCCAAGGTCAATGTAGAAACACAGTCTAATGCACATTCATCGCCATATATCTCAAAAACGTTCGAAGATATAAAAAATTGCTTCGGGCAAAATTTTAAGAAAATGTTATGCTCTACAATTTTAATAATCAATGCGAAAATAACTTGAAGCCTATGAGAGGAGATAATTCGAAAAAACCTATTTTTGTGACCTTTATGGCCAATTTTTATTGTTTCGATCTGCTGAAACTGTCAGATTTTATTTTATCTGTTATTCTTGAGTTATTAGCTTCAGCATATGGAAAAATTTCACCGCTCTCGAGAATGTACACGTGACTTTTTTTTACAATTTTGGCGCCCTTCCACACATTTTCTTCACGCATTGTCACATTTAAAGAATATACACTTTTCAACATGTAATTAACCACATATATCTTAATCTGACACGCCCGATCGTTTTTTTTTTTACTATTCTGACAGGCTGTCCTAGACAATTCTCCCTATATACAGATCTAATTTTTGGTAGTCAGGGTCCTTTAAATTAATCTGACACGCTCGAGTAAATCCCGAATTTCTCTCTTGGGCTCCCCAACTATGATTCGAAGGTCAAAAACCCACAGATAACTTACGAATTGAGTAAGTAAATCGATTGTTCCAGCAAAAATATGAAGGAGAAAATATGAACTAAAAAGTATCTATACCCACTTCGTTTCTGAGGTATTCCACAAACAAGAAAGAAGGTTGTCAAGTTGGCAATCTTCCGTGTTGACAACCATGTTGCTCGTTTGTAGGCTCGTTGACGGTTTGTTACCCCAACGGTTTAACCCTTCGCTGTCAACTGAGATGACCACCTGATTGACAACCATATTGATCGCCTACAGTCCGCAGGGACATTTTATCGATTTACCCTCAATCTGATGTCTAAACCCGTTTCTAAACGAGACAATTTATGCTGTTTGAGCCTCAAACAGTTGCCATAGAATCTCGATGCTTTAATACAATAAAATTAAGATCATCATAACAAAATACTACATCATACAATAACACACCTTACAATCTTTGCAGTCAAAAAAGAATACATGGAACATGTAATGCGAGCCTCAACTTGGAATTAATTAATTCATGCTCGGATAAACTGTCTAATATTTGTTTGCATAAAAAAGTAATTAAATTATTGATCGACCTCCCCGAGCATATTTAAAACAAAAAAACTGTCTCTGTTTCACTCATTTTATTCCAAGTTGGATACTCAAACTGTGTATGAATTAGAGGAAATTTCCGAGAAAAATAAATGAGCAATTCTTCATAGTTGCTGATTTGAGCTTTCTTTAATCAGTTAAACATGCTTCGTACGAGGAAATAAGTGGAGTCATGGAATTGAAATAGAGTAATAAATCCATGTAACTCGATCTAACTGGGCAGATTGGATATCGGGGAGAGCCGTTCTATGCGGAGCCCCATTATTGATAAACCGAAGAACACTGACACTTGAATAAAATGTAGCAGCTGTTTCCTGTGTGAGGAAAGTGTGACGTGTCGACTTCCGAAGTCTACGACCCACTGATATGTATTTGCTTCTGATGTAACACAACGATATTCGATATCAAGATGTAGGTACCTCAGGAGATGGCAAAGAGAATTTTATTTGAACGAAGGTGAAAAATTGATCAAAAACGTGGACACTTGTTTATGGCAATCTACTGTACGGTTGACTACACGCCCTTTAATACAAAATTATGATTTGATAGGGTTTATAATTCGATGTACTTCATGCATTGTTAGGTAAAACTTTAGAGGACAGCTATTCTGAAACCCAGCCTAGCAGCACCTGTTTTAATTAACAAAAGTAAAGGTAATACTCGGTATTATGAAATTGAGAAATTCAACAATGATGAAAAAGGAATAAACCTTTCTATAGTATTATATTTTCATTCTATTCATAAATATGTTTGTACAGGGTGGCAAAAATTCAGATTATAGTAGTTTTTTGAAAGTTCCTATTGACCGTAGATATAGGGTCTCTTCAAAGGTGAGGCTTTTTTTGACAGAAGGTAGAACTCATCAAAATAAATCGTTCAAATTGTCTATATAAAATATTCGAGATGGCTGAGATACAACCCCTAGAAATTCAACAAAATCTCATTGAATTTCAAGTACGGGACTGTGGAGTGGAAGGTAACTACGGCATCGCAAAAACGAAACAAAACATAAACATATGGCTGGACAATGAATGGTTCAGTACCAAGTTCATCGGATTAGATGCATCAGGTCACTTTTGAGAGAATCATACTTGTTTTATCGTGCCATTTAGGAAGAAAAAAATTCAGAAAATCGAGGCAGTTTCTTGAAAGTGCTTTTGTTAGTTATGTTGAGAAAGTGCTATGATTTTTCTCCATTTCATCCCATTTTTACGACGATTGTTGGAATGTTCGAACAAGAAGATTGTGATGCCCATAGTGAAAAAATTCGTGAATAATTTAGACGAATTTTATTGGTGAGATTTTGAAGTATTATTCTATTTTTCACACTTGTGTCCTAAGTATCTTCTGTCATTTCAACCGTTTCCCAAAAAAAATTATTTCAAATACTTAAAAATGAAGAATAAAAATGGGTATTTAAAATTTAAAGCCTTTCGTTTCAATTGCACAAGTTGGCAATATCGTCTGAAATCTGCGTTGATATTAGAGGACAACAAATACACTATCTTGATGAGATAGACAAAGATGGCTGTCTATGAAGTCTGGGACGAACGAGGAAGGTGGTAAAATTTTATGGGATTTTTATGGCTGGTTGCTGTTGAGGCTCGCCAGTGACTACGCGCCTCATGATGGCTGTGAATCAACAACTGTTATTTTATAAACAAGCCGTTGTTCTTTTCTTCTTCTAGTAGGCGCTGTTGCCAAATCATAAACTAGAGACGAAGCGATTTAAATTTTAAAACCTCATATTTGAAGAATGATTTTGAATAGTTTCTGCGGTTCATTTGAAAAATTCATTAATGAAACTCATAATTATTCAGTTTAAACTTGCATATGCAGTGATAACCCAAATTGAGGAGAATTCCCCATTCAGCTAAAAAACGGTCTAGGGTCGTATTAGGATCTATTTCAGTAATCATTTTCAATTTTTTTTTTAACTTCGTCATTCTGAAAGTTTTATACAGGTGATTTTTGGTGAAACGCTTCATTTTGATCAGTTCTACCTGTTGAAGAAGAAGCCTCACCTTCAAATACACCCTGTATGTTAAGATTCTGTATCTTTGAATTAATTATCGTCTTAGTTAATATGTCTGTTATATTGTCAGTTTACTTTGATTGTTTCTCTGTTTTTTGATTACTGCATTTTATACATTCTTTCCTCGTTTTAAGCCATAGGATGGCATAAAATATGGTCGGTTCTGAGATGGAAGACAGTTTTAATCGTGCTTCGTACTATACGTAATACAGGGTGTTTCTAAATTGAAGGTACAAACGAAAGGAGGAGATTCCTTGAGTAATTTTAAGAAAAAAGTTGCATAAACATATGGTTTTCAAGACTGAAATACAACTCAACGAAGATTGCCCTAAATATTGCTCAATAACACTTCCTAGGGAAGTAAGAAGGTTGGCAAAGTCACTCCATAAATGAGAGTTACATAGTGGTTTGCGTATGATTTATGATTCATAAGCAATTATATATTGATATAAAACAGAGAAAGAATTTCGGGGCCCTTTTTTACTTTCGTTAGGAGCTCCTTTTAATGTATAAGCTATTGCTCATTTTCCACCTCAAAGAGAGTGATTTACTGCATGTTCATTCAACGAATATAGAAATTATACAGGGTGCGTTAGGAAAAGACTAATGAACTTCCCTAATTGCTTCTTTCATGAATATTCGATATATCTGGGAGAAAGAGGGGGGGGGGAATAATGGTTGAAGTTAGATAATATATTTTTTTTAATTCTGTTCAATGATGGAAAGAAATAAACGAAGAAAATTTCTAGGATGATACCACTTGTTTTCTGGTCATATTTCAAAAGTCCATGACCAACCAATATTTAGTATATTCTCTTGTCCGCATCTAACCCCATCAGCCCTTCATCCCCTTTATCGCTTTTCATCACAACGTCCGATTATGCATCAATAAACGACCGCTTCCGCTGAACACAACCCATAGCCCTCCGTAGCAGATGGTTTGCCTCGCAGGAAAAATCAAATAATGATCAATATCTCACACAAAATGAACCGCTAACCCCTCGCACAGTGTCGCCCAGAATTACGAACAAATACTCGACTCTCTTAATGAAACTGTCTCTCGAACTTCATACTCCCAACTCTTTCTCCGCATTTTCATTTGTAATTTCGAAGATCGATTCTTCGTCTCTCTCATCTCAACGACTTCGGTATGCCGGAGATAACAGATAGATGGGTCAGCGATAAAGTTTACGCCCCTTGTTTCACCGCATGATGCAGAAGGCAGGAAGCAGAACCCTTTCGGGAATTGTTGTGCATTTAGTTCACTGTCGATAAGCAGACGGGAATTCCTTACCAACTTCAGAAATAAGTGAATAAGTCTAAATATCTATGTTCCTGACAAGTGACAAGAAAGCGGAGAACCTTGGGCATTGACATTAGAATGAGCTTATTCTTATTCTATATACTTATTTGTTGGGGAGATTTAACATTGATGGCTGTTTAAGCATATATGTACTCCATTCACTTTTTCAAAAGCACTCGATTAGCCATTTAAATTTTACACATTCCACACTGCATTACTGTATAGTACGAAAATGTGAGGTTATGATGCTTGTCAAAATATTTTTGAGTTTTAAATCGGCGCTATATTGTCCAATTGTCCGTTCTACATAAAAGTTTAAGTAATTATATATTTTATCACAATGTCAAATTACAGAAAATATCTGACGAAAATAATTGACGTTTATACAAACTGATTGAAGAAATTCCAAGTCTAGTTATTTTTATGGAAAGGACAAGAGATCAGTTTTTAAATATATTTATTTTTGCTATGGGAAAAAAATTAGATCATTGACACATAATATGCAGTTGCTTGAGAAGAGATAATGTTGGTTATCTTCTCTTGCTAAAAGTTCTGGGCTTTACATCAGTTGTTGAATCAAAAAAAACTCAAACCAAAGATGAAATGTATCTGATGTAGTGGTAGTATATGGTAGTATAGGGAATGGGTATCTCTCTGAAGAATTGAAGGATAATTACAAGAAATTCTTCAACATGAATCATATTACATCAATGAAAGTCGAAATAATTTAAGTTTTAAGGCAAGAGAGAAACCTCACTTTTAGACAAAAATTTCACATAAATTAACGATTGAAGGACAACTGGCTCATATTTATTTATTTAATTATTATTATTATTTTATTATTTATTTATTTATTTATTTATTTATTTTTCAATACTTTGATTTGATATATATTCATTAATCCCTTAGGATAATCACAATGTATAGGACAAATCAAATGAAAAAAAAAGTAATTTTCTAGAACTTATACTACAATGACATTCATTTGGGTCTCCCCAAAAAAATTTTCTTTTCAAAAATCATGGCTGAAATGCCCAATTCACATACTTACTTTTTACGAGAAAAAATGCAATGTATTTTCAAAAAGATGAGCTAGGCGAGGGTATTTTGCCTATATCTAGAAGTTTGTGATTTACAATGACAATCATAAAAACAATAATACCGATACCAGGATTATGCAATGTCATTTTCTGTTAGTTTCTTATTCACAAGTTTTGTCTTTAGCTTAATGTATATCGAACATAAAGAAGAGAAACAATTTTTTTTGTTAATCTTTTAAGAGGTGTCATCTTTCCGAGGTGAGGTTTTTCAAATCATTTCATACCTAATACTCACTTTAATTTTTCTCTAAGAATTACCCCTTTCATTTTTTCGGTATCATTCAGATACACCCTACCGTATACAGGCTGAGTCTTCCACTCGTACAAATAATTTAACAGTAGATTCTTGAGGTTAAATGAAACACTTTTTTCCTGTACCATTTTTTCCGATTCGGCCCTGATAAAAAGATATAGTCATTTTGAGTTTTCATAATGAGCTATGTCACCTCTGGAGAAAAATTCCCTTCAGAATAACAAGCGAAATCTGTAACAATACACATCTGTGGATCTTTTAAACAGAGTTGTATTCAGCCAAAGTACCCAATTTTTCAAATTTCACAGATACTTATCAATTTTTGAACATCAAATTACTCAAAAACAGAGCATTATACGAGAAAATATGAAAAATACTTTTCACACCGACCTCTTAATAATAGCACTGTTTAACGTACACGACATTAGCTGTTAATGAACCCTTTTATTGGTTAATTTCCTATGAATGCATTATTGTCATGATCTCGAACATTATAACATTAAAATATCTCAATCATTAATCGCTTTCATTAATAACCTAGTTGATTAAATAACTGTTATTTCACAAAACGTTCAAATATTCATTAGATAGCGCCCAACTTAATTTCAAGTGTTAAGTTCTTTGAATTTTTGGTATTTTTATGGTACGTAATGGTCATAATGGGAAAACTGGAACTATTTGTACGAGTCAAAGACTCACTCTGTATATTGAGTTCAATACTCAATGTCCATACTTAGAATGCAGATTTCTGCCAGTCTGATTGATTAAGTTGTCCATAGTCAAGTTTTTCAAATCGCCACTGTAACAATAACATGAACTTAACCAACACTGGTGTGCTCCTCAGTGGTCCAGCAAGTGCAAGTATTTTGTCAATTGTCATTTGGTTATTTTCACGAAGTTTCTATGAATTTATTATATTTCTTATTCTGTAAGCTTATTAGAAAGAATGTCACGAAAGATAATCAACTTCTCAACACACGTAGAAAAATGTTGTTTGATAGTACTTAAAAAATCTAGTGTTCGTGAAAAGAAATTTTTCTTTTATTGATTAATAGGCTGGCATAAGTTAGTTACATAACCTAACAATAGACGCTCCTAAGAACGCTCGGACAACTACCGCCCAAAATGATAATCACCAATGTTGATTTTATAAACCAGAAGCGCATAACGTAGAGCAAACTTTATTGCTGACAGATCTATCCGAAGTCTCTTATCCCCATCATAAAGCAATGCGGAATTGTGCGCCGAAATAAGGGTGGAGAGAATGGAATAACCTGAATCTCCTTGTCGGGAGGGAACTGGTTGGGGGACGGAGCCTCTCGGATTTACGGCGGGCTGGGAAAGTTCGCAATCATTTTGATTATAACTTCGCTCTGAATCCCCAAACACATCATTATATTTTATATGTCAACGTTTCGAGCTTGTGTCCCATTTCGGATCCGTTTTATGCGTCCTCAGTTCTCAGTTTCGCGATGCCTATTTGTTTGACGTGATTTCTATTACTCGTTATGTCGTTTTCTACGAATAATCGTCCGAAAGCGTGTTGATTCCCTGTCCATTAGGCATCTGGAAGGGTTGTTTTCAACTGAAAGTTATTAGAAGCGATATGCTATATTTAGGTACCGATCTATCTGTCGAAGAGAAGTTAATTCGAGCTTATTATTTCCAATGTGAATTGAAATGAAGATTAATTGTTCTGATGCGAACATCGGTTTGGAGCAGGGTTTCTTGACATTGACGTAGGCGGACTCATTTAAAACAACGTGAAACCCTTCAAAATAACATTGTCGAAGGGTGGTCGAAACCCAGGTGACCATATTACAGAGCTGCTGTAGCAAAAATATATCCAGTGCTCCTTGTTTCGTCACATAATTATAGCATTCAGTTCACAAATACAATGTGTATTTAAAGGTGAGGCTTTTTTTCAACAGAAGGTCGTACTGATCAAAATGAAGCGTTTCACCAGAAATCACCTATACAAAACTGTCAAAATAACAAAGTTGAAAAAAAAATTGAAAATGATTACTGAAATAGATTCTAATACGACCCTAGACCGTTTGTAAGCTGAATTATTGCAAAGCAGTGGAAAAAACATGTGGTTTCGTTTAGGTTATTGGCTCGTTCGATATTTACGTGGCAATGAAAATGGAAACTTTAAATTGCCGAATTATTGTCATTATTGTTTAGTAACTTACCCGATTTTATGAAATGGCTCAATTCGATACCAACTGAAAGAAGAGACTTAGGACACAAGTGTGAAAAATTGAATAATACTTCAAAATCGCAACAATAAAATTCGCCTAAATCATTCACGAATTTTTTCACAATGGGCATCACAATCTTCTTGTTCGAACATTCCAACAATCGTATTTAAAATGGGATGAAATGGGGAAACATCATATCACTTCTTCAACATAACTAACATAAGCACCTTCGAGAAACTGCCTCAATCTTCTACATGATTTTTTCACCCTTAATTGCACCATACAAATACAACAATTGTGATTCTCTCAAAAGCGACCTAATGCATCTAATCCGATGAACTTGGTACTGCAACATTCACTGTCCAGCCATATGTTAATGTTTTGTTTCGTTTTTGTCGAACTTCTAGGAGTTGTATCTCAGCCATCTTGGATATTTGTGGTTAAACGACTTATTTTGATGAGTTCTACCTTCTGTCGAAAAAAAAGTCTCACCTCTGACAACACCCTGTGTATAGGTCTGGTTAAGGGTTGTATAGGGATAGGAAATATCACATGACAGAAATTGAGAGGAAAGTTAAAGGCAAATCGCATCAGTTAAACAAAGCGAAAGAATTCCAGAATTTCCCTCTTTTGAACTTTCTAAGCCGCGGCCGATTGAAATAAAAGCGAATAGCCAAGTCTCAGTAGCACTTGCACTCACGGAGGAAAGAACATCTCATGATCTCATGTTGAGTCACGTTATGTATTGAGGAGAAATGCTGGGAGAGGAGAGGAAAAATATTTGTTCTCTTCATTTCGCGCCTGGTTTTGTTCATAAATTCATTGATTCGATACGTCTAGAAAATGTTTGCCGAATCTATAGAGCAGCTACACATCAGCTAGGCTTCAATGTCTACCTCAAATAAGGGACACATCTCCTTTCTGAAGAGAACTACAAGAGTAAAAATATGAATCATGCAACCTAGGAGTTCCATATACAAAGTAACAGTTGAATTGCAGGAGGTCTCTAACAAAAAATATAAATTTGATACAAAAATTTGAATGAGTTCATAATCAAACAAAATCCAATTGCATGTTTTTGAGATTGGTTAATTTTATTAATTAACTCTTTCTGAAAAAATTACTAAATAAAATAATTTAATGATTGACCTAGTAGGGAATATGACTAATCGCTGTCCTGGATGTCCACAGTACGATAGTGATCCTTTTTTCAGTAAGTAAAATTTAAATTTCTAGGTCACTAAGTTCAAGTTCAAAAATTTAAATGGTGAAAATAGTCAGAACTCTAATCTTCTAGAATGTCTAAATCTGCGTATTATTTTGAATTCAAAGTATTTGTAAAATTGAACAAACCTCCAAATCGATGACCATCCACTGCCAAAGAAGGTAGATTTTTTTCTTCAGATAATGTAATTCATTATAATGAATGACAAAATATCGACATAAAATGTCGAAAAATAGGGATAATATAAAAACCAACGTTATACGTTGAAAATGATCGAGTATGAAATTAGTAAATATTTAAAATATAAAGCACTCATTTTAAATTAGATGAAAATAAAATGAAGCAACTGGAAAACATACCAATGTCAAATAATGGAATTAAAGTTTAAAAAAACTGAAAAAGACAAAAAAGAAATGTAGAAAAAACGTTGATTCTTATGACTCATATTACTAATTGTAATTCCAGAAAAATAATGATATTTGTTTTATTTTCAGTTCATAGTTTTCAGAACATTCGATATTCTGTTTTAATTTCTTTAATGCTGGGACATTCGAAACGTTCATAATTCTATTGATGAGTTCCCCGTTTTTATGTTTCAAATACTAAGAGGACATGATTGGGATTTTAGCTCGTTCTTGAACTCTTATATTATTTAACGGTCATCGGGCAGTGAACTCTAAAAGGCGGTCTTTTAGAGTTCACTGTCATCGGGTGTCACTACGTAAACATAATTTCAAATAACTTGGACTCGTCTGTCATCTTAGGGGTGCCATATTGATCTCCGACACCATAATACAAATTTTAAATCTAGTCGTTGCTCAATTAATAATATTTATTATTGGTGCCTACTCCCTCACCCCATTAACACCAACATACCAATTTTGAACGATGTCGGATCATAATCTTGAATCTGGTGCGCCAAATTAGAACCACCATTTTGAGTTTATGAATTTGGGGGAAAAAACCATAATCTACTACCCAAAAAATCCCCTCATACCAATTTCAAACCCAACTGGACCGTTATCAGAAACCGCGATCGCCACCTTAGAGACGCCATTTTGTTTTTATCCTAAACAAACTTTATCATGCCATGTCACAGTAATCAGTGGTAAGAGTGAGCACCTTATAAATTCAAAATCACTCGGACGTCTCAAAGTTGGTAACGATTACGTTGAAATATACCGTTTCATAGATGTGTAGTTAGATAAATATAAACAGGTCAAGCTAATAAAAGCGTGTTTAAAACATGCGAAATGCTAGGTACCTTCGTCGATTTCCTTTTCGCTAGTTTCTGTCGCCACAGACGCCGCACTGTTTGCACCCCTACACGCTGAATGTTGAGCGAAAGGTATATGTGCTTAACATATTCTTTTTTCACAGGATTAGGCACCTGGCTGTGGGTAAGGTCGTGCTCAACCCAATGCAGACAACGTCCCATGAGTACGTAAAGAGGGGCCAGGTGCTGAGGCATGATGGCACGAGCTGGTTCCCACCGTTTTACCTGCTTTTTATTACGGGAGAAATGGTGATTTATAACAGGCGTATTTGTCTTGCGGAATGGGTACTTCACAATACTTCGAACTTGCAATTAAGTTTGTTGAGACGTCACTTACATCAACAGTAGGGTTGATTAATGAATTACGAACTAACCAGGACCTGGATAATTCAATTTTGTTTGCTTTGAACCCAGGAAAAATTGATTTTTATCATGGGCAGACTGCATAGATAGATTTCAAGTTATGTCAGTTTCTTAGAGATTGTCCTATATTGCCATCATTGATATCATCAAGTTTGTTAAGCATGACATGATTCTCATGATATGGTTGAACACTATATTTTTGATTCGGAATTATACGCAAAAATATCATTTTCTTTGCATATCATAAAAATATTAACCAACTAATATGTCCTTTTTTTCGAATAATAGTATAAAAATAATCTGAAAGAAGGCATCTACGCAATGAACACATAACAAAACAAAAATTTACATTACATAAAAAAATCCAAATTCTGCTTTTTTTAAATCGCACTTAATAGTGCTTCTCCAATTAAATTAGGTAATTGGAACTAACGAGTCAATTGAAATATTCCTCAACTTCGACCAATTTCAGATGTCTTCTCCTTCCAATAGTAGGTTATAGTAATATAGTAAAAATAACATCTTTTGATGTAAAATTTGGAATTTTTTTCCCAAAAATAAGAGAAAAATAGTGGTTACGAAGAAAAAATAGGGAAACTGTTCTCAAAAAATAATAAGAAGGAATATTCAGAAATCAAACCCTGGAAAAATAACAAAAAACCATACAGAAATACATTGTAATATTGAGTTAGACAATTGAAAATTTCCAATCCTTTTAAATACAGAATAATCGTTTAAGAACTACATAGATATTTAAGAATGATGGATTGAAGCAGATAGGAATGGAGTTTTGACTATTGCTTTCGTTATTTGCCTTGTACAACATCCATAATAACAAGCTAAGTCTGTGACTCTATACATCTGTAATGTGAAGATGGCAACAGCCAGACACATAACTTAAAAAAAAGAAGAATGTTTTATGCTTTAAAGTGTTGTTATGTGTGCTCATTCAATGTAGAAAATATTCTTTCTTTTGAACAGTGTTGCATTCAGCCAAAGCACCCAATTTGTCGAATTTCACACATATTTTTATTTTTGAATTTCGAATATCAAATTACTCAAAAACTGCACATTATAGTCATCATACGAGATAATATTAGTAGGTAATACTTTTATTTTTCAAAATGATCAAATAAATAGTCACGAGTGAGCGTTTAACTTGCTTATAAAAGTTGGGTTTTTGAATTTCTAATATTTTATGGTATCGATGTACAGGATGGACAAAATTCGTTGTCCACAAAGGGGATCTCGAGAACTATAAGAGCTAGAAGAAAAAAGATGACACATTTCCGAACTCAACAAACAAATGAGATTTTGACGATTTCGTCAACCTTCTGCAGGCACTTTTTAACGTAGAATCCACTGACGGGCTAAAAATATTTTTTATTTCGAATCATTAGTCGAATTTTCGTTTTTTTAAATACAAACTTTTATTGAATTTGTTATTTTTTTATTGGAAAAATCTTTTGTCAGTAGATTCTACTTATAAAAGTGCCTAAGACGTTTCAAGTTTCGGATCTGCAACTTTAAAGACAAAAAAGCTATGGAAACTTTTCGAAATCGTCAAAATTTCATTTTTTGCTAATAACTCACAAACGAAGACACTTAGGAGGCTACGGTTTTCACCCCATTCTTTGTTTCTCTGAAAAAGAGCTCAGAAATGTGTCATGTCATCCGTTTTCTTCTAGCTCTCATAGTTCTCGAGATCCCTTCAGTAGACAACGAATTCTGCCCACCCTGTATATTCACAAGGAATAAAAGGAAAGATTTTAATGGAATTTTGTGTTCGGAGAAGATTCATCACATCAATGAAAAGCTATATTCCGACAATTATTTCATTCGATGGAATCATTTGCGAGATTTAACTGGAAATTTACCTTTTTTGGACAGACTGTATATTTTCAATCGAGCTAAACTGGAAAAAATGGTCAAGGGAAAAGTGTTTCTTTCGATCTGAGGAATTTTTTGTTAAATTATTTGTACAAGTCAAAGACACACCCTGTATACGAAAAAGGAATATTTTCGATGGCAGGACATCGATAACTCCTAAAGTGTAGAACGTATGTCATTGACTTGGAACAAAGATATCTCTGAGGTATCGATCTCGAAATCGAAAATTCGAAGTCTATAAGTTTAGCTATTTCCTATTTCATTCCTATAATAAAAAAATATGCGTTACCCTGAGTAATTCGAATTGTATACAGTTAAAGAATTATCGACAAAGCTTCAATTATTCGCTTTAGCAGCAGGGTTCAAGAACAATTGAAAAAAATGGATTTTCTCTGCATCAAACGTGCGAAACGTTTTTTACTGATTTACCAAAGCGTTTCATTTATCTTTCCCGGAAAGTACAAAAAAAGGCCTGAATCCGGTCAGAAGAATGCCTTTGAAGATTACCCACTATAGTCGAAAACCCCTCGAAAAAACTTTCTCTCTTCCCGTTTCCGCACCCTCACACCAGTTTATGTTCGGAGCAATAATTCACCGCAAAAATCCAATAAATAAAATATTAGTCAATTGTAGGTCGGCTTTCGGAACTCCCGCAACGCGCAGATTTTGAACCCTGGATGGATTTTCGCAAAATGCGATTTAAATTTATGATTCAAAGCAATATGAATGGCGTTTAGTGTCACGTCGATGGCAAAAACATTGTTAGGGTTCAGTTATCGGAATCGATTGGGCTGAAATGGAATGGAAGGACAGAAGTGTACTCAGGTAGGAACGAGCAGAAGAGATTATAGCACCGCAATATATACATACAGGCAAGGGCGTCGCTGGGGGGTAATTGAAATTTATAAACGATATTATACACTGTAAATGAATATTTCTTAATAAACTTTTTAGGGTTTTCATTCCCAATCTCTGAAACAAAATCAATTAAAAATGAAATCGACGATTTGCTCCTGCGTAAATTCTTGCACTAATTTGTCAGGAGCAAATTAACTAGAAAAAATTGTTGCCTGACAATGAACTGAAAATAAATAACGTTGACAATTAATGTCAAACAAAAGCCACAATTCAGAAGATTTTCGAAAATAGATTTTTCGTCTGATGAAGGAGTCTGATATAGACTCCGAAACGTTACCACTCAAAATTATAATTTCAACGTTATTTATTTTCAGTTCATTGTCAGGCAACAATTTTTTTTAGTTAATTTGCTCCTGACAAATTAGTGCAAGAATTTACGCAGGAGCAAATCGTCGATTTCATTTTTAATTGATTTTGTTTCAGAGATTGGGAGTGAAAACCCTAAAAAGTTTATTAAGAAATGCAGAATCCTCCCAGAATAAATTTCAATCGATATGTAAATGAATAGTTGTGAAAAAATTTAAGCATTGATTCCTTGTCAAAAAATAGTGTGGGTCTTCAATAATTTTTTTTTTGAGCAGCCTCTGGTTAGATAGAGCTCCCTAAAAATGCATAGCACCTGAAAAGAAATTTTTAATTTTTGTCTTAGAAACCAGAGAACAGACAATAATTAAATCGAGCACATTTTATGGGAGGGAGAAGACAATACAAAATAATTGGTGGTCTTCGCCTATAATTACAAGGGTTTAAAAAAGCCGCCCCTGAAATTTGTTTAGAAAGAAGCTTTTTTCCCCACCACCATTGAAAAACTTTTTCTGAGAATTTTTTTTTTATCAACAGGTACCTTGAATCACATAGGATGTAATTATCTTCGACCTTGAATTTACCTATTATCCACCTATCATGCTGACATATTATAGCGGAACACCACCAACATTTTTTCTTTGCCTTCTTACTCCTATAGAATGTCTGCGTAATGTAATTTCTGTCAGTTTTCTGGTTTCTAAGAAAAGAATAGGGAATACTCCTTCTGACGAAAATGATGTATTTTTTATGAAATATCTTCTAAACGTCACATTTTGAAATAATCATTTCAACCGTTTCCAAAAAAAAATTATTTTAAGCACTTAAAAATGAAAAATAAAAATGGGTATTTAAAGTTTAAAGCGTTTTGTGAGAATTGCACAAGCTGGCAACATCGACTGAAATATGTCTCGATAATGAAGGACAACAAATACATTATCTTGATGAGATAGACAAAGATGGCTGTCTATGAAGTCTGCGACGAACGAGGAAGGTTGTAAAATTTTATGAGATTTTTATGGCCGGTTGCAGTTGAAGCTTGCCAGTAAACACGCGCCTGTAGATCAACAGCTGTTATTTCATAAACAAGCTGATCGGACATTGTTCTTTTCATTGTCTTGTATGCGCTGTTGCCAAATCGTAAACTGCGCACAAAGCGATTTAAATTTTAAAATCCCATATTTGAAGGATGATTTTAAATAGTTTCCGCGGTGAATTTGAAGAAATCATGAATGAAACTCATAATTATTCAGTTTAAACTTGCATATGTAGTGATAACCCAAATTGAGGAGAATTCCCCATTATGGATTGATTTTCAGGTTCCAGCTTTAGGGGATTGTATCGAAGTGGGGGCTGTTAAGAAAAGACACTCCTCTGTTTTGACAATGATTTTACACCCTGTATATGAAATAATATCTGTAATGAATGAGAACATTTTCTCTACGAAGTGTAAGAAACGTTAAAAAAGTGATTATAGAGGTCCTTACTCCTCATGTATCGAGCCATAAAATGAATTATAATTTTCCCTTTTTCTGAGAAGCAAGTCTTTTTAACACTGCATCAAAATCTATTTCGTCTTCTCGGTGGAAATGCAAGAACGCCTATCAGCCTTTCCTGACTCATTCAAAGACGCGTTGAATCAGCAATTAGCCTCAAAGCTAATCTTGTGGATTTGTCGGGCGCAAATATGCATATCAGCAAATGAGGCAGGCAATTGACAATGTTTGTTGAATTGGAAAAAATATCAGGTAAAGATAATTGTGAAAGAAATATGGATAAAAAATTTTAGGTGAGTATTTTCCTGGGGGGATCCCCCCCCCCATTACCATTACCCCCCTCCCCGTAGCGACGCCAATGCATACAGGGTTAGGAAAAATCACCAGAACGGTCGATAATTTCAGAATGCACAGGTGGTATCAGACAAAGTCTAACATAAAAGATATAGGGGTGTAAAAAATCTACATATCTGTGGAAAATTGAAATACATATACAGGTTTGCCCCAAAAGTAATGCAGAATGTTATATTTTTTCAAATGAAACACACTGTATAACTGGATGTTATAATTAAATTCATTAGTACCCTAGATAAAATGGCAATTTGATCAGTTACTAAACACAAAATAAATTCCAAGAAACAATTTTCAACGATTAAGAGATAATGGCAAAATGATTCTATTTTGCAATAAGTGTCGAAACTGCCAAGTAGTAACTGACAATTATACAAATTATCGCAAAAATGTCTTTGTGTATTTAAAAGCATTTCCCTCGTTATTCTCTTACTTTTGAAATGCTGATTTCTAGGAAACTAATAAATTCAGTTATCATAGATGGCCGATAAAAAAGAATTTCAAATTGAGCCTGAAATCAAAATGGGCAACAATATATAGGATGTTCCATTGAAAAAATATGAGTGTCATACTTGGCGACCCTGTATATTTCAATTTATCACAGATATGTAGATTTTTAATAGCCGTACAACTTTTATGAGACATTTTTTGATATCCTCGGTTTGTTTTGAAATAATCGACAGTTCTGGTAATTTTTCCTTACCCTGTATGAAAATTGCAAACAAGTTCCGATATTGCTGGTGTTACTGGTCACATTCGAATAACAATAATAGAACCGAGACTGTTGTCTCTCAGAAAACTGGCAGTAGGTACTGTTCAGCAATATACCCCTGGGTGGCCTGTTTCCGAAGCAGTACTAAAAGGATGAGAAGTATTCATGATGAAGGCCATGGTTGGGTTTTTTTTACGTTTGGATTATAATTTACTATAATGCACCTTATGGAGCCAGTACCAGAAAATGCAAAATTCACATCAATTTAGATTTTGACTCATTTTGGTTCCAATAAAAAATTGGTCACATTTGTAAAATGTGAGAAAATTTGAGGAAATATTAAATCAATCAAAATAATATTTCTCAGTGAATAAAAAGAGGTAAACTCAACATAAGAATTAACGAATTATAAAAAATATTATAAGAACTGAAAATTTTGTTTAGCTCAGAATTTTTATTCGCTCATTCAAATTGACCGCAAAAATCTCCAAATATTTTAAGAAAACTTCCTCAATGTTCATGAAAAAATGGCACCAAGTGATTAACTTGCAGTCTACGAGTTTCTTATGATTATTTTGACCGCCCTTTTTTTCATTAAACCCTGAAAAGTAATTAAAATGTGTGAACCATTTTCTCAACAAATTGTGCTTGTTTTCAAGACTGTCAGCCATGCCATAAGACTATAAATATCAGATAACTACCCAATAGTATAATAATAATAAAATTAATTCATTGATAGTATCAAGAAGGATATGGCCAACAATAATTTTACTGAATAAATAGTTCTTGCGAGAAGTTTAACTTCACTTTAAAATGTAACTGACTATTGACTATTGAAATTTTGCATATATTATATGCGATGAAATTGTATACTTATGTGGTCTATTTGGGAGGTTCAGATTGGTCTGAACTATCGAAAGCTGCTGGCTGACCTGGGTGACTTCATGAGTGAAATACCGACTACACTAAATTGAAGCATTCCTTAAAGGAAAGGTGCAAGGAAGAGGCAAATTAAAATTCCACATTGCCAGACTGATATAAAATGATCATACATTATTCCGAAAGTTCAAGAGATTTAGGAAGTCAGACTTTTCAAGAAATCGTTTTCTGTGCATTTTCTCGAAGTATTATACCTTGAAAATATTATTTGTAAATTGTAAATGAATCCAATGAATACTTGTACTAACGTACGAGTATATTAAATAACTTTAAGGGCTCTCTGACCCTCAAGAACAGGTAGATAGAAGAAACTGCAAACAACCGGTTTCTTGGGTTCTATTGTCATGGATATATTGAAATTGTAACGAGTAGATAAACATCATTGCATACATTCACAATACGCACTAATACGTCATATACCATACACCTACTTATTTAAAAATTCATACCTACATAATTTAAGTGTAGAATTAAACGAGATATTCGCAAAACTATATTTTCAAAGTATCAGCAAAAACGATCATTGTCTTGGAGAAAGTAAGTAATAATCGATTTTTGCACTTTACTATGCAAATTTAGAAGTAAATTATCGGCTGCTTCCATTCGGTTTATTTACAATATATCAGGCACTAGATTAAGTATTTAAATATGCAAAATTCAAATTATTTTTGATGAATCTGTGAGTAAAGTTGTAAAAGTAGCATACCTGTGAATGCCCCTCAATGGAAATCCTCACATTTGCTAGGATTGATGATTCATGGCCTATTTAATCAAATTTTCTAGACATCCCAAATATTTACCAGACTTTCTTCCGAAGCAACATTGGTCTAGTGCCTGAAAAATGGTGAAGAGTAATTCTATTCACAATTTACTTAAAAAAAGCTACGAATTAATTTTGATACCCAATACATCTGGGCTACTTCCAATAATTTTTATCGAAGAACACCGTTACTTTCTCAATAAAAGATTTTAATTTTCCCCTCACAATATTCAGAATAGAACCTCATTAAGAATCATCTCAGTGGATGGGTCGAGAAAAAACCCATTGTTAGCTTCAAAATCCCCAATACGGGCCAGATCTCGCTGGAAGAGTAAGTGAAATGAAAACAGGATAGGGAGAGAAGTCCGATAGGCACTCGGCAGGTTCATAAATCTACTTCTCCACTATTGCAGCTGGTTGTCTCTCTTGCTGTTGTTATTAAAATAAATATATATAGGATGTAAATTGTACCGTAATCTATGATACGCCTCGTTTACGAATTATTTTATACCGTCCATTTGCTAATAGTCGAACGCGTTGGTCGCGAATCCATCATTTTTGCTTTATTTATGGAGTGGTTCCATAGAATGCGACCCCTGAGCAGACTGCAGAAGGCTGTTATAGTCTACTGGGATTCTGTTTGTGTCACTTCAGGAGTTATTGAGGAATGTTGCTTGTCGATATCAAGAATTTTGAAGATAATAGCTTTCCTTTCCATTCATTTTGGTAATTGCCAAGGTCTTCACACAAAGCATAACCTGTTGTCATTGAAAACTATCATATGAGAATTTTCTGAAATCCAGCTCATTTCATGAATTGAGTTTCGTTATTCTTGTCATTAACTAATTTTTGCGTTTTAGTTTTCAAACGAGAGCATTATCATTTGCACTTAACAGAGGTCTACACCGTTTTAGTGGTCAGTTCAAAAAGAGGAAATGAATATTTTACGTCAGAAACCACTAATTTATGTGGGGTTTGTATTATAATTCAATTCAATCAGTTCGTCAACTCGGAAAGTCGGAAATTTTATTATTCGACAAACGGAAAAAAATATTAAAAATTTTTTTCCTTGAAGAAAAAAGATTCATTCATGTTATTAACTTTTCGAGGTGAAATTATCTATTCTATGAATTTCCACATGAAAAAATTTCTCGAAAAGTCTCGCTATTGTCTACAATTCGTATCCTTGTGAAATTGAAAAAAAACGGTTCGTAACTTCTACTTATCATTCAAGTGTTCTGCTAACACCCCACATGATGGTAGTCTCTCCCCATTTACGTCTTATACGGATGGGGAAAAAGTTCCGTAACATAAACTCCTCTTAATTTTAAAACATATCCTATTGCAAATACAATAATGTAATACCTATCCTATTTTGCCTTGTCTCTGATGTGATTACGTCTTATACATAGGCATTCAATTTCAATGTCTGATTTTTTGACATGCTCAGCATTATTTTCAAAATGATCTCAACTAAGCAGTAAATTTCATTAAATTTATTAACCCATCAAATGTTTTACCTACATGGGATGTCAAAAGGCAATATAAAAAAGTGAAAAAAGCACACAATAGAATACTATCATACCAATAAACTACAAAGGATTCACAAATAGAAACAGTTTGAAATTCAGCAGCCCAAAAACTATTCTACTGTTTATAAAGTTTCCTCTTGTTAAATGCTACAGAGTGTGTAGCATTTAACGACTTTATGTTAGCTGGTAGTCGTTTATACAGTTTACGGCTCATGAGGTTAAGCCCCTGTTGTTCCCTTCTGATTCTGGTCCATGGCAGGATGAATTCCTTTCTTCTCTTAGTCAGATAATCGTGGAATTCTTCGTTTGTTTATGAGAACAGAAGTGATAGTAAGTATCCTCTCCCTCCTGAATATCTCTCGACAACTTGTCCTATCACTCAAACCTGTGTCCTCAGAGCACGCTTCTGAAGTACCATACGAGCATCTGTGTAGACTCCCCAGGGGGCAACAACATATGACATCTGACTGGTGGAATAATAGGTGAGTTTCGCAGTGTTAGTAGCAACAACCTGCGCTGTAGTATTCCCCGGAAGAACATAAAAAGCAGCGGTCCAAGTATCGAACCCTGTAGCACACCTGCAGTGATAGGGTTCGGAAATGGTGTCATTCCACAATATTTATGTTCTATTGGCAAGATAGGATTAAATCAGGTATATGCCATAGTATTGCAGCTTTTGCAAATGAAATGGGACAGCTGAAAAATTACCTACGTTTGACATTACTTTCGTGATGTTGGGTTTTCACCCTGAGATGCAAATCATTATCCATCGCCTATTTTCCACTAGCATAAAGTATTTTTTTCAATCTCTTTTTGCTGTGAATGCAGGACAGCCAAAAATTTCCTCTTTTTGACGAAGAATTTGAGAATGGTAGAGGACTTTACCGAGTTGTTCCTATGCTGGGGGATTGTTAGCTCAACACGGAACGTCTTTGACATTTTTTTCGTAAAATGTACAATGCGTTGCTATGGAAATATCGCTATTTTATGAAGCCACCTCTTTTTCTTAATATTTTAGGTATAGCTCCGACATTTCGACGAATTTTTTGCTAGATGTATAAAGCTTCCATACTTTCAACTGGAGCAGGGTATTTTTTTCTAGCTCTCCTTGTTATACAGGATGTGAATATAGGGAAGTGAAAAATTTGCCTTCATTGGCTAAGAATTGAGAAACAATGGGAGCCTTACAAAGATTTTTTTCTCGTGAAATTCGTATTCTTTCGAAAAAAAACAGTAGCAGAGATTCAGCGTAAAGTGCATCAATATTTTGTAATGAAAGTGATGAGAACTAATGTGGCGTTTCATTTGGAATTTTCTACATTCTTGTTCGGCGTTAACTTACTACTTCGAATTTTATTTATATGCTCCACCTTATCCTCCCTACTTTCATATAGAATAAAACGAATTTGCCACTGCAACAAATTCTACGGAAATTTTCACCTCAAATTTACAAAATTCTATTTCTGACATCACTCCTCGGCGCTTCGCCCCAAAAATAATTCTGATAGAGATTTCTCTAACCCTTTGATCTCCGTACATTATAACTTTTCCCCACGCAATTTCCTTTCTGGAATTTCCCCGGGAAACTTCGTGCCGTCTCAGATCCGTTCCATCCACACCCCAACGGATAATATGAAAAGAAAGACATAGATATGAAACGCAGAAGAGGCCTATTCGAAATTACAGAGGGAGGTATTGGGTTACACATGAAGAAAATCATCGGCGTAGGGTCTGCGTGTGAGCGGCAGATGTTGCTTCAGATTCAGCAATTTCAATCGGGAGAACTGTGAACAGACAGCTTTGAAGATACGGCTCGGCCCACATGTTATCTGGATTGGTTTCTTGATGAATTTATTCTTCGCCTTCAGAGGGAAATGTGGCGGGGCCCATCATGCGAGTATGGAGGTGTATACCCTGTATAGGGCGAATCTTTGCCTCGTTTATATATTTTATCAGTAGATTCTTAGGGACAGAAGAAACACATTTTTTTCCGATTCAGCCTAGATAAAAAGATATAGCTATTTTAAATTTCCATAATGAGCTATGCCACCTCTGGGAAAACTTCACTCAGCATTACAAGCTAAAGCTATTACACTACGCTCCTATGGACCTTTGAACAGTCTTGCATTCAGCCAATGATATTGCTCTTGGCATTCGCCATTCTGATTTCGAAGTAATAGAAAATAGTTTAAGCCAAGATTTAGAAATCCTAAAATAATTATTTATGTACCAAGGACGAAAAACTGTCTGTTACAGTCGAGCCAGCAAATTGATAGCAGAGGTACAGCCGAGGATAGCAATCAGGCAAGACGATATAGACAATTTTTTTGCCGAGGTGCATATCACACTTTCTCGTCGACCTCACATACCTTTATGAAAGTAAGAAGTTATCCGATTTCTGGCCTCATTTAGGTGTCCGTAATTTCCGATTCCCTGAGCCCTGGTGAAGTGTTACTGTTATCCATATCGCTATCACTATCCATCCTTGATTATACTGAATACTAACATTCAGACCACGTACCTAATTCACTTGTAAAATGTAGCCGATTTCGTAAAGAATTAATTTGACAACATCAAATGACAGTTATTGTCACAGTCACAGGCACTTATGTTTTCATCAAATTCTGTATTAAATTCACAAAATTGATTCAATCGCTCCTTAGTCTAATATAATGCTCAGTGACGAACAGCCGGACGAAAAGTAAATCAGTACGAAAAGTGAATCAGTACGAAAAGCACTCGCCTTCAAAAATAGTCGACTTTTCGGTTGGAAATTAGTACGTAAATTGTAATTTTTTGTTCAGGTCGACGAGAAAAAAATTTCCTCGAATGGCGTTTATGTTACAATCCTAATAAAACGGAAGTTTCCTGTTTTTTGTAGAATAAAAATAAAAAATAAAATATAGAAAATTGACAGGTCCGAGCAATTTTCAACATTTTCATTCTAAAGTCGGAAAATCGAGGTATTAAGTTTTCGTAGAACCACCCTGTATGAACGAGTCAAAGAATCATCCTGTATCATTTTCGACGCATGATAATTTTGTGGAGCATACAGAAAGTGTACCATTTTTATGTCGGTCCGTACGAGAGGAAATCTTTTATCACCTATTCACTTTTATTTTAGCACTCGGTTGGCCATGAAAATTTTACACATTTTACTCTGTGAAGTACGAAAATGTGGGGTTATGACGCTTGTCAAAACATTTTTTGGTTTTAAATCAGCGATATGTTGTCCGTTCTACGTAAAAGTCTCAGTAATTACGTATTTTATGTCGAATCACTTCGGGAAATATGAAGTCGAAAATATGTGACGAACATAATTGACGTTTATACAAACTGATTGAAGGCATACCAAATCTAGTTATTTGCATGGAAAATACAAGAGAACAGTTTTTGAATACATTTATTTTTGCTTTGGAAGAAAATTGAATTATTGACACATAATACGCAAAAGCTTGGGGAGTGTTGATGTTGGTTAACTTTTATGGCTAAAGATTGAAGGCGTTACATCAGTTGTAGATTTCAAAAAAATCAACCCGAAGATGAAATGCATCTGATGCAGTGGTAGGAAATAGATATCTCTCGAAGAACTTAACGGATAATTACAAGAATGTTAAATTCTGCAACATCAATGGAAGTCAAAGAAATTGAAGGAAGTTTCGAGGCAAGAACTTCACCTTTAAACAAAAATTTCACATGAATTAACAATTAACAGGACAACTGGCTCCCATTTATGGCTGTTTTTTTTTAAACTTTGGTATAATAATATTATAATAATTATATATTTATTGATCCCCTAAGAAATTTACAATGTATAGGATAAGTCAAATGAAAAATAGAAAAATCAATTTTCTGGAACTGATTCTACGATTACATTAATCGAAAATCCTGTAGTAGTGTAGAAATTTTTAGCATTCGTTCACCCTGATACTATAATATAATAATAATATTGCCAAATGCCACCACTTTTTTGGGTCCCCCAATAGAAGGAAATTCTTCGTCATCCTCTTCATTCACCATCTTTCTGATTGGGGAAACATTCAGCTAAAATATAAGTCATTTAGATTTAGATGAAACATTAGATATATAAATTCACTTACATTGAATATGTTCTCTACCGTCTGATATATTGTACATATTAAAATGTCAGGATTACCTACTATTTGAATGAGCGGACATGAATTCTAAATAGCACTTCCTCAAACCCTGTCGTCTATCTTTTTCAATCACTTTCGGCATTTTTGTAATATTAGTTGTGGCAACGGCGTTATGACATTAACGACATTTCATGCCAACCTTACTCCGTTCTAGTTACAAGACTAGAGAGAAAATTATTTCATGGCCCACCGAGTGCTAAAATAAAAGTGAATGGAGTATAGTTGTTACCCTGAATGCTTGATGATGAACGTAATATGCAATGCAATTCCTGCAATCTGAGAGTTTGAGCGAATCGATACATCCTGCAATCTTCACTGAGGTGGTCCTCGTTTCCTGTCAGATGGCGCTAGTGTGAATCCTTTCACCACACCGGCTATTGACATCAAATGAAGGGGTCATCAATTCGTTTCATTTCCATTGTAAGTAGCATCTTATCTTCGATTTAGTTAGATCGTAACATTGGTTGATTTTATCAGCGGGCGTTATGTATCTGGATTAATTTCATTTAAAGGCATAGTTTCAGAGATTAATCCTTTTCGGGATATCTTCCTCTGCGGAATATTAAACTTGAGTATAATTGTTTTACACTCGAGATGAAACACTGCAGTATAATCGCTGAAACACTCAACCCGTAAACCGATATAAATCATGCCATCATCCTCATATTCCACAAAAACATCTTCATCAACGTCAAGATCATTTCCACGAAGAAACGCCGTTTCCGTCCGTTATAAATATCCATTTTATCGTTCGGCCTATTTACGAGAACCTGTTCTCCGGGCCTGAGAAAGAAAAGAGATAATTCATTTCGGGGTGACTCGGGAAGGGTGGCCGAATTCGAGAGGGTGTAGCAGAGGAACAACGAAGCAGTAGGCATGGCAAATCGCACGACAACGCTGCTTTTTAAGGGTCGCATCTAATGCCGACTCCTGAAGTTGACCATTCAAATATTTAGGAGGACCGGCGCTCTCTGAGAATTCGCAGTAACAATCGTCCGGTACAAATGGGGAGATTGCGGGGACGGAACAAGCAGCAGAGATACGACGAATTCATTATTTTCGACTTCTGGCGGTTAAAGGTGGTCAGAGCAAGAGTGCCGGAGGGGCTCTGTAGGATGCAGAAGGTATCTGCGCCGGTTCACTGATTATTAAATTCAACACAAACCGGAACTGCCTAGGGTGATTTATTTCATTTTGATTTCGGGGGATACTTAGACTGGGGTCACAATTAAAAAGCGCTACATTTATGATAATTATTAGTGAAGTGATGCATGTTCGAACCGACTTATTCAAGACAGGTTTAAGGGGAAGTAATACCTCAAGAATTTCCATTCAAAAATGGCATTCACTAGTTGTGAATGCGTCTTGATGTCACCCCGTCTCTTTTCTTCCAATTTAGTTGTTTTTTTACGAGAAAAAAAACTTGAACTTTGTGTCAATGAAACTAGTTTTCACAATCATTTTTAGACGGTTTTTCGACTTATTTCGATAAAAATAACGACGGGGTGACATCGACGATTCAATTGTTTATATATTGCAAAGATTCTCATAGCGATATATGCCAAAATTACGCTGAAATTGAGGAATAACTGAAAATTATTCAATACTCCTAATATTACCTCTCACGTGGTAATTTCTACTTTTCAACTGACTCAGTACGTAATGGGGACTTCTCCTCAATTTGGGTTATCACTGCATATGCAAGCTCAAACTGAATAATTATGAGTTTCATTCATGATGTTTTCAAATGCACCGCGGAAACTATTCAAAATCATTCTTCAAATAAGGGATTTTAAAATTTAAATCGCTTGGTTTCAAGTTAACGATTTGGCAACTACGCCTACTAGAAAATAAAAAGAACAATGTCTGTTGATTTACAGGCGCGTACTTACTGGCGAGCCTCAACTGCAACCGGCCATAAAAATCCCATAAAATTTTACGACCTTCCTCGTTCGTTGCAGACTTCATAGACAGCCATCTTTGTCTATCTCATCAAGATAATGAATTTGTTGTCCTTTATTATCAATTCATATTTCAGTCGATGTTTTCAACTTGTGCAATTGAAATGAAACCCTTTAAATTTTAAATACCCATTTTTATTTTTCATTTTTAAGTACTTAAAATATTTTTTTTTTGGGAAACGGTTGAAATGAAGGAGTATTCCCTATTTAGGCTATTGCTCAAATATGTGACACATTTTCGTATTTGGGCTAGCATCCGTAAAGCAACCAATGTCGATCGTCTTGATCTCGAATCGTATGTACTACTTCCTCTTAAGAGGGGTCTATATCTTACATCAGAAACCACTAATTTATATGGAGTTTTTATTATAATTCAATTCAATCAGTTCGTCATCTCGGAAAGTCAGAAATTTTTTTTTATTGAAGAACAAATATTCATTCATGTTATTAACTTTCCGAAGTGAAATTATTTCTTCTATGAATTTCCGCAAGAAGAAATCTCTCGAAAAGTCTCGCCATTGGCTACAATTCGTATCCTGGTGAAATTGAAAGAAGACGTTCGGTAAGTGCTGCCATCTTTTCGACGAGAGTTCGTAACTTCTACTTATCGTTCAAGTGTTCTGGCAACAACCCACATTTTGGTAGTCTTTTCCCCTTTACGACTTATACGGATGGCGAAAAAGTCCCGTGGTATAAACATAAACTCCTCCTTTCTGTAATTGCTAAGTGGTAAGTGGTAAGTGCTATACAGAGTGGGCCATTGAAAACGAAACAGGGGTTGTGTAGGTAAGCAAAACAAAATTATATAAAAACGCTCAGCACGTCAAAACCGTAAAGCTTCAACGCTTAGTTTTACAACCCCAAAACTCCTATATTTTGAACAGGGAAAATGGGGTAAATGATACCTCATTTGAAAGGCCTTTTTATTCTGAGTTCACGATATTTAATTCTTCTTCATTCAATTCATTCGTTTTCGAAATTACCTCATTTAAATTTTAAACAACGTTGATTTTCCCTCAAAGTGTGCTGTGTGAATCAATCGAATTTTCACTCATTCATTCTGCAATTTCGATGATAAATCTGCTGTACTGTTCTCGCACTGGTTATTTTTGAAAAATAGAGGAAACATTTGAATCCTTTCTGCCAATGAATAAAATATTTTTACCTTAATTGTAATAAAAGAAACAAATAGTAATATTTTGAGGTCTGGCATATGGAAGTTAACAGTTGTCGTTGAAACCATGGATTAAACTAGTGAAAATTTGATTGATTCACACAGCATGTTTTAAGAAATGACCAGTTCTGTAGATTGAACGAAAAAGTCTGAATATACTGAGCTCAAAATAGAAGGGCCTTACCCCTTACCCCTTCAGCCTTCAGTGCCACATAGTTCAAGATCAACTTCTACAAAAAGTTATTTTCGCCTTAATTTATTTTTATTTTTATTTGGTAAGTTATTGGAGGTTTTTATAATCTCCCTACTTTTTACTTTCTTGTATTGTAATCATTAAATACCTCTTCCATCTATTGTGTTTTTTTTGTAGAGAAATTAGATAGTAGAGAATTAGATGTTCAGTTGAATAAAAGCCTTATAATGATATGATAAGACCTTCTAGATTCCTTAAATTTGAAGTTGTATCTATACTGTTAATATAGTATTTTTTCTTATAGCCAATACATTTTTCTTCCTTCTTTTTCTTTTCCTAAAATGTTTCATACCTCATAGACTCAAATTTTGTAAGCAATATTGCTTGATGTGAATGCATTTTCGGAAAGATTGTGCATTTTTTCATACTATGATTGCACATAATGTAATGTTTTCCACTTATTTCAACGTCGAAATCACTCAGATTCTTATTTTGGGAAATATTTTTGGAATCATCAATCAACTTTGAAGAAACTTTCCTTCGAAAACATTTTTATACATAGATAGTTGAAGTAATAAGATGATTGAGTATAAAGATGTAGAACATTTTGGAATCTTCAGGAGTAGCTTCATAAACAGCTGTCGAAGTTCTCATAGAAAACAGCATCCTCCTGATACTTGCGATCAGACAACTTCCATGTTCATCCTGAAATTTATCTCACATTCAAATATCCTCCAATGAAGAAGTGGCAGGTTGCTAATGTTCCACATTATCACGCACATAAATTGTTTTGGTACTTCCGGTTTTGTTCCGGATATGCTTTATAATGGCCCTTGAGGGCCCTAGATGTAATAACCTCACCGTCAGTCCCAACTTATGCGTACAAAATTATGAGATCGATTAATCATCGTCTGACGAACCTTTCAGAGTTCACAGCTTCACGTTTGATTCTCAAGCTGAAAATAGGGTTCAAAGTTTTCAGAACATTCTCAACACTTCAGGAGTATTTTGAACGTAATATATTGAGAGATTATCAAGTGATGACATGGTGGGATTCATTAGGTGAGAGATTTTCTCTTTTGCAACAAAATATGTGACTTCAAATCAGACCAAAACATCGATAAAAATGCCGTCCTGCAAAAAGGATGGACAATATGAACATATTCTGTGATAATTATTAGAACAAATGGCAAATATATGAATTATTTAACAGGGAAGCAAAGCTCATAGGAACTTGTATTACTTTGTGTTTTTTACCACCAGGAAATGGAAAAAACAGTGTCAAAGGATTTAAAATAAATATTTCTATTTATACATTATAATGTTGCGATAAACATTAATTATAAGCGCGTGCGGAGCCGCGAGTGAAAGCTTGTAAATAATAAAATCTAAACCCCCACACATATCCACGTAATCAATTTCCTGAACTTTTATAAAGTTGATTTATTATGCAATATAATGCTATAAGTCTATTATGAGATTCAAAGTCTTAATTATAATCCTCCTGATTTATATCTCTTCAATATTTATAATTTCTTATGGTTCACCAACGTAGAATGTGGAATTTAGTTTACATTTTAATCACAAAGTAGTTATCCATACCTAGATCGCATTCGATAGTATGTTATCAGAAACCTCAATATAGAGAATTCCATTTTGTCTGAGGAACACAAAATTGTTCGTTTTGAGTTCATGTTTTTTTGATTTCGCGTAATATTCACGTCTGAGCTGATATGAGGAATCTCTAAAAGCAATAATACAAAAACTGAGTCGAAATAGATTGTCAGTTAATGTATGGTGAACCCTGATAAAAAGATATAGCCATTTTGAGATTTAATAATGTGCCACCCCTGGAAAAAGAAAATAACCTTCAGAATTACTAGCTAAATCTATGTGGATCTTTGAAACAGAGTTGTATTCAGCCAAATTACCCACTTTTCCACATTTCACAGATACTTTTGAATTTTTGAACATCAAATTAATAGAAAATGGAGCATCATATCATATGAGAAAATATGAAGAATACTTTTATTTTGCAAAACCTTTAAGTATTTAATAGATAGCATCCAACTTAGTTTCAAGAGTTGGGTTCTTTGAATTTTTGGTATTTTTGGTATGTAGTGTCTTGTTTAAATGAAAAACTATATTCCGAAATTTATTTCATTCTGTTTTTCAACAGCCTGTATCTTTTAAACCGAGCCGATTCGGAAAAAATGGTTAAGGAAAAAAGTGTTTCTTTTGACCACAAGAATCTACTGTAAAATATTTGTACGAGTCAAAGACTCACTCTGTATAAAACAGATGGATCGGAAGGAAAGGACAAGTGGCTCGGCCATCTCTATTCCCTAATCTGCGGTTACCGATCCGTAGTAGGGAGCAACTCTTGCAAAGAAATTTGAACGCTCGTGAAAAATTTAGAAATTTACCATATTCATTAAAGAAGTCTGTGAACCACCTTTTTTACTTGCTTTGAATTGTCGATAATTATTGAGCAATTTTTAAAGTGAAAATTATTCTGTCCTTTTTTCTGTTGTCTTCTAGTACAACCATTGTGTTATTTTTCTTCTACAATCCTCCCATTCATTTTCTAATTTGTAACGAAAAAAATGAAACTTTTAGCAAAGAAATTGTTTTTATCCAATGTTATGAATTCTCAACTAAAAGTTACACCAATATTCGAGAGGATTGTAGAGAACATAATAAAAATCTTCCTATATTAATTTGGTACCAAGATTCTTGATCTTCATGAAAATTAGAATATTTTAATGAACTTTTATTCAAGATATTTGGAATTTGGAAAAGCAAGAATTTTATTGTTGTGTAATCTACGAGCAGAATCAATGAAGTAATATGTGACATTTCACACAATTGAAATATCAATGAAAATAAAAATATTTTTATTTATAAAAAATGCTCATTACTCACCCTGTATGGTAGTGCCAAGCAAAGGTTTGGGATTTTATAGTTGAGTTGATTTTTTATAATCATAAAAATTGGAAAATTCATAATGTCAATATTCAGTATACAGGATTATCTGATATAAGGTAGGTAGGTACCTTACTTAAAAAAGTCCGAAAGTTTTCCACTCCTGTACTGATTTTTTTACTTCTTGTACCAACAAGCATATGTTTCCTAGCCAACTCATTAAATTAACTCAAAATTGCGCTATAGAGTAGAGATTAAGGGCGGTTCCAGAGGGGGGAAGCATACCCCCCTCCCTTTGAAAACGAGAGAAATTACATTTTGAATAACGAAAAATGACTATATTTCCCTCTTCAAATATGAATGAGTTTCAAGGTAGTTTTCTTTCAAACATATAGCTTATATTACAATTATAAAGATATACCTATTTTATATCAACAAACAACTTAGAGAATTTCGAATATAAAATTATGGCCCCTCTGAAATCACCTCTGAAACCACCACTGTCTTGATGACAGTTTATAATTTCTGTTTGTCGCATTCATCCCGGGACACACTGTTTAAAGGCGTTCATTCGAAATTGTGAAGAATTCTGAGCCGAAAGCTTCACTTTCAAACTTTGACACCCTGTATTTCGAAAATACATTACGATTTTGTTGTCCATAAACTATTTTGCCGGGAAATCAAAATCTGGAACATACCAAAAAAATTCAGGAAAGTTAACCAAACCATATTCCATTTAAATTGTGCGGGAGTAGTAGTAGTAGTTATTTCGATCCCACGTGCAGTCGACAAGGGAGTGAACAGCATTGAGGCCATATAAAAGCGTCATCTGAAACTCTCATTAACATCTGTCGAATAAAGTTGTTCAGATTCCTTAGTTGATCACAATTTTTTTACGAGAACGCTATCAGTTGTTCCGTAACATCTTAAGGTAAGGCTAATCATACCCGTTTTGTGTATAATGCCGATCATCATCCAAATCGATGTATACCTGACGTTCCAATCCCTTGCTCCCACACAAAGGAAGCCAAAATGAGGAACTCTCCTATACAACATCGTGAACGAATTCTATCCCCTATGCCGTACGATGATGCGAAAATGATTCCCCCCCAAAAAAAAACGCTTCAGCAACGGATTAGGAGTTATGGTTTTTAATAAAGCCGAGATCGGAAAAATCTAACGCAGAAGGCCACGGAATCGCCGGGAATACAAATGAGGTTGTACACTTTTGGCGCGCATACGGATACCCCTTATCGATTAAAGTGTAGCGTTACGGACCTGATGCGCCGCGACGCTGACGGGACAACCCCAGAGATGTATTTCATGGAAATCGCCGCTAGGGAGGGCCGGAAGTGAACTGTATACAATTCCTTTCGTTCTGTGCCGGGAGATATCAGCTATGATTTCTGACGATTACTGGAAGACCCCCTGGGGTTGTATTTGTTGAACACTCTAGGAATGTTCCGAACAAAAAGAAATATCTACAGAAAGTATGCCTATACGAAATTATGTTTTTTTCGACATTGACAAAATATACCGCCAATCTAAGGAATTACAAGAACCAAATAAAGTAGATCCATTGCTATTGCATTTCCCGAACCACTTTTGGTACCATCATATAAAGAAAATCTTCGAAAAAATGCGTGGCCGAATGCGTCGATTAAAAATCTGGCAGTAGCATTTAACCCAAAGATTCTAGAGTGAAAAATGGGAAATGAAGCGATTAAAGTGATGTGAGCGCCATCTGCGTGTCAAGTGTGTTTTTAAGACATCAGGACTGGTTAAAATATTAATTTGAATACCATTTGCAGAAACATATGAAAGATTTCAGATGGCCATTTTTATCAAAGAGATAATGTTTTGATTTTTGTATCGCTTTTTGTTTATCTAGCTCGTTCTAGTTGCTAGTTATTGAATTTTCTAATCCAATTTCTTGGTGGAAGACCCCAAAATATCCTTCGAAAATTAATCAATGGTGAAGAACTGTGGATCAAATAATAAAATGGATTTTCCGAAATTAAGTTTTTCACTCAACGAAGGAAAATGGATACGTAAGTACCTATTAAAGCTCGTAACATATGAATTGGTCATTCATTGATTTTTATTTTCAGTGCTCCAAAGTGAATAAAATTGTCAGGAGACCATGTGTAGTAAACATTTAACTGCAAGTCAATTGAGAACTGTTCATCGACGTAAATTGTTGTATGCAGAAAGCATCCCTTGCAGAGAGGGCCTATTAATATAAGGGGAAATTATGACCTTTATAGGTCCATTACGTACGTACGTAGGTACGTTTTAAGCGCCATCTCATTGTCAAATGTGTTTCCACTGACCAAAATGTAGTCGCTTTTCAGTACTGAAGATATGAAGAGGTTTCCTATCTTTTTATTCTATAATCTTAGATTTAGATGATAGTTTAATGTCTGAAATTAATTATAAATTATTGGAAATAAACATATCTTAATTATTTAATTGTTTGTGAAATAAAAATATTAGAATATATTTTTGTAATAATTCACGTAACAAGCTCCGAAAATGATATTTTATGAGACTAGTAGGAATCCTGCCAGTCCCGTAAAATCACTTTTGAAGCATGTTACGTAGATTATTTTTTCTGCAGTCTTACTTTCGCTACTTGTTTACATTTTTTGGACTTGAAAAAAGAAGAAATACACACAGAGATGTCATCATAAAATACAAAATACAAAGTTTATATTATTGTCTAATCCGTTATCATAGATACGCAAAAAGTACTGTTTTTGTAAAGTGTTACTTTCAATTCAATGAATCATACTGAAAGTTTTATTTTCGGGACGTTCATACATTAATAAATGATTGATGAATCATGTTGGTTTTTTTGGTCCCTTGAATACATTGAATTCAATTCATTAATTCAATATTTTGTACGATAGGTAATATGTATTGTCAAACTGTTAATGCTGAATTGGGTTTTTCAACTGTGTTTATTCCTCCTGTTAATGTTAATTTATTACACAACACTCAAATATGTATGAATATGTAAAAATGAGTTGAAAAGGAACCTCAAGCATCTAGCAACTCCCTTCAGTACCGCCACTGTCAGGTAAAAAACACATGGTTACATAACTGATTTAATCACATTTCAAAAGATGAATGTAACAAAACGACTCTGATTCTCTGATACTGAACAAAAACAAACGAAACTATTAATGAGCAGATGTTTGAAACTGTGATTGACATATCATATATTTTTGATCTGTCAACCGGTGTTGAAAAGAATTCCGTATTCTTTTTGGAAAAGAAGACTTATATTTGAAAAAAAAATGTAAATACTCCCTTATAGTGTGTGGATAGCTACTCTCAAATAATGATTAGAAATATCTGGCTACGGCCCTCACCATCTGCATTAGAAGGGCCCCTTGCTGATAAATCGAACTTCCCTACTAGGCTTCTATATTATATTTCTTGTTCTTTCCATTCTCCTTCATTTCCGAGCTTTAAATAATAACCCTGCGAGTTCCTTCTTCACTACAACGTTTACAGATTGTTATTCACTTACATTTGTAAATGGGTTTATTATTTTCGAGCTGCAGCGATCCAAGTTGCTGGCAAATTACAGAGTCTCAAATAATAATTACTCAAGGTGGAGTTACAGAATTTTCCGTAATTTCGTTGAAAGAAATTGCCTTTCTTATGCGGGGCATTTTCGATTCGCGCTTCTCTTTCCTTACTACTTTCATTGAATTCGCTTTTTTGATTATTATTCTTCAGGAGGAGAACGTGCTCTCATGAGGATTGTTTCATCTTGGAGTTTTTGAACTGGCGCGTTTCATATCGAAGGAGAGAATATAAGACAAATACACTATCGACCGATGATTCATATCGATGATAACCTAAAGGAATCCTCTTTCATACATACATACAGGGTGTGCCAGATGTCGACATCAAGCCAAAACCGGGTGAGAGACCAGACCAAAATGGTTATCGGAAAAATATAAACCAGTCACGTATTTTTAGCGTATTTTAGAAATCATAGATTGAAAAAATCGAAAAGATTTACACCTACGATGGTATTTACTTTTTTATATGTTTTTTTTGTATGTGATCCTGAGTAATGTTTCTTTATACTGGGCATAACATTTTAATCCAGCTGTTCCATCTTAGATGAAAATATCGCTTTTTACCAAAGAAATATTTGAATTTATAACTTCGCTCAGGTTTAAGTGTCTGTACTGAAATTAAAGAAACAGATTGAAGATACTGCTTATTCAGTATCAAAGGAATATTTCGCAACTCTCCGAGTGATAATTCTTCCTGAACAGCTGAAAATCTTGCCCCTACGAACAAAACCAGGTAGAAAGAAGTTGTATTGTCGCCTTGGGTTAATATCTTTTAATGGTTCAATACTATAGCCTTGAGGTTCAGTACACAAGGATGGTAGGTTTGTATACCTCATTCTACATGTCGGATTATGAGTGACAAACAATTTTGAAATATTCGGATGCCCAAAACTTAAGGCTAATAATTTTTCGTACCTACTGATGAGTCTATTTTATCTTGACAGTGACCTGAACTTTAAGTCTATTGTCCTGGAAAAAGGAAACTATAATTGGACTGCTGAAGAGTCTTTGAAAGAAATCAAGGTAATCTATTAGTAAGTATCCGTATACATACTCAAAAAAGATTGATTATAGTAATTTTCCGGGAAATCGCAAAATTGAAAGAAAAGCTAGCCCAGCACTATCGTTTTTTTTTTAACGAAAAATTGTGCCATACGTGTACAAGCTTATGCCGTTGAAATTTTCAGGAAAATTTTTCTAGTTTCTCGAAAAATGAAGATTTTGGATGAAGCCCAGCACTTTCGTGTTTTTGTTGAAATTTTTTTTATATAGTTGTGCTACATTTGTGCCCTTGAGATTTTCAGAAAAAGCTTTTAACTTTTCCTTCGAATGGTAGATATTAGAAAAAATCAGTGATAATCAAACCCTCCATGCACAACAGACGATTTGTCAAGATTTGCATAGTGTCATAAATTATGAAAATAACAATGTTGCCAGAATTCCACTTTTAGGAGAGAATTCTCTCGTTAATTGAGCTTGATGAAGTCCAGCTTGGATACTCGATGATTGTTATTGTTTCTTAACAAACCTTTTTCTCTTCAAGAAAGTGAGTCAGACAATACTTTAGCAGATGAAGTCAAAATTTCACCTTTCACTGTTTTTGCACTTTCACTGTACGACAAACTTCTTTAGTCATCAGCTATCCATACTATAGTTAAATTTAAGATTTTCCTTATGAAACTTGAATTCTGGCAACACACTGTTATTTTATACACTTCAGATAATTTATGACGCTATGAAAAACTTAACGAGTTGTATATTAGTGCTGTTGCAATGTACAGTGATTTTCGAACAATCTACTTATTTTTTCTAAAATCCACCATAGAAAGAAAAGTTGGAAGCTTTTTCTCAAAATCTCAACGGCAGAAGTCAGCACAAATAGATCAAAACTACATAAAAAAATTTCAACAAAAGAACACGAACTTTTCTCGGAAATCTTTCTTTTTCGAGAAACTAGAAAAATTTTCTTGAAAATTCCAACGGCACAAGTTTGTAGATACACGTGTAGCACAATTTTTTTATATTTTTGTTAAGAAAGGACGGTAAACGTGCTGGGCTAGCTTTTTTTTTCAATTTCGATGAATTTCCGAGAAGATATTTACGGCACAAGTCAGCACAGATGTAGCACAAATTATTCCATTCATTTTTAGGAACGAATAACACGAAAGTGCTGGGCTAACTTTTTCCAAAATCTTTATTATTCACTAGAAAAATTTTCGTGAAAATATCAATGGCACAAGTTTGTATACGTGTAGCACAATTTTATTTATATGTTTTTGTCAAGAAAAAACTAGTGCTGGGCTAGATTTTTTTCAATTTTGGGATTTCTCGGAAAATTCGACGAATTTTTGAGAAAATATTTAAACCACAAGTAAGCACAGATGTAGCACAAATTATTCCAATAATAGTTATGAACAAAAAACACGAAAGTGCTAGGTTAACTTTCTTCTTCATTTTCGATTTTCTGGGAGATAAGAGAAAATTTCGCAAAAATTCGATGGCACAACTGAATACATATATAGCACAACTATTTCGGGCTTAAAAACGAATTTTTTTTAAAAGTGCTGGGCTGGTCCATTCCATACATTTTGTGGAATATCTTGAGAACCGTATGGAATTGAAAAAAAAATTCCACGCACAAAGCAGCACAAACCTAGCACAATTCAGCACAAGAATTTTTTTTTTGGAAATCGAAAAGTGCTGCCCCAACTGCACACACATGCCCCTCGGTCAGTTCGTCGCCCTTTCCAATATGCTCCGAGAGAGGGGTAACCTTCTCCCTCATAGCGATGGCCCTGACTGATAGTCGAATATGTATTCTGTTTCATATACCGATAGATTCCTACCTTGGATTTTGTACCCACAAGGCGCTGAAAGCCTTGAATATTTGTTCTAATTATACCTACCCATATCCCAACTCAATTGACTAGACTCTTTCCATCTGTAAATAAAAAGACACTGGATTTAAAGATACTGACAGGGAGGATATCGATCAAGAAACTGATCCTCATACCCGTTAGATATGGGTTAATGAAAAAACGTCACGATATTAAGAAGGAAATTGAACTTCTACGACTCGGATGATTGGAAACTTGAGACAGAATTCCCCCATTTCCCATCATAATTCGCATGCTTTCTATTCAATTCGAACGGGAAATAAATCAACCGATTACTTTCAGTTTCACGTTTCTCACAATCAGATCCACCAGAGTAGGTATCACATCCAGATAACGAATCGGAGATTATCAAATTAACTTGTTGTTACAAAAAGTTAATGGGGGGAACCGCTAGGCAAACACCCGGACGGTTTATCCGATAATCGAGGCGGGGGTGAGGGCTGCGCTCAGCTCCAGAAGTGGACAAACGCCCGCACTGCTAGAACAGGGGTGCATGAACTAGCGCCGACTGCGACTCGCTTTCACCTGTGATACCGGTAGTCGTTAGACCAGTCGGCGAACAGACAGAGAACCCCCCGGGTAACAAGCAACAGCTGTCATTATTGCTTTTTATTTTTATAATCTTGAAACAATATAGGCGTCCACATGTTGCCGCCCAAACTCGATCGTAATGGCTCGTCAGTCGCGTTTGTCCACGGATCGTGGGTCTGTCTGTCTGTCAGATGTGGTACACCTAGTGGATGTATCGTTCAAGAGGTTTATTACCTGTTGCGTACCGATGTTACAACTGTAATGGGTGTTTTTGAAACTTGGGTGGGATGTTTTGCGGTGTTAGCCATACAATACGATCATTATGGCAAAACATATCGACATATAGGTACATTATAATTTTTCACGGTCATTTAGCATGATTAAATTGTCCAACCACGTTCATTTCTTTGAAATAGGATCTACAAACACTTGCATTCTTATCGACAGATGACACAAGGACTGGTCATAAAAATTTTTGTCTTAATTTATGTTTGATCAGGATCAGTTAGTTAGTTAGTTAACTCAAAAACATTTTTTGATACCATACTAGTGAAAAACATAAACGAATGAATTCTAAAAAAAGAGGCGTGCAACTTTCAGCCCCGCGCTAGGGGCTGTGGGCTATATGTTACAGTAGGGGCCTAATGCTACAACAAAAAACGAACACAGCATGAGACTCATCTTCTCAACTTTATAGAAAATGAAGAATTTTTATAAAAATGAATTGTTATGCCTACAATATCAACAATATCCAACTTCATTGTCCTTAGAGCTTTTTAAACAGGCTTTTAAACGAGTGGGGACTTTGTGGTGGTCCGTAATTCAGAGCTTCGTAACCTGACCGGACGTTTATTCAGGTATTTGAAGAATCTGAGGATTAATATCATTCGAAAAAACCTTAATTTTTAATTTCAACTAAAAATTGTTCGGAAATGGAACGAGCTTCATGAACAACAATATAACTTAGGAAATAATTGTAAACCCTGTGTATTGAATATCATATATAAGTGTGAGCTATTGAAAACGAAAGAGTGTCTTTAGTTCGACAAAATTATGTATATGAAAAGCTCGGACGCTTCCTTTTTTGATACCAAGTGGACAACTTCTAATATCGAATTCAAAGCCATATCACTACAAACATTAGTGTTACAACCCCTCTATACTCTACAGGGCGAGTCTTTGACTCGAACAAATATTGTAACAGGCAAAAGAAACTCTTTTTCTTTACCATTTTCTCCAAATTGGCTCGGTTTAAAAGATACATGCTCTTGAAAAACCATAAAAAAATGTTATTTTCAGTTCTATTTCATAAACGGTTTGATCAAATGCAGTGAAACAGTTCTTCATTTATTTGATTAATCTTTTTCGAACACAAGATATCACTCAAGTCTTTCAGTTTCCTCATTATGACCATTACGTATCATAAAAATACCAAAAATCCAAAGAACCCAACTCTGGAAACTAAGTTGGGCGCTATCTGATGAATTTTTGGACGTATTGTAAAATAAAAGTATTATATTATTCATATTTTCTCGTATAATGCGCCGTTTTCGAGTATTCTGATGTTCAAAAATTAAAAAGTATCTGTGAAATTTGAAAAATTGGGTTTTTTGGCTGAATACAACTCTGTTTAAGATCAACAGATGTGTAGTGTCACAGATTAAGCTAGTTATTCTGGAGGTAGTTTTATTTTTCCAGCTTATTATGAAAACTTAAAACGGCTATATCTTTTTATCAGAACCGAATCGGAAAAAATGGTATGGGAAAAAAGTGTTTCTTTTGACCTCAAGAATCTACTGTTAAAATATTTGTACGAGTTGAAGACCCACATTGTATATTTTGAATAGCCTTTCTATTGTGAGTTCAAAATATTTAATTTTTTTTATTTAATCCATTCGTTTTTGAGATTTTCAAATTTAAATTTCGTAAGGAATTGGTCATTTCGTTAAATATAATTTTTTCACTAATTTATTCTATGGTTTCGACGATAATCGTTAAACTGCCATACAGCAGACAACATTACAATTAAGGTGAAAATACTTTAATCATAGGCAGAAAGAACTCAAATAATCTCTTTATTTTTCAAAAATAACCAGTCCGGAAACCGTACAGCAAATTTATTATCTAAATTGCAGTATGAATGATTGAAAATTCGATTGATTTAGACAGAATGCTTGAAGAGGAAAACCAACGTTCTTTAAAATTCAAACGTAAATATTTCGAAATCGAATGAAAATAAATTAAATTTTCTGAACTCAGAAGAAAAAGGACTTTCAAATGAAATATCTCCTACCTCATCTTCCCTTTTCAAAATTTATGGTTTCGGGGTTGAAACACAAAGGTTTGAACCGATACGGTTTTGCATTTGATCTTATGAATTTTCACCCTGTTATCCAAATTTAACGAGTCCTAGGGTTTTTATATAATTCGCTTCTGCCGACCTATTAGTAAAAAACTAATTAGATTATCTGTAAGAAGAGAAGAAATTCCAAAATTTAGACTAAATAGATTGTATACAATCTGGTGCCAATTGAAAGAAAAGCTGAGATGTGTATAGTTCCCCCAGAAACCTCTTCTTCACCAATAGTTGCAGGGATAATCTCTTTAAAGGCGCTACCAGGCATTGCCCATTGGATTGCCAATATTATTATATTACTATTGTAATTTTTAAAAGCTTTTCTAAAAAACTAGATACATCGATTCTCAAGATACGGCAGTAGCGTCTCGTGATCATCACCAAGGAGGCTAAAATTTTGATGAGTAATGGATTCAAGTATTCTCAGACATCAATTATATTTCTTCAGTATAATAAAAAGTGATATGAAATTAATATCGTTTCCAAAATACAATATTTTTCGTTCAGTAAAAACTAGCGTGAAGTTGAGAGTTATTTTTTGCCAGGAAAATCTAACTGACTCATGAAAATATTTCTCAGAATCCAATGTAAAATAATTCACTAATTTTCTCTTTTTGATGCGTTATATATTAAGCCGAGAATTCTCTGGAGAATTCTCTACAAAATTCTCGCAAGAAAACGGCAGAGATTATTTAGTACGCAACTCAACAAAGAATTCTACCGAAAGTGCGTATGTAACGGTACATAATTCACGGCGCATGAAATCTCGAGTAAATTTTCTAGAGAATTCTCGGCTGTTGCAAACGGGCTTTAGATCCAGCATCATCCCCTGTCAATAAAATCACAAAGTATTCAAAATTCGAGTTTAGCACGTTACATTCAAATTGAAATCAATTCATAAGATTTATGATAAGTCAGAAATGTATGTATATTATAAATTCTGGTGCTCAGCTACATGAGGAGGCTTAGCCTTTCTTTAGATTCGATTTTTGTACACTGTCAAAAATTACACGAATGACACTATTTTGATATCAGTTTTATCCTCTCCCAAAATAGCTCCTGATTTTTCGTAAGCTTCTCTCGATATTTATCCACGGCCAATTTTTTTGAACGTTCTGGTCCATGTTCATCATTTCGAAGTGAACTTATCTCATAAAAAATTCGGAATTGAATTAGATTTCATCTTTCTTGGATAAAAAGTGTTGAAAAACTACATATCTATATCATTACATGATTTACCAAAATTAATAGCAGTGAAAAAATGAAGAATGAAGCAGGTATCCACAATATGGGTGTCCAAAACCACTTCCCATTCACGAGCGCCGAAAGTGTTTTGGGATTGTAGTCGGCAAAACAGATTCACAAAGCCTGTCTGACTAATAGATGGGTAGTGGGAAAGGTCCGACTTTTATTATACCTTCTTGAGCGGTAAAAGAACGAAGGAGTCTTGGCAGATAGTAATTCGGTGAGAAAATATTTGCACAATGATGTAGACAGAATATTTGTTACCGATTCAAAACTCGTTAGGAGCTTGTTCGTCTCTGAATGATACTTCTATTCATTGATGAGGGTACGAGGATTGAATTATCTAGGGTTTTTATGATGTATAAATTGAAATTTGTTCAGTAATATCAGCACCCATCACTTCCAACGAGTTTTTCACAACGGAAAGAACCCCTAAGAGCAATTTTTAGCATATTCATCAAAAGAATTGCGAAACTTTCAACAAAATGTGATCACTGGTCTTCTACTGCCACTCAAGATTCTTGAGGAGGTTGCCTTTCCGCTTTGGTAGATGGACATTGGACATCACGAATTTGCAACCAAAAGATGTTGGTCTCAAAATAAAATTTTACTTTCCTCGGCGTACTCCAGAAGAACTCATACTCATGTAGAGATCGGGGCAAATATATTCTTGGCTTATAAAATACAAATAACTATCTTGTATGGTTCTTATACACTAAGTGTTGCTCCCCAGATTCGGTGTCCATGGTTTGGAGATAAAAAGAGAATAATGTTCGTGGTTGGTTTGTTAAAAGGGAATCTTGATAATATCGAACTGTGTGCAGAACTGCTTTTGTTCCTAGATAAAATAGCACATCAAAATAACATACCAATGTTTATGGTGATGAGTACAAATTAATCTGGACCAAAATTAATCGATAGCTTCGGTTGCTCAGACATTTTTTTGATGTAGCAAGATAATGATTTATCCCCCTCACACCAACAACATCATGACCATAAAACCGAAATAAAATCAAACACCATCAGTCTAAAAATGAGAATTACAGAATTGAAGGTAGCAAAAGATGTGGGTATAAAACATAAAAAGCAAGGGACCTACAAGGGATCCCTGTGGCTCACCTACCTAGAATGTTTCAGATGGGGCAGGCAGAACAGGTCAAAATGAGGAGTTTCACCAAAAATCACATATACAAAACTTTCAAAATGACAAAGTTGAAAAAAAAATTGAAAATGGTTATTGAAATAGATCCTAATACTACCCTAGATCGTTTGTTAGCTGAATTATGGCAAAGCAGTGGGAAGAAAACATTTTTTTCACCCTAAATTGCACGATACAACAATTATGATTCTCTCAAAAGTGACCTGATGCATCTAATCCGATGAACTTGGTACTGAACCATTCATTGTCCAGACATATGTTTATGTTTTATTTCGTTTTTGCGATGCTGGAATCACCTTCCACAGTCCCGTACTTGAAATTCAATGAAATGTTGTCAAACTTCTAGGGGTTGTATCTCAGCCATATTGGATATTTTATATAGCCAATTTTTGGTTAAATGACTTATTGTGATGAGTTCTACCTTCTGTCAAAAAAAAGCCTCACCTTCGAAAACATCCTGTATAGAATTTTTCCAGGCTGAAAGGTACTATCTACTTGAAGTGCATTTGTTCATTATATTGTCAGGATACTTAAGTATAAAAGGTGCTGTCCTTTTTACTACAATAGTGAGATGCTCAAATCATCAGAAGCAGAAGCATCTGTCTTGATATCAGGTGAATATTCGTTAATTAATGCCTCGTAATTTGTTATTTTTGGTGTTGTTGTTATAATTGAACTGTTTATATCAAATTGACATTGATATCTATAAAATCTAGACCAGATCTAATGGATTTTGAAGATTAGATGGTAGAAAGAAAAAAGGTTCTATGATATATGCACTTTCAGCGGTGGGGAAAACGCCTGCAGGTTTTCGACGATATAAAAAAAATTGTCAGGTGTACATACCCAAGTGTGTCAGATTAATTTACTGTATATGCCCTTCGTGTCTCTGATAATAAATTCAGTTTGCGTGGTGGGGCTGGCCGTACGGAAGAGTTGAAGAAGGTAAAAAAAATTATTTGGAGCGTGTCACATTTTAAAAGATATGTTAGTTGGACCCAAAGGAAGCTACTTTTCAAGGGACTGACAATTTGGACGTGACGCAAGGTCACAGTGGCGTTTGAAAATGCAAAAAAAAATTGTTGTACCTACTCGAGCGTGTCAGATTTTCATACAGATGGTTAATCTCGGCGTTTCAGACGTGTTGTCCTGACACTAATCAGGGAAGGTTTTCTTAATCTGACAGTTTGAAGATGATAACAAGGAATTTTTTTTTTAATATCTCCCTTCCTGTACCTCTAATCGTTTCTGTATTCATTATGGAAGTTGAAGATAATAAAATTCTATACAACTTTTGTCTGAAGCAATTTTACATACTCTTAACCGTTTTCGGGCTAGAGGGCGATGAGTTGGAGGATCTTAGCCACACATTCGAGAGGCCAAGATCAGTGTAGAAACCCAGTATAATGAACATTAATCGTCATATATCTCAAAAACATTCCAAGGGAGAAAAAATAGCTTCGAACAAAATTTGTAGAAAATGTTATAGTCTACAACTTTTATAATGAATGCGAAAACTATTTGAAGCCCAGGAGTGGAGATAATTCAAAAAAACTGATATTTGCGACCTTAGTGACCAATTTTTATTGTTTTGGCTTGCTGAAACGGTCAGACTATATTTTTTCCGATATTCTCGAATCATTAGCTTCAAATTGAGAAAAAAAAGCCAATGCGCTCGAGAATGTACACGTGACTTCTTTTTTTTGCAAGTTTGGCGCCCTCCCACTCACGCTTAAATTATCAGATTAAGAGAATATATACTTTTCAACATGTAATTAATCACATACATATCAATCTGATACGCTCGAGTATGTACAATGATCGTTTTTTCTTACTATTCTGGCAGGCTGTCCTAGACAATTCCCTCTATTAACAGGACTAATTTTTGGTAGAGATACTCTACTGTGCCATGTGAAGGGTGAAGAATGTACTAATTTTTTTCCTTGAAATTGCATCATTTTGTAAACCATTTTTCGATAGTTTTCAAAAAACTATGTCATAAAAATGTAACCTTGAAGCAAAAACCACTTCTCAATAAGAAACTTGGTCTTCTTCTCTTCATCCTTTCGGCCAGCTCCACTTTCCCATAAATAAGTAAAAAGCCACTCTAACCTCGAGGCCGGCTATTGGCAACTATTTCTCGCATGCAGCTCCTGCAGCTCCGTTTTCCAATTGCCGTAAAAGCAGAAAAACAGAACAAAACGCCCGGCATGACAGTCCGACTCACTTGCGCGGTTTCGGCGGGTCGCTTAACTGGTATTTATCGAAACGCAAATTTAATAAACGTGAAATGTTGCACAAATGTACCGCCAAGTTTCGAGTGCAGCGGAAAAATGCGAATTTATTAGCTGTTTTCGAAATTGATACATTATCGCGTGTCACGGACAAAAGCCGGCGGTTTTCAGTTTTATGGACTGGCGCGTGAAGAGGGACTGTTTTGGACATATTCATAATATGCGAAATGCTGGCAGACCGTGGCGTATCAGGAAAAACCTTTAATTTACGAGTAGGGCTTAGTCTGCTTTTGGAAGCAAAATTTGCATTGGCTGCTAATGTTGTCGATATTTTGGGGAATTTCATGCAGTGAAAAGTGAAACAAATACTTTTGGTGGAGTGTACGAGTACTTTTCATGCCATTATGCTTCCCTACGTTCACCAGAAAGATTACGACAAAGAAGGTACACACTTCGACGTCTGAGATTTTTTGAGCGGGCAGTTCTCCAATTCTTGTAAGAGTGCACGTTTACAGTCCACAACGAATAAGGGTCCTAGTGATATTCAGATATTCAAACGACACTGAAACCGCAATTCGTCATCGCAAGCCTGCGATGACGATTTCGCAAGAAGCGAAACGAATTACTGGTGTAAAAAGTGGAAAATCATGCTCAATGTGCAAAAGAGCCAAGCTTTATTATTTCAGGAGAGAAAACTCCGAACCAAAACAAATCTAGAGGTTGATAGATAGGAAATCAAGTGGAAAGATGAAGCTAAATACTCATGTATTACCCTAGACGAAGAACTGATTTGGAAAAGCCATATTAAGCAAGATATCTACAAAACTAAAGCAGCGATGAATAGATTCTAACCCCTGTTAGAAGGAGCAAATTACAAATAATTGAAGCCGTTACTAGGCCTCAATTGACGTATGGATCATTTGCAAGGGGATTCGCAGCAAAAAGCCATATAAATGAACAGAATTCAGGCCACAGAAAACAAGCTGTTAAGATGCACACTAGATGGTGTGTCAGGATTGGACAGATTTATCGAGATTTAAATTGTGAAACCATCAACGAAAAGGAAAGCAGAGAAATTATTCGAAACAGCGAAAAATCATCTGAATCAAGAACTCAGCAGACTTATAGTCCACGACCCTGAGTAAGACCGTAAGATCAATTGAAGAAGAGATTGAAATAAGAACTGAAACTCATTGAAACAATTCCATGAAATTATTATTTCTCTTTAAAAAGAGAGAAGGAGGATGAAACTCATGAACCAACGATTTAAAGGCAAATGCCCGAAACAAAAGAAGATGCAGATTTAGGTTTTAGTGGTTCTCAAGCTCAGAAGAGTTACAAACACTGTCCCCTTCAGGAGAGGTGTGGTTCGTCTTTCTGAAGATTTCCCTGTTTTGTCAAAAGTTGTGGACGTACCTATAAATCTCGAAATGGCTTTTGTAGAGATGGTTAACTCTTACACCAACAAGCGCATGTTTCCTAGTCAACTCATTAAATTAACTCAAAATTGCGCTATAGCCGATAGCGCAGTTATCAAAGGTGGATTCAGTGAGGCGAGGGTATGCCCCCTTCCTTTTTAGAACTTGAGAGAAATATTTTTTCGAATATCGAAAATAATTTTATTTCGTCAAATAAAAATAAGTTTCCAACTAGCCAAAATTGCCAATTTTCGAAGTATTTTTTTCAATCACAGGGTCAGTTTGTGATCAAGGATAGCGATTTGAGCTCATATTAATAATAGATTATTGTATTATCAACACTGATTGAAATTATTCTGAGTAGTTGATCGAAAAATGATAATAAATGTAAATTAAAACAATTTTTTTTAAATAATTTTCATTACTCAGAATAAACCACCACTAGTTTGAAAAAATCATAATCATTTTTCAATTCTGAATAACAAAAAAAATGTAAAAAAAATGTTTTAATTTATATTTACCGTAGACTCGGGTGACTTAAGACGATTTTGAAATTCAACTTGTCATATTTCAAAAACGGTGACCTATTCTCATGTGAGAAAGAGGTTCAAATATGCTGAATGACTCAGACTATTGATTAGGATATATACCATGCTTCAGAATTCGGATATAAATTTTGAAAAAAATAAAATATACTTGTCCCAAGTCACCCACCGATTTGGGAAGCTTGGGACACAAGTTAAAATCTATTGATTTCTCAACTCTCAAATGAAATAGGTGACTTTGGACTGTGTATAGTGTTGAAAAAATAGAATTTGTGATTATATAGTTGAAATTTGGTAAGGAAATTAAATGATAAATCCCTATTACAGAGAAATTAAATATATTGAAACTCAAATGTAATAAAACAAAATAAAACAAGGGAACTTCGATTTCTTTTATTCTTTGGTGATTTCTTTGTGGAAATAACGTAAATAATAATATCCTGCTAAAAATCGGCATTGTCCCAAGTCACCCTATGAAACAACAAAATAAGAAAAAAAAATTACACATGCACAAAGTGAAACACATGTATAGGACACTAGAAAGTATAAGGGCCATAAAAAACGCGCTTTTACTCTCCTGAATTCGTTAATTTTTCCTGTCAATTCAAACGCTCTGGTCACGTCAAACTCAACAGGAATTAATTGTTAAACTAACCGAAAAGACGCTAGAAGATCTTATAAGTTTGCCCCTTCACTCATAAATGGTAAGAAACAAAGAAATCTGAAAGGGGGAAAATGTCCCAAGTTACAGGACTGTCCCAAGTCACCCGAATCTACCGGTACCGTAAACGGGACTACTTGAAAACGGCGAGGTAACTTGAAAATTTCACCCGTCACTGCTTAAGTCACATGCTACCGGCATCTAGTTTGTTGTGTTGGTTAATAGTGATTGTGTAGCTTTGAAAAAAGGTAAGTTTTATATATTCTTTATGAACCTGTATGCTTCCTATTACACAAAGAAACCTATGAGTAATGTAGCACAGCCACTTTTTTTTTTGAAAGAGACTAGTATTACCTTCGGCAATCTAACGTCAAAACATATATTTCGTGTTTAACTAGCCATTGTTGTAGAAATTTATTTTTTATTGTCATTTCAGGGGCTACTTGAAAATGGTGCGATTTTACAAAAGAAAGCCAGGAAGTCGAAAATACCGAGACTATGATAATGAAACTCTTCAGCCTGCGCTACAATTATATAGGCAGAGTGGCATCGTCGGAAAAAATGAAATAAAGAAACGGCTTCTCCAATACGAAATTTTAAGAAGAGGACAAATAAAATTTAAAGACTTAATTCAGAATGGTTGTAGTTGTTTTTCTTTATTACACCTTTTATATTTTTGTAATCAGGTTGTAAGTTCCTACTCACCACTAAATAAAAGTATTTTTTAGCCCCATCATGGGGCTACTTGAAAAATTTCTTTCAAGTTTTTTTTCTTCAATATGGGGTGGGCTAGAAGTTTTCCGAGTATGACACCTGATAGCCCTTACTCCAAAGTAAGCTAAAATAATTTTATTTTCGATTAACGTTTCTTTGTTACAGCGAGGTAGGACCTAAAATGTGGAAAAGTGTATAAAGTAGCCCCGTTTTACGGTACTGAGATTTTCGATTAATTATTTAGAATTTTTCTGGTATATACTGATAATACAATAATCTGGGATTAATATGGGCGAAAAACGCTATCCAATCTCAAATTGGCCCTGCGATTGAAAAAAATAGTTCGTTATTTTAGGTATTTTCATAAAATTCTAAATATTTTGGAAACGGTACATTTTTGCTGAACATTGTTGGTGTTATTCGATAGTATTTGGTCTACTCTATCGTGGTGTGACGTTTGATTCACTATTCCTCGGACACCCTGTATAGCATTTAGCAGATATAACAATTATGAAGATATATTTATTTTATATCAAAGAACACATTACAAAATTTCATATATATAATTATGTTGCTCTTTTAGAATATACACATGCATCACATTTACAACTACGATGATTTTTCTGGCAGATACGCGTGTCCAAGGTGACCTTTGGAAAATATTCCAAAAGATGAGGTCAGCTAAAAAATCGTCAAGACGGAACGGTTGAAACGAGCTCAATGAAATTTCGAGATGAGTTATGAGAAGAGTTGCTCCTTTAGAATGTGTATAACATTAAGCTCTACGATGATTTTTCTGGGATATACACGTGTCGAAAGCTGACCCTCGAAAATTTTCCAAAAAGATGGTATCAGTTAAATATTCATCAAGTAGGAACGGTTGCACCGAAGTGAAATTTCGAGATTTATTACTCGAAGTGTTGCTCCTTTAGAGCAACGTTTGTATCAACGGTTGGTTTCAAAATCAGCATTTGGGGGTAGTAACTTCACAGACTTCTCTTGAGGAACGAAAAATAATATTCTAAATTGAACAAAACACAGTTGAGTGCATTCATTGCTACAAATCATCGAAATAATCACTTCTGGCTGCATTTCACTGAATCAATCTTACCCCTCAATTTCCTTGAAAATAAAACGCCGCTAAACACGTGTAGTAATTTCCAATAGTTGTGATGTAATTTAGTCCTTGCAGTTCCCAGTGAATTTCCCTTGTTGTACCTCTTATCCCAAATACATCGAACAGCAATTCATTACTTCGTAACCGCAGCAGAACCTATCGCCTTTATCGATTCATTCAGAATAATAGCATTTTGGCGTTCGTTGCGTACCTTCAATTTGACGTCTTCCCTAAAACATTTCCTATCAATTCAAACGAATAGAACTTCGACGTCGAGCCATTAATCGATGAACATTTCAACTTTGATTCCTTGTATGCTTCAAAGATTTTCATTTAAATGCACTGGCGTCTACTGTGCCTGCGAAGCCCGCCGCCATCCGCTTATTCCATTTCTCGTTCGAAAGCAATATTTGGGGGAGTTTCATTTCGGGGATGGTTTCGGTTGGTGGAGAAACGGTTTCGCCGTGTTCGAGTGAAATGGGAACCGAATGAGTTGCCACTGAGGAAAACAGGGGAGAGGGGAGGGAAGTATACATTCCAAATAAAAAAAAATATATTGGAATTTGTGATTCCAAAGAACCGTGCTGATTATTTGGTTTATTTTGTTCTAGAAAGGTGGTGGAATTTGCTTCTTGATTACTCTCTAGAATGAAATTCGTGTAACAATTTGCAGCACTCAGTGTGATTACAACTCTCAATTATAATCAGGGAATTCATATTTTCCATTAAATTTATCATCTGAGGCAGTATGTTGCTGTTTTGATATATAAAGTGAGTAATAAGTATCTTGCGCACAAAATTGATCTTCGGCATTCACTATTAGCCCAGGAAAATTTGGATTATGGTTCTTAAAAATTTCTAACAACCTGGAAATCGTTTCGAACGATGGAGCGCATCTCAAATATCGACAATTTTTTGCCAAGGCTCAACTTTTGAGGACAAAGAAACTTGTTGGCCTTTTCTTGTTTTTTTACAATTTGCAATAGAGAGCATCTGATAGAAATTTGTTTTTGACTTCTTTTCTAAAATAGGAAACAAATTTTTAAATGACATCAAAATTATTCAAATCTTCCAAGTGGTTAAGACACAATCGATCGCCAAATTAGGATATTTTTTAAAACTCAGATCAAGAGCACAAATATTTCAACAGTAGATTTTTGAGGACAAAAGAAACACTTTTCTCATATACCATTTGTTCCGATCCGGCCCTGATAAAAGATATAGCTGCGCCACGCCTGGAAAAACAAAATTACTTTCAGAATAACTAGCTGAATCTGTGACACTACACATCTGTGGATATCTTAAACAGAGTTACATTCGGTCAAAGTACCCGATTTTTCGAATTTCACAGATATTTTTTAATTTTCAATTACTCAAAAACGGCGCATTATACAAAAAAATATGAAGAATACTTTTATTTTGCAAAACGTTCAAATATTCATTGGATAGCGTCCAACTCAGTTTCAAGAGATGAGTTCTTTGAATTATGGTATTTTTATGGTGCGTAATTGTCATAATGAGAAAACTGGAAGACGTGAGTAATATCTTGTGTTCGAAAAGGATTAATCAAATAAATGAAAAAGTATATTCCGAAATTCATTTCCTTCGATGAAACCGTTAGTGAGATAGAACTAAAAATAAGATTTTTATGGCCTGTATCTTTTGGACCGAGCCGATTCGGAAAAAATGGTAGAGGAAAAAAAAGTATTTCTTTTGACCTCAAGAATCTACTATCGAAACATTTGTACGAGTCAAAGATCCTGTATAAAATTTTTTCGTTACCTGACACCTCTTGGTCTTCGACACTATGAACATTTCGTAAGCATTTGAGGGCAGCTTTCTTGCAGGAGCATGCTGCTGAACAACCCTTTCTGCAGGTGTGGAGGATGTTGCTCAGTGGATCATCTGATGCCGGAAACAGGTCAGTGGTCACTAGATTGAGACCAGTTTCGATTGTATACCAGCCCCAGTTTTTTGATCTGGTATTTTGGACTTCCACATCTGCACCTGCAGAGAATCGATAATGGTTTATGAATTGTCGTAGTATGTGCTACCCAATCATACTCATATATGCATATGATATAATATGCTACAATATTGAATCTAGAATGGAATGAAAATAATAAGTGATCAACCTGCAAGTATGTTTCTGTAGGTAGTGTACTTGCCAGGTTAAGGTTGGTTTTGGAGAGGGTCTTCCCAGATGGTTGTTCGGACTGTAAACACATGTGTGGTGATTTCCTTTTCCTGGTTTATTGTTTTTGATTTTGCAATCCATTTCGAACTAGACTCTCTGAAAAAATGTTCATTCGATTATGAAAACAGATGATATGGGCGTGACAATAAGTCAATTTTTCCTTTTTTTAAACTGAGTAGGAACCGAAACCGGTCTACAGTTGTGTTTAGATGTTTTGACTTCTCTTGTATTTCAAACGCTCGTTCATTATCATTCATTCGTTCATTCATTTTCTTTGCTGTATCCCGTAACCGAGAACAAATCTACAAAAGAACTCAAAAAAAAAAAAACTATCGTTGCGAACATACTTAGAATTTCTTAGGGCTAATTGCGAAAGTGTGCCCTGCTGTGACTAAAGAGACCCAACCGTGACCTAAAGATCCTTCCACACTCCGGGCATGGATAGTCACCAACCAGATCTGGCCGCCGCTGTATTCTTCTCGAGTCTCTATTATAACTGTGGACCAAGGACCTCCACTGTGATCTGTCTAAAGCTAGTTGTTCCCAGTTTCCCAGTTATGATTGGCATTAACTGATTTTAGGGATAAGAATATACTACATATTCTTAAACCGCTTATACTGTCCTCCTGGTTTCCGAGCTCTCTCTGTAAATTCGCCATACAGAGCTATTTTGGGGAGTCTTGTGTCTTGCATCCTCAGAACGTGGCCGCTCCATCTGAGTCGGGCCCTCGTTACTTGAGTCTCAATTGTTGTACAACTCGCGCGTTGCAAGACTTCTGCATTCGAAACTTTGTGGAACCATCTGATGTGCATTATTTGTCTTAGATGACGTTGTTGATTTTGTTCAAGATGTTTAATATGTCGCCTGTAGGGCTTCCAGCTTTCGCATTATCGGATCGACAATTCTACGAAATTGTCGTATTCGGCTTGATATTTCTGAGGTGTCCAGTTGGCATTTGGAGGAGTCCTGTGTACTTCATTTCAACAAAATATGTTCATTTTCTTTCCCCTTTGATACATAAGAACTTTTATTTGAAACATTTTTTCTAAAGTATATAGTTTTCGAGATAATTCACTGTCGCAAGTTAAATGCCGCACAATGAATATACAGATTGAAGTCCCTAATTGGAAAACTGTGTACTGACATCCTCGGAATGAATGACGATCCTAAGAAAACCCACTAGAAAAAGAATATTCCGACTGACAAGCAAACTAACCCTCAATTTGCTCCTTCAACGCCGACTCGTGTATTGAAATTTAAATTGAGCCACTCCGACACTGTTTCCATCTATTCCGATGCAGTGTCCTGGGTTCGGTGGCACGTCTTTCCCAGCTCCACGCTACGCAGTCAACTCCGACCCAAAAGACGACGGTTTAAGGCACGTAATCGCAGAGCAGGGGGTTCTTTATCGCACGCTAGGCCAATAATTTGTAACGTCAGATCTGTTGTTAGGTGGCTCGTTCCACTTTATCGGGGAATCCACGGGCCCGCAAGATAAATAGGACTTGCTCATATTGAAAATCATCTGTTGATGAAGGATGGACGCTTACGATTCTGACCGGACGATTAGGTTCCATTGAATTAGCCGTGTAGGAACAATCCGCGGTACTGTGATAGGCATATTATGGGCGTAAATGATTATAGGGGTATAAATCTATTCGTTGGGAAAATGAATTAATTCATGGAGAAATGACATTAGGACATCCAACAATGAGAGTGTTCATTCAAGCTATCAGTTCTTATGGCAGAAAAGCCGAAGCAAGAAATTTTAGGGTTTGGGCCTGGAGGTTGAAGTAAATTCGAAAAAGCCTGTGTGCGATCGATGAAAATCAGATATGCCACATACATTCATGATATGCAATGTTTGAAACCTTTCTATACTCCATTCACTCTCATTTTAGCACTCGGTTGGCCATGGAAATTTACACATTCCACTCTGTGTAATACGAAAATGTGGGGTTATGACACTTGTCAAAATATTTTTGGGTTTTAAATCAGCGCTGTGTTGGCCGTTCTACGTAAAAGTCTCAGTAATCACGTTTTTTATCACAATGTCGAATCACTTCGGAAGATATGAAATCGTAAATATGTGACGAACATAATTGACGTTTATACGAACTGATAGAAGGCATACCAAATCTAGTTATTTGAATGGAAAATACAAGACATGATTTTTTAAATATATTTATTTTTGCTATGGAAGAAAATTGAACTACAGTACAATCGCGATACTCGCGAAAATCGCTCGTTCGAACGGCTCAATAGCGTAAACAACATTGTTTCTGCCAAAAAAGTGCAAACTAAGATCTCACAACTTTTTCAACCATTGTGAATCGTCGACTAAAATTTATTTTAGTTTGTATTTCAGTGACCTCCGGTAACATGAACAACCTCTATTTTGTGAACAACCCTGGTTTTATTCTGTTCACTTTATCGCGATTGTACTGTATTGACACATAATATGCAGTAGCTTGAGGAGAGTTAATGTTGGTTATCTTCTTTGGCTGAAGGTTGAAGACGTTACATCAGTTGTAGATTTAAAAAGTGGTTGGGAATATATAGGTATCTCTCGAAGGAATAGGGAATACTCTTTCTGACGAAAATGATGTATTTTTTATGAAATATCTTTGAAACGTCACATTTTGAAATAACAACCATTTCATCCGTTTCCCAAAAAAAGTTAATTTAAGCACTTAGAAATGAAAAATAAAAATGGGTATTTAAAATTCAAAGCGTTTCATGTGGATTGCACAAGTTGGCAACATCGACTGAGATATGCCTTCATAATAAAGGACAACAAATACATTATCTTTATGAGATAGACAAAGATGGCTGTATATGAAGTCTGCGACGAACGAGGAAGGTCGCAAAATTTTATGGGATTTTTATGGCCGGTTGCAGTTGAAGCTCGCTAGTAAGTAGGCGCCTGTAGATCAACAGCTGTTATTTTATAAACAAGCTGATCGGACATTGTTCTTTTCATTGTCTTGTATGCGTTGTTGCCAAATCGTAAACTCCGCACAAAGCGATTTAAATTTTAAAAACTCATATTTGAAGGATGATTTTGAATCATGAATGAAACTCATAATTATTCAGTTTAAACTTGCATATGCAGTGATAACCCAAATTGAGGAGAATTCCCCATTAACGGATAATTATAAGAATGTTATATTCTTCAACAAAAAATCATCTTGCATCAATGGAAGTCAAAATAATTAAAGGTTTCAAGGGGAACTTAACCTGTAATAAAAAATTTCACATGAATTAACAATTAACAGGAAAACTGGCTCGTATTTATGGCTGTTTATTTTTAATACTTTGATATAATAATTATACATATATTTATTGATTCCTTATGGCATTTACAATGTATAGGACAAGTCGAATGAAAAATAAAAAAATTAATTTTCTGGAACTTATTCTACGATAACATTCATCGTAATTTTTCGCATTCGTTCACCTCAATAAAGGAGATTCTTTGTCATCCTCTTCATTTCCAATCATTCTGATTATGGAAAGATTCAGCTAAAATATAAGTCGTTTAGATTCAGAGGAAACATTATATAAACTCATTTACATCGAATATCTTCTTTCTTTTTCAAGCATTTTTGTAATATTAATTGATTGATTAGTTGTGGCAACGGCGTTATTACATCAACGACATTTCATCAGTGCCAACCTTACTCCGTTTTAGTTACAAAAACTTGAGAAAATTATTTCATGGCCAACCGAGTGCTAAAACGAAAGTGAATGGAGTATACCTTTCAATTATATTTCAGAATCTCGACTCTATTACCTCGTTCAATTGAATGGGAAACCATAAGAGAATTTAATTTTTCGAAAATCTATCCCACGAAAACAATTTTTGAGGGAAAATCATAAGGGGTAGTTATTTTCAACCCTTAATGAAGTTATGAGATATAAAAAAATTGTGTAAGTAACATATACTTAGTGCATCATATTATGTATAGTTTTATGACTCAGTGTTTGTTAGAACCCGTAAAAAAAATTAAAAACTGTCAATTCGCCATCGCCTTCCAAAGGCTGAATGAAGGGAGATCGATTTCGAAAAAAATTTATGGGAACTACCCCTGCTTATTTTCATCGAGGAATCATCTAGCTATATATTTCATATAATTATTTTTGATCTTTTATTCCTCATTTTATTTTATTTTTTTATTCAAATCATTGATAGATTAATATCGTATATTCAAAAGTATTTTAGCATCTTCATTTATTATTATCACAATTTTTTGACTTTCATTCAATAATAGCAGATGATTACATGAAAAGTCCCGATATTTGTTTGTAAATTGCCTGTTTTATACTGTTTGTATTATAGATTATATCACGTAGGTACTACTACGATAAATAAATAAATAACTTTTTTTTTCACTATATTATAATAACTATTGCCATTCAAATCATGTTGCAACAGGAATTCGATGATTCCGACTAAACGTATTTTGAAAAATTAATAAATGGCTTTCAGATCTTGTTATTTCTAATTGTATCTTTCGATTTGTTTAAATTGTCATTCAGATAGAAACTGAAATCACATATTTTATAATTGATTATAAAGAAAAATTATACTCAAAACGTTATTTTGAATTTTATTTTCATTTTGACTAATGAAATTGATGTTTGTATCATCTGCAAATTTGTTGAAACTCTCAGTTAACTGAAATTTCTGTTCATCCCACTCTTACCATCATTATTGGGAATTCCAAACAAGCGATTCGTCAATGTTTAAGGACATATGTATCTCGTCCTTATAGCACGGTAAAGTTTTTGTACATTTCAAATTGGTTACGAAGAACAGACGGTGAATTTACTAACCTGCACATATAACCTCAAAATGAAAAGATTTTCACAAAAAACCAAACTTTTTTCCCCAGAGAGGACTCTTTCCACCTAGTAAGTTGATGAATTTATGAATTTCGATAACATTCACACAAAATTCATTCAGAAAATGGTTTCTGATTTCCAGTTCAACTTAGACAAGTTTTCTTAGCATCAATGTTGCATATTTAGCCATTGTATATAATGGAGAAGGCAAGAAGTTCGTAATAAAAAAAATATTGCTCCCTTTTATCAGCTGATTCAGAACATTATTATTATTATTATTATTATTATTCATACAATAAGAATTTAGGTCTAACCTATAAACTCAGAAATAGAAGAAAATATAAAGCGTTCACATGCTGAAACTTAGCTGAATACAAATAAAAAAAAACGAAAAAAAGAAAAACAAAATCACACATTCGCCCCACCACCAGTCCACCCATCAAAAGAGTTCTTGAACCCATTCACAGACTCGGCCCCCACCACATCTACAGGCAAACGATTCCAAGAATCGAAAACCCGGTTAGACAGGAAACTCTGGCGCTGTGTTGTCCGAAACTTTTCTTTACGCAGTTTGTAGTTATGGCCTCTCAAGTTGTTCGTGTTTCTCTCGAACATGCGGCAGAAATCTTCTCCAAAATGGCCGTGGAGCGATCGGTAGGTGATAATCAAATCTCCTCTTTCACGCCGATCTCCGAATGAAGGAAGGTTGAAAATGCGAAGGCGGTGTTCGTAGGAGGGACGATATCCACGATACGGAATACGAGTGTTCCAGCGCTGGACCGACTCGAGTAGGTCCTCATCACCCTTGGTAGAAGGCCACCATACTGGACCCAAGTATTCGAGGATTGGTCTTACATACATGGTATAGAGCATCCGAACCGTGGCCACATCACTCCCCCTGAAAGTTTTCTGTAGAGCATAGGTTGTTCGCCTGGCTTTAGCACAGATGTTAGAGACATGCTCAGACCACCGCAGATCCCCAGTCACTGTGAGTCCAAGATCGCAATGACTAGCTACATCCTTCAAAGTTGTTCCATCGATGTCATACGATCTACGAGGATTGTTCCTCCCAATATGCAGTACACAACATTTATCAACATTCAGGGGAAGGAGCCAATCCCTGCACCAATCAGAGATTGTGTTGAGATCACGCTGCAGAATGTTCGAGTGACTCAGCGGAAAGTTGTAGACTTTTGTATCATCCGCAAATAGTGAGCAACTTGAGCGAATCAGACGAGGGAGGTCAGAGGTGTACAGCAAAAACAGCAATGGACCAAGGACAGAGCCCTGGGGGACTCCAGAAGTGACAAAGTTATCCTTCGTAGAGAACGATTTGTCCACTCTTACTCGAAATGAGCGGTTGGACAAGAAGGCCCCTATCCAAGTCAATATTCTGCCTGTGATACCAAGATGTCGAAGCTTATGTAGCAGACGTCGGTGTGGGACTCTGTCAAAGGCTCTGGAGAAATCCAGATACAGCACATCCACCGGAAAACCCGCATCCCATGCTCTCGTCCAATCGTCCACACAGTGCATCATGTTTGTCAATGTAGAACGTCCTGGTGTGAAGCCGTGTTGTTCCTTGGGGATTATATCGTGTTCCGATGCAAACCGAACGATGTGATCGCACAATATTCTTTCCAATACCTTCGCCACTGTCGAAAGCAAAGAGATGGGCCGATAATTCAAAGGAGAGAACTTGTCTCCTTTTTTAAAAATAGGAGTTATGGAAGCTTTCAACCAGTCGGAGGGAAGTTTGGAAGCCTTCAGGGAACTTGAAAATATCATGCTCAAGGGTGCCGCTAGTGAGTCGGCACAATGCAGCAGCAGTCGAGAAGTTATGCCGTCGATACCAGGAGCTGAGTCCACTCTAACCTGCAGGAGATATTTTTTCACTAATTCCTCGTCTATTTCGACTTCAGATATTTCAGCAGCACAATGGGGGATCTGGACTTCAGGGAACGGACCATCCGGCTCTGTGGAGAATGAGGATGAAAATGTCTCAGCCAGCACATCCGCGACTTCCAAATGGCTACCACACATCTCACCAGAACCGTTGCGGATCAATGGAATGCCAACCTTGCCGCTCATGGAGGATCGTAGGTACTTGAAAAACCTTTTCCTGTTTCCTGAAGATGCAATTTTCCTCTCATATTCGAGCTTTGCTTGGTGTATATAAGTTGACAGGTGGTTTGAGTATGAACGATGAGCCTGGTAATCTCTGTCGGAACGGGTGCGGAGATACCTCTGCCATAATGATCTCTTTCGTCGGGCCATCTTCAACACCCCAGAATCAATCCAAGGACGCACTCTATTGTGTCTGACGACCCTGGTCGTAGTGCAAGCCGAAACAGTTCTGTTGACCACATTCAAGAACTCGCTCCACATCTCCTCCACGTTGTCATCGCCCCGGCAGACACCCGACCAGCCCTCAGCCAGCAGCATCTCATTAACCCTCCTGTAATCGGTATTTCGAATGACCTTAGAACAATTCTTGCTGACTGAAGGAAGATGGAACTGCAACTCTGTAGAAATCGTAAGGTGGTCAGACCTACCGAAGGGTGGTAGGTATTGTATGTCAGAAACTAAGTTGGAGTCTGAGACTAGGAACAAATCGAGCAGGGAAGGCGCCTGACCAGATCTGAACCTTGTAGGTTGTTCTATAACCTGTTGAAATGCTGATTTACTGACTAATTCAGCATATGGAAAACTGTGCGAACCGGATGAAGGCAGATGTCCAAGAGGCCATACAATATCTGGGCAGTTGAAGTCACCCGTGATGAATACATTTTCGTTAGTGGACAAAGAATCGTACAAGAACTGAACAACTTGGAGATCTGCTGGGCAAGAGCGCGGACGATAAATGCAGCCCAAAAGTAGAGAAAAATTTTTACTGGATACCTTGAGAAATAGGTTGTCAACTCCTGCCCAATCACAGTGGGAAACATCAAGTCTGAAGTTCTCCATGATAGAATTTTTCACATAGATACAGACTCCTCCGTGCCCCACCGTTATGTCACTATCGTCGCGATATAGAGTGTAGTCAGGAATGGAGAACGCACTATCACCTAATGTAGGTTTAAGCCAGGTTTCAGTAAAGAATAAAAAATATGGCTGATACGATTGAACATATGTTAAAATTTCAGGAAATTTAGACGACAACGATTGAACATTACTATATACTAAAGGCCATATTTGGAACTCATTTAGTTTTTTGAACTGTTAATACTCGATGACCCGGCCACGGACACTATTTTAGGAACTCCTTTCACATATTTTATGGTGATATGGTCTTCACCAAGCGATTGCCTTCTCTTCAGCTCCTCTCGAAGATTATTGAGTTCAACCACTTGATATTTCGTCTTATCGTCTCGTATTGAGACCCTGCGATATTGTTGGCTGGCATGAAGACGCGATTTGCTTCTCAAGAGGTTCCTTACAATTTCTGGGTTCGAGAAAGTTATCTTCAGCCACCTAGGTCGCTTCTCATCTTTAGATGGTAATCGCACGGCATTCACCAGATACCGGCTAGCTGAATCACAAATAAAATCAACCATTTCCGAAACCACCGTCATGTCCTCCGAACTGTTAGCCGTCTCTGGTACGTTCAAAGCTATCAAGTTATGGGACTTGGTTACACGGTCCACTACCTCAGATACATCCGCAGAAAAACTGTCAGAGCTAGCGGGCTTCAGTTTTGAATGAAGTTCTGCCACCTCGGCAGAAATATCAGAAACCCTTTCTGATAATGTATTATGTTCCCGCTGCATATCGTCCATATTAGACCCCAAAACCTTCAACGAAGAGTCATGTTGTTTTAAGATCTCTGTGTGATTTGCCAGAGCAGCATTGCAATTCGCAAGTTCAGAAAACAAATCGCCTTGTCGACTCTCTATGCGCTCAATACTAGACGTTATGTTTCTCATCATCTCCATTAGAGCATTGAAGTGCTGTAAGGTTAAAGGATTATTATTTTGTTCGTCTCCTTGAGAATTGACCAAGGTATCGTTACGTATTTGGCTAGAGCTTGCTGAGTCGCTACGAAGTAATCGCTGGTTTTTGGAACACAATGGACAGTTCCACTTCTCATTTCTCTCCACCAGGTAGTCAATGTCGCGATCAGTGAGATTAATGCAATTGGGGTGAAAATACTTGGAACATTTTGTACAGGAAATTGACCTGTGAGAATTTGAGATAGACTTGGCGCATGTTGAACATGTTCGCGGCATCTTTCGTAATGATCCGTATTATAATATTAAATCAATCGATTAAGATAGGGTCAGAGGAAACAAGAAATAACTCTTCACTTTCTTGGGCCCGTAAGAAAGTCTTCCACAGATAATTGGGTAAGCCACGGAATAAGGATGGTTGACAGATGGAACGTAAGTAATGTTCTTGCAGGGGTCAGACACAATTAATTCCCCTACTGGACTCGGGATCCTCAGATGCACCAGCCGCTAGAAAACAACTCGCGTGATGCGCCGGCCGGTCGTCTGTTGTGTTAGCTCCGCGGTATGCGTCGATACAAAACAAAACAATTGAATGCGGAGTAGCACAAAAAATAACTGAATGAAAACAAATTATGAAACCAAAATCAATTCAGATTCCCTTCAAAATGCAACAGTCTTCACGTCTGAAACTAAATCTTTACCTTGTATGAGATGATAACTGAGAACTCACTACGAAAACGAAGATTAAGATAGGAACTTCGGTACACACGTCTGCCTTCAACAGTGAACGTTGTTAGATATTGTCGGAATTTTTTTCATAAATACTTGATAATAATTAACACACTTGAATCCTGTTTCGACAACCAATCTTCAAAATTGAAAAAAATATCTATGACTGAGAAAAAAGGATTTATTTTACGAAAATCTCAAAATCCCCTTCAAAAATGACAATGACTGCATTAACTTTTTACTTCGAACTGTCATCACCATGTCGCTGCAATCTACATTTGAATTCCCAATGTCGGTCTTGCTTCAATTTGGTTGTTTGGTTCTACACAAAATTAACATTCCTTTTCAAAATTCTTGTCAATTGAGCTCCTAAAAATAGCAGAACGGCTCGGAAAACAGTTCATAAAATATATTTCAAAAGTTTCCAATGAGAAAGCTGTGACAACTTAACAGGTTCGTCCAACGACAAAATCTAAGCATTCAATTCAATGGGCCTTATCACCAGACCCAGTATAGGTGTATATCCTCGGGCTATTGAAATCCCTGAGAATGTTTAGTAATTTAGGTAACAATGAGCTCGAGCTACGGGGGTTTATACAGGTAACAATAGATTTTTCTGCCGTACAAAACATCTGGTTTGGTGCTCAAGGGATCGTTGTGCGAATTCACAAGTATTCGCCCTCACATCAGATAGATTCATTAAAATGCCGTTATGAAATAGTGGGAAAAATTCCGCGAATATAGCGATGTTAATTGCAATGTACACAGTAGCCTTATTGATGGGTCATCGATAATCATAATATATAGATCGTATATGCAAGCCTTGTTCGGCAAAATTATCGAGTTAACGAACACAGGCTCCTCACGATGTAAAAACATGTTGAATTGCCTGTTATAATTTTCCATCTGTGATACTTGCAATTGCCTTCTGAGTGGTGAAATAAGATAATAAAATGCTCATCTCTATCTTATAACCATTATTATTTATGAAGAGATTCGTTTATTGCAGCCAAAAGTGTCTAATTTCGAAGACGGAATTTTTGATGTAACTACTCAGTTAAATGGAAAATAAAATGAAAGCCCAAAAAAATATGAAAACATAAATGAGCATCAGCTCCTACAATGCAATTGGATTCGTCAAGTTGACGACTTCAACCGAAGGAATTTCTGGTCAATTGGTAGGTCAAAGTTGAAATACGGGAATAATATAGACGAGGAGAACATTCAATATTAATTGAATTTACATAGATTTTCATTCGACCTTCTGTAGACGTTGCTGATATGATATGTTATGATTGAATATTATGTTTAGATGAGGAAGAAATATTTTCCCAAGAAAAGACAAACAAGGCAAATAAATAGTTTCGAAATTTTTTAGTAACCCACAATTATTATGAGACCCTTCGTATTTTCGAATGTAAATGAGTTTCTCAGTAATGAACATTAGTATTGTACCTAATTGTTAGACGTTACTACCCGTTTATTTATTTCGGGATTGAGCATTACTCATATCTGGAGTTCATGTACTTATGTATATATTTTATTTCTTGACATTTTAAAATGAATATTGTTTGTACATACATATTTTCACCATTGTTGTATGTTTTTGATTTTGAATAAAAACGTCGGATTATTGATGATCTAGAATCCATAATACCTACCCCTCCGCTTTCGCTCATTATCTCATAGTTTTGCTTTTAAAGCCCGTTTGCAACAGCCAAGAATTCTCTAGAGAATTTACTAAAGAATTCATTCACTTTCGGTAGAATTCACTGTTCAGTTGCATACAAAATAATCTCTGCCGTTTTCTAGCCAGAATTTTGTGGAGAATTCTCGGCTGTTACAAAAAGGGGCTTTAGGAACAAAGGCAGAATTATGTGTTAATCAATAAGGGTGGATTTATGCAGCTCAAAATATCGAATAACAAAATTTCGAATGATATTTGTTACGTGATACATGTTATTTGATGCTACATAAATCCACACTTGGCCAAAATTTTATGTTGGCTATTTCTTTAATTTCTTTATTATTTCTTATTTCATCTTATGTTATTTCTTATATTTTTTTTATAAACTCATTCTATGTGAAAATAATTGATATTTGGCGTTTGTCTCATTAAAATTTTAAGAAATGGAAAACTATTAATTCAACGAGAGTGCTAATATTTTTGTTGAATTGAAGTTGAGTACAAATAGCCAATATGTATTATTTTGAAGGTGACCTCGGTTTATGTGTCAATTCCTCATATTTGTACAATAGTGACAAATTTTGGTATCCTACACACTGACATTATAAATATTACAAGTAAGTAGTATAGTATAGTATAGTATAAGTATAAATATTACAGTAAAATAACTACGTTGTTCTTTTCCCATATTTCATAATTCAGTTTTTTTTTCATTTGACATAAACCATTTATTTTTGATCTGGGATCTGAAAGATAAATAAAATTAGTTAGATCAAGTTACAAAATTATTCATCAACACAAAAGGAAAACAATCTAAAAAGTTGAGAAAATGCTAAGTATGAACTTACGTAAAGAATTGAAGATCTGAAAATTATTATGTTAACAATAAATTAATATGTTTAGAGTTGTAAGTGTGGTTGAAATGTTTATTATTTTGTTTTTGATGTATTCATTCAAACCAATGATTACTCTGCCCATATAGCAGGCTGTTTTCTCTTCTTCAATTTCGAACATATTCAGCAAGACAAAAAAAAATCTGAAATATTGGGAGAGTACTATGAACGTATGTAAAGAATAAGAAGAAAGATCTGAAAATTATTTTGTTAACAAGAAATTACTATGTTAAGAGTTGTAGCTGTGGTTAAAAGGTCATTTTTTATTATTTTTTATGTATTTATTCAAATAAGCGATTACAGTACTCACATAGGAGGCTGGTCTCTTTTATAAATTTTGAAAATATAATTGCTTAATATATAAGGTGACCAGCTTGACCAAAAGCTTTCGAAAAATGTCATGCATTGGTGCAAAACCCCCCCGAAATAATATAGGTACATAATATCAGGTTCAAAGGGTCTCACATTATATGTCAAAATCAGAAAAATTTCATTTCAACCCCCCCCCCCGAAAATCAACCCTGGCTACGCCCATGAGTTATAGGGTAAGGCAGTGTGGATATCATGCATCTCCTTTCAGTTTTTTTGTCAGGTTGTAGTAAGCTGTATTTCAGTTCTAGATCGAAACGAAAATTTTTATAAAAGACTGATATTAAACACACAATGTTTCTTACAATCTAATTAAAATAGGGGTTTCAATGAATATAAAATACAAAATGGATTTAACAAATAATTAACATATCAACAGCACCTACAACTATTTTCAAATATTCGTTTCTCCTCAACAAAATAATCATGAAAGCATTTTTTTAATTCATTACACAGGTTCATTTCTCAACTTGATTCTATATTGGTTTTTTTGCCTTGATACATAATTTTATACCTGAATCCAACCCTCTAATGGTACGTACTGCTCTCCTTAACCCTGAAGACCATCAAAAACATGATTCAATTTGCTAAACTTGATGATATTGCTCAGACCTGAATCCCATTGAACAAATCTAATATAAAGTCTTAAAAATAGAAAGCTAACCTTGATTTCTGGTTCCTAAAAAAATTTATAGAATACTTGAAAGGGTCCTGAATCTGGAACGAATAATAAATAACTGAATAAAAACAATTGTAGCTCAAAAATAGGATTTTTCACATCAATGAAGAGATTTTACTGTACCACGTTGAAAACGTGCGTTTATTTCTTGAAAGTCCAATCGGGAATTTCCCGAATTTCCACCGAACAAATCGAAAATAAAGGAGATTAAACTGTTCATTTTGGTTAATTGAACGGATTCAATTTTTTCGAGTGCGCTAACACCCATAAGACCCTTTCACGATCCAATTTCCTCATGCCGGAGAGTTCCCAATCACTGTTTATTTCGCACACATGCCGCAAAGTATTGATTACGTTTATATGCCCGTAGGTTTTGTTGATTGTCCAATGAAAGTCACCCTTAACTTGGGGTAGTGAAGCTCACATATATTCCCGACTCGGTCTTCGCCGCTGCGGTGTAATGTTTCAGGGGTCTATAAGGGGTTCAAATTAACTTGAGGGTTGTCATCTGGACCGTTCTGCGAGTCTGGATTGCATACTTAATCTTCGCGTAGTCCTGAGGCTCTTAATCGAAGACACGGGATTATTTGTTCTCGATTGGTTGATCACATAATGATGTAACTCCACGGGATTAGTTTCGTGTCGATAGTTTGGCGCCCCTTGTGGTTCGTACACGTATAATTTGGGTTTTGATCATATGGAATCGAACTGCTTCGCGAAATAAATTCAGTTGTTCGAAAAGAAAAATTATTGAGTATTAGAAATACAAGACTTATCCTCGTAAGTCTTGTATTTTGAGTATATTGAAAAATTCTTTGCCTACTATAGAACCGAACAAAATTTCAATGTCAAAATATTTTATTACTCAACATATTCTCCTCATAATTGGATACATTTATTACAGCGAACTTGCAACGTCTCTAGACCTTTAAAAAAATGTTTCTTCTTGCAAACCAGACCTCCACAGCTTTTATTACCTCCTCGTTGGAAGAAAATTTACGACCTTTTAAACTTTTTTAGTTGAGTAAAGAGATGATAGTCGAATGGAGCCGAATCTGGTGAATAAGGCGGGTGTTCTAGTACATAATTCAAACCCTAACGAATTTTTTGCATGGCAACATATGATTTGTGTGCAGGAGAGTTGTATTGCAAAAACAAAACACCTTTGGATAGCTTTCCGCGCCTTTTCCCTTTAATTTTTTCCCGTAGAGTGGTCAGTAGTCTCCGGTTATTGTTCTACCCTTATCCAAAAAATCAATCATGATTACTTCATGGCAATCCCAAAAAACTGAAGCAAGTACTCTTCCAGCAGATTTTTGGAAACGCAACTTCTAAGGTCTTGAAAAACCAGAGTGTTGCCATTCCATCGATTCTTGCTTTGTTTATGTATCGTAGAAATGTATCCAAGTCTCATCCATAGTAACAATTCGGTTCAAGAGGTCTACATCGTTTTCAAATCGAGCACAGATCGATGCTTCTACCCTTGCACGCTTCTGGTCAACATTCAAACATTTGGGGATCCATTTTGCAGCAATTTTTGTCATGTCCAAATTGACGTGAACTATATGATGAACGCATTTGTATGAAATATTCAGTGCTTCAGATATCCGTTTTAGCCCAATTCGACTGTCTGATAAAATCATGTCATGAACTGCATCGATATTTTCGGGGACTGACACAGAAACTGGCCTTCCCATCTTCAATGGAGAATTTTCCCTCTTTTCAAGCTTGAGGTCCAATTTTTCACAACATTGGTATTTGAAAATATTTCAGAAATGAAGTTCTAACTGACTTATATCCTCGTACAAAATTTAAAAGAGATCAAATTATTATATCTCCATAAACGTCTAATGGGACATCCTGTAAACGCCTTTGTTAAATATATAAAGTGTTAGTGCCATATTATCTTGTTCTTTCAGTTTTTGAATTATTGAACTGATATGGTCGATACTTGATGAAAATCTATAATCGAACTGAGTTCTTGAACCACGATACTCGTTTCGTTATCTGAATAGTACATTCAGGTGGGTGAAGGTAAGGTAAGGAGTTTACCTTCACCCACCTGAAGATGCTATTGTGATAGCGAAACACATGTCGTGGTTTAAAAACTCATTTAGTGGAAACGTATAATCTTTTTTAAGTTCTTTCAGTTCTATTTGTGTCTTTGTGAATTCATCAATTGTTCTTTGCACAGATCTACCCTAGAGGTAACCATGTTAAAATCTTGAATATAAGCCATAGCCATCAAAAAATTCTGTCAATCTCCTACACATACAGGGTGAGTCTTTGACTCTTTCAAATATTTTAACAGTAGATTCTTGAGGAAGAAACACTTTTTTCTTTCTCCATTTTTTCCTAATCGGCTCGGTTCAAACAGGCTGTTTAAAAACCATAAAAGAATGTTATTTTTAGTTTTATTTCATTCACGATTTTATGGAATGAAATAAATTTCGGAATATAGTTTTTCATTTATATGATAAATCTTTTTCGAACACAAGATATCACCCACGTTTTCCAGTTTTCTCATTATGACCATTACGTACCATGAAAATACCAAAAATTCAAAGAACTTGGACGTAATCTAACGAATATTTGAACGTTTTGTAAAATAAAAGTATTCTTCATATTTTGTCGTATAATGCGCCGTTTTCTATTAATTTCATGTTCAAGAATTGAGACGTATCTGTGATATTTGAAAAATTTGTTACTTTGGCTGAATGCAACTCTGTTTGAAGAATCCACACATGTCTCAGATTTAGGTGGTTATTTTGAAGGTAATTTTGTTTTTCCAGGAGTGACACAGCTCATTATGAAAACTTACAATGGCTATATCTTTTTATCGGGGCCGAATGGGAAAAATTAGTATAGAAAAAAATGTTTCTTTTGACCTCAAGAATCTACTCTTAAAATATTTGTAAAGTCAAAGACACATCCAGTATAATATTGGAAGAATAATAATAAAATAATTGTCAAGTATTTCCTTATCCCTTTTATATATATGGGATGCATCAACCCTATTTTCAGCTGTTCTGAAAAGATGCCATACTTGAACGAATTCTTTATTATATAGTGAAGAATACCCACCACCTCCTCTATGAATTCTTTCATAATTTTTGTTAGTATGTCAACATCTCTACACGAATGTTTGTTTTTCAATCTTTGAATTATCTTGGATATTTATTTTTCTATTGTTGGTTGAAGCAGCATTGACTTATCAGTTATCATTGTTTTTCATATTGCGCACAAAATTCACAAGATGTTTCGGATTCGTGTTAAGATATATAGATTCCAGATCTTGGATAAGAGCTGTTAAGGAAGAATGGTTGAGAATTTTCTCAAGAGGGTTTCAAACACCAAGGACAAAAATTTGCAATGAATTTTAGAGGCGTTAGATAACCCTGAATGGCATTTAAAATTTCAATCAATTACCCATCCATCGACCAGAAATCTCTCACTGCTCACGAGCTCGATGACTCTCGACGAACCCCTACCCAACATGGGCAATTTCGATACCCCAACATTCCTTACGATGTGATCCGATCCGCAACGATTTTTCTTATCTCCATTCGCCGATTTCGCCCTCGATCGGCATGCAAACAGGCGTTTCTGGCGGAAAAGAGAGGGGGGGCCCTAATTAATTTTAATTTATTTCGAACTGTAAAAGCCGCGGCAAGTATTTCCGAATCCTCCGGAAAATTGGGCTGTGGAAACATGATTCATCGTGATTCGGGGGTAATATAAGGCGAAGAATGAGCGCCGAACAAATAGCCACTCTTTCTTCGATTGAGCATCTACGGTCTGCGAGACCGACGGTGGGTGGTTTGTCTTTGACGTATTCGTTCTCGGAACAGAAGGGATTCGGGGCCATTTGTCCGGTGATTCCGGGATGTATGGGATTAAAAAACCGTTCGCCGAATTGAATCCCTGATACGAATGAATTACGGAAGGGGAGTTTCGGTATAACGTGAATTTATTGTTCTGTGTTGAAAATATGCTTGAATTCGCGATATTATCTAGATGGAAGACGATCACTGTGAATACAGAATAATATCCAAGGCCGTAGAAGCAAACAACTTGATACCGGAGGTGCAATTTCGATTTATTTTGAAATGAAGCAATTAGCAACAGAAGACATAAAAAAAATAAACTTACGAGGATATATTGAAAAATTCTTAGCCTACTATACAACCAAACAAAATTTTAATGTCAAAGTATTTAATTTTTCAAGATATTCTCCTCTTAATTGGATACATTCATTACAGCGAACATGCAACGTCTCTAGACCTTTTAAAAAAAATGTTTCTTCTTGCTCTGCAAACCAGACCTCCACAGCTTTTATTACCCCCTCGTTGGAAGAAAATTTACGACCTCAACTTTTTTCAGTTGAGGAAAGAGATGATAGTCGGATGGAGCCAAATCTGGTGAATATGGCGGATGTTCTAGTATGGCAACATGAGATTTGTGTGCAGGGGCGTTGTCCCGTAGAAACAAAAAACCTTTGGATAGCTTTCCGCGTCTTTTCTCCTTAATTTTTTTCTGTAGAGTGGTCAGTAATGTCCAATAGTAATCTCCGATTATAGTTCTACCCTTATACAAAAAATCATTCATGAGTCATCCATGGCAATCCCAAGAAACTGAAGCCAGATCTTTTCCAGCAGATTTTTGGACACGAAACTTCTTAGGTCTTGGAGAACCAGAGTGTCGCCATTCCATCGATTGTTGCTTTGTTTCTGGCTCGTAGAAATATACCCAAGTTTAAGAAGTCTACATCGTTTTCAAATCGAGCACAGATCGAACGCGATGCTTCTACCCTTGCACGATTTTGTTCAACATTCAAACATTTGCAGCAATTTTTCTCTTGTCCAATTTGACGTGAACTACATATATGATAAAAGCGTTCGTATGAAATATTCAGTGCTTCAGATATATGTTTCAGCCCAATTCTAAGGTCTGATAAAATCATGTCATGAACTGCATCGATATTTTCGGGGACTGACACAGAAAATGGCCTTCCCGATCGGTCATTATCTTCAATGGAAAATGTACCTCTTTTGAAGCTTGCAGTTTTTCGATTTTCACAATTTCGCTGGTCATCTTCTTTCTTTTAATTTATTGCGTAACTCTGGTTTACTTTTTTGACCTCAAACTTCACACTGACACTTCTGATGAGTTTCACATTTAAAAATTAACACGCCAATTGGCTCGTATTTATGACTGTTTATTTTTAATCTCCGATGTAATAATAATAATTGTATATTTATTGATCCCCTACGACATTTACAATGTATAGGACAAGTCAAATGGAAAATAAAAAATTAATTTGCTGGAACTCATTCTACGATGACATTCATCGAAAATCTTGTAGTAACTTTTCGCATTCGTTCACCCTATAATAAAATTCTCAAATACCACCACTTTTTTGGGTCTCCCAATAGTGGGAAATTCTTTATCATCTTCTTCATTCACAATCTTTCTGATTGTGGAAACATTCAGCTGAAATATAAGTCGTTTAGATTCAGATTAAACATTATATAAAGTCACTTAAATTGAATTTGTCCGCTACCTTCTGATATATTGTAGATATTTGTATATCTACTATATTATATTTATTATTTAATATTTTTATTATAATTTAATGAACGGACCAGAATTTTAAATAGCACTTCCTGAAACCCTGTCTTCTCTCTTTTTCAATCACTTTCGGCATTTTTGTAATATTAAATTGATATTAGTTGTGGCAACAGCCTTATGACATGAACGACATTTCATGAGTGCCAAACTTACTCCGTTCTAGTTACAAAATTTCATAATTTCATGGCCATCCGAGTGCTAAAATAAAAGTGAATTGAGTATACATCAAAATTTTTAAAATCAAAAGGCCTACTTACTAAAAAAAAATTTAATCTTTTTTCAGTTACTATGTATTTACCGAGATTTACTTGTTTAATTTTCATTAAAATAGCGTGCGTGTTCATGTCATATTAGTTACTAGGGTGATTCGTTACAACACAAATATTTATGTGTTCATCTTATTGAATGGATACATTACTATTAACCTCCTTTGGGAAAATCTCACAAACATTGTGATCTACTATTTCCCTTTAGCAATAAAGATCTACCTTAATATACTTCCTTTCATACTTGTATATACCACCCACAAATACCTACCAATCTACATATACAAACAACGGAAGAAGAAGCACTCCTAATGATTCAACTATGTATTTAAAGAATATAACGTTTCATTTCGAATGGAAATAGAAAAAATTTGAAACAGCAAATTTTACTCCTGACAGAAAATTTGATTGCTTCCGAAAAATAGTGCTTATTCAGATTAATAAATTATGCGCATGTAACGCCGAAAGCTGATAACGACTTCCTATCTCAGGTTTCAAAATCCTGTTGACTTTATCATAAAACAATATTTTAAGTCACAAAACGAATGAGATAACCAGTTACTTGCAGTGAATAACCATTATAGGTCATTACTGAAATTTTTGTTAATGGCTTAACAACCTCTCACGGTCACGCTTGTATTTCCGGCGTAGAAATGTACAATTAAATGCATGTACGAAACGTATTAATGCAACTTGTTTTTTTTTTTAACTGCGTTCATGCATTCATATTTCAATATGGATTACTTAGTATATGAAAAACATGTAATTTTTTCATATTTGAATACTTCGATCATCAATTGAATAATTTCGTTTGTTTGAAATTCACTCAACTGAAAATCAGTATTACAAAAGATTAATAAATGAAAAAGTTTTCAATTTGACCAAATCTGTATTTTTAGAAAAATTCGGAGAATCATTTTTTCCGAACCCCAAGCAGTCCTTGGGTGGGATGCCGTCCTAGTTATGAATTTGAACAAGCGCTTCGCTCGTTCCCGACATCAATTCCAGTGCTTTTCTCACTTTTAAAACCAGGATTGAGAAAAGGGTTTATTCTGCAAATGGTCGGTAATGTTCAGTTCTTTTTTTTTTCCTGAGTTTGAGGTCGTTTTTGCTGAAAACACATTAGACAAAATTTGTTTCACATCTTGCCATAAACTATACTTAATAATAATCAATATAAATACTTTCATCAGTATTTCGTCCAAATGAATAGTTCGACAAATCGTTGATTTCATTTTTAATTGATTTTGTTTCAGAGATTGGGAGTGAAAGCCCTAAAAGGTTTGTGAAGAGAGGAAAAGAAGCAAAACTTTGTAACGATCAAATGAGTGAATAAAAAACTAATTAAACTAAAAATATTAATCGAGGATATTAAATAGGCTTGAATCCTTGACTGTGATTTAAGAATTTAGAAAAGTAAGAAAAAAGTTTATTCAGTCCTTGTTTACTTAACAAATACCAGAAATAGATATATGTAAAATGAATAGGGGAATATTCTTCCAACTTTCAACCTAGGTATTTGTAACGTTGATTACTTAACAGTAATGTCGAATAAAGCAGCAGTTTATGACTCAACTGATTGACAAGACTATAGAGTTATTAAATACCATAATACCATCTCGCATGTATGCAAAATACGAAATTTTCAAATCGTGTAATTGAAATATAAAATACGAATTACAGGATTTTGACTATTTTCATTTAAAATACAAATCACAAAGAGATCAGGTGTTATGTAAATATAGAAGAAATAATACAGCAGCCTTTAAATCAAAAAAATTCTTTCGTTTATTTTTTATTTATTTAGTTTTTCATCTCATAAACACTAGATTTTCGAATATACTATAGTCCATTCAAGAATGATTGACTTCCCAGTAGGTCTTGAAAATCCAGGATCAGCTTAATATCTGGTCAGAAAAAAGCCTCAATAATATCTGTAGTTGTAATCACAGAACTGGAATATATAAATATAACCTAGAGAAGAAGTATTTGGAAAGAAGAAATATTCAAATTAATAGCATATTAATCGGTATTCGGAATTGATACAATAATGTTTCCAATTTGTACGAATAAATTAAGGACATACAACATCAGTACAACATTCAAATTATCTCAGTACATAGATTTACTGTTCATTCACAATATCAACCAGAATTCCACAACACAGAATCTTAAATTATGGGCTATTACCAACTTAAATTCGATTTTCCATAGCCAACCGAGATGTCAATCATTATTGAATGGACTACTTATATCAAACAAGCTCCATCACCACCATCGCACGTCGTAAGGCATTGTAGAGATACATGGTGACTGAATTTGATTATAAACTTAAGGAATAAATTATATAATAATTAGGTATACAGAAACTTGATAATAACCATTTAAAAATGACAATGACAAATGAAAATTGATAATTTAACGTTCAGTACAATATTACATGTGCATCATTGTTGCATAGTTTTTAAATTGACATATTTTGATATTTAGAGGATTAGAGGTTGCCATATTGTTTAAGAAAGCTACCGATCACAATTTTTTGCATAACTCATCCATTAATACCTTCGCTTAATCTATTTACCTATAGTCCATTCACTTTCATCTTAGGACTTGGTTGGTCATGAAAATTTGACACATTTCACTTTGTATAGTGTATAGTACGAAAATGTGGGGTTATGAGGCTTGTCAAAACATTTTTGGGTTTTAAATCAGCGCTATGTTGTCCGTTCTACGTAAAAGTCTCAGTTATTACGTATTTCATCACAATGTCGAATCACTTCGGAAAATATGAAGTCGAAAAATATGTGACGAACATAATTAAAGTTTAAACAAACTGATTGAAGATTGAAGGCATACCAAATCCAGTTATTTGCATGGAAAATACAAGAGAGCTGTATAATATCATAATATGAACTAGCTTGAGGAGAATTAATATTGGGTATCTTCTTTGGCTGAAGTTTGAATACGTAACATCAGTTGTGGATTTAAAAAAATTATCCACCCGAAGATGAAATGCATATGATGTAGTGGTTGGGAATAATAGATAATTACAAGAATGTTAAATTCTTCAACAAAAATCATCTTGCATCATGAAAGTAAAAAGAATTAGAGGAAGTTTCAAGACAAGATGAACTTCACCTTTGAACACATTAATTAACAATTAACAGGAAAACTGGCTCGTATTTGTAGCTGTTTATCTCAATACTTTGGTATGAAAATAATAATTATTTATTTATTGGTACCTTAAGACATTTGCAAATAGATAAATTTATTTACGGGAACTTATTCTAAGATGACTTTCATCGAAAATCCTGTAGTAACTTTTCGCATTAATTCACCCAAACATAAAATTCTCAAATGACACCACTTTTTTGGTTCTCCCAATAGAAGAAAATTCTTTGTCATCCTCTTCATTCACAATCTTTCTGATTGTGGAAACATTCAGCTATAATATAAGTAAGTAAGTAAGATTAGGTTAAGATGAAACATTATATGTATATAAATTCACTTACATTGAATATGTTCGCTACCGTCTGACGTATTGTGGATTTTAGATTATCATAGGGTAACTATTTGAATGAGCGGACCTGAATTCTAAATAGCATTTCCTGAAACCCTGTCTTCTCTTTTTTTCAATCACCACCAGCATTTTTGTGATAAAAATTGATATTAGTTGTGGCAACGGCGTTATGGCATTAACGAAATTTCATGAGTTGAGTGCCAACCTTACTTCGTTCTAGTTACTAGAACTTGAGAAAATTATTACTTCGTGGTCAAACGAGTGCTAAAATAATTGTGAACGGAGTATATGTAATTTATATTTAAAAAATACGGAAATACCTCAGATAATATCAAATAAGTAGATATGTGTAGGTATGTCCATTAATTAATGTAAGTAATTCAAATACTGTCCAACCCTCATGATAGGTGATCGACTAGAACCCATAGTTTCAAGATTTATTGTGAAAATGCAAGTTCAAGATTCACACTCTTGGAATTTCTACAGAACCTTTGGAATTCCTTTAGCACATTCCTCAAAAATATTTTTAAATAACAAGCAGATGTTGACAGCTCGTCTGTAGCATATCTTTTCGAACTGTTGGAATCCCTGGAGCTTATACCGATTTTGTTTATTAATATTTACTTCCTCTTCCATTTGTTTTTTGAAAAGGAACATTAATTTGTTTTATCAAATCAAAATGAGACCCCATCAAGTAAAGACCGACTTAATCAAAAATAATAATATCGAATAATATCTGTTTTAAGCGTAACTCGTTCAACTCCCCTATCAGTCGAATAATCAACATAAAAGCCATCCAGGTAGACTGCATTCACTCCGACATTGTTAAACAGGTAAAATGTAAAGATCGTTGGCAGTTGCCCCAACTGGAACAACCCACACTAACAATACCTGTTACAGAAACACCAGGATGCCGTCCCGGTGACGTTGTTGTCCGGCAGATCAGCTGATGCCGCTTTTGCCAGTTCAGGAAATTGCGATTGGATGGAGATATGCGTACGACGAATTTCGATGAAACATTTTGTCCAGATTCAGCGGGGAACGGGAATGGTCTTTATATTCGGCGAATGTTGATTATATGAAGCGTTTATGGTCTCGGGAGATAATTGAGTAGTAAACTCTAAAATGGTAGCTTCAAACAATCGAAAGCCATTTTATTACACACACCATTCAATTTCATTTAAGAACTTGATTGGTCATGGAAATTTGACACATTCCACTCTGTATAGTACCAAAATGTGGGGTTATGACGCTTGTCAAAACATTTCTGTGTTTTAAATCCGTGGTATGTTGTCCGTTCTACGTAAAAGTCTCAGTAATTACATATTTTATCACAATGTCGAAACACTTCGAAAAATATGAAGTCGAAAATATGTGACGAACATAATTGACGTTTATACAAACTGATTGAAGGCATAAAAAATCTAGTTATGAAAATACAAGTGATCAGTTTTTGAATACATATATTCATTTTTGTTGGAAGAAAATTGAATCATTGACACATAATATGCAGTTGCTTGAGGAGGATCAATGTTGGTTATCTTCTTTGGATAAATGTTGAAGACGTTAGATTGAGTTGTAGAATTTGAAAAAATCAACCCGAAGATGAAATGCATCTGATGCAGTGGTAGGGAATGGGTACCTATGGAAGGAAATAACGGATAATTACAATAGGAATTAAATTTTTCAACAAAAATTATCTTGCATCAATGGAAGTCAAAAGAACTGAAGGAAGTTTCAAGGCAAAAGGAACTTCACCTTTAAACAAAAATTTCACATGAATTAACCATTAACAGGACAACTGGCTCGTATTTATGGGTATTTATTTTTAATACTTTGATATAATAATAATAATTATATATTTATTGATCCCTTAAGGCATTTACAATGTATAGGACAAGTCAAATGAAAAATGGAAAAACTAAATAATAAGGACATTCATCGATAAATCCTGTAATAAATTTTCGAATTCGTTCACCCTGAAATAAAATTCTGAATTGCCACCACCTTCTTTCAGATTGTGAGAACATTATATAAATTTACTTACATTGAAAATGTTCGCTACCGTCTGATATATTGTAGATATTAAATTATCAGAGTTACCAACTATTTGAATGAGCGGACCTGAATTCTCAATAGCATTTCCTGAAACACTGTTTCTCTTTTTCAATCACTTTCAGCATTTTTGTAATATTAATTGATATTAGTTGTGGCAATGGCGTTATGACAAACGACATTTCATGGAGTACCAACCTTACTCTAGTTACAAATACTTGAGAAACTTATTTCATGGCATGGCCAACCGAGTGCTAAAATAAAAGTTAATGGGGTATAGGTAGAAACCTTTCTTCAGTAGACAACTTCCTTTTCTTCATTGGACGCTAGCTTTTCACAGAAAACTAATAGGTATCTGGGTGTTTTTGTACATTGTATACTCAATCCTGAATTGACATCTTTATTCTCATTTTTACTATTAGGTATCGTATCAAATTATGAACATATGGAATTTAATCTGAAAGGAATCCTTTAAGTTTTTCACTTTCAAAGTTTGGAGACGTATAGATTCCGAGAAACTTTTACCAGCTTGCAATGTTTCTTCGTTAAGTACTAATATTTACCTTCACCCACCTGAACATGCTATTGTGATAGCGAAACAAGTGTCAAGTTTAATTCATAATGCATCAAAATGGAATTTTTCGTAGTCCTCAACAAAAAATGAGATTTTATGTACCTACTAATTTCCAAAGGAAAAGTCCATTATTTTCGTCCTCAGACACTTTTCGTTCCCACTCGTCACTATGCTACGGCGCAGTACGAGAGCGGAGATTGAGCAATTTTCGTGGGTCCACGATTCAATGAAGAAAAACTGCCTGTCAATATAACTGTCATTTGCTGTTGTCAAATTAGTTCTTTACGAAATTCGGTAGATATTACGAGTGAATTAACAACGTGATTTGAAAATTAGGTTTCATAATATTGAAGAATGGATAGTGAGAGCGATATGGATTCAGTAAAACTCTTCTAAAGCTGTAAATTGGCTATACTACGGCGAAGTAGCGTAGGTCAGCAAACAGGTAAGTAGTTATAAAGGTATGTTGTGAGGTCAATGAAAAAATTTTATGTACACCTCGGCAAAAAACTGTCTATTATCTCGCCTGCATACTCAATTGGCAGAATATAAGTTTTTACTCTTGGTACATAATTGAGTATATTATCATAAAAAAAAATGAACAAAAAATTCGGTTACAGAATTTCGGTATCGGAGAATATGACCTCATTATTTGGGGGTAATCGAATTCAGACTTTATTTATGGACTATGGTGAAAATATACAGTGTGTTCGAAAACAAAGATATAAAATAAACTAACATTTTTTTAGTTGTAACTTCCTGTATTTGACCTCAAAAATGGAATGGCAAGCTCAAAGTATGATGAGTTTCTTCAGATCACTTTATAACGTAAAAGCACCATTAACGAGAAAATGGCGAAAAATTTAAAATATGAAGTTTTTTCAAATAGCAATTAATGAAGAAACCAGTTTTTTTGCCTAGACAAATTGGCTACTCTTTTACAGGTTTTCCTACACCTAAACATGATAGTTTATCAGCAATTTTCGATTTTCAAATCGTTTGTGGTGGGCCACCCGGTATATGAAAATCAAAAATTAATCAATGAACGATACGAAAAATTTAAATTTATCTCTGGCCTCAAATGTATTTCAATAGTAAATAATAATAAAAGTTAATAATAATAAATAGTAATTGTTTTCCTAATTGAAAAAAAGCGTACTCCCACAGTTGGGTGTACTACATATAAAGTAAACACTTATTTTTATTCAATTTTTATTTCACATGTTAACTAGTCGAACGTGTTATTTATTATAATGAAAATCTTATCAAAAACGATTTTTCATTTCGGTCTTTGAAAAAGATAATAATCTTCGAATTAAATAAAATTCAAATATTATTTGACATTATGAAATGTAAATGACATAAAAGCACAGGTAGAATATTGACTTGGGAGGGAAGATAAAAATCCACAAAAAATACATGAAATATTTCTTTTCAAGAGTTTGATGAATACTTCAACTGAAATATATTTTTCGTTGTCCATTCGAAAGGTTTATCAGATTTGATTGATAAAAAGCTGTGAATCGCATACAAACTTGTTGTATTCTTATTTCTAGTTTCAAATAAGAACATACCAGAAAAATAATTTCACAACTTCCCAATTACTGAGATTAGCGACCCAGAAGTTCGATTGAGTGCTATAAAAATAGTATAACCGATAGGTTAAAAATGAAAGTGGAGAAAGCTGCAAACGGTAGAGAGTGCATGTTCAATTCTGTGAAACATAGGATCAATGGAATAGTTGATTGAAAAGAAAATCGAGGACAGATGCATAAAATTTTCGGGTGTTACGCAGCATTGAAATTCTTGCGAGTTCCTGAGAAACTCAATTCGAACGGAAGAACATTTTATTGTGATACACTACGGCAACTAGTTGAAATGACCCCTGCCTCCTGCCTGTATACTAGTGTATACCCGAACGTAATGCCTGCTCAGTTCAGTTCCCTCGACCGTGTATTGACTTTAGTTTAGGATGTTATTATGTTCAGTGTGAGACTCGGATCAACCTTCTGTTTCATTCGAAAGAGACAAACAGCTTCGTTAATGAATAGCAATTATCAATATGCTCATCCAAAGATGCGAAATTTTATTATGTCTGAATGAATTGTCTCATTTTCGTCTCTTGAAACTTGATATTTAACTTTATCTAAATTTATTCTTGAGGTAAGGTAACTTAAAATAATGAAAAAAAGTCTTTCTAAAGAGAGCAATTCTTGGGCATGAAATTTTTTTCCTGAATGCCCAACATAAGAAAATATAATTCAACAGAAGATTCTTGAGGTCAAACGGAACATCATTTTTAGTTAGCTTTTTTTCCGATTCGGCGTAGATAAAAAGATATAGCCATTTCAAATCTTCATAAAGAGCTACCGCAACCCCTGGAAGTTTCTTCAAGCATTGTATATGCCCGTTTAAGTTAGAAATAAGCTAATATATGTTAGAAAAACCAGCATAAACAACCTTTTTTCGTTTTTTTTTGCCAACGAAGTAGAATTTATAATACAATGAATGAGTTGTCGCAATTTCGTTGGCGATGAATATTGAATATTCTTCTCCTGATTTGTGTTTCATTTTGTATAATAATAACGAATTCAGCTTGCTACCACCCATATTAGTTCTGAAATTCATCTCCAAAATGTTATCAATTATTGTCTTTGTTTATTTCCTTTCGTACAAGAGTTACCAGATTCAAGCATAAGCAATTTATTTTAATAAAAATAAATGAAAGACATTTTATCAACGTTCAAACGTTTGCAAACACAGAACACCATAACAAAATAAATATATGACAACACACATCTGCAAACATCCTATTGATCAAATCGTTTGTGAGATATGTATAAGTGAAAATTATTATACATTAAATGTAATTTTTTTATGACTCAACCTGTATAATGTTTTATGGCCACTGGTGGGATTCACATTGAACACTATATTTAAATATTGAGTGCACTATTCTCAGTTCACCATCGACTAAAATTAGTTATTTGTGATCAATTGAGGTACCTTTTTTTGGGAAATCCCCGAAATGAATTATATTCGATTGATATATTCTCCCGATTAAATTTTTAGGGTCGAAGATTGCTATACAAAATGAATTTATTTTGTTCACAGGAACAAGTTTGGTTTCCTCCTTCCTGTGACATATTGTATTTCAGCATATTTAGGTTATTAATCGCCAAATAATCATCATCGAGTTCCCTCAGAATTTTAAAATAATTCACTAATAATATGGTAAGGCGTAGCTAGCTTAGCTGTAGCAGTCATATAATTTGAATCTTAGCTTTTTCATGCAGACCAAACTTCGTAAATCTGCATTCAAAATTTTAATGGCCTCTTAACATTGGATGCTCTTGAATACATTATATCAGAAATACTGTTAATTGTTAATATTATGAATGTCGACTTTTAATAAATTACTGTGACATCACAGTGTGCTTTGAATTTTCCTTTGTTGCTACATAATACATACAACAATAATCATGGTATTTCAAAATTGCCGAATAATCACAGATACGTGAAAAAAACGTTGTATATTTCAAGTAACGCATTCGCAGTTTCATTTCTGAATAAATTTGTTGAGATACGAATTGTAGACGATACAACGATATTTTTTTGAAAATTATTGAAATCTGCGAAATAAGTATATTTCTTCACGCACTGCGATGCAACATTCATTTATGAAGACCCTGTACAATTAAATATTTTGCCCGAAATCTGCAGTAATTTCAGTGTTTACCGAACTTGGTATTTACTTGTGAAGGTTTCGACAAATGGGTTCTGTTACCGCCGGTTCTTTGAAGATTTAAAGAAAGGTATTGGTACCTATAGTAAATAACAAAATTTTATGACATGCCAGTGGGCAGGTTCTATATCATGGGTTGTTTTAGCCTGCCTGCTCAACCCAAAATTATTTCTTTCAAAGCTGTGGGACAAAATTTCGTAAACATGCGGTTTTTTCCTGTTCCCACATTGCTACAACATTGTTTTGTTTATCTTCGTGATATTGAAGCATTTCGTCCAATTTATTTCATTAATGTATGGAAAAAAAAATTTCCAATGAATAATGATTGCAATTTCATGCAATGAAAATATTCAAATGTTTCCACTCACCGAAATCAAGAACTTACAGACAGTTTCCAATTTCTATATTAATTTTCCTTAAATTGAATCTGAAGACCAGAATAATCTTCCCTGAAAAAGATTTCATAATTAATCAAGAAATTTGAAGACAAAAATATAAATTTCCTTAAACCGAGAAGTTATCAATTACTGAATTCTGGAAGGAACGAGAACTATCCACAAACATAAATTTAAAAGTGCCTTTGTATCGAAAAAACATTGTATCCTTCTTTCATCGAAAAAAACAAATTAAATTACATAAAATAATTCCACTACAACAATTTACATAAACAACTACACTTGTCTTTATCGCAACAGCATCCTCAGACTAGTATAGAAGTAAAACTCCGTATAAATTGAAAGAAAGCAGAGGAAATCGTTCATTTTTCATATAAATCTAAACGATATTTGTTTTTTCGTTCATACTTTCAACTTTTTTCTTTGTTGCGCTATTATTGATACTAGGATCGGATTAAAAATTGCGGAAATTACGGTTTTTATTAAATAAACTTGCTATCTGTTGTGTAACTATTTTTCATTGGAGTTTATATTATTCCGATAAAAAAGAACCATGAAAAATAGAAATAATAAGTGCTATAGTTGATTCGAATAAAGAATAAAACTTCATAAAACTTTGATGTAAGCATCATAGGGCACAATTTAGTGTCGTGAGATGTTAAAATTTAGAACCTCCATATAATAGTTGAAGGAACTTGGACAATAATAGACTTCTGTATCAAATTCGATCTTTACTGTTTACTCGTTTGATGAAGTCAATACTGGCTGTCCCAAAATTATTGGTCAATAATTGGCGAACGTACTGAAGGATCGAAAATGCTGTACTCCAATAATATTTTTTTCAATAACGTTCTTCCACGAGCATTCTATGTCACTTTTACAATCCAGCAACAACCATTGAGTCAATAGTTGTCAAGAAATTACAGAAAATTTCATTGGTGTCCAGAAGATATAAAATTTGTTCAATTTGTTGTCGAATTTACAAAAGTTACCAGAATCGACTAAGGGCATTCTACGTCACAAAATTTCAAACATTCTAATTTGTACTAACTTTCAAAGGATCGATTTTGTTTCTAACAGAATTTTGAGTTGATAATAATATTCAATTCGATTTTGGAGTTTTAGGGGTTAACTGCCAATTGCCCACAGAAAATTTATTCTTATTCTCTGTTTTTAATCAGTTTTAACCGATGGACGAATTGCAACAATATAAGACCACGTATTGTTCATAATAAATGCACTAAACTACTGTGTTGAATACCAATTTACAGTCGAATATCTGAAAAATTCGCTTATCTTATATTTGTCTGTGAACCAAAAAATGATTCGTATATTCAGACTATGAATCATCCATAAACTGGAGTTTAATATCATAAATGACATATTGAAGCTGGTGAATCCTTGAAGACAGATTTCTTTTTAACGGCCGATTTATATCCCGAATATCCAACATTAACCCTCGTATGCGTCAAAATATAGCACCTTCCCCCTGAACGAAAATGACATCGAAGTTTGCAGGCATTACAAATAAAGTTCACCATAAACATGTTAATCTGCACAAAAATCTCTCTCAAATGGAGTTTTCCACTTAATACTGCCGAAGCGGACGTAAAGATTGGCTTAGGCACCGAATACACCTACTTCTTGCCATCGAATTAACCGCTCAAACTTTACTTCTATCAAAGTCGTAGTAAGTTTCGACAAAAATCGACCCAAAGCTCCACGCTCTCACGCGGCTCGAGTCAGACCTTACTTCCATTTAAAGCTTCAAAGCTACACCGGAATGGAACGCGCAGCTCTTGCAGACCATAGAGAATAAACCGAATACGGTACATCATGGGACAGTACCAAATTCGATTCCAGCGCGCACGGTTGATGAACGGCAGCCGTAGTATTTTGCGCGCCTCTGTATATACATCTGTTTAAACGGCAGTTTAAATTCATATGGTTATTTAGCCTACATGTAGTGCTTAAATCGTGGCCTTTTTTATTTTTGTTCAATCGGGGGGAGACTTTTACGAGTTTGTGCTACTTTGAAGTAGTTTTTAGAAAGTGATTACACCTCACTGGATTACATGGTGAAATGATAAAGATTAATTGCTGTGTTGGATAATTGCAAGATATCATTACTCGTTAATTTGGTTTCGAGGTGAATACATTCAAGGATTATAAAGAAATCATTCGACGAAAGGTAGTTCTAATGATTATTTACTGGGAATTGATTAGTTTTAGTTTTATTATTCCATTTCATCGCAAAAATTAGCCTATTAAGTACAACACTTTTTTCCGAGCTTTTTTCGATTGATTAATTTGTCGTTTCTTTTCAATTATTGTATTATTCTATTTATTATTGAAACGATATTGAATGATGTTGTTTTCGATTACTTATTGAAGAAGAATTGAACAATTGAAATGATGTCATTGGCGGTATTTCCATAATTCTTAGTTCAAGTGCTGGGTCAGAATTTAAGTGGGTCCATTACGTATATTGCATTTATTTGGAGCGTAAAATACGGGGCGACGGATAGCAATTCCTTCACACCCTATACTTTAATTTATTCGTGTCAATTTCGTTTCCTCCGTTTCAATCTACTTTCCTTGATTGCCCCAAATAGGGATATGAATATTCTCCCAGAATCCCCCTTGTTTTGCGTCGGATAAACGATAAATCATATAATCGCCAAACAGTTGTATCTGATGGACGGAATTCAGATGTAGCACCGATACGTTAATTAATGCAGATCATTAAGCGGAAATTAAAATCAAATTGCAGGATTGTTGAACAGACTCGTTGCGTTTTACTGCCTTTATCTCAATACTTAACTGCACCGAGGTAATTCCAAGATTTAATCGTCGGTTTTACCTTTTTTCTTTGCCGTTTGGATCAATCCAGATTAGATAGATCGAAATAGTATGTGGGTACGCTGTTGCGTAGTTGCATCTGGAAGGTTTCGGAATGTAAACGGAATCGATTGCTTGCAATTCATTAGGAAAATTATCCGTGAATTGATTTTCGTTCGCATTCTGATTCTCCTCCCACGTAAAACGGAGGAATCGCGATTTTGGTCCGACGATCGGGATAAAGCGAGGGATGAAGTATTCGACGGTGAAAATGGCATTAGAAATATCATTGCAATCTGCGTTCACTTGATACTTAAGTGTTCCAATGTCAAGGAGATATACAGGGTGTTCCCTAATCAGAATGGAAAAATTCTCGGAAAAATTGAACTATGAATCATCCCTAAATTACCCTTTGCCTATTTCACAATATTAGAAAAACGTGTATCTCTTGGAAAACATGAAAGAACGAAAATTAATTGATTGATTTTTGACATTTGTCAGTTTTCAAAAAAATTTTGATTGAGCAAGAATTAATTAAGTAATCAAAAATTATGTAATCAAATTAAAAATATCAATAAAGAATATTTTTTGGAAGGTGTTTTGACAAATATCAAAACTTCTACAATAGTTATGGTCTATTCTTCATGATAACATGTTTTAATATTCTATTATGTATATCAGAAAAAAGGGATGGGCAGAAATTAATCATTCTGAGGGTTATTCAGATTCCTGTTTTTATTTGAAAAATGTCAACAAGCTTTCATTTTTCGCATCTTAGTTAACAAGATATATTATGAACCTAATTAAATGAATGAAGATATCTCCTCTGGATATACAGGCTTGGGTATAAGTCTGGAATAAAATTCATTCCTCGATTCATTCAATCAATAAGTTGAAATCTGGGTCGAAATGTGGAAAACCTCGTTTTCTGCCAGTAAAATTGAGTGTTTTTCTTCAACCTTAGCTTCAACCCCTTAGACGCAACTCCATCCAACTTCCGTTCTTCAAATGGAAACATACGCCATGCGTGGGCTGGTTGGAAAGCTCACGGATGGAATGGAATCCCGCCATAATCTTTGTTTAATTTTATGGGATGGAGAAAAATGTGTTCATTTTCCGTGAGCTTTTCATATGATTCCATTTAAAAAACAGAAGTTGGATGGGCCCGTGGAACAGGGTTGCTGCTAAAGGGTTGCAAACACACTCAATTTTATTTGCAGAAAATCCGAGAGAAAATCGGAGTAGTAATAAAAATCAATCGAAGTGTTTTCATTTTAAGATATTTGTCGAGGAAATTTTTATTTCCAACCGTGTGAACAACTCTGTACATATACCTAATAAAAAACAATGTACCATAAAAAGATTAAACTTAAATTAAATGTTCTACGTGGCCTCCTCCGACTTCTATGTCTTTTCTAATTCATTTGAAGGACTTTCGAACTTCGAAGAAAATATTTTTCTGTCCCCTTATAAAAAATTCAACTTTAACTCCCTCTATCTTTTTCCACAGCAATATTTTATTGAGGTATATTTGGTCCTATCGCCATATTTTGGTCCAAACAATCTGCCCTTTGCCTATGTCCCAATAGTTATGAATCACCCTGTATATGTCTTGATTTACTTATATTCAGTTCCTTTGGGTGTTCTCTCGGTTTTTCTTTTACAATTCCCGATATTTTCTCTTTCATGAAAAGTATCTGAGGAAAATGATTTCATGTTTCATGAAATAACAATGCAACATAATCTTTTATGCAATAAGTACGTTGTTTTCATGCTGAAGTTCCTATACGTTGTGTTTAGAACTAATCTTAAATCTTATCGTGAAAGTGCTATCCAAATAATTTATTGGCCCTTTGAAGGTTCACATTGAGAACTGAATTTTTGAAAGTTGTTTCCGTTGTTTCTATGGGAGTAGTTACTCGGGTAGTTATTTACGCACAATGTTTGGATGATGAAAATTTTTTTCCTGGGACGAATTAGCCTCAAATTGGCCTGAAATTTGAATGCATCAGATTCTTGATAATTAGTAGATAAACGGTTTGGTTCTGCTAGCTGTAAAGCAGCAGATTTCCATTAGAAGCACAACTCCTTATTGATTCATAAAAATCTCGTAATTTTTGGAAATAGGAAATGAAAATTTAAAACCGCAGCATTATCATCCTCACACTTCTCACCCATATCTCGACCCATATTTAAAATGACAAGTTTAAAGGTTATACAATAAAGGTACCTACACACCTAATTCAATATTCGCATAAGTTACAGTTATACCTCGAGTTATACATTCGGGGAGGTATGACCACAGCATCTGGAAATATTGATAGATGCAGCACACATTCACCGATTATTCGAGTGCTTTATATTCTAGTTCCAACGATGTTTAGGTTGATAACAGATTTACTCCGAATAATTACCGACCTCTTGAACGGTTAATTTGAATTTCAAATGAGAGAGCTATTCGTTCTGTGAAGTGAAATTAACTGAAAGCAGATATTATTGGATGTAACATTGATGCGGTTTTTATTGAGGTTTTTATTGACTGACTATTGGGCTTCGGCTGCTTCTACTGTTATTCTCTATGCTGGTACACCTTTGTCCTCGCTTTTGCGTTTGTGAAGTGATGCAGTATTCCAGCGTTTTGTTGAAAAGAATTAGTGGAAAGTTTTGAAATGCTCACTTTTTAATCCATTAAAAAGCAGTAGTACGTGGAAAAAATTGTTGCTTCGACCAGGGAAACTACCACATAACGAAGCATCAATTATAATTATGTATATTCATTAAATAAGTGATATTTAAACTTAATAAACCTTATATCTACGGAGAAACAGTGAGAGATAAATGGAACAAATCAAAAAAAAATTGAGAAGAGGCTTCGAAAAAAAATCCTGAAATACGTGAACTTGTATTCGAGATAGACACAATCAGGCCAAGCAGATTATACCCACTCCCTCCCCCACTCCACCTCTATTCATCCTTGTAGAAGGGGACGTCGCCCTTAAAAAAATATAACGTTATTCAAAAGCGGCGATTTTGACGATATAGGTGGGATTTGAGTGTCATTAGATTTCAAAATGAATATGGGACAATAAGAAAAATATAAAAGTTTCAGTATATATTTTTTGAGAAAAATGAATATGTATAATAATTCAGCCTAAGTATATATCACATATTTACAACAAAAATATACATCTGCAACAAAAAAATATCGAAAAAAAGTAATCAATCCTCGCGTCAATCGAAAAAACTAATGAATGAATCAAGCCTCGCATCAAACATACTCAGATTCAAGTGAGATTCTTCGGAATATAATGAATATATCCCTTCTTGACTTCTTGATTCTTTGCTGTTAAAAAAACCAACATTGAAAAACGACATAAAATTAGTGGAGTTAATCTGAAAATCAGAGCAGTTAGTATAAAATTACAAACTTCTAGAAAATATAAAACATGATTCTTGTATTTCACCGAGTATTTCACAAATAAATACTTCTGAGAAATCTATTATCAGAATGGACAATAAAGCTCCAAAAAGTTTGGGTTTATACTTCTGATCAAAAAACTTCGTTTCTCAAATTGAAGACCAAACATAAACGAATAAAGTTATATACAGGGTGTCTGTAAACAAATGCGGAAAGACTTAGGGAGATGATTCCTCGATGAAAATAAGCAGGGGTAGTTCCCATAAAATTTTTTTTCGAAATCGAGGTCCTTTCCAAGATCCATCTTTTAGAAGGTAATGGCGAGTTGACAGTTTTCAATTTTTTTACGGGTTCTAAAAACACCGAGTTATAAAACCATACATAATATGAAGCAATATAAGTAGATGTTATTACAAATTTTTTTTAGATGTCCTAACTTTATTCTTAGGGGTTGAAAATGACATCCCCTTATGATTTTCCTTCGTAAATTGTTTTCGGGGGATAGATTTTTGTAAAATTAAATTCTGTTATGGTTTGCCATTCAATTCTGGAGAAAAAAAGTCTCTTGCGAAATTTCGATACAGTCGATACGGAATAAATAAAAACTTACAAGCAGTTCTGATCATTGTTCATTTCATTTCATCAAAGTGTTCCATAAAATGACTACACCTCCTGCTAAAGTACATGTTGTTATTTTCAACCCTTAATAATAAAGTTATGAGATCTAAAAAAATTGTGGAGTAACGTCTACTTAGTGCTTCATATTATGTATAGTTTTATGATTTAGTGTTTTTTAAAACCCGTGAAAAAAATTAAAAACTGTCAACTCGTCATCACCTTCCAAAGGCTGAATCTTGGAGAGAAGGTCGATTTCGAAAAAAAATTATATGAACTACCTCTGCTTATTTTCATCGAGAAATCATCTCCCCAAGTCCTTCGCATTTGTTTACAGACACCCTTTATACCAGTGTACCTACCAAGACTGCCAGATACCAAAAAATAAACAAATTAGTAGTACTAGATCAGATGAAGCAGAGTCAGAAGCACTTACTAAAGATACATCGAACACAGTCGGATGAAACCAAGAATGCAGCCAAGAATAAAACAATGATAGCGCGTGGCGAGGTAAGCACAGATAAATTTCGTTTAGTTTTCCTGATTTTCCCAGTTTCCCAAGCAACTCATCAATATTTTTCTTCCCTTTAAACTTTCTACAAAGTCTGAGGAAGGTTTAAAAAAATGAATAGAATTCGTGTTGAAATTGAATTCATATGATAATGGGCTCTTTACCAGATTTTCATTGAATATACCGAGCAATGTACAAAAGAGGACCCGCTTCTGAAAGTATTCATGTAAGATTGCCAGAGAATCCAAGGAATCAAGACCAAATTCGGGATACTAATTGAATTACACTGACCCTAAGTTCGGAGCATTAAATAGGTTTCTAATTTGTGAGGGTTCTCTGCGAGTTTACTGTATATGAAAGCAGTCGGAAATTGGGTTTAGTAACATGCCAGATATGTTTTAGTGTCCCTCAGATGCGGGAAAACAGAGTCAATGATAATAATTTATGAAGTTTCCGGTAAATTGAGCAAACTAAAGGAAGGTATACAAACGTAGGGGAATTTGAAATAATGAATGGTTCGTGATCGTGGAATTAATGGTATTTGAAGATATTTCAATTGATTACTTTGAACATTCAAATTTAATATGTGTCTAGTTTGTTTTTCAACTTTTAAACTCATTTTGATTTGATTTGCATATTGAATATCCCACATAAAAGGAGCTTTCAAAACAAATATTGGTACTATATTAGACAAGTAGTGTTGTTAGGTTAGGTGTGTTAGAATATATAAGGTTATTATGAAATATGGACATACAAAAACTGCAAATTTCCCAAAGGGCTCCATTAAAAAATATTCTGACCACGATTCTAACTATATAGACATTCAAAAAAAAATTGAAATAACAGCAGCATCATTTCAAATACTTTTTTTTTTTAAATCGTTCCTAAATTTGTGTTTCAAAATAATGAATAATGTTTTCGATAACCTAAGACTTCAGTCTTGCGTTTGCTGTCCCACCGAGTACACGAAATTCCACAACAAACATTTTTTAAGTGTAATCTCCTCCAAATACCGAGCCAAATACCTATTATGGGTGGTAGCTGCATCAAAAATAATGAAACAAAACAGTTCAGATAATGTGGTCTCATAATGTGGAATGGTACTTTTATGTAAGCTAGTTATTATTGATTTCAAATCTGCTACACTAACTGAAATAAGCGGTATCAAGAAATGTGAATAAGTTAACAATAATCGCTGTGGACGGCAAAGTGGATTGGATTGTACAGTCTGGGCTTTATCACTTCAGTTATAAATAAAGTGGGTCAGAAGATTTGCGTGACTAAACTTATATAGAATCCGTTCAACTCACACAAATCTCCATCCGTATTATTTAGAACCCAGGATGCGGCCATTATAGCCATTCTGGCATTCTGTTTTATACCTGAAAAACCAATTATTATAAAGCATTGAATTGAAGACAGCGCTATAAGTTCACCTTTGGTTATAATGCAAGGATGAAGATATGATATTTCTGATAACTTAACGTACTTTCTGGTTGTCATATTATATCTTCTCTAATTCAATATCGACGTAACTATAAATCATACACCTGATCGCAAAACAGTAAAATGCATACCCGCACGAAGTTTATTTCTTTCTCTAATGGATAGAGATGTAATAATAGAAACAAATAGCCACAGTACGACTATTACGGTTTGTGTTTCACAAAAATTTGATTGCTCTATTAATCATTCGACAGTTGTTCGATGGCCAGAATGAAATAACTCGAACATTACGCGTTGAAAATAAGTTTGAAATATGGCAATTGCAAATCAACTAATGATTTGTAATTTCTGTTGGAATTCAATATCTTCGAATGTAATGTAACGTCTATATTATATGCAAGATCAAGTGCTTGATTCTCTGATCAAGATTAGTGAAAGATCAGCCCTGGTTTTCATGAAGCTTGATCGGGGAATCAACGCTTGATTGACGAATAAACGTCAGTTTGTTTTCAATCGATAATTTGGTCATGAGCTTTCAGATTATCATTCTCGCATCAAATTATGATGTTCATACGTCCATTCAATGATTCTCAATTGCTACTTCTTCAATATATACAGAAATGAAAAGGTTTCAGAGATTTCGTTTCAGAAATCGAACAACTGTCAAATCCTCGGTCGAATCGTTAATCGGACAATCAAAGTGTTTGATTTGGATTTTCGATTTGGATTCGACTGAACGCTACGGTACCAGACATAAAAATCTAATTTTGCGTCTCCATCAAATGTTCATTTGGCTTTTATTCCACAAAAGACGAAAATTTCTAAATCAAATCATGTCAACATATCTCGAGTATTTTCCGCGGATCTTCCAAAATGAATCACCAATTAATTTTCCACTCGAACCCGACAAAGTCCGACGCTGCCAACTTTTCAATCGAATCTTTTGAAACGAAATTACGTCGTTCAAAATTCTTCTTTCCATTTTCTACGTCAAAACAGCGGGTTTAATAAACCGCCCAACGTCTCTGTGAGTGGCACTGATTAAACGTAATTAAATTTCAAAACTTCAGGAATGTTTTTGCCTCGCCCGAAACGTATGCGCGTGGAAACGCAACAAAATAGCCGGGAACCCTCTGTCTCCCTTTACGCAGGACGAGGCGATGAGGACGTGGAAGCGTTCAAAGAAATTCCGGCGAAACTTCGATGAAAATCCGGAGCAAGAGACAATGGAACAGGCACGATCTGTTTGATCCTTCTCCATTCGAAATTAACTGATTCAAACTTCTGGGGCTTTAGGTGCTAGTTCTGAAGTAAAATATAATACGGCCTTTTGAAATTGGTCCATAATTTCATGGCGGTTTGCGTGTATAAATTGTAAATTCCAACTTTGTAAGGGTGATGTATTTTTATTTGGTAGTTACAACATGGGTCCCTATGACTTTTCCTAAAGAAATCAGGAAAACACTTACGTGAGTCAGGAGCTTTTGCGTGCTTGTTCAAATTCATAACCATAAATTTATCACAGACGGAAAACTTCCTTCGTCGTATCCAAAACCACAGATCCAATCGTGTTGAGAACTACTTCTAGGATCTAAAATGACCTTTTGATGGCTTGTGCAAAATTTGAGAGTAGTTTCTGCGACACAGAATTTTTTTGAGCCTTCTCTTAATTTTCTAGCAATTTCTACGAAATTTTTCACATGCCGGTATTTCACAACTATTAACTGTTCATTATTATTAATATTCTTTTGTTGCTTCCCTTGTTGCTACCCTACCGACTACTACCGAGTACCCTCGCGAGTACCTCACTGATTGACATCGTTGGGATCCTTGTCTATTAGCCCGTAAAGATCCAGGACTGGCTTCCCCATATGAATGGTTCATGGGCCAGCCAGTACTGCATACTTGCATTCTATGTGTTCAGCTGTTTTTTCCAATCCACAGTCTGCATATCTCGTCTACTGACCATTCCTTCAGACAGTGTCCATCAGCACTACCAGAATCTCAGCTCTCTACAGCTTCAGCAGCTTTCTGGTGTTAGCCCGTGAAGATCCAGGACTAGCTTCCTCATATGAATGGTTCATGGGCCAGCCAGTACTGGACACTTGCATTCTATATGTTCAGCTGTTTTTTCCAATCCACATTCTGCATATCTCATCTGCTGACCATTCCATCAGATGTCCCATTAGCACTCCCAGCATTACCAGAATCTCAGCTCTTTGCAGCTTCAGCAGCTTTCTGGTGTTAGACCTCGAATTTTTTTGCCTGTGCAAAACCAGAAGTGTTTCTCTAGAGGCTATTCCTATTGTTCTACTCTTATTGTTGTCTTTTATTTGTCATTCCCACGTCCACTAAATATTTCGGGTCCAGCAGATCCCAACCCTGATGCCATAATGTACTTGTACATAAATTAGAGTCAGCTTGTTGCCTATGGCCAGATAGTTCTGAGGCATTGCCAAGCCAGCAGAGAACCCAGGCTGTTGACAAATGTCCCACTGTCATATAGATCCTTAATTTCGGTCCACATACCTCACATAACTTTTTTGATTTTGATCCGTCGGCTTACCATATGGATGACTTTTTGTCCATACAGACCAACCGCTGCCACTTCTGCCATCGGCTGCTTTTGGTCTCTTCGGTTTTTCTCCACCATGCTAAGGACACATAGCTTTAGCTTCCATGACTTCCCAAAGAGTCTTTCATAGGCTCGCATATGCCTTCTATGTGTTTCCAGTTGAAGTTGCCATCCAGATTTTTGCACTCACTGGAAAAACTCAGAGCTAAGATTAGGATTCCTCCTGGAAGGAATTAAGTATTGATGCGAATATTGCGAACAAAATTCAAGATGTTCATCACTCTGAAACTATCAGAATGATTTTGCCCAAACGATAAAATATACCTACCTACAAATTTACTTCAAACTTACTGTTTCCTTTCATATGCAGTTACTCGTCTGTCATCGGAAGAACAAACTTCAGATACGCTCTACAATATTAGATTCATTAACCCCCTTTGATGGAAATTCCGAATTCAAATCGATAAATTATACACAACTATGCCAATTAATATCATCTGGATAGTGCTACGGTGTAGCAGCATATCGTACGTGTATTGGGCAAACATAGGCGTAGGTTCATCAATTTGCCACCTCTGTGATTGTTTGATCCACATATGAACATATTAGCTTTGTTTTGGTTCGTACTCAGAACTGTTCAGAATCGGTTCAAAGTACAGTTGAACAGTGATGTTGTGGGAAGCTACGCGCGAGCTCACTCTGAATATGTATTCAGATTCAGATTATTTAAATGTGCCACTGTTTTGAGCCGATTTGGAACCATCGAAAAATCGAATCAAAACAGGCCTATTATGTTAAGCAATAATTCTGTTTTTTTTTGGAGTAGAATCCATGCACCTACCTTTTCCTTTTCCTAGGAATTGGAGCGTCATTTGCCCAAACGTCTGTAATTTTAGAATTTTTTTCGAAAAAATCTCAATTGATTGGTTTCGACCCATTAATGAAATATTCGTTTCATTCAAGAGAGAGAAAGAGACATAACCGTGTATCCTTAACAAAGTAAAAGAATCGAAAAAGTTCCTCAGCTATTTTGGAAAATAAAGGAGCTATTTCTATGAACATGCAGTCACAATTCAGCTGGAAATAATAGAGATTCGAAGTTGGAAAGGTATTCATTTTTAATCTCAAGGCATAACCATGAACATAATCCTTTTCTCTACAAAGAATAGTGAGCTGGGTAATAAAGTAGATACCCTTTCTGAAATGACATCTACCCGTTATACAAACGATAAAACGCGCACAAAAAGCACGCCACTGTCACATGCATGAGACCTACACGTTGAACCGTGCAAAATGTATACCTATGCGCTGGCTATATAACCTGGGTCTTCAGATTTACATTAATGTAAGAGCTGTTTCCTCGACCAATTTACGGACTTGAATAAATGGACTGCCATTTTGCTTTGCCTGGACTCACAGCTTGGAAACAATCCTGTCGCGGGGGTTTTAATCATGATTCCTTTATGCGCGATGTTTCCAAGTTGAATGTTCACTACCCGAGCTTGATTATAGTCGAAATTGATTTACTCAGATTCTAAAACATTGTTGCACTCGCGAAAATGAACAGGGAGATTCTACTATACTATTCGTTGTCTGGAAATAGAAATGAAAGAATACCGAGAAGAATACTCATTGCTCAAAAATAATGTTTCTACTTCTATATTGCGAAAAAAGTACGTATATAAGTTATGCACGATCAGGACTACAATGTCATGTTTTTAGCTATATATAGCGTGTTTTCTGATTGAAACTGAATGCCTTTGTTACTACTAGAATGTAAGAAAAGCAAGAAATAAGAGAAATAGACAAAGACAATCTGCCCAAATATAGGAATTGCGAAAGAAAGTTAATAGGACTCTAGTCTTCAAAATCATTTATTAAACATTAAGGCAAACATACGAGGATATATTGAAAAATTCTTAGCCTACTATAGAACCAAACAAAATTTCAATGTCAAAATATTTTATTACTCAACATATTCTCCTCTTAATTAGATACATTTCACACAGCGAACCTGGAACGTCTCTAGACCTTTCAAAAAAAAATGTTTCTTCTTGCTCTACAAACCAGACCTCCACAGCTTTTATTACCTCCTTGTTGGAAGAAAATGTACGACCTTTTAAACTTTTTTTCAGTTGAGGAAAGAGATGATAGTCGGATGGAGCCTAATCTGGTGAATAAGGGGGATGTTCTAGTAATTCAAACCCTAAATCACGAATTGTTTGCATAGCAATATGAGATTTGTGTGCAGGGGCGTTGTCCTGCAAAAACAAAACACCTTTGGATAGATTTTCGCGTCTTTTTTAAAAAAAAATTCCGTAGAGTGGTCAGTAATGTCGAATAGTAATCTCCGGTTATTGTTCTACCCTTATCCAAAAAATCAATCATGATTACTCCATCGCTATCCCAAAAAACCGAGCAAAAAACAGAAGCAAGAACTTTTCCAGCAGATCTTTAGACACGAAACTTCTTAGGTCTTGGAGAACCTGAGTGTCGCCATTCCATCGATTGTTGCTTTGTTTCTAGATCGTAGAAATGTACCCAAGTCTCATCCATAGTAACAATTCGGTTTAAGAAGTCTACATCGTTTTCAAATCGAGCACAGATCGAACGCGATGCTTCTACCCTTGCAAGCTTTTGGTCAACATTCAAGCATTTGGGGATCCATTTTGCAGCAATTTTTCTCATGTCCAAATGGACGTGAACTATATGATGATAGCGTTCGTATAAAATATTCAGTGCTTCAGATATTCGTTTTAGCCCAATTCGACGGTCTAATAAAATCATGTCATGAATTGCCTCGTGAATTGCATCGATATTTTCGGGGACTGACACAGAAACTAGCCTTCCCGATCGGTCATCATCTTCAATGGAAAATTTACCTCTTTAGAAGCTTGCAGTCCAATTTTTCACGGTCGCATACGAAGGACATTGATCACCAAGGGTATTCAGCTAACTTCGTGAATCTGCTTACCTCTTAACCCTTTTAAATACAGGTACTTGATGATGGCTCGATACTCAAATTTTTCGATTTCAAAATTTCGGTGGACATCTTCTTCCTTTTAATTTATTGCATAACTCTGGTTAACTTTTTTGACCTCAAACTTCACACTGACACTTCTAATGAGTGATTTTTTGTTGCTATGTTAACTTGATATCGATACATCGTAATACTTCATTAGAATCCGAAATCATATGAGCCTCAGTATTCATAGACAATACAAATGATGTATATAAGACCTTTATTATCGTCATTCGGCAAGTATCGGCCAGATCAATGCGATATATTAAAAGGCTTTTGATAATGAGAAAAATTGATTACCCGGATCGAAGTGAGATACTGATTTACGTACAGTTTCATAATCAAATTTAAAGTCACTTTAAGCTTAAAGCTTCCTTTACTGTCATTTTTAGTAGGGTTAAAGGAAGCTTTAAAATTAAAGGGACTTTAGGTTTGATTATGAAACCGGACGTTAGTCAGTCGAAACCTATCTAGAAAGTAATCATCAACCGGTTATATTTCATTGATTCTTGTGTTAGTACAGTCATAGAAAAGTTGAACCAAAACTTTTTCTCCATAGATTCACTTCAGGATTCATTTGGTCTGGATTCAGGCCTGGATTCATCATTTAGTACCCAACGATAAAATTCTTTTTCATTTAAAGCAGAAATAACAATACACATAGACCAATTTTCAACATGTAAATGTTACCAATAAAAAAAACAATAATTCATGAAAATGTTAAGAATACATAAGCCTGACTGCGTGTTTTTTCAATGTTTTCCAAGCGTAGGAACAAAAATGAGGTGTAAACGACTAATCAACCCCTTGGATACCAAAAAAAACTACTCAAATAACTCCCGAAACTTCCAATTTCTAGCGAAAAATGAAGCATTCGCAACGTTAAATATCCAATTAACCAATGATCTGCTGCGGCGAATATTCCATCCGTTCCCGAGGACAAAGCGAGAAGAAAATATGAATGGATAACAGCCGGGGCTCAGTAGAAAACTCTCGTAAAACGGGGGAAGGAAAGAAAATTCCGAGGACAATATTTTCCTTCGGATTTTTATGAGACCATTTAGGTTTTTCCACGCTTGATTTTCTGTTGTGTTCTCCCTTATTATCTTGATACTTGTTGACACTCGAATTTCGTGGAAAATTGGTTACGGTGTTCGGTAGATTGTTTTAGGAATTCATTATCGTCGCTGAATTTCGTTTGGTTCTAGGTCGGGGGACGATAAGAAGTGAGCCTTGACCGGTTTCTCGATGGGGATATTGCAACTATTTCCGTCTACAAGTGATGTTGCATCGGAATTCATGTTTTTATCTGGGTCGTTTTTACATTTTTACGTAATAAAGATCATTTCTTTTCAATACAATACAAATGCGTCTTTTCTTGTCATTAAATCTACCTCGAATTCTACCTGGATTTTCGTTCTAGACCACCCCACACTGATACTCCATATTTTACTATTGATTCTTCCAAACCTTTATAAACAAACATAAGTGAGAGCAAAAGTGTTTTCTTATCTGAAAATTCTTGTTTCATGCTAATTCCATATACAAGGTGAGTCTTGACTCATTCAGTAGATTCTTGAGGTCAAAAGGAATACTTTTTTACTATACCATTTTTTTCGATTCGGCCCTGATAAAAAGATATAGCCATTTTAAGTTTTCATAATGAACTGTGCCACCACTGGAAAAATAAAATAATAATAATAATAAAATAAATAAAATAACTAGCTTAATCTGTGACACTACACATCTGTGGATCTTTTAAACAGAGTTGTATTCAGCCAAAGTACCCAATTTTTCAAATTTCACAGATGCTTTTAAATTTTTGAACATCAAACTGGAAAACGGCGCATTATACGAGAAAATATGAAGGATACTTTCATTTTATGAAACGATCGAATATTTATTAATTTCAAGAGTTGGGTTCTTTGAATTTTTTGGTATTTTAATGGTACGCAATGGTGGAAGACGTGGGTGATATCTAGTGTTGGAGAAAGTTTCATCAAATAAATGAAAAACTATATTTATTTCATTCGATAAAACCGTTTGTGAAGTAGCACCAAAAAAAATTTTTAACAGCCTGTATCTTTAAAACCTAGCCGATTCGGAAAAAATGATAAGGGAAAAAAGTGTTTCTTTTGACCATAAGATTCTAATGTTGAAATATTCGTACGAGTCAAAGACTCATACTGTATATGCGTTTCCCACTTCAAAATATATCGATCCCAATACTAAGATATTTCCGAGCATATTTCATTGAGGATGTTTCTTGTACATCATGCATTTTATCAGTCATAATTTAAATATATTTCAAATTATGTCTTACTCTTTGCATAAAAACGCGCCCCATCAGAGATTTTTGTCACAAATTCAAGGAGAGATTTGAAAATGATTTAGTTTGAAACATCTCAGTGGCGTACTATTTCTTTCTTTTGAAAAATTGAGATCAATGCCAATATGAGCACCAATTCTGAACATGAAATTTCTAACAGCATTTCAAAAAATGCGCAATAACTACCACTTTGGACCTCACAAATTTCATTCGCATATCTCAACCGATTTCAGAGCAATAAATAAATAGTCAGTTTTCACGAAAAATTTTAATTAATTAATAGTGTGTTTAAATCGAGGTTTAAATCTGGGAAAACCAAGCATTTACGGACAAAAGTTATATAATAGCAAACTGTCATTCTTTTTTTACGCAAAATCTCCGAAGTTTTTCGTACTTATTCGATAACGGCCTGTATATAGGGTGTACAAATGATTAGCGAAAAAATTTAAGAGTTGAGTCCTTGTTGGTCCTATAATTTTTTTTAGGAGCCCCTGCTTAGATACGGCCCCCTTGATGGCACCTGGAAAGCAATTTTCTTTTTAGAAACCAGAAAACTGACAGAAATGAAATTGAGCATACATTCTATGGAAGCGAGAAGGCAATAAAAAATACAAGTTGATAAATCTTTTTTTCCCGAAAACATCTACTTTCAACAAGAAATTACGAGAGACCTTATTTGACTCAAGCTATCAAAAATAAGTATCAATAAGGAAAAAAGTTTTTTGTGTAACAAAATTTAGGGGTGACTTTTTCTACACCCTTGCGATTATAGGAGAACAACCAATTTTTTTTATTAGTCCTCTCGCTCCCATAGAATCAAACCAAAGATTCATTTGCATTTACATCGAACATCAAGCTATGGAGTACAACTAAAATATTTTACATAATAATGTAATTTGTTTCAGTCGTAGTCTCAAGCTAGCAGAACCGAGATTTATCCAACAGGGTTAATCACTAAGTCTAAAATTATGCCTAGAAAAAATGTATAATTCCAAAGTGGCTTTGTTAGATTTACGGGGCTTTGAATACACAATACATTTATTGTGTATTTAAAACCCCGCCATTATATTGGCTACAAAACAGTTCCTGTGATACTCCAGTCTTTATTCTCTGTTTGTTACTCTATATCTAGGTACTTTTGGGTGCACTCGGGTTAACCATTTGCATTTTGCGTCTGCGTATCAAGTAAATTTCAAATATACTATATAAAGGGTGTTTCAAATTACGCGTTTTTTTTTAAATAAATAAAACACATAATTTGCAATCGTTTTCAAAAACTTTTTATTGGTAATTGAAGTATCAGTTATGACATTTATGTACGAAAAATAATATCTGCCAAATTGCCTCCTCTTCTCGCTCCTCTTGCAGCTCTACAGACGTCTACTCTTTTGTTTAAATTTTCAATGAAATTTTGACATAATTAAGGCTCTATCTCACTTACGACACGAATTATTTCATTCTTTAGTTCAGGAATCGATTGTGGATTATTCTTATATACCTGGCTTCTCCAATAACCCAAAAGAAAAAAGTCCAACGGTGTCAAATCACATGATCTTGGTTGCCAATTGATGTCAGCGTTTCTGGAGATTATTCGTCCAGGAAATTATTGTTTCAATAAATCAATTGTGTCATTTGCAAAGTGAGGTGTTGAAACCAAATGTCCTCTTTGTCAATATTCTGGCAACAAAAATTCAATTATCACCGAACCGGTCTCTTGAAATTTGTTAATAATTCGACGAACAGTGCTTTCAGATGGACGATAATGTTAACCATAAAATTCACGTAATTTTCTAAAAACACTTTTCAAAGAACGCGGATTTTCATGGAATAATTTAACAATTTGAACGCGTTGTTGTATCGTGTACGAAGCCATTTTTATAAATGTCGTACATCGTACTTTTTAAATGTCAAAATACCCAGACGAATTCGGTGCACCATCTATATTTTATTTATTCTTAAAAAAAAACGCGCAATTTGAAACACCCTTTAGTTCCCAAACACATAAACGAATGTTTTAGTCCGGTATAAGATAACAGCAATACTTTTTTTCGAGTTCAAACTATCAATAACTTCAGCTTGCAACTGATGCATTGCATCATAAAGCCCTAAGTTAATCCGAATTGATGTTTTACTGAGATATTATCGATTATGTTGCGAAACATTCACCGTAAAAGCCTCTTCGTTGTAACATTATTTTTTTCATTTAACCTTAGAGTTGACTTGAGTAGAATTAGAGGGTGCAATTTAAAAAATTCAAATCAAAACTATAAAAGCATTGAAATGAACCAGGAACATACAAACAAGAGAACACTTTCAATATCGCCTGAAAGTAATGACCAATTTAATGGAATACAAGACGAGACTTTCTACTTTTCGCATAATCCGACTATTCCGCTGCGATCTTCGTCTACTTCTTGCACATCGGCCACGTTCCATTTTATTCAGAGCACGCTCTCCCAGATACAAGTCGATAAACAATCGCTTAGAAAAGAGCAAAGGTGTACACACCAGACGTAAACGCTCTCCACGGCGCTCTTTAGAATAAATCCATGTTCTGTATGCATCACATCTAATTCCCAATTTATCACAGGTCACACAATATACCCATGTTGAGACCGGTAAACCTGTTCTCGACTCCCACAAACCGTTGAAAGTAAAACGCATACGAGATCCCAACTGTTTACATTAACGACAATGATGGAGCGCACTCAAAATCCGAATGTTTATAATAAATCAAGTGGATAAGAGAGGCCCACTACTAGACCATTACGGTTGAGTCGAAAGGGCTTAAAATATGAAACAAACTGAACTTTATTAGATCGGTGGGGAGGAAGCCTAGTTTTGATGCGACGCAAAACGGAAAATGCTCACAGGGGCGTTGCAGGGGGGACCAGCCCAAGGGAATGTCGTATAGAGATAGTTGTTTCGTATGTTTCCCCTTCGGATTCTCCCAACTCATTCGTTTCTGAGTTGCAGTTTTATAATCCAATCATTTATTAATAGAACTTCATTGTTTTCAGTTAAATGTCCGCATATTGTTTCACCGAAACAGTTTTAGCATTTGATTTTCTATGTGGAACCAAGTAATTTGATCCAATCCCTAATTCTTAAAACAAAATTTTTAGCATGAAAAAATTCACCATCACCATTTATTTAATCGAATTCTCCAAAGTTTAATAAATTTTATAATAACCGTAGACAAATTCAATACAACGAAAGAAATTTCATAACAAACAGTTCTGTCGATGAGTTATAAATGCTGTAACAACACATTGGCGACTTTTTTATATATCGAGATCATAGACTTATTACCCTTAATATGTCTATTATCGAGATTTGGGGTTCATGAAATTTGATATTTTTTGCATGAGAGACTTTTCATGAAGATACTAAATTCCATTCTTTGCATTAACCAACAATATTTCATATCTCTGGTGAAAGTGAAAGTGAGCCATCAAATTTAAAACTCCTTATCTTGATCATTCTTCCGCATAGCATTCCCAGCTGACTCGGTTCTTAATGGTTGAAATGATTGGACACCATGAGAACGGATTCCAAATCGCTCAAATACATAATAATCTACACCCTTTGGCAAAAGTATTTTTGTAAAACCTAATTAAAAAATCCTCAAATGATTTTTTTAATTTTTTAATTCACCTTTCTGTGATTTTCAACCGCTATAAAAGATCTTTCTAAGTAATAAAACTTCAGAACAGCATTTAATTAGTTGCTGCATGTGTTTTTCTGTTACAGTTGGAGAATGAACTTTTAAATTCATCATATTTTGATAATAAAGAAGACTTGACCCTCGACTTGACCATATTTTATCATAATTTATTCAAAATATTTATGGATATTACAATGATGAAATGAGTGAAAATAAGGAAAATATATAATGGGTAAAATAAGAATATTTCATTCAAACTCTTATGAGTGAATTATAAACAGGGTACACCAACAGAAATATCTTGTTATGATGATACAGGATGAGTCTTCGAATCCTACAAATATTTCAATAGTAGATTCTTGAGGTCAAAAGATATACAACACTTATTTCCTGTACCATTTTTCCGATTCGTCCCTAATAAAAAGATATAGACATTTTAAGTTTTCATAATGAGCTGTGCCATCCCTGGAAAATCAAAATGACCTTAAGAATAACTAGCTAAATCTGTGACACTACACATTGTGGATCTTTTAAACAGAGTTCTATCCAGCCAAAGAATCCAATTTTTCAAATTTCCCAGATACTTTTTAATTTTCAAATTACTTGAAAACGGCGCATCATACGAGAAAATATAAGGAATCTCGATAAGGAATACTTCAATTTCGCTAAACGTTCAAATATTCATTAGATAGCGTCCAACTTTGTCCCAACAGTTGGGTTCTTTGAATTTTTGGTATTTTTATGGTACGCAATGGTCATAATGAGAAAACTGGAAGACGTGGGTGATATCTTGTGTACGATATAGATTCATCAAATAAATGAAAAAAATATATTCCGAAATTCATTTCATTCGATAGAACCCTTTGTGAGGTGGAACTGGAAATAACATTTTTTATGGTTTATCAACAGCCTGTATCTTTTAAACCGAAGCGATTCGGAAAAAATGGTAAAGGATAAAGTGTTTCTTTTGACCTCAAGAATGTACTGTTGAAATATTTGTACGAGTCAAAGAGTATAACTTGATAAATAAGATAAAAACTCGGATAAAGAGCTCATATTTATCCATTTATAATAACATACTCTATTACATAATATCTAAACTGAATTAACTGAATACCTTTTGTGGTTTGAATATTGAAGATAAAAATGAACTTTTCAAAATGATAATGCGAAATTTGATTTATTCTGGGGTAAAATCATCCAACCGTCAACAATCTAATCCTGAAGGATATCTTTCCGAATAATTTCTTCATCCAATATCTCCATTATTTTCATAGTAACCCCTTGTGCCTCGCAGGGTGATATTTCCTTATTGGTTCTCGTTTTATTTTTGTTTTCAACAACGGACAAACCGTAAGGGTGGCGAAGAATGTGCCATAAGCACCGTATCGGGATCAATAGAGACTGCAATAGGACATGTTCCACCCCCCGAATTCAACAGATCCAACTTTGCGACGAACTTTAGAGGAGAAACTCTCCCCTTCGAGATTATCGAATCGAACCCTGCCAGCGCCAGAAGGTCAGGTGGGGGACTGCAGGGGCCGATACGATGAGCATGATTTAGTGCATGAAAGGAATCAGTCAATTCAGAAGATTCAACGAGGCTTTATGCAACACTTATCGATAATTTGATCAAGTCTTTCATATCTCATTCTTTAACTTCCGATTAATCATTCTTATCAGCTATGGCCTGTTATTTTGGGGTAGAAGATATGATGCTGACAAGAAAAATGTTAACATCTCAATACACCACTTCCAACGAGCTTTTTCTCACAGTCAGACAGAGATTTTTTTAGAATATTATTCTGCATCAAGTGGTCTGATGTAATTAAATATAATACGTCCTTGGAAAGATCAAAATTGGGATTTTAATTGATGAGTTACTAGTAATAATTCTTTATAAACAAAATTGGAACCCTCTTTTGTGTTGTCATCGCATCACGTGGAAACGGCTGAACCGATTTTATTCATTTGTTCTTTGAAATCTTCCTCATACTTTTCAGAAGGTTCAAACGGAAGAAAAATTAGAAAAAATCAGCTGAGAAAATCAAGAAAACTAAACGAAACTTGAATTTCGCATGGTAGTGTATGTTGAGTAGTCTACCCTCCACGGATAAATGATTGACACTTGCTGGCGGTTGACAGTTGCCAAATAATCTTAATGAACAACACGATCTCAATATTTATTTAACGTTCAGCATTTTTGCTATCAGTTAATTGTTTATTGTAAGGCTAAGTGATTAGTGAACAGAATATTAATTTTAAGTTCTATATATATACATCGGAATTGTGCTTTCAAACTCAGTGGAACGCTAAGTTACATTTACGTTGAAGAGAAATTTACCCCCGGTTTCACAAACCTTGATCGGGGAATCAACTCTTGATTTACGGATAAATGTAAATTTGTTTTCAATCGATAATTCAGACATGAGCATTCAGACTATCACTCTAGCATCAAATTATGATCTATATAAATCCACTCAATGATTCTCTATTTCTACTTTTTCAATATACATATTCCGAAATTAGAAGGTTTTAGTGATTTCGTTTTGGAAATCGTTGATCGCGCAATCAAAGTTATGTGAAACCGGGGTTTAGTCTTCTGCAATTTTCAATGCGACTTGCATTCGCAAGAACAATAAATAAATCGGCACTGACTGTTTCAGCCTTAATCTCGAAAATTCTTTATTTCCACACGGTCATTTGTATGTATAAGAAAATTCGGACCTTGTGTAATAAAATGTAACAAACTGTAGTATGCCTCCGCTTTTAGCAGGGTGATTTGGCTTATGTAGGTTTAAGTTACTTTAATAACCCTGAATAAGGTTGGATTCGGCATTAAAAGGGCTTTCTATAGAAGCCATTCCATATAAGATGTCCTATTAAACAAAACAAAACGGAATTTTCAAATGTGACGAGACTGTTTTTGTATTATTGTTTATTGAGGATGATTTTTAAGATTATTTTATTTGAAAATCATTTCTGTTATTTCTTCAGTTTCTTCTTTAGGGTATAGGATCTTTTTCTAGCAGACATTCTGTACATAATCATTTATAGCTTTTAGCTATACTCTTGGTGTCAATTCTGAACCGACGTAAAAATATCAAAACAGTATCACCTGCAAACATAGAATTATATTATTCTTTGTGCATTGGGGAAATATGAATTCCCAGATATCTGTCATCAATCGAAAGAGTGCCTGAGAACTGAACACTCGGTCTCTGCCACATTGTGGGGATTCAATTAGAATCGATTCTTGAACGTGATCACAATCTGGGATTTCTTATATGCTCCAATGCACAATGCAAGGAAAACCATGATATGTTTGCAGGTGAAACTTCATTTTCTCGATATACAGGGTGTATCATCGACTCGTAGAAATATTTCAACAGAAGATTCTTGAGGTCAAAAGAAACACTTTTTCCTATACCACATTTTCCGATTCGGCCCTGATAAAAGATACAGCCATTTTAAGTTTTCATAAAGACCTGTGGCACCATTGGAAAAACAAAATTACCTTCAGAATAAGTAAAAAGTTACTTTGATCTCAAGAATCAACTGTTAGAATTTTGGTTCAAGACTCGCCCTGTATATGCATTGGTGGAAATTCTAAATTTTCACTGGTACCCAATTCGAGCTAATATTTCATCGTCTTATCTACACTCTACACTTTAAGTAGTATATATATATTCTTTTGAAAAAAAGTGTTACAAACTTTTACAATCTGAAAAACAATGAAGCGGGTGTAAAGAAATGGCAACAAGAGACAGATCCTAAAAACCTGTTCCTCGTTCCAGATCCAGTGTAAGCAGAGGAAAAATGTCAACGGGGTACCATACATATCTTAGTATGATACATGAAAAAACAGAGATAAAAACCTCAGAAAAAACTCTCTGTTTGCCCGTATAAGTGTAATGATTATGTATTTGTGTAAAGAATAAGCTTTAAGTAGTACAGAGTGGAGACGATGTGTATTGTATACGGTGCTCATAAAACCCAATGAAGAAACTAGGATATAAATTTTTCTACTTTCTCTAGTAGTAGTAGGCTGACCACCGACTGACCACACTGTGATCAATTATGAGACAAATTTTCGTAGTTAATGATTGGATAATCAATTAATTCTCATTTCAAAGCTCCCTCAGAAATGAAATTTGAATTAATTACGAAAAGTAATGAGCAAATTTCCATAAAAACATTCATCGCTCTGGATCAACGATATTACCACCAATAAATTTGATTTCGACATCAATGATAGAAATATCCATAATATCTTTCGAAAATTGAAGGAAAATACGACTACTTCTTTATTTTCATGGATCGTCTGCGACCACTCAACCACATTGGATCAACGACACCACACGTGAACAAAAACGTCCTCTTTGTGTCGAAACCTGCTTCGATGCATATGGATTACGAGATAACAAGGTCGTTCACGTTCCTATCCGTCACACTCGAATTATTATTCCCCGATTTCGTTATTTGTCCAAACGCTTTTAACGACAAAACGCTGATTAACTTCACGAAATTATCGATTTTTCTTCGGCTAAACGACAGAGTCGAGGAATGCAATCCGAAGCTCATTTTGCGTTGGCTTTATGTGCGTGGGCGCTAGGGATGGGAATGTGTCGACACCCACAAACCAGATAGAAATCGATATAATCTCCAGGATCTTCTAGAAATTTACTCAAAAATGTGGGTTAAAAGTAAGCCAAGTTCTTGTAGGATGTAGGGTAATAATTTCCATACTAAACACAGCTACCGGTAGATTCGGGTGACTTGGGACAGTCCTGTAACTTGGGACAACTACCCCCTTGCAGATTTCTTTGTTTCTTACCATTTATGAGTGAAGGGACAAACTTATAAGATTGTATAGCGTCTTTTCGGTTAGTTTAACAATTAATTCCTGTTGATTTTGCCGCGACCAGAGCGTTTGAAATGACAGGAAAAATTAATGAATTAAGGAGAGTAAAAGCGCGTTTTTTTATGGCCCTTATACTTTCTAGTATCCTGTACATGTGTTCCACTTTGTGCATGTGTAATTTTTTTTCTGGATATGTGGGATATCAGATATGTCATAAAACAAGGTTGTTTACAAATCAAATGGCAACACGGATCTCATTCATTTATTTTGTTGTTCCATAGGGTGACTTGGGACAATGCCGAATAGATACAAGCAGCTCATTGGCAGCAGGAAATATGACGATTTTTCGCAGGATATTATTATTTACGTTATATCCACAAAGAAATCACCAAAGAATGAAAGAATTCAAAGTTACCTTGTTTTGTTTAGTTTTTTTATATTTGAGTTGCAATATATTCGCTTTTGGTGTAATAGGGGTTTATCATTTAATTTCAACTACTTATATAATCACAAATTCTAATTTTTCAAAACTATACACCGTCCCAAGTCACCTATTTCATTTGAGAGTTGAGAAATCAACAGATTTTAACTTGTGTCCCGAGCCTCACAAATCGGTGGGTGACTTGGGACAAGTATATTTTATTTTTTTCAAAATTTATATCCGAATTCTGAAGCATGGTATATATGTTAATCAATAGTCATTAAGCATATTCGAACCTGATTTTCAGATAAAAATAGGTCACCGTTTTGAAAATATGACAAGTTGAATTCAACAATTGTCCCAAATCACCCGAATCTACGGTACCGCGTTAAAAAATTGATACACCATCAATTGACTTTTATGGCACCTTCAGAAATTTTCTCTCGAATTCCAGGAATCTCAATCAGGAATAAATAACTATAAGTCTCGGAATATTATAGATATGTCTTCCACCAATAACTAGAAATTAAAATGGCAAAAAAAGTTCTGGTAATAAAATTGAGTATTTTTTATACCACTTAACCGCAACGCCACCTAACTGTTTTTCAAATGGAAACATATATACGCACCATTTATGAGCTCGTTGGAAGCTCGCTGAAAATAGAATCCCGCTATATTTTCTTTTTTTTTTCAATTTTCAGAAGAAACACAAAAGTATCTCGAAAAAAAAAATCAATAGTTTCTCAACCAATAACTTGAAATAACGATGGACACGTTGAATGAGTTACGATTATAATAAATTTTCATTTATGTCCTCTGGGCATAATTAAAAATCAATCGACGGGTTTAAGCGTTTTCATTTCGAGTTATCGTTGAAGAAATAATATACATATTCATTTTATTCCATACTTATGCCCAACCCGTTATTTTCTTAACAGTCTGCTAGGCAAAATTTCTTCTGATATATAATGTACCACCTCTAATGCTGAAGGAATTTTATTTGTCTTCCCTGAGTCTTAGGTGTTTGGAAACACTTTCAAGAAAAATTAATGATCGCACAATATTTTAATTAAGCAATATTTCGATGGTGATCTTGTTTCAGGACGTAAGTTCATCACTTACCAACTTACCTCACAGTAAACTTGACAAAATTCGTCGTTGTTTTTTCATTGTAGATCGTATCATATTGATTTTTTCAATATGTTTTTATGTTTTCAAAATTTTCAGGGGGCAATGTAATGAATACATTCCAGAAGAATGTTAAGGTGTTGAGAATTGCAAAATATGTCACAAAAAAATTATAATGATCAACTATTCCGGAGAAAAAATTATTTACTTGTATTTTCAACGGTACCTAATATCTCAACGTATCTTCGAAGTCCAACCCTGTATAAATTTTTGCTTTAGGATGAAAATGTTCATGTCAAAGTTGTTAGGTTTTGTCGAGGGTTTTGTACAGTAACACGTTTTTCATGTTACATACTGAAATGGATTGAATAATTAATGTCAAGTTCCAGCTATCGCTGCACTCTGAAAATCCATAAAAAATGTATGGGCGCTTATTGGCAGTCTCTTCACATCATACAGAGCAATGTGAATTTATCGGAAAAATCACTGAGCATAATGCATAACTTTTCAGCAACTTTGACAGCCATGTATTCATAAGATTATCACATCTCTAACCACAGATTTCAATTAATAATCGAGGGCTCTTGTAAGGGCACTAAAATAAATATTATCAAGGCAAAACTCTCGAACCTTGAGAATTGGTTTAACCCTAATCATTTCACAAAGCTCCATCCGTTTCGAGGCATCTAGCGCTTACTGATCGATGTTTTCGATACATCGATGTAACTCGCTCATCCCTAGTCTTTACCTATTCTGCTTCTCCAATTACCACACTTCATATTCGACGCGTTGAAATATAACTTTTCCGAAAATTAAATCGATTTGTTGCGGCGTCTGTAAATGGAGAAACAGCTCGTTTCACGTAGGCGCAATAGCTCTTTCAATGTAACCTGGAGTAGACATACATATTTGTTTTGTTGCGGCATTCATTGAGCGAACAATACTAATGTTTGCTTTGTCGTCTTTTTTTCGTATCCGCTTGTTAAGAACGTGTACATTAGTGAGGATGAAACTTTTGCATTTGGATAATTGGCTTTCGTCTGAATGATTCTCGAACAAGAGCTTAAATTTTTGCTATATCATATTTTTTTTTGACGGCCATTCTTTAATTAATCAAAAATGAAATACAGTGAAACCTCTAATAAGCGGACACTCACGGTTCCGCATAGTTTGTCCGGTTATTAGAGGTGTCCGCTTATTAGAGTTGTCATCCTTAATGGGTGTGTAAAAAAGTAAGAAATTTTAACACAAACATTTATTAGAATTATAAATGCATACATATTGTTCATACATATTTTGTATATAATTTACTTATTTATGAATTCTAAAATGCTCGATTGCCGCATATTTTGCATTTTTTGCTTGAAAATTTTTGATTGATAATGATCTTCCAAATTTTTTAAGTGCTGAAAGGCAATGTAGTCGTCATTCGCGAAGATTTTTAAATCATTGATCACCTTCAAAGCCTGACTGCATGAAGTAATAGTGTTATTATTGTTTTCAACAGTATCAAGCTCGAGATCGCTGTCTTCTTTTTCATCTGGTGAATTATATTGCTGGTCAATCATATTTTCAATCGCCTCGTCAAGGTTGAAAGTCATTTCTTCCGTTGCTGTAATATCGTCGATGCCAACATAACTTTCAAGATTTTCTTGAGAAATTTGCATTTCTTTGGCACACCCTTCCATCTGAGCAATCGTAGATAAAGGAAGATAATCTTCTGAATCCCATTCAACTGATGCAGTATCGCCATTACTTTTGAGAAAACCAGCTTTTCTGAAACAATTTTGTATTGTTGCTGACGAAACTTTATTCCAGGCTGTTTTCATGTAATAAAGGGCTTCTAAAACATTTATGGACTTTGCTAACTCTGAAGCAGATTTTACTTGATCCATTTTTGATAATATGTGCTTCAATATTGAGCCTCGATAAAAGAATTTGAAATTTTGTATGATACCCTGATCCAGAGGTTGACACATTGATGTAGTATTAGGAGGTAGAAAGATAACTTTTATATTTTGTAGCTTCACCTCACGTGGGTGGGACCCTGCGTTATCCAAAAATAACAAAATTTTTCGCTTTTGTTTCCTCATTTTTAAATCAAATTTGAGCAACCATTCACTCATAATGTCTTGTGTCATCCATGCTTTTTTGTTAAACTTCCACATAACCGGTAAATCTTTCATTGGTACATTTTTGAATGCCCTAGGCCGGGCCGCCTTTCCAATCACCAACATATCTTCTTTTTGTCCTGCCATATTAGCACAAAATAAAATTGTTAGCCTTTCCTTGGAAAGCTTTCCACCAATACATTTTTCAGATCTAAAGGCAAGGGTTTTTTCCGGTAAGGCTCGGAAGAAAAGGCCAGTTTCATCGGCGTTGTACACATCTTCTGGTCGATACCCAAGAAGTAGCGATGGCAATTTACTTTTGAACTGATTGACGTCTTCTTGACTGACATCTGCTGATTCTCCGGAAATACACTTAAAACTTATGGCATGTCTCTTACGCCATTTTTCCAGCCAACCATTAGACGCCCGAAAGTTTGCCACATTTGATTTCTCTGCTATTTCCTGAGCTTTAGCTTTCACTAAACTTCCTGATATAGGAATGTTTTGGCTGCGAGCACGAGAAAACCAATCGAAACACACTTTGTCAATTTTAAGTCCATCAGATCTTAAAAACTCCCTTTTTTTATTATTATTGCTTCCTGACTCCCATTGCAGACGAATATTGTTTTTATTCTTGATGATTTCAGCGGCTTGTGTCTTTCCTATGCTGAATTTTTCGGCGAGCTTCCTGACTGACAAATTTTCCTTTTCAGAAGTATTGATAACTTCCATTTTTTCACCCAAACTAAGGAGTTTTTTCCTAGGTGCCATTTCAACAGAAACACAACAGTAACAGTAGCACAACAAAAATTAAACACTAACTTGGTTGATGGTGAAAATTAAATACGTAACCTTCGGTGATCGTGCAAAACTTGATGTAATACGAATGAAATCCCCGAGTCCATACTCGCATTTAAACGAAAAACGGTAATTCCCCGGTTACACAGTGCAGTGTTACCAATGTACAAATATTATTTTGCTACATAATACAACTCGGTTGTTAGAGGTTCGCGTCCGGTTAAGGGAGGTCACAGTATTTTTGGAACCAAGAAAGTTGTCCGCGTCCGGTTATTAGAGTGTCCGGTTATAGGAGTTGATTTTGTACGTAAAGACATAAGTAACGCTATTGTTCCGGAAAATTTGTCCGCTTAAAGGGAGTGTCCGCTTAATAGAGGTGTCCGCAAGGAGAGGTTTCACTGTATATATGTTGCCTTGACGCTTGGCTGACTTTGGGTTGGATGTTCTATAAGGATCCAGTGAGCGTATTTCGTAGGTAGTCTCTTTATGTTGTCTCGAGAATATAAGTACACATTTAATAGCTTAATTTTGGGACACTCTGTATATAAATTTTTTGAGTTACTTATTACTTATTTGAGATATTTCATTATCTCACACAATCTCAGTATTTATTTTTTGTTTATTCTTTAGTATAATTCTTTATTGCTAGCTTTATATAAGTTTAATTATTATGTATTATTCTTCGAAAGTATTTTCGGGATTTTCTTCTATCTTGATATAAAGTGAAATACATATTATGGTGAAGGTGCTCGAATTTATTTTTGCATTTTGTTGAAAGTTGTATTGGTTCTATGTATACAGGGTGTATTTGAAAGTGGGGTATTTTTTTTCAACAGAAGGTAGAACTGGTCAAAATGAAGCGTTTCACCAAAAATCACCTATTCTAAACTTTCAAAATGACAAAGTTGAAAAAAAAATTGGAAATGATTACTGAAATGGATCCTAATACGACCCTAGACTGTTTGTTAGCTGAATTATCGCAAAGTAGTTGGAAAAACTTATCTCCTGATTCGACCACGTGGTTTCGTTTAGGATATTGGCTCGTTCGATATTTACCTACGTGGTGATGAAAATGGAAACTGAGGATTGCCGAATTGTTTTCATCATTTTTTAATACCTTACACAATTTAATGAAATTGCTCATTTCGATACCAACTGACAGAAGAGACTTAGGGCACAAGTGTAAAAAAAAGAATAATACTTCCAAATCTCACCAATAAAATTCGTCTAAATTATTCACGAATTTTTTCACAATCTTCATGTTCCAACATTCCAACAATCTTCGTAAAAATGGGATGAAATGGGGAAACATCAAGGCACTTCTTCAACATAACATAAGCACTTTCAAGAAAGTGCCTCGATTTTCTACATTTTTTTTCACCCTAAATTGCACGATGCATCTAATCCGATGAACTTGCTACTGAACCATTAATTGTCCAGCCATATGTTTATGTATCGTTTCGTTTTTTCGATGCCGGATTCATCTTCCACAGTCCCGAACTTGAAATTCAATGAAATTTTGCCGAACTTTTAGGAGTTGTATCTCAGCCATCTTGGATATTTTATAGGAACAAGTTTTGGTTAAACGACTTTTTTTGATGAGTTTTACCTTCTGTAAAAAAAAAGCCTAAGCTTTGAAAACACCCTGTATATGGCATAATATGGTCTAATTGTCATTATCGAATTATTCATCCCTGATATAAAGATTTTTTATTTAAGGTTACATATAAAAAATTGCAAAAAATAAATTCGAATTACTCAAATACCATTCAAATATCCACATAACTGGCTTTAAACGCGGTATTGTCACATATTAATTACAGGTTGTTGTCCATTTTCATTTATTTCAATATATTGATTCATATTAATGGAGTAACACCCTGTAAAAGTAGGATTTTTATGGCTATTCTTGAGATTACCAAGATGTATAAAATATAACTGCCATTTTCTTGTTTTTAATACCTACCATTCAGTGAAATTATGTACCAATATTGTTCGAAAATTGTCACCAAAGTATTAGTATTTAGTCACGTTGTATCGGGGTATCTATCTTGGGAAATAAGGAAGGAAATAAATAACATTTAATTATTCTGAGAGAAGAAACTCCCTCCTCATGATTGACACCCTCAATCAGCGTTAATGAATCAATTCATTCAGTAAATGTCTCTCTCCGATTCTTTTTATATCAACTGGATTATACCGGAGTTCTGGGCGAAAAAGTAGGTTTCGACCTTATCTCATCACATTTAATCACCCCTTAATTAAACAAAAGTCCCCGCACGCACCGATAATAACCCTATATCGTGATATGATCTCCTGTTGGAACAACATAATCCACGTTCCAAATGTTACGCTTGTTGCTACCTTATTCCCCATGATAAATAATTTAACGTTTTCCCCACTTTAATTTCGGTACTCATATTTTTTGAAATAGATGGAGAATTACCGGTGTATCTTCAGCGGATTCAGGTTTAAAAGTCGAAGAGTTTATTGTAGACGGTGAAACATTTCGAGAGCAGATATTATTTCGTTAGAAACTAAAATTGATTTTACGAGTAAGCTATGAAACTTTTATTGCCACAAATGATACGAGTACAATAAAATAAGATTGATTCCAGATGTGTAGCACTAATGCTTTTCGATTGCTATGATTTTCTTGGAATGAACAGTATAATGATGCCCTCTTCTACTTCCCTTTTTCTTCTCTGGGCATATTTTTTTAAAGTTGACGGACTGCTCAGGTTTTTGTACATTTTCTTCAACATGAACTTTCTCAAAATAAAATATATATCAAATTTTATATTTGAAGTTGGAATTTTTTCCTCCAAAAAAATCATTTATTCAGTTCTCTACATACATAACTTTAAGTAAACATATATATAGAGAATATTTTAGTCCAGAAGATTTTATTTATTTGCAACCTTCGTGCATATAAAAGCAACATTATCATGAAAAAAGGCATTTATCGAAGAAATAATTTGTTCGACCGTCCAAGAGCTCTTCTATGAGATGTTTCAGGAGTTTCCTTCAGTTGTGGGCCACCCTGAAAGTAAAAGTGAAGAAATAAACGAAATTAAATCAGATGCATAACACCAACAAAGTGAAATAGTACTGAATTTAACAAGTTTGGGAAATCAGTGATAGAGAAAATAATATGTATTTTTATCCATATCAATTATATCGTCTCCATAAAAGATCCCTACCAAAGTATTATCGACCCCAATGAATAATTCAATCGTTTTCAACCGTTTTTTAATTCCATTTTCAGTGAAGAAAAAATAAGATAACACTTCAAACAGTGAGACATGAATGCAATAATAAGAATACATTCGTACACATAGTAGGTACCTGTCAATATAAATATAAACAAATAATACTATCGAACTTGCCACTCGCCCTCATTCAAGATGACCCCCCGAAGAAAACGAGGAGATTCCGACAATGGTTTCGGTGTTCCTTGACCTCATCAGAGCAACACAATTCTCACCTCCATGAAATCGGCACAAAATTGAAAGCTATTTGTAGCTGTCATATATGAGATTTGTTGAGTTTTTGTCCAGAGTCACCTCACATTCCATCGATATTTCTTTGAATTCTGATTAAGACAAAAAAAGTTACAAGATTTTGGACAGGATAAGCTTTTTTGAAAGATTCGTAGCGGTTTTGCATCAGTTCTTCCATTATATGATGAAGTTCTCGAATATACAGCTGTCAAAAGTTCATTCACTCACTAACCCCATCATCGGCTCTAACACGAGCTCGTTTTGACAAAAACACATTCATCCCTGTCACGATCTATTAAAACTGGAGCACGTGGAGAGTGGAGTAAATAAATTAAACGTGTAGAAGGAAACGCTGAAACAGCTGAGTAATGCCGTTAAAATGAGTGATCACAGTGACCTCTGCAGTTCCGCTTGAACGTTTCGACTCGAGTACTCGATTTATTCGGATAATAATGCCCCGGATCGTGAGCTGCCGGAAAAGAATGCCCTGTCATATCATTAGGTGTTTCATGATGTCCAGTTAAACCTCTCCTAACGAGTTTTGTTAAATATTTATTTGAATTTGAGCGAAGGATGGGATAAGTAGGATCAATGAATTTTTTTCAAGATTTTCCTTTCTGAAACATCGAGAAACAACAGTCTAATTCCTTCTGACGTTTCAATCAATTGAAACTCTCGAAAATTTTGATTTTCAATTTTTATTCTTAAATTTTAAGTTAATTCTTCTAAAATTTTTTCATTTTAGTTCTCTTCCTTTATTTTAATTCTTAATTATCAAATTCGTTATCGCTTCTAGAGTAAGAAAGTCGTAGAAGTTTTAAATTTACAATTATGGTAAACTAGTTATGCTAGCGTGTTGAATAAAAAATTTTTTAATCGAGATTCACTAAATCAACACTTCTAGTCTTACCCGAAATTTTGTCTCAAAACTCCCAAAAAAATAGTGCTCATTAATCAATTCAGATTTTAGTGTCCACAAGTAAATAATTGTAAATACACAAACCTTCACCACCACACTTACATTGAAAAACTTTGACTTTGGAAATTTGAGAAAAAAAATCATGCGACTGGCGTGTCGCCTAGGTTGATAACTATTCTGTTCATCGAATGAACGTCCCAAAAGTAGGTATAGTCCATTCTCCATTTCACTATTTTAGCATTCGGTTGGCCGTGGAAATTTGACACATTCCACTCTGTATAGTATAAAAAATTGGGGTTATGAAGCTTGTTAAAACATTTTTGGGTTTTAAATCTGCGCTATGTTGTCCGTTCTACGTAAAAGTTTCTGTTATTACGTATTTGATCACAATGTCGAATCTCTTCGGAAAATATGTGACGAACATAATTGAAGTTTATACAAACTGATTGAAGGCATACCAAATCCACTTATTTGCATGGAAAATACAAGAGATCAGTATATTATCATAATATGCACTAGCTTGAGGAGAGTTAATGTTCGTTATTTTCTTTGGCTAAAGTTTGAATACGTTACATCAGTTGTAGATTTCAAAAATATCAACCCGAAGATGAAGTGCTTATGATGCAGAGGTTGGGAATGGGTATTCCCCGAAGGATTTAACAGATAATTACAAGAATGTTAAATTCTTCAACAAAAATCATCTTGCATCAATATAAGTAAAATAATTTAAAGGAAGTTTCAAGTCAAGATGAACTTCCCCTTTGAACAAAAATTTCACATGAATAAACAATTAACAGGACAACTGGCGCGTATTTGTGGCTGTTCATCTTAATACATTGGTATAATAAAAATAATAATTAGGTATTTATTGGTACCTTAAGACATTTACAATGTATAGGACAAGTCAAATGAAAAATAGAAAAATCAAATTTCGGGAACTTATTCTACGATGACATTCATCGAAAATCCTGTAGTAAACTGTTCGCATTAATTCACTCAAACATAAAATTCTCAAATGCCACCACTTTTTTGGGTCTCCCAATTGAAGAAAATTCTTTGTCATCCTCTTCATTCACAATCTTTCTGATTGTGGAAATATTCAGCTGAAATATAAGTAACTATATAGTTTAGATTCAGATGAAACATAAGGTATATATAAATTCTCCATCTAATATTGAATATGTTCGCTACCGTCTGACGTGTTGTGTATTTTAGAATATCAGGGTATAACTATTTGAATGAGCGGACCTGAATTCTAAAGAGTACTTCCTGAAACCCTGTCTCTTTTTTCAACCACTTTCGGAATTTTCGCAATAAAAATTGATATTAGTTGTGGCAACGGCGTTATGACATTAACGACATTTCATGAGTACCAACCTCACTCCGTTCTAGTTACAAAAACTTGAGAAAATTATTTCATGGCCAACCGACTGCTAAAATAAATGTGAATGGAGTATAAAAATGCAAAATATAGTTTTTTGTGCATCTACTGTTTTATGGAGCTTGCATGGCATTGAAATGTTTTTCGTTTATCACTACTATTATGTATACTGAATGTGGGTCAATATGAAAATCACGTCCAACACTTTAACAGTATAAGATTCATAAAATGTTGAATATTCCGAAAAACAGCTGCTATTAAGTGGTCATTTGGCACATATTTATGCAAATCAAAATTACACACGTTCCATTTCCAAACCAGTTGTCGACAGTTGCTCAATTTATTGTCATATGAACCTTTTAAGGTCTTCGCAATAATCCGCTCAATCGCTCCCGCAAAAAACCTTCAAATTCTTCTCTAGCGTAGAGCCACTCGTACACGGAGAAATGAGAAAAAAAAATCAATAAGATCCACCGCGTCCATATCGACTCCATCGATTACGTTTCGAGATGTGTTTTCCCATTGATCGTCGATAGTGCTTGCGGTTCAGGCGAATTGAAATTCCGAACAATGCATTTTCCATTACGATAGTCATTGGATATAATGTTACAAGGAATTTACACCTTGCTTTGCACAATAAAACCATTCAATCTCGTTTTTATCGCGTAATAATCAGCCGTTTAGGATTGAATGATCCACCAGTGGCTTGGACTTGTTCCAACTTACTAGGAAACAGATTGGTTGAATACTGATAACTACCGTATTTTAGCAAAAAACGTAAATTGATTTCTCGAAAAGAATAGTTTATCGAAAAACATGCATTTTTCCTAATATATTAGTAGGTACAGCGTGAAGAGCATAAATATGAAGAGACGTATAAAAGAGGTAAAAATCTTCCTTTCTCTCTCTCTCTATCCCACACAGTCTCTGCTGCTCTTTCTCTCTTACACTCTCTTTTGTACACTCTCTCTTACACTTCCTCTTGCACTGCACAGAAGAGTAAGAAATGTCTTACTCTTCTCTACTCTCTTTTACTGTCTATCTATTGCATTCTCTCTCTTTCACTCTATCTGCCTTACACACACTCACTCTCTGTCTTTCTCTCTCAATATTTTAATCGGTTGGCACACAAAGGTCATGTTTGAAACCCGCATATCATCTCAGATGATCAACGCCAGATATCGAATTGAGCGTTTCCTTATTTATAGGCGAATATTGTGAGGAAAATTGTCGGTTTTTGTGAAAAATTCTCACACTTTCGAAGTCCTCTAGCTGGAGAGAGGTGCCCAAACTACATATCTATAACTAGTAATGTTCCGCTATCCTTGAGTATCAATAATTCACGGTTGAGTTGAAACTTGAATTTCCAATGAACCAACAAATTTGCATGAAATATTTCTGTGTTCGAACGAAATTTAATATGCCTTTCACGGACATGGTAACAGCTAGCTCAACGTACGGAAGAAGCTTTCCCTAAAACTGAGCGTGACTAGCCAAGAAAACAGCTGATTGTATTATGTATTTAACCGTTAAGCTACTTCTCTCAGATATCAATACGTAGGAACTAGATAAGTTTCGAGAGTTTGTAGCATTGATATCGATAACATTAATTGTATTTCCTCTTTATTGAGTAGAGCGTCTTAGCCCACACTCTCTAGTTGCAAAGGAGGTATTTGTATCTGAATTCCATGGAAATTTTTTTGTTGGAAATCCCTCACTAAAGATAAGCGTAAAACAATGTTTTCGAACTATTTTAACGACTTCTGAAGAAGTTATTCATTAGATGCTTTCCTATTACCCCATTGGAAGCACGAGACTAGCCTTGTTTGTCCACGAAACTATTGCAAGAAAGTTCTTCCTCTATCCCTACAACTTTGAAGTAGCAGAACATTGATATTTAAATCAGTTACTTATACAGGGTGATTCATATCTATTGGGACATAGGCTAAGGGCAGATTGTTTGGACCAAAATATGGCGATAGGACCAAATATACCTCAATAAAATATTGCTTTGGAAAAAGATAGAGGGTGTTAAAGTTGAATTTTTTTTTCGTTTTTTGCTAATAATTTCACTGTATATTTTTTCATCCGTTTTCAAGAAAAACACAATTGAACAGTTCAGAGCATCGGAAGGGGATTTGAAGTAACGATTTATTTATTTTATTTATTTATTTCGACGATAAAGCATAATTAAAAACAATGTAACATGAACAGAATAAATTTAAATTGAATGTTCTACGTGGCCTCCTCCGACTTCTATGCCTTTTTAATTCATTTAATAAAGGACTTCGAAGAAAATATTATTCTGTCCACTTATAAAAAATTTAACTTTAACGCCCTCTATCTTTTTTCACAGCAATATTTTATTGAGGTATATTTGGTCCTATCGCCATATTTTGCTCCAAACAATCTACCCTTAGCCTATGTCCCAATAGTTATGAATCACCCTGTATGCTTCACATATCACACCGCAGATCTTTATGGGGTCATCAACCTATCACCTGTGATCGAATTTCCCCGCAAATTCAATCACCAAAATTAAGGTCAGATATACAGAGTGAGTCTTTGACTATTATAAATATTTTAACACTTGATTCTTGAGGTCAAATGAAGCACTTTTTTCGTATACCATTTTTTCCGATTCGGCCTTGTAAAAAGATATAGCCATTTTAAGTTTTCATAATGAGCTGTGCCAACCCAAAAAAAAATTAGCTTCAGAATAACTAGCTAAATCTGTGACATTACAGATCTCTGGATCTTTTGAAAGGAGTTGCATTCGGTCAAATTTTTTATGTTTGTACATCAAATTACTCGAAAACGGCGCATTATACCAGAAAATATGAAGAATACTTTTATTTTACAAAACGTTAAAATTTAAAATATTCATTAGATAGTCCAACTTAGTTTCAAGAGTTGGGTTCTTTGAAATTTTTATGGTACATAATGGTCATAATGAGAAAACTGGAACACGTGGGTGATATCTTGTATTTGAAAAAGATTAATCGAATAAATGAAAAACTATATTCCGAAATTTATTTCATTCGATTAAACCGTTTGTGAGATAATTTTTTTTTGTGGTTTTTCAACAGCCTGTATCTTTTCAACCGAGCCGATTCGATAAAAATGGTAAAGAAAGAAAGTGTTTCTTTTGACCTCAAGAATCTACTGTTGAAATATTTGTACGAGTCAAAGATTCACCCTCTATAAGCGCCATTGAAAAATCGTTGAAATAATTTAACAGTTCCCCATTTACTTCCAGCCATCATGCAAACCAATTTCCTTGAAATAGAATCGGAGACCACACTCTACCGGGGGCTCACCTACATACACGAGATTACCCGAACCGTTATACTCATAACAGTCGCTGAAAAAAACCGGAAAACACGGCTCTGCCATCCATAAACCGTACTTTTCACCCGTTTTTACTCCGCCTTCGACGAATACGAACAATTGGACCTCACGAAGAGGTTTGCGGATGAAAAAGATGGATCTCCTCGGATGTGACCAACAAGAATCGTTGAATCGACTGTTGAATTAAACATCGATGTTTGCACAAAGATCGGCGGCGATTTATTTCTATGCTCATCGGCCCGTGAACATATAATTCGATGTGTGCAAGAAATAAATGAAAACTCGCGAGTAGTTCTATGCCCGCTGGAACGCGGATGCGTTCAGAAAGTTATTATTTGTTCGGGACTATATTTATTCCGGCCAAATGTCAAACTTCTGAACACTCTGATGAATAATAGCGTGGAATTTCGAAGTCGATGAAAAGAAGTTTCATATCCATGAGTTATTAACTTCGTCTTCTTTTGGTTAGGGAATCTGATGCGGCAATTTATTTATTCAATAAAGTTTTATCTCATGTTGCACAGAAAATATAATCGAAAACTGAGATTTTAAACAATATTTATAAACAGAATGTGCAGTACGATCCTAGAATGAATATGGAAGCTTTCTAGATCTAAAAAGAATATCAACACAAGAGACCCCTGTTGTACTTCTTCAGTATAAAGCGCTTGGCTGCCAGTCATTGATACGGTGAATGTGAAACCAAATGTGAAATACAACACAAATATATTTAATTTCAAATGCATAATTCTGACTTGCGAGTCGCAATTCTGAGTCATAAGTCAGAATGCTGAGTTGCAGGTCGAAATTTTAAAACAAGAGTTAGAATTTTAATTTTGGAATGAATTTGTAGGAGGAGAATGACATTTGTTGTGTCCCATCCGATCGGAATAATTACATTGTATTTTTTCCTTGGCTTAAACTACAGTGATATTCTACAGTCGTATACCAGAATTCAGATATACTAGTGTTCAGACATTGCTTTCAAATCACGCACGTGAACGAGCCATCAGATCAACAAAAATTAACCGCTAAATGCAACGTATGTTCTGCAACGTATGTTCCATCATTCTGACTTGCATTTCATAATTCCGACTTGCAATTCAGAATTCTTATATGTATCTCAGAATTCTGACTTGCAATTCAGAATTCTTATATGTATCTCAGAATTCTGACTTGTGTCTCAGAATTCTGACTTGTATCTCAGAATTCTGACTTGTATCTCAGAATTCTGACTTGTGTCTCAGAATTCTGACTTGTATCTCAGAATTCTGACTTGTATCTCAGAATTCTGACTAATGTCACAGAATTCAGGCATGCAGTTCAGAATTCCTACTTGTACTACAACATTCCGACTTCCAACATAGAATTCTGACTAGCATTTCAGAATTCCGACTTGCAATTCAGAATTTCGACTAACATCTAAGAAATCTGACTTGAGTCTCAGAATTCCGATTTACAATTCAGAATTCCGACAGAATTATACATTGGGAGAAAAATATAATTTTTGACAACTCTACCACTACTAGTTTGGTTCAGAAATAAAAGATTATTTATTACCATTATGAAATTTTGTTCTGTTTTTCAATTGTTGAAGAAATCGCGGATTTTGCAAGCTTAACGCTAAGCTAACAGCTTAACCTGATTAGACTTACTTAAGCCTACTCCATGTTTGTATATAAATCTCTTTCCTGAAAATATCGAATTTCGGGTGAAAGGAAAAGACACATAATGCAGAAAGACATCGAACTTTAACGGTCTGTCTTCAACAGAAGAATCCCGATGTCATCTGTTAGCAGAAATATGAATCGTTCATCATTCAACTAGCAATTGGAAAGGGAAACGGAGATCTTTGTCTTTACATATAAATAGAGACATTACTGTCTGCGATGTAACGTACGATTCTGTTTACGTACATACTATCACAATCATAAAACGAAGTACAACAGCGAATATCCGAGATCCCCCTCTTGTCATACTCGAAAAGAAAATAGAGACAAGAATGAGTGGGAACAAAAAGCATGAAACCAGGCTGCATCCAATAACCTCCCAGGGATTTATTCCTAATTATGTAGGAAATAAGACGGCTACCAAATTCTCGGATATAACTAACACAGCTACGAAAAACTTTCTGAATATTTAAGCGGGAGGAACGCAAAGCAAGAACCCACTAATTTGTTCGGCATGAAAGTCTGAACTTCTGGCTGACATTACTATTCTGGCAGTCCGCCAACCTAACGAAATTAAAACAATAGCTTTCGGAGATTAGTCACAAAATACGTGTGTTTCCCCACCGCTGCTTTAATCGGAATTGAGCGAAAGCAATGTTTATATTCGCCCATGTTTGCGCTTTATGTTTTCATTTGTTTCGATACGCGTAGAATCCGTCATGACGCGAGGCGTCCATTGGATACTTAATGAAAAACAGACGCTCAACGAATTGGTTTCAGCTCGAATTTTGAAATATTTTTTCGTGATATCTTGGCAGGCTTCTGTGGCATTGTCATTCTGCTCGAACGTCTATATATTTAGAATTTTGAGCCAAAAATGGTCTAAAACGCGTGGGTGGAAATCATTGATGCAGGACCGTGGAAAATTCAATAGGGAATACTACTTCTGACGAAAATGATGTATGTTTTATGAAATATCTTTGAAACGTCACATTTTTGAAATAACCATTTCAACCGTTTCCCAAAAAAAATTATTTTGTACAAAGTAGGTACTTGAAATGAAATGAAAAATAAAAATTCAAAATTTGAATCGTTTCATTTCTATTGCACAAGTTGGCAACATCGACTGAAATATGCGTTGATAATAAAGGACAACAAATACACTATCTTGATAGACAAAGATTGCTGTCTATGAAGTCTACGACGAACGAGGAAGGTCGTAAAATTTTATGGGATTTTTATGGCCGGTTGCTGTTGAAGCTCGCCAGTGAGTACGCGCCTTATGATGGCTGTACATCAACAGCTGTTATTTTATAAACAAGCCATTGTTCTTTTTATTTCTAGTAGACGCTGTTGCCAAATCGTAAACTAGAAACAAAGCGATTTAAATTTTAAAACCTCACATTTGAAGAATGATTTTGAATAGTTTCCGCAGTGCATTTGAAAAATTCATGAATGAAACTCAGAATTATTCAATTTAAACTTGCATAGGCTGTGATGAACCAAATTGAGGAGAATTCCCCATTCTGCCCATCCGTCAATTCTAACTACCGAAAGAAAAGATTCAGGAACTAGGATCGTTGATGGGCAAAATGCGCGGGATGGTTTGGAAGTTCTAAGCATCTGAAAAACTCAAAAAACTCTTAATGGAGATGAAAGCTACTTAACCAAAATTTCATGAGGATATTATCACCAAAAAAATAAAAACGATAAAAATCTGTATATATGTAATTGTTTGTATAATTATCCGGTAGATGGCGCTCAACTTTTGCAAAAATATTTAGACCGTTATAAGTGTTCCCTAAACGTTGGTGACAACGAAATCGTTGATGAGTGTCAACTAAATGGGCTGTGTCTCCTGAAATTAAGGGATCTTTGGAGCAATAACGCCAAGTTCATTATGTTTTGAGTCGAATAAGGTCAATTGAAATGATGTTGGCTCACAATCAAAATTTCTCCAAAAAATACAGAAATCAGTTGAAAATATATTTTCTGTCCTCAACTTTTGAAAACGATATCGCTAAGATGGCGTAAATAGTCTCATGGCTGTCGGATGTAATATATTTAAATAAATAAATATTCATGAATACATTGAAAACAAACAGTGATCAAATATGGACAATTTACAAGTTCTTATTCATTATCATGTGAATGATTTCAATAAACAGTTACGGCTGCGCTGAACATCGCCATAGAGTGGTGAATTTTACATCTCAACTAATGCTCACTACTTCAGGTGTCGCTCATTTCGTTGTCCTAGTTTCAAACTTGTATTTCTGAATATCCACATTTTACAAGAATATTCCAGAGTAGTCTCTATTCTTTCACAGTAGCCACACATTCAGAAGGTGTTTCATTATGCGTATCTGAAATGATTGCCACAATGTTTCCCCGATGATTTTCATCACGTTTTGAATAAAACGTGCGTCGTGCAATCCGCGCCCACGATCTCTTTCTCAATAGACCGGAAACGATTAGAGCAGATGATCCATCCTGCTTCCCTCCCACCCACGCTAAGCACCTTCACAATATTTTCACGTCAGCTTTGGCTTTTCGTTTCTTGTTGTACATAAACAACTATCGATTGTCTGTAAAAACTGGGCCAATTACTAGTTTTAATCCACTGTTCACGTTTTCGTTTCGTTTATTGCGATCTTTCTGGTCATATTCGCTGTCAAACACTTTAATGAACTTAACAATTTGAATTCACCAAATTCCTTTGGTCGGTACTTTTCACACTGAAGAAGACTGCTCTAAATAAATTCCTCTTCACACATAGTGTTTCCGGAATGTAAACAAACTTGAATTGTTTCTGTTTATTTTTTTAAAAGAAACTAAATTACATGATTTTTCACTAGGATAAGTAATTAAACCATACTACATTTGTTTCACTATCACAAAAGCATAAACAGTGAAAGTGGGAGTTTTTCGAAAAAATCCTCTGATGCGGTTTTGTTTTAAACAAATGCACTTTTTGACATATGACCAATATTTGATGCGTATTCGATCTCAAGTGTTTATCTGACAGTAATACAAAACATTTTCGGCCACTAAGGCAAACCGTTAGACAACACATAGTTTTTGACAATGTTGACAATTGGCATGGTCGAAATTGTGTGCGCCATTAAAAAAAACTGTTGATGCCGTCTTATCTAGAATAACGATTACATCACAGGGTCTTATGTCAAAAAGTGCCTAAATCAACGTGTAAGAGGATTTCTTCGAAAACCTCCCAGTTTTAACAATAATGAATTTATTCGTTACTTTTCGAAAGCATTTTAGACTGTACCTATACCTGTGTAAACCCACCTCAAAATGCTCTTTAAAAGTGAAACACGTGTAGTGGTTGAATTACTCATCCTAGTAAAATTCATTTGATTCAGATTCTAGTTCAATTATTCATTTTCATAAATTATCTGCCATCCTGTTAATATTCAACATTTCAGTCATTCTTGATTGCTTTATAATGGCCTGTGAATTCAAAGTATTCAGAATCAATATACAGTTTGTCAATTTGGAAAGTTACCACCCTTAAAATCTCGGCCCCCATACAAAATCAGACACAGGTAAACTTTCGTTTGTAGGGAGATATTTTATACAATTTGCATCAAGCTCCCCAGACTTGGCAGCTCTAGATTTTTCTTCCGGGGATTTTTAAAGTCGGTTGTATATAAAACATAAAACATAGCCCAGAGGTGTAGAAGAATGTATAAGAATACTCTTGATACCATGGTAAATATTCTACGTTCTTCTTTTAACAACAAAAAATGCCAAGTGTAAGGCATTTTTGATTTGAAAAGGCAATCAAATTACCTTTAAAACAAGGTGTCACCCAACCCCCTTCCCATTTGAGATTTTTCTTTCCAAATTGATTGGAATCAACCAAATAAAATGTACCCCTACGAACAAAAGTTTACCCTTTTTTGCTTTTTTTCTGATCTTGCCATGGAGGCTGAGATATTAGGAGTATCTCCTTTTCAAATTGACACACTGTATGGATTAGCGTATGATGAACTCTGCTACTGCACAACATTCAATTCATCAATAAACACTCGACTACAATAATGGACAAGATTGATGAACTAATTACTGGTAATAAACTTATATCAGTAAAACGGTATTGCCGAGAGTATTGCGAATTTTAAATTCCTAACTCGTTTTACAACGCCGTTGTTTGAGTACTCGTTTGAGTATAAAACAACTTCCTATAGTTTCAGTAGGCTTCCGCAAACATAATATATAAGGATTAACGGTTTCCTAGGTAATGGCTACGTTGAAATTTGTATCGAAATTACTTCAGAAACTTCCGTGAGTTAACTATTCCAGTTATTGACATTAATTATTCGCTAGTGGAAATATTCATCCTAGCTTTATCTTATGATTAAAACTGTTGATAATCTTATCTGGGTAGACTGACTCAAAATTCGAATATCCAGAATTTTGCTTACATTACAAGGTCCTGACGTCAATGTTTTTTTTTTGGAATTGAATTTGAGGCATTCGTCTATCATTATCATATGAAATGTGAATAGGTATTCATATTTTTTTTTGTTACTTCTTGTTGTCTTACAATGGGGAATTCTCCTCAATTTGGGTTATCACAGCATATGCAAGTTTAAACTGAATAATTATGAGTTTCATTCACGAATTTTTCAAATGCACGGCGGAAACTATTCAAAATCATTCTTCAAATATGAGGATTTAAAATTTGAATCGTTTCGTTCCTAGTTTACGATTTGGCAACAGCGCATACTAGAAAATAAAAAGAACAATGGCTTGTTTATAAAATAACAGCTTTTGGTTTACAGCCATCATAAGGCGCGTACTCAGTGGCGATCCTCAACAGCAACCGGCCATAAAAATCCCATAAAATTTTACGACCTTCCTCGCAGACTCCATAGACAGCCATCTTTGTCCATCTCATCAAAATAGTGTATTTGTTGTCCTTTATTATCAACGCATATTTCAGTCGATGTTGCCAACTTGTGCAATAGAAATGAAACGCTTTAAATTTTAAATACCCATTTTTATTTTTCATTTTTGGGAAACTGTTGAAATGTATTCCCTATTAATTTTTCATTGCAATATGTTTCCTTTATTCGATTGACGATGTTGTGAAATCCTTTGGTACACTTCATTAATTTCTAATAAAACTAGTGGCATATCACCCGGTTTTCTTGCAGATGTTCATTTACATATCGCCTCTTCTCTGAAGAATTTGCGAACCTAAACTCCCAAGAGAAGGCACGGAACCCAGAGCGAATAAACACTTGTGGCTGAATTTGTCAGACCAAATAGTCCTGACAAAAGATTTCGCCGGGCTTTAATGAATAGATCGGAACCCTCATTCATAAAACGGGTCTCCGCCCTCTTAGGGAGGTTCAATATCCACCAGAGGGGTGTCAAATTCAAATCGAATATTAATGCGTTAGTTAGTGTTTGTAATGGGGGGGTTGCTGACGAAAAAACAATTAGGTTGGCGACAGTGGAGATCTCTAGAGACGTATACATGTATATATAATATAGTTTAAGTTACGAATGAACTATTTCCACATTTTTTATGACGATTGATAATGTCACACAATTTAAGTCAACCCTATTGACGTTTGTTTTCATGTTGAAGACTCTCAAAGTTGGGTTAGCCCTTTAAAATGAACTCATTCAACAAACAAGTTATAAAAAACTGTTGCTATTTGTTTGAAGTCAGTGCAAAATTGGAAAATTATTTCATCACAGAAAAAATATAAGGATTTCAGAGCAAATGAGCTTCCGGGCGACTTCAACGCAGTTATTAATATAATCTGAACTCGATATCATCAGATTAGTACTGACAATAATTGCAGGATTAGTGAAATGGCCAAAAATAGGTAAATATATGGTTAGCTCATAAACTTTCGGTACAAGATTTCTTTTTTAAATGGTATGAGTTGATTGAATAAACAGCTTAAAAGACCGCCCCATTTCTGAAAAGAAAATAGATTATTTTGACTGCGGCGAGATGATGCATTTTCTCTTGTAATTGCTTACGAAAAACTGACCTAATTATAACTCTTCTGTTTGTATATGCACTATCAAAACCGAGATCAAAACTGTATTGTTATATTCAATTTTTTTTTTCAGGTACCTATATGGACAAAAAATTCTCATCTGTAGCGCAGGAGTGAAAGAAAATAAATGAAACATTGTTAGAGTGAGTAATTAGCAAAATCAGTAAGTTTATTGTACACATATTTTCTGTGATTTTTCTGAAGAAAGGGTATTTCTCGTTCAATAAAAAATGCTCAGTCAATCATCGACATCTTAAAGATATTCGTGATTTTGTTGAAACAGTTTTCAAGAAAATTTCAATACTCATTTTCAAAGTACTCCTATTATTTCACGCCTTTACTATTCAAACGACTATGCCAAAAATAAAAGGCTTTCATGAATCCTAAGCTCACTCGAAGCTAAACTGTTTGTGTTTTATGGTTATATTATGACTATACAAAATTCATATCTATTTTCTATGTTGTAAAAAAATTCTCGAACAGGTGAATTTTCATTTATTCGTCCAGTTCGCAGGACGAATTTCTTTACTTTCCTAAAATGATAGTGGAATGGTGGGAAGTTGAAAAGTGAAATACTGTGCCTGTGTTGACAAACTTCATTTGTGTACGCAACAGACAGAACAAAACATCAAAGGCACTGCAAATGAGAAAGTCAATGTAGGTTACCTGATATTTTATGTATAAATATCTATATATAAATTTTTTTTATAAAAAGTTTAGATTGAAAACTTTTTCTTTTTTCATACTATCACTTACAAATTTAATCTTTTTATCTTTCATTTTACTTCTCCTTACTAAATATTCCCTCACTGTGACAGGACGTGTGATGGGTCAGCTAGTTCAAAATAAAAATTGACTATTTTTCCGCAAAAAAAGTAAATACTGAAGAAATGAATTTTATGCTATAGATTTTACACATTTTACTCATATTTTAACAATAGATTATTGAGGTCAAAAGAAACACTTTTTTCTTATACCATTTTTTCCGACTCCGCCCTGCAAAAAGATATAGCCATTTTAAGTTTTCATAATGAGCTGTGCCAACTCTGGAAAAACAAAATTACCTCCAGAATAACTAGCTTAATCTGTGACACTACACATCTGTGGATCTTTCTTGAGTTGTATTCAGCCAAAGTACCCAATTTTTCAAATTTCATAGATAATTTTCAATTTTTGAACATCAAATTACTAGAAATCGGCAAAACGAGCAAATATGAAAAATACCTTTATTTTACAAAACTTTCGAATGTTCTTAAGATAGCGTTCAACAAAGTTTCAAGAGTTGGGTTCTTTGAATTTTTGGTATTTTAATGGTACGTAATGGTCAAAATGAGAAAACTGGAAGACGTGGGTGATATCTCATGTTCGAAAATGATTCATCAATTAAATGAAAATCTTTATTCCGAAATTCATATCAGTAGGTACCTAATATTAACTTGAAAATTACAATTACTATTTCAGCATGCAATACAGTCACTGATTGGACCCAGAAAACTTTCAGGACAAAGATAACGTACAAAGAAACATTTTTTTTCTTCTTAATCTGCCACAGGATGAATCCGAACATACCCACTCCACATTATAATAGATCTTCTGTTTCCTGCGAGAGATTTAAAAGGACTCCTTTATAACTCGGAAAGTGTGGGGTTGTTTACGGTTGAATTTATCGGCCGGTTGCTCCGGGAAGGGAATAAAAATGGTAGGAATTGTTTGAAAAACGGTGCAGTTGATTAACTCGGCAAGGGGGAAACTATAAAACGTGGCACAAGAATGGGATTAGAATAGATTAGAATCCATTCCTTGGACGGACTATCCGGAAACTGAAGAAGAAGTGGATAGGTGTTAGGTTTCGAACAATTTTGCCCTTCTTCATCTTCAAATTATTTGTGAAGACAAAAAGCATCACTGATATTGCTAAACTACGAAGTAGTCGTAGAAAGGCCACATAATATTTTGACAATATTTTCCAACTACTGAATTAGTGCTAGTCAAAGCATTTTTAGGCACTGCTTTAATGTTGGAATATACTCAGTCAAAAAATCTGACGATGACGATGCTAAATTTTCACACTTAATAAGGGGTTGAATGTTCGAAATATAAGCTTTTTAGAAGCAAAAGCGTGTATGATAGTCATTTTCTTTCTTCCAGACACTGTGTATCAAGAAAAAAGTGAAATAAAACGAAGTGACATAATTCATGCCAGATAACGCTCATTTTCTACTTAATTAATCGGCTATCGCTTCAAGGCGCACTGTTCTTTACATAATCTCGTTGCTCGTTGCTTCGCCTGATACGGTCGCTTAAACCACTTTCACTGAGCGCGCCTGCGCAGCTCGATCGTTCGAGTTAAGAAGGTCGCGAACGTCCCAAATGTTGCCGCTTTGTTCTTGAACATTTTTTACCTTATTAGCTTTTCCGTTCGAGTTACCTCATCGCAGTCACGGGCGTTATGGTGAAATCCAGATGTTTACTCTCTAATTAAACTCGCTTTTCCAAATTGCTATTCTTCAGTTATTACCCGGTTTTCTTTGTTACCTGCCTCCTAGCATTATTCATATCAAGCAGCATTCTAATGGAGTCATTGTTCATTCGGTATTCACGCACATACATTGAGTATCCGATTGCAATGGAAGAGATTATGCAGTTGGCTAACCTTGATGTATCGAGCTTATGATAAAACTCTTAGATCACTTGCAGAACAGTGGATGTTGAAGTGGATGGATTATGTTCTCTTATCGAAACTGCTGTCTGTTATTGCCTTAAAACCTATCACTCATTAGCCTATATACTCGCCGTGAGACATGGCATTGCATTTTTCGAGCACTTTTCATAGGCGAAAATAGGAGGGGGTGAGGGGGGCAGCACTCCCCCAGAAAAAATAGGAAGAGGAAAAGGTAAAAAAAGAGCGGAAGAAGAAAAGAAGCCGAGAAGGAAAAAAAGCAGTAAAATAGCTATTCTGGAGCTTTTTTGTTGATCTATGAGAAACGACCGAAAAAAAGCTTAAAATAATTGAGATTTTGAACGTTTACCAAATGCAAATAAAAACAAATTAAATATCACAGAAAAATGACCCACCTGACTTTTCTTTCTCACAAATAGGGCATTTCAAAATGACGTCACTTGAGGGTCAAACAAACCATCTATGACATTTTTATGATCACAAATTGTACGAGTCGATTTTGTCAATTCTCTATCATACCTATGGAGAGTAGAGAGAAGGAGAACGATCGCTGCTTTGAGACCATAGATTTTTTGTCCCCTAAAATATGTACCAAAAGGGTAGTTCATGTTTTTGCCAACAGGCGCGCTGGCCATCACGGGATGGCGAAATTTTGATTTAAACTAATTGTAGTTGGCTGAGTGTATTGTCTTCCTGGTGACAGATGATTAGAATATTATTGTTTTCAATTTTTGATAAGAGAACAACCATGGTGAAATGTGGAAGAGTGCGCTAGTGTAAGAGTGTTTTTTGGCATCGGAAAGAAAAGGAGAATAAAATTTCCGAGTGCATTTTTGAGAGAAAATTGGAAAAAACCTTACTTCGAGAATCGACTCGGAATCAGGAATCAATTTGTGTGTCAAGAGTGCTTTTGCTATGAAGATATCAAAAAGATGATGGATTCATTATGAAAGAAATCGAAATTGTCATCCCTCGTGAGAAGTGGACTCTTCTGAATAAGAATATCTAACCAATAAAACTACATGGTTCAGAAGTAGATATTCTCAGCTGAGTATTGGAAACAAAATCTACTCTAATACCTAAGTTTTAATTCTGAGATTGCTACCTTTTGTTATCTTGGTGTGTAATACTCCTCACTGCGAATTTAAATAATTTTGAAGATTACATTAAGTCGCAGTAAACCAACTAACATACCTGTTTTCAATAAACAATGATAAACAAACGTAGGTAAAATTTTTTTGATCAGTGATTTCGTCATTCATTATGAATGAATAAAGCTCATAACATAGTCGCCTTTATAATATGACTTGTATTTCATTGCATATAATTCAGAGAACTCATATTTAATATAAACCACGATGGCACATAACCTAAAATAAAATTAAGGCTGTTCATTTAAAATTGACGCTAAAATCCCCACCCCTTATCGATAAACGTAGCGATCGCAGCGACTCCTAGCCTACGTTCCCCGTTTTCGGGGACATATTTTTAGTACAGCGATCGTTCTCCGTTCTCCTTCTCTCTACTCTCCATAATCATACCGCGGTTTTAAATCACCACGAAATTTTCTTAGCAGATGTGTAGGTTTACGTGATTGTAACGAAAGTGAGGTTGGCACTCATGCCGTTTTTGTAGGGTAGAAATTGACGAACTACCGTATCTGAAAAAAAATCCCAATTACAGAAATCAATGAACATGTTATTCATAGGTTTTCATTCAGTTAATTAAATGTTCAACGAGATGTTCAACTTGAACATAAGCGACTTGACCTTGCACTAACCAAACAACCCAATTCTTCCATCGTTCAAGTGGGTCTTGACGCATAAACTCAATTTTTATTCATACCCATAGAAAATCAAATTATGTTGAATCAGGTGATCGAGATGGCCACTGAGTGGGGTCCTCTTCTACTTAGCCATCTACCAGGGAACGAGACAGAAAACGTATCGGTATGCGGTGGTGACTCATCTTGCACCAACCAAATATCCTCATTTATTGTAATTTTATCGTTGTTATTATGAAATGAAACGGGGAGTGTCGGTAACAGCATGAAAAAACGTCAAATCTCATAATAGAATTCTTCTGTTAGATTTTCTGCAAAAAAAAATGGGCCAAAAACCATGCTATCACAAAATTCTAATCGGCAATCATAATCAGCCTCAAAAAGCTCATAAATCAGTTGAATATTATAGGGATTATATTTTTCTCCCGGCAGTATATTGCCCACTGTTTTTGAGCTAAAACTGACGTGTAGATGCGGATTCAAATCACAGAAAAGCTGCTTCTGCTCTGTGACTGTTTCGCTGTTTTTGGACATCCTTCATCTGTTATACGAGTCGTTGAGTGAACGATCGATGGGATATCATGTTCGAAAGAATCTGTTCGACCAAGAAACAGTTCAGAACCTGGAAACAACTGGGCCAAGCGTTTCTACACATTAATTGCTTCGTTATCTTGATTGCCGATTAAGACAAATATCAATCGCCTCCTCAAATAACCCCAGACCGTCATTATTTATAATGTTCAGTTACAGTCTGTATATCGAAGATTTGCGTTACCTAATCCACGCTCCACTGACCCACTTGCCGCTTCATTCCTGCGGCCTGAATACGGATAATTTAACCATGTCAACAGGGATAGGCGATTCATTTCATGGAAATGAAAGGGGGATTTCTCGGGAGGAAAAGCTTCCTCGAACGGCAAAGAAAATATGCTTCTTGGTAATTGAGGTCACCGCGATACGGGGAAGAGTTTAACTTGAATTGATAGAGCCTCTCTGTGAAGTTGCCTCCGTTTTATACGCTTTGTGATAACGTTTCGTGGGCGTAAGGTTAGAGCTAAATCAGTTTTTTTTTATCGTGGAACGCGGAGTTTTCCCATTCGCGGCTGACGTGCTGTATTGTGGAATTATTCGATTAGGTGGAGTGCAAAAGGAAAACAGCTGCCATGAATATTAGTCGTGTGGAAAGGGAATACGAGAATTTAGAGAATCACACCATTGATTAAAGGTGTGTTTATACAGCGAATAAAGTAAAACAAATAGGAAAGCCCTTTAGGTTCATGGCGATCAAGTGATCGCCTTCACCCCACTATTTGATCGCTATCTGTCAATGGGGCCTTCTTATTTTGTTTTATTTTAATTCTCTTTTTTTTTTGCTGTATAAACTCACTTTTAGAGAAACTTTTTGAGCCGAAAATGGTTCTTTGTTGAATAACTCTCCTCTCATAAGAAGATATGGTTGATATATTACGGCTAAAGATAGATGTGAGCATAAACTTAAGATTAGCCGGCTTAACTTAACTTAACTTAAGTTTGATAAAATGTTTATCTGCGTCTTGAAATTTCATCTTTAGCCGGCTAATGTGCACATTACCCAAAACGAAACGGCTAAAAATGTATTCGATGGATGCGCGGAGGGCTAATATCTTTTGAATGGTCGGATGGGAGAAGACGAACGTAAGCGGCCACGTTTTTGTTTCAATTTTTAGAATTCAAACTAGCTGACCCGGCAAACTTTGTTTTGCCATATAAATAATTTCCTAAAAAAATTTAGGGGTGGACTACCCCTAACATTTAGGGGGATGAAAAATAGATGTAGGCCGATTCTCATAGATACCGGATAAGCACAAAAAAATTCATCAAAATCGGTCAAGCCGTTTCGGAGGAGTATGGCAACGAAAACTGTCACACGAGAATTTTATATATTAGATATGTGAAATAGCGTCGAATGCTATTGTATTGAGGTTTTGTTACATAACAACCATCGGTTTTCTATTTAACATTTTATGAGTTATTTCCATATGTTTAGGAGATTAGTTTTTTTAAATCAGTTCACATACAAAATTTAACAGAAATTAGATGTACAGTTTTCCACAGGACAATAAGAACATGGATAGTCAATTGTCCTGTGAAAAACCAGAATATGTCCTCACAAGGAAATAAAGTTCAGCTATTGAGTAATTTTCCTATGAACAAAAGTATATTTCCCCTACCATTCAATGGTTTATGAAAAAATTCTCTACGAAATAGAAACGATAGTTTCTAATGTTGCAATTTCCTTTCAACCTTAATACTTTTGCAAAAATAGAACAAAAAAAAACTATGAACATGAAAATAGTTTAAAACACTTTTTCTAGCTGATTTTGTTAAAAATTTCTTCCCAAGTCATTGAACATACGGATTCTAAATTACGGCTTGTCGCCACTCTTGAATCCCCGAGGATTCAAGTGTCATCGTGAGGCTTATCAGCGAAATAGTCCGGTTAGCTACAAACAAAATTGGGTACTGCTATTTTTATTTCTCCAGAATTTGACCTTTGATATTTTGATGAAGAAGTTCGCAGCATCATTCTTGCCGTCATTCTCTCCTTTCGCTCGTTCAATTCCCTTGCAAATTATGAATAATAACAAGATGAAAGATAACCATCTCTGCTCTTCACTACTCTACAGTTTTCCCTCACACTCAAAGACTCAAAATAGCATGGTCGTCTCAAATTTTGTCAACAGGCGTTTAGATTTTTAAATTCGCTAATAAAAATGCGTTGAGACACAGTAGAAACAAATATATATGTTCATTCTCAATTTCTCAACTGCTTAACAGATTGCTTTTCTGCTATTGAAAAAATTTTAAATTCACACAAAAAATGCATTGTATTAATAGTTTCATTATATTTCTATTTCTTTATATTTTTTAATTGTCGAAAATTTTTTTAATTGTCGAAAATTTGCGCCCCTCAAGCCTTACCAATACTTTTTTTTCTATTAGCTCCTACATTTTTAGCCGATAGGGTGTGGTTACCCTTAAGTTTAGCCGGCTAAAGATAAAAGAAACTAACATTAGCCGAAGCTAAACCTAATTTTTGCCGCCTAATCTTAAGTTTATGTTCACAGCTATCTTTAGCCGTAATAGATATAATAAATAACAGAATGAATTGATCAAGTTATAGAGGAAAATGAACAAAATCAGTTATACTAGAGCAAAAAAAGCAACAACAGTTAGTAGAAAAGGAGACAGGAAAAATGTTCGTATGTATAGCAGACAATATTCTTGAAAATACCATAATATGTAGGTTTAATATAAATATCACATATTTAATGGCAACAGATACATTCTTAATCACAGGGACGTCAAAATATACGCCACATAATTTTAGGGGTTGATGTTCAGGGTCTGAACGTTTTTTTTATTCTCGACTTGTACCACCTCATCATTCGAAGACTGAAAATAGTGGATGATTCGATGACAATATTCTCTAAAGCGTTTTCTACCAAATGAAAACTTTTAAAAAAATTTCCTCATAGATCCCAGCAAAATCGGAAACTCTAATTTGAGATTGCAAAAAAGTAAAGTAGAAGATAAGCATATTTTGTTCAAGCACAGAATATCAACATTCGAAACTACATAGCCTACTTGTCGAAATTTTTTCAACTTTTTTTTACATTGATGAAATCTAAATAAAACGGGTGACTATTTCTTATTTTAAATGATGTGATGTTGTCTGAAACTACGTATAATTGATTAAATTTCGACAACAATATGATTTCCAATATTCCAATCTCAATCAAATATTGTGATATTGACAATTTTTCGGTATATTCATAAATAATCAAGTCAGAACTTGATAGCAACGGGAAACACCTTTCATCATCACCAAGGCGCTTCCTCAAGGTTGGAGCGCAACCAAGGTTTAGTTAGTGTTATTAGTTATTCGAATCAAGTTTACATCACGAAATATTACAACTTAGAAATTCCAGTAGACTTATTTCACCAGATGGTTAACATTTGTTCTATTTCCCCAGAACTTAATCAATAATCCATACCTACTTCATAATCAGTAAGCTTGCCGACAATTCACATTATGGAGGCATCAAAACCTCCCATAAGGGTGAGACGGGGTTTCACCCTGTTGAATTATCTTATTTGCATGTAATGCGGGTTATAATGAAGTCAAAAAAACCGTGTGAACCCCTCCCCACCAAAGTAAGAAAATTCTCATCAAATATTCAATAGGGAAGAATGCTGGTAATGGATATAATTTCTCGAATAAACAGTTTTTCATGGTCGTCAAAATTTATTCGCAAATGTCAATGTTCTGTGGATGGTCGGCAATAGATACTCGAAGCATCGAGATAAGCATTTCAATCTAAGATTATCAGAGTAGCAACTAAAAGTAGGTATTCATTTCATAATTACGTAATATATTTGCACTATTTCCTAAAATTTCCTCTAGATTATATTATGAATAAATTTGCGACTTGATTCTTTGATGAAAGTCAGTAGAAGTATTTCATATATATTTTTTCCTAATTTTGACACATAAAGTGACACTTTATTGAACTAATTAACGTTTTGAAACATTTTACTTTTCGTAACTGGTCACGAAAATAATTTCTGTCACTAGACGATTTTAAAGGAATCTCCGAGGAAATCTTGTATAAACGTTTTTGGTACTTTTAATTTGAATTCATAGCCACATCCTATTCAAGATTAGAAAAAATATTTCGTGAAACGCGTTGGAAAACACTATTTTTCTTATTTCGCAAATTACGAAAAATAATGGTTGCAGGAATAAATATTTCAAAATCACCCCCGTTTTCAAGATACAGCTCGCGAGTATATTTTCCTGAATATATAAATAGTTAATTTAATAAGTGAAATTAATACATAATATCCGCTGATATAAAATCAACAAATATTACGATCTTAATCTAAACTAGCCAACCACCTTCACGTAGGTCTATTTCATGATTTTTAATTTAATTCGTTTAAAATAATCCAAATAGTTACTTGAAGTCGTCAAAAACTAAAAGAAGAAAAAACTTATGAAACAATAAACAAGTGAATCATGTTTTTCTGTCTATTAGTTCACGCCTAGGAATATTTTTTCAATATCTCTAACCCTTGTGCGTTAAAAAAGAATTATTTATTCATTTATATAAAAACGAGTTATTGTTTTTATGGTAACTTTTGTACGAAATGAAATTATTATATAGCTGACCCGGCAAACCTAGTTTTGCCATTTAAATTATTTCTAGGGTAGATAATAATAACTAACTCATCGTGATTGTCGAAAACCTATAAGTACTCTATGATTGCTCGATTGGTCGTAAGAAAAAGGAATGCCTTTTTTTCTGTTCTGTACAATTTTTTTTTGGGAATATTTTGTTATATAAACCTTGCCCTAACAATAATAAACACAACAAAAAAAGAATTGTCCAATTTGGTGCGATCGTTTGAACAATAAAGCATTTTGAAGTAAACCATATATCCTCTTTTATTAATATAGATTGGAGATGAATATCAGAGCTTATATTGGTAGTTGCAAACTGAATTTGTTATTAGCGAAAATGAAAGATATATTGAGAAAAGTATTCAATATTCATCGCCAACGAAATTGCGGTAACTCATTTATTGTATTACAAATACTAATTCGTTCACCAAATGGAACGGAAAAGTGAGTTTATGATGCTTATTTTGCTGATATAGAAGTTATAATAGGTTGCAATAGTGTATTATATCTAATGCTTGGAAGAACTTTAGTGTCAGGTTTCCAGGGGTGGCACAGCTCATTATGAAAATTTAAAATGGCTAAATCAAGACGAAGACAACACAGAGTATAATATATATAAGTATATGGACGATTTATTGAACACAGTCACCGGAAAGCCCAGTTATAGATTAGCAATCTTGAAGAAATTTGTGGATGATCTCTTTATGGCACTACCAGGATCGGAGGTTGAGAATGTAGTGGAGATTTTCAATAGCTACGACCCAAACTTAAAGTTCACAATTGAGAGGGAGGATGAAAATGGATCGGTCGCATTCTTAGACACTAGAGTACATAGAGTAGAGAATAGAATAAAATTAAATTGGTACAAAAAACCAACAGCTTCAAACAAACTTATAAATTACCATTCAGACCATCCAATGGAGATGAAGCTGAATAGTATAAAAGAAATGAATAGAAGAATAGAAAGAATTTGTCACCCAACATATATTGAAAATTCTAAGAAAGAATTAAAAAAGATCTTGGAAGAAAATTCTTACCCCTCAAGATTAATATCAAAAATATTATACTCAACACATCATGACAACAGCGTTGATACAACTCCTCCACCAGAAATAAACCAAGAAAGAGCACCAACAGATGAAGTGAAGTTTGGCAGTATAGCAAACGTTAAAAACCTTAACAATAAAATCATAAACTGCTTTAAAGAAGAGAACCTAAAGATAGCCCAATATAATTTAAAATCCGTAAAGAACCTATACAGCAAGTTGAAAGATCAAACACCAAAAATGGTACAATCCAGTGTAATTTATAAGGTGGAATGTAAAGACTGTGAAGGAAAATATGTGGGACAGACAACGCAATGGTTAAAAAATAGGATATCTTTACATAAAAGCGACATTAGGAAAGAAAATCAAAGATGTGCTTTGGCAAAACACTCCATTGAGAGAAAACATGAGTTTGATTTCGACCAAGTTGAAATTCTGGACAAGCATACAAATTACAACAAAAGACTAGTACTGGAGATGATTCACATCAACAAAGAAACTGAAGTAGTTAACAAAAAGTCAGATACCCATAATTTAAGTAACATTTATACATACCTACTTACCTGCCCAAATAGAGAACCATATTATGAAGGACCTAGAGATGAATAGAAGAAAAGGAAGATTATATTATTTCTGTAATTTCTCGTTTTTTTTTGTTTTGTTTTTGTATGTTTTTGAGATTGCTAACATTGTTGAACGATGAAAAAAGAGCAAAATATCAGACTGGTTGAAAATTTATAAGACCAAGACCGAAAAGCTGAAATTGTCATTGTCACTTACAAACGTCATAGCTGGTTAAAAAATTAATACGCAATTAAATAGACACTGCATGCTGGTTAACACTGTTTTGGAGAATTATATCAAAAATATCATTTACAATAGTTATAGAGATTCAAATTCTGTAAGTTTGTGTTGTCTGATTTAATCTTATCATTGTATTGACTGAAAAACCTTGTAGTAGCCCTGAGGATGGAATAAAATATTCCGAAAGCTCGGCAAGAGAATAAAGAGTTTTCTTCACTAAAAGAGGCCGATTCCCTTAGAATAACGAAGAATATATAAGTATATATAATTTTTGGGATCCAATTAGTCAACTTCTTAAAGAAAATTATTGCAATTTTAAATCCATTGTATGAAAATCATGCAAAATTATCCCAATAGTGATCAATTTCCAGTCGAGTTTTTGAATGTTTCATTGAATTTTGTCAAATATATTTATTTATCGATAATGAATTGAATGAAAATCTCGATGAAATTGTTACACATTTTTTGTCGATAAGATTTCAGTTTTCCCAGTAAGCATTTTATTTTGCTTCTCAGTCTAAACAGTCATATTATGTAGTCAAGTTTTCAATTAGGAAGTTCGACGGTATTCGATTTCATACGATTTTTCACACTCCATTCTGTTCCATTATGAAATCGTCCTTACACTGTCGTGGATGAATGTTCTCTGTTTGATATCTCGACCTCGAAGTCCACTGGCTGTTAGTTGTAGGTGAATAGAACGGAATCTTGATTAGACGGTTCATTCATGGAATAAATTGAATGTTTCAACTGAATAGGCTGCGTTCCATTGTCAATTGGTTGCCTGTATTTGGTGCTGATGATGTAACAAATAATAGATATTGAAAATCGTTTTCATCGCATTAATCTTCCTGGAATATCACTTCCAGTTCGATAATTCTGAGATTTGATGGGAAAACCTGGCGTGCTTCGGAATAAATTGAAGAAATAGAATGGGAAACACACAATTGTGGAAAGTTTTCTCACGTTTTCGTCAATAAAATTGAAAGAGCAAGATATCAAATTTTCGATATGTGAAAGTCGGGTCCAGAAGTCTCCCATTCTCCTAACCAAAAACATTAGGTTATTCGCCTACTTGTAGCGTACTCTGTGAAATCCTTGACGATGGAGATTGAGTACTTGCTGAAGTATTCGAGCCTGTGTATACTCTCGACTATGTAATGCCCATTCAATTATTTGGGTTGTTTTCATCATCTCTGTGGTTCGTTTTTTCCATTGTTTCGACACCTCTCCTTGCATTTTCATTCCTGCGTACCTATTGAAGTTCCTGGAATTATATTTTCAAGAATAAACTAAAGAAATGATGGAAACTAACCAAATAATCATCCATCAAGTTTTTTATTCTTTCCGACAATTTTTTTGGAAACGTTTGGGCTTTGAACATCGGAACAAGAGTAGGTTTTTTTGACAAACACTCCAAGCTTACAGAAAATGCAGTTTTCATGTGCAAATTTGCATTTTGCATGCAGTTGTGGTGGTTTTAACGGTTAAATAGAGGTACGGTGGACCTAATTTTTACAGCTGCAAGAGAAGGCCCTTGAACAACAATTAAGGATCTATACAGCCTACATCGATTTAAGTAAGGCCTTCGACTCGGTGAATCGGAGAGTGCTATGGAAAATCATGAATCATGAACGCCTTGGAGTACCAGAAAAATTCTTAGCAGTGTGCAAGAGTCTCCATACCAACAACACCGCTAGAATACAGCATAATGGATTTACAACCGACCATTTACTAACAAATTCTGGAATAAAGCAAGGATGCGTGTTAGCGCCTTTACTGTTCAATATTTTCGCCATAGCTGTCTCGATAATTGCTGACATGAGTATGCCTATAAGAGGTGTTGGAATAAGATTCAGATTTGATGGAGGCCTATTTAACCTGAAGCGCCTCAGAGCAAAAACCCGTACAAAGTTTATTACTTCAATATGCAGACGACTGCGCACTTATCGCTAGGAGATCAGAGGATCTACAGATAATGTAGGACATTTTTAAACATATATACGAAGCTTTAGTCCTTATACTCAATATCGACAAAACCAAAATCGTGGTGAATCCGTCAGAAAGCCTTGAAACAGATATCAGCCTGGAGAATGAAATTCTAGAACAAGTCGAGCAGTTCAAATACTTGGGAAGCTTCATAAATACTAGGGCTAACCTAGACACGGAAATACACAACCGTATCAATTCGGCATCACATGCATTCTGGAAGCTAAAGGTCAGAGTAATTCAAAATCAGGACCTCAATCTGAAGACCAAGACAGCTGTTTACAGAGCAGTAGTCCTCCCAACGCTTCTTTACGCAAGCGAAAGCAGGACGCCCTACAGGTGACATATTAAACAGCTTGAACAAACGCAACAAAGTCATCTAAGACAAATAATGCACATCAGATGGTTCCACAAAGTTTCAAACGCAGAAGTCTTGCAACGCGCGAGTTGTACAACAATTGAGACTCAAGTAACGAGGGCCCGACTCAGATGGAGCGGCCACATTCTGAGGATGCAAGACACAAGACTCCCCAAAATAGCTCTATATGGCGAATTCACTGAGGGAGCCCGGAAACCAGGAGGCCAGTACAAGCGGTTTAAGGATACACTACATCAATCCCTAAAATCAGTTAATGCCAATCATAACTGGGAATAACTAGCGTTAGAAAGTTCACAGTGGATGTCTTTGGTACACAGTTATAATGGAGAATCGAGAAGGATACAGCGGCGGACAGATCTGGTTGGTGACTATCCATGCCCGGAGTGTGGTAGGATATGTAGGTCACGGTTGGGTCTCTACAGTCACAGGAGAGCACACAGTCGCAATTAGCCCTGAAAAATTTATAAGTCTGTTCGCACCTTTTTTTTTCTTTCTCTTTCTTTTCTTTTTGTTTTTTCCCTTTTTTCGTCTTTTTGTAGATTCATTCCCGGCTACGGGATACAGCAATGATGATGATGATGATGATGATAGATCACGGCTGGGTCTCTTCAGTCACAGGAGGGCACACAGTCGCAAGTAGCCCTAAGAAACTAGGATTTTATAACACCGATTTTTTTCTTTTTTTTTTCAATCTTTTTGAAGGTTTAATCTCGGTAACGGGATACAGCAATGATGATGATGATTTAACTCCCTGTATACTAATTATAATCTCTAATCATCGCCCTTCAGTTATCATCAGGATCATCCGACGTCTTGTATCATGAATAAACACCATGACCTTCCCGGGATTGTGCCAAGGCTCCAGGTGATTACCCACCATCTCCATCCCACTCGAGATGCGATTACTACTACATGATCTCTATAAAACGCAGCGAGTTTAGCAGACTCCGAGACGATTGTTTCCAAGTGGAACGGGAAATCGAAGGTCGAGATGATCTCTCGAACAGAATTTATGCATTTTCTGTGTCGGCAATCGGAGGCCGGATTCGATTCGTATCACGTAGAATTAGACGAATTCTGAGATCACGGATCCGAGGATGCAACAGTCATCTCGCGCAAACCTTGAGTTATCCGAGATTGACGAGCACGCGGACCTGGGAAAATCGCACCATTCAATATCAAACCTGCATTTCGAAATACTAAAATTTTTTTTGTGCTTATTTAGTTGGAAGTGGAATGAACTTCTCATTCCAATTTTATGGGAATATAATGTGAAATATATTTTACATTAATTTCACACACGTGGTGTTGGACTTAATCCTTGGCTGAATGAGCTGATTTTATTGCTTTATTCTCCTGAAATAATCACTTTGGCAGCTGTAGGGTCCACCACTAAAAATTTCTATCGCTCACGATAGTTGGCGAAAAAAAAAGGTGAAATATCAAAGTCCATATATACTTATGCAAAATACAGAGTCAGTAAAAAGTAATTACGTATTATATATTCTTTTGATACAAAGAATTACGATCTTTAACAGCAAACAATAATTATAGCATGTGTATGAGATACAGTTTTAGCAGAGGTTAGCGTAAACGGAGTACCATACAATTTGGTGTATGATACAAGAGCTTAGGAAAAAACTCAGTAAAAAAAACCCTTTCTCCTCGTGAGTGTAGTGGATTGTAAGAAATGAAATTGTTCACGAAATAAGCTGAAATATTTTATATTGAAGGGCATCTCGCACTGCAAGGATTGATCCTTTCTTCGACACAAAGGAAAGCCCAGAAAGTCTTCTCCAAGATACCAGAAACTTTTATCTGAAATAGAGAGAAAACAAAAGCAGAAAAAGGTAAAATAATAAAATTAGATTCAATATGTAAGATTGACCTAAAATTGACAACCCAATTCAAAAAAGATTCGGAAACTGCATGTAGGTATATAGCCCTAAAACCATCCTGAAATTTATAAATCGGACAATGATCAACCAGATTATTGATGGTTTCTTCTGGTTCCTCACATTCAAAAGTAGGGCTTTCATATGAATTCCACCTGAAAAGCATACTATTGCAACGTCCGTGACCTATTCTTATAACGTATTAAATTCATATCTGTAGTATTTACCGTTTTGTAGAACAATGGTGGAACAAATAAATTTTTATTTCAAATTAATTATTCGCGTATACTACTACTGAGTTTGACTTGTGAATTTCATTTTACTTTTTCCTTTCACCATTTTTACCAATTCGGATCGGCTGAAACCCTAACCTTCTATGCCAGAATTATAAGGTCATTATTGGGGCTTTTTATAAATTCTTTTCTCATTATTATCTGTAGAGATGAAAATGTTGGTCACAATTTGAATTTTGACTCGTTTATGTACAGGGTGTTTCCAAAAATGGTAACCCCTTCTCTAGGATGGAAAATAATTGTTAAGTAAACATTTTCATAACGCCATCCGTAGGTATTCAAGATGAAGGCCTTGCGGAAAAATAAATTATTACAGAAAAGGAAAGCCCTCAATCCCAATTTTTTTATATGTATTCGTTTTATCGATGGGGTCTCATTTACTCGAAAAAAAATTTCTCATTCCATAATGCATAGGTACTAAGTAATAGCATTCGATTATCACTTCATAATTTTCAAATCAAAATATTCTGAAAACAGTAGAACTATCGAGTTCTATGAAGATAACCTTTTAGGTTTGGTATTGAATGATATTTAAGTTCTCTTGAAATTTTGATTAATAAATCTAACCTTAGAAAGTTATGTTCCATACTACTTCGTACGAACCGTCCAACTGGCGCCCTCTGTGAAGGGCCCCATCAATGACCGAAGCATGCTCCGCAACAAAGAGCCTATCCATTTTTGACATAAGAAATTTATTAGATTCAACTCCCCTCTACCCGTCGTACAAGATGAATGGCAAACTTCTCAATCATACATGAAAATAATTGCTTAGTTCAAACTTTACATTGACCTGCATTTTTCTACAAAATAGTAAATACCGAAGAATATTATTCGTTACTTTTTACTTACAGAAAGCGGTTATTCTGTAGGCTGTATGTTAATTTTTAATGAGTGTTGATTTTCGCAAAGTTTAAATTATCTGGTTATTCTGTGAACATTGAATGAAAAAATAAGAGGATATTATAAAGGGTGAGTCTTTGACTTGTACAAGTATTTTAACAGTAGATTCTTGAGGTCAAAAAAAAAACTTTTTTCTATATTTTTCCGATTCGGCCCCCATAAAAAGATATGGCCATTTTAAATTTTCATAAGGAGCTGGATAAAAAAATATGAGGAATACTTTTATTTTACAAAACGTTAAAATATTTATTAGATAGCGTCCAACTTAGTTTCAAGAGTTGGGTTCTTCGAATTTTTTGTTGTTTTTATGGTACGTAATGGACCTACTGAAAAAACTGGAAGACGTGGGTGATATCTTGTGTTCGAAAAAAATTCATCGAATAAATGAAAAACTATATTCCGAAATTTATTTCATTCGAAAAACCGTTCGTGAGATAGAACTGAAAATAAATTTTTTTTTATGATTTTTTCAAAGCCTGTATCTTTTAAACAGAGTTTATTCGGAAAAGATGGTAAGGGAAAAAAGTGTTTCTTTTGACATCAAGAATCTACCTTTAAAATATTTGTACGAGTCATAGACTCACCCTGTATATTATATGTATTTATAAATACAAAATGTCTTTATTTTTTTACTCATGGTTTTGAGTATTCAACCACCTCTCATACTCATGGTGAATTTTGACTATAAAAAATACAGAATTACCACTTCTCTATGTTAAAATTTACTATGAATTAAATGTTAAAGGTTCACTACCTATAGGTGAGATATTATTTTGCCCAACTTCATACACGCTCATTTGTAACAGGTGTTAATTTTTACACATATTAACATCCGCTTATTCCGTGAAAACTTAATGACCTTTAACAACTCGTGGCGAATTTTAACATATTGCATATAAAAAACCACTTTATAATATGTATTTAAAAATATTTTTTTCACGTTTTTTTTTTAATTACCGGAAATTGTCTAGTCAGCAAACTGTCGGATGCACAAGAGTTTGGAATCGGCCACAAAAATTAGTTCCTCTACGGCATCTAGCTATTTTTACCACGCTCGTGTAGCCCCACCGTAAACTAGAAATACCGTACGATTTTATTCGAGCAGCCAACATTACGGTCCCATTTTTCAGTTCCAGTTCTCAAGTTCCGGATCAACCAATAATGTACCTGGCGATGACGCTAGCAAATGGTGCTGGATTGAAATGAAGGTTACATCAATAGTATTCTCTCACCTGAATAGCGCTGTGAGGTCGGTCCAAGTCGAGATTATGTACAGTTTATTGCAAGGTTTCTTGCAGACATGAGCTAGTGAAAGTTTCCTAGTGCTGTGCTGCTACGTCAGAAGTACAAGGCGCCTTACGTTCACTCGTTTTCGTTTCTCCTTCAATCTTGAAAATGAGGACGCAGTGTTTTGTGAGTTTTCGTGTTAAAAACTACATCGAAAATTAAATCAAGGATTAATTATTATTATTGCTGTTTCCCCTCAGTATAAGGTTAGAATATTTTTGTATGAAGTGGAATTAGGAGTATTTATTAAGTTTCAATTTTTGCCAATGAGATTTTGAGTAATTGTTTTTAATTTCGAGGGGATTCCTTCTCGAAAAGAGATTATCTATGAAAAGCATTTCTCTCACTAGACCAAGGAGAAAATGGGGTCAATTGATACATGTTTTCCAAAAGAAGTGGTTTATGTTACTAGTAGTGATATAAGAATGTTCACGCAATTAAATTAGGGGAATTTATCATGTTTTCCAAATATTCACAATTTTAATGACAAAACATGTACGTTCGCGTTGATGCTAATGTTTTATCTCGTAATATCCGTATATTCGATATCAAAAATATTTTATTCACCATGACCCAAAAATTAAACATTTAATAGATGTATGAAAGTATGAAGCTTCAATCGACTTCAGCAATAATTCTGATGACCATGCATTCTTCATATGGGGTCTCCCAAAATGAATGGAAGCACCATTTAGATGAGCCATTGAGCGCTCTCAATAAAATTCAAAAAAAGATCTCGCTTGTTGAAATGTCGTTTTTTCAAAAACTATTCCGCAGTTGCGTTCTGTCGAGCGTTCTGTATACGAAATCAATCTAGGGCTCACCTTTGACTCCTACAAATATTTCAACAGTAGATTCTTGTGGTCAAAAGAAACTCTTTTTCGCTTTACCATTTCTTCCGAATCCGCTCGGCTTAAAATATACAGGCTGTTAAAAAACTATCTCACAGACGATTTCATCGAATGAAATGAATTTCGGAATATACATAGTTTGTCATGTATTTGATTAATCTTTTTCGAACACAAGATATCACCCACGCCTTTCAGTTTTCTCATTATGACCATTACGTACCATACAATTAACAAAAACACAACTTTTGAAACTAAGTTGAACGTTTTCTAATGAATATTGGAATGTTTTATAAAATAAAAGTATTCTTCACATTTTCTCGTATTGCGTCGTTTTCGAGTAATTTGATGTTCAAAAATCAAAAACTATCTGTGAAATTCGAAAAATTGGGTACTTTGGCTGAATACAACTCTGTTTGAAAGATCCACAGATGTGTAGTGTCACAGATTTAGCTAGCTATTCTGAAGGTTATTTGTTTTTCCAGGGGTGGCACAGTTCATTATGAAAACTTGTATGGCTATATATTTTTATCAAGACCGAATCGGAGAGTACGAGTCAAAGACTCACCGTGTATATTCTTCATTGAATGTACCAATAGATATGAGCAAATAGTTTGAGTAATAGTTGTCATTTTCAACAACAAAATTTTAACTACAATCACCATTTTTTGGGAGGTTGAAGATACGCGGTGAAAAAATTTTATGAAATTACATCATCAATGTTTCACGTTATTTTGTATGAAGTCCTTATCACTAGGTGCAGTTTGGAAGAATGTATTTTTAAATCTTCAATATTTTTTTAAATTTTTCGAATTTATACCTGCTGCTCACCTATAACAATATAAGTTATGAAGATGGTTTTTATAAATATGTAAGATTGTCATAGTTTTTTTTATAGTTGGCGTTTCATGCTTTAATTTTTTTTTTTCACCACATAATGAAAATTGAAGACCGAATTTGTACCTATTAATTTAAAAAATTTAGAATTAATTAGATTACTAGTGCTTTTTGTTCAATAAAATAAATAAAAGTTCAGTTGGAGTACTTTTTTATTGAAAATAGAACGGCAACGCTAACCCAGTACTGTAAATTTTCATTACGCACGTAACCAGTAGTTGTCACAATACTCTGATAACTTTGTTATAGATTCACAAAGTGAACTCGTGGCAAACTATCGTCCTGTAAGTGAAACAGGAAACACTCTTCTTGCAACCATAATAGAATTACACCCCATGAATATCATTTACAAGTACTATGCTCGGCCTCTTTTCTGAAACCGCTTAAGTAGGGTAAAACAAGATCCAGTGTTCGAACAATTGGCCTTTTTGATTTACGATCAATATTTAATTAGTAGCTACCTGCACATTCCACCATAAATCGACAATTTAATGAAGGAAGTTCACCAAACTGGCGACTCTCATGCAATATTCAGACCTATAACGATTTTTGTTGCTGCTCATTGCTTTATTAATGCAATCATTTAGCCATGTTTATACACGATATCCGCTTCGTTGCTAACTACCACTCTTTATCTATTGGTGATGGGTTATTTTGAAATTCCAAAAAACTTTGATGGCAGCAAATTTTATACACGTTATGAGTTGACGACCTTAAATTTGGCATAGACATGTTGGACGTGTCTATGTTTGACGTCAAGTTTTTTCTGTGCATCTCTCGGTGCATCCATAAATTACGTTCCTCTGATGATTAAGCATGAATATGTAACAAATTTGCCTTATTAAATAAGCTTTTTTATACAGGGTTGAGTCTTTAACTCGTAAAAATATTTCATCAGTAGATTTTTGAGGTCAAAAGAAACACCTTTTTCCTATATAATTTTTTCCGATTTGGCCCTGATGAAAATATATAGCCATTTTAAGTTTCCCTATTGAGCTCAGCCAGCCCTGGAAAAACAAAATAACCTTCAGAATAACTAGCTGAATTTGTGATACTTTTATATTACAAAACGAAATATTCTAATGATAGCGTCCAACTTAGATTCCAGAGTTGTATTCTTTGAATTTTTGTTATTTTTATGGTGCGTCATACTGAGAAAACTGGAAGACATGGGTGATTTCTTTTGTTCTAAAAAGATTCTTCAAATAAATGAAAAACTATATTCTGAAATTCATTTCATTCGATAAAAAACATTTTCGTATGGTTTTCCAACAGCCTGTATCTTTTAAACCGAGCCGATTTGGAAAAAATGATAAAGAAAAAAAGGGTTTTCTTTTGACCTCAAGAATCTACTGTTGAAATATTTGTTCTGGTCGAAGAATTACCCTGTATAGTTTTATTATTGATTCTGGAATAAAAATTATTCTGAACCTAACGAAAGAGCACAGTACTATAGATAAAAAATAGCCCTACAAAATAGCCGTCCTAAAATGTCATAAAAAAAATTTGCCCTACAAAAAATTTGCCCCACAAAAATTTGCATCGCGAAAAATGAGGTTGGCATGAATGGGCACATGACTCTCGTTTTATCTAGAAGCTTTTCGTTCACTCCGCTCATAGATGTACTATTGTCTATTCTCCAATTTCAGTTGTCTGAACAAATATGAATACTAGAACTCATACAAAAAGTAGGTATTGTGTGTGTCAGTTGCTGACTTGTCTTTTGATATCTCAAATTTGGAACTTTGTTACTCCGATCAGTGTCTCAGCTAGTGCATCACTTCCACTTTATTTTTCCGTTGGCAAGCCACAATAATCACCGAAAAAAACAAACGCTCGGGTTAACGATTCCCCTCTTAAAAATATCGAATCTATCCCATAAATAAACCACGACTCCCGAACGAGTAGAAGGGAATGCACCTTGAACAAAAAATAGCCTCGGAACGTACGAATTCCTCTTTTCAGCAGGTTATAAATAAAATGAAACATGTAATAAACGTCCTCGGAATCTGTTGCACTTCACAACAAAGGTGAACTGGGCAAAAAATCGTTAATTAAATTTCCGGGAGATTAATAAACTATTATCGCTGCTCTTGGATATAATTTGCCGGGGAGTGTTTGGATTTGATGGAGGATAGGGTAATATATCAAACTAGATATTTCTGCCGTGCTTTTGGCTCTTAGTCAAAAGTGAATGCTTTCATCTAATGAAGGTTCCTTTCAAGATTTTTTAGGATTTATTCGATACGAATCGGAACAAGCATTGATGGAAATTTGGAGAATTTCCTCAAAAAAAAAAAAAATAACCACTTGATTACTGAGTGGGACAAGACTGATGTTGTATCCACCAATCATACGCATTTGTCTTCAACATTCATTTATCTACTGGCCTTACAAACGAGATTATTTAAACGCAGATTACAGCTTCCATTTTTTAATACGTTACTTTTTTAGGTGCTAATTACTTATGTATATGTTTGATTCAAATTTAGGTGAAGGTGTGAAAATCCATAATTTATAATTTGATGTTTTTCAACTGTGTTTATTCGATTCTTTCATGGAATAATTCAACAAGTAAAAAGATACATTGTATAGTGGCTTACCTGAAAAATTGTTTAAAATCTCCATATAAAACTTGGAACCTATGTGATTGAAATTATTTTAGTATAATTCACATTCAAATCTGGCAATTTCCCTATATAAATTGCATGCTATCAATAGCTTTACAGCAATATAAGTAGATATACAAATACTTTGAGTCCATCCTTTGGAATGAATACAGGAAGTTATTACAGTATAGCTCGGAGATTGCAGCAGTGAACTAAAATTAACATCATAATCGTAGATCGCCAATAATCCAGACGTCTGCTGTCACTCACAGCAGTTAAACAGTTACAATTTTCTTTGAATAAAAATAAAATGACATGCATATTGACAAGAAAACATCAACTGAAATACATATTACTATGTATCTCAGGTCAATAAGATTCAATGTAGTAGTGCTATTGCTGCTATTGGACTAGGTCAACATTTATCACATAATCTTTATTTCATTTGATCGATAAAAAAAAACCTTTCTCCCGTGAGTGTAGCGGATTGTAAAAAATTAAATAGTTCACGAAATAGGCTGAAATATTGTATATTCAAGGGCATCTCGAACTGCAAAAATTGATCCTTTCTTCAACAAAAAGGAAAATTCAGAAACGCTTCTCCAAGATACCAGAAACTTTTATCTGAAATAGAGAGAAAACAAAAGCAGAAAAAGGTAAAATAATAAAATTAGATTAAATATATCATATTGATCTAAAATTGACAACCCAATTCAAAAAAGATTCGGAAACTGCATGTATAGCTCTAAAACCATCCTGAAATTTATAAATCGGACAATGATTAACCAGAGGCTTTATGGTTTCTTCTGGTTCCCCGCATTTCAAATGAAAAAATTACCCTTCTTTGAAAAGAACTCAACATCGAGCATAGTATAAATTCAGATACCATAAAAAACTCAGATCCTCAGAGAAAATCGTATGTTCATGTACCGACAAGTGAAGAAGCTACCACGAAACTTCGCGCAATGTAACAAATACCTTTTTTTGTAAAAAGTTGATGAGATACACCCGATCCATTATATACTCGTACGCCGATAACACAAATAAAAGTTTCCTAAGGCTCTGTGCACATCCAATAACATACTTCCCTACCCTCCGAACTTTCAATATTAGAAAATTCCCATTTCACGTCATGGTGGCAACATCAAAGCATTCTCGAGGGCTATTTCGATCCATTTCGCACGACTCCATCCTCTACTTTACGATTACTGCGTTTAATTTGTTTTGCCGGTGCAGAACACGCTTATTTTATTCAGTAGATTCGCCCGTTTTCTTCTCTCGCAGCAGAAACTTTTACAATAATTAAGTTTTTTGAGTCGGCCAATTACCTAACGGATTTATCGGTCGAATATTTTCGCCTTTTAGGGTCTCTTTCTTTCGACCGGAATAATGGAAAACAACGGGGAAGACGATTGAGGGAGATTGGATTGGAGTACAGAGGGTTCTGAACGGCTTTGTTAGATTTAATACTAATTTTTCGTTTTTTTTTTTCAGGGATCGGACGTCAGCGCCATCAAGCGAATTTAATTGTAAGTATAACCACCCTTTGATTCTAATTTAGATTTTATATAGGTGCTGGTCGTTTTTTTTACCCTCACCAATCGATTTTTGTCTTCTCTTTTTATACACAAGACAACTTTCGAATTTAAAAAACCTTTGTACAGTTAACCATAACGTAATTGGTTTCCAAAATGAACAGATTTAAATATTGTTAGCTCAGATGGTAAAGAATGTGAATCCAAGGGAAGAAGACTAGTTCCATCTTCGTTAATTGTGTTTAGGAGACCGAAACACATAGACACATTTTAAAATCTCAAAGCAATTCCGTCAGCCATAATTCCTTTTCCGATAGTCTTCGAATTAATTCCCTAATTTTCAATTCCCAGAATGAACTGAATCGCATTCATGAGGGGTCAACGTTTGGTCTCTTTTATTTTCGACCGTGCCATTATCAATTCCGATGATTCATTTGGTAGGCGAACGGACAGAATTTTCAACGGATGTCTGAATTTTTTGTACACGGTGATTGTTTATTTTTCAGTCAATAGCTATCTCAGGTGTAATATTGGTGTTAAAAAAACGTTTGACTGGGCAATTTGATTTATCATGGCATGAATGGAACACTCTGTATTTCACTTTCCTTGATAGATCGGTAGAGCTCTTTCTTCTGATTTCAAATATATATACTTTATTGTGGTTATCTCTGTTAGTTTTTGAAAAATACAGATTTTTCGTCTACTTCTGAGGCAGCTGTAGAACGCCATACGACAGTAGCCATGGATGACATTGTCATTTCTTTTTCTTCATAATAAAAGAAAAGTCGCCTATGCCCTATATACTCACCTTACTCACGACGCGAAAAACGTTGGTTTTGCTTAATTTTTATGAAACCTGACACAATATCAACTCTTTCTACCTCAGAATATATCATTTTTAATATATCAATTCAGCCAAAGTACCCAATTTTTCAAATTTAACAGATACTTTATAATTTTTGAACATCAAATTACGGCGCATTATACGAGAAAATATGAAGAATACTTTTATTTTACAGAACGTTCAAATATTCATTAGAATGCGTCCAACTTAGTTTCAAGACTTGGGTTCTTTGAAATTTTAGTATTTTTATGGTACGTAATGGTCTTAATGAGAAAACTGGAAGACGTGGTTGATATCTTGTGTTCGAAAAAGATTCATCAATTAAATGAAAAAGTATATTTCGAAATTCATTTCATTCGATAAAACCGTTTGTGGGATAGAACTAAAAATAACATTTTTATATGAAATACAACTCTGTTTAATAGATCCACAGATGTGTAGTGTCGCAGATTTAGCTAGTTATTCTGAAGGTAATTTTGTTTTTTCAGGCGTGGCACAGCTGATTATGAGAACTTAAAATGATTATATCTTTTTGTCAGGGCGATTAGGTAAAAATGGAAATATTATATACAGGCCTACAGGGTGTATTTGAAGGTGAGGCTTTTTTTCAACAGAAGGTAGAACTGGTCAAAATAAAGCGTTTTACCAAAAATCACCTATACAAAACTTTCAAAATAACAAAGTTGAAATAGATCCTTATACGACCCTAGACCGTTTGTTAGCTGAATTATCGCAAAGCAGTGGGAAAAAACTCTCCTGATTCGATCATGTGGTTTCGTTTAAGATATTGGCTCGTTCGATATTTACGTATTTATAAAAATAGAATCTTAGGATAGTCAAACTGTCCTTATTATTTTTTAGTAGCTTACACGATTTTATGAAATGGCTCAATTCGATACCAACTGACAGAAGAGACTTAGGACACAAGTGTAAAAAATAGAATAATACTTCAAAAACTCACCAATAAAATTCGTCTAAATTATTCACGAATTTCTTCATAATGGACATCACAATCTTCTTGTTCGAACATTCAAACAATCGTCGTAAAAATGGGATGAAATGGAGAAACATCATAGCACTTTTTCAACATAACTAACAGAAGTTCTTTCAAGAAACTGCCTCAATTTTTAACATTTTTTTTCACCCTAAATTATAGGAAACAACAATTTCGATTCTCTCAAAAGTGACCTGATGCATCTAATCCGATGAACTTGGTACTGAACCATTAATTGTCCAGCCATATGTTTATGTTTAGTTTCGTTTTTCTGAAGCCGAAAGCCGAAGTCACCTTCCACAGTCCCGTACTTGAAATTCAATGAAATTTTGTCGAAATTCTAGGGGTTGTATCTCAGCCATCTTGGATATTTTATATAGATAATTTTTGGTGAAACGACCTATTTTGATAAGTTCTACCTTCTGTCAAAAAAAAGTCTCACCTTTGAAAACACCCTGTATATATCATCATAGTGGAACAAAAATATTCATTGCATTTTTAGTTTAAGTCTGACCAAAAATAGTTTTAGGAACGGTTCAGCAAAAACCGAGCGTTAGACTTGCCTAATGCTACTGAATACCCATATTTCCAAAGAAACAATAATGATTTAATTTTAAAGAGGATATCTGAGTTCCTTCTGTGCAAACGATTCGTTAATCCGTGAAACCATTACCGAAGACTACGTTCGTTATAATCCAGCAAGAGAGCAACATTTCAACGCAATATTTCCAAATGGAGGCAACGTCTCCGTGAATTCCAGCGCAGATTCGATCAATCGACGTTCACCGGTTTTGTAATAGCCACTTGTTCAAGGGTGAAAGTCATCTGGAGAAAGTTTTAGAAGGACGTTCAAACCGCTGTGAATTCGCTAATCGGGTCAAGTAATTATATCATTTTGCCGCTATAAAAACCGCCTTAACCTCATCCCATAAAATCTCGAAAGAAAGCGAAGATGGAGTTTTTTTAGTCTTCGGGAATTTATGGAGATGATTTGATCGGTAGATTTTTTACGCTGGATAAGGACATCTTCAGGGCTTTACCCTGGAAAAATTGAGAAGTTTCACGATCTCGACGAATGGAACCCCTGATTTTCCGAAAATAAACCCACAGCAGAATAATATCTTCAAAATAACGTCACAAGACTACTATAATGACGCCTTTGAGGTATACAGGATGTATTAGCAACATTTCAATTTGCTCTTGGATTAGAACTTGATATAAATTGGATATCCTGCATCAATCGTGTAGGCTCCAATAGATCAGACCAAGATCCACAGATTTGTAGTGTCACAAATTAACCTAGTTATTCTGAAGGTAATTTTGTTTTTCCAGAGGTGGCAGAGCTCATTATGAAAACTTAAAATGGCTATATCTTTTTATCAGGGCCGAATCGGAAAAAAATGGTAAAGGAAAAAAGTGTTTTTTTTTTTGACCTGAAGAATCTACTGTTAAATTATTTGTGTAGTAAAAAAATCTCCCTGTATATTGAGTATAAATTCTTACGGAACCTGAAGAACAAGACCAAATACCTTAGCAATGTTGTAGTTCTTGAACCAAAAATTTATACTCAATAAAACTATAAATATTTTAGATTTCAAGACTTATTTATGGTGAACCATTTTCTCAATCAAAGGAGAAGCAGGTTCAAACTATCGATTTTTTCACAAACTATCCTGGAACTGAACAGTGTGTAATTTGGCAATAACTATCATCAGAAAAGCTCACTAGAAATTAAAAAGTTTGGAAATATTCAACGATAATTGTCAGAATGCAGGCAGATTCTTAATTAATTGCAAATTGCGACTTATTAATTTTTTAAAGTACGTTGAATTCTTAAATGTTCATGGAATATGAGTTTTTTGCAATATTTTAATGACTGTTTCAATGCTGACAAATATGTACCGAGAAAGATTGTTAATTGTTCCTAGAACACCAAGACGTGGGTAAACATAGAACGTTCTGCGATATCTGTTTGTAATCTAACGCAAAATATATATCGTCATGTAACCGAACGCAATCTCATCTTTTGAAAGTAACCATCCACCTCACCGGCCGCATCAGATAACTGTCGAGGATTTATTCAAAATAAACTGGAAAATGAGCCTGCACGTGAGATGTACATGCGAAGTCTTCTCGTTAATATATTTCTTTATGTGCACCATTGCGAATCACTCGTAACACTTTACGGAAGCTCGTTATCCACATAATACATTTCCGTCCACTAACAGCAATCGAGGTAACTAGATATTGTCGCCCAGTCTCCATGACCACTTATATTGGCGATGAACTGTCGGAATCCTGCTGAAAGTTAAATGAAGTTATGGAACTGATTAGATTTCTGACTCCTATTCTTGCAATATCGATTCGAGTATCCGCTTTCGCTCGCGGCGTAACTGGGACGCGTCGGAAAGAGAGAGAACGAGACAGTTACTTGGACAAAGACTAAAGTGATGGCGACAGTGGAGTTTGTAGGAAGTTATGAGATTTCGTTTGTAAGATGCACCTTTGAGTGGAAAATACGCTGAAATGCTCCACGAACTTGATTTTGAACATGTATAGTTAGGTATATAGGTATGTTTTCTAATGAGGACGCCCTACTTTGAAATTGCTATAAGAATCAAATGAAACGTATTTTTATTGGAAGTAAAAACTTTGCTATTTTGAATTAAATTCAACGTCAACCACACAGAGTGAGTCCTTGATTCGTACAAATGTTTCAACAGTAGATTATCGAGGTCAAAAGAAACACTTTTTTTCTTATACCATTTTTTCCGATACGGCCCTGATAAAAAGATATGGTCATTTCAAGTTTTCATAATGAGCTGTGCCACCCCTGAAAAAACAAAATTACCTTCAGAATAACTAGCGAAATCTGTGACACTACACCTCGAGGATCTTTCAAACAGAGTTGTATTAAGCCAAAGTATCCAATTTTTCAAATTTAACAGGTACTTGATAATTTTTGAACATCAAATTACTCGAAAACTGCGCATTATACGGGAAAATATGAAGAATACTTTTCTTTTACCAAACGTTCAAAGATTCATGAGATAGAGTCCAACTTAGTTTCAAGAGTTGGGTTTTGGAATATTTGGTATTTTTATGGTACGTAATGGTCATAATGAGGAAACTGGAAGACGTGGGTGATATCTTGTGTTCGAAAAAGATTTATCAAATAAATGAAAAAATATATTCAGAAATTCATTTTATTCGATAAAACCGTCTGGTAGATAAAACTAAAAATATTTTTTTTTAATGTTTTTTCAACAGCCTGTATCTTTTGAACCGTGACGATTCGAAAAAAATTGTAAAGGAAAAAACAGTTTCTTCAGAACTCAAGAATCTACTGTTAAAATATTTGTAAGAGTCGAAGACACACCCTGAATACCCGTCGCGTATTCGTTGTGGATATTTAGTAGACCAATAGGGGCAAAAACGAGCTTCATCACTAAAGATTATTTTTCCTAAAAACGCCTTTAAAAATCCTTTAATTACTTTGAAAGCCAATACTATAAAATTTTAACCATAATACATATTTCATGTTTTATTGACTGATTCTGGGTAGTTTTTTGGCACATAAAGATCTGTCGATCGTAATTTAATTGAGGCATCGATAAATTCCGCCTTAAAAAAACAGGTAAATAACTACCTCTCAGCCGTAGCGACCTGCTAGAATATGCATCTATATCTTGATATAATTCCAGATTGAAATCCGCGCAAATGCAGCCCTGTTATTCGGTACGGAATTACAGTGTATTCCCAGGTCGTGCAGCTCCTTGATTATAGGCTCCAGGAAGTTATTCAATTAACGTTCTTCTAGACTTATTAACTAATGTGAAACTTACAACCTATGAGACTTGAATAGACTTGAGAGGAGAGATTTCATTCTCTTAATATGGGTACAGAAACAGCTGCTGAACTGAATTTTCTGACCTTATAGGCCACGCAGAATCCTATCAAAAATGAGTATCAATTATGGATATGAATGGTCATGGAACAATGCCTAATTAATCAAGGCTAGGGAATATTCCGATACATTTCAGCAAAATTTTCAAAGAGTAATTGTCAATGTTTGTAATGGAATAAAAATCGCATGTACATAAAAATACATTTTATTGATGATAAAATATGAGTTACTTAACATGACTAATTATACTTCAACCACTATAAAAAAATTATGGTATTTTTAGAATACTGGTATGTACTTATATAATCTGTTAACTTCGGAATATCAGAATCCAATTATTCACTTATAACTATTTCAGTATAAGTTCTCGGTCTGGAATTATCACAAAAAGCAGAATTTTTTTTTATCTATTTCAGGAAAAAAACAATTTTGAAGACGTTGACAGAAATAATAAAATCTAGTCATAATTGGAGTGAATAAATGTGAAATCATCTGCTAGGAAAGACCACTGTGAAAGCGGTGGGTGGTGAAGAGTATAACTAACACCTTTCTTGACTATCCCCCATCCAATATATTTTTCTCAGTGGAGCACTGGACTCCGAAATATCCGGCCCTAATATCTGGTCGTTTATTCAATTTTTTCCTTTCGATTTCAATGCAAAATTCTCAAAGTTATTCATTCAACGAATACTTATTGATATGTACTTTTATTTATTTTCAAGTCTATTTGATGAAATGCCCTTCTAATAGTAAAAACAATGATAAACATTTTCAGAAGAGAAAATATAGCGATTTATCGATTTTGTAGTACAGAAAGACCCTTATCTGAATCATCAAGAACGTTAAAACCATTTAAGCCATGGGGAGAAACGACTTAACATACATACTCGAAAACATAAAAACACCCCTATGCATTCACTTCACCCTCCACTGCTTGCACAGTTGCTGATAGGGATCATTTTCAGCCGAATAACTCGGTTAAACAACTGTAAACGACTGTTACAATTTCAGTCAACATTAAACGAAGTGAATAGCCTGACAACCGTGGATTAAAATAAAATCATTATATTCTAACGAGTAATCGTGGACAATCATCGATAAAAACAATACGCTGTTGCTAAGTTTCACAATAAAAATGTAAATGTACAATTCATTCCATATCAAACATTTTTCCTCAGGATGGATAAAAAATTTGCGAAATTTTAATCTGCATATTAAACAAACTCTCAATGGTTGTTTTGAATTCTCAGGATTTTAAGGACGCCAATGAAATTTATGAAGCTCCAATAGAACAAAATTTATTTCTAACCTTCAGGCAGTTAAATTAATTTCAATTATTATTATTTCGATCAGGTTTGAATTTGAAAAAAATTCTCGTATTTCTCAATTCTCAAATTCTAAATTTTGTCGTATAAGAACCACTTTCGAATTGTAGATTTACAACGACTATAAAAATTGGTTAAAAGATCCACATATGTGTAGTTTCATAGATTTTGTTGGAGACATATATAATAATGATAGTTATGGGTAACTAGGTAGGTTTTGGACTTTAGAAAAAAAAATGTTAATGTCAATTTTTTAGAATTAAATGTCAAAATAGAATTTCTCGATAGTCTTGTATTTTTGAATATTCCTTTTTTTTGAACCTGGTAATCTAAAGTAAAGCGGGTAGCTTTTCTTTCGGGTTACAACAGATTTGTTATTATGAAGGGAATCTTGTTTCTCCAGTGGTGACATAGCTCATTACGAAAACTAAAAATGGCTATATCTTTTTATCAGGGCCGAATCGGAAATAATGGTATAGGAAAAAAGGTTTTTTTTTGGCCACAGACTCATAGTCCATTCAAGAATGATTGACATCTCTGGTGGCTATGGAAAATCAGATTTGGTAATAATATAATAATAATAAATAAATAAATAAATAATATAATAATAGTCAAGATTTTGTGTTGCGGAATTCAAGTTGGTATTGTGAACAAACAGTGATCTATAGACCCTATTCATATGTGAATCTATGCACTGACCGACGATAATTTGAATTTTGTAGCGCTATGAATAATGTGCTCTGAATTTGACTAGGTATTTCTTCTTTTCCAATACTTTTCTAGGTTATATTTATATTTTCCAGTTCTTTGATTGAAACTACAGAAATTATCGAAGATCTTTTGTGACCAGATATTAAGTCTGGACTTTCAAGACCTACTGGGATGCCAATAAATAGGTTATGTTCGAATTTGGAACTTGTACAAAATTAAATAAAAAACGATAATAAATTATTACATAATGAAGATCAATAACAGATCTAATATAGGTGGTTGCAAGATGAATTTATTGAATTTTTATCGAAAATGGAATAGAAATCAAGAGAAGGATATTCCATATTTATAGCTAACGAAATTATTGTTGTCACTCATTTATTGTACATATTATAAATACTACATAGTTCACCAAATGGAATGGAAAAAATTTGTTTATGCTTGTTTTTCTAATATAATATGGTAGCTTCATTTCAAGTTTCAAGGTTGAAATGGTACATTTAATGCTTGGAAAAATCTCATTGTGAGGTTTAATGGGGTGGCATAGCTCATAACGAAAACTTAAAATAGCTTTATCTTTCTATACAGGCCGAATCTGAAAAAATGGTGAAGAAAGAAAGTGTTTGTTTTGACCTCAAGAATCTACTGTCAAAATAAATTATCTACAAGTCAAAAACTGACCTTGTACTTATAACATACATTGTACATTGAACTGGCTCCTACTTTTGTTTTATATTTTTTTATTAATTTTGCTTTTAATCCATTCCTTACTTCATAATGTCTTTTAATGCTCCCCTCATCATCGGATAAGCTGTAATAGAATCCCCCGGAAGCTAAATGCATTCCCCATCGAAGAGTGCATTATCAAAGCTCGATTTTTCCGATGAAATTCAATCGGATCACCAGCCACCCCATTTTCCGTTGTGGTCGAAGCGCAAATTTCCCTCCGTGTCAGTAAACATATTGAAATTCTATATGGAAATTTCGAATTAATGACGGGAAATAATTCCGGCGCAACGGCACTAACAAATGGCATCCCCTTGGAAGATAAAATCATGTGTGAAATGAAAATGGGTCGGCAGAGTTGTTCAAGAGCGGGAAATATCGTTGTTCTCCCCCAACTCCATTAGGGGAGGGGTTAGGGAGAGAGAAGCGGGAGCAGCGAGCAACGAGGTGCGAGGCCATATTTACCCTCTTGATTTATATTTTTATATTTGTTAATTTGAAACGTGACTGAGGTACAAATGAGAATCCGCTCTTTCTCGTCGCCTTTTTTCCTTTTGCGAATTTTTTTGCCGACAACGGCTGCTACTATTCGGTTAAGTTATCCGAACTGAATAAAGTTATTTCCTTATTTAATCAGAAGCGATTCGGTTAGAAATTTCGGAGTGCTTTGTTTGAAGTCTCATTGAGCAGAGAAAAAATTAATTTTTACATAGTCTGGAAGACGGGGAGGAGTTTTTGTTTGGTTTTCTTTCTTCCGTTCAAACTTACGATCGAGTTATTGTAGTCGAATTTTTACAGCGTGATGAGAAAACTTCGTAATATACACATCGGCAAAATTAGTTTCGGTTGAACCATCAGCAATTTTTTTTAATTGTAGTTCGATTCTTTCGGAATATAACTGTTTAAATGCCATCTTCAGTTACATCGTTTCTTCTTATGTACATGGTTGATCAAAAACAATGAAAAGTCAGTTTTTATTCAGAACCCCCTGTGGAGTGACTCGTTGACTGAGCAGTATGTTTGCGAACACTCAGATGTTGCCACATTTATTCTTTTTACTCATTATGATATCTTAATTTTGAGAGAAATTACAGCACTTGGAATAGTTTCAGTAAGATTTGAAATTAACGAGCTTTGCTATTCAAAACATAAATTTCTCGTTCAATATTTGTTACATACAAAAAAACAATTTTAAAAAAAATGTAAAGAAATTTTCAGTTCTTCTCAATTATATCTTGTGTATCCTTCACGTGCTCTCATGACCATCATCCCATGCTCAGGATAACATTATCGATAATAATCTGTTGAGAGAGATCATCCCAAATCTCGATTAAAGCGGCTGCCAATTACCCACGATTTTCCTCTGCAGGGCCTCCTTAGCCCCTGCTTACATGTTTCAAGCCTTCTATCTATTACTTAACATTTCCCAAACATGCTCGATTGAAATGAGATTTGGAGAACATTCTGGCCCACCCATCAAATTGCTCTCAAAAGTAAGATATTACACTGAATAAAAAGAGGAAATGCAAACAGTAAATTTTTGAGGTCGAAAGAAACACTTTCTTCCTATACCTTTTTTGCGATCCGATCCTGATAAAAAGGTATAGCCATTTTAACTTTTCATAATGAGCTGTGCCACCCCTGGAACAACAAAATTAGCATAACATAACATAATTAAGCTATTAAGCTTAATCGGTGACATTACACATTTGTGGATCTTTTAAGAAGAGTTGTATTCAGCCAAAGTACCCAATTTTTCAAATTTCGCAGATACTTTTTAATTTTTTAACATAAAATTACTAGAAAACGGCGCATTATACGAGAAAATATGAGGAATACTTTCAAGAGTTGGGTTCTTTGAATTTTTGGTATTTTTATGGTACGTAATGGTCATAATGAGAACACTTGAAGACGTGGGTGATATCTTGTGTTCGAAAAAGATTCATAAAATAAATGGAAGACTATATTCCGAAATTCATTTCATTCGACAAAACCGTTTGTGAGTTAGAACTAAAAATAATATTTTTATGGTTTTTCGACAGCCTGTATCTTTCAAACCGAGCCTATTCGGAAAAAAATGGTAAAGCAAAAAAGTGTTTCTTTTGACCTCTACTGTTTTAATATTCATACGAGTCAAAGGCCCTATTTAACAAGAAACGAATTAAAACGACATTTAACCAGCAATCGTCAAGCTTCAATTCAGAAAGAATTGCTGAAATCGGCCAAAGGGTTCAAGAGAAAATGAAAAAAAAATTACAAACTTCGTTGAGATCAAGTATGTTCTCCTAATATTGCCGGTGTGTATCGTATAACCATTCAAGAACTCCAAAAACTATTTCCTGCCATCTTTTACTTCACTCCACATCCAACAAATTTTATTATAAAAATATAATGGTGAATTATAACTGAAACTACAGACCTATAGAGGAAACGACTTTGTTGAAATGAAGTCCGTAAAGATATTTTTTCATTCATGGGATTTTTGGGCCTCTTTGAAATGACCTAATATAACCAACGACTGAGATCAAGTCAGTGTAGTGAAATGCTCCAGATAAAAAACAATTCTCAAGGCTATTATGCACATGCAGTTATGCCTTTCACAAAAGTGAAACACACGCAATAGTGAAATGGATTTTTCTCCATGAAACGTCCCTTTTTGAATAGACATGTACCCCCTACTAGATTTTGTATTCAAATAACCGAAAATCTCTCAAAGAAAAAAGTATTTCACAACGCCCCTGATGATTTGCAATTTTCAGCTTTCACTTCGTTGCATTCGTTTCAGCAAAATATATAGAAATAACCGTCCTCAGCAAATTCAATTCAACAGCCTATATTTCGAAAATAAGACCAACTGAATTTTTTAACTTAATTACGTTAAAAGAGATATCCTGTAAAAGTCTCATATCCTAGTTCACCAAGTTTGAGTGACGTTGTCAGAGAAATATTTTATTACCGCCTATTTTAACCCGACTTAATATAAATCCCAATTAGCCTTCATTTCAGTAGTAAAGTTGCATCTCTCTTATCAAAAATAACAGATCATCCACCAATAAAAACTTCCATGTGTATTTTTCATGCATATCTTGCAAAACCATTAGGGTGGCAATAAAAAGCGGAGTTCTTTTCAGGCAAACTCCTATGATAAAGTTTGTAGGCACACTTCTGCTCCTATTTACCGCCGCCTGTCTGGCACAGTGCCCAGGGACCCGAAAACCAGAACTTATTCGATATTCAAAATCATCTGGGCATTAAATTATTATATAAGGTACTCCGAACAGGTCTTGAACAAATTCGCGGCAGGCTAATCACCATAATTTATTCAGAAAGCGGGAGACCCGGAGCTGCGTGAACTTTACTTTGTCTTTGAAAATCTGGCATTCAGTTTTTGGGAAATTATGACGTTTGAAAAATAAACATTTGGAATTATTCGTCCGTTACTTGGTGAATACTATCCACGCCAATAACAAGTGTTTCATTTGGTAGGTACTGACATACGTTTCGTTCTTCCTTGGAAGACATCATCAGGCAGATAAACAATAAATGAAATTTTGCAAAATTTAAGTTTCGAAAACCAATAGAATGGACATATGATATGGGAGTTTCTTATTATTTTTCGTATAAAATGAGGAGGTGTTTCAAATTCATGTACTACACATTCTGCTTGTTTGTAGAAAATAGCTATTTTTTCAATTTTTTTTAGTCTATAAGGATTATTTCATGTGATAAAAGTTATTCCTTCACGTATTTTTATTGTTACGTCTTCATTTGCTGCATTCCTTTATTTAAGCCTGATATCCAATGCATGTACGCTGACATGCCCAAATGGCTTTTTTATCCAAACTAGAAGGATAATAATTGTTCAACCGGATAACACTGTCAAATGATTGGAAATGATTTTAAATGTTCTCCATAAGATGAAAACGCATTACAATTTTTTTTGCTTGGCTAAAATTAGGATCAAAAAACAAAATCTATACTGGGTCATACTTTTTCAACTTCTCCAAAAATTATACAGGGTGTATTTGAAGGTGCGGCGTGAGGCTTATTTTCAACAGAAGGTAGATCTGGTCAAAATGAAGCTTTTCGCCAAATATGACCTATACAAAACTTTAGAAATGACAAATTTGAAAAAAATTGAAAATTATTACTGAAATAAATCTTAATACGACCCTAGACCGTTTGTTAGCTGAATTATCGTAAAGCAGTGGAAAAAACTTATCTCCTGATTCGACCATGTGGTTTAGTATAGGATATTGACTCGTTCGATATTTACGTGATAATGAAAATGGAAACTTAGGATTGCCGAATTCTTCTCATTAGTTTTCAGTAACTCACAGGATTTCATGAAATAAAAACTGACACAACTTAAGACACAAGTATAAAAAATAGAATAATACTTCAAGATCTCACCTATGAAATTCGTCTAAATTATTCACGAATTTTTTCACAATGGGCATCATAATCTTCTTGTTCGAACATTCCAACAATCCTTGAAAATGGGGTGAAATTAGGAAACATCATAGCACTTTTTCAACATAACTAACATAAGCACTTTCGGAAAACTGCCACGATTTTCTACATTTTTCCCAACCTAAATTACACGATACAACAATTATGATTCTCTCAAAAGTGACCTGATGCATCTAATCCGATGAACTTGGTACTGAACCATTCATTGTCCAGCCATATGTTTATGTTTTGTTTCGTTTTTGCGATGCCGGAGTCACCTTCCACAGTCCCGTACTTCTACCATCTGTCAAAAAAGAGCCTTACCTTTGAAAAGACCCTGGAGAACTATTCAAAATATATTAACAAACATCAGCTTCAGTGTGTTATCTAGAAATTTGAAAAAAGACTCCAAGCATAATAAGCTGTTTTTATCAATCACTTTTTAAGAATAAAACGTTAGATAAGAAATAACGAAGAAATGTCAGTATTGAAATCTTGTATTTTTCATGAAAAGAACATAAGCATTCGACATCAGGAAATCAGAATAGTTGAAAGATTTCCGGAAAACACTGATATAAAAGAATTCAAGTTCAATGAAGCTTTTCCGGATTGTAACAAAAAGGTTATCATCAATTTCCCAAGTTGATTGTTTCAAAAGTGACACTGCGGTTGATATTCATATGATGGGGCCCACCCTATCCTTGACATTAGGTAATGAGAATTCAGGTCCGAGGCTCAATGAAATGAAATTAATGTAACGGTTCACATGAGGAAACGCTCGTTCCAATTTCAATTCTCGCTTATCGCATGCGAAATAAGACTATACGTTACTTCAATATACTGTAATTGGTAGTTTTTAATAGCAACAAATTGTTGGTTTGGTTTCTCATATTCGATTTCAGTTTCGAACCTTCGCCTTCGATGGATATTTCAAAAGATATATGGTGTTCAAATGATAGTTCTTGACTACAAACACTCACTCTAATATCTAATCATTCTTAACATTCATTGTCGATTCTTGCATGAGTATAGTGACTCATGACTGTGATTTCGCGTGAAGAGGAAACATTTTTAATATTCTTGCGCTGGTGCCTAATACAGGGTGTCCCACGGTGAATAACCTATTAGACGTTTATGTAGAGAAATAATCACAATTTGTGCTAAAATCTGCATGTTGTGGTTTTCGACTATGAGTTTCCTGTATATCGGAAACAGCCTACTACTTTTTTATTTCTTATCGAACATCGTTAGATAGCTTATTTATTGGCGATTTTAACAATATTTATTTGGAGTAATACATCCAACAGACGAAAGGTCGATTACAATATACATTAACAATAATCCGCAGGATGTGTCTTTGTATATTTTAACAGTAGATTCTTGAAGTCAAAAGAAACACTTTTTTCCTTCACCATTTTTTCCTAATCAGCTCGGTTTAAAAGATACAGGCAGTTGAATAACCATAAAAAATGTTATTTTTAGTTCTGTCAAACAGTTTTGTCGAATAAAATGAATTTCGGAATATAGTCTTCCATTTATTTGATGAATCTTTTTCGATCACAAGATGTCAACCAGGTCTTCCAGTTTCCCATTATGACCATTACGTATATACCATAAAAATACCAAAAATTCAAAGAACCCAACTCTTGAAACTAAGTTGGACACTATCCTATGAATATTTGAACGTGTTGTAAATTTGAGTATTCTTCTTATTTTCTGGTATAATGCGCCGTTTTCGAGTAATTTGATGTTCAAAAATAAAAAATATCTATGATAAACTCTATTTAAAAGATCCACAGATATGTGGTGTCGTAGGTCATAGATTTAGCTTGTTATTCTGAAAGGAATTTTGTTTCTCCAGAGGTGGCATAGCTCATTATGAAAACCTAAAATGGTTATATCTTTTTATACAGGCTGAATCGGAAAAAATGGTATGGGAAAAAGTGTTTTGACCTCAAGAATCTACTGTTAAAATATTTGACTCACCCTGTATATTCAATAAAATAATGAGTGCGTTGATCTTATAACCTATGCGTGGCTTCATAAACCCATAATAAAAATCCAGCACTAATTCTGCAGTGCACTGGACACTGAGCAAATAAACTGCGCCAAAGACAAAAAAAACATTCACAGTATCCAAATTATTGTACTGCATATTGCAGTAATTGCTGAAAATATTTTAGGCAGAAAGTTCATCGTTCAAAATCCCAAACATGCAAATTGGGATAACTCTCCCTGTATATAGCATAATATTTATTCTTCAATATTTTCGTACTTCGATATCTCACTATTAAAAACAACGCCGTAAATTTCACACAAAGGTTTAATATTTCTAACTTTTTTTCCCAATTGAGCTCGATGTCCTCTATTCACAGTTTTCGTTTGCCAGTTTGATCGTTAAAGGCCCAGTAGAATAGAGACACGGTAAAGTTAATCCGTTATCGCGTTTTTGAAACATTTGTAAACCAGTTTTTCCACGTAGAAATTCAAGGTACTGACCACGGTCTTAGCGTATCAACATGTTACGGTTGACCTTTGTGCTATGTCTTCGAATTCAGCATGACCCTATTAAAAAAAAAAGCGGAATCCATAGTTCGTACCAATTAAAACACTGATTGATAGCGAGGCAGCTCGACATCACGTCAACGAACATTTCGTAAACGACCTTGGCTGCGTTTTTAACTCTTCCATCGGGCAGATTCCGTTAGGAAAGAGATCGCCTCTAGCTTATATTGCCTAACTGTAAAGGTGGATTTTAAACACAGCTAGATTCACTGTATTGTGAACACGCTGATGAAAAACTTCGTGAATGGGAAATAATAACGCAAAAAGGGTTCTTCGGCTGTTATACGTTTTCGAGATTAATACCAGAAAAGGGATAGATAATGGGGGTATCCCATCACGTTTTGAAATTATTGGAATGAGTTTCGTTTCCGTCTTGACGGTACTTTTCAGTATTATGAACTTTTAGGAACAGGCCAACAGTTAGGGTTTTCCTCCCAAATAAATAAAGACGAAAATGAATTATGCCATGCTGTATTCATAACGGTACTTTTTTGGTTATTCGAAAAAGTATCCTGATTGATATGGAAAACAGTAACGTAAAATAGTACGCCATCGTTGGGTCAACTTTATTCAAGGTTATTGGGAGTTTTTCTTCCAGAGCGGGCATCAGCAACTGAAATTACCAGTTATCTGTGCATTGATTTTATCGAATATATAAATACAGCTCAGAAACCTGGCATTAAACAGTTATATAAATAGGAATCCTTTTTCAAATAACCAGAAAAAATGCCAGTGTGAATATAGTATGGTATAATTTATTTTATTAATAAAACTGTTTAATGCCCGATTTCTGAGCCCCATTTATCGGAAGTAAATCTATTCGATAAACTCAATGCACAAATAACTGGTAATTTCAGTTGTTGATGTCCGCTCGGAAAGAAAAACTCCCAATAACCTTGAATAAAGTTGACCTAACGATGGCGTACTATTTGAGGTTCTCGTTTACAGGCATTTAACGTCACTTTAGTAGATACCATACTTGCGATTGGGATTTTTATCAGTGATTGAATGATTTGTGGAAGGATATTGGATGGATTTATATGCACGAGTTATCTGTGACAGTTTTCAGAACATGACCTCAGAAACAAAATTAGGGATAGCATTATAGTTATAGTGGATTTTGAAGATCAGATGGTAGAAAAAAAAATGGTTCTATGCTATGAAGTATGCACTTTCAGCGGTGGGAAAAGCGTCTGCAGGTTCTCAAAGATGTAAGAAACAATCGTCAGGTATACATACTCGAGCGTGTCAGATTAAGATACTGTATATGCCCTACGTGTCTCTGATAATGAATTCATGCTTATCTGACAGTTTGCGCGGTGGGGCTGGCCGTACGGAAGAGTTGAAAATGGTAAAAAAAAATGTTTTCGAGCGTGTCAGATTTTTGGAGGACATGTAAATTGGACCTAAAGGAAGCTACCTTTCAAGGGACTGACAATTTGGACGTGACGCAGGGTCATTGCGGTCCTTTGAAAATGTAAAAAAATCGTTACTTTTACATACTCGAGCGTGTCAGATTTTTAAATAGATGGTTAATCTCGGTGTTGCAAACGTGTTGACCCATTAGTCTGACACTAATCAGGAGGGGTTTTCTCAATCTGACACTTTGAAGATGATAAAAATACATTATATCTCCGTGCCTGTACCTCTAATCGTTTTTGTATTCATCATGAAAGTTGTAGATAATAAAATTCTATACTTTCGTCTGAAGCAAAATTGCCTACTCTTAACCGTTTTCTAGTTAGAGGGCGATAAGTGCGAGGAGCTTAGCCACACATGCGAAAGGCCAAGGTCAATGTAGAATCCCAGTCTAATGTACATTAATCGCCATATATCTCAAAAACGTTCGAACGTAGAAAAAATTGCTTGAGACAAAATTTGTAGAAAATGTTATGCTCTACAACTTATATTATGAATGCGGAAAAGATTTGAAGCCCAGGGAAGGAGATAATTCAAAAAAACTGATTTTCGTGACCTTTATGGCCTACTTTTATTGTTTCGACTTGCTGAAACCGCTAGATTATATTTTCCGTTATTGTTGAATCATTAGCTTCAAAATAAAAGAAAACGCCACCGCGCTCGAGAATGTACACGTGACTTTTTTTTTGCAACTTTGGCGCCCTCCCACACTTTTTCGTCACGCTTAAATTGTCAGATTAAGAAAATATATACTTTTCAACATATAATTAACTACATATATCTTAATCTGACACGTCCGAGTATGTTCAATGATCGTTTTTTTTTTCTGACAGACTGTTCTAGACAATTCCCCCTATATACAGGTCTAATTTTTGGTAAAGGTACTGTACAGGGTCAAGGTATCTCCCTTTATATTAATCTGACTCGCTCGATTAAATCCCGAATTTCCCTCTTCGGCTCCCCAACTATTAGCGAATTGTTAAAAATATATTTTCGAATGATATAATTATTCTGTTAATATTTTTCACTCCAAGAAATATGGAGGAAAGGCACATGTAAACCAATTTGCAAATTGGTTTACCCAAAAAATTTCAATAAGTCTTCCAGTATTCCAGAATCACCAGATCGTTAAATTCGAAGACCTCACGTCTCCTAATGAAAAAGTTATAAAACGAAGCTTTTATATTATCAGTTGTATAACGACCAATCGAAGACAAAAACCGACATTGTATCATTATGAAATCGAACATTCTCCTTTCCTTCGCAGACAATATAAAATCAACTTGATTGTTGGATAAAACGAAAGTAGTCGGTCGCCAAGTGTTACGCGACCTCAATAACTGCGAGTTCCTCAAAATCAGACACGCAAAATATTCGAGCATACCGCAACGGAACGTTCAAAATGCCACGTTCAGCTGCTCTATCATGGAGGAGGTAAAAAGGTACCTGCCTCGTTCTGAAATGAATCGAACATTTAAAAAACGACGTCTCTCAAGGCTGTCGACCGTTCACTGTCAAAATAGAATCACTTGAAATCCAGCAAAAGTGAAACCGAGGCTTTACGACCTTGGTTTTACTATTCTACAATGTTAATAACTTCTCGTATATAAACGTATTGTTTTCGTGAGCTGTGTTTCCCAACAAGTGGTTTAATGGTATTCGTCTTCATAAATGGGAAAGTACGCCTAGACAAGTTCGATTTTATAAACTATCGTATTTTCTTCCTGATGATAGGAATATTCCATGCAACGACATCTTTTCTCATGTATTCTTGCGGCCACTCAAATTTGCCAGCCTCTTCCAATCACTGCTAATTAATTCAAAATTTTAGATGAACAGTTGCAAAGGAAATCGAAATAAACAGATAACGTTTTTTAGTTTTGCAATTTGTGATTTAATGCATGCTATCAATATTACATAAAAAGTGACCTAACTCTGATATCTCATAAATTCCAAAGTAAGTAAATCTCACATAGATATTTAGTAAGGAAATTCAACATTCTGAAATTATAAATAATAATAGTTATAATTATCTTCATAAATATACACAGAAGATGAGAGGTTGCGAAAATGACTTAGGCATATATTCATCGAAAATGATTTCATATACTCATTTCGAAGATTTCGAAATTTAGCGAAATAAAAAAGGCACTAAGTCATCAACTTAAACGAATCTATTCTGAATGCTCTGTTTCATGTGTCGCATCAAGCTTTTCTGAGAAGTTAAACCTGTTTTGCCGGTGCAATGAGGCCGAAATTATAGCATTAATAGCATAATAGCGCACTATACCAATGCTATATATCGAATGACACAAATGTCAGTTGGCAATAACACTGTGTGTGTATTTGATCTTGTATATTATCTTTTTTTTTAATATCTGACAGTTTATTCGATGTGAATAAAACGCACGGAATTCATATTACTTTCAGTAATATTATGATGTTGCAATGGTCAAATTTCAATGTGAATTCTTTTTCTGATCATCTTATTCATCGCAATCTCTCAAAACTGAGTTAAAGAGCGCAGGAGAAGTGAGTGACTTCGAAGTTGGTTGATAAACTGTCAACAATACTTATATGTAGGTGCGCATGAGATTTGCATCATGAACAAACTGAATTGATGAGTGCCTTATGTCGAGTTGCAGGAATGTCAATTAAGATTTAATTCCCCATTAAAATTTAAAAGTCGTTTTTGAAGGGGATGAAGAAATATTAAAATTTTAATGAAGCATTAAATTTTAATGGACTTTCCCGCAACTGGGCATTAATCTTCTATTATTACTCGGATTTAGGATGTGACGTTTTCACGGTTGGAATAGAGAATTGTTGACCCCTTCACGTTTCTTTGTCATAAAATAGTATATTTTAGTGTATAATATTTTGATCCGGTTTCATTTGATAATACATAGTTATTCGTCAAATATGAAAATTGTGATACTTAGCGCAAATGACAAGCATTGCTCATTGTGCAATCGATTTTGGAAAATCAGTGATCAACTAGTGAAAATTATCAAGTGTTTTCAAAGGCGACTTATGGATGGTTGCAATAATTTCTCTTGACATTTGTGAATTTGTTGAAAGATACCCACCTGTAATAGATGACAGATATTAAGGAACAAGTTCTAGAAATAAGAACATCAAGTACAAGAATTCAAACTACAGGTAAAAATTCTGAACCATTTGGTAGAAATTGCTAAAGTAACAAGATAATGAGAAAAATACAAACTTTAATTATTTCTCACTTCCAGTGTCAATTCAGTTTCATGAAGCTTTTCTCTCAATTTTATGTTTAAGGTCGTATTAACACTCATTAGAAGTGTCAGTGTGAAGTTTGAGGTCAAAAAAGTAAACCAGAGTTACGCAATAACTTAAAAGAAAGATGTCCACCAAAATTGTGAAAATCGAAAAATTGGAGTATCGAGCCATCATCAAGTACCTGTATTTGAAAGAGTTGACAGGTAATCAGATTTACGAAGATATGCTTAATACCCTTGGTGATCAATGTCCTTCGTATACGACCGTGGACTGCAAGCTCCAAAAGAGGTAAATTTTCCATTGAAGATGATGACCGATCGGGAAGGCCAGTTTCTGTGTCAATCCACGAAAATATCGATGGAGTTCATGACATAATTTTATCAGACCGTCGAATTGGGCTAAAACGGATATCTGAAGCACTGAATATTTCATACGAACGCGTTCATCATATAGTTCACGTCAATTTGGACATGAGAAAAATTGCCGCAAAATGGATCCCCAAATGTTTGAATGTTGACCAAAAGCGTGCAAGGGTAGAAGAATCGCGTTCGATCTGTGCTCGATTTGAAAACTATGTGGACTAGAAACAACGTTGGAATGGCGACACTCTGGTTCTCCAAGACCTAAGAAGTTGCGTGTCCAAAAATCTGCTGGAAAAGTTCTTGCTTCAGTTTTTTGGGATTGCCATGGAGTAATCATGATTGATTTTTTGGATAAGGGTAGAACAACAATCGGAGATTTACTATTGGACATAACGGACCACTCTACAGGAAAAAATCAGAGATAAAACGCGGAGAGCTATCCAAAGATGTTTTGATTTTGCAGGACAACGCCCCTGCACACAAATCTCAGGTTGCCATGCAAAAAATTCGTGATTTTGGGTTTGAATTACTAGAACACTCCCCTTATTCACCAGATTTGACTCCATCCGACTATCATCTCTTTCCTCAAAAAAAAAAAAAGTTTAAAAAAGGCAGGAAATTTTCTTCCAACGAGGAGGTAATAAAAGCTGTGGAGGTCTGGTTTGCAGAGCAAGAAGAAACATTTTTTTTAAGGTCTAGGGACGTTGCAGGTTCGCTGTAATAAATGTATCCAATTGAGAGGAGAATATGCTGAGTAATAAAATATTTTGACATTGAAATTTTGTTTGGTTCTATAGTAGGTAGTAGGCTAAGAATTTTTCAATATATCCTCGTACACGTGATTCTTTCAACGAGATGATTTTTATATGATCCAAGACCTCTCTAAGTCGATGGTTGTGACCAGGAAGTTCGATAGACGAGTGAATGATGGCTCAGGAATCACAAGTAATTAATGAATATTCGATGGACAATCAGTGAATTATGGCGCGTTAGTCACAAGTGATTTTTTGATATAAATGCTCAAGAAAACGTATAAATCAACAACATAACTTTTCCATAACATAATTTGTTAAATACATAATGATCTAGAGGTTTTTTTCGAATGTATCATCTCATCGAATTTAATTCGCCGATTTCCATTTATGATAAAATTCAATTATGCCTGCTGTATCGATATAGCGTTGTCGTGGATGCAAGCCTGCTGCGAAAATGAATGAACGGATAGAAACGACCGCCGGATCCACCGAAAGCTTGATGAAAGCCGAAAAATTCCGAAAACAGGATCGAAAAACATCCCGTGGGAACATTGACGTCGACTGCGCTGCGCCCGAAAAGCCGTTCGGAATTAACTCTCAATTAAAAATCGAGAGATCAAAGCGCCTTTGGCCGCTCCCCTTGCCGTTTCAATATCCAACAATCGGTTTGGACGAATTGAATATATAACGGATAACTTTGTTATTCGGGATTCAAAGCCGTGTAATCGCCGGATTAAAATTCGCGCGTCCGGTGCCGGATTTCTAATAACTTCATTAACGTAACCCGCACCCGATCCTGAAGCGGCAACGTGCTCGTCCGTTATTATTTCGATGAAAATCCGGACGTTGTTTCGCAATTGAATATGACCGATTCGTTTTTAAGTTAATGAGGCTCGGGAATGGTTTAAATAGACCACCGGACATCTGGATAATCAGAGAGGCATGGTCGAGAAGGCAAAGAACTCGTTCAGCGAAGTTCGATGCTCGAATTCGTCTAGGTCGTAGACATAGAGAAATGGACTGGGCATTCCCTTTCCATCTGAGCATTGAAATACGGTCAAAAAAGTGACAAGGAGATACTGAACATCAGGTCAGCTAGTTGTCTTTTTCTAGAATTTTGATTGGTCCACACTCACGTCTATGTCAACAGAAATCAGACAGATATTGGCCTGACGATCATTTCTCTCTCTCTATGAAATACTAAAATAGCCAATTTCATGTTGGTATTGCTCAGTCCATGTCGCTATGTCTATGATTTACGTAAACTGCAAATTGAGGTGAAGTTTAATTTAGGTTAGGTCCGCCTATGAATATTGAAAATTTAGGTTTAAATAGACCACAGACAACTGGATTATCAGAGAAGCATGGTCGAGAAGGCAAAGAACTCGTTTAGCGTTTAGCTCGAATTCGTCTAGGTCATAGACATAGAGAAATGAGCTGAGCATTCCCTTTCCATCTGTGCATGAAATACAGTCAATAAAAGTGACAAGGAGAAACTCAACATTAGGTCAGCTATTTGTCTTTTTCCAGAATTTTGATTGGTCCACACTTACGTCTATGTCAACAGAAAAGAGACAGATATTGGACTGACGATCATTTCTCTCTCTTTATAGAATAGCCAATTTCATGCTGGTATTGCTCAGTCCATGTCGCTATGTCTATGGTTTACGTGAACTGCAAATTGAGGTGAAGTTTAATTTAGGTTAGGTCCGCCTATGAATATTGAAAATTTAGGTTTGAATAGTTAATTTGTCTTCATTTTTGTTTAATCACTGCTACTGAGACCATTCAGATGAGTATCAAAAGTGTCTTGGAAAGTTTCAATACAAAATCGGATTGAAAATGTACCGGGTTTTTCACTGTGAATTCACTGTCACAATAAAATACATAAAAATATTTCAAACAAAAATTGTACGAAATCGCATGAACCTCTTCAAAATCATTACGCCAAGTATGCACGCTGAACAATATATTCAATGCGACTTCATTTTTTCAGATGGGACCCCTAGCATAATGTAGGTGTATGCATATACAGGGTGTTTATTTAAGTCGGCACCATTGCCAATTCCGCTATTATTGGTGCTACGAATTCGGTTAAATAATCAAAGTAGTAGCATTTTTAATAATCTACTCGATGCCGAAAACAAACTAAAATTGACCCTATATTTTGTCATGCATATTTCTCATGCATTCTCAACAACAAAGCTTATATCACCTTTCTTCCTAAAGTTGAGAATGAGCGACTTATGTGGAAATATTTATTTCATTCAGTAGTACAAAAAATTTCTCTGTTTTGGCGAATAAAACCTCATGATTGTCCAAACACCCAAAACAATATGGTCATTCGTATAAATACCAAAATTAGGTGTTTGGACAAACATGAGGTTTTATTCGCCAAAACAACGAATCGAAATGTATGATAAAATGTAGGATGTTGAAAAAATATCATTTTATGAAATATTTGGAAAACGCGACTGTCGATTTTGTTTTTGTTTTCGGCATCGCATATTTTCGTAAATATCACATCGGCGATGTTATTCCTAAAGCCCGTTTGTAACAGCCGAGATTTCTCTGGAGAATTCCCTACCAAATTTTGGTAAGAAAACGGCAGAGATTATTTCGTATGCAACTTAACAGTGGATTCTACCAAAAGTGTATATGTAACGGTAAAGAATTCACGGCGCATGAATTCTCGAGTAAATTCTCTAGAGAATTCTCGGCTGTTGCAAATGGGCTTTAAGCCCGTTGTAACAGCCGATATTTCTCTGGAGAATTTTCTACCAAATTTTGATAATAAAACGGCCGAGATTATTTTGTATGCAACTGAACAGTGAATTCTACCGAAAGTGCTTATGTAACGGTAAAGAAATCGCGGCGAGTGAATTTTCCAGTAAATTCTCTAGAGAATTCTCGGCTGTTGCAAACTGGCTTTAGATCATAAAATCGACACGACGAAAACGTGATTCATCACGAGCTAACCAAACCTAACCTTACTCAACCTGACCGAACTAACCTCACCTAACCTAGCAAATCTTATCAACTGTCTGTCATGTCCAAGTGAATTTTTTCAATTAATAAATGTTTCATTGCACTTCTGGGTGCTTCTATTTTAAGTTTGGATGGGAACAAGTTTCATAATCTGAATACCTATCTATGTTACCTATTTACGAATTAGCTCATCATATTGGTTTTCCCCGAGGTTTTCCCTATACATCAGTCCAGTGCTATCCAATTCTCGTAATTCTTCCAGAGTAAATCCATCAGTTTTATAATCCCATTCCATCAAAAAACCCCAACGATTATAATCAACTCCGAACGGGGATCTCGAAAAAGCGATTGGAGTCAATTTGCGTGTTGTTTTTCATCCAACCTTGTCGGGAGGACTGTCAAGGTATTTCAACGGAGCGTGTCTAGGTTAATAGATATCTGCAGGCGAATTGTTTACCCAAACTAAATCAATATCTAATATACGGTGTAAGTCGCAACGGGCGAATGCGATGAGACGCCCTTCCGCTAGGGGGCGCCACCCCCGGGCCTCTCGATATATCGAAAACTAATCAAATACTGATTGAGATTTATAGATGTAATGCGTCACGCTTTATACTCATCATAGTAGTCGGGTTTTGTATGAACCTGGCTTGATAACGTGACTTATTGATTTCGGACGATTTTGCAACAGGAAATTCCTGGTCAAGGATCAACAGGAAATTAAGCACATTAATTGAGTATCTATTAAAAGTGCTTTTTCTTTTTGCGAATCTTGAATTGACTGGGGAACATCAACATAAACCCTATCACCATTGTTTGGCGATCAGTATGGCACGTAGCGCTTTGTTGTTTGGTATATCAGCGAATTCTGGTCATGAAAATTTATTAATCATGTTTTGATAGTATAAGCTTTTTACGGAACAGCTAAACTTTTTCTTCTGTTGGGGTTTTTCAATTATCATACTAGGGTTTCCCGAACCACAAATCCTGCTTGATAGCGTAGTCTCCAAGGTGAAAATGTGCCTTGCCTTGTCGCTCATAATAATTGGACGGTGTGGAATGGGCAAACCTTCGTTATTTCCATACTCTAATGTACAGGGTGGGCAAAATTCGTTGCCTTCTGAGGGTATTTCGAGAACTATGAGAAGTAGCAGAAAACAGATGACACATTTCCTAGCTCTTTCTCAGAGAAACAAGGAATGGCGAAAACCGTAGCCTCCTACGGTTCTTCGTTTCTGAGTTATTAGCAAAAAATGAGATTTTGACGATTTCGAAAAGTTCCCATAGCATTTTTGTCTTTCAAGTTACATATCTGAAACTTGAACCTTCTTAGGCACTTTTATACTTAGAATCTACTGACGAAAGATTTTTTTCCAATATCCAGTGTCACTGGATTGTAAGAAAAAAAGTGTCTGAAGAAGGTTCAAGTTTCTGACTTTTACCTTCAAAGAAAAAAAAAAGTTATGAGAACTTTTCAAAACCGTCAAAATCTTATTTTTTGTTAATAACTTTAAAACGAAGAATGATAGGAGGCTACGAATTTTACTATTCCTTGTTTCTCTGAAAAAGAGCTAGGAAATGTGCCATCCGTTTTCTTCTAGCTCTTATAGTTCTCGAGATCCCCTCAATAGACAACGGATTTTGCCCACCCTGTACAAAAGCAATCAGGAGAATTTCGTTCCAAATTCTTTTTGGACCGAGGAAATATCAATTTCATATTGAAAATTTCAAAATAACTGCATTATATAAATGTAAAAGCTAATTGAATAAATAAAAAAATAAAAATTTCGAGTTCCTTTCAATATGCTGAATTGGTTTCAGCCGAGGTTTCAGCAGTACACCCATATACTATCATGGAGAAAAAAAGAGGAAGTAAAGAACTCACTATCGTAATAATAAAATATTCAACGTTTTCTAAAGAAAATAGCATATGAATGAAATAAATTAAAATTGAGTTCTACAAAACATTGAACTTAAAATATGAAATGAAAGGAAAATACACAAACTGAATACACGTTAGAATATGCCACATGGGCATTGACAGTATTTGAAAATTATTTGATGTGAACAAACCATTTCCTTGAAACACCGTTCAGACCAGTTATTCTCTCAATTCTGAAATTTCCACGTTCTGAAAATCAAAAGTATGGCCCTATGCAACAGCGTGACTAGAAAGTGCCAAGAATCTTTATTATTTCTGCAATCCCTATCGTGTTGGACAGTTCTGTTATTCAAATATTCACTGATGTTCTTGCACGACGAGCAGCAGTTCTATTCTTCACATCAAACGTGTACCACCAGGCCAGGGGCTTGACACTTCCTTACCCCCACCCCAAATACGGTTTTTAGTTCTGCAATCAATCGCTATGTGGCATTGCATACGAAAATATATGTCATGTTCTCCACAGATTACTGTATTCTGACATATCGGATTTGTCATTGCCAACAGTGTCAATGTCAATATGTTTTAATGCAAATTCTTGTTTACAAACGAGAGTAAATTAAAAATAAAAAATACCCATTTATTGAACTCGACAGTTTTATCAGGAAATCAATTTTCTTGTAAGAAATATTTGATTCAAAGAACCACGTAATTATAACATTAATCGTTTATACTTAAACCAATCCAACCAAACCCTTTAAAAATTGTGTTAATGGAAATGAAAGTCAAACTGTGTAGTCAGTTATTAAGCCACTCCGTGGGGTCAATGATGAAGCTCATTTCTCAATGGGGTAAGTATTTTTTTCAAACATAATAATACAAAAATTTACTATTTTCCTTTTTAGAAATCAAGCATCCGCTTCAGCTTCACAGAGAGGCTATCGACACTGCTGACTTTATACTATTCTTGGATGAGTTATTTGATTCGTTGAATGTATCCAGAGCTTGGACATCCACTGCGAAACTCTTAAAGAAGACGGTTAGTATTCAAACAGAACACAATGTTTGTTGGGAGCAGGCGATACAAATTTTCAACAGTATTTCATTTTATTGCCCTCGAAAGAAAAGATCCATTGTGGTACCCACTTTGAAGAATATAGTGACAACATTGAACGCATTCCTTTACCTTACTCAAAAACTGTTCAATGATTATCACTTTAAATATATACTCACTGGGGCTTTCAATCAAGATTGTTTAGAAAACTTTTTTGGGTACATTAGAGCACATGGAGTAAGGAATACTAACCCAAATCTTAAACACTTTATTTCATCATTCAAAACTTTAGTTATTAATAATTTCATATCAGCGCATTCCTGGTGATCTAACCGTGAGGAAGATAAAACAGGGAGTCGTTGTTTTTTGTTTTTTTTTTCCTGCAGGAAAATATAAAATCCACATAGGTCTTTGGGCAACTAATTTTTTCTTTTCCAAATTATTCATGCATTCTAAGCTTTGGCATGCTGTTTTTGATTTCTATTACCGACTCCCAACAAACATTGTGTCCTTTTTGGATAATGTTGAAGATTTCTGAACATATAATAATTTCAACCTCATTTCCTATGAACAATATTATTACTGTTTATTATAATTATTGTCTTACGAAGATATGTGATCCTATTGATATTTTACCTCTGCTCATATATCCACTGCCATAATTATAGCTTATGTATTTCCATATTTTTTTCCTGTGCTGGAAATATCAATATATGTATACTTTTCATGAGATGTTTTATTTCCCCTTCAAATTCGCCCTAATAATCCATATTATTCTATCGACGTCTAAAATACCAGTGAATGGCATAATTTAAATTTCGCGCCATGCGATTGCAGTTTCCTGTTATACCGACATTTCTCCCGGTTAGTTGGGTGGCAGCCGCATGGGGGCGCTGGGGGCGGGATAAACTGTATTTTTCATCGTAGAACGTGAGTGTCAGATCTATTCTACTCTGTAATCTGTGCACCAGGCACTGTGACTTGTCTGTCACTGCGACTTGTCTGTCGCTGCGGCTTGTCTGTTACTTCGACTTGTCTGTCACTGCGACTTGGCTTGCACTGTGACTTGTCTGTCGCTGTGACTTATTTGTCACTGTGATTTTTCTGTCACTGTGACTAATCACTTTTGACTGAGTCGCAGTGGCTTGACTCATCTGCTCTCTGTGACTTGACTCATCTAGTCACTAAGTCTAAACTTACCAAGTCACTGTGACCAATATAGTCTCTGTATATGCGTTAAATAATGATACGTTATTAGATCATTTTGATGAATTTGAAGTGAATCGCCTCTGGCCTTAATAAGATTTGGCAATTATTGACGTCGTAATTTTGTATTAAACCAATTACTTTTCACAAAATATTGTTATAAGTGGAATAATTCATCAGAAAGATGAAATATGTCTCTCTCAGTAGGTATAAGTAGAAAAGTCATCTTTCCTTGTCTGAGGACACGAAAACGGATGCACTCTCTGTATTATAGTTGAGGAATCATCTTCCATATTACTTCTGGTCGAATCTCGTGAACCTGCTTATCCGATGATAAAGAAGGACGAACAACACACAGATCGGATGGACGAGCCTTGGCTTCCGACCACTGTTTTATCGCAAAGACATGTTATGTAGAACGGTAACGATCAGTTTCTGTGTGCCTCGCATTCCATAAACCTCGCAGTAAGCACTTTATCGACTTCGGGAAGTTGCTTCGCCTCCTTCTCTCGGTCCGACCTGCTATTCTGTGCGAATACACCGATGAAATTATTCATGAAGGTTTCAATCAAATTTCTGACTAGAAGGCGTCGCTCAATTTGAACAGAGGAAACAGAGATGGCGATGATGCGATCCAGACGTGGAGTGGTTTCGACGAGATACCGCTAGTTGTGGGGCGAAGTGGCACGGAAATGGTAATTATCATTGCGCTTTATTTGTAAGAAAGTGAGATCAATTACTTTTATTGCATTTATGATTTTGAGGTGCTCAAATCACCTCTGGTTTTTATGGTCTAAATAAGATTTGACAATTATTGACGTAGACATTCTGGATTGAACCAATACTTTTTCACAAAATATTTGTATCAAGTTAAATTGATACGGTATCGAGAAAGTGGAAGTTGGAATTTGCAGAGTTCAATTTTTTATATTAATCTTGTTGATTCGGAAAAAATATAAAGCAACTTGGAACTAAGTAATTCCTCTCCCAAAATAATAGAAAACGGCGGTTTTGAGCCCTCCTGATTTCCTTGGGAATAATCATAGATTCAAGGTAACACAAACTGAAAACAGAACTAACCCCAGGTTTCATGAAGCTTGATCGTAGAATCAACGCTTGATTGACGAATAGATGTAAATTTTTTTTCAATCGATAATTAAGTAATGATATCATTTTCGCATAAAATTATGATGTTCATAAGTGCATTCGATTATTTTCAATTGCTACTTCTTAAATATATCTAGAAATAAAAAGGTTTCAGTGATTTCGTTTCAGACATCGAGTGACAGCAGGTTTCATAAAACGTTGATTGTCCGATCAACGATTTGACACTCACTCGATTTCTAAAACGAAATCACTGAAACTTTTTCATTTCTGAATATATTGAAGAAGTAGCAATTGAAATTATTTGAATAGACGTATGAACATCATTATTTGATGATAGAATGATATTCTGAATGATCATGACTGAATTATCGATTGAAAATAAATTGACGTCTAATTCCTCAATCAAGCGTTGATTCCCCGATCAAGATTCATGAAACCCGTGGTGACTGTCAAATCGTTGATCGCACAATCAAAGTTTTATGAAACTCGCTGTAAAAATGTTGACGAATACAACCCTCATCGATCCCCGTGAAACCAATCGTCTAACTGAAACTCAAGTTCATATCCGCTGTTTCGCCTGATTGAATATTGACGCTTTGAAAGGGGCAGAAAAGTGACTACGCGAAGGTATTCTCGATACCGTAAATAAAATATGTAGATGTTTCGGAAACAAATGTACACGGAGTCGGGCAATATCCTGCTTTATGAGCTTTGACGGGGCCGATAAAGGTTTGTGTACCACAGACCGTTCTATATAGGGTCTAGATTGCTGTGCTTCTTCTTCATTTAGAAACTGTTATCGATATGTTTTAATGGTCAGGAATCATCTACCTCTATTAATATATGTATTTATAGCAGGTCAACTTTTCGTGCCGATTTGCCTTACGAAACTATGATAAAATAATTTCATGAATACGGAGGCCAAAGCACTTCGCTTTTGATGAGTTGAATCGGTTCTATCCACACCTGTCTGTGATCGGTGCAACTGTGCCTTCCCCTCCTATCTATGCATGAAATACGGTTAAAAAAGAGACACAGAAACTGAACATCATGGATACTTGTTGTCTTTTTCTAGAATTTTGAATTGTCCGCTCTCACCTCTATGTGAACACAAAAGAGACAGGTAAAGTCCCGACGGTCCTTTCTCTCTTTCTTTAAAATAGCCAATTTCATGCTGGCATTGCTCATGTCTCTATGTCTATGGTGCAACCTCACTCTTGGCCAGTTTCGCCCATAGACATAGATAATGGACTAAGCATTCCCTATTAAGCACTACAGAAAAATATGGAAGAGACTACCGAACATGCGGCCAATTGTTGTTTTTTTCTAGAATTTTAGTTGGTCCACACTCACGTCTCCGTCCATAGAAAAATGACAAGTGTTGACCGCATCATAGCTTCCTCTCTTTCTACACATCACTCATCAGACACCACAGACACTTTCATGCTCATTCCATTATCTATGTCAATGGTTTCGCCAAACTGACTACTGACGCAGATTTCTATACATTTGGTCATTTGCGATTGGTAAACGTCAAAGATCTCGAATTTCTGAAGCCTGTTTTCTTATTCCTGATGTGTTTCCAGGGTCGAGAGTAATTGCTGGACACGCTCCATTCAGTTGTCTGGCATCAACATGCAGCGGTTCGCTCACAGATAGCTATTTTCCGATTCTCTAAATCTGCTGATTTTCCCTCCTCGACTCACGAAATTAGAGTATACCGATTAAATAATCCCCAGTAGAAATACTGGATTATATTATATAATGATTAGAATGATTAATAAAATTGAATTAAATAAAACAAGGACACTTAACCCTCAAAACTTTATAACGACCAACCGGTTTCATGTAGTATAAACAAAAAGTAGCTTATTATGAATAAATTAGTACTACCTCTATTTTCTCGTCATCATGCACGCTATTTATTATTACATATTTTTCGGTACAGTTGATGACTACACATGAAATACGTAATAGATAATCGGAAATTCAGAACTCTGTATAAATAATAATATCATAGGACATAAGTGATGACGCAAAATAAATCTTGGTAATACGCTATTCGTAATTGAAAGCAGGTCTGGATTTAGGTCTGCGGCACAAACTTCTTCTTTCGAAACTAAAGGTGATTTTTGATGAGGATTTGATAGATCAATTTGGAGATGTTGACTTTGACGAGCAATGTTATTCAATACTGAAGCTTTAATAAAATAAAAACTCCTTATCCCTAGTTTCACAAAGCTTGATCGGGGAATCAGCGCTTGATTGACGAATAAACGTCAATTTGGTTTCAATCGAGAATTCAGTCATGAGCATTCAGAATATCATTTTGGCATCAAATTATGATCTATATACGTATATTCAATGATTCTCAATTGATACTCCTTCAAAATATTGAGAAATGTAAAGGTCTCAGTGATGTCGTTTTGGAAATCGAGTGACTGTCATGTCGTTGATCGGGCAAAGAAAGTTTTGTGTAGCCCGCGGTTAAAGTATATTCATTACTGAGATTGAGGAATTGAGAAGATGAATTTGTTGCTACCTAGTAAAAAGAGATTTATGTGGACGTACACACAACTTCAAAGAAGTTCAATCGATTTATCTAGAGTTTGAGCAGTTGACGACAAAATATACCCTTAATGGGTACTACTTGAAAGACATTTTTCTGAGAAGAAATCATCATAACTTCGTCATTTCGAATCGAAAGTTCATACCTACAAAATAACGAAAATAGTCAGAATCAAATGAAATAATGGAGTCAGGCTCATAAGTGAAAGTTAAAAGTTTGGCAAACCTTCCATTAGGACCAACCGAGGTAGCGTTTGTTTTAGATAGCGAAGAACAGATACCTTAAGTATCTGGCATTCTTATTGTTCCAAAGCATGTTAACCCAATGAGTAACTGAAGTTACGCCTGAGTCACGCTGTATAGAGCAAGTCCATTCCTGGCCCAGGAGAGCATTCTAATAAATGCGTTAATAAGTTCGACTCAACGTATCGCTTTATTTTTAGCCATGTGTTATATCTTCGGGAGACACTTCATTTTCTGAAAATCCTTCCCTACAATCGCATTGTTTTGCTTTGTTCCATTTATACGGTGACATTCGTACAGTGAGGAAACCAGTTATAAGTGTGTATGTTAATTTAGTTGAGCCATTAGAACTTTTTGAGTTGCTCTGCCTTTCATTAATTCACTAGTTTACGGATTGTTGTGCGGTGAACGTGCAATAGGTTGGATACTTTCTTAATTTTTATGGTTCGTGTTACTCTACAGGATAATTTTACTGATGCTAGATCCGTCTGCTAGGTGAGTGTTATATTTTTCTTCCGATGAACTCTTGTGGAGTTCATTCTTTGTTTTATATTTCGAATGTCAGAAGTTTTTTCGGATTCATTTCATTCCAGAAGAATGGTTAACTCTCTGAGGAATAGAAAAAACGATTAATGAAATTCTTTATTTTTTCCTAATTCTGGTTTTGGAATAACGGATCTCCTCATCCCTCAATCAATTATATTGACCTATTTCTCCAATGGTCCAAAGTTCTTTCGAATTCATGTCCATTTTACGAATATAAAACAAAAAATATACACAGGGCGGCATGAACACGACTTTCTAGTCTCCATTTTCACGTACACTTATCCTACAACAAAAGTGACTCATTTAAATTTTTCAGTTATGAATGTACAGTGTGAGTCTCTAACTTTAAATAAATTCGGATAAAGTCAAAGATAGTTTTTTTTTTGTAAATATGCTCGGAAAGGTCAATAAGAATTTCAAATTGTGTTTTTTCATGTAAGAAAGTGATTTACAGCGTGTCGAGAATTTCAGATATGACCTCATCGATTTTTTTTTGAATGACAATCTCATTGACCTACTGAACACAAATCTTGGCATATAAGACATTCTATCTGTTGTGAAACGGTTACAGCTTTTGGGTTTTTTTTTAGCTAGAATATAAGCTATTTGTAGTGAGTTACAGTTGAGCCTCTGTAACTACCTGCATCAAACCACTAGGGGTCGTACCGAGGGTCGTACCGTACCGGAAATTCACATAATACACGTTTTGCTCGCTTCCTGTCTCTTCGATAATAATTAAAATACGGTTATCTATGAATAATTAGACCGTCCAAGGTTGAACCGCAGCAGATAATTTTATCTTGTATCGTTTTTCAGATTCTTTCTACCTTTGTAGAAATTTGAATCGAAGAAACAAGGTTTTATTCGAACTGGTGAGCCATACAGGGTGACGGATATTGGCTGACCAACATTCGCAACATAAATTACTCCATTTTCGAGGTATCTTAACACAGGCTTGGACTACCGTTGAGCAATATTATTTATTCAGTTAGTAATTCGTGATCTTGATTATTTTTGGATATTTTTCTATTAAGCAATTAATTCATATCCATTCAGCAGTATGAAAGTAAGACGATATATTGAAAAATTCTTAGCCTACTATAGATCTAACAAAATTTCAAGGTCAAAATATGTATATAAAAATCTTCTCTTAATTGGATACATTTATTACAGCGAACCTGCAACGTCTCTAGACCTTTAAAAAAAATGTTTCTTCTTGTTCTGCAAACCAGACCTCCACATCTTTTATTACCTCCTCGTTGGAAGAAAATTTACGACCTTTTAAAAATTTTTTAAGTTGAGGAAAGAGAAGATAGTCGGATGGAGCCAAACCTGGTGAATAAGGGGGGTGTTCTAGTAATTCAAACCCTAAATCACGAATTTTTTGCTTGGCAAAATGAGATTTGTGTGCAAGGGCGTTGTCCTGCAAAAACAAAACACCTTTGGATAGCTTTCCGGGTCTTTTCTCTTTAATTTTATTCCTGTAGAGTGGTCAGTAGTGTTGAATAGTAATCTCCGGTTATTGTTCTACCCTTATCCAAAAAATCAATCATGATTACTCCATGGCAATCCCAAAAAACTTTTCCAGCATATTTTTGGAAACTTCTTAGGTCTTGGAGAACCAGAGTGTCGTCATTCCATCGATTGTTGCTTTGTTTCTGGATCGCAGAAATTTGAGTCTCATTCATAGTAACAATTCGGTTTAGAAGTCTACATCGTTTTGAAATCGAGCACAGATCGAACGCGATGCTTCTACACTTTCACGCTTTTGGTCAACATTCAAACATTTGGGGATTCATTTTGCAGCAATTTTTCTCATATACAGATTGACGTGAACTATACGATTTATTTATTTATTTATTTATTTATTTTATTTATTTATAAATAAATAAATAAATAAACCTCTTAACCCTTTTAAATACAGGTATTGCTTTACTGCCTTTACTCTTGTTTACTTTTTTGACCGCAAACTTCACACTGATACTTCTAATGAGTTATTGTTCGTTGCTATGGTAACGCAATATTTTTTTTATGCATGGAACTGGTCTAGGATAACTAGATATCAATACCTACATCCTCATAATGCTTATTATGCGGAAAATCTATTTATTATTTGTAACCCAAGTTCCGATGTGAAACTCAACAAATTTCAAACAACTCTAATCCCTGGTGTTTGCTACATCTTCAGTATGACAGTTTCCGTTTTCTCTCATATGACCAGTATGAAAGCCGAGATGAAAGCTATCGATAACCCGAACATATTCTTTCCAAAAACTGCCGCAATTCAGGAAAATTTACGGAATTTATTTTGCTCCTAATTTGAGTTAAATAATGGTTTAAAATAAAAAAAAATTTCACCCATTGCTGCTATATTTGTCGTCTTATCGTGCTAGAAGCTGAAGTAGCAGATCCCAAAAGTTTAAATTGATATGATTGTTCGTATTCTAGCCATTCTGAATCTTCATATCGAAGAAAATCAACAAGGTTGCAGATTTGAGATAAATATTGATGGTAAAACGATCCAGTACTCGAAATGTTTACCTCTCACAATTTTACTCTTTTTTATCACCGCCAACGTCACGAAACTAAATAAATATTTGTTTGAATAATCGCTGACCTAAGTTTCTCAATACATCATAAGTTCATTCACTGCTCATTGCCTTTTGGGAAATCGTAGTTTTATAATATATTATTGTTGTTACATTTACATTTATGTTCCCAGAATTTGTATTATGTGTGAAGATCCCAACAAATGTTTAGAAAAACTGGTTACAATTCTCTTCATTTCAAAATAATCATGTTCCTTTCAGATGAAAAACAAAACAAATAAACTTTCCTCGTTTCTTTTTTCAACATGAATATGATTATTTGAGTGTTTTTCTAGTTTCTATTTATGAATTTCAGGGTTTTCTTAGAAACCTGAAAATTTGCTTACAAATTGAAAAAATTCGATCTACCTGATGTTTTGACGAAAATTATTATGCAGGTTGTCTCAGAATGAATGGATGAGTCGGGAACACCTTAAAGTTAACCTATTAGTTGCTCTGAATGAAATGAAAGAATTATTCTTCTGCACACATATAATTTTTTTTCGAAATAACTATTTCTGTTCCACTGTGGTTTCTGTACCACATGTTATTCAGTAGAATTTCTTCTTTCTGTATTCTAGTAGTTGTTAGGTCGTGTTTACATAAGTTATGAAAATATGCATTGTAACATTTTGAAAGAATGATTCCGGAATAAGATGCTAATTTGTGAAATTTGTGGTGTTTCCAATATTGGTTTGGATGCATTAAATTTGAGTTCTTTCCAGTTTTTTGTACACTCGTTGAATTCACACAAGGCTCTTTGTCGCCAAACTATTGTAAATAACACTCGGTATCAGTAAGAAGGCTGACTCATAGTGATTTGTCACGTTATCTATGAACCGATTTTCACGTTTCATTATCAAACCCTCCCAGTAGAAATTCATGATTGAAAATAATAAACCAACGTAGCGACAAGGAAAAGGCAGCTAACTGACATGTTTTGTTAACAAAAACCCATACCTATCTGATTGTGGAATTCCATAACCCCCAAGTCAACGGTCTTGATGGTCCAAGTTCAAGGGCAGTGAACTCTTAATTTATTCCTTCGAGCGATATACACCCCTCCAGAGTGATTTATGTCGTCTTTTTCGGAGCTCGCGTTCTTATGTTTTGAAAGCATGATATTCCACGTCAACCGCCTCATACGTTGTGTGACACCGCGACATTTGATGCGACACACTTTGTCAATTGTTGTTTGCTCAGCTTTCTTGGCTGCTCCACCGATTTATCTGGGAATATATCAGATTTATGCAGATGAATCTGTCTCGATTTTCTTACTGATTTGAACTATCGCTCTTAGCTCAATTGATTGAGATTTTAACTCTCCGTGAGCTTTCGTTTATTGTTGACTAGCTTAATAATACTAAATAATAATCAGATCAAAAAAATTAATGGGCATGTAACGACAACTCTCAAGATGAAGACTCAAACGTTCGTTTGGTAATTCCTGAAAAAACGTAAAACTCTGATGAAATTCCACTACTCTTTGTTTTGTAAGCTCGAACTTTTAGAGAATGAAATAATCTGATCAAAAAATGTAGTGGAAAACAGAGATCAAACATTGGTATGGTAATTTCTGAAATTCTGCCTCAAAAACAATTGAAGGGTGCAGGGGTAAAAGGAGCTCATCGCCAAAAGTGCGATATATTCAGGATGGATAGTATTTTTCACCTCTCGGCTTCCAAACTAGATACAACGGGCTGGTTAATGAGATATCTGCACTTTTAAGAAAAATTTCGAAAACTTGAAAAAAGCAACGTATCGTTCGCAAACTAGAATTTCAAACTCAAACACGCTCTGATGGAAAAACCAAAAAATCATCATGAGCTCCTTTTACCCCTGTACCCTTCAATTGTGGGAAACTAACATTAAATCGAGCATAAAAATCATATTATTCCATCATATCAACACATTGTTAGTTATTACTACTAAGAAACCTTCAATTCTTAACCCATAAATCATTTTGTTCATCATCAATGGATCAGTAAGACATCTACATAACGTTATCACAAATCATCTGCTAATTATTGTTTTATTGCTTGATTAGTTGATAGAAACTGTGTGCAACTTGTACATGGTTAAACTCATTTCGGAGAAAGCGGTCTTTCAAATAAATAAATAATCTGATGAATTTACTCATTCTTCTTTTGAAATTTACAGGTGTGTAAGTTATAGGTACTATCGCAATTAGTGAAAAATGTATATGTAATTGTCTTTCTCTGGTGCACAATCTTGGAAAAGAACGACATATTTGTTATGTAGTTTGAATATCTACAGGGTAAGTCTTTGAATTGTACAAATATTTTAACAGTAGATCCTTCAGGTCAAAGGAAACACTTTTTTCCTTACCACCTTTTCTATATCGGCTCGGTTTTAAAGATACAAGCTGTTGAAAAACCATGAAAAAATGCTATTTTTAGTTTCATCTCACAAACGGTTTGATCGAATAAAATGAATTTCGGAATATAGTTCTTCATTTATTTGATGAATCTTTTTTGAACAGAAGATATCACCCACGTCTTCCAGTTTTCTCATTTTGACCATTACGTACCATAAAAATACCAAAAATTCAAAGAACCCACCTCTTGATACTAAGTTGGATGCCATCTAATAAATATTTGAACGTTTCGTAAAATAAAAGTATTCTTCATATTTTCTCGTATAATGCGCCGTTTTCGAGTAATTTGATGTTCAAAAATTTAAAAGTATCTGTGGAATTTGAAAAATTGAGTACTTTGGCTGAATACATCTCCGTTTAAAAGATTCACAGATGTGTAATATCACATATTCTGAAGGTAATTTTGTTTTTCCAGGGGTGGCACAGCTCATTATGAAAACTTACAATAGCTTTATCTTTTTATCAAGGCCGTACCGGAAAAAAATTGTGAAGGAAAAACGTGATTCTTTTGACCTCACGAATCTACTATTAAAATATTTATACGAGTCAAAGACTCACCCTTTATAATGAATGGTCTATCTATTGTTTTGGTCAATCGTACAATGAGAAGCTCGTAGTTCAAACATTAAATGCATACCATCGGAATTCTTTCGTTTCCTCGTTATTTGTTTATTCGATTCATTCGAACCCTGTCGTGATCGATCTAGAGTAGTTAATAGGAAATGTAGTGAAATATTCGCTCAACTTTGTACGCCGCTGGCAAAACAACTCTGCAGTCTATTCTTCTTTTTATGTTCACGACTATCGTTTACTTTATGGCGTGAGTTAACTGTTTGCCAGTCGGTCCAATTAACCTGTCAGGACATTGTGAACTTGATGGATCTGGAATTGAAGTGAACCTTTCAGAAACAGAAAATATCCCATTCGATGCGATGGAAATGAAAACTTCCCTCTTTCAATTAGCGCCAATTCCAAATTAATCAGGGAAATTTATGGACCCAAATTTAGATGGAATACTGTCCATTCATTATTTCATGATTTTATATATCTTGAAGTGTAATACAAGTTATATTTTACTGAAAGTCGGAAATCTGAATAATCACTATAATATCCAAAAAGAGAATTGCAGTTCATCGAAGAATTAACGAGTGAGGTAAGAATTGGTCCAATTGAACGATTTGATATCCTCTCATTATTATATCATTACTTAGCAAACATATTGTATCATCACTTCCAATATTTACAAAAAGGGCAGATAAATGATGGATTATTATTAATCTGGCATCAATATTTTTTTATATATATTCTAAAAATTTCGGGGGTTGGGGTTGATGAACAATACGATGAAATGGATTATTTATATTTCATAAGATTGTCAGTAAAAGATATTTCCAAAATTACATTTTTTTAACATGAAAATACCTATGTTCCCTTTCAATAAGAAAGCTAGGAAATTTTCAAATTCTGTCGAAAGAAATACGTATCCGAGAACATCTTTGACTTCCATTGGTAAACCATACATACGCGGTTTTAAAGATACAGGCTGTCGAAAAACCATAAAGAATGTTATTTTTAGTTTTACATCACAAACACTTTTATCGAATGTAATTAATTTCGGAATACCTATAGTTTTTCATTTTTGATGAATCTATTTCGAACACAAGATATCACCCACATCTTCCAGTTTTCTCATTATGACTATTACGTACCATAAAAATACCAAAAATTCAAAGAACCCAACTCTTGAAACTAAGGTGGAAGCTATCTAATGAAGATTTGAATGTTTTGTGGAAGAAAAGTATTCTTCATATTTTCTCGTATAATGCAAAGAGCGTTTCCTGCAAACTGAGAGTTGGAGCACACGTATGAACGATCTGGGTGATCTCAGGTGGCGCTAAGGTTTGTTCAAACATCGTTGCGTCTGTTGACATCGAATAAAGGGTCTATCAATTCGTTTCAGTTTCATCGAGGTGTGATGCTCTGATGAAAATCATGGTCAGCATCTACTCTTCCTGGATGGAATGGAACTTTTGTTGATGAATTTTTTTTTACATATCATTGGAAGTTATTTATCTAAATTAATTTCCAGCATACCTATAATATAATTCCAAAAGAATGTATTCTTCAACTCTGAAGTTCTTCACGCTTCAGGTTGTTGAAGTTAAACTTCAACCCACCTGAAGATGTTATTATTATAGTGAAACACGTGTAGTGGTCAAATAACTTTTCGTAGTCGATTCAATTTTCAGTTCAATGCATTTGACAAATAATTCTACTCCTGCCGAAGTAGCTCACATGATAATAATTTAAAATTCGTCAAACTCGAGTCATTTTGCTATTCTTAACACTATTAGGCAAAATATCTTTAATTATCGTTTGTACTCAGCGGTTTGAAAAAATGATCAAAAATGAAACGTTGACATTGTTATCAAGCTTCAAATATAGTCAATATGTTCCCAAAACACTTCTTAAGACACTGATTATGCGTTTATATAATTTTCATGCCGCAACTTAGGAAGCGAAATCCTATATTTTTCCAGTAAACATTCCCAGAGTTGCAATGTATGTAGTACTTTCCCAGTTCTCTCCTTACCGAGGTCTCGAACAAAACAAGTTGTTTGTAATCACGTCTTATCTATTTTTAATTGCTATTTTACATGTACAGCTGATACTAAAATATCGAACAGTTATCGTCATTATCATGGTCCCAGTTTGAATCGTGACTGCTATCTTCGCTGGTCGGTTCATTGTTTCCATTATTTTCATGTAGTGCATGATCGAGTTCATCATTTTAGGATATTCACTTTTCACCTGTGAGTAATTGAACTAAATTCCCGGATTTTGGGCTTTTACGTGCGATTTCTGTAGGTCTGAAGGGCTAAGTTTTCACTTAACATCCAGTGGGATACATTCATCCCTCTTTCTTTTTTCTGTAAATGTTTCAAACTCTATCTTTAAAATCGACGGTCCTCGTGAAATGTTATTTTTTCAGATTTCACATTATTTCCAATCGATCGTATTAAAGTTCGCTACTTCCTTCTCATTAAAATGTACTCCAAACGATGAATTCAGACGTTATCTCTAAAGTAAAACAAACAGTTCTTATCAACGATAGGTATCTCGTTTTCCTACCAGAGAATAACGTTATAATCATTTCCGTTCGGTTCAATTTAAATGTAACCATGACCAGCTTGTCTTACATTTTTCATCCCTCTATTTTTTTATTCATCTTTATGATAACCAAAACATTGAATTTATTGACCATATCAAATTCCCTATTCAATGGCCGAATCTGAATATTTGGCGAGCTCGTCCAACGGGTTCATCGAGACATATGAAGACTAAAATGAAAGGTAATATTTCATGTCGAAACGTAGGCTTATTGCCCTAATTAATACGGAGGCTTCACACAAGCTCAACCAACAAAAATTATGAGTGTTACTCTTGAAGACTGAACGCATACCATTTGCTTGAAGAATATGCGCCTAATTTCTCAATAATTAAGAAGAACCCATTGAAAATGAGCAAATTCTTCATTATATTTGTCGATATCATTTACAATGCGCATTTTGCGACGGTGTCATGATTACAGCGATTAATACAGGCTTGCACCATTGATATCTATCTAATTGCCATACTAAAATGGTTTATTAACCCCTGTTGCGTTGTCTGATTTAAGTTTCGTTATCATATTCCTCCCGAAACAGTTATTCATTATCCACTAACGCATATGTATTGTTACAGATCTTGCGAGGTCCATCATGAAGTCTCTCCAGCCAATTCCAGACGACAACGATGACATTTTTGGCCCTCCAAGAACTTACCCCAACGGTTTCACCCCTCCGAAAAACCGTCCGTCGATGATATCTGCCAAGTACCGACAGAAAGAAGAACGTCGAAAAGTTTTGAAGATCAGCATGAACAAGCTCAAAAAAATTGAGGATCCAGAGGCCAGCTTGAGGAGATCGGTGCTCATCAACAACACCATGAAGAGACTGCAGCAAGAAGCTAAGGAAGAGAAGATCCAGAAGCAGCAGTTGAACTACCCGAGAATCTACGATAGTGATAATTTGGTAAACCTCAAGAACGAGTTTATTAAGAACGAAGTTAAGTCCAACGAACACAAAGTGTCGAGCAAAGTGATCGAGTTTCTCGAGAACGATTTCGATAAAAAACTGGCTGAAGAAATTGAAACTGTCAAAGCTAACAGTATGGAAGTCCTTCAAACCCTTGACGAAAGCATGAAGGATCTGGGCAATCCACTTTCGAGCTCCACCGATGATGTCACCAACAGAAAACGATCGTTTGATGAAATAGACGATTGTGATGTCCAAGACGTGCTGTCGCAGTTCTACATACCCCCCACCCCTAGGATGTTAACTTGCATAGACGATGATGATGAAATATGTGTGGTTAACGATGAACCTAGTGCAAAACGTCCTAAAATAGACAGTGACCAAAGCTCTTGTTACCCCAAAAATGCCTACAGTGAAGTAAACGTAGATTTCAAGCCGTGTCCAGACTTTGCATCGAGTAGTTTTAACAACAACAATGACTCTAGGTTAAGGTTCAACAATCAAAACGAAGACCATAGTTTTAGTTGTGGACAGGCCTCCATGTTCAACGAATTGCAGAACAATGTTTATCACAATCTGATCGCTTCTTTGGAGACATAGCATGAAGTTTTTTGGCAATAAGATATACCCAAGAACTCCAGTTTGTGATAATCTCTTTCTTTACATTGCAAAAGAAAGAACTACCGAATTTAGTTTATGACCACTATAGTCTTGTAAATTATTTTATGTTATTATATTCACTGAGCATTATGTACATTAATTTTTTTTATGAATTTATTATATGAGTAGGAATTTGAAGGTGCTTTCACCTTTATACGGATCTTTTGAACGTACAAACGCATCCCTTAATGCAATACGAGTCATCCAGCATTATCCGTAAATTTTGTTGATGTACTTATAAAATGATATTTCGCTTTTGTTTTATCTATTTGTTCGTTAGCAAATTGTTCAAATTTATTTAGTCATGTACAAAGATGTTTCTGATTACAGTTTTGTTTCTTTATTCCATGAGACTTGATAATGCAAATCAAAATCTAGGATTGTTCAAAAATATATAGGGAATATGTTGAAGTACCGAAAATGCTTGAGTGACAATTTTTCTAAAGTTTGATTTGTTTCGATTATGTTATTTCCATCCGTTTCTTCTTAATAAGTCAGTTCTCCTTGGTCGAATTTTCGATATTGTGAAATATTGAAGTTAGATCTCATGTTAGAATTTAATGACCAATATAAAGAAATATGTTGAATCGAGCTCGGCCAAGGGGAGACAAATTTAGCTGTGATATTAAATAAATGAACATATTTAAACATAGATCAATTCATTATATAGGAAAGCCTATTGTAGAGTGAGGAGCACTTATTAGTTGTACAAAATGATATTCATTCCAATAAATCTTCTCATTCTTTTATTGAAATATTTTGGAAGTAATAAGTGACTGTAACATCACTGTATATGACAAGGAGAAATTTTATACCAATATTCAATCATGAAAGTAAATAAACGTTGTTCAGTATAAACTCCAGTATTCAATTTCCAGTGTAAGTCTCATGTCTCATTGCAAATCATATTTCAAGAATCTTCAGAATTAAAAATCAAGGTCATTCGGAGTACTAATAAATATTTAATTAATATTATATGATGGGTAGAAGAGGAACAGGAACTAATACTGAGAAATCCTCAATATTATAATAAAATAAGCACTGTGCCAACACTTTTAATGAAAGAAAGATCTTACTCAGAGTATGTGAACACCTACCTATCTGTATTCTACCACATTTTCATGCTTGGTAATCCTAACAAATCATTATCTATATTCAGACTGTTGAGGCAAATTGTATTGATGTTATATCGGCATCTTGATATCAAGCTCCATAGTAATTAGTAATTTCAAAACATTGCTGACCAAACAATAAAGATCACACAATGCAAATGCATAGACACTCCAGTATTAATTTAGACAAAATATATCTAAATATCATTGAGAAGTGGGTAAGAAAATTACCTTTTCAGTTCATATCTACTCCGTCTCCTTGACATATCTTCGTGTACAGAATATTCATATCATGATATTCTTCAAATGTTGGCGAAGAAAACTTTTTCTATTTCCTCCAAATCTCATAAAATAGAGGAAAGTGCAAAAAAAATAGAACCTGAATCACCTGAATTTTCACTGAAATGAATACAACTACACAAAATGTCTTCAGGCGGGTTAACTTATACAGTATATGTTTATTGAATTATAGATTTTCATTGAGTATCTGGCCACATCAATTCAATAAATGAGCGTTCTCAAGAAAATGGTAAACTATAAAATTTCCATCATTCATTAGGGTAAGTACACTTTTTTCTTGAATACAAAAAAATTACAAGAAGCTCAACCATCATAACAGAGTGGAATCGATATATCTTGATAAAGGGTATAATCAATAAGCATTCGAGCCACTTATTTTCTCGCTTTTCACCTACTTTTGAGGCTTCCATAATAATCTAAAGAAATTACTAGAGGAATAAAATATCTGCTGAGTGGTGGTCAATCAATTGGCACACCTTTTAGATTTCAAACTTCATGACAAATTACACACAATTGTGAATATGATAGTTTTTTATATAGAAAAATTCGTTTGATAACCCGTGGTATTTGCATATTCCTACTAGTGCTCATGAGCATGCAGATTATATGAGTGATAGTTTTCCATGACAGTAGGTATTGCCTAAGCCCTGAAAAAAACAAACAACATATATAGTCATTGAGCATCTGCGACTTTTTTCTTTGGGGCTATTTCAAAGAATAAGGTCTTTAAATATCGTCCATACGCTCTGCCACAACTCAAGCATCGAACAACCGAAGAAATTCGGGTCATACCGCTCACTATAGATATACTGAATAGTCATATAATAGTAATAATACAATATCAATAATTTGTTACATTTCCGAATCTTCGATGCCAATTCTACAGATTTTCGTCAGCAAGGCCAAGCCACTTTACTTTAACAACTAGTCAAAAACAAGCAGAATATATAGGTGCCTGAAATTATACAATTCTCTACCAGACACTCCAGACAGCATCAAAAAGATAGAAAACCTAAAATGTTTTAAACGCAGTCTATATAGGTTTCTATTAAATTTGGAACCATATAGTTTGTTGGATTTTTTCAGATGAAGAATGACGGAATCATTGACATTATTTCACCTCATATTATGTTGTACATATTGATTTGACTTGAAATAAAGAAATATTATTATAATTATTACTTCAATTTGGAGCCTCGATTCGACGATCTGGGGGTTTTTCCTATCTGGAGAGTCCTAATTTATTCCCTTTCCAGAAATTTCAAATTAATAAGGACTTCCCGATTTCTCGATTATTACACAAATTTAAAAATTGGTACATTGGGTTTCGTCGGTTGTATTCCACTATGCAAACATCTACTAATGTCTCAGAGAGAGTAAACATTTCTGGTGAGTTTATAATTTTTGTCTCCACCAATAGTTCATGATTTCGATTAATAAATAAAAAGTTATGCTAACAAATTCAACCCTTCAAGGGGAAGCTGGAAATGAAGGAGCAAGAAAAAGCCGATTCAGACAGAGTAAAGCAGGGATGTTGAAACCGTTGACGGCTTAGCGGTATGAATTTATTGGTAACCTGTAGCCGGGAGTGCGAGTGAATGAACTGTCACTCTCTCCAGTTTCCCGACCTGCTTCCATTGTGTTCCACAATATCGTTCCATCATTCTTTCATTCTCTAGGCTCGTCGTTTTTCTCTGACGTTCGTCCTTTACGATCTACTTACCTCAAGGCAAATACCCATTCCCTTCGTTCTACTATCAGGATCAGGCGTTTGAATAAACATATTACCCCGGTAACGTTGAGATGATTTTTTTATGGAAAGAATTCGGAGATTCATGTTGCCGCAAAATGAGAAGGGCTGAAAATGAAAAGATGAAATTCGGAAGAATAGATTTTTCATTCAGGTAGGAGTTGCAACAAGGGAATAGTATTTTCTGTAGAAGATCAAACTTAGTATATAGTTCACTCAATATGCAATTCATGCAACAGGGTTGTTTGTCGTTTCAGTACAGATAAGAGAATCGCATTTGGAATTACAGCTTTTTGAATCATTCTAACTCAAATGGAGATCACAACATGGACCTTAGAAATAGAAATAGAATTTTGACAATACATACCTACAGGGTGTATTTGAAGGTGAGGATTTTTTTCAATAGAAGGTAGAACTGGTCATTTCAATAGAAGGTAGAACTGGTCAAATGAAACGTGTTTCACCAAAAATCACCTATACAAAACTTTCAAAATGACGAAGTTGAAAAAAAATTGAAAATGATTATTGAAATAGATCCTTATACGATCCTAGACGTTTGTTAGCTGAATTGTCGCAAAGCAGTGGAAAAAAACTTATATCCTGATTCGACCATGTGGTTTCGTTTAGGATATTGGCTCGTTCGATAATTATTTAATAATGAATGGATACTTAAGATTGCCGAATTGTTATCATTATTTTTTAGTAACTCATTTCGATACCAACTGACAGAAGAGGACTTAGGACACAAGTATAAAAAATAGAATAATACTTTAATTCGCCAATAAAATAGGATGAAATGGGCAAACATCATAGCACTTTTTCAACGTAACTAACATAAGCTCTTTCATGAAACTGTTTCGATTTTCTAAATTTTTTTTCACCCTGAATTGCACGATACAACAATTATGATTCTCTCAAAAGTGACCTGATGCATCTAATCCGATGAACTTGGTACTGAACCATTCATTGTCCAGCCATATGTTTATGTGTTATTTCGTTTTTGCGATGCCGGAGTCACCTTTCACAGTCCCATACTTGAAATTCAATGAAATTTCCTTCTTCTAGGGGTTGTATCTCAGCCATCTTGGATATTTTATATAGACAATTTTTGGTTAAACAACTTATTTCGATGAGTTCTACCTTCTGTCAAAAAAAAGCCTCACCTTTGAAAACACTCTGTATATCCTATACTTTAAAAATCCTTTCAATGCTTCAATTATAGTAGTAGTATATATATATGTATATAGGTATGCTTTCATCACTGGGCATGGGAGGACAATTGGAGAAACAACTAAAATAACATTTCTTTGAAGTAGTTTATGTTTGGCGACATTGTAGCTCATGGCTGCTCCAAATGAAAACGATTATCGAACCACAATAAATTCGACAATCAGCCGCAGAAAACTTTCCATTCAATCTATATCCAAACAGAAACAAAAGATCCAAGTTTGGTATAGGCATTTAGCAGATACATATTATGTAATATCATATTTAGATTTATACTCGATGGTATATGTAAACTCTCATTGAAAGCCTGAATTTGTTTGAGGTTTGTAGGTCTAGCATGAGAAATAAATTAATTTCAGATCCTTTCAACTCTGAAACATTCAGGATATTTTGCCCACTGAAAAACTCAACCGCTGTATTCGCGAGTTTTCGGTATCTACTAGCTTTCAACTTGATCAGACATGTTTTCCTGGAATTACATATTGGGATAGTAGTTTTTTCTAGGGGCAAAGCAGCGTTGGGTGAGCTCGATACTTGTATGTATGCGTGACTACTGAGATGTTGAGTGTGAACAAGAAGCCGGTATATCTACCTTAGAACTCCAATTGCCTATTAAGTAGGGATAAAATAAAAGGTAGATCCTCAGTAGCTTCAAAATCCACTGGCTTCAACCTAGAGGTTTTGGAAGCACCAGAATAATGTGTCCTGCCTTCATCCGATCAGATAAAAAAATATGTAAGGCATAAATTTACAGGAAAAGTAATTTAAAAATTCAAAACATACACCATATATAGCGAATATAATCTGAATAGTAATTTTTGAGGAACTCTAACTCGGAAAGGAATTGAAATATCGATGATTTTTGATATCCAATTATTAAAAAAAAAAATTCAGAAGCACTTGAAAATTTTTAACTATCACTTATATTTCGAGGAAAGCTCTAGATGACCATCGTATTCGGGACTCTCAGCGCATTGGCCGCGGCCAAAAAATTTACCCCTGCCGAAAATTGAAACAGAATTTACAACACTCTCACTCCGCATAAACATAGAAGTATAAGTATTATTATATTACCTATTATTATAAAGAGATAAAAACCCTTCATTTACTTCTTCAAAAATGAGAATAGGATAATGGAAGTGAAAAAAAGTTTTTTCCCAAGTAACTGTTTTTTTTTCGATTCCCGCCAAAATCAAAAGACTTAACACCGTTCATTCCTGCCGAAATCGATTATTTCACCCTAACTTCTAAGGCCCGTTTGTAACAGCCGAGAATTCTCTGGAGAATTCTCTACGAAATTTTGGTAAGAAATCGGCAGAGATTATTTTGTATGCAACTGAATAGAGAATTCTACCGAAAGTGCGTATGTAACGGTACATAATTCACGGCGCATGAATTCTCGAGTAAATTTTCTAGAGAATTCTCGGCAACAGCAAACGGAATTTAGTTCCATGAGCCATAACTTGAAGGAAAATTGGTTTCGAACAAAAGGACCCCTCTTTATTTTGACTAAAAATCCCCCCCTTCACAATTCTCCGAATCAATGTAGATATGCCCGGTATAATCCCGTGATCGAATTTTTTGGCTCGGAATCAAATCCACTAACTTTGTGTGTTGATTATCAATTATCTTCTACTCAAAATTGGCTCAGGACACATTATCAAACATTAAAAACAACAACCTATAAAAAGCTCTCTTAGTTCGACGGACATCGCTCATAAATAATTACACATCAGCATGTTAGCTCTCAGTAACACCCTCATTATCCCAAAAGGCCACGTTATCCAAAAGTTAGGTAAATTCAATGTTCCAGCCCTTCTCGCTATCAGTCTTTCCTTTTACAGCCAGTAAAGGTGGATTTCAAAGCGCCAAACTCCGAAACGGATACCGAACTTCATTATAAATGTTTCTATAACAACGGAAATCCTTTGAGATTGAAGTCGAGTTAAAATTCGAGCAGAAATCGCTTCGGGGGAAATAACATGTTCTGGAAATATTTATTATGATCCCGTCTACTTGGTAAAGGTCGAATCGGCCCTTTTTTGTCAAGGTATTTCCACCTGAAGGATTAAGAATAAACAATTATGCGATGCAGATACATGTATTCTTCGCAAATAATTTTTTTTTTCTGATCGAACCAATATTGAGCTATATCGCCTTAGTTACCATGTGTCATAACACACTCATATTTCCCTAGGGAAATATGGAATGTCAGTTCATATTGTCCTAGGGAAATATGAAACGTCAAATCATATTTCTTTCAAAACGTCAAATCATATTTTATTTCTTTATTTAGTAACAAAATGGAAACTGCAATGGTTGAAATTTCCACTGAAAGTTTTTCCACCAGATACAAAGGAAGAAGAAATATCTTGTTCATATTTATTCGTCGACGAGACTACAGTTTTCTTGAGAACATTCCGTGAAGCAGCAGTCTCGGACGATTCTCCCAAAACGGTCTTCAAAGACACTGTGATGCTGCAGATGGCTCTCCCTCCACACCTGCTATCATCTTCGCTACCTTATTTTTGTGCAGCATACTGTCAGCCAGATAGCCTTCTGCAACATACGAACTTTTCCAACCACCATGTCTCTTGAGTGTTGTCATTGAGGCTCCCGCATCGGCAACCAAAGTCGCGGATGTTCGTCTTCCACAATGACCTGTATACATTTTCGGATTATCTAATCCCAACCATTCAGCAACCTTACTCGGAATTTTTCCGAAGGTATTTTTGCCGACAGGCTGAAGAGTACACTTCTTATCTCTATAAGCTACGAAGAACTTAAGAACGCCTTGCGGATGCAACGCCGAATACTCCCGCACCAAACGAGCAGCACCCAGATCTTCTTCATCAATTATAGTGAATATTCTGTTTATATCATTCTTAGTTTTTGAGACTTTAATTATGATTACCGACCCACGATCTTCGATATCTGAAGATAGCATATTCACCAGCTCTTGTGTTCTGCAGGCGCCAAAGATTTCCATTATTAAAACAACCTTCAAAATTGTGAATGTAAAAATCTTATCAACAGAGGAAATCAAAATGAAACTTATACCTTATACAACAAAAAAACGTCATTAGGAGCTTCACTCAAGAATGTCTTGAGCTGCTCCCGGGACAACACTGATGATTTTTTAGGAACGTATCCTTTATTTTTGTTCTTAACAAATGCTTCGACTTCATCGAATAATTTGACATCAGTTTTTTCCTTCAAATGTAGCATTGATCTTAACATCGATAGTTTCGGCCATAACGTGTTTGGTGAATATTTCTGCGACTGGGGATCGAATGAATTAATCATACATCAAGAATAACAAGAATCAGAGCAACATACCAAATCTTGGAAATATGATAACAAAATATTATCGCTCACACCGTCCACCAATTTTTTTCTTTTCCACTCCTGAAAGCAATCGTACTCTCTACTGTAGGCAGCTTGAGATTTGGCCGGAATCAAAGATTCACGGGCTTTTGCCGATTGAGTTTCGACGTAGTTCGACATTATTTCAATAATTTTATTTCTGACAAGACGTCAAAATGAAACCAGTCAACCATGATTTTCAGAAACATGGCCCATAGCAACGATAAAAATTTAATTATTACAAAAATATACAATCGAACAATGATTTCCCCATAACAGATTATTTCAATCAGAAAAAAAACTATTGATCACAACACGGGAAATATGAATATATTTCCCTCGGTTGTTTATACATGTAACTTTGACAACCTCGGGAAATATACTGTTCATATTTCTCTAGTTGTAATAATAGCTATTCTTTTATTTTCTGGATTTAATCTGTAGTTTTAAAATCATTGCGGAGAATTTTTCAATCTGTAGTTAGACAATATGCAATTGAAAAATATTCTACCATCCTATCAGGTCCACCTGGATATACAAGGTGGAAATCAGTTTTCTCGATAGGGAGAGCCTCTCAAAGATTCAAACCCTGGTTGTATTTTTGTTATTTACCATTGCATCAAAAATATTGGTATTTAGGGTGACTCTTGGCACTTGGGCACCCAAACTACTACACTACTACTGTGAAAATACTGTGTTATTAACCAGCACACCGAAATTCAAGTAATATCACACAATTAATTTTGTTACAGCTCGATGATGAAAAGTTTTCAAATCCATATTTCTCGAAAACAGTGCAACCAATCGGTAATGCATTTCACCTTTTTGAGAGTAGAATGAATAAAAAAACAAATGAAAAATTTAAAATGAAATTGGGTCAGAATAAAGAGAGATAGATCACAAATCGGAGCGTCATGCGGAAAGAAAAGTACACTGTGAGTTGAATAACAAAAAAAAACCTTCAAATAAAACTGAATTTGATTCAATTCAACTCAGAAGTTCTCTACACTTAGAAAATGCAAAAATTGTCCAAATTCAAATTTGGAATAGAAAGATTATTGGTTATGAATAGAGCTGTTAGATTTCAAAAACTTTCCAACAAAAAATGCAACAATTGTTGTGGAATCAGATATAAAAGTCTAGTTTGAAAGAAAAAGCAAAAATTCCAAAATTCTATGATAAAGGAAGTGGTTTTGCTCTTTATTCAATTGCAATTAACATGAATAACATGGAAATGGCGATATAGTTCATACATTGAGTTTCCTGAAAAAATTGCATAATATCAAAAATTATAATGATGAATATTTTTTGTGGAATATTAATGCATCCGTAAGGATATGTAAAACCATCATCTCCTCTCTCAGAGAGTGTCGTCATATCCTCATCCTACTACTATTTTCAATTGTGATAGTTTAGATATTCCAGTCGAATTCGAAGATATGAAGAGGTTCGAATAAATATTGAAAAGTATATCGATGAATGTTATATCACTACAAATAGGCAAAAATGGAAATTTTATTGTAGTAACACACGTATCTGCCAATCCGGAATTTCTCAAAGATATGTTGATATACTCTTCTCATTCAGAATAAGTATCACCATACCGATGTACAAAATGCAGCTATTGAAAAAATATAATAATATTTTATCAAAAATAGAGACGGCAATTCGAAGAGTTGCGAGCTAGTCATGAATCAGCGAAGGAATTTCCAGAAACTTCCTTTTAACAAGTTCACATAGTCAAACTGTATGTAATACTCGTGAAAAAACTTTCAAAGCCGATCGTAAAATAGTCATGGATGATTATAACTTTATAGGGGAATGCCGTAGATGTGCACGTATTAAAATATGATCTAGATGCAATTCATATTTACACTCTACCTGGCTATACATGGGATTGTATGCTGAATACAACAAATATAAATTTAGAAATCTCCGAAGATATGCACATGTTACTATTGATAGAAAACGGTATAAGAGGTGGAATGAGTCGGTTATCATGGTTATCACTTTTCAGGGAAATGCCGCGGATGGGCATATAATAGTTTTAATCTTAATTACAAAAGTCTTTTATTATACCTGTTGTATTCTAGGTGGATATGACGCACATTTTCTAATAAAAGAACTGCTAAACGGGGTTCCATTTTTTCTTTCACCACTGAATGAAAAAAAATTATATTCGTTCCACGAAACATAATGAGAATACAAAAATACAATTCAGCTTCATAATTGTCAATCTTTAAAATATTAAATGATGTTTTTAGCTGATGTGTGCTAATGATTCCGTGAAATTTGTATTAAAGCATATGAGCTAGATGCAATTCATATTTATACTCTACCTGGCTATACATGGGATTGTATGCTGAATATAACAAATATCAATTTAGAAATTACCGAAGATATTCACATGTTACTATTGATAGAAAACGGAATAAGAGGTGTAATAAGTCGGTGTTCCAAAACAAATTCAATGGATAATAAATTTATATCATTATATAAAAAGAGACGATTTCAGCTCCTCATTGTGTTTCAGAATCAACGTTTATTACTGTTCACTGTTGTTTGAATATTATTTATTTCATTTCGCAAAATATATATGCTTAGATTTGGGAGCCTCCGAATCCACTTAGTACATAATACTTTTAAAGTGTTTCAACCAGAAAAACTCATAATTTTTGAACGAAAAAGACTTATTGATCTGTGTGATTAACTGATTCATCTCCATTCGAACTTTGATATTCGATTTTTACAATTGCAGTTTTTATTTTGTTTCTTGTCAATGTCAATTTGATAAATACCAGTTTGAACTTGATTAATGCCAATTTGCTTCTGATTAATGCCAGTTGGAAATTGATGTTTTGACTAATGTAATTTTGATTCTGATTAGCGCCAATTTGAACTAAAAAAGGTATAGTATACAAATAATATCATTTCAGTTTTTTGTTGCGTTTTTGGTTCTTTCTTCAAGTTCGAACTAACAAGACAGATAAATAGAAAGAATTTATTCATTTCAGTTTATGGAGGGTAGAGTCTAACTACCTTTCCTCCTTCCAAAAAAACTCTTATGTTCTCATTTAATTGGACGGCGTTATGCAGAAAGCTACCAACCATCGATAGGAACGGGTACAGAACCAATATAAGTGCTATATATATATATTATAGGGAAAAATAGCTAATTAATATATATATATATATATATATTTACATCTGGCATACTTTATTGCGTCCTTTCAAAAAGCAACCTTATTGCGTCTCCCAGAAATACGCTACCTAGGTGGAATCTGATCGAAGTATATTAATCTACGCAAAAAATTACGTAGTTTGGTCGTTTCAGATCTCAAATATCTTTATTAATAAAGAAGTTGATATACGCACATTATTGCGTCCTTTCATGGTCCTACCATTAGTGCGTCCGGCGTATATTTTGTTTTCATATGTAGCACAATGCTGCGTCCGAATTTTATTCAATCTTTCACCATTAGCATGTTGTTGCGTCCAGCGTAGTTGCCACATATGTTTTAGAATCTGGTACAGTAGGATTATTCGAACTCGATCACGTGATCGTATTATAACATTGGCTCCAGTTATTACAACTTTCATCTGTCAAAACACCTCTATATTTATGATGGCTATCATCCTTAGTTTGTGGACTGCTCACTTGGGGAATCGTATTTCAGAATGTTTCAAACACTTTTTAAGTGTCTTTTTGTCAAGAAGAGCTTTAGTGATTATGTAATAATTTTAAAAACGTTATATATTTCGTTTTTTTTATAACAAATGAATGTGAGAGAGTGGTGCTCTGGAGATAACTTAAATTAGAAATGCATTAACTGCACAGTTGTTAGTTTATCCTACGAACAATTTGGCAGTCTGGAGAGTCAACTACTCTCTCAGGGTAGTTAAATGGACGGCGAATGAAATTCTCGAGTTCGATAGAAGAGTTTGAATATGAATCGTAGCCTGCATCCTAGCTCTTCGATATACAAGGACTCTCTTTGCTTATAGAAGGACGAAACCATTGAGCATATCCTCAGTGACTGCCCAGCGGCAGACAAGGTTCGCTCAGGCTGGTTCTAGGGGAACTCATGAACTACTCCTCCTCTGTTATCACCTCTTCCCTTTGGAAGATGGCACTGGAGGTAGAAGTTTAGCTCTTTGAGCTTGTTTGAGTGCCACAATAGACCGCTTTGGTCGCGGTAGCAGGTCTGGGGGATTCGACAGATGCGCCGAAAAAACTGTAACTGTAACTCTTCGATACAAAGGATATACTTTCCTCGAATGCAGGAAGACAGGGGTTTCAAAGTTGGCAATACCAACATTATACACAAAAGTTGGAAATGGAATAAAGATTATTGAGAGGTCAAGACCCACTCAAGGGAATAGTAGCTCATCATAAAATCAAAGTCAAAGAGCTGGAGTGCTTTGGAGAAGCTAATATCCGACATATGAATCGATCTTAAGCTAGTAGGAAAATCTATCACTCCAGCAGAACAAAAGATATTAGAAAGCCAGATTAGACAAAGCAAAGTTTTCATTCGAATATCATATGAGTAAACATATACTTTATATATTTCAAGAGATTGAAAGACCATGACTTGCTGTAAAAATCATCTTCTGCTTTTCTGGAGTCGGCTGAGCTGATGTCGGAAACAGGAGGATCTGTTCATCAAGATGGAGTGATACTAGATACTAGAATACTAGGTAGTATAAGAAGCATATAATGCAAGTGGTCACCTCAACATCTTGCAGGGCTAGCCGTGATCGACGAAAACTCTTATGCACATCTTGTCCGCTTGCAGAATTCATACTTTATCAGGGTATATAGAGAGACACAATGCGAATTCCTTACTTCCATCTGAGAGAAGTTTATGGCATAGACAAATAACCAAAGCTCTCATTTGTACCCCCAAAGACCAAAGCAGTTTTTGAGAATGATAAAGCTCGCATATATTGCAATTAGGCTTTTTCAAGAACTTGGCATATGCCAAGTTGTTGAAAAAGCGTGTATATACACGCAATAAAGCTCGATAAAGCTCTGCCAGAAAAAAAACTCAAAGAATTTCTTGTGTTGTATTCCCTTCGCTGCCAAAAATAATGTGGTAGAGAACGAAGAACAGAAAAGTGAAAAATACAAAGGATCTGAGAACTAATAACGTTACTGAATTGGAGATTATTCTGGCCTGCAGAACTCTGGCAGAATGAAGAACTATCTCAAGAACGTGGAGACAACACCTGGTTCCGTCACTAGGGCAAGAAAAGGGGTTCTGGACGTGACAATGGTCAACGCAGCTTTCAGAAGAAGTGTTAAAGCTTGGGGAATGGTGACCAAACCATCAATCTCTGACCATAGGATAATCGAATATAAAATAAGAGAAGAGGAACTAATCCACCATTAAGATCCATCTGAAGCAAAACTTACAACAGTTCGAAACTAATTGGCCAAACCTCTCGCATTACGATCTGAAACAAAAAATCGATCAGGAAATTTAAGAGGCCTTCCACTCCAGTTATCCACTCCGGGAAGTTTGAAGAAGTGAGGATGCATCTAATTAATCCTATTCGTGCATGAGCTCATGCCGACGATTTTAACATCTTTGGTGATATAGGCTCTATTGAAGACTGCGTTTCCTGCAGCGTGCTTTGTGGACTCATTCTCGATTTGGTGTGGCAGAAATCAACTACCATTGAGCATTTTTGAGTGCAATGTCGCCACGTACACCAGAAAAAAGAACTATTTACTGTATAGTTATAGTCTTGATGGCAGCGTCCTGAGCAAAAAAACGGAGATAAAAGATCTTGGCGTTGTTTTGATCAAAGTTTTACATTTGTTCTTTATGTTAATCATTTACTTGGTACGAAGCCAAGATTGTATGAATTCATCGTGCGTAATAGCAGATATTTTCTGATCCGGAAACCATGATTTTGCTGTTCAATACATTTGTGACGAGCAAACTGGAGTTTGGATGCATTGCTTGGAACCCAATATACGATTGCCATACACATCACAATGACATATATTCCGAGAGCTGGCGACGAAAATCGGCAGAAGATTTTTAATGGATCATAATTGAATATGAATTAGTTTTGGTGGTGTATATGAATCAGCACCCACGCTAAAAGGTCAGGTAGTGGAACATCTGACGGCGACGCTCTTTGATTTATATAAAATTACAACATCCCTACTTTGGGGTGACTGCTGACTGCCTCTCTTCTATTGATATGGGGTCTGAATATTTTATTCACAAATAATATATGATATTTGAGCAGTAAATGCAGTTTCAGCCAATACAATTCTTTTGAAACAAGGCAGCAACTCATGTGGTGTACTGACACACCGCGTTTCAGGGCCTGTTCCGATATTGCTGGTTTTACTGGCCCGCAATCGAATAACAATAGAACGCGAACGACTGGGCCAATAGGCATCTTCTCTGAAATACTGACAGTACTGTTCAGGAATATCGGAACAGACGGTCACTAAAATGAGATCTGACCACTTTTTCAAGTTTTCTGTTCTATGAACTAGTGACAATTTTCAATCATTACAAAATACTTGCAGAGTGTGTTGTAATTTCATATATACCTACATCGAAGCGCGTCGCCGCTAGGTGTTCCACTACCTGACCTTGAGAGTGGGTGCTGACTAATGTACACCCTCAATACTAAATCATATTAAATTATGCGCCAGTAAAAAACTTTTGCCGAATTTCGTTGCCAGCTCTCGGACTAATGGAGGCTGTTCGGAGAAGTTTTTTCGAGTGAGATCATGCTGTTTTGTTGAATAAATTCGGTGCAGTTAAGCTTGATGTCAGGAAGAGCGTTGTTTGTTTGAGGTTCCTTCATGGACCCTTGAATGGCACATCTACTCTCTAGAGTAGGATTTCATGTAGGACGCCCAAGTTCTAGACCCGTACGCTTGTTCAACCTTACTACGCCCAGAACAAATATATTGTTTCAGTCATTTGTGTACAATATGATTTGTTCTGAATTCTTTGACAGACAGTCCTTTTTAATTAATATATTACAAGGACACTACATATATACAAGAGTTTACATAATTTGTAGAACTTTTTAATTTTTGTGGTAATGTCACTTCTAATCCCACAGCACTCAGAATACAAAAGGTCATGGCAAAAGGAGTAATCAACCCCACGATATCGCTCAATAAGCCAGACGGATAATTTACCGAAGAACAGGAAAGATCTTTCAGTTTTCCCAAAACAACCTTCACAGGTAGTAAACCCATAACTAGAATCGATACAGCAATATAGACCAAGAATCCTCGTAAGGAAGATTGGGATATTTAAAAGACGATGTTTGGAGTGGGCAATGAACACCTTCAATCTATATAGATCACCAGAAGTGTAAAGAAAAATCCTAGAAGACTTAGAATGAGTCATATACACAGAAAATGGAGAAGGACAAAAGTTCCCTTCACACCAAAATGGGGACCCACAATCTTCAAGAACAATTAATTCAACATCGTTTCTATTGAAGACGATGAAGAAAGTAGTAGATATAATAACAACATGAGAACATAGAATCTGGAGAATACACCAATTCACAAATGCCAGATTGCCTACAAGATGACCGATCAACAAAAACTGCTCTGTATATGACCGTATGACTCTATAGCTAGGTTCCTGGTCCCTCGGGAACTAAAGGAAATGAAGAGGCAAATACACTTGCCTCTAGCAGCAAGGGAAGTTGACGTTTATTCATCCAGTGGAATAAAAAAAATGTAATTCACAAGTGAAATGAGATGACATGAGCATAAGCGGATAAAGCGATACCTTTTATGTCAATTTATAAACCCGATAATTCTCTGGAAAGTGTTATCGTTTGATTTCTAATTGAAGTGAAATAAAATTCACGTGAGTTAATTTTTTTTCATTCGAAAAAATAATAATGATAATATCAGTCAAAAGAACACAATAAGGGCACTTCAATCGGACCTGCTATTGCTCTAGAGACAGAATCCAATTCTTCACCTAACAGACTTTCGGGATGACCTTGGAGCCTAGGAAGCTAAATCATTCAGTTGTGCAAATACAACTTGGTTTACTTGTATACACAGTTGCCAGATTTAGGACGCAACATTATGCGTCGTGTGAAAGATGTATATTGACTGTATATCAGTTTTCATCATTTGAAGCGCCCCCGAAGCGGAATTTGCGTGAACTAAAAATATACTTTAGGTTTCATGAGAAGCACTTTACTGCGTCTGGAGATATGTTTTTCAACATAGAATAACTCTTTTATCAAAAGATGAATGAAATCTATAGTTGTTCCAAAGATAGCTCTCGACGTCCTTCACGATTTGCGACCACCCCTGTCGTTGAATCCCTCGAAATACCAGAGAAAACTTTGAAAAACAATGCTGCGTCCGGTATACGGACGCAGTATTATTCAGGACGCAATAGTGTATGGCCCAAAGACAATGTATGGACGCAACATAGTATGCTGGATAAATATATATATATATATATATATATTATATATATATATATATTTGTCCAATAGACGTTTCCAGTCCCGATACGTTTCTAAGGCGACCTGAGACCCACATGATCCGAATGTTTTCTTCGAGTATATATGATGAAATAACGTTAATGAGAATTATAACTCCTTAGGCACACTTAGAGGGGAAAAGAATTCCTTCATCTGAAAAAGTAGCATAATCGATAATATTTTCCAAACCCGAGACATTGCACCAACTTTACAATCCCACATATACTCCAGCGGTAAATATGGCCAACGTTCACGATCCCGGCGCTGTTGCCAGTTTGACGGGACTGGAGCCGACAATTTCGATGTATAAAATGACGCGAAAAGGTAGGTGTTACGGTAGAAATTCATATATGTGTGAGTTTGTTGAGAAAGAAGTATTATATATTCTCATGAAGCAAATTCCTTTTTAACAGATTCTTCTCAAATTTTGATCCATTAATAACACAACCTTGAGCGGCCTGTATACATAAAATGATTGTAATAAAATATGAAAAATTAATTTTTAGCTTCCTTCTGAAATCTACAAGGGGGTTCCTGAAATTCGTGCAAGTACTCCAACTATCATGAAAATGAGACCAAAATCAACAAAATTTATTGAAACACTGTTGACAAAAATTGAGATCTAGAAAGCGAAATATGAATTGTTTTAATATTCCAGAGCTAGACTCATCACACCTAATTCAATGTGTTCAGTTTTATCATATCTTCCTGTATGTCGAATTGAAAATAATTGTTCCACTTTCCAAGAAGTCCATGCCAAGCCCAGAATTCCTCCTCTAATATATTTTCCAAATTGAAATAAAAAAAAGAAGAAAAATCTAATTAATTCCTATAAATATCACGTCAATGAATAGGTATGAGATGTGAAATATTCCATAACAAACTTTAAAACGACCAGAATAATCGTAATAGCTTTCTTCGATAGGTACAATCATTCATTAATGCGAAACACTGAAATGAAATAACACAAACAAAAATGAAAAAATTGATTACTGACGTTCAAATTCCGTCAATTTTATTTTGAAAGTTTTGCGAAATGAGAACCGTTTGTTTGTACACATTCGTCACGTTGAGATAAAGCCTATCGATCAATTTTGCCATTTTTCTTGATAGATCACAAAAATTCATAATTCAATTGAATGCATTCAATTGGTTTCTCGTCGTCTGGATATCCTCCTCATGAACCTCCTTCAATTTTACCCACAAAGAATTGTATAAAAGGTTCAGATCTGGTAATCTATAAGGTCATGGTTCCCTGTTGGGCCTCCTGGACCAATTCATTTAATTGGATAGGTATTGTCCAGGTCATTCCTAACTTTGAAAATGTGTTTCTCTGATTTTTATGCCCTGTGGCATGCCAGGAGAAATATTTTGTGGAAAGTTAATATTATACAAGTGCGAAGGACTAAGGGAGATGATTCCTCGATGAAAATAAGCAGGGGTAGTTCCTATGAATTTTTTTCGAAATGGACCTCCCATCCAAGATACAGCCTTTGGAAGGAGATGACGTTTCATAGTTTTTGATTTTTTTACGGGTTCTAAAAAACACTGAGTCATAAAACTATACTTAATATGAAGCACTAAGTATATATTATTACTCACACAATTTTTTAGATCTCATAATTTCATTATTAAGGGTTGAACATAACAACCCTCTATGGTTTTCCTTCAAAAATTGTTTTCGTGGGATAGATATTCGAAAAACAAAAATTCTCTTATGGATTCCCATTCGATTCGGGAGAAAAAATCGCCTGCAAAGTTTCGATACGGTCGATACTTTCTCGGAAGAAATATAAACTTGCAATTAGTTCTGATTACTGTTCATTCCATTTCGTCGAAAAAGTGTTCCATAGAATGAATATTCTGAGATATTGTATGTCTATGACGGGAGATAAAGATGTTCTATGAATCTTTCTGAAGGTTAAATTCCGGAAGAAAATTATATCCCTAATATTTTAATTTAACATATTGAAATTTCTTTCGACTAATGAGCATAATTGACAACAGTACTTTTCATTTTATTTCAGATACAATAACGCAAAACTATAAAAAATGTTCAAAATGACTACCTCTCGCTAAAATATATGCATCAACTCTCTGTCTCGTAGACCTTCGTATTCTTTCGAATATCCCGGTAGTATTTCTTATGGTTTCACACGATGATACTATTCGATCTCTGGAGTATTAAACGCATGATCTTCAGTGAACTGAGCATCATCATCACTGCAGATTCTCATATACAAAAAAGGTTTGTGATTGGCCATACAATTTGAAAAATTCAAGGTTGAATATTATCTCCAAGTTCTAAACATTCTACATACTGCATGTGGAGAGAAAACTCTCTACTTTGCAATTGAATACTGTTGAAAAATAAATTTTCGACTGTCAAGGTTGAAATACTGATAAAATCGAGACCAACTTCACCGATGACACACGAAAGAAATTGCAGCAAAAAGTGGATTTTCTCGAGCAGAGGGCAAAAAATAACAACATCCGTCTTATCGGCATCAGGGAATCCCAAGATGAAAATGTGTTGACCCAGGTTAAGAAATTGTTTAAAGATAAACTTAACATAACGGTCGCCGATGAAATCACATCTGTATACAGATCTGGTGCTGCTAATAAAAACCATCCCCGGCATCTCATTGTTGTCTTCAGAAATTCGGAATATAAGAATGTTATATTTAAAAATAAGAAACTTCTCAAAGGTTCGAACATAGTCATGAAGGAGGACCTAACTCATGACAGATGGAAACTTGTTAGAGAATCATCGGAAAAATATGGATTCAAGAATGTTTGGACGTTTAATGGAGCCGTTTTCGTGAAATCGGAAACAGGTGTAAAAAAACTGATTTCTGGTGTGTAATTATTTAGTTTAATTGTGTTTTTAGTTTCGCCGGCTGTATCTTTTTTGCGCTCTGGTGTGTTTTTTAAGGTATGCTTTTGTTGGGTCATTTGAATGTACAATCCTTAGTTCCTAAGCTTAATGATTTGAAAGTGTTTATTGAGCAAAGTAAATTTGACATACTTGCATTGTCCGAGACTTGGTTAAATGACTCAGTTGACTCGGATAATTTGATGATTAATAATTTTAATCTTGTCAGAGTAGACAGAAATACTGGTGCGAGGGGTGGGGGGGTAGCGTTGTATGTTCACAACAGAATTCGATTTGAGGTGATTGATGTTCCCAACAATTCTAATATAGAACAATTATTTGTTAGAGTTCAATATAGGGGAATTTCCTTCGTAACTGCAGTTGTCTATAAACCACCTCACTTGTCATATAAACTTTTCATTGATTCTCTGGAAACTGGTTTCACTCATGCGTTATCTTATTGTGAGGATGTTATCTGTGTTGGCGATGTTAATGTTAATTTTCTAGATAGCAATTTACCTTCAGTAAAGTATTTCAATTCTATGCTTTCCTCTATTGGTATGCATCAGCTCATTCGGGAGCCAACTCACATTACCCCAACTTCAGAATCTCTCATCGATGTGATAATAAGCAATGAAAACGGTATTGTTGGCTCGGCCTTCTTGTGTCCATCTAGTTTTTCTTTGCATGAATGTGTAGCGTGTAAAGTGGGGGTGGAAAAGCCGAAGATTGAACCGCGGATTTTGACAGTCCGGGATTGTAGAGGTTTCGATGAACAATTGCTTTTTCAGGACATCACCAGTTCGGATTTTTCGAGAATATTTTACATGAATGATGTTGATGAGAAGGTGAAATTTTTTTCTGAAACTTTATCGGATTTATTTGATAAACATTTTCCTACTAGAACTATAAGAATCTCGAAAAAGAATGCGCCGTGGATGACAGACAGAATAAGGAAATTAATGAAGGAGAGAGACAGGGCTAAAGCACGACATAAAAAAAAAAGAACTGAGGCTTTGTGGGGAGAATACAAGCGTTTGCGTAACACAGTAAATCAAGCTATAACTAGTGAAAAGCGATTATATTTTCATTACATCACCATGAACACTTCAAGTAGGGAGCAATGGAAAGAACTCAAATCATTGGGAATATCGAACAAATCACGGTCAGATCTAAGTTTTGATGATCCTGATGCAATAAATAATTATTTTCTGAGAAAAACATCGCAAAATTCAGATAGTTCGGTAATTGACTACTATAGAGACAACTCCATTTGCTCCGAACAGTTTAGTTTTCGACTTGTTGATGAAAACACTGTCCTGAAATTCTTGAAGAAACTAAAAAATAGTGCTCCTGGTTGCGATAACCTTTCGGTATCTTTCATCAAGATATGTTGTCCTCTTATCCTTCCATATATTGTTAACATCTTCAATTCCATTCTGCTCAGTTCCAAGTTCCCTACTTCCTGGAAGCACGCTGAAATTACTCCTATTCCTAAAAACAAAAATCCTCAAGAGTTCTCGGATCTGAGACCTATCAGCATTCTATCGGGTTTATCCAAACTTTTGGAAAAAATAATGGCTGACCAACTTTCCGAATATCTGGAGAATAACTTGATTTTACCTGGAATTCAGTCAGGCTTTCGTTCCGGATACAATTCTACTAGTGCACTGCTGAAGGTAACTGATGATATTTTGCGCTCACTTGATGATTCCAAATGTGTTGCCTTGTTTCTGCTTGACTTCAGCAGAGCTTTCGATACGGTTAAGCATGATATTCTCCTAGCTATTTTAAAATCTTGTGGAGTCTGCGAGGATGCGCTACAGCTCTTTCGGTCATATCTCACGGGACGTTCGCAAAGTGTAAAGTTGGGTGAAAAAGTCTCTCGTGCAAAAAATGTTGTAGATGGTGTCCCGCAAGGCTCGGTCCTTGGTCCACTCCTCTTTTTAGTTTACACCAGTCAGTTCGTAAAGTTCATTCGATATTGTAACGTCCATATGTATGCAGATGACTTCCAGCTTTACTACGATTTTACAGTGAGTGACCTAAATAATGCTGCATTGAGAATGAATGATGATCTTAAACAACTAGCGGACATAGCAGCAAAACATTCACTGAATCTGAACCCAAAATGGTCGTTTGCTCTAGTATTCGGTTCCAATAAAAACAAAGCAATTGTTAGGGATAAGTTCAAGCCAACAATAAATAATGAGGCTATTCAATTTGCTAATAGCGCAAGGGACTTGGGTTTGGTTTTGGACGATTCTTTAAGATTTCGTGAACATGTGGTGAGCGTAGTTCGTAAAGCGTATGGAGCATTGAGACTGCTGTATCCACATAGATCGTACCTGCCCATTCATACAAAAAAGGTTCTGTGAGAGACTTTAGTCTTGTCACAGTTTAATTATTGTTCTCCTGTGTTTAGTTTCTGTCTTGATCAGGAAACGCTGGGCAGGATCCAGCGTGTACAAAACTGTTGCATCCGGTTCATCTACGGAATTAGGAAGTATGATCATGTGTCACATAAGTTGGTGGAATTGAGTTGGCTTCCAATGAAGATTTGTTTTGAACTTCACGCTCTCTGTACATTTCATAACATCATTTTGACGAGAAGCCCACCTTATCTCTACAATAAACTGGTGTACAGAACTGATGTTCATAATATCAACGTTCGTCGTAGAAATATATTATCATGTCCTCATCACAGAACATCTACTTTTGAAAGAAGTTTCAGTTATAATATTTACAGGCTGTACAACAGTATTCCTAGTGAATTCAAGCTTTTAAATCGAGCTGGGTTCAAGAAGAGAATTAAGGCTTATCTCCTCGATCCCTCTTCGACATGATTTCTTGATTTTCTCCGTGAAGTATGTTTACTGACATTCTCATATTTTTGTCTTTTTTTTCTCTTCTTTCTTTGATTTATATACATTGTTTGCTCATTTTTTTCTTTTTTTTTGATTTAGGTATATTCAAATGTATTTTTTCGTAAACTACAAGGGTTAAGTGGTAGAGCACCTTTGGGTGAACTTCCCCTTGGGATTTCTGGTGAAATAAAGACATTTATTATTATTATTATTATTATAAATCTAATTGATTATTGGTTTATACAGGTCCACTTTTAAAAGGTCCAAACTTCATGATGAGATCATACAAGTGATTTGGAACGAAAAATGTCATATAACACATAATCGAAATGTTATCGGTTATTCTTTAATATAACATTTTTTGATTTCACGAAATATTCCATGCAAGTTTTTCTAATGGTATCAATAACACTACAGTTATCTCGTAGCCTAATTAAATTTGACCACATATCTGGAAACAGCAATAAATCTGCTACATGATGAGAATTCGTGTGTACGAAAAAATTTCTTATTGCGGGCTTGGTAAGGGAATGGGATGAATATCACGATTCTGAAGTGAACAAAATTAAGCCTATTTTTCCAATGGTTTCATCAATGAAAAATTATTAATTATGGATATGTTTTCTTTTCAACAAAAAATACCCCATTTAGATTGCTTCCGAATGACATATAAGCTTTTATTCTTGCTGCTAGTCTTCTTCCATTATATTTATTTATTACATAATCGTTTCCAGTAGAGGACAAGCCTATAAACTTGAAGGTTATAGATTACATACATGCATACATAAACTGTCTGGATAAACGAAAATGAAAGCGCAAAATACAAAACTGAAATATCATATACAAAAAAGAAAAAAAATTAGATATAACACCACAGTTCCTCACAGAGAGGACTTCTACCTGTCATAACTGTTTTTGAAACCGTTTACCGAGGTCGATCGCACTATGCATTCAGGGAGACGGTTCCAGTTGTGAAATATACGGTTAAGGAGAAAGTGTTAACATATGAATATAATGGCTAACAAGATGACAACGAAAAACTCGACACATTCCAAACCTTAATTTGATTTATTTTGAAGCTCCTTATGATTGAATATTAAAATTATTCACATGGAAATCATGAATTTATCTGCAAAATCAAATAACCCAAATGAATAAACTAAATTTTAATGATATAGATTTTATGAAAACATATGAAGAAAACAAATTACTACTGGTACTTATACTCGTAATAATTGCTCGAAATGTCCATCGCCTTGTTCAATACATTTTACACGCCGTTTTTGTAGTGAATCTGCGAAGTTTCTGACGCATTTCAGCATAACACAATGTTATTCTTTCGATCAGGACCTCTCGAGTCTGAACGCTAATTTAATAAACTTTTTCTTTCAAGCTGTTCCAGACATAAAAATCTAAAGGCGTAAGGTCGGAGCCTCTTTATGGCCATCTTACGTTGACCCTCAACTCATGTTGAAAATGAGAAACCATGGTCGCATTGGGGTTTTCTCTTTTCCATACATGGGTTGAGGGTCAACGTGTGGTTGGCAGTCATTAGAGGTGAACTTTTCGGACGAGTAATATTTCCCGATCCGATTGATCCAAAGCATCTTGACAGACATATTGGATAAAATGTCTGGTTTCAAATGAATGGCTGCCCAGCTCATAATAGCCGGAATGTACGGGACTAAATAAATCAATATTTTGGGGGGCAATGGATTGGAAGGTACAGTCCGGTAAGATGGCCAAAAAGAAGCCCCGACCATACGCTTTTGGATTTTTATGTCTGGAACACCTTGAAAGAAAAATTTATCACAATATTTAGAATAGAATCTGAGTGGTGTTATTGAATTCTTTTCGTATGCAAACTAGATTATCACACGTCCGCAAAACTATAAACGTCCGATGAAGTCAGGATCTTCGCCAAAAAAAAATTAATTTTAACTTTACCCTACTCTACCCTCTGCCGTCAATAGTCAAACGTTCCTCGCAGATTCCTTTTAAATCGTCTCAGTCGTCACTGAAGGTATTTAATTTCAGTTTATCGCAACAGTTGCTAAATAATTACGAGAAGAGAGATTACGAGAAGCAAAAATTTCAAGACATAGATGAGTTCCAGAAAATGTCAATTTGAATGTCAAAATTTGAAAAATCACTATGGTCTTTTCCAGAATTATTGACATCCTAGTAGGTTTTTAAAGTCCAGAGGCTCATAACAGCGTTTCTGGTGTTGGAACCTGAAGATGGGATGCGATTAGTCATCCCGAAACCGGTAGTTCTTGTAGAATAAATTGGTGAGAGACAGTTTTTAGGTGTTTTGATTTATTTTGGTATATTATATCATCTGTTCATTTCAGCTCAAGCTAATTCAAATATCTATATTAAACTTATATTAGGTATCACATCACTCTGTAAATTAACTTGTACCTATAGGCGAAAACCAATCGTGTAACTGAAAGTCCTCTGAATTGATAATGATTTTTATGTGTATTTTTATAAATGATTAAATTGAAAGTTTGACTGAGGAATACCCTTCCACCTCCTGAACTGAAAATTTCCAATTGTTAGTTCGGGATACTCGAGTAATTTCCAATATTTCATCTCTATGATTCAAACAAAAATGAAGTTGCTGAAGAATACTTGTACCAGAGATAGAGTTTTCAAGAATAGTTTTTCAAGAATATAAGGGCTTCATACTTCAAAAAACCTTTTTATCACTGTGGTAGGAGTAAAGAATCTCCATTGCTTTTGTATATTGTTTTTCTGAAAAATTTCTGGAAAAGAGCTCCTGTCAAGTCAACCAAATATAACTACAATGATGTTCAGGAAATTCGTAAATTCGTAAACACGACAGAGGGTCAAGTAGGGTGTGGTGAAAATACAATTTTTGTGCATAGGATCCTAAACGTGCCAGTGCTCCTGAAATTAGGTCGACTCACTTCACTTAATCGGGCTTGTATAAGTTTCCATACGTGAGCTATTATAGTTCGTATACGAAAAGAATCCAATAACACCACTTCAATTCAATTCAAAATATTGTCATTGAATATTTCTCATGACGACTGTTCATCATACCGGGATCGTATAAGTTTTCCTATAGTACGTTTGAGGTGTATAAATCGAAAAGATGACAAAATCAATTCTCAAGCTCTTCAACTGCAGCGTTGCCAAATTTTCGGACTAGATGCGTCGGTAAACTATGCGGATTATATACATCAAGTTCATGTCGCTCGAAGCGCCCTCGCACTGGCCAAACCCTGAAGTTTTCTGTATATAATAACGAGTATAACCGACTTTTCAGACCCACCTGAAAATTCACCCCTAGCATCCCCTAACCCCCCTTATAACGATTCTATGGTCGAACGTTACCAGACCCGGAGCCGGGTCTGACAACGTCACTTTTGGACTGAAAAGTCGGTCGAGTATACCGTTTTGGGTCTGTATATGCGGTCGAACAAATCTATATATATATATATATATATATAGATTTATAGGCTATAGGGATGTTCCATACTTTAGGCTTGGCAGGATTTTACAGAAAATCTGGTAAATTGTGGGTTGGTAGCTTTCTGCAAAACTTCGTCCAATAATGGTTCTATTGCCAGAAACAAATAAATAATGTTTCTAAAACTGACCTTATTCGTGAAGACTTGTGGGGTCATCGGATTAGTAGAAAAAAAACTTTTGTTCATGCCGTGCTACAATGTTACAAAAGCAAAATTACAAAAGAAAATGCGAAAAAGTTAACTAATATGATTACAATAACCAAGCGTGATTACAATAACCAAGCGCAATCGGAATTAGAGGATAAAGTCAATAAAATAATTGAAAATTCCATTTTTTCAATGTTTATTCAGCAGATAACCTCATTTTTTTTAGTTTTCCATATTTATAACAAGCTTCCTGTTTAAGTGGAATATAGAAGAATATATAAGAACAATTGTTTTGTTGAGTGCTCATTTTTAATTTTAATCTAGATAAATAAATAAAAAACCAACTATTCCAATAAACTAATAACAAATAATCAAAGATTTTATCACTTAGAATCAAAGATAATTTTTGGCCTAATCATATGAAAAGAATCACAAAATACTATACAGTTGGAAATTAAGTATATCAGCTTATTTATATACAGATTTTTCAAGCATGTTCACAATATTTCCAAATCACAATGGCGGATTTCAGGGTGTTTCTTCTGAAAATGCATAATTACAATAATATTAATATGAATAATAAACAGAACATAAATATAAAGAATGTAGGGAAAGCATTTTATCGCATTAACTCGTTATCATTTATTGATAACACTGCAAATCAACATGGCTTATTAGGATAATTCAATATCAAATATCAATATATCAATATCAAAATAATATCTCCTTAGTTTTTTCTCATAATAGAAATGCAAATACATGAGAAAGTAATATTTTTCTTACCCTCAATTTCATCTCTATTCTATCGATTTCTCCACCAACAGAATCAACAATGTTTTCCCCATGTTTCAAAATGAATTCTTCCAATTGATCTATATTTTCAATCTTCTTACATTCCTTCAAAATTCAAATTTTAAACTATTGATGAAGCAAAAAATCAACCTCACCTCCAGCAACATATTGAGATCCTGTTTATCCAAATACGATCTAGTTAACTCCCTTCCATCGAAATCAACTTCCGCTTTGTATCGCACCAGATAGTTGCCCATATCTATGCCTTTAACGTCATGGATTGCTCGCACCATTACATCGCTTTCTAACTCGCCATTTATTTTGTTCAAGTCATCTTCCGGGATAGATCTGTAATGAAAAAAGATCTTCGTTTTTTTTTATATGGTTTTACGTAGGGTACGACTCACCTTCCCACCAAAGCAGCAACATTAGAATAAATGATGAAAGAAGCTACGGAACCTAAGATGCACCCTATACCTAGGCAGCCAAGGGCATCTGGAATCGGACTGTTTGTTATTGATGCCCAACTCATACACCCAGCAGCCACCACCACACCCACAACCGCAGCGAAATCTTCCAATAATACAACGTTAACACTTGGATCCTTACTCTTAAAAACTGAAAATGGAAAAAATAATTGAAATTTGAATTCATATCACATGGTAAAGTTTGTTTGATATGTTGGGAATATTGTCCACATCCCTTATACAGCTGCTGCAACTCCAAGAAAAATTCCAAACCTAGTCTAATAATCAAACGAGGAATGTACTGATTTACTGATTGCTGGGTGTGTTGGACGGACTAACCCAAACCTGCCACCGCGACCAACGGTCTATTGTAGCACAAAAATGTAACTTTTCTTCAATTATTTATTACCATTCCCAATGCTTCTTTCTTTAATTAGACACTTTTTTGTAATTAAAAATGTCAATTTTCATTGAAGAATTCTCCTTTCTTTTAACAGTAACAAAGAGTGAGTGGGAACTCTACTAGACAAGCGTCACGATTTTAGATGACTTCACGAAGACGTCTTCTAGCTGTGCTTAGGGCAATTGAACTCGCCATTCTGCAAGTGTTGAGGAGGCTGTCTTCTCATCGAATGAGTTAGGAAACGGTCTTCCACGGGCGTTGCAGAACGTCGTCTACCACTTCTGCGTCTTTGACAAATAATGCCAGAGGGAATGTAGGTACTGTGAGAGTTAACGTGATATGACAATATACTACTACTAATGAACGAATCAACACACGGAACAAACTTAAAACATGCATAGAAAAAAAGTACAGTTTAGAAATTATAGTCAACCAGTCAAATTATCATGCTACATATTTTTTTGTTACTAGTTACTAGACATTCTATGCCTTGCCTGAAATACTCACTATATTCTTGTACAGACATTTTAGCTTCTTTAGCTCCTTTTCTTATAGAATTGAAAGCAACCATACAAGTAGCACCCTCGGAAACAAATGAACCCCCTAAAATGAAGTAAGCCTAAAAATTTAGAAGCTGTATTAGTTTCATTTTGGTATGTTCTCGTTCGTAACTAACCCAAAAAAAATCCGATAAGGGTTCTGGATTCATAATACCAGTGATACCATGATAAAAGGAAAGTCCAGTACCAACGCAAAATATTCCAACTCCCGATATAAGTGATGCAACATATTTCATGTTATTATATCCATAGGGATGATAGGAATTGGCTAGCTAAAAAAATAAAACCATCATTTCACATACATATGTACGAATGACCTAGTAAATACTAATCATCCCTGAAAATTTCACATATTTGACCTGTTTTATGAAGGCGTTTTTCAGCGCCTATTGTGCTACGTTGTATATGTACGCTTGAAAATATGGAATAATGATAATAGATAATATAAAAATCGGACCCAGCGCGTTGTTATTCGCTTTTACGAACTCGATATAATTATTTTGGAAGTTGGTCATTCGCAGAAATTGAGAATAAGTCCTCTTCAGATTGATTTGCAAGCACCCGACTCCCAAAGAAACTAATTTGGACTGCAGTTAACGAAAAACGAGTTATGTTAGTGGTGAAATTTTATTGTTTGGGAAATAATTCGGATTGGATATTCACTATGAATTCCACATGAATTTTCCTTCAAAACATGAAATATCGACTAAATTACTCTATTTTGTATTGAGGAATCTAATCAAAAACTGCATAAATAGTAGATTTCAATATTACAATTTATTGTGGATTTTGACATGACCTTTATGACTTACCTGAACAGATTTATGGATTCCAAAAGCTAAAATAACTTGATTTACAGTATCTGCCAAGGAATGTATACATTCTGAGAACATGCTGTGGGATCCTGTGTATAACCAAGCAAATAATTTGAACAGACAATTTGCCATATTTCTGTAGATCAAAAAGGACATAATGACTTTATTTTTGAAATTACAAATACATACATAAGTGATTTAGGGATAGAAGCTCTGCGCCGAAAGTTTCTAAAATAGTTTTTATGAGCTGATTTCAAGAATGAATGATTTCAAAATGTTGCGGAAAACTATTAAATTAGTAGAGGGTATATACAGGGTGTTTCATCATAAACCGGACAAACATATATGGTGGGTGAATGACACCGGGAGAATCACTTTTGCCTTAAGCTACATTCACAATCAATTCACGGGCCGAAGTGCACTTCGGCACGGAAGCTTAGCAGATGGCGTTCTCCGTTACCATTCACAATGAAATTCAAGACAAAATTTCTTGCAAGTTGCAAACTATCACTTCGGCAAGGAATTTCGTGCCGGCTATAGATGATGCTGATGCTTATGCTTTGATCAATTACATTTTTGATTCATTTGAGTATTTGGTACCAAGATTATTGCGAATGGTAAATTTCGTGGCGAAGTGCACTTCGGCCCGCGAATTGATTGTGAATGCAGCTTTATGACATATACCCCGTTTGCGACGCATAAGCGAGATATAGGGTGTCCAACGTCGTATTTGAGCAATATTCTAATGAGTGTGGTCAGTTATGTATAAACCTCTAAGAAACGGTTTCTGGTCACATCGGAGTATTTTTTGAGTGCTAAATTCAGAAAAGATGAAGAACTCCGAAAAAAAAATTTCAAAATGGCGGAAAACCTCCAATGTTCGTGATTTTTTTTTCGGTTGCCAAATTGAATTTCTTTTTCTGAATGAACACAATTTTCGAACAATTTCTGTGAAGCAATTTTTTCATAAATCGAACACAACTTTTTTTTCACATGTCTACAGCGAAAAAAAATTTCATCCGAAATTGTTGAAATGTTTCCCGATTGTACTTCCTTTTATACCTAACACGAAATATCAAACCGTTTCTTTACTGCAGCCGTCGAAATATCTCGTAAGAACCTCTAACATAATAAAAAAAAAACTGATGGTTGAGCTTTGAGACTCAAAATTTTTAAATTGAGCTATCGAAACATTTCAATTGATAATATGAATTCATCACAAAAAAAAATTTTCGATAAAACTTTGTTGGGAGTCGAAATCGCGACTTTGTGGTATTACCTTGTGGAATGTAAATTGAAACTAATCGAAGGATGTGGATTTTCGTCACAACAACAAATCTGATAATAAATAGAAGCTATATAAGTAGAAAACAGATATTCTCAAAAAATTGCAGAGTGATTTTCCTGCACTGACTATCTTTTACTGAAAGACCCGAAACGGAATTCTGGCAAGCAGTCATGTGGGGGAAAGACACAACTTTTGGTTGGAAACATTACTTTTTCTAAAATCTTTTTTCTTAATTCATTTCAGTAAAATATTAGATTGAAGGGCACAGGAGGAGAAAAAATTCATTTTAAATGAAATCATTAGGACTGTCATCAAAATTTGGACAATCAATATATATATAATACACACCATTCCAATAAGAGAAGGAACCTTATATTTTGGATTGAGGATACTCTTAGAAAACTTCATTGGAAGAATTACTGATATGAGTAAAATGGGTCTTTATAATCAGAAAAAATATATGAGAATTATAAATGCAATAATGAATAAAATACAAGGTAAACTTACATTCCTACAGCTATTAGTACCACTCTTCCTGATCTACCAGATAAGCCAGGATCATTATCTTTCACAGTTTCGCCTGCAGATTTTGATATTTCTCTTCTATAATCCCGTAATCTTCTTTTTACCATGAAAATATCTGGATTCAAAAGATGTACATGAGAATATTATCAATTTAGACATAAGTACTCACTCTGTTGGTATCTCTTCTTTTCAATATCCCTCTTCAATAACTCCATATTTAATACTTCTTTAGATCCCCAAATTTCCATGGCTTTTGCCTCTACATCTTTTCTCCAATAAACTGTTATTGGAGGTTCACATTCATAAGGTGATCTTCTTCTTGTTCTAGGTAAATTTTCCAAATCTGATGGTTTCAATAAGAACTCAGACATTGCTCTAAATGGTGTAATAAAGTTTCTCTCTAAAGACTGAGCAGCTAAGTCTAGCTTTACCCGTTTTTTCCCTATATCTTTTACGTCTGAAAATAATGAAGCTAAGTTAGAGGGTAATAATAATTTTTCAGCAACCAAACAAACCACTTTGTACAGATTTTTCTGCATCTTTTGATTGGTTTTTCACCTTCCTTAACTGATCTTCTGGCAGTGCATTAGTAGATGTATCAGAATTTTGACTTGAAGCAGCAATATTCGAATTTTTTGCGACTTGTTCCTCTTTAATTTCAGGAGCTATAATATTTAAGACAGGTTCTTTCTTGGTTTTTTTAGATGAACCCTCTGCCCCCTTGGGGTTCACCTTCTTGGTAGCATTCTCTTCATTCTTAGTTTTACATAAAGATTCAGACCATCTTAATCCTCTTACACTGATATTTTGATTCCAACAAGTCAGTTGCCTTCTAGTGAGAACACCTAATAATTGAATTTCGATCACCAACGACACAGAAATTCTGCAAATCTTTACTTACTGAAACCTGCCTCAACAAATGGTGTCTTTGTAGAATAACGGTAAAACAACTTGATGAGCATAAAATTTTTAGATGACATGTTTATTAATGTTATTTATTTCATAGCTAAAAGAATAAAAGAACCTAGACTGATGTTTTGCAGAATTGTTATGAAGATTTCCTCAAAACCGCATCTCCAGTTGATTCCGTTTAAGTTACTCATTCAGTTGAATGAATAAAATCATTGAATTTTTTCTTCAGATGACATAAACACCCAAAAAATAATAGGTTATTTAATTATTTGTTATTATTTTTTACAATTTAAGTTGTTTGACATCTGTCATATAAACGATTTGACATTTGACTGTCCACAAAATTTGAAATCACAGATTAATCTGTGATATGAAATATGTGGAGTACTGTGGGTACTGGAGGGTTTCACACCCCGATTGTTGCATTTATTTCATACAAAAGGAGTATAAACAACCTAAGATATCTTGTTGATGATAATCAGTTTTTGTACGACCCTCCAACTCCATAGTATGACCAAAGAGGTATGACGATGAAATAAAATCAAAGTCCGAAAACAAGCCAGTCTATAAAAGATATTTCAAGAAAATGAGAGGGTCACGCACCATAGAAGTCACGTTGTAAACATAACCTATAACCTACTCTATCGAAAATCAATGTGTAAAAAAAAACAAAAATAAAAATTCTATCAGCCGCAGCAAGTGTCGCAACTCCAAAATTATAATTTCATCCAATTATCCAAATGTGCCTGAAAAGTCAATTTAATTCTCAAATTTAGCTGTAACGTTATTTCAGATTTGTTGTTTCCTTAAACAAATTATTAAAATGTCAGAGTATAATGGAAATTATAATTCAGACAATCAGAATAAGTCGAATAATAACCGAGATTTCATTGCATTCAACAGTCCACCTCAGTCAAAATTCAGTCCAAATAATTTCAGCAGTCCAGTGAAAAATAAAAGTTACAAAAGAAAACAATGGAATCAGAGCTTTAATTCTAGTTTCAGTCAGTCCCACAATAATTCTGCTAATCGGTATTCAGGTCCTTACAATAGAAGCTCCAATAATTCTAGAAACAATTCGTGGTCAAAGAATAATCATGTAAGTATTGAATTGAAAGAATTCATTTACCCATACAAATATTAAAAATACATTATATTACTCACTTATATTTTGAAAATGTAGTTATAGTTTATTTTTTTTTTTTTTACTTTCAGAATAATTCAAAAGAATCAGACAATATTTCATCATTTTTACATCCCTCTTTCGTAGAAGATCCGTGGAAAAAGTTGGAAGAAGAGCTCAAAAAGAAAATTTCAGGATAAGAATCTTTGTAAAATTGTTAAATTTTTTTCTGATATGGGAATGATGGATTTTGTTTCATTTATTCATATCATTCATGCCATACTATAATGTATATAAGAAATACTAAGTCAAACTGAACTAGTTAAGCCTCAACTGGAGTGGTGACTTAAGAGATATTGTTTTATATTAACCTGTACACATACAGTATTGGTGGGGAAAAATTTTTTGGAGAAATATTGCAATAAAGAGATCTTACCTATATAAGATAACTAGTTTTATTCTTCATCTTTGTTTTTTATAATCCAACATGAAATTAATCTACATGCAATAATGAGATGAAACATTGGAAAGAATGAATACTAGAAAATGCGTCCTACATAATTAAATAATCGAAATCTTCTTCTCAGGAAATAGGACAAAATAAAAATAGAAGGTGTTAAGGTTTTATAGGCTTGTTCGTAGAGTGGTTCACAACGGTTGTGGACTGTACAGAGCAAGCGCAAATGGATTTTCGCTACCCTTAAATGGAATTGCGCTTGCTCTGTACAGTTCACAACCGTTGCAAACCACTCTACAAACAGACCTATTATCAACTGTGCCGACGTTTCGTAGAAATTGCCTTTGCTTCCTCAGGCCAAAGAAGTGAGATAAACCACTTCTTATGTGAAGTGGTTCAATGGTTTAGCTTAAACTAAAGTTATTCTACCTAATCTCTTAATTACAATAATTCTGTGAAATACACATTGTGTTTTTATTACAAAAATAATAATCCTGTGTTTCCTACCAACAATTATGGACTGCTTACCTATCATACTGAATGCTAATAATCATTATAATATGAGTATATATGGGCGGGGTGGCTCCTTTTCATTGGGACACCCTGTAAAGTTAGAAATAAATACCGACGGTTAAATGCTGAAAAAAAAATCTTCCGTCTTTTTTTTTCAGATAGCGGTGAAGGAAATAAACTTCTGCAGTTGCATAATTAATGGAGAAAAATTATTTTGAAATAAATAACACAGCAGTAGAGTAATATAGTACTTCAGATGGCTGTGGCAAATGCTATGTTTCTTTTTTCTCCATCAAAGGCTATAAATTCGCCGTTAACTACCGAAGATGAATAAATTGAAGTTTTTGGAGGTAATTATTCCTATGCATGTAAATGAAAAATCTCAAATTCTCGATGTGACAAAAACAAAACTATCGAAGGCCGAAGGAAAATATTCAGAAGGCTGTTTATTAATGTCGTTGAAATTTCAGTCAGTTATTCTAATACAGAGGTAGATACTTATCACAGATTACAGAGTAATCTGTAATCTGTGATACTTATGACTTCTTATCACGTCCACAAACACTTACTTGAAGAATAATAATCTGCTCTATTATGATATTACTTGTTCCTTATCAGCAATAAATAATGACTCATATGCGAAATTGTATATATGTAATCGCTGTACTTCCCCTGAGAAAAACATCTCGAAAACTAAACATGAAGGTACACGTATAGTGAAAACAATATGATACATATTGCCACTGCAAAGAAATAATCAAATTATGTGATAAACTTTCTTTCTTTCAAATAATAATGTCCTACTTATCTATCAAATTCCTAATATATTTTTGAAGGTTTTATGAGATATTTTTTATGTAGGAATAGGAATGGGTAGGTACTATACAAAATAAAGCATAAGGCATATAGGGTGTATGTAAATGAATAGTTGCAAAAAAATTTGAGGGTTCATTCCTTGTCAAATGATAGTATGGTTCTTTCATATTTTTTTGAGCAGCTCCTGCCGAGATACTGCTCCCTAAAGGTGGCACCTAAAAGGCAAATTTTAATATATATAGTACATTGTCGCTACCAGGAGTACCAGGCTCTTTGTACCAGGTGATTGGTTCACAATTTGCTGAAATATAGGAAAAATAAACCGTTGAAGGAAACAAAATTATATAATAAAATAATTTGCAGTATTATTTTGTTGATCTGAGCCGGGAACATCTTGAAGCTGAAAGTTTCGGCTACCCCCTGTAGATTTATAGAGAAGGAGGCAAATATAGTATAGATGTCTCACTCGCCAGCCAGAGATGCCTGAAAGGAGAGAGGAGAAGAGAAAACAGGTACTTCCCCGGTGTGGGATACGTATAAAAAAAATAAAATAAATATGAAGATTAAGAAAGGGGGGAACGAATAGAATTGACTAATGCAAGTCAACAAAGAAACCTATATATAGGTGTAGCAAATACCGGGTTTGGGTCGACACGACAGAGTTATCTGGAGTTTACCGAGGAGTTTACTAAGTAGAGTCAAGTCAGTTTACATTTGGAACTCTGGTTGTTTTGTTACTTGTGGGTATATTTTTTTGGGCTACTCAAAATAGTTTCTCAATATGCAGCAAGAGCAACCGTCAGGATGCAGCAGCAATATTTCTAAAAGTCGGGCAAAAAATCCACTTCATTCTACATCAGGAACCCTCATGGATGGGTGAGTGCTGTTTTTCTACTTGAAATAATAAGTTTATCTCAGCGAATGATTGAAAACCTAGACATATATCATTATATCTTCCATAATTATTGAATTCAACAATGAGCAATTTGTGAGGTTCTATTTCTGTATTACTCGTTAACTTACTGGGGTGATAATGAGCCACTTTAACTTGTGTAGAACAATTTTCATCGAATTATTTATTCATGACTTATTTGAAAATATTCAGTATTACGTGCCAAATGATAAGTATAAGTCTTCGGCTTTGAAGACATTTCATATTAAGTAAAATTATTTCACGAAGTTTTTAATATCAATATAAGAAACATGTAAGAAGCCTGGGTACTTGAGATCCAAAAAAAGTTGATGAATACTGGTTCTCTTTGGATAACTCCCATGGGCCATGAATTAAAAAATATTTTCATGAAAAATGAAAAAAATTGATTGGGGGGGGAGATCTATTTTTTTTCACTTAGCTTCTTCCATTTCCACCAGAGATTAGCAGAATATTTAAATAATTTTTTATAAAATTGTACAATAAATAATGGTATACCCAAATGATCAAGTCTGGTATTAAATCAATAATAAAAAAAAAAAAATCAGTATGGACTGCATGAATACCCACCTGAAACATGCTAGTTTTAGATATCTTACTGAGGAGTTCGAACCAATGGAGGTTCCAATAGCTGAACCTTCTGATGAGAACACAATCAACATCCTCATCATTGGGGAAACTGGAGTAGGAAAATCCACTTTCATCAATGCATTTGCTAATTATTTGAGATTTGAGAATCTAGATGAGGTTGAAAGGGAAAATCCTTTAGTTTTGATCCCCTGCAAGTTTACTGTGACTGATGAAAACTATGAATTGAGGGAAGTGAAGATAGGATCTGATTCAAATGAGCATTGCCATCTTGGAGAATCATCTACACAAGATCCAAAAACTTACACTTTCCCAATTAGTGATGGTGAAAGATTCGTACAACTTATTGATACACCAGGTATGTGACTTATTGATACACCAGCTTGTTATTACAGTAGGACTTTGATGTATTATTTTTATTCATGTTTAGATTTTGGTTGATGTCATTTCGAGTTGATTTTAAAATATCATTGAACATTTATCCAATAGTATTTAAAAGACTACTTTATTTGTTACTTTGAGCTTACTTCTGAACAACGAATTTGGAATTCAAATTCATAAGTTATGTATAAGATAAATGTAGAGCTGAATTATCATTTTCTTATTGCAACTTATTGCTTATTAGCTAATTAATTGGATTTAGGTATTTTTCTGTAAAAACATTTTTGTATTAAGCCAATTTTATCTGCTTCATTGCAGGCATTGGTGATACACGTGGTATTGACCAAGATACAATAAACTGCCAAAAGATAATAGATTACATTGCCCCTCTCAAGATGATACATGGCATTATGTTCTTGATGAAACCAAATAGCAGCAAAATCACTGTTCTTTTTGAATTCTGTATGAAGCAGATTCTCTCAAGGTTGGAAAAATCGGCAAGTAATAACTTGCTCTTCGTGTTCACAAACACTCGGGGTACATGCTACAGACCTGGTGAAACACTGCCTTGTTTGAGGAAGGTTCTAAAAGATATTAGTGAAAAACCGCCTTATGTATCTATTCCTGTTAGTAAACAGAATATATTTTGCTTGGACAATGAAGCTTTCAGATACCTGGCAGCAATTGCTTCAGGAGTAGGTTTTACTGACAGGGAAAGACAATATTTTGTTGAAAGTTGGGATAAATCAGCTGAAGAGTCTTGGAGGTATTAAATTTTCTTTTGATAATTATGAAAATATCTTTATCAACACAAAATTGGTCTTCAGCTATATAGATATAGATGATAATAATATTTCATTTGTAGGATGATTATTCATATTATTGGAGATGATGTGCAGAAGCCCTTAGAACCTCATAGAGTTGAAAACACGATGTGCGTAAATGAGGCTAGGGGCATCATCAACCAGTTGAAACAGCCAATGGCTGATATAACCCAACTTATTCAAGACAAACTGAGAGCATTGCAAAAACAAACAGAACTTTTGGCCCTAGATGATTTGGACATAACGGATTTGAAAAAAAATTTGGTTATTCCAATCATTGATATAGAAGTTTGTGAACTGCCACAACCTGTCACTGTATGCACCAGTGCCAAATGTGCTCAAATATATAAGGTAATGAGAAAGCTTATTATCATGTTTCCTACATAATATACAGGGTGTTTCACCATAAACTGGAGAAATACATACAGGGTTATGTTATGTTTTTCGCTCTCTTTAATTTCAGCATTTCAGTTTTCAACATAGGATTTCAAATCAGCTTTTAAACTTCAAGAAAAAAATATTTCAAAACAATTTACTTCAACTTCTGCAATTACGAATCATCTAGTTCCATGTTATGTGAAATAAATAAAGCTAGCAATATTTCAGTTATATTTCCGAAAATTCTGGTCTTTCACGCTTTTAAAAGATTCTTATTTATAATGAAGAATTATTTATGCAGGTCCGCACTGTTAGTAAGTGGCATTATGTCCAACGTTGCCACAATCCATGCTACTTAAAGAACGTGCCCAAAGAAATGATTGGTGCGCCAGAATTAGTTGATTGTGCTGCTATGGATTCTCAAGGGAAGTGCAAGTTATGTAAATGCGATTTTTCCTGCCACATGCATATTTATTACGAAAGCAAAACAGTGGATAAGACAATTGAAAATGATAACATCAAGAAAAGTTTGTTGTCAAAAGAAGAATTGAGGAGGGAGAAACAACGAATGATCAATGAAATGAATCACATGAAAGATGAACTTGAAGATGAACACAAAACTATTATCCATTACATTGCCAAATTTGCAAATTTCTTGCAGCAAAATGCTATCACCCCTTATAATGACGTTTATAGGCAATACATCGAATATTTAATAGATCTGTAAGTTGTTTGATGACTAATATTCTTTTGAGTTTTCATCAAATTGCAAAATTTGGAACTACAAACCTGTGCATTATATAATTCAAAAAAAGTATGTTTGAAATTAAGTATTCAATTTTTTTTTAATGAAAATTTCGTGAGGTCTGTTTGCTGCATTCAAAGTAGTTAAGTTGATTTACTTTCCCTATACAATTCAGAGATAAAGTACATCCCACCCTTAACATTACAGTAAAGAATCGTTGGATATTTAATAGTTTTTATAATTTCAGTGAGAAATCGCATGGTGAAACGGCGGATAGAGCTCATATTGCATACTTGAGAAAATGTCAAAATGAGTACGATGAGGCTAAAAAAGTTTTCGATAATGTTCTCAGCATGAAGAATCAAACAGTTGCAACAATTACTCCTGAATCCATAAAAAAAAGTGTTGATGAACTCTTCAAATTGAAACATACAGGAAAAAAAATCCAGGAGCTTTACAAATCTCAATTCACTGCTATTAACTCAGAAAGGAAAAATGTTCAACACTACCCTGCGAGGAAAACTCATAGAGAGGAAGGAATTTTCCAGAATTGCACGAGACGATTGAAAAACTTTTTCATCAGCAGTGAACAGAGTAGCATCGAATCTGAAGAAGACAATACTAACTACCCTAATGATACTCATAAGGGAAAGTCTTTTAACAATCATAAAAAGGGGAGAAGAGGAAAACAAAAGGGACGCTATTATGAGAACCATTTGAACTTGATGCAACAAGAAGCTTCAGCTGCCTTGGCTGCTTTGACCGGTGATATAAAATAAATTTGAGAAAGTAAATTTTTACTTTTATAATCATATTCATTATTCATAGATTTTGACATTAGTATTTTCTTAATTTCATAAATAGAATTTTTTTTATATTCCGTTAGAATTTTTTTATTTTTGTTAATAAGTGTTTTGATTAAATAACAACTGAAATATATGTTGTCATAACTTTTTGATGTGATTTTCTTAATTTTATATATAGGATTTTTTTCATTCCTAAGTTAGAATTTTTTTATTTTTGTTAATAAGTGTTTTGATTAAATGACAACTGAAATATATGTTGTCATAACTTTTCTATGTGATATATATTTCAATATAAATTGAACTACTACTTTCTGTTTTTGTAATAACCCATTCATTGGAGTACCTTTTAAAAATCTATACATTACATACATACATAAAGGGGAGATCCGAAAAGCTGATTTCCTTTTTATTCTTACATCGACGTTTCGGCCGGTATTTCGGCCATCTTCAGGATTCTGAAAACATTTACAATACAATATACGAGAAGAACAAATACAAAGATTTGTAATGATAGTTTTATTGTCTGAAATATAATGAAATGAAGGTTTAAGCGGCATGCAGACAGGAATTGAACAAAGATTTGTTGCAACATACCGAATTCGAATTCTTATATTCTCAACTCGTTTAGAGAACTATTTCAACGAACTTCCCAAAGTTATGACCTGGACTTTCCAATCATGAAAAATATTATATTCCAACCAAAATTATAGAGTTAAACGTTGACTGAGGCCTGGTTCATATAATTTCTATAAACAAAGGTTGAAATATTTTTTCGATATCGATATTAAATAACAAGGGGCTAAGGGCGAATCGGATAAAAAAACAAGAAACATAGAGAAACAAGTTAATGTTTGTGACTTTCTGTCATACTGTCAAATTGAATAAAATATTGATAATAGGATAATATTTTCGGTCCGCCTACACTTTAGCGGAAGTCGATTTTTTGTAATTTTTTGATTTTATTGTGTATATTTCGACGAACTGAGTTCAAAAAAAGCGGTTTCAACTTTAGGAAACCAGAGGCTCAAAAGTTACGCCACTTTGAAGTTTCAATGTTAAGTCTGACCTGAATGACATTTGACAAAATAATGTGAACCGCATCGAATGAATTTAAAAACTTACAATTCAGTTATTTGGTGCCTTGTAATTATGGTCTATAATATTTCACAACTGGTCATACGGTTGAAAATTCTTCACTCACTTAGTAGACGACGAATCCGAAGCTCAATGATCAACCAATTCCTATCATTCACGTTACTTTTTCGATACAACACTACAGTACAATTCTTTTCACTTTTTCATGAACGAAAATAATCATGAATTCTTTATAATTGACTTGAATTTGCTCTTTTCATTCCAAATTGTGTACGAACTTCTGAATAGGTTTTGGCATGAATCAAAGTGACAGAGACTAACTCGAATTCATGTTATCCATTGACATAGATTAATCTATGTCCATTGATATATTTTTGAACAGATTTGGAACGAAAAAAAATCATATTGGTTGATATATTTCATGCAAGTTGAATTTTCATGTGAATCAGGACTTGACTCTATAGCACAACATACTGTTTTTACCGTGCTTTCCCTATTCATTAGGTTTGTTCCTCAACTTTACCTTGTATAAGAGTTCTAAGGTACCTAATAAATTCTCCGAGAATTGAGATTGAAATGCCGATCATTTGATAATGAACGTTTACTGTATAATGTTTTAAATATAATCTATATAAATATACAAAATATGACGCTAAGAAGTGATAGCAAGAATGGTGGTTTCAAAATGCAATTTACGACACGAGCTTCCGCGTATAAATTCTTATAAACTTAACTGTAAAAAAACGACAACTTTACCAAATCATAATAAAATAATTGGTTTTTCGCTGTTACATATCATGGCTAACCTATGCTAGCCTAACGTAACCTAACCCAAACTAACCTAAAATAAACAAACAATTATGAGAGCGAAGAATTGAATTAAAATGAATAAAAGTATCTAATTTCATTTAAATCTTCCATCGTGTGAATATGACGGTGCCAAAGAAATCTGACGTTAATTTCCCTGAAAAATAATTCTGTCATCTAATATTTTTCATTCTATGCATACAAGTGACAAACATAAAATTAGAGTATGATGAACATTACCCAGAATACTCTTAAGATTGAAACTTCAAGGTGGCGTTACTTTTGAACAAATGGTTTCCTAATGTTGATGCCACATTTATTGAACTAGCCTCGTCAAATTTCATAAGATAGGACTCCTCCTGAAGTCAAAGCAGCAAATAGAATACACTTAACATTGGAACTTCAAAATGGCGTAACTTTTGAACCAATGGTTTCCTAACGTTGAAACAACTTTTATTGAACTCGTCTCATCAAAATACATAAGATAGGACCCGTCCTGTACAAAAAATCGACTTCCGCTAAAGTGTAGTCGAGCCATATTTTCTTATTGTTGGTCCTATTATGGCAAACAGATATTTAATGATTTAAATGAATTATCGGTTTGATGGAAAAATAGCTTGGGTGGGTAAGAAGAAAATCCAACATGGATAATATATGCAGAACTTGTCTTAGAACCCAAGATTCTTTGTTCCCCCTGTTCGATCAAGCAGATATACTGAATAGAATTAAGGATATATCTTCTGTTCAGGTATACCATATACATAGTTATAGCGAATTCACACTTGCTAAATAATGGCTCATTTTCAGTTAACCCAAATATATGGCTATCCAACAAGAATATGTGAAGAATGTCTCTCTAACGTTAACAGATTATACAATTTCCGCAAGGTGATTCAGAATTCTGAATTAGAACTTCGTGAAAGATTTGCTGCAGAAGAGCGGGACAAATCGACACCAAAAGACAAGAAAACATCACGAAAACAAAATAAGGGAAATTTTGAGTTTGATGAAGAAGATGAGAAGCCCTTAATTTTTATCAAAACTGAATTAGAACAAGCTGAAAATGAACATATTAGAGATGAATGGTCCCCTGAACCAGATACAACAAATAATGATGATTTTAATTCAGAAAACGATTCTGATACTAAAATATTCAGAGATAATAATTTAAGAGAAGCTGAAGACTGTTCTAGACTTTTGTTGCCTGTGAAAAAGTGTTACTGCAAAGAATGTGGTATAGAATTTTCATCAAGATTTAAACTTTACAACCACAGAAGGACAAATCATGTAGTGCCAGGTGTTTGTAGTATTTGCGGTATCATTGTTAGGGCTGATAATTTGAGAAGACATGTTCAGCTTCACTCAGAAGGACCAGCATCATGCCATCATTGTGGAAAAGTTTTTAAGAATTCAGAATCTTTGAGGGGTCATTTATTGATTCATAAGGGTCACATATTTACTTGTGAGAAATGTGGTAAAACATCTAAAGTTCGTGCTGAGCATAGAAGACATATGAAAACACATGCAGGTAAAATTCAAGAATATTAATGGATGTTTTGTTTCATTCAGTTTTCCCTGATTGTCTTTAGGACTGAAGATAATAGATTTTCGGAAATTAACTTCCTGGATACATATGGTAAATCTTACCTCTGATTTTTTTTAGATGAAGTGTTGAAGGTGGTGCTATCTACCATTGAATCTCTAATAAAATTACTCTTCCAATTTCTAATCGAAGTTAAAATTTATAATTCTTTACTATAACATTAGATACAGTAATTTTTATGATACAGTTTTTGCACAATCTGCCAACAAAATATACCAATGGCATTATTCCTGGATGCTCAGTTTGACTCTCAAAGCCCACATGTGTTAACACCTAATCGTTCATTTGTTACATTAATATCTGAAAGTTATATTTTCCACTATAAAATATTTGTTACTGTCCGAACCTAAGGAAAGTTATCCTAACCTCAAAATATGTCATTTCTATTTGAATCCAATTGATAAATTATTCACATTTTTCCTATAAACTAACAGCTCGAGTTCATTGAGTTGTCTTGAGGATGATTAATTGAAATTAATGAAAAAATAATGACCAAATATCTGAGGTCACCACTTAAGTAAACAGGAGCCAACCTATTCCATGATCATAAATTAATGTTAGTAGTAGCCAATCTATTTCTTGATCATTAATAGCAAGTTCAATGTTTTCAGATCCAGAAATCGGAAAAATGATGTGCAATATATGTGGGAAGAAAGTGAGAGATTTAAAAAAACATATGCATAGTCACACAGGAGAAAGACCCCACATTTGCAACTTTTGCCAAAAAGGTTTCACAAGTCCATATGCTTTAAAAGTGCATACACGACAACATACTAATGAAAGGCCATACGTTTGCAATATTTGTTCTTCTGCTTACCCACAAAAAGTATCTCTTGTCTCCCATTTGAAATCCAAGCATGGGATCAAGTATGAAAATCCCGAGTCTACCTGAAGATTGTTAAATTTGTTATTTTTCAATGTTATATCTTGATTTATAGATTTCATTCCCCAAACATGCTCCTTTGGGCCTTGCAAAAATAAATCAGTAATATTTGTTCTATGATTCAATATTGTTTTTTGTAACATGTGTTCAAAAAATTCACTATACTATGGAATTTTGAAGGTTCATATTATGTGATGGAATGTAACGCTCAATTTCTGCTAGAACAGAATCTTTGAAATGTCAAGCATGTGTTTCAGATTTTGCATGAATCTATTTTTTCCTAGAATTTTCATATTGAAAATTATGCTAGAAATTTAACTTCAAATAATGTGGTGGTACAAGCTAAGTGCCACATTTAAACACAAAATATCAACCTTGAAGATTGCATAGCCTACGTGACAAAGAATTTTTTTGAACGCTGGTTAGTTATACAAAGATTGAGTATTAATTATAATACAGTTTTTTTTTTACATTTGATGCCATTGGAACATTTTAATTATTGATGTGTACATATCCATAGAGCAAATACAGTATTTTTCCATTCTTATTACTTGCTTACTATAACTTTTCATTTTTTATAAGGAATTTTATATTGAGTTAAAGTGCATATTATCAATGTAATTTTTAATTCAGCAAATGTATTATGCTATTATTACTATAAGATTCTTTAAGTTTGAATGTTGACGATTTGTAAAGTTTTATTTAATAAGAATCAATAAATTAATTTTACTATATTGCTTAAATTTCTTCAGCCATAATGAAAAGGACCCTTAGTAATCTAAAAAGGTATTTATAATCTTAATTAACAATGTAGAAATAGAACAAGTCATTGAAAAATCAAGATTAAAAAAACAGTTCTGTATATTACTATGTCTCTATCATTTAAATTCTTTAGGCATTCGCAGATAATCCTTGAACATTTGTATTTGCCAAATAATCATTGTTTTCCATTGCTAGTTTTGCTTGTTGTTCCTCAACATCTTTGATCCTTTGATTAACTATTATACTCTGAGCTTCCATGAAAGTACCCATCAATCTGTGATTGAATTTAATGAATTTAGAAGAACAATCTTCTATACAGTCTATTTCGTTAGGATCTAACTTTCTAGAATTTATATTGTCTACACATTTACTGAAACAAGTTTCTGTCATCTGATTGTATAGTTGGAGGAAGTCTTTGAACTAAAATGAAAAAAACTTAATGTTTCAAGTATGATGAATTCATAAAAAATATTATCTACGTTTCGAATATTGGCTTGTATATCCATATCGAATTCAACACAATCTGTTCTTTTTGTTTACAATTTATTACAAGCAAACTTCTTGGAGGTTAAATCAAAGAGGTTAAATCACAGAATATAAAAGTTTCTTAAAAACTTTAAATTGAATTCTTTGTTTTAATCTATGGATTGTTTAATTGGCATTTGTCAATTGTCAAACAAAATTGAATTGACATTGGAATTCGTCATTTTGCTTTTCCAATCGAAGACGCATCAACGTTGTTATATCCAAGTCCGGGAAAATTTATAGGAAATTATGCATTGCTTGTGTTTTTTCTAATCGTATATTTTGCCTGCATAGATTTCTTTCACGTTCGATTATTTAGTTGGAAATTTTGCTAGGTGGCTGCTATCACTTATCTATTAGGTTCTAATTATTGTCCAAACTGAATATCCGAACAATGCGGGACGATAGGGAAAATTCAGCATCGCCTGTTCCGAGGAAAAGCAGAAGCACCTCCAGAAGCAGCATTGGAAGTGCTAAAAGTGGCGCTAGTCGATCAAGTTTTTCAAAATCCCGTTCAAGATCCAGATCGAGAAGTAGTGAAGCGGACGGGTATAGGTTACACATTGCAGATATTGGAGAAGAAGTTCGAAAATCTGACTTGGAGAAGGTTTTTAGTCCTTACGGAGGTCTCAAAGAGGTATGGATGACAAACAGTACTCCATGTTTCGGTTTCGCTGTCTTCAAAGATAGAAAAAGTGCCAGTGCTGCTCTCAGAGCTACGGATGGAATGTGAGTAGTTTTAAAAAAGTAACTATAAAACTTATCCATTATTAATTTGAACCTTCTAGGGAAGTAGCAGGGTGCCGAATTCGTGTCACACATGCTCGACCACGAACCAGAGGTTCGGGTAGGAGATTCTTCAATACCAATATGAGGTGTTATCAGTGTGGATATTCTGGTCATTTCTATAGAGATTGTCCTGACATGAATGGAGGTGGAGGTGGAGGCAAAAGAGATGCAGGGTAAGTTAAAAATGTATTTTGAGCGTTGAAATTAATTTATTTTCTAACTCTCATTATTACATTATACTCTGAAGTGTTTATTGCATCAGTTGAAACTTTCGTCATAAGAAATATGATATTCACTCTATTTACTTTACTCCTCAGTACTTTTGCCAATATTCATAATCATAGTTTAAATAATTATCCATTATGGAAATATATGAAATGAACCCCCAATAAAAAACCATTCATAAATAATTGATAATTTTTGAATAGTAATCATATTCATATTATTTTGTTAAATCCACCCAAGAAATAAACAACTAGGGCTTCTATAATGGGATTGCCTTCTTTACTTATGTAATTGAGGTCACAAGCACTTTGCTAGTTGTTTCTATTGATTTTTTCCTTAGCAAAGCCATTGCTAGCTCTATTAATATGATAAGGAAATTCAGATAAGATGAGATAACAAAGTCTATTATTCTCTTTCCAGGAAATATTGTAGCCTTGAAATTAAAGTATTCTAATATTTTTTTCCTTTAATTATCAACCAGTAAGGTATTGTTCATTTTGAAAAATATTAGAAATCTTAGTTGCCAGTATTTGTTAAAAGTGAACTATCACATTATCATGCCGAGATTATAATAAGGGAAAATATTTTTTCAATTTACTAATCTGAAAATCACTGCACAAAATTTCAGTACCTAGTGTTTGAAAGATTTTTTCATCAATGATTCCACTTGTTCATTATTGAAAATTTTGCAATGCAAAAAAAGTCAATCTTTCAATATACATTATAGTCAAAAAGCCATTTAATTCCTTACGAATGCCATATATTCTACTGCTTTTTCATGATAATTTAGCTTTCAAGATTTAATCTTTGCAGAATTTCAAACGTGCGTTCAAAAAAATTCGTCATCAAGTACGCTGAAGATGTTTAATGATGCTTAGTTTCTACCACAACATTTTGCGGTTATTTTTAAATTTATCGAAACTTTGAATCACGCTTTTTGAATATTGCGAAAATCCACTGAGAATTTTTCTTGGAAAATTTTCATATTGAAAATTACGTTATAAATTTTATGTTACATATTTTCGCTCGGCGAAAAATGTAGTGGTTTAAGCTAAGCGGAGTACTGAGGCACGGGACATAAACATTCAAGATTCTGTAGCCTACTTGACGACGCACGTTACAACCTAAATTATACCTTTCCATCAAGAGGTACCTACAGAAGGTAGGTATATGAAGTCTGAATGAAGTGGGGTTGATGCTGAATATTTTATTGATTAATATCACAGTTAATTTGGATACCATTAATCTTCTGGCGTAAAGTTAAGAATAAAAAACCTCCTTCATATTATGTGGAAAGTAACACAAAAAAAAAACAAAGTTGGGATTATTGATGAAATTAATCATTATTTAGTTTTTAGTCCAATATTTTTAGCGATGGATATATTGATTTTTCCATCATAAAAAGATTGAACCATGTATACTTGGAGTACAACTCATGAAGACATCCACAAGGCTTAGTGAAATCAAGTAGTTTTTGTTCCCAAAAAATACAATGATGATAATATTCTTCTTGATCTATTACAGTGCAGAAATTGGTTTAGAATTTGCAAATAGAATTGAAGGCTAAATATTGAGTAAATTACGCATAATGAAATACAGTAATGTTCGCTTATAATGGCTACGTTTTTAGCGAAGTTTCGCTCATAACGAACCAATTTTCAGGGAATAAAAATAATTAATTTCTGTTGGTATTATCATTTATTGCGAACCGTTTTTAACGGATTGTTGGCGTTCGTTATAAGCGAACATTACTGTGTATTGTTTTAGTCATGCTACACTATTACATAATTATGCTTTGAAATTTTCTGTGCTTTTACTGTCTGGAAAAGAAAAACTAACGCAGTATCTACATATATGAATTCATTATTATTTTAGGAAGTTTTTCAAAATATTAAAAAACCAACAGATCAATTATAAGTGTATCTTATTTTGATGTTTTCATGGTATTGAAACATTAAGTAAATGCTTTCTGCCCTGAATTATTTTCTTTCAATATTAAGGCTTATTTTAGTTTGAGGTTTCTTTTTCTCATGTTCTTACAGTTTGATGTCTGCATGTTTTTACACTTTGGTTTCCCTATCTTTTCCTAAAGCTAAAGCTATTGGTTGTACTTGAATTTTTGGCTTCTGGCAAATCGAGTTGTGTTAGCAAGCATGTCGATTTAAATTTATTCTGGGAGGATTCTGCATCTCTTCATAAACTTTTTAGGGTTTTCACTCCCAATATCTGAAACAAAATCAATTAAAAATGAAATCAACGATTTGCTCCTGCGTAAATTCTTGCAGAGATTGGGAGTGAAAACCTTAGCAAGCATGGTTATAATTTGTGATAGATTGTGTATTTTTCTAATTTAGTCATAATTTTTTTATCACCAGCATATTGCAGGACATTGGTCTTGCTTAAATAAATCTGAAATTCGGATTGCATTCTATCAATATTGGAGTTGTAATCTTGAATGGTAGTTTCGGCAATTGGCAGATTAAATGAACTGTAAATAATTGGAGATTGATTTCACTTATGGATAGTACAGAGGTCATCAGATAGGTTTTGCAATGCAGCTTTATTTATTGCAATCTTTCAAAATAATCACTGCATTAGCTCATATACTTATTCATGCATATAAACCGATCCCTAAAAGAACAGCTGTAAGTGCGTGAAGCCCTAGAAATTCGGTTTGGTGCATCAGGGGTGAGGGGAAGGAAACCCGGAGCTTGGCGTTCCGCATACTGGAAAGGTGCGCCCTAGCCAATGACTGGAAAGGACATATGGTATTCGTCAATTTTTGAGTAAACCGTCGTTAGGTACGCTTGAACTTCCTCTTCAAAGTTGTTTTCAACTTTTCCTCACGCAGGCAGACCAAAGTCGCAGCATAATATTATAACTTGAAAAAACAAAAAAAAAACACGACTTGGGAGTCGTGTCAGAATAACACTGCGCCATCAGTACAAGCGCTGACTACCGAGTGAACAAAAGCCTTCAATTCCACTTGCAAATTTCGCAAAAATATGGTGAATTTCTGCATTGTGATAGAGCGTGTAACTAATTTTCTGCCATGGTTTTATGGATTTCGTCGTAAACGAACAACCGCAGACCCACTTAGATATTGTAAGTCCCTAATAATTGCATTAGATGTCGCTGAGGCCACCAGGTGTGGTATGCTCATTAAACTTCCATCCTATGGATCCCCCCCCCCCCCCCCCCGGACTCTGCAAGCATCAAAACTATCAAAACTGCAAATTCAACGGTTGTGAACAGTACAGAGCAAGCGCAATTCCATTTTAGGGTAGCGAAAATCCATTTGCGCTTGCTCTGTACAGTTCACAACCGTTCCAAATCACTCTACGAGCAAGTCTATTAATAAATTTCCTCTCTCTACACTTCATTGATCTTTGGCACTCGACGTATTTAGGTTTTACCTTAGTGGATCGTTTTCATAATAGAAAAACTACTTGATTTCAGTCACAGTCGTAACTCAATTGTTATAATTGGTATAATGCCAAAAGGCCATCTTAGGCTATGGCCTAGGACTCAAACCTGGATGATGAAAATATAACGCTAGTTTATAGAGAGCTACTTTGAATTCTGACATGAATAATTTTTGCCCTGATTCCTGGAGTCCTCAATGAATGATTGTGATATGTGATATTAATAAAAAAATGATTATTTCTTTTGACATAAGTCTTCTCCTGATATCGCACATGAGATAAGTGTTCGTGCTAGATTAATCATAATTTAATCATGCTGTTTATTTTTTGTTAGCAAAACCATCACAGAAACTCAAAAAAAAAATGAAACTGCTACAGAAACAAAAAAATCTAGACTCTGGAATTGTGAGCTCTGCATTTTTACTTTGTATTCTTGACAAGCACCGAAAGTACCTCTTGAGCTAATTGTTGTTTGTGGTTTGTCAGGCACATGGTATTTAATTGTATGGTTTGGTTATGCAAATTATATGGACTTGTAGATGATGGGGTCCATGTAAAATGTCACTGGGTTTGGATACATAAATTTATGGCCATGTTACTTGGTGCGATTGGTTAGACCAGGCTCATGTTAGCTGCATCTTTTTAGTTACGACCGTGAACGTGGCAGGAGGGGTCGCAGGGATCGCAGAGATAGGGACGATTACCGTCACGACGGTAGGAGGAGCCAAAGGCGATCTTCCAGGAGGTACGAGGAGTACCGTCCATCGAGGACCGGTAGGAAGCATCGTTATTGACCGGGCACGCTAAGTTGATTATGGTAAATAGGGGATGCTATCGATAAAAAACGACGATTTATTTTGTACAAAAGGACTTTTGAATTTGATGATTTTTTAGTTGTTGATGTGATGAACAATTTATTAGGTTAGATGATAATCTAAATGAACTTGTGATCGGAAATCCTCTATATGTATTTTTACTTCCCTTTTTTTTGGCAGAGACACGATGCTTTGATTGATACTTACATTATTGCAATATTTTTGGATATAAACGATGCTGAATGTTTTATCTCATGATTTGACGATGCAATTATTTATTTGGTATGTAGGTGTTGCCGAGTCTGACAAAAATGCTCTCAATGAAAAATCTGTTGGAATAAGTATCCTTTTCTTTCAACGAATTTCATTGGAAAAAAACGAACGCAATTTCCACAGAAATTTAGTGTTGATTGAATGTTGATTTCGATTTGTGGGGTGATTTTCTGGCAGTAGTATTTTCAATAATGTGTATGTCTTAACCTCTTAAAAAGATAGTAACATGAACTTCTCATTTTTCTGTTCATATAAATATGAAACCGTGCTGGTAATAATTTTTTGTAATTATTACCAACCAGAAAAAACAAGTTATGAAATGTGACTACAGAAATATGCCAAAGAATCGCCCTTTGAAATGACAGACCAGTAACTTGCCTTCTACCTGAAATGAACGGAATTTTTAACTTATATACTCATTGAAATGATATCTCTGAATCGTTGTAGAAATGATTAATAATTCTGATCTTGAATGAAAGATCTGAAGAGAAAATGTTATGCAACATTATGTAAATATCAAGCGAGTTTGCGATAATGGCTGAAACAATTGAGAGAATGATAATGAAATTTACTTTCGTTATCTAACACGAAATTTTTCAGTGAAACTTATCACATGACTAAAGCAGAAAATTTATCTTTTTTTCCAAGGGAATGCAGGTTGATTGGGGATAATAAAATTTTTCGTTATTTGTTATTTTTTAGATAAGTTGATTTTATTTGATTACTCTTTTGATTTTGTTCCTGGAAATCCCTTGGTTGGTATAATCGATGATCGTTTCCCCGGTTTCTCCAAGTTGCAATATGATAATTAGTCAGTATCTTATTTTTAGAGTAGTTTGACGTCTTGAAAAACACATTAATGTTTCATGATGATAGAACATATACCAATAATATAAGAAATATGAGTTTTTACGTCATAGCATCCCCTGAAATTTTATCTGTAAACAACTCTTGGTACAAAAAAGGAGTTTTTCTGAGCAATTTTCTGAAAACTTCAATATTTCTCCTAGATTTTATGAATTTATTCCAAATAGTTTGTATTCTGAATAATTTTGAAGAGTTGTATTAGTGTGTGTATATTCTTATTGGATATGGGTGTATTTTCATAATGAATTTGCACTATTTAATAAACTTTTGGCGTTACTTTCAGGTGTTTTGTTTCTCCTCAAATTGAAAAATAGGTAAGAGGATTTCATACAGAAGGATATGAGATGAAAATTGTAACGGAACTGAAATTCTTTATTTGAATAAAATATTTATATATAAATAACAAAATTACATGAAAGTTAATAAAATAAATAAAAAAGATTAAAAACAGTACGAATATAAACATAGGCGTTTCTATTGTGGAAACTCCATTCAACATACGCGTTTCCACCATTCATACATTTCATTTCAATAATTCACATTCTATTGGCAAGCTTTATTTGTACAAATTGAATGCTATAGATTTTCTAGGAAAGTGTTCATTCTTGTTTATCTTCGAGATACTGGAACTTCCTCAAGCTTTCTCCAAACAACCTGAAATGTCCAGCAAATTAGGAAAAAAACTTTTTATATTATACAGAAGTTTCTGTCATATTATCATTATTGAAAAACATTCATGTCGAAATAAAATTAAGCGACAATGACTGATTACAATAAGTAAACTTCAGATTCCTCGAATAATAACAATTTTTCAATGATTATTTGTTAATGTAGGTATCTCAGGTTCTTAGTTCTCGAGATCCGACAGCGCCACGATCTACTCTACTACTCTCTTTTCTTTGTCTATTCTTATCAAATTGTACTCTGCAAATAGCTTGACGCCCCATTATCCCAATGTGCCCAGGGCCTCCTGTTAATAAAAAGGGCGATCCAAATTGGCCTTAAAGTTTCAAGCACGCGTTGTGCGAATATTGTGAGTTTGCGTTTTTGAAGTTGGTTACGAAACATGGCAAATTCATCATTGAGTCTTTTAAAGACTCTGAGTAACGAACTATAGATCTGCATCTAAAGGAGAATCGACAATTGCTACGATTCAAGAGAGAATAAGAAATAATGGCTTAAATAGGAATTTATAAAAAAAAACGTCATGGTAAACTTCGCTACAAGCAATTTATCGTGTCAGGGCATTTGCTAGATTTCATATAAAACTTCCAAGCTTGTCATACTTTCTTATTAAAGCAAATAAAACGGAGTTGGTCGATATTTTGACTCATAAAGCAAATCCTGATGTTCAATTTGTATTAGGTACCCATCAAAAAAGTAACGTGGGTGGTAGAAAAATTTCGATCGTCAGATTTGATTCAGGTGTCATTATTTAGGCACTCCAAAACTTATCCGTATACTATGAATTGAACCATCAACTTACGTTACACATTTCCCTAACTAGTGCTTTTTCTCCGTCATCCATGTCCTGTCCAGCATTGTCCTGTACATCTCTGTTCTCATTTGGCATTCGTCCTTCTCTCTCTAGTTGTTCTCTAACCTCGAGAACCTGGAGAGCTCTGACGACAGCTTCAGGCCTTCCACTCAGTCCTCCAGCCCCAGACTCTTGGGGTACTGTTAAGGTAGGATCACCAGTAGAAGCGGCTATCTGGTTAATTTTCAAAGTTAAAGATCTTTTATCTTCTTCGAGTTCGTTAACTCTCTGCTCTAGACTACGGACATACTGCATTATCTGATCTGTAAAGTAGAGAAAGTATTACATGCTTTTGCTTTAAAATAAACCAGACTTTTAGCTCTAAGAAAATTAGTTCAGAAGTTGACATAAATGCCACTAATCCATTTGGTCATTTTCAAATAAAATAATGAGTTAAAAATAATTGAGCTGCATTACACATGAAGAAACTTTGGATATCATGCGTAGGTAGCTTTTTCAAAAACATTATGAGTTCGTCGATTATAATGTTTTTCGATTCAAAAGTGATGAAAGAGTTGAAAAAATATATAGACTTCGACCTAAAAACCATGAACTACTAATGTTGACATTTTAGAGCCCTTCAGTGAAATATCGAATTTTTCTTTTATACCTCAAATAATTCATGTCCATCCCTGAACCAGCGTTTACGATGAAACAAACATTAAAAGAAAAAACAATTTCTAGTTCCCTTTACACGACCCAAGTAAAAATACAAAAATAAAAAGATCTTGGACCATGAAAAAATAATTATGTGAACTTGCTTTAGGGAATGTACACAAAGATGCGAATTTAAATCTAAAGTAACATTAATTAAAGTAAATTATGTGGAACTCGAATAGCTACAACTTTATAGTTGTGAAGAAGATTAGGATATGTTTTTTATAGTGAAGGAAATTTTTGTTTGAATTTGAACATGTTTTAGCGACTGTTCAAGCTGTTCTACAACGATGTGCTTGCAGTGTGGTCCACTCAATTCCTTGTAGAATAATTTTAATCCGACTCTCAATTTTTTGAGCAAAATACTTAATCGACTCTTGCATTAGATTGAGTTGAGAGTTATATTTACGCGATAGATTTTTTCGCTGCGTTATATCACTTAAGTGCCCGTATTAAATTGTTGTAGGGGCTGCAGTCCCACAGCCCCCCCTCCCACTAGCTGCGCCAGTTGTAAACTGTGTTATTGTTTTAATTAAAAAAAAAAAATACCAAGAAGATCAGATAGTCTCAAGATCAGCCATTCTTTTGCTCTTGTACTCTGAACCAGAGACAAACTGTCTCTGAACCTTTTATCACTCTTTCCTACAATGGATCATATTGTTGTCTGCAGACTTTAGTGCACAATCGATTCATTCTTCGAGAAATACAGTTTCCTTTCCAGTTTCAAAAGATGACTGAATTCAACGTGCATTCACGTTCGTTCAAAGGATAGGAAGAATTTCAACGCTTTATTATGATTATGAGATGAATGCTCTAGCTCTCTGACTTCCGCCGTTGCTCTTAATTCAGAGAAATATACAGAAAGATGCATAATCACGTTTTTTTTGTTGGATTTGAATATATAAGGCATATCGAATGGTGTTTCATAATAGAAGATAGCATTTCTCAACTAAAAATCGACTGTCTTCATATAACAATGCTATAAAATAAAAAATTCATTCAGGGTAACTGAAAAAATGCAGTTGGATTTGTCGGGGGACACTTTTAAGTGAGGGAGTTTGATTCGCTGATGTGTAACTTATCATCGGAACACATATGGAAACCTGAAGAGCAGCTATGAAAATAATTGACCTATTGTCTTTTTTACATTCGTAATTGAATCTTGATGATTTCAGCTAGCATATGATTGGAGCTATTGCACCATAACAAAAACGAAGGAACTGTTTTCACGGTAAAAAATTAAAGAAAAATATTTTCAATTTGTGATTGTCTTATCGCATCAATTGCTATTGATGAAATTGAGATGAAACAGTATCTCCAACTCAAATATATTGAGGAGAACTTTCTCTTTATCTCATACCAATCGTCATTCAATATATTCGAAGTGTAATAAACTTTCTACAACTTTTGAATATTCATTCCCCCGTGTTTTGAATTTTTAATTTGTAGTGTGTTTAATTTAAAATTTATTATAATAGCGCATGCTGGTTTGATGAATTAATTTCTGATTTCTTTCGAATGAAAGAATTGGACCTCTATTGAAATTTCGATCTGGTTTTCCTTAGGATAATAAGCTCTCGACACTCAATGATCTATCACAAAAACTACACTCATTGTTAAAAGTGTATGATATAAGTACCTAATCATCTTCAAATTGAGTTTTTGGCAATATATAATCACTATTACTATCTCCACAGCATGATATGGCAATTAATATGAACGATTTATCTTGAATTATTTTCTGATCAATTAAAAATGTAATTTCATAGTTCTGAAAAAGGCGTATTCGAGAATTAACTTTACGAAACCAATTTTCTACTGGTACCATGCATCAAATCCAATGGTTTTGAGAAGAAGAAAGACCTGCCACTGTATGTGTACACGTATTCTGCACAAGAATTAATTATTACAGAAATCTTGAAAATATTCCAAATCTAACCATCTCAAATTATAATTTGAAGAAAAAAGGAGGAACCCTCTGACGTGAAGTCAGGAGCTTTTGCTCGCTTTTTGGCTCCCAAAAATTGCTTTCCCAATATTTTCGATAAAACGGATAACATGGTTGTAAACAAAAATTTTGAAGTTTTTTGCCAAATTTTAGCGTCATATAGCGAATGGTTGTTGAGATACCTATACCCTTTTTTTATCTACTCAAATCTCGCTACTCAACATAACTAGTTGATGAGTTTCAATTGAATTGAATGGGTTTTTTTTTTGGATAGCTAGGTAATTAAAAAAATCAGATGCCAACAACTCGGGAACCACCGAGCGAATTTTGTCCAATGAACGAATTCATCTGGCGCATTCGTCAATCAACTTGACAACCTACCTTGAAAATTTCAATTCTAAAAACACTTTTCCTCTGGCAATTAGATTACGCTAGAATGACTTATCAATGGGTCAACCAATCGTTTTTGATTCATGGTCATGAAACTGTTTCATGAAAGGAAAACAATATAAACCAATGTAGGCACACAATTTTAAGTATTTTTGAATTCTTTACAACACTACCCATCATAAAAAGTGTGAATAGTAGGAGGTTTCCGATGGATATAAACTTTATGTGAACTTAAAACAGATTAGGTGTACCTACTATTTTCACAAAATGAGTTTTTAAACCACGACACGTGTTTCCTATCACGAAAGCATCTTCAGGTGATTGATGTGGCCCATAGACTAATAAAGTTTTCCTTTATTAGTCTATGATGTGGCCTAAATGTATGTCATTGTTTCATAATAAAGGAACGTTTAGGTAATATAATAATTATTCTAGTGACGAATTCGGAAATAAGTCACAAATCTCACAAATATAAAGGTTACACTAGGACATATAAATTTTTTTTATGTAGGATTTTAATTGAGCCGAGCTATAAGCTATTAAACTCTCGCATGGACTGACTTTCCATTATTAACATTTTCAGAAAGCTCAATGAACCACAGGACCAATATGGACAATAAAATGCCTGATTCTTCCGGTGGTAACTTTCACATGGTTGCAATAATAAAATTCCTGTATCAACAAAAGACACATCGAATCTCAACTTTCTCGTCTTTACGGAGAACTCGAATGAGATAACACGATGTATCTGACCTAGACTTTGAATGCGTTTACACTTGCTACCGGGCGATTTAATTCTTGGGAACGTTGAAAAAGCATTGTAGCGTAAACGTTCCCAAGCTCATTAATATGTTTCGCGATGTAAGAAAATGGTAATAAGAATGGGCGATACAGGGAAGAAGCTTGAGAGACCAATTTAAGAGTCCATTCACTCGTAGTAAATACGACCAATTTCCCCTGCTTCAATCTCAACGGAAACAACCGATTGAGAAATATTCAACAGAATATTTTAAAATTCATTGGGATGTACAGGGTGTCTCAAATTCGATGCTCACTGAAAACATCTCGAGAACTATAAGACTTAGAACTCCTTTAGGATCCCGGTTCTCTGTTTTCGAAATAATAAGACATCAAAAAGCAGATCATACATATCTTGATTCGTTCTGGAGTTACAAGGCGTTTCTGAAAAATGAAATATTTCGCTATATCTTGGTAGTATATGAGTGATGCTCATAACAGATAATTGAAATTAATGACCATTTCCGAGATATAGAGGAAATTTTGTGTTTTTAAATGGGACACTCTATACAGGGTGAGTCTTTGACACGTACAAATATCTTAACAGTAGATGAGGTCAAAAGAATCATTTTTTTCCGCTACCATTTTTTCCGATTCGGCCCTGATAAAAAGATATAGCCATTTTAAGTTTTCATAATGAGCTGTGCCACCCCTGGAAAAATAAAATTACCTTAAGAATAACTAGCTAGAGTAACTAGCTATTTAGCTAGTTTCAGATTTCTGTGACACATCTGTGGATCCTTTAAAAAGAGTTGCATTTCATCAAAGTACCGAATTTCACAGATATTTTATTTTTAACATCAAATTACTGGAAAACGGCGGATTATAAGAGAAAATATGAAGAATACTTTCATTTCACAAAACGCTCAAATATTTATTAGATAGTGTCCAATTTAGTTTCAACAGTTGGGTTCTTTGAATTTTTGGTATTTTTATGGTTACGTAATGGTCATATTAGGAAAACTGGAAGACGTAGGTGATATTTTGTGTTCCGAATAGATTAATCGAAATAAATGAGAAATTATATTCTGAAATTCATTTCATTCGATCAAACCATTTGTTAGACTATAAATAATTTTTTTATGGTTTTTCTACAGCCTGTATCTCAAATCGTGCCGATTCGGAAAAATTTATAAAAGAAAAAAGCGTTTCTTTTGACCTCAAGAATCTACTGTTGCATTCCGTCACCGGTTCTTCAAAAATGTCATCCGTTTCAAGTACTTATTTAGTTTTTCCACTTCATTCTTAAAATGAAACACCTTATAATACAAATATTTTTCAATTATTTAGAGATTTAAATCTTTTTGTATCTATTGAATAATAGTACCTACATAATAATTAACCCATCTGCTTCAATAAAGATAATATCATATAAGGAGACATTGTAGAAGAATATACAAATATTGAATCGAAACTCAATCTGATTTCTGATATTCAATTATTTCGAAAAAAGAGATCAGGGGTCCTTGACGATTTTTTCTCCAAGTTTCATAGTTCTCGAGATCCTCTCTGTGAGCATCGAATCTGGGACACCCTGATCCTACTAATACAAAGTGAGAAAAGTAAGTAACAACAATCATATATTCGGTACCTATTTAATATTTTGCAGAAAAATGCACGCACAGGTTCATTTTATTTTAAAGTACGCAACTATTTATGTAGATATAATTGTCATATAGCCTCAACGAGGGAAGGAGGGTATTTTTTTTTATTTTCAGGGCAACCGTAACGTTTTGTTTCAGAAATGATATCGAAAATATATCTTTTTCGTAGAATCATTGACCTCAAAATACAGGCTGTTTCACAATTAACTACAAATATTTTAGGGGTATATTCCCTGAATATAATTAATATAATAATAAGGCGAATAGTTACGTTCTTCATTTGTTAATAGTAGCCTTTCGTTCAGTAGCGATGTTCCTGAAATTGGTGAGAGATACGGAAAACGGGTAAGGGTAAAAAAAGTTTGCAAGCAAAATAAGGAATTCATTTTAAGGTTTGGAATATACCAGTAGCCAACCTGGGAGGGTAAATGGATAACGACCCGCCATGCACATCTTGTAAAGGGTGAATAAAAAACTCTTCAAATGTACATAAAAAGTTGGGTGAAAAAAAAATGAAATTGATATGTACGAACAGTGTGCAACATTTTCTGAAAATTCACAGGGTGTTCTAGAATTAATGGATAAGCCTGAAACAACTCATAGTGGAAGTTTAGACGCTCTGTATGAAACACAAAAAATATTTTAATTCTAGAAATTCATTTTTTCATCGAAATAAAGAGTTCTGTCACATGCCGTGTGCGTTTCTATAGACCACGCTAGTAAATAAATGAAATTTTTTTTATGTACACGATTTATTCCACTCGTTCTTTCATGAACACGAATTCTTGCTGAATAAGCAAATACCTTTTCATTATTTGGAGCTTATTCCATTTATATTAACAATGTGCTATAAATGAATGAGTCATGAGTAATATTTGCCTACTTAGTTTATTACGTATAGGTACTTACAAATGAAATAAGCACAATATGCTTCATTAACAAGAATTATTCTGCGCACAAAAAATTAGCTTCACGCATAAATCAATTACATACATAGTAGTTTATTCGTTGTATTGAAATTCCATCTTAAATAAAGGAATTATCAAGTTTTGCCACCGGCGAACACGGCCGTACCCGTTGGAGGGTCAAAGGGGTTGAAATTTTTTTTTTATAGAATAACTTGTATAGATATTAATTATTTTGATCGTCGACTCAATTTGAAACATTTTTATTTTCCATATGTTATACCTACATTCATTAGCTTCCTAGATATCATAATATTTTGATCAGTTAATAAACACAATAAAGTTTAAGAAACAACTTAATAAGTTAACTTCAAAGAAAATCATTTAAGAAATTATGGCAAAATAGCTTTATTTTCCATCCAGTGTCGAAAATTTGCCAAATGACAACGATGCGAGTTATAGCAAAAATGTCTTTCGGTACCTATTTGAAAGCATTCTTGCCGAGATTCTTGCACTTTTGAAACGCCGATTTCTAGAAAAATAATGGATTTAGGTACAACATAGGGTTGATAAAACATGTTTCGAATTGGGGCGACAATCAAAATAAATACAGGATGTTCCATTTAAGAAATATAAGTGTCATTCTGCGTAACTTTGTGGGCGATCCTGTGTATTTCAATTTATCACAGATTTGTAGAATTTTAACAGCCCTACAACTTTTATATGATACTTTTTTGATCATTCCTGTATATTTTGAAACAATCAACCGTTCGGTAATTTCTTCCTAACCCTGTGCAATTTTAACTTTTATTAGTTCGAATATGTGTTACGATCAGGTAAAGAAAATTATGAACAAAATTCCAATGTCCAGCCTCCACATTCCAAGATCTCACGTATCATTTCAGTGAACATAAATACGGTTATGATTTTTATCGATTTTTGATATAAAAGGGGTTGTGCTAATCGCAATTTATTAAGATCACACTATAAATCCGGGCCAATTTTGAGCTAATCTAATGACCTGGTGAAAATTTTTTTGCTATCCATTTGTTGGAGAATAAATAGCAGGTAGTTTGACGTTGAAACTAAAAATATTTTAGGGATAAAGTTCAACGTCCAAAACCCCCAATGCGAATTTTCAGCACAAAATTGTGATTATTTTTCCATAGATCATCGCAGTGAAACATTCTGTATATGAAAAGTATAATTAATTCGCGTAGGTATACTTAATCTAATAGTCTTATGTTCTCTCAGTCTCTCACTGATAAAAATTTGTACACTAAATTGCCTCTTCGTGAAAAAAATTCCTCAGTTCCCTAAAATTTCCCATATTTTCCTAATATTGCCCCACTCTAATTTCCCCTAATTTTCTCTCATTGCCCCTAATTTATCTTCAAAATATTTCATCAGAACAGTCTTCAATAATAATCATTCAAAATACAAATAGCAGTCACCTTGGCAGTCAGTGGTCAACAATGTTAATCTTCATAAAAACTTATTTTTAAATGTACGCTCAAGGAACTCAAACTATTATTTTTCCATCAAGTAGTTTGGGTAAATAACCATGAAAAGTAGAGATGAACTCTATAATATCCATTGAACCACTATACATTGATCATCATGGACAAAAAAATGTGAGAATTAGGTACATATTTCTAGACATGATGAATTATGTTGAAACTAAGCTGTGTGAAATCGAAAATAACTAATAAAAAGACTTGTATAAGTATGAAGGATTCAGTTAACTGTAATTGACTATTTTTCACAATAGAATTATGGAAAAAATTACCGTTAAAGGTGCTCCGTTGACGAGCCAGGTTTTCATGCAGGATCCTCTCTCTACTGGCCGATCTGCGGGGTTGGTTATTTCCAGGAAATTGCTGAGGAAGACCTGGTTCGTCTGCATTTGTACTCGAGCTAGAACCGTCACCATCATCTCTAAGATTTCCTGCCGGTGCACTTCCACAAGAAGGACATATGGAATGATTACCTCTCTCTTCGTCCAAATAGAGGCACAGCTCTTTAAGCTCCAAATTGTCTTTGATGAGTTCTTGCTGTTTGTTGTCCAACTCCCTCAGTTTGCTTTGATACGCTGATACTTCTTGCCTCATGACACTGGCGGTGTATCTACCAAAACGTTGCCATTCCCTCGCCAGCTTCCTTCCTTTTTGGCGATCATCGTCCAGAAAACAACAAAGGTCACGAAGTTCTTGATTGTCATCCGCCAGTCTCTGATTTGCCTCCTTCAAAGACCTAAGCTCCGAAAGGATATTCTGGATGTGTTGTTGGTTGTTAGATATTATCCTGTTGTCTTCAGGTTTTCTTACAAATTTTAACATATCTGTTCTCAGGAGCTCGTCCTCGTATCTATACGGTTGTCTGTGGTGTTGTTGATGCAATAACCTGGGATCACCGTGAGGCACTTGTGGAATTCCAGGTTCATCCAAAGGTATAGGTCTGAGTTCTTGGTGTATTTGAGCTTGGGTAGTACCTATATTTTGGTGTCTTATATCCTCTGGTCTATGCTGAGGAGGATAGGAAGGGTACGAGAGTTTTGTATTGTTAGGATAGTATTTACCTTGATCCGTCACTTGTACTTGGAAGGTAGCAGTTTTTTCCGAAGTTTTCATAGGATAACTTTTGACATCTTTCAACGGGGGATGTTTCAAAATACCCTGGCTGTTGGGAGGTAACGGGGGATGCTGATATTTGGGAGGTAAAGAATTTCCGGAAGCTTCGTTCGCTGGTTTTATAAACGGCTGTTTTTTACTTGACATGTTAATCACAGATCAAAACTTCGCTTAGAACGGTACCATTTTGTCACTTCAACCTCAACATGTTCACTGTCTTTTTGTGTACGACTTAATTTGACTTTAAATTAAAGTGGGTCACGGAAGTAGTACACAGTTAAATCACATATTGAGCGTTTCACTGCCTGCCGAATTGTTTGTTTCGATCGAGAAAGCTGAGGCCACTGCGGCGATCCACACTCGACACTCACCTTTTTGGCACTTTCTTAAAAGTGTACCTTCGGGTTTGTTTTGTGCACTTTCCCGCTGTTTTTGCGAATTGACTTAAGGGCTTGTGTTGCACGACGGTAAGGCAACATGGCCGCGTTGTTACTTAGAACGTCAGCAGGTAGACTGGTTTGAGAGCTTAAGCGAGGCTACGAGTAAGTGAAAGGTTATTTCCACTCATCTAGTTGGTCACCTATTCCTATTCAGTTTGGGTAACAACGCTCTCTCTGAAGAAGTCGCTGTATCAAATGTATAATGACATAATTTTTTTTTATTTCACTTGTAATCTGCCATGCTTAGAGAAATGTCGAGTATGTCGACAGCTCTAAAAAAACGAATAGTCAGGTGCAACAATAGAGGAGTATCGCAATAAGACATTTCAAAGGTTTCTATTGATTGGGGGAGGTAATCATTAGGGTTGAATTTTTACATTCACATATTAGAGGGAAAAAGCACTGTGTACCTAAGCAAATTAGCCCAGGGTAAAATCTATTTGAAAACGTGAAAAATGATTTTTACGATTTCTGACTAAACTAAATCTCGAATCGACAGGATGAGAGTTGTGAATATTGCAACATCTAAATACAACTTTTTATTTACCAATTTTCAATATAACCTCAAATTCATGGTGAAGAAATGTTAAAACCGATTATTCGTTTTTGATAAGAAAGTAGATAGATTTCCAGTTGCTAAATGAGCAGTAATTTTTTTGAAGCGAAATATGTATTTTTCAATTTTTTTATGAATTAAAATGAAAAAAGCCAAATTTTCAAAACAAAAATTTGGTTACCGAATTTCCAACTTCAACAGTTCTCATTTTCTTCCTTGAAACCTCAACTTAACGATTAAATCAAAAATAAATTTTTAGTTCAAATATTGTTCAAAACGAGAAAAACCAAGAAAATTTATTTTACTCGAAATAAATTTTTCTATTATTGCTTTACATTCTCATTTCTTGTGATATGTAGATATATGCTGCTTCTAATTGATGCAAAAGACATAGATGTATAATACTAACTGGTATTATAGATCCATGGCAAAAGAGGGTAGGTATTTCAAAGAATTACTTTGAGCATTTCGAGAATGTTTTTAAAAACACTGTTTGAACAACCGTACAACCGTATGTACATTAATTCAAAACATTCAGGAAATAACCGCATCATCTCGTGAGAATGTTTGAAAAAAATCTTTTCACATTTCTAATAAAATTATTCTATATTGAAATATCAATTATGTATAATATATATTTTCAAATAGATTAGTTGTCAATAGTAAATAAAAAATAAATTACATATATGTATTTATTATAGTTTGTATGTATTGTAATGAAAAATGAATGGATATTGTGGATTGACATAAATATTCCAAATTTTATTGCAAATTAAGACATCTTATTTTAACACATTCAAACATTTCGAATACTCTGATGGAACTATAGTTATAATTCGAGGATGTATTTTTTCAACTTCAACAAAAAATTTAAATGGCCTTTTCCTAGTAATAACAGCCGGACGGAAAGAGTTTACGGACGAAAATTCCAAAAATAGTCGACCTTTCGTAAAATGTTATTTTTTGTTGAGGTCAACGAAAAAATATTTGTTGGATTATTATTCCAATCTATATTATGAAAAATAAGAATTCATTTATATTTTTTAATGGACTTCATGTTGTAATAGCTCCTTTCCATATTTCTTTTCCCAATATTTTCTTTTTTATTTTCATTCGAATATGTGGCACGAACATATCATGCATTGAAAATAAATACAAACAAGGAGGAGCAACTTTTCTAACTAATTTACGCAAAATCTGATAGTTTCATCGGGGTTGACGAATTTTTTTGAAAGCATAATTTATAAACATTTCTGGAAGTTGAAAATTCAGGATAAAACATGAAAATATCAAATTTCCTTTAGAGAACCAATATTTCTTGTAACAATGTCAATACACATGAGTTCAGTAAAACTTATTCATTCAGTTGTGATATTATATTTTTTCTCTATGATGCTATCATGTTACAGGATGAAAACTCACTCATGATATAATTAAAACTGCTTATAATTAGGGCAAGGAGATATGAGAAAACAATAAGGCAATTCGTAAAAGTACAAAAGTAATCCATATTCCATTCTGTAACAGCCAACAAATTTGAAAGTTTTTCGGATTGTATTTTGATTGCTGATAGCTTGCATCGAAATATGCAGCAGTTTATTTATTTGTACCACATTTCAAATTACCCCGGCTTTCAATTTAGAATGTGAGCGTATTCATTTAATTGTTCTTTTGAAATCTAAACTGAGAAACTCAAATATCTCAAATATTTTGTGTGTGTCATTTGCTGGAACTTATTTGAAATGCCGAACTCGCAATAATTCAGTTCGCAATTTAGCAATAATCAGTGGACTTAAATCTTATGGTCCAAATGTCGCTCCTCCAAGATTCCTTTTCATTCACACACACAATCGGGGTAACATAGGTAGGTAAGAAATTCAAGGCATTTACGCAACTGAAAAAAGAGGATGTGGGAATTGGATTTTGAAGAGACCCAGAAAATCCCTCATAAATTCCTAATTTTCTAATCATGTTTGAAGATATTCAGGTCTTGAATTGTTTCGTTTCCAGATTTTAATCCTTAGAAAAAATGCCCGTGGATCTGCAATTAGTGAAATAAGACGTTTTTCAGAACCAGAACGAGTTTGACTCGTACAAATATTTCAACAGTAGATTCTTGAGGTCAAGAGAAATACATTTTTCCTATAACATTCTTTCCGATTGGGCCCTGATAAAAAAATAAAGTAACTTTTCATGATGATCTGTGCCACCCTTGGAAAAACAAAATTAATTTTAGGATAATTAGCCAAATCTGTGACACTACACATCTGTGGAACTTTTAAAAAGAGTTGTACCGAATTTTTCGAATTTCAGAGATATTATTTATTTATTAACATCAAAATACTCGAAAATGATACATTATACGAAAAAATATGAAGAATACTTTTATTAAAAACGTTCAAATAGTCATTAGATAGCGTCCATCTTAGTTTCAAGGGTTGGGTTCTTTGAATTTTTGTTATTTTTATGGTACGTAATTGCCATAATGAGAAAACAGGAAGACGTGTGTGATATCTTGTGTTCCGAAAAGATCAATCAAATAAATGAAAACCTTCATTCCGAAATTCATAGAGATAGAACTAAAAATAACATTTTTTATGGTTTTTCAACAATCTGTATCTTTTAAACCGTGCCGATTTGGAAAAAATGCTGAGGGAAAAAAAATGTTTCTTTTGACCTCAACAATCTATTGTTGAAATAATTTTACGAGTTAAAGACTCGCCATGTGTTTAATATTGTTATTACAAAATTATACAAATAACATTGTTATATTTTATTCGATGTTTTTTTCTAAATTTGTCATGTTCACATCAATAAATTTTTTCAGCCTTGATGAAGGCACTAAGGATGCCGAAACGTTGGTGATAATTTTCTCATAGAAAAAAGAATGAAGAAATTTGTCCGATTGGCTGATAAAGTTTTCAATTATTGAAATTTATATTCAAAGTTCATCTTTTTACTTTCATGAAAATGTCGAAATACATGCAGGATGAGCATATTCTACAGTTAAAATAGAAGTTCCATGAATGTCCACAGTTTTTTAATAATTCCATGACCACTGACCACCAAGGACAATTCAAAAGGATTTGAGAATACAGTAATTTCACTTCAGAGACGTGCAGACAGGACACTCGTTGAACACCAAATTTATCACTTTTTCTAATGTCTACCACATTTGGAGAAAGTGTAGATTTTTCTCCTACTACAAAAGGTTTTCGAGTAAAAAAGAGAAAAAGAAATTGAAGTGTACAGCAATGTAATATCACCACAATATTTATTTTGCACGACGCGTTCTAAAAAAAGGACCATCCACTTTCTTTACCAAATACAACAGAAACTTTGAAGAAAAATGGAAAAGAACAGGAACACTGGCGTTCTACATTAAAACTAAGAAAAATGGATATTTAGTGCTTTTTTATTTCAATAACTTTTATTATGAAATACTTGTATAACTTATTATTTTTTCATTTTAAAGTATGCATTTTTCAAGAATATTTTTGGGTACCATATAAATTGATTACAGTGGCAATCATTGCTGAGAATTTTGAAAACTAACAGACAATTAAGGAACAGCCTTCGACTTGTATTTAGTTTTTCACTCAGTTGGAAGTTAAGAAAATTTTAATCAAATGCTATTTCTGACTCGAACATCCCATTTTATTTCTATAAATGGATTAATCTATATCATGAGCATTTTCTCCTTTCAAATCACCGGAGGGTGATGATGTTTATTTGAACCTTTCAATTATTTACGCACTGCCTAATCAAATATTTTCTCAATTTTAACCTCCATTCCCTTGAAGACCTCATTTAAATTACTTTTTGATTCAGTAAATCACATTCGAGAAAATGAGTAGAAAGTAATGGCTTTTATTCTCGTCTTGAGAACCTTGGGAATTCGTCATGAGCCTACTTTTAAAATTCCTCCTAGGCACTCCTGTACAAAGAAATATTGCAAGTCTATACTCGTAAAAATCGCTATTTTTCATTCCATATTTTCACTGTGTCCTATACATTAACTTGCCTTGTCGTTTCTGATGAAGCATTATTGAGGAATGCCAGTGCATTTGTTCGCTGTTCCATTGTTTCATTACTCATTTGCAGTAATTGCTAAAGCAGCTAGAAATTATCAAGAATTTCAGGAAATAATTATATTCATTCCTGTGTTAATCTATTTTTAAATATTCCATATCATGAGAAACTATCATTTTAGTTGATGTACCGCATTGAAGAATTGATACATGCTCCCATTAACAAAGAATTCGATTCAATTAAAAAAAAATAACATTTAACGATCGCATTGTTTGAATAACGAACCTGTGGAATTGATATTATTGATACATACTCTTTTAGTAAACAGATTGTTCCTTGATATCAAATTTGTACGGAAGGGAATACTTACCTACTTATATCATTCAAATGAAAAAAAATTAATGAAATATTGAATTAATATAAAAGGTATCTCAGACTTAGTGGATGATTTTGAAACACCTCATAATGAAGAGCTACTTCGTGCTCTGAAAATAATACGAATAAATAATATATCAGAGTAAAAATGTCTTTTTTTCAAAACAATGCTTTTTACTACAACACGTTGCGTTTCTGTGTAGGCGGTTACAAATAAATCAAATGCATCGGTTTTCCGTTATGAAATATTCTTTATGGAATATGCAAAAAATGGATATATTCAAAAAATCGTACGATTAGCTATCATCATTTTTGCGGAAATAAATCCTAACTAACAAACTTTTTGATAAAATGTGATGAATAATTTATTTAAAGTTAGGGCATTCGTGATGGAAGAATAAAAATGTGAAATGAATCTGAGGAGCCAAGTCTGTGACAATATGCTGATTTATGCATATTTCAGAATGCTACAATGCAACATAATAATAATAACTTATGTAAAAGCAGTTATTGCTATTAGTACCTATTCAGATGCAAATTCGAACAAATCAGAAAATATTGATAATTGAAAGATTTTTTTCAATTTATGATAAGCGCTTCATAAAAAACGACAAAACGATAGCAGGTGTCCTGCGCAATATGCAGTGAATTCCGGGCATCCAAGTGGATGTCACCACAGACAAACAAATTTTTTAGTTTCCTATAGATTCCACCACAGACAAACAAATTTTTTAGTTTGCCTATAGATGCCACCGACCCAGATAAATGGATTTGATGCCAAAACTTGGATTTTCTAGTGGGGTGCCCAAAATTTGAGGTTGCTGATTAGATTTTCCTGCTTATGCCTGTTTGCACCGACATATATTATTTAAGCTTAACGTTGTTTGATGTTTCAGGAGATATTTCGGGTGGGGTCATAATTTTATATTTGAAATTCTGTAAGGTGTTTGTTGATATAAAATAAGTATATCTTTACTTTATAATTGAAATATAAGCTATATGTTTAAAATAAAAATACTTTGAAACTCATTCTTATTTGAAGAGTAAAATAAAACTATGTATTTTTCAATATTCGAAAAAATATTTTTCTCAATTTCTTGGAGAGCAACTCTTCTAGTAATAAATCTCGAAATTTCATCGACCTCGGTGCAACCGTTCGGTCTTGACGATTTATTAACTGACCCCATCTTTTTGGGAATTTTTCGAAGGTCAAATTTCGACACGCGTAACTCTCAGAAAAATCATTGTAGATCTCAATGTGATGCATATTCTATAAATCTCGAAAATTCATCGAGCTCGGTGTAAGCGTTCGGTCTTAGCGAATTTTTAAAATGACCCCCTATTTTTGGGAAATTTTCGGAGGACAATATGCGGCACGCGTATCTTCCAGAAAAATCATCGTAAATCGAAATCTTCTAAAGGTGACATAAAATAAATAGATTTATATCTTTATAAGTGTGATATAATCTATATGTTTGAAAAAAAAAACTACTTTGAAACTTATTCTTATTTGAAGAGGAAAATAAAGTTATTTTTCGATATTCGAATAAATATTCTCTCTTCTGATTTCTATAGCATTTCCATAGCAAACACTTAGCAAGCATGTCTGCTTATAAGTCTATGGAAACACCTTCAAAAATCAGATCAGACTTTTGAAGAGAGCAATCATGCGCAGATGGTGCGCATGTAAGAAAAGACATTTGTTATAATAATTGTACTAAATATCATTCTTTCTTACGAATTCTTGAACAGATTTACTCTATCTGATTTCAATTTCGATTCACTGAATTGGTGGGTGAAGGTAAACTGTTTTCACCCACCTGAAGATGCTATTGTGATAGCGAAACACGTGTCGTGGTTCAAAAACTCATTTAGTGGAAATCGTATAATCTGTTTTAAGTTCGAGACCTGACTTTTTGTAATTGGGTATTTTTTGTAGCCTAAAGAAGCAAATAAAACATTCCGTTTCCCTTCTGTCTGTAGAAAATTATACCTGAATTTGTTCTGAAACGCTATAGAGATCATGTCACTCATTTTGTCAAAATGATCAATTGAATAACATCACGCTCTGAAGTCATTTCTGATCAATCAGAGGGAACATGAGATAAAGAAATGTTTGTTCATTCAGAGGCAGACGATTTGCATTTTTTTCAATATCTGTCCTTGAATTTATTCATTCAACGAAGTGATGAATTGTTTTGGGAGAGGTCAGACAACAGGAATCTTAATTTTTCTTATCATCATTGATAACGGCAATCCGCCAAAGGTGGTGACTATTTTCAGTATTTCTTTGTAGAATTAGCTTATAAAACGGATTCTATTTGTATCTGAAGTAAATGAGTGTATATGCCTAATGAGTATTAGGATTATGCCGATTATGTATCATTTTATAAGATTCATGATGGTACTGTGGTGTTGTCATACCAATAAACGCAATTTTCTGCGATTCGCTTGTTCTTCGTAAAGTAAAGAAACTGCATAACCATAAGTAAATGTATAAACTTCGTATACATTCTATTTTCTACATGTCAAGGCAAATTAAAGTTTTATAGGTTAGGTATAGGTAGATGGAGAAGCAGAACATACAGTGTAGTACAGTCTGATAGCTTTATTTTGTGGTTTGTCCGAATTCAATCAAATCGAATTATTTGAAATTTATTTCGGGAAGTCTGGCTGCCATTTTGTTCGCAGAAAAATTTCTTCATTCGTATGTTTTCACCTCGATGTCTAAACCATTTCTATGTCTCAACGGAGTTGGTTCCGCAAAAAAGGCCGAATAAGGATCCCATACAAGGTCATTAGTCAATTTATAGTCATATATATGTTTTTGAATTCTTTGGAATTCCAAGCAAGAAGCTGTTTAATTTATTTCTCCAATATTTGATGGGATAGTTTATAATACATATCTGTTTAAAATCCACATGAATTTTATTTTCCTTAAATTATTTTCAGACCCTTGTTTTATTGCAGAAAAATCTGAAGTTAGTTGTTATAAGTATTTTCGAGTAAGCAAGCTTATTAAACATGAATACTAGAAATCACTCATTACTCATGGTGCTGCAATCGTCAAAAAGGACCTTTTGATAATCTGTGTTTCTAACTAACCCGAAAACGCTCAATTTTGGTGATCATTAAGAGTATTTCTCAAGAAAAGGATTCGAAGCTCCTGTAGTGAATTCAACGAATCGAAATATCATATTCATGCATGTTTTGGCACACTTGAATCATATGCAGAATTTATTGAATTCATTAGGCTACTTCTTTTGGAAGATATATGTAAAACAAAAAGATTATCAATAGGACTTTTCTGGGGGAAGCACTTTCAATGAATGATGTCGAGCATAAGTTCATTTGGCAAATGGCAAACAGTATGTGGGTATTTCTTGGTTTTGTATAACCTCAGCACTAGTTAGAAGCAATTTTGGTTCACCTAACTGAAGATACCTACTCTTGAAAGACAAACATACCCACCGTAGATTTGGGTGACTTGGGACGATTTTTAAATTCAACTTGTCATATTTTAAAAACGGTGACCTATTTTGATCTGAAAAAGAGGTTTAAATATGCTCAATGAACCAGACTATTGATTAGGATAGATACAATGCTTCAGAATTCGGATATAAATTAAAAAAAAATAAAATATACTTGTCCCAAGTCACCCACCGATTTGGGAGGCTTGAGACACAAGTTAAAATCCATTGATTTCTCAACTCTCAAATGGAATAGGTGATTTGGGACGGTGTATAGTTTTAAAAAATTATAATTTGAGTCTTTATAATTGAAATATTCGGTAAGGAAATCAAATGATAAACCTCTATTTCAGCCAAAGTAAATATATTAAAACTCAAATGTAAAAAACTAAACGAAAAAGGGAATTTTGATTGCTTTGGTGATATCTTTGTGGAAATAACGTAAATGAACACCCTATGAAACAATAAGATAAATGAATGGGATCCGTGTTGCCGTTTAATTTTTAAACAACCTTGTTTCATGACATATCTAATATCCCACGTATCCAGAAAAAAAATTACACATGCAAATAGTGAAACGCATGTACAGGTACTAGAAAGTATAAGGACCATAAAAAACGCGCTTTTACTCTCCTGAATTCGTTAATTTTTCCCGTCAATTCAAACGCACTGGTCACGACAAACTCAACAGGAATTAATTGTTAAACTAACCGAAAAGGCGCTGCACAATCTTATAGTTCCCTCACTCATAAATGGTAAGAAACAAAGAAATCTGCAAGAAGTGTAATTGTCCCAAGTTACAGTACTGTCCCAAGTCACCCGAATCTACCGGTATTTTTGCATTTAAAATACTGTAGATCGGTTGATTTTTAGATGATGTATTAAAAGTTCCTTTTCCAAAACAATCTGCGAAATATACTATTGAGCTACGTGTCTTCTAAATAAACAGGAAACAGGAATTATCACCCCTTGAAAACTTGGTGAATCTGAAAAACCGAATAAGCATATGCAAATAACGGTTATTGACATCCTCAAATATTACCCAGAAGTTGAATATTAGGTATGTTACCCATTTCAGAAGGTGAGTAAGAAAAACCAGTTATTTTTACATAAGCGTTATTTGCTTATGCTTCTTCGATTAGTTCATCAGACATTTTTGGTGTATCATCATCTCCAAAAATTTTTCTCTACCTTACCGATTCATCTTGTATGTATATACGGACGTAGAATAATAAACATCTCTACAATTAACAAACAAGTATATTGACTAAAAATTATATACATATTTCAAAGACTAGTTTGACCTAATCGACGGTAATGCTGACGTGATTTGTTGGAGGATCTGTCATATAGAACCAGGATAAAGTGATTAGTAGACGATGAGTTATATTTTAAATCAACAGAGACAAGGATTTTGCAGAATTTGATCAATACTTTCTAGATTATCAATACTTCCAAGTCTATCATCAACATCAACATACATACATATTTTTCAAAAGAAAGGACATAAGTGCCTACTCACTTAAAAGTTTTTTTCAGGAGGTGAGATACCCTTAGCCCATTCCGGCGCGACGCTCGCGTCACTATCACACGTTGCTCATGCACCAAAGCAAGGCATGCGTACCGCTTATAAATTGAATGTTGGGAAGGTGACCTCTAAAATAACTATCCGGTATTTTAAGTCTACACAGTTCTTACTGTGTATTGTCAATGGTCAGATACCTAATTTCGAAAAAATCTGTGATATCATAAGTGTTGAGTCGAAAAGAAAATGTCTACACCTCAGAGCGATTTCGAGAAAAGAAAGCAGATTAGTGTACGTGGTATCGCCGAAGTTGAAGATGTTGCTGCTATAAAAAAAACATTCAATAGGCACCTGCACTACACCCTGGTTAAGGACAGAAATGTTGCCACCCCTCGTGATTATTATTTTGCCCTTGCCCACACCGTGAGGGATCATCTCGTGTCACGATGGATAAGAACACAACAATATTATTACGAGAAAGACCCAAAGGTAAAACACCCAATTCACGTATTTTACCTACTCCTTTCCAATGTTAAAATTAGGTAGTCCTTTCGTTATCTCAACAAATGTTTATTCATCTCAATTTGGATGAACTTCTTCGAAATAAAACCAAAAATTGGTCTTGACTTCGAGGGACTTATTCACTCAAATATAAACAATTATTGTGTTTGCCCAGTTCTCATATCAAATGTTTACGAAACTCTGTATGATATTTGTTGGCGAAGAAATGGTCACTTATAGCCTTTGTCTTGATAAAAAGAATTTGGGACACCTTCCCTGTACATCAGTTTATACAATACCATTTCAAAATCTACGATATTCATTCAGTATTTTTTTATATTTGACCCTATTCGTTCTGCACTCATTTCTTGTTGTTTAATTGATAAATTAACTTAATTTATTCACAAAAATTCAATTTTAAATGTAGTGATACAGATTCAGATGAAAATCTTCATTTTAAATGAGATTTGACGGTCAAAGAAGTCATACTGATGAAAACTAAACAATGTGCCTTCAATCCAGTGGCGTAGTCCGATTAGACTATCTGGAACGACCACGGTAACGGTCCATTGAACCCCAATATTTGTACATATATATGTATTATTGCCTTATCATTTTTGATACAGTATAGCATGCCTAATAAATTCGCCGATAGTAGAAATTTGACCACCGCTTGAAAGAGATCTCTATATGGAAAACTTTCATATAATCCTATGAATATTGAATGCAGAATTACAAATTTATCCGAATTAGGAGGCTTGAAAACGACCACTACACTGCGGTACCTTTTACACAATTTTAGCACCGGTCATTACACTGAATTTTTCACATCAAAATGCCAATATATTCAACGAAACATTCTATGGGTGGGTCAAGTACCCATGGTGTACCCTCAGGTGTACCTGTGCAGGGTGAGTCTTTGACTCGTACAAATATTTTAATTATTATATTTTTATTCTTAAGATCAAAAGAAGCACTTCGTTTTAAAAGATACAGACTGTTGAAACACAAAATTTATTTTTAGTTCGATCTCACAAACGGTTTCATCGAATGAAATGAATTGCGGAATATAGTTTTTCATTTATTTGACGAATCTTTTTCGAACACAAGATATCATACCCACTCCTTCCAGTTTTCTCATTAGGACCATTGCGTACCATGAAAATACCAAAAATTCAAAGACCCCTACTCTTGAAACTAAGTTTGGCGCTATCTAATGAATGTTCTTAGGTTTTGTTAAAGTATTCTTTATATTTTCTCGTACAATGCGCCGTTTTCGAGTAATTTGATCAAATATTAAAAATTATTTGTGAAATTTGAAAAATCGGGTACTTTGGCTGAATTCAATTCTGTTTAAAAGATCCACATATGTTTAGTGTCACAGATCTAGGCCCGTATTAATAGTCAGATCTCAAAACGAGTCTCAAGACTTACCTCAGTTGATACTTTCTCAAGATAGTGATAGCATCTCAAGATGACGGCTTATTAATAAACACATATCAAGTCATTATCAGTTTGATACTATCTCAAGAAAGGAAACTTGAAATTCAACTTATGAAATATCTTGAGTTTGAGTAATGGTCTTGAGATATACTTGAGACACGAGTTTTGGAAGAACAAAAGACAATTAAATTACTGTCAGTTCACAAAGCAAACCAACCCAACTTTCATTTCGAGATCATCTTGAGTCAGGGTTCGACCATACTCAAAATTTGACGTTCCCAAAACCTATCTTAAGATCATTCGAGTACTTGAGTCTACTCAAGTGAGATCGCCGATTGGGACGTCATCTTGACAGAGTCCCAAGTCAAATTTATTAATTAGTCTGATGTCTCAAGACGCTACCCAAGACATTCTCAATACTTGAGTCTGACTGTTAATACGGGCCTTAGCTAGTTATTCTGAAGGTAATTTTGTTTTTCCAGGTGTGACACTGCTAATTATGAAAATTTAAAATGGCTATAACTTTTTATCAGGGCCGAATTGGTAAAAGTGGTATAGGAAAAAAGTGTTTCTTTTGATACAAGAATCTACTGTTGAAATATTTGTACTAGTCAAAGACTGACCCTGTATAAAAGTCATTATAGAATTGGGCAGTAATGAATATTTATTTATATGGTGCTCGATATGAATAGATAGATAAATAACATCCTTTATTCCATAGTATGTACAAAGGAACTCCCACATAAAATGAACAGTGTCAAAAACAAAATTTCAAATCACCTCAAATAATCATTCAAAGGATATGGTTCCATAGCAACCAAATATTCCCTGAAATTTTTTTTGAAACTCTTGAAATTATTCAAAAGTTTGATTCTATTAGGTAGATTATTATACAATTTGATACAAATATAAGACGGATGACTTTCTGACAGAGACAATTTATGTATAGGATAATGTAAATTTTGTGATCTTAAAGGATATTCCTCGGGATATTTGCTCTTCCTAGTGTGAACTGAAAAAATATACTTTTTCTTGAAGAAAAATACCAAACACTCAAATATATAAATACCAAAAACAGTCAGCATATTATTTTCTTTAAATACTCCCCTGAACGATAGATAAGCTGAGGGTTGTTGAATGTTGAATTCACATTGGTAAGACCGAGGGTAAGACGCTTAAGAAAAACTGAACTTTTAAAAACTTAAGTTTTTGATTTTTATTCATCTTAATATGCTTTATTGAAGTGGATAAGTTGTATTTGTTTGTTGATTTATCGGTCAAGAATGGTGAAAATCATACAAATAGGGTAACACGTAACACATTTTCCTGCTGGATTTCCTCAGGAATGTTTTCCATAAAAATAAATATCGAAACCTACAGAATAAGACGAGATTGTCGGATGATTTAACTAGAAATATACGCATAATTGTTCAGAATTTCGCGAAAGAAATAAACTTGGCAATATAAGCATTTTGTGCTATTTGGCGTCTCTTTCTTTTTCGAATCATCGCCAAATCTCAGGCTTCTGAATGTTAAGAGTTGTATTTATTGTGTTTTATTTTTAGAAATCGTATCCATTTTGTATTTCACTGTTCTGTTCCGGACAACATCTGATTATTACCAAACATAAATTTCACTGGAATTAATAGATAATTAGAACATTCTCCCCTCTTTGAATTTTGAGAAATAATATAAATTTTAATTCAACGAATAATTCTTTTATTTTTCCGAATCTCTGAAATTGTTCTGGAAACTTCGAAATATTTCGCATTTTCATCGAATGGAATGATTTTTAAAATTTAGTTTTCATCGAAGTGATTAATCTTCTCCGAACAAAAATTCCACCCACCTCTTCCAGTTTCTTAAATATGGCCGTTACATACCATAAAAATACCAGAAATTCAAGGAATGTAACTCCTAAAAGTAAGAATATTTGACCATTTTGCAAAATAATAGTATACTTCATTGATTCAACTAAATTAAATTGAAATGTTGTAGGAATAAAGCGGGGAATAAAGTGTTTCTTTTGACCTCAAGAATCCACTGTTGACATTTGTACGAGTCAAAGACTCACCCTGTATATGTACAGGGTGTTAAATTCTGAAACATATTCAATACAATGAGTACATCGATTCCTCATCCACCTAAAGTTTATTTATACTATTTTTCTTTATTGTAGAGGGTCTATTATTTATCCTTGGAGTTTTACATGGGCAGATCTCTGTCGAACACCATGATCAATGTTGGGATCCAGAGTCCAGTAGACGAAGCTCTCTATCAACTCGGTTTGGACATTGAAGAACTGGAGGACATTGAAGAAGATGCCGGCCTTGGAAATGGCGGTCTGGGTAGATTGGCAGCCTGTTTTCTAGATTCGATGGCAACACTGGGCATGGCTGCCTATGGCTATGGTATAAGGTGAATTGAATACTCTGAGAGATTTTTATTTATTAATTATTCTCGTCATGGATCTAGATATGAGTATGGTATCTTCGCGCAGAAAATCGTGGATGGCGAACAGAAAGAAGAACCTGACGATTGGCTCAGATTTGGCAATCCGTGGGAAAAAGCTCGCCCAGAATATATGATTCCCGTCAATTTCTTTGGAAATGTCATTGATTCACCTAAGGGTAGAAAATGGGTGAATACTCAAATAGTCTTCGCCTTACCGTATGACAATCCAATCCCTGGCTACAAGAACAACGTGGTCAACACCCTGAGGTTGTGGAGTGCTAAATCACCCATTGATTTCAATCTGAAATTCTGTAAGTTTAAATATGTTTAAATAGCTTATCAGAGGATCTAGGTCTTAGATTATATTTCAATGTGTATCTATCTATCTATCAAGTTCTTCGGTAGAGGGTAGAGACAGTTACCCAGTCAGTTTAAGATGCAATTAGAGATCTAGATCATCTGAAAGTTTCAACTCTTGCGTGGGTCGAATTTCAAGTGACGTTAAGCTGGACCCGAAGGCTATAAAACTTGAAGTAACCACGCAATTCTTACAGCGGTCTGCCATAAAACCAACATAAGTAAATTTCATTCATTTTTTTCTTCTTTGCAGTCAATGACGGTGATTATATCCAGGCAGTTCTGGATCGTAACTTGGCCGAAAATATCTCGAGAGTATTATACCCCAACGATAACTTCTTCGAAGGCAAAGAATTGCGTCTCAAACAGGAATATTTTATGGTAGCTGCCACCCTCCAAGACATAATTCGTAGATACAAAGCTGCAAGGTTCGGTTCTAGAGAAAGCGTGAGAACCAATTTCGAATTTCTACCTGATAAGGTTGGCATACAGCTAAACGACACGCATCCCTCTTTGGCCATTCCAGAGCTCATGAGGATCTTGGTGGACATAGAAGGTCTTCCTTGGGAAAAGGCCTGGGACATAACAGTACGAACTTGTGCGTACACCAACCACACTGTTCTACCAGAAGCGTTGGAAAGATGGCCAGTATCTATGTTACAGTCTATTCTGCCACGACACTTAGAGATTATATACCATATCAACTTCTTGCACCTGCAGGATGTAGAGAAAAAATGGCCTGGGGACTGGGATAAGATGAGGGCTATGTCGCTGATCGAGGAAGATGGTGAAAAGAGGGTTAACATGGCCCATTTATCAATTGTTGGTTCACATGCAGTCAACGGTGTTGCCGCCATACACTCTGAAATCATCAAGAAGGATTTGTGAGTATTTAATTTAATTGAGTCGGTAATTTAGAAATATTATGGAATTTTGCGATGATTCACTTGATCATAGGTCATAGCTTCGGAGGATACAAGCCAAAAGTTTATAGAGCATAGCCTGAAATAGGCCGGAAGGTTAGACGTTGACATTGTTGACATCGGAGTGTCAAGAAGCACTGGTAGATATGTACTACTACACAGAAGTTGAGGAAGTTAAAAAATGTTATGACCCATTTAAAAGTAGCCGATTCTTGTTCACCAAATATTCATTTATAAGAAATCAAATGTTAATTCTCTTACCTTTGCTTGGTTTTCCCCTCTTTTGATAACTTTCTTAGTTTCAGGCACGTTCTTGTCGTTTGCGTTTCTAAGAACTAAGAATGTTGTACAAATTAATGTTGAATGTTTCTTTTGGAACAATTTTCAAATAATACTGAAAACACACCCATCAAACTGTGAAAATTTTATATGGAAATTCTAATTTCAGGTTCAAAAATTTCTATGAATTGACTCCTGAAAAGTTCCAGAACAAAACGAACGGTATCACACCAAGGAGGTGGCTGCTGTTATGTAACCCTGGTCTCAGCGACGTCATATCAGAGAAAATAGGTGAAGATTGGATCGTCCATTTGGAAGAATTGCAAAAGATTAGAAAATTGGCAAAAGACTCCAATTTCCAACGTGCCGTCATGAAAGTCAAACAAGAAAATAAACTCAGATTAGCTAAATATCTGGAGAGTGAGTATAAGGTCAAAATAAACCCGGCTTCGATGTTCGATATTCATGTGAAAAGAATCCATGAGTACAAAAGACAACTGTTGAACTGTCTGCACATCATAACTCTTTACAATAGGATAAAAAAGAACCCAAAGGCGAAAATAACGCCAAGAACTATTATGATCGGAGGTAAGGCAGCTCCAGGATATCACACTGCCAAGAAGATAATCAAACTCATCTTGGCTGTTGGCAAAGTGGTCAATAACGATCCCATCGTAGGGGACAAACTGAAAGTTATCTTCCTGGAGAACTACAGGGTAACTTTAGCGGAAAAAATCATCCCTGCCGCAGATTTGAGCGAACAAATTTCTACCGCTGGAACGGAAGCCTCCGGAACAGGAAACATGAAGTTCCAGCTCAACGGAGCTTTGACGATCGGTACACTAGATGGCGCTAATGTCGAAATGGCTGAAGAGATGGGGATGGATAACATTTTTATCTTCGGTATGACCGTGGATGAGGTGGAGGCATTGAAGAGGAAAGGATACAATGCCAACGACTATTACTCCAACAATCCTGAACTGAAACAGGTGGTCGATCAGATCAGGAATGGCTTCTTCAGCCCGGAAAATCCCAATGAGTTCCAGGACCTCACAGATATTTTGCTGAAATGGGATAGGTTTTACCTATTGGCTGATTATGAGGCTTATATAAAGAAACAGGAGGAAGTCAGTGAGGTTTATCAGGTGAGGTGTTTGTTTCTTTCCTAGACTCACAAATAAAATGACATCTCGTTGTATTTCTCACTTTCACCTCAATTAAGTTTATTGGGCAAACTATAGATATGCTCAGAGAAAAGGCCTGGGTGGTAAATGGATCGATTATTTGAATTCATTTTTCGCAGGCTAAATCAGAATTTCATTTCTGATGAATTGAATTGAGAGGAATAGTAGAGATTTTTGAGAATTTTCGGCCAAATAGGTCGATGCTTTTTGCAGAATTTTCGTTTGATTATTTCCAAAACCAATCTTTCCTGCTGTGCGGCTTTTCGTCATAGACTACTAGAGATAAATCGATTAAAGTTTTTTATAAAACCCTGCAAATTTTATACAAAAGATCAGCATTTTTCGAAATATTCTAATTCAAATTTGACAAATCACATTTTAACGAAGAAGTTCATGTATTATTATACAATGATTTGAAATTAAATAACTTGGGGGATTTGCCTATAAAAGCAGACTTTCCTTTCTCTTCGATTCTTCATAGTGAATAACCTTTGAGTACCTGTGTTTGCGACGAGCCGTTTAACAAATTTTTAGTTCGAGACGTTTTTTTTGAAATTAATTTTTATTTTCGTTTTCCGCGAGTGCTTTGAAGTAAAGGAGGTAGGTCCCCGTCTATACCGTTCAGTTTCTTTATTAGACCTATACCGGTTATTTCTTTGACACTGCTGTACTGTATCGCTTTCTGTTTAGCTATCTTTTACCGTATTTTACCCTGTTTCGCGTGTCTGACTTTTTCTTCGCTATCAGTCATGGAGCGTTAGCCCTTGGGGTAGTGAAGAGGAAGTCCCGTCAACCCCCTGTTCGCGTTCCCGCGTCATAAGTGTTGAAATAGAAATCTCTTTTTTTCTATCAGTCATGGAGCGTAAGCCCTTGGGGTAGAGAATAATGGATACCGCTCGTCGTCAGTGAAATCCCGTAGTTGCGCTCAAAATAGACCTTTTCTTCGCTATCAGTCATGGAGCGTAAGCCCTTGGGGTAGTGAATAAAAGTCTCGAGTAGATCCGCCCTGGTTGTTGTTTCTTTTATTTTTGGAGAAATATAAATGATTACATCTCGATACCGTATAGCAAGTCATTTCACTTAGCGAGGTCATCCTTGGTATCCATTTCGTCAATTCTGGTTGGCGCATTTTATTGAACAACCTTTGATTTTTCACTGTACCCGGTATAAACTTTATAAAGTGCTCGTGATCGGATCGAATTTCCAGAATGTATGTTTGCTGATCGATTCGCTCATATTTCATACCTACACATATTTCCGTTGTTTATAGAATCATTTTCCGAAGGTGTGAACAAACTGGTACATAATTTAATTTTGACTACTTCGTTATCGCTACCACCCTAGTTAACAGCGAACTCTGTCTCCTACTAGCAGCTACTCTGGTAGGTTTGCTATTCTTCCTAGTGAAAAGAATAGCTGGCGCTCGAGACAAGTTTATCCGAGGAAACCACGTTACAATGGTGAATGAAAAAAGTGATTCTTTTGACCTCAAGAATCTACTGCTGAAATATTTGTACGAATCAAAGACTCACCCAGTATATAATTCCTTGTAAACCATCCTGTACCTTGTACTTACTCGTTTTAATGTGTGTATATGGAATTGAATATTCTTGGAATATTTTTCATAATGAATCAAAATATATTCTAGCAGCTTTCGCTATTATCGAATAAATGTCTGAAACTGGAAATTTTTAAAATTCATTACAGAATTATTTAAGAATACGTTGTGCGTTGTCATATTCAATTATAGAAATTTGTATACTATACTAATTTCCTTAATTTTTTCAGAATCAATCCAAATGGGCTGAAATGTGCATTAACAACATTGGATCCGCTGGCAAATTCTCCAGTGATAGGACTATTATTGAATATGGAAAAGATATCTGGGGTGTTGAACCAAGCTACGAAAAACTGCCAGCTCCCCACGAACCACCAAGAGATTGAGCAATTGTGATAATTTGAACAACTTCCCACATATTTTCGTCTAAGTATTGAATCAGATGTAGTATTTCTAAATCTTTAGAATGATATATTTATACATTTGTTTCTTGACAAATATTTTTTGGATTAATTCAACAATGCTCAGTTGTTTGTTAGTGCCATATGTAATATTATAAAGTATTTTTTATTATTGTGAGTTTTATTCCAATATTTTCGAAATATAAATGAAGCATCCACACAAAAATGCATAAATGAAACACTTTTTTCGTGAAATCAAGAAATGTTGAATTGAAGAATAACCGTCAACATTTCGACCATGTGTTATATGACATTTTTTGTTTCAAATCACACGTCTGATCCCCCCTTGAATTTTGGCCACTTTAAAAGTAGACACCCTGTATAGAGCACATAAAATCATAAAATGTATATTCGTTTCAGTTTGGAGTGGAGAGGAGACCTATATTTATAGACAATTCACGATGAAGGATGCACTTTTTTGTATTTGTTCCATTGTTGAGATCTCTCAGTATAAGAACTATGAAGACTGTTGGTACCTCTGTTCTAAATTTCTGGGAAATAGAAAATAGACAAAAAATTCTCCACAAGCTAAAGCCTAGGCTGCATACGTCCTTTTCAGAAATACGCCCCTGTATCTATCGATACATTTCACAGACATACTCGTATTAATAGGATTATTATATAGCTGAAAGGTCTGATACATTTATGTTACCCTCCAGCGTGATAGCTCCTTGACAATATGCCTCTCTTCCATGCCATAGAACTCGTTATTAAATTATAACTACCAAAGGGCCGGTCCTTTCTCACATTTGCAATATTCTGTTTGCTTCTATATTCACATTTTTTTTGAAAGGTACGTTATTGATTCGAACTTGATCAAAGCCATATCTTAGTACCACACAAGTATGGAGGGTTGATAATGTTGATATGAGAAGAACAATTATTACATATTAATGCTTGATGAAAGGGTCCGGAAAATACTAGAAATTAGACAGAGGGTGTTCGCGATTGAAGAAGTACATATTGAAGAGGAAAGAATGTGCTGACAATTCTGAACTCCATATTCCATAAATTATTATTAACGTTTTGACTGACTAGAGCTAGAGCCTTCTATTTGTTAAAAAAAAACCTCTTATCCGAAATCTCATTCTTTTACGGAAAACACTATACAATATATGACCGCGAATGTATTGAAAACATTGGACAACAGAAGTTGGATTTTCATCACACAGTTTATCTATAGAAATGACGATTCATAAAACTTCAATGAGCTCAGTATTGTCAGTATATACAAAGTGATTTACGAAGACCGTAAGTTATTACGGTTAATTAATTGAGTTATGTTGTGAGAAATGATACCAACGTTCGTTTTTTAAATGCAACACCCAGTTTTATTAGATTTCTCATTGAATTCTACATTGCTTTGATGTATCATTTACATATTTTCCCCAAAAAATTTGTCTGAAATCTGAAAAAATTTTCTCAAATAAGGCTCCATTCTAATGTTATTAACTTATTTGAGATTTTTGCAGGAAAAATTATCATTTTCTAGCTTCTATCAGAAGACCTCCTACGTTAATTGAACATGCAGATTGCAGGGTGCTTCGATTTCAATATCAAAGTTCAGTAACAAAAACCTGTAAATTCATTTTTTCAAATGATAACCCATTTCTTTTATTGCTCGGGTGGTCAGTAGTGTGTATAATAAGTGTATACTACTACTCCAGAATACTTATTTCCCGAAATGGATCAAAATTTCTTATTTTGATATAAAAAATTATTCCAGATGTTAGAACAGAAATCTTGATTTTGCAGATTTGTAGTAATAGTATGAATATTGTATTCTTGATAATATGAGAAATGAAGCATTATTATTATATTATTATTGCGCCACTCATTAGTAAAATTAGTTAAAACTGTTGTCTCGAACAACTGATTTTTTCGCAACTCTACAAGATTTGTATACCGGTAGATTCGGCAGACTTGGGACAGTCCTGTAACTTGGGACAATTACCCCCCTTGCAGATTTCTTTGTTTCTTACCATTTATGAGTGAAGGGACAAAATTATAAGATTGTGTAGCGTCTTTTTGGTTAGTAAAACAATTAATTCCTGTTGAGTTTGCCGCGACCAGAGCGTTTGAATTGACAGGAAAAATTAACGAATTCAGGAGAGTAAAAGCGCGTTTTTTATGGCCCTTATACTTTCTAGAGTCCTGTTCATGTGTTTCACTTTGTGCAGGTGTAATTTTTTTTCTGGATACGTGGGATATTAGATATGTCATAAAACAAGGTTGTTTACAAATCAAACGGCAATACGGATCTCATTCATTTATTTTGTTGTTTCATAGGGTGACTTGGGAGTTGGGACAAAGCCGACTACACCGAGAAAAAATTTTGAATATGACAAACAGAAATTGTGACTTGCTATAGGCACAAAGAACTTTTTTTATTTGCTACAAGTATACGTGTTTCCTGACACAAAGTAACTTATCATAACTAAGCAAAAGTACTTGCAGTTCGTATTTCATTTTTATTCAGAATAAATGACTTTATTGACATAATCCAAGTATCATGTGTTACTTGATAGGATATTGAGTTCATTTACTGCAACTAAAAAAGTTGTTCGGCGCAAGTAACAGTTGAATGTACACTAAACATAATTTTTTTATAGTTCAAGTATATTTGTCACTTGCAGTTAGTGAAAACCTTTGTCTGTAACACTTAACTTTTTCACTCAGATCTCATAAATAGTTTGTGTTGGTAATTAACTTTTTTGTTCACGATGAGAGTCACTATTACTTACCGTAAGTACACACGGTCACTATCGTGAGTACACAGTTATACTTGTCATAAGTACTCAACATCATCTATTATAATAGGTCGAATACAGCGTGTTCAATATAGCTGCATCAGGTTCATATATGGGATTAGGAAATATGAGCATGTCTCGCATATGCTAAAGGCGCTGAACTGGTTACCAATAAAAAAATGTTTTGAGTATTATGCCTTGTGTACTTATCATAAAATTATAATTGAGAAATGTCCGCCATATCTTTACAACAAACTGAGGTATAGAACTGATATTCATAATCTGAATGTAAGACATAGGAATCTGCTCTCTTGTCCCCAGCACAGAACGGCCATCTTCCAGAGGAGTTTCGGGTACAATGTGGTAAAATTTTATAACGCAGTGCCAAATGAGTTCAAAACGTTTACTCTCGTAAGATTCAAGAGAGAAATCAGGGCTCATCTCCTTCAGGCTCTGTATGCATAATATATTTGATTGTTTTCGTTGTTCCAGATACACCTCTCTTATGTTTATTTTTTTATGTTTATTTTTTTTTTGTAAATTCTGCTCATTGAAATTGTATTGTTGTTTAACTTTTTTTTTCTCTCTCTTTAATGCTTATTCCAAATTGTGTCACATAACAAGGGTTAAGTGGTAGAGCACCTACTAGGTGAACTTCCCCTTGAGGTTTGAATTGGGAAAATAAAGATATTATTATTATTATTATTATTATTATTATTATAAGAGACACTGTTACTCACCTTATGTACAAATTTCTACATATATTTTTTTTGTGCTTAAGGAGTGAAAGCGGTATTAATATCACTCCCTAATTTTCTTTTTTATTAACTCATTCTTAAAAGTTATATATTTGAAATCGCTATCTTAATATTGCAACATATATTAAATGAAATCAGTCGAGAAAGGTGTATCTCTGTATACCATCTGAGTTAATGAAAAAGAAAATTATAAATGGGAAGAATATTAATACAGCAATCACCCTTGGAGTAAAAACCAATTAAGGAACTAGTAGAACTTCATCAATCAAATACTATGCTTTTTTAACATTATATATTATTTTGAATGCTATAGCTCTTTGAGTGAATATTGATGATTGCCTGTCTATTTTCGTATACAAAGCAAACTTCATGACTCATATAAATATATGGGAAGTATATAAGAAGAAATAAAAAGAACAACTCAAGTCTTATATTTTTGTATACAAAAATACAAAAATGTATATATACATTTTCATACAGAAAAGTAAATCTCGCTGCAAAAGATTGTAATGGAAAATATACGTTAACATCTCAAGTAGGAATTGTAGTTTATATAATGTTATAATATAACATAAATAACAATCAACTTATGTCCTAAGAGTAAATATAAATTTCTCTAATGTTTGTTAGCACCAACTAATTTGAGGAAAATATGTCAAGTCAAGTTCAAACTTACATAAATAATAATTTCGTTTTGCGTTTCGCGAAACTCTTTATATTTCGCTTTGAATACAAGGTATGGCCCTTTTTAAGTGAATATCTCCTTAATTGTGTCCTCGGCGAGGAGCTTGAAACTAATATCATATCATTATTTCTTGATCTGAAAAATTATATATCAGAAATAATTCTTGCATATATAGATAGGTACATATATTGAATTTGGACTGAGCTGTTCCTGTCACTTTTCTTGATCATTAAAATAGTCATTTTCCTATTAAGTGCGGAAAGTGATAGTCATTCGGGGCAACTGTGCGCACTTTTGCCTTTCAAGCCATACCCTGTTTCAAATGTTGAAGCTAGGAAAATTAAAGCATATTCATAAGATAGAGAATTTTCTAATCTATGAAAAAACATCGAAAAGCCAACAAACAAAAACGTTTTCTTTCCGCAAAAAGAAATTTAATGGTGAAAGTCGGAGTGTGTTCACATGCCCCGTATTGCGGGTAAGTGTGCGCACCCTCACGGGGTAAGTGAACGCAGTGCTTAGTGAACCACACAATCAAAACAAATTACAAAATAATGTCATCAAAATGTTACAAAATTAAAGAAATGCTGTTTATTGTCAATACAGAAGCGCCTTTTTATAAGCACTGCATTATTGTTCGCGCCACAATTCCTGGTGAACACAACACTTGATACATTCCCCTCTTGGTGGCTCTTCATATTTTTCCGAACAAATAGAACAATATTGATCGAGTCTAAACCAAGAAAATCAACAATGGCATAATTTATTCCTCATTGAACTAATGCCCATATAATGAATCTATGCGCACACTTAAGGCTGATTCATGCTAGACCGTGTCGGAGCCGGGCCGGGACCGACTCCGGGCCGTTGCAATGGATCGCCACTCTGAAAACACGGGCACGGCACGTGTCCCAATCGGTGTAGTGTGGATGCGTCAATTGAAATTGCTCATATAATTATTTTACCGTGTCCCGTCCGGGTCCCGGCCCGGACCCGACACGGTCTAGCATGAATCAGCCTTTACCCGCGCACACTTTCCCCAGTAAGCCAAAATTTGAATTGACGTTCTTATAGAGTTGAGCAGCTAAGAGAACCTAAAATTTTTTATTATATATTTAGATAAATATGCCCATGATCGAATGAAATATTGTTTAACATTGTCGGACTCGGAACTTGGACCTAGCAGAATTTGCAGAGATGCTGAAAATTAACAAGAAAACTAGTGAATTTGATTGATTGCAAATAAAAAGTTAACGAAACGTCGCACGGCGCATTCCTATGAAAATCTAATTTGGGGATTCTGCGCCCTTGCTTCACCCAAATGAACCTCTCTTTCATACATTGCATAGTCGAGATATACGCACTGCGCACACTTACCCACTGCGCTCAGTTACCCCGAATGACTCTCTACTTGCCCGCACGAAACTGCCGTTGCCCGAACGATGCGAAGCAGAGTTCGGGTAAGCAGTTGAGTGCGGGCAAGACACTTTCCGCAAGAGTTAGGAACACTATTTTTTCTACAAGCGCTTGAAATATATAAATGTATCCATTTCACGAAACAGATCATATCTCATTTGATTAATTCATATATAATGACAGACGTAATTCTGCATGTCGTTACTATGGGTTTCTCATCGTTGACGTTCTATGCATAGAAACATGATAGAATTTAATTTGCTCTATAATATTTGCGTGCGGGAAAAACCCCTGCTAATCCATTCCCACACGCAACTGCGTGCGGGAAAGAAATAGCAGGCGTTTTTCCTGCACGTTTTGGGAAAGTGACTCTTTGCAACTTGGAATGCGTGCGGGAAAAAGGTTGAACGCGCACGCTTGTAGAAAAAATATATTTCTAACTATTAGTTGGATCGTAACTTCTATGTACCTTATGTAACTTATGCACATGCAATACAAATAGGAATAAAAATAAAATGGCTCTTCCTAATGAAAAAAGCTTGAAAATAAATATAATAATTTAATAATAATCTATTATTTTAGTCTCTCAATCTATTGAGAGACTAAACCGAGGTTCTGATGCGGAAGACCACTTGAGTGAATCATCTTTTTTTGCGTGAATGCCTTAAGCATTGTCGAGTGCATTGTGCATTATTGAGTATATACACAATAATCCACAATAAATTATATTCAAAAACTAAAAATTTTGACTTACTTCTGAATTTTTCCACATACTCTTCGAATCCCCATCGTTTGAGGATTTCTTCGTAATCCATTTAAGCACATAAAACAAGCACAAAATATTCTGTAAAGTGTGAAAGAATTTATTATAAATCACATAATAACTATTGAAGTTATATCATATATCGCGGCATACTTAGATTTTGTTACTATATTCGTAGAATTTCGAATCCCTACTTTGTAGCCAAATCAAAGAATGCCGAGATATAAAGCCTGTTCCGATATTGCTGGTTTTACTGGCCCGCAATCGAATAACAATAGAACTCGAACGACTGGGCCAATAGGCATCGTTTCTGAAATACTGACAGTACTGTTCAGGAATATCGGAACAGACGGATAATATGATACCCACACGACCCGGCGGCGGCGTACTACTTTTCGAGATCCACGATAATTCGTTTAACCCGCAGACGCGTTGGCTTCTGACCACTGAATGATGCACACTGCACAGATGTACCACAGACACAGATGTCAATCTTTAGATGTACCGATCTTCAAAGGGAATAACTGCTTCGGGTTCGCATCGGCTCAAGTCGGTTATCATCCGAATATTTTTCACACTTATTACAAGAAACACATGTATCTACCCCAAGTCAAGGTTTCAATGTAGCAAATAACTTTGTTATTTAGGGTTGATAAAAATACGTAACTGACAAAGTAGCTTGCTATAAGTTGAGCGATTATTTGGCATCTATACGCAGCGTATTTATCAACAACAAACAGAATTTAAATACCAGTGCTATTTGGATTCAATAAATTTTGATGTTGAACTGAAAAAAAAAGTTACTGCTAACTATTAAAAATTCTTAGATGAACGTGTTTGTTAACGATAAATATATGATTATCTGCAGCACATAAATGTTCGCCTATCGCGTATGAAAATTTATTTAGCTTGAGTAAAAAGCAGTCAAGTGAAAAAAGTTACCTGTAACTTTTTTCTCAGTGTAGATACAAGCGGCGCATTGGCAGCAGGAAATATGCCGATTTTTCGCAGAATATTATTATTTACGTTACTTCTACAAATAAATCACCAAACAATGAAATGAATCAAAGTTCCCTTTTTTTGTTTAGTTTATTTACCTTTGAGTTGCAATACATTTACTTTTGCTGTAATAGGTGTTTATCATTTAATTTCCTTACCGAATTTCAACTATATAATTACAAATTGTATATACCGACTTCAGCAAGGCGTTTGACAAAATTAACCACGAAAAACTATTGGAGAGGCTTTCCGAGGTCGGTGTAGGCGGTTCACTTGTGAGGTGGTGTAGATCTTATCTCTCCAGTAGAGTTGGGTACGTTAGCGTTGCAGGCCTTAGATCCAAATTGTTCGGCATAGCCTCGGGTGTGCCTCAGGGGAGTCATCTAGGACCCCTCTTTTTTATAATTTATATAAATACCATAAAAACCTGTTTTCAACATTGCCTCATACTTCTCTACGCAGATGATCTGAAAATCTATCGGTATATTGAAAGCATTGAGGACTGTTTCACAATGCAGGAAGACTTGTATCGGTTGATTGAATTCTGTGAGCGTAACTTTTTAATTATGAATCCCTCAAAATGTTTTACCATCTCATTTACGAAAAAAGTTAACTTTTTAATTATGAATCCCTCAAAATGTTTTACCATCTCATTTACGAAAAAAGTTAATAAGATCAAATACCCTTACAAAATCGATGATGTAACTGTAAGATACTCGAGCGAGGTAGTTGATTTGGGGGTTACACTTGACGAGAGGTGGTCATTCAGAACACAAATCGAAAAGACAATTAATGCGTCTAATAGGTTGGTTGGATTCATTAACAGAAACAGTAGAGACTACCATAACCCTAGAGCGCTCATCTCCCTATATTATTCCTTCATTCACAGCAGGCTTTCCTTCGCATCTGCAATCTGGACCCCAAAATATGATATTCACATAAGAAGAATTCAGCGAGTACAGAATAAATTTTTGAAATTTCTTGCGATTAAAACACACACTCAAATTGAGGATAGAGACTACAACCCACTGAGATACAGATTTAAAATTCTTCAAATAGAGCACGATGGAACTGTAATGGATCTATGTACACTTCATAAAATCGTCAACAATCACATATGTTCTCCTTACTTACTTTCTAGAGTTTGTTTTAGAGTACCCGGTCGTGATGTTAGGAATAAGAGCCTTTTTAACATTCTTTATCGTCGAACGAATACGGGACAGCACTCTCCGATGATACGTTTACAAGCCGCGTTTGACTCCCTCAGCCTAAGCGAATGTGTAGACATTTTTACATGCAAGTGTGATTATTTTAAGAAATTCCTTAAAGACTTTTTTTTGATACTTATGATACTGATTTTACCAGTGAATTAGGTGCGTGTTCAGTATAATCAAGAATGGATAGTGATAGCGATAAGGATAACAGTAACACTTCACCCAGAGTTTAGGGAATTGTCAATCACGGACACCTAGATAAGGCTATAAACTGGGTATGTGAGGTTGACGAAAAAATGTAATATTTCATCTCGGCAAAAAACTGTCTCGCCTGCTTGCTATCCTCGTCTGCGCCTCGGCTATCAATTTGAAGACTCGACTGTAATAGACAGTTTTCCATCCTTGGTACATAAATAACTATTCTACTATTTACTAGATACAATAACGTCTCAATTGAATTCATGTTTCGATGGTATATATGTTTTCAATCTGAATGATTTCAACTGAAATATTAACGTTTAGGACAGTATAGGTCAATAGCAGTGATCTAAATACTAATATTCTTTTCTTTTATTGTTTCTCAAGCAATGAAACATTGCCAATATAAATATAAAAGATATAAACCTAAAGTGTTCAGTTCCATGGCTTCATATTTTTAGCACTCATCAATCTTTACGGAATCTTATGTCTATTTGCGACGTTGAGGGTATTTCACCACTTCCCGCGTTTTTAACTTCATCTTCTGGTTCTACTACCCAATCACGAGAATCATTTGCTTCTTTTTTTCCATTATTTTCGCCAGAAAAATCACTTTCCAGGTCAACACTACCTCCTTCGTTCACGAACGGATTCTTACCGTTCTTCTTGTCATTTTTTTCAAAATCGCTTACAGGATAGTCCTCGTCATTTTTACTTGTGTCGCCTTCATTTTTAGATGGATACGCCGCTGGCTTTTTTGTCCCGAATTTTTTATCGACGTCGGTTGAGGGTCGTTCGTCTTTTTCCACAGGAATTTCATGTTCCTTATCTGGTCTATCCTTATGGAATCCGTGGAAATCATTATTATTATTTACGGGAAAATTGGGGTTGAATTGAGGATCTCGAACTGGTCCATGAGGATGGAAATCGTGTCGATTCTCGTCTTGAAACGGAGGTGGACCGTGATATACGTTTGAGTCATGGAACACCGGGAAATTATAACCAGGGTGGGTATTGTCTCGATGCCCCAATGAAAAACCATGGTGATGATGGAAATGCCTGTCGTCACATCCTGGATGTCTCGAGTGAATGCCTAGGTGGTCTGCGATGTGTCCAATGACGTGCTTCAGAGGTTTCACGAATGCAGATCGTGCTTTGATATTGTGAACATATGGATTATTTTCTGGAAAAAAAATCTTTACTGAACAAGTTTGAATAGACACAACTTGATAACATGTGGTTTCGTGTCGTTTTTTTGAGATTAAATAACATTAAATTGGATTGAATTCTTAGCAATAAAATGGAAATATTTTCCAAAAAATATGATAAAATAAAAAAGCTTGATATTATCATAGATTTTATTTATTCATCAGACTTGGTTTCGTTCTCACTTTAATTCTGCCATCTATAGACAACTGTACACAAAAAAGTGATCGAATCAAGGGAATAAATCCAACTATTTGGCAAAATTATAGGTTTGGATATTATGAATAAACATTATATTCATTAAGCATAAATAGTCTACCTAGTCCCTCAAAATTTTTCCACACATACTTCAATTTTTACCTGGAGCATGAATGTTTTACAGTTCCAGAAGCTCATCACCACCTCCAGATGAGTAGAAAAAAAGTTTAATTTCTTGTTTATAAGTATAATTTTCTTAGTCACTGAATTCGCTAATCAATTATTCATCAAACAGAATTATTCAAGTGTGTCAAAATTGGTGATATATACCTTTGGTGAAAAGCAGATAATAAATACATGAAAAACATACTGTATCTTAGGGTACATTGCTGAGGCCTTGTGACTCTTGAAAAAAGTGGAAAATTCTTGGCTGTATCAACTACACATGAATTTATGTGAAGGACATGAAAAGGCAAACATCAGTATTTTTTTTCAGATAGATATCAATGCTGCGTAAGATATAATCCAGCACTGGTTATATCCAGAAAGTTCTAAAATCGTTTTGGATGGCATGGAGCCTTCATTTCAGAGACCTTAGCGTTTTGTTCTAGAAGTTGAAAAAGAGGATGTTCTCTCATTGATGGATGTTATGGCCAAAAAAATCTGCATGGATAACTCTTTCCTATTGTACAGGGTGGGCAAAATTCGTTGTCTACTGAGGGTATCTCAAATAAAATATAAGAGCTAAAAGAAAACGGTTGGCACATTTCCAAGCTCTCTTTTCCAGAGAGACAAATAATGGTTAAAACCGTAGCCTCCTACGATTCTTTGTTTTTGAGTTATCAGCAAAAACTGAGATTTTGACGAATTCGAAAAGGTATCATAACTTTTCTGATCTGAAACTTGAACATTCCACAGGAACGTTTTTACGTAGAATCCACTAGATCAAAATATTTTTTCATAACGAATCATCAGGCGAACTTTTGTTTTTTTAAATGCAGACTTTCATTGAATTTGTTATTTTTGAATTGGAAAAAATCTTTTGTCAGTAGACGTATAAAATTACCTAAGAAGGTTCAAATTTCCAATCTGTATCTTCAAAGAAAAAAAAGTTGTGAGAACTTTTCGAAAACGTCAAAATCTCATTTTTTGCTAATAACCCAATAATGAAGAATCGTAGGAGGCTACGGTTATCAGCATTCTTTGTTTCTGTGGAGAAAAGCTCGGAAATTTGTAATCCGTTTTCTTCTAGCTCTCATAATTGTCGATTTAAGTAAGGCCCTCGACTAGGTGAATCGGAGGGCGCTGTGGAGAATCATGGGACGCCTTGGAGTACCCGAAAAATTCTTAGCAGTGTGTGAAAGCCTTCATACCAACAACACCGCTAGAATACAGCATAATGGCTCTGCAACCGACCATTTCTTAACCAACTCTGGAATAAAACAAGGCTGCGTGTTAGCGCCTTTACTGTTCAATATTTTCGCCATAGCTGTCTCGATAATTGCTGACTTGAGTATGCCTGTAAGATGTGTTGGAATAAGATTCAGATTTGATGGAGGCCTATTTAACCTGAAGCGCCTCAGAGCAAAAACCCGTTCAAAGTTTCTCACGGAACTTCAATATGCAGACGACTGCGCACTCATTGCTAGCAGCCCAGAGGATCTATAGATAATGCTGGAAACCTATATACATATATACGAAGCCCTAGGCCTTAGACCTAATATCGACAAAACTAAAATCCAGGTCCGCCAGAAAGGCTTGAAACACATATCAGCCTGGAGAATGGAAGTGCTGCAACGCGCGAGTTGTACAACAATTGAGACTGAAGTAACGAGGACCCGACTCAGATGGAGCGGCCACATTCTGAGGATGCAAGACACAAGACTCCCCAAAATAGCTCAGTATGGCGAATTCATAGAGGGAGCCCGAAAACCAGGAGGCCAGTATAAGCGGTTTGAGGATATACGATATACTACATCAATCCCTAAAATCAGTTAATGCCAATCATGGGAACTGGGAACGAATTTTGCCAACCCTTTACATAAAAAGCGCACACAGACAAATACCTAACTACATGAGAAATCATCCTGTACCCACTACAAAAACAGGGCGTGACGATCAAAACACTTGGATGTAATTTCTGTAGGTACTCCATAAAAATTTGAACAGACAATGGAACTGTAACTATACTAACATGGTAAGGCTGGCATTTTCAGGAAAGCTTCTGCATTAACTTCTATTGAAGTATTTTACCATCTCAAAATATGTAAATGAAAAATGATGTATATTTGTAAATAGGCTACACTTATCAAATTCATACTTAAAACCTCTTCTCATCGCTTGAAACTACAATTTGTTGACTAGCATTCTCAAGAAAAAAATAAAATTGAAAATAATGAATGTTTTGTTCTGGATAAGGCAAAATGTTTGGAATTCCATTAATTTGTTTTTCTGCAATCAGCAGTGCATAACATATAAAAGAGCGTAGGTTGTATAGTTTCAGTAATTTTTTTGAAATTCTCATATACACAGTAGGATATCGTATAAGAATTAATGAAGATTGATTGATTTACGGAGTAATATAACCCACAGAAAAAGTTATTATTGTTATTGTAAAGAATGTAAACATTTATAGTGAACGTACTGAAATAGAGTGAATAAATCTTTAAAATGTACCAGCTGCGGGATTGCGAAAACTTCTTCAGAGTTTTTTAAATTGTCTGAACTGAAATATTCTGGAATATTTCAAAACAATTTGAACGAAAAATATTTAGTAAAATATGAACAGATTGTCTACCACAAAAACATATAATTTCAAATTAATCGTAAATGTATACAAACCATTTTCTGATATTCCAGTACGGAAACTTAGTCTCCCACATATAACTGTATCAGCAAAAATATAAATCAGAAATATTGAAACAATTTTGAATGACACCATCTTCGTATCTCGAAGTTACACTGACACTGAAAATGTTCAATTCGATCCGGTGATTTTTATCAGCCAGGTATTCACACAGGGAAACACACAGAAGTTAATGACTGCAGAACTACCGGTTTCAGAACGTCTGATTCATATACACGGTAAAATTGACACATTGTTCATTATTTATACAAGAACAGACTCCTGAAGATGTGAGACTGTATGGAAATTTCAGCCACACTTCTCGGTTGTGTGACCGACCTCATTTGAATTCGGAAAAAACATAATTTATGGACTGAAACCAACCTCTGGGTGAACCACAATTACTGTTATTGTGTTGATCAAAATGATAATGTTAGGTTTCTGCCTTTTGTGTGGTTTTTTATTTGTTACAGCTGCTGTTGAAATAATCATTTCATTAGCCCACTTAATTCAAAAACAAGGGAATTAATCGAAAGCTTCCAATCGATGTTATTGGATCTTAACATCTTTTATTGGAAGAAAACAGCGATTGACTGTGAACGTCACAGCAGAAAATATCAAAGAATAATTAATTTGATACATATTATATGAATATGAGAATATCTCCTACCAAGAGTAGTCATTCAATTTTTAAGTTAATAATGGCACCTATGCTCGTTTCTTGCTCCCAGTGCACCCACCCTTCAAGTCGAATAAATGTAGGTTCTAGTTCTAGGAGCTGTCTGAGGATGTTCTTCCAGAACTGGGTGAAGCAATCATTTAAATTGAATAAAATATTGTATCACTGCTTAAAGAAGCCTTAAGGCAAATCCCCCACTGTGTGCGGGTATTACCCACTAGAAGCAAGTTTTTGATGAAACAGTCTATAGAGATTTTACTTCAGAAGAGATAACACCTACTAGTTTACAACAAGGAAAAACCCACTTTGAGAATTTCCAGCCATAATAAATTTTTATTTCAGTATACCCATGCACCCTTACCATTGTGTGGAATTGCACGACTATGAGGGAAAAACCACGTAAATTGAGGCCTATTTTGAATGATGGAGATGTAAAGAATGTCCCTGTATTCCGAAAACTGACAAAATCTAAGTAGTCAGGATAACTTAAAAATTATACCTAATCTGAATCTAAATTATTTGAGAAAGACAACCTTTCCTTACCTAAACTAGTGGCATATATAGAGTGTTTCTATAGTAATGCAAAAGATTTTAGGAGATGATACTGCAGGGAAAATTAAGAGAGTCTTTCATAGTAATATTCCCTTCAAACTACCTACTGCTACTAAAAATTGCGGCAAAATGTTTTTATTGTATCCATAACTTTCATGTCGAACAATTTAGAATCCATAATTTCATCATGAAGAGGCGAATCAACTCCTTCAAATATTTCGAATAAGATTTTTTTGATGCTTCAACATTTTCCAAAAACAAAAGTGGATTAATTCAATAAGCAGCTGTCATGACTTCCTCTTAAAATTGTAAGTTTGATCAGGTTACAAAAATCCAAGTCTTTTGCATCAGTGACGTTGTAGTTTGTTGAAAAATCAAGTGGAGAGCAGCTAAATAGCGGTAGACAACAATGGTTTCCGAGAACTATCCGAAGAGAAAGACATAAAGATAGGAGTGCCCCAAGGAAGTATTCTTGGACCGTTAATATTCATTTTATTTGTCAATGATCTCCAAAACATTTTTGAAGATACGGGGGGTGATGAAGAAATAAATACATCCTGCTTGACAGATGTGTTGGAAAATCCTTGCATGAAAGACAGATCCCAAATCTCCGGAAGACAATTCGCTGATGACACAAATATTTTGATAAGAGCAAGAAGTTTTTCTGAAACAACGCACTTGACAGAGAAAATTCTACGGAGGAGTGATCATTGGTTTACAAGTAATCAGCTTTGTATGAATACAGAAAAAACAAAAGCCATTATGATGAGGACATCTCATACTACTAGCGACACTCCACAACAACTAACAATGACAGCTAATGAAATAAGCTTGGTGAAGTGCACAAAATTTCTGGGAGTCTACATGGATGAAACTCTTTCTTGGACCACACATATAGATGACTTGACAAACAAATTAGCCAGCACATGCTACTCTTTGGGAGTCTTAAGAAAATATCTAGACATACATGCAATAAAGCCAGTTTATCAGGCAGTTTTTGAGTCAAGGTTACGTTATGGCATAATGTTCTATGGAAGTAGAAAAACTGCTAACAAGATCTTTATAATGCAAAAACGAGCAGTAAGAACAATGCTCAAAATGGGAATAAAAGAATCATGTAGAGGTAAATTTCGTGAATTGGGAATATTAACATCACCAGCAATTCACATTCAGGAGTGTCTTCTCTTTGTGTTTAAACACAGAGAATATTTTGAAGAAAAAACAGCTAATACATATAACACCAGGACAACACAATTGAAGTTTCCTAGGCACAGATTGACTCTAACTGAGCATGGACCAAAATATTGCTGTGTGAGGTACTTCAACAAGATCTCACCAGAATTAAGAGCCGAAAGAAACACATCAGTATTCAAGAAGAAGGTATACAGGCTACTACTGGAGTTGGAACCGTATACCATTGAAGAATTCCTTATTGATAGTTAGATGGATTGTTTTTGTTATGTTAGTTTGACACTATTTCCATTTTATACTGTGGTTTCATTTGGAAATAAAGTTATTTATTATTATTATTATTATTATTATTAAATACAGTTGTATTGACGAATAATTGAAATAATTTCCGAATTTTTCTATATAGAAAAGATTAAGATGAATGGAAACAAATTTTTTCACCAACTCCAAAGAATAATAACTTGCAGGAGAAGAAGTTTGTAATGGAGTTGCAAAACAATTAAGGGGTGATTCTATGTTGGAAAATAGTGTAGGTCCTTTATAGAATTATAGAAATTTTTTTGAGCAGCCCCTGCTCAGATATAGCCCTATAATGGTGGCATCTTAAAAGCAAATTTAAATTTTTTTCATAAAAACCAGGAAAATGACAAAAAATAAAATTGGGCAGATATTTTATGTTAGCGAGAGGGCATTTAAGAAAAATGTTGGGGGTGTTCCCCCATAATGCTAGCAGGATATTAATTTGTCAATTGAGTAACTTTAAGTCGGATGATAATTCCAGCCTATAAACTCTTCTTGCTACGTACCTACCTGATGATAAATTACAGTAGATATTATTTGTTCAAATTAAATCAAGCTATCATAAATACATTTTTCAGTGGTATATTATGAACAAGAGCACAAGGAGAAAAGATAACAAATATTATCCATTTTGCCTGATCAATTTGGTGTTGCAGACTTGAGATACCTCAAATGATGAATTTATGCATGTTTTATTATACGTCAAGTGTTTTTATTGCTCAAGTGGGTGCACTGACCAACCACTTCACACAGACATCAAGTCTGCAATGCAATACATATAGACCTGCAGGTGAAGTCAAAGTACCTACCTGAGTTTCCATTCCTATGTTATTATTATTCTGCAGAATAAATAAGAGGTACTGTGTATAAAACGAAAGGAACTCTAAATTCATCCAAATGTAGATAGGTAGGATATCATAAAATGGATATCGCCTTCAAGACTAGGCAGTTAGGTACATAACAGCTACCGATATAAAAAATTTAAACGATTTGAATCGAAACGCAAACCAAACCACTCAAAGTATAAGCAGCATATGGATATATGGTGCCATCTTCATTCTGAGAGTTGGGAAACTGAATTGAGTTGTACCTTGTTTCCTAACAGATCATGGTAGGGTGTATTGCTTTACTGTACCGACTACTGACATCGAATAAAGGAACTATCAGAGCCATCCATTATCGTCGAGGTAGGAGGTGTGTTGCTCTGACGAAGGAGAATGCTGTTGAACAACACTTCCTAAAGATGTACAATACGTTGTTTAGGAGAACTAGGGCTTGGAGTAGGTCATTGGTCAGTTATTATAACGTTAATGGATTAAGATGTTCTTCGTAGGTATCCCTCAAAGCGTGATATTATCCTCTACAAAAAGGTATACGAAATTTGTTTTTTCTTGGCTCCCAGAAGGTAGAGTCCCGGTCCCAAACTTTTCTCATATTTGAGTCAGACAACGTCGATTTAAACCATTTCCACTTTGCTCGCATTTTGAAGGAAGCACAGCCTTTCTTTACCTTATTTACCTGGGCTAAGAACAAGAAGTATCCTAACCAAATTCAATTCGAGGTAGAATGATGGGTTAAATACAAAATTATCATTCTCAAACAGGCATGCTCATTATAAGGATCAATCACCACGGTGGAATTGAATATTATTTTGTAAATAATTATTAGTTCTGCTTTTATGTTAATTGGAAGAACCGTTGGTGAACCAGTTGAGAACAAATTGAATAAATTTTAATTTTAAATTCTCCTTCTCCAAATAATTCATTTCTTTTCTCATGGAATCTTCAAAATTTCTATTATAAATATAACTAATTCATAAGTAATGAAGTTTATTTACCAAGAATAATAATAGGCAGAATATCGATCTGCCTCATATGTTAATTGAATAGTAAACTAACTCAAAATCAATGTTCACCAAATTGCACCTTCATTAGGGGTAAAATATCTGGGCATGAAATAGAACACTAAAATCAACTTTCGCCCTCTTGATTGTAGCTTCGCCGCCAAAATGAACCTCCAGAGAAACAGCCAATTGTGTCATAAAAACAAAACTCTTATTTTTGAAACATCATACAATACATTCTATCATTAATTTATCAGCTCTTGTCTTCTGCCCTCTGTGTTCTCTGCTTAATTATACAGGGTGAGGTGCATCTTTGACTCGTACAAATATTTTAATAGTAGATTCTTGAGGTCAAAACAAACACTTTTTTCCTTTACAATTTTTTCCGAGTCGAATCGGTTTAAAAGATACAGGCTGTGGAAAAATAAAAAAAAATTTTTTTTTCTATCCCACAAACGGTATTATCGAATGAAATGAATTTCGAAACATGGTTTTTTATTTATTTGATTAATCTTTTTCGAATACCACCTACGCCTTCCATTTTCTCATTATGGCCATTACGCACCATAAAAACACCAAAAATTCAAAGAACCCAACTCTTGAAACTGAGTTGGACTTTATCTAATGAATATTTGGACGTATGTTAAAAAAAAAAGTATTATTCATATTTTCTCGTATGCGCCGTTTCAGAGTAATTCGTTGTTCTAAAATAAAGAATATCCTTGATATTTGGAAAATTATGTACTTTGGCTGAATGCAGCTCTGTTTAAAAGATCCATAGAGGTGTAACTTCATAGATTTATCTTGTTATTCTGAATTGTGGCATATAGCTCATTATGAAACCTTAAAATGGCTATATCTTTTTATTAGTGCCGAATCGGAAAAAATGCTATAGGAAAAAAGTGTTTCTTTTAACCTTAAGAATCAAGTGTTGTTCGTTACTAATTTCAGAAGCGTTGCTAATAACTGAAACGTAAATAGCCAAATGATTTTAATTTATAATGACTTTTTTTTACTACTTCTCATGTTTTGCTATCACAATATCTTCTTCAGGTGGAGAAAGTAATACCTTAACCCAGGAGTCCCAGGACGCTTTGACGCCCTGGGACACCATGAGGCCCTAGTGTTCACTATTTTCTGGCATCATTTATTTCATTTAGATAGGGCGCCAAGACAAATATAGGAAACCTGTAAGGGAGCCGTGAACTGAAAAAGTTTGGGAACCCCTGCTTCAACCCAACAAATGATGCTACTCTGTGACAGCGAAACAAATGAAGAACTCGTAGTGAAGATAATATGTTCTTCAACTTTTTTATATAGAATGTAAACAAACAGACTACAGACTGTCCCGAATTTTATGTGAACATTTCTTCCACAAGGCCACCTCTTTCTGAGTTACAGATAGCTGAATTTCACTTGGTACACAGAAATTTCAAGAAAAATATGCGAAATTGCTACCTATTTTGGCGATGGACCCCCTTGAAATACTTTTTTTCAGAGCCACAATGTTCTTGGAACAACATCAACCGCGTATTTGTATTCCTTAAAAATTGTTAAATCGTTAAAAAACTATCTTATCTTTTGCAATTTTTCCATGAAAAGCTAGATTTTTGAGAAAAATCTAAAAATGTGATTGAACTCATTTCGAGTTTCGGAATTCTTTCAGTCGCATTTTTGTAGGTTTCTCAAAAATCCAAATATCTGGTTGATACACTGCGCAAAAAAATTTACGCACATTCTGAAAATCTCAATTTTAATGAAAGTTAGCTCTACATTGACTTTATAACTTATTTTTTATGTTCTCTCGGCAAGGTTTTGAACGAAACAAGACACATTAAATGGAAGAAAAATTCAGGACTTCACCGAATCTTATGTGAAAGAAGAGAAATGAACAATTTTCAAAATACTGAAATGCTGATAAGTGATTTAATACTTGGTATTTCCACCCCTTGCGTTAACTACAGCTTGGCAACGACGGTTCATACTCAAAATGAGAGATCTTAAAATGTTCTGATCTAATCCTTCCCAGATTTCTCCGAGTTGGATTCCTAAGTCATTAAGAGTAGCTGGATGATTTTCTGAACTTCTCAACCTTCTATTGAGGTTGTCCCAAGCCTGCTAAATCGGATTGAGATCTGGACTTCTTGCTGGCCATTCCATTCGAGAGACTTCAACCTCTTCAAGGTACTCCTGAACGATGCGCGCACGATGGGGTCTGGCATTATCGTCCATAAAAATGAAATTTTCACCAATGTATGGGGCAAGTGGCACTACATGCTCTTCAAGAATGTTCCTTATATACTTATCAGCATTCATAGCTCCATTATCAACGGCCACTAGGTCTGTGCGAGCAGTCAAAGATATTCCACTCCATACCATAATCGACCCTCCCCCGAAACCAGTAGTATTCAGGAAATTGCACTGAGCATATCTTTCATGTGGACGTCTGTATACAAGGGAACGTCGATCACAATGATAGAGGCAGAATCTAGACTCATCTGTGAAGAAAACTCTATCCCAATCGGCCTCTTCCCAATGGATATACTCTCTCGCAAAATCCAAACGCTTCCTTCGATGGGCTGTGGTAAGAGCTGGGCCTCTTGCCGCGACACGAGGCCTTAAATCATATTCTCTGAGGCGATTTCTTATTGTCCGAGTGCTAATTTGCACCTCATGAGTTTGCTCAAGCTGAATTTGAAGGAGGCGAGCGGTTGCAAACCGTTCTCTCAACGAAGAAACTCTCAAGTAACGTTCTTGAATGGCAGTTGTTATCCGTGGTCTACGGGTCTATCCTGTCCTGGTCTTCGGACATTCATACCTGTCTCCCTGAATCGCTGCAACATTCTGGACACACTTGTATGGGAAACTCCAAATCTTTCTGCAATTCTTGTGTATGTCCACCCTTCTTCTCGCAAAACTACCGCTTGGGCACATTCCTCTTGGGTCAAATTGCGTGTTTCGCGTTGCATAGCGATCGAGTGTAGAAAATCAAACGAAAGAAAAACTATTGATCACTAGAATTGATCGAGAACAACTGATTTTAGAATGGAGCCAATACATTCAAAATCTGATAATATCATCTTTTTTTATTCCTGCTGGGAAAAAACATCTGTATTGAAGAAAACCGTTGAAAGTGGATAACATATGCATGCATAATTCTGATAAAAATAATTATCATTGAGAACACCTTCAGTTGTAGAATAAATTTGAGATTTCCATAATGTGCGTTAATTTTTTTGCGCAGTGTATTTATAGTGCTTTAGTGGTTACATCACCAAAATAGGTAGCATTACTTTCAGGGAGTTGCAACTTCAAAAGGGGGGGGGCTCCTGGCAAGATTTGAAACAAGGGGGTCTTCTGCTAATTTTGTTTCGAAAATCTGTGACCAACACATTAATTTATGGATGCCCTGTATTTCTATTTAATTTTGAACAAATGCCAGATTAGCAAGAAATATGTACAATCCAAGCTTTTCAGAAAAGAAATTGTCCCTAATTCATCTATCTTCTTCTTCAAACCTCCTGTTAGCGAAGTGGGATTGAATGATTCCCCCCTCCTCATTTCTAGCACAATTCCAGAAGCCTTTTTCCGGAAAGCATCAGGGACGTCTATCGCGAAATGAAATGAATAATGAATGAACGCAAAAACTATCAAAATACGTCGGGACATGTCAGGCTGTTATCCAATTTTAGGGAACCCCGTCATCCAGCGTGCATGGGAATAAGAGTGGAATCAGATCAGGCTACGTCACCACAGGCTCCAGACAGTCGCGTTGCTCCAGCTCGGGGATTTTCGACTGGACTGAACCACCCCACCAGACCCCAGCAGCTATTTTTATCCTCCTCCTGGACTCACCTGATATCGATGTGTATCTGGACTATTGATATTCAACGAACGTAACGTTCTCTCCATTCTGGAATTATCGGAAATTTCGGGATTAGAGGTCTTTTCATTCCAGTAACTGTTAGGTAGATGTTTGTGCTTTGTGAAATATGACTCGAATTTTTAGTTAGTCGAAAATAGTATTCGACAATATAAGAAAGAGGTTTGATTTCAGATAAATTATTGTTCCGAAGATTTAATTCGATGGTGAGGAAGATCAGTCATAAGAAACAGTTGTATACAATTTATTCAATGGCAACGTTTCTGAGCATTTAGCTCCTTCATCAGGCTTTATATTTGTATTCATTGTTATTTTGTCATCTAGTTTATACTCCATATTTATTATTGAATAGTGACGTCATTTTATCTATTTTTCATCTTCATTGCTACACCAATTGTATGATCCATGCCGTTGTTTATAAATTGGTTTTTGTTTTTAGCCTGATGAAGGAGCTAAATGCTCAGAAACGTTGCCATTGAATAAATTGTATACAACTGTGCCTTGTGACTGATATTCCTCACCTTCGAAAGAGGTTTGAATTAAAAAATGATAACTATACTCCATTCACATTTATTTTAGCAGTCGGTTGGCCATGAAATAATTTTCTCAAGTTTTTGTGAATAGAACGGAGTAAGGTTGGCACTCATGAAATGTCGTTAATGTCATAACGCCGTTGCCTCAACTTATATTAATTTTTATTACGAAAATGCCGAAAGTGATTGAAAAAGAGACAGGGTTTCAGGAAGTGTTATTTGGAATTCAGGTCCGCTCATTCAAATAGTTATACCCTGATATTCTAAAATCCACAATACGTCAGACGGTAGCGAACATATTCAATGTAAGAGAATTTATATAATGTTTCATCTGAATCTAAACGACTTATATTTCAGCTGAATATTTCCACAATCAGAAAGATTGTGAATGAAGGGGATGACAAAGAATTTCCTTCTATTGGGAGACTCAAAAAAGTGGTGGCATTTGAGAATTTTATGTTTGAGTGAATTAATGCGAAAAGTTTACTACAGGATTTTCGATGAATGTCATCGTAGAATAAGTTTGATTTTTCTATTTTTCATTTGACTTGTCCTATACATTGTAAATGTCTTAAGGTACTAATAAATACCTAATTATTATTATTATATCAATGTATTGAGATGAACAGCCACAATACGCGCCAGTTGTCCTGCTAATTGTTTATTCATGTGAAATTTTTGTTCAAAGGTGAAGTTCATCTTGACTTTAAACTTCCTTTAATTCCTTTCACTTACATTGATGCAAGATGATTTTTATTGAAGAATTTAACATTCGGGGGATACCCATTCGCAATCATTGTATCATATGCATTTCATCTTCGGGTTAATATTTTTGGAATCTACAACTGATTTAACGTATTCAAACTTTAGCCAAAGAAGATAACGAACATTAACTCTCCTCAAGCTAGTGCATATTATGATATTATTGTGATCTCTTGTATTTTCCATGCAAATTACTGGATTTGGTATGCCTTCAATCAGTTTGTATAAACTTCAATTATGTTCGTCACATATTTTCCGAATAGATTCGACATTGTGATAAAATACGTAATAACAGAAACTTTTACGTAGAACGGGCAACATAACGTTGATTTAAAACACAAACATGTTTTGACAAGCGTCATAACCCCACATTTTCGTACCATACAGAGTGAAATGTGTCAAATTTCCATGGCCAACCGAGTGATAAAATAAAAGTGAATGGAGTATATAATGTTCACGAAAACCTGTATAATAAAGATTGCAGAAAATATACAGATTGTCCGGATTTAGCACCTATAGTCATATCAACGTTATAGGCGAATCTCCCTAGCCTACTCAAGTATTCGAATTACGATTTATTACAGCTTAGTCTCTACGTGGTAAGAAGAGTATTTGGCTCATATTTTTTTTTTCGTTAAAATTTGAATGATAAAGGTAATATTTCATACAAATGAGAAATAAGGAAACATTTTATTAATTGTTAGCCCCCATTAGTTTACCTTGACAAAGACACTTTTATTGCCAAATTAAAATATAATTTAGAATTGTTACACTTTTCACATAATGAATAATGAAGGCTATGAGTTATACATAAACTCATGAAATTCGAATTTGAAAATGCTACTTAAAGCCCTCTAGAATCAATTGAAACATTCGATTTGCTGCTATCTGTTTTCGAAACAAATTTTATGAAACACAAAGAGTAGGTAGTGTTATGGTTTAAGTTTTCTAAGAATAATTTCGTTTAGTTTGCTGTGTTAGGAAATTTTGGGTAGGCATGGAGATATAAAAAAAAGAGATGGATTGTCAGTCAGAATAAATTTGAGAAAAGTCACTTATTTTTAGTTGAGAATTGAATAGTTTTTTGAGTTGCGATTCCTTTGATATGAATAACAAATTAATGTATAAAATAAAATAAAGGTGTATAAAACGGATCGTAACAAAATGGCGCAACCAACGTGGGGCAAGTTGAGTGATGGAAAAACTCAAAATATTGAATCCAGACACAAGAGTTCAGCTGGAGCACAAGAAGATAATAATTCAAACATATTGGATGTTTTAATGAAGATGAAAGAAGATTTTAAAGAGTTTGCGGAAAGAATTGAAAATAAAATGGAAGAAAATTCGAGAGCAATGAAAGTAACAGCAGAAAGATTGGAAGATATAGAAAAAAGATTTGAAAATAGAATGGAAGAAGGTTTCATGAAAATTAATGAAATTTTCAATGAAAGAGTCAATAAACCAGAAGAGAAAATAGATAGGAAAATGGGTATGATGATGAGACAATGTCAGGAAGATTTGAAAACAACAGAAAATAACATTCGAAAGGAGGTGAGAGAGAAATTAGATATGGATATAAATAAAATTAAAGAGAATATAGACAAACAAAATGAAACATCAGAAGGAGTCATATACAAAGAAAATTCTACGTCAGAAATAATCAAGTTAGGGGATAAAAAATGGAATTTCAATGGAAAAGTAAAAGCAAAATTCACTGTCCTGTTGTGGAATTACACAAGGAACAGAAAATGGGTGAATATCATCCAAAGAGTGAGAGAAAAAATGGAATGGATTGGAGAAAATTATTTAAGGAGGAAAAAGAGAAAAAAATGGAGAAATCATAAAAAGTTCAAGAAAAAAGATTTAGGTTAATAATTAATGAATTTTTTTTTTGTGTAAAATTCAGTTTGTTAAATTTAAAATGTTTATTCCCAAAATTTTCAATTTGGGGAATAAATATTTCAATTTTGGGGATTTTGTTATGGTTTAAGTTTTCTAAGAATAATTTCGTTTAGTTTGCTGTGTTAGGAAATTTTGGGTAGGCATGGAGATATAAAAAAAAGAGATGGATTGTCAGTCAGAATAAATTTGAGAAAAGTCACTTATTTTTAGTTGAGAATTGAATAGTTTTTTGAGTTGCGATTCCCTTGATATGAATAACAAATTAATGTATAAAATAAAATAAAGGTGTATAAAACGGATCGTAACAGTAGTTTCCAATTTCATAACTTTTCACTAACCTTAATGAGGATATATTTTGGGAAAAAGGCAATTATATTTTTCTGGTGATTGATATAATAGAAAATGATAAATAAATATTTCAAGTTCCTTTTGTGGTCCAACTTTGTGGTATGATTTTTCCTAGACATAAAGTTCTTGAAATTCGGCCGACATTTTTTGAAGCATCTCATTATATCTTCATATGGCATCCTATCTCCCGAAAATCCGAAACATTCTTATCGAATAATGGTTCAGAAGACATTTTCAACCAACTATAATTAACGGTTATCAAACTGTGCAAGGTTTTCTGGAATAAACAATTGAAGCTCCTTATACAGCAAATAAGGTAAAAAATATATATTGGATAACACAAAATAAAAAGATTAATTGGTAGATACTGATGACTTCAATGAGGATTATCTCTATTATTTCATAGTTTTAATACTCAGCTATTAGGAAGACTCCATGAATCCAATTTAGTCGTTTTTTGGACCATTCGATCCATTTCAAAATTACGAAATTGCACAAACTATTTCGATCGCTTAATTCTAGTAACGAAATTATTGTGATGTAAAATTCTTAACTATATACACAATTTTTCATGGTGTATGTATCAATATTCAGAAAACATCAATTGTATTCCCGATTAGTCAGGCACCTTTTGATTTTGAACCTATTTAGTTCCCAGAAGGGATTTCTGTATTATGGAAATTACCACGAATATTTCCTTCCTTGCATTCCATCACCATATTAGATCACACTAAAATTTCCAGAAGAATTTACTTCAACGAGAGTAATTCCAACAATAATTCTTCTGGGAAAATGTTAGTTAAAAATAAATAGAAATCCTGAATGCCACGGAATTGCAAAAATCAGTTTCTTCAGGATCTATTTTAGAATAACTGCACAACTGAATCATTTACCGGGACTTCCTTGTTGAATATGGAGTGATTATCTCGCATATAATTGTAATCAATTCCCATATTCCTAATGCTGACTCATAGATAATAATAAATTAATACGGTATTTTCTGAACAACTTGGAATCACATGTGATATTATGTATGTTGTACGCTAGGAAATGATTTCAGTCTTAAATTATTGTAAAAGTTACATTGATATTAATGACGAAATTACTTCTGTTGCCCTTCTTGTTCCCAGTCTAAGTGTATAATGTAGGTATAATATAGACAGAGAAAATGAATTAATACTTTCTGAGCATTGCAAATTTTACGAAGAGAATTTCTTCTTTCAACCAACATTTTCAATAATATATTATTACTTATTTCAAATCCAATATATCTTTCGACGTTCGCATAAACTGGATGTCTTAAAAAAAACCTGTAAGTACACATTTGTCATTTGTGAATTGAAAAAAGTGGTTCAATTTCGGAAGATTTATTTATTTATTGATTCCTGAAAATGCTTTGAAATTTCAGTATTTTCTTATGGTAGGCTTATAGGCTTATACAGGGTGTTTTCAAAGGTGAGGCTTTTTTTGACAGAAGGTAGAACACATCAAAATAAGTAATTTCACTAAAAATTTTCTATATAAAATATCCACGATGGCTAAGATACAACCCCTAGAAATTCAACAAAATTTCATTGAATTTCCAGTATGGTGACTCCGGCTTCGGAAAAACGAAACAAAACATAAACATATGGCTGGACATTGAATGGTTCAGTACCAAGTTCATCGGATTAAAGGGATCAGGTCACTTGAGAGAATAATAATTGTTGTATCGTGCAATTTAGGGTGAAAAAAAAATGTAGAAAATCGAGGCAGTTTCTTGAAAGTGCTTATGTAAGTTATGTTGAAAAAGTGCTATGATGTTTCCCCATTTCATCTATTTTTACGACGATTGTTGGAATGTTCGAACAAGAAGATTGTGATGCCCATTGTGAAAAAATGCGTGAATAATTCAGACGAATTTCATTGGTGAGGTTTTGAATTAATATTCTTTATTTTCACACTCATGTCTTAAGTCTCTTCTGTCAGTTTGTATCGAAATAGCCATTTCATAAAATCATGTAAGCTACTAGAAAATAATGAGGAAAATTCGACAATCCTAAGTTTCCATTTTCATTACATCGTAAATATCGAACGTGCCAATATCATGAACGAAACCACATGGTCGAATCTATAAGTTTTTTCCATTGCTTTGCAATAATTCAGCTAACAAACGGTCTAGGGTCGTATTAGGATCTATTTCAGTAATCATTTTCAATTATTTTTTTAACTAAGTCATTTTGAAAGTTTTGTATAGGTTATTTTTGGTGAAACGCTTCATTTTGATCAGTTATACTTTCTTTTAAAAAAATACCTCACCTTTAAATACACCCTGTATATATGACTTCGAATCCTTCAATTCCAAGACACATCTTTTCCCTTCAATTTTACCAACTTACTCTACTCGAATTAAATAAATTCACGAATATTTTAAAGAAAATACGGAATGCTAGAATGCGATCTAACAGAAGTATCCACAGCAACACTATTCCATTCAAATCCTGTAATCTCTGCAGTCTGCTGAAGCTGAAATATCAAAATGCAAATTAAAATTGATAAAGAATGATAAAACTCAATTCTTATGGAAATTATTCAAGCAGGAATATTATACGGGCCCAGCTAAATTAAATAATAAGCTAAATAAAAAATAAAGTTTAATTAAATCTAGATTTGACTGAAGTTATTGGTTCTTTTTAAATAAGACTCGAAGAGGGTGTAAAGAGAACTGGTCACTTTTTCAACACCTGAGTTAACATTTGTATATCAATAATCTATGTATATTGTCTTCAATATTGTTCTTCATATTTTAAGTTTTTTCTCCATAATATTTCATATACATAAATATATAAACCTTTCGATTCATTTTGTTGAATTTTCCAATAACAACTTTACTCATTGAAGTTTATTTCTGAACTCTTAAACTCTATAACTATGCTCACTCTTGCACATACTTGTAGAAAAGTTGCTTTGCTGTGGCGTGTAAAGAAAGGATGACAAGTTAGCTTTGAAAGTTTGCAGTATTTATATTACGACTTGATTAAAACCAGAAAATTTTAAAAATATACACCTTCTTTTTTACACGAGGGCCCTCGACTATCTAGCTACGCCACTGGTGGAATAATGAATCCATATAATATTGAGATGTTGTCATTTGCTTTGAGGCAAATGTTTTTATCCAGTTTCTGTATCACTTCTAGTGTGATCAACTCCAAGAAGATAGTTTGTTGTTATTTTTACCTTTGATCCGAAGCATCAAATGTTCATTGAATCATTGATTTAGAAATTCATCACTACATAAATACAAATGATTGATAATTTTAAACATCTCTGTGCTGGATCGAAGTGAACGCTACATAGGATATTTTTTGGCCTATTTGTCCATTGAGAGACACCTTACATCACAAATTTGATAAAAAGATGTACCTTCTAAGTTTATGCGTGAGATCACAAAAATTTAAAATGAATAAATAGCGTATATATTGAAATGTAAAATAACTTTATTAACGAATTAGTTCCTTATTCAATTCCTACATAGTACGCTGAAAAATATTTCTTATGAACCTACCCTCGGTCAACAGGGCGTGATTTGAGCCTTAGACTTCCCATAACGTGCGAGGAGTCCCAAAATTTGCGAAGGACGCCGATCCCCTTCCACGGTGACCTGCTGAATGAATTTCGGGAGAGGATCTATAAATAGAATGCTCTCTGGGCGTAGGAGTAAGAACGCGGGGGAGGATTACGACCATGGAGTACAAAATAGGGAGGATGTTGCTTTCGTGCACTGCGAGTCGAAAATATACATGTTTATGTTCTCTTTATCTTAACCGAAATTCTTCGGAGAACCACAAAATATATTTTCATGAGATGTTATTTGGTCATCCCCAACATTCCGATGTTTCCTGACCAATTTGGTCCATGACAGCCAGAAAATCTCCAATTGAGGCCATTGAGTCCAATGATTGTTCTATCGACAACTCGATTACTCTCGACATGAATAAAAGTAAACCGAACGAAAATGAATGTCGTAGATGTGAATAGGGAATACTCCTTCTGATGAAAATGATGAATTTTTAATGAAATATCTTTGAAACGTCACATTTTGAAATAACCATTTCAACCGTTTCCCAAAAAAAATTATTTCAAGCACTTAAAAATGAAAACTAAAAATGGGTATTCAAAGTTTAAATCGTTTTGTGAGAATTTTACAAGCTGGCAACATCGACTGAAATATGCCTTGATAATAAAGGACAACAAATGCATTATCTGGATGAGATAGACAAAGATGGCTGTCTATGGAGACTGCGACGAACGAGGAAGGTCGTAAAATTTTATGGGATTTTTATGGCCGGTTGCAGTTGAAGCTCGCCAGTAAGTAGGCCCCTGTAGATCAACAGCTTTATTATTATTTTATAAACAAGCTGATCAGACATTGTTCGTTTCATTGTCTTGTATGCGCTGTTGCCAAATCGTAAACTCCGCACAAAGCGATTTAAATTTTAAAACCTCATATTTGAAGGATGATTTTGAATAGTTTCCGCGGTGCATTTGAAATAATCATGAATGAAACTCATAATTACTCAGTTTAAACTTGCATATGCAGTGATAACCCCAATTGAGGAGAATTCCCCATTCTTGCGTTTTACCTTTCCCCTTATTTATAATAAGAAAATAATGGGGACAATGGGGTACATAACTAGAACCAGAACCGAATGCGTTACTGTCCTTGCAAATCTCGAAATTGACATATAGTTGATGGGACATTTTTCATCGGATTTAAGGAGTACAATCATAATCCGATAACAAATATGAGCTTCCACTTGGAATAAAGAAATTTCTGATAGAAACTTGAACGAGAGTTACCAATTTCTGTAAATTCTTTCTGGAATATTTTCATCGAGATAACTGTTTATGAAAATTTCATCCTTCTACGAGGATGTATTGATATCTAGTTAGCCTAGACCAGTTCCACGCATAAAAAAATTATTGCGTTACCATAGCAACGAACAATAACTCATAAGAAGTGTCAGTGTGAAGTTTGAGGTAAAGAAAGTAAACCAGAGTTACGAGTAACGCAATAAATTAAAAGAAAGAAGATGTCCACCGAAATTGTCAAAATCGAAAAATTGGATTATCGAGCCATCATCAAGTACCTGTATATAAAAGGGTTAAGAGGTAAACAGATTTAAAAATATATGCTTATAATACCCTTGGTGATCAATGTCCTTCGTATGCGATCGTGAAAAATTGGACTGCAAGCTTCAAAATAGGTAAATTTTCCACTGAAGATGATGCAGTTCATGACATGAATTTATCAGACCGTCGAATTGAGCTAAAACGGATATCTGAAGCACTGAATATTTCATACGAACGCGTTCACGTCAATTTAGACACACAAATGTTTGAATGTTGACCAAAAGCGTGTAAGGGTAGAAGCATCGCGTTCGATCTGTTTGAAAACGATGTAGACTTCTTAAACCGAATTGTTACTATGGATGAGACTTGGGTACATTTCTACGATCCAGAAACAAAGCAACAATCGATGAAATGATGACACTTTGGTTCTCCAAGACCTAAGAATTCCGTGACCAAAAATCTGCTAGAAAAGTTCTTGCTTCAGTTTTTTGGGATTGCCATGAAGTACTCATGATTGAATTTTTGGATAAGGGTAGAAAAATAACCGGAGATTACTATTCGACATTGCGGACAACTCTACAGGAAAAAATTAAAACGAAAAGATGCGGAAAGATATCTGAAGGTGTTTTTTTTTGCAGGATAACGCTCCTGCACACAAATCTCATGTTGCCATGCAAAAAATTCTTTATTTAGGGTTTGAATTAGTAGAACACTCCCCTTATTCACCAGATTTGGCTCCATACGACTATCATCTCTTTCCTCAACTGAAAAAAAGTTTAAAAGGTCGTACATTTTCCTCCAACGAGGAGGCAATAAAAGCTGTGAAGGTCTGGTTTGCAGGACAAGGAGAAACATTTTGAAAGATCTAGAGACGCTGCAGGTTCGCTGTAATAAATGTATCCAATTAAGAGGAGAATATGTTGAGTAATAAAATATTTTGACATTGAAATTTTGTTTGCTTCTATAGTAGGCTAAGAATTTTTCAATATATCCTCGTACTTCCAGTAGAAATGCAGATTACAATGATCGTTTCGACAAAGTATAAGATCATTTTCTCAATTCCGATCGCCCTCCCCTGAAAAAATATCCTGGCTACGCCAATGTGGGGATAGTATCTTTAGACTAGAGAAGAGTTAAAACTCTCAGGAACAAGCCATATGAGGATCAAATTTTATGAATCTTTGATACACAAATGAGCGATTTTTTATATAAGTATGGAAAAGGGCTAGACCGTTTTAATAAACGAATAAATGAATCTTCGAAACGTTATTTTAGAGCCAAGTTCTAGTTTCAACTTGATTGGATCTGTAGGTATACAGAACCAGAAATTGCATGTCCTGCAGGACATGCAATTGAGGTGAGGTCTGCTATGTTGCGGAGCTAGTAGATCAAATAAAGACATAGTAATTTTCACCTAACGCCACCAGGATAACATACTATCTAAGTCCTTCAGGGTGCACTTTTGTGAGCGCAAATCTCAGCATCCTATAGTGACCTCATGACCTAAGAATCTGCAATACATGTTTGTGTTGTACTCAGGTCATAAAACCTTGTTTGAGTTGTTTGTATGATCTGGAACAATGTTAAAATTGTGTGATTGCTTGTGTTGTTACTTTCGAGGCTTGTTTCAATTATGTTAATTGAGTTAATTTGCATTCAAAGGTATGATGATCCGGGTAGACGGTGACATTGCTCGTTTTGGCACTAGCCTTCTCTTTCATTCTTCATGAATGTAGGTTTTTCCGAGGCTCCAGACAAACGAACCTCGCCATTACCGAAAAAGAAAGAGAGGCACATTGTGGGAAAATAGATAGATCCTCTCTGAGCGGTGTGGAAAAATTGTTGATTTCAATTCGAGAGCATGCTGGAATTATTCTTCTCTAATGCTTCACGCGTTTTCCACATTTAAATTTCCTAAAACTGAAATTATTTGATTTTCACTGAATGAGTTTTTTAACCACACGTGGTTAAATCTATTTTTATTTAAGCTCAAACGTTTAAAAAATCGATCTCCAACATTTGCTGATTGTTAATAAACTTTTTAGGGTTTTCAATCCCAATCTCTGAAACAAAATCAATTAAAAATGAAATAAACGATTTGCTCCTGCTTAAATTCTTGCACTAATTTGTCAGGAGCAAATTAACTAGAAAAAATTGTTGCCTGACAATGAACTGAAAATTAATAACGTTGAAATTATAATTTTATGTTGTAACGTTTCAAAATTAAATTAATCAACGTTTCTCTGCAGTCTCTGTTTCTATGTATTGACAATTAATGTCAAACAAAAGCCACAATTCAGAAGATTTTCGAAAATAGATTTTTCGTCTGATGAAGGAGTCTGATATAGACTCCGAAACGTTACAACATAAAATTATAATTTCAACGTTATTTATTTTCAATTCATTGTCAGGCAACAATTTTTTCTAGTTAATTTGCTCCTGACAAATTAGTGCAAGAATTTACGCAGGAGCAAATCGTTTATTTCATTTTTAATTGGTTTTGTTTCAGAGATTGGGAGTGAAAACCCTAAAAAGTTTATTAAGAAATGCAGAATCCTCCCAGAATAAATTTCAATCGATATTTGCTGATTGGTTTCTTCCAAAACTCAATCGATAAGAACCCATATGTGAAAAGACTAATTTTAAAATTTTTCAATCAATCAGGCGAGTGCAAAATCTCATACAAACCTGGAAAAATTAATTTTCTGAGCCCACTTATGTGCAGGTCGGAGAAAACAGCATTTTCCATCGATGTCTTGAAAGAAGTGATGGCTGGCGAAAGCTGAAAAAAATTGAAAAATATTCAGTGGTAGTGGAAAAATTGGTTATTGGATTTTCTGAGCCACCTTTATGCCAGCCGGAAAAACTGGGAGTTTTCATCGAAATCCTGAAGAGAGTAAGATGTTAGCCAAGTGTTGAATATAAATAGAAAATTATTATTGAATTGTCCTGGAAAATCTATTTGATATGAGGACCAAAAAAAAATCAGCTGATTTTGTCGGAATCCTGTAGTTACTGACTGGTTGCAAAATGCTGATTGATGGTGAGGGAAAAGATTGCGAAAGAGGTGGGAAAATTGAATATTACGCGACATGATTCTTCGAAATACTGAAGTAGTTGGATTGGTAGATTACCGCTCATTGTGGGTGACAGCTACAAAAGAGACTGAAAAATCTTAAAATAAAATAAATATTAAACAGGTTTAATCTAATATATAAAATTCTCGTGTCACAGTTTTCGTTGCCATACTCTTCCGAAACGGCTTGACCGATTTTGATGAAATTTTTTGTGCTTATCCGGTATCTATGAGAATCGGCCAACATCTATTTTTCATCCCCCTAAATGTTAGGGGTAGTCCACCCCTAAATTTTTTTTTTATTTTTTAGACAAAATTTTTAATTTCTATTTTTTTATGATACAACATACAAAAATACATACAATCCTCAATTTTCACCCTTCTACGATCAACCCTTATTTTTTAATAGCCATTTTAGTAATTTAATCATTTTTCCTCTCCGTTCACAGCGCTCCATGCTTATTTCACGCATATACCACATTCTTACATACATACAATATACACATTCTAACATACATACATACTTACAATAAGTAAGCTATTTTTTGTCTACACTAGAAATTACTAGGAAATTATTTATATGGCAAAACAACGTTTGCCGGGTCAGCTAGTACTCAATACTTTCTACTTACTACGTTTATCTTCAAAATTGATAAATACAGGGTGATTCCGGAGGAGACCGTCAGATTTTAGGGGAATTTTATACTAGTCAAGACAGTCAAGACAGAAAAAATGTTTGGTTTATGGCTAGGGGCTTTTTTTGAGACTACAGGGTGAGTTGTCCGATTCGACCGATTTTACTTTTATCAATATCATGGTATGGCTTATTCAATTTTGCTGAAATTTTCAGTAGAGTACAATATGAATGAGTACATTCAATAATACTAGCTCGTTTTTCAAGATACCGGGTTGTTAATGTGATAATTTCAGTTTAAGTGTACAGTTTGACAAAACACCCTGTACATTGCTTCTCCAAAACTTCGTTATCCGTTTCAGATTCCATCATAATGAGTTATTACTCCAGTGCTCTAAAATTTTTTGGCACACTCCTAGTTTTCCCAGAAAGAATTAAAAAAAAAAAACAATATCGAAATGTATCTCCGATGCAGTGGGAAGATTCAAAACAGGGTATTTTGTCAACCTGCATACTTCAACTGAAGTTATCACAATAACAACCCTGTATTTTGAAAAACGATTAAGTATTATTGAATGTACTCATTTCATACTGTACTATAATGAAAATTACATCGAAATATAGGCCATACCAAAGTAATTGATAAAAGTAAAATCGGTGTAATCATCCTTTAGCTAGAGTCTCAGTAGAGGCCCTGAGTCATAAACCATTCCGAAGCTCTGTTGACTATAATTTATAGTGTACTATAGTGTACTAGTGAACTACTCCTAAAATCTGAGAGTCTCCTCCATCATCCAGTATAGATGTCATATGTATACAGGCGTACAAATATTTTAACGGTAGATTCTTGAGGTTCAAAGAAACACTTCTTTCCTTTACCATTTTTTCGTCTTCCAGTTTTCTCTTCACGTACCATAAAAATACCTAAAATTTTAAGAACCCAACTCTTGAAACTAAGTTAAAAGGTAGGTATCTGTGAAATTTAAAAAATTGGCTGAATACAACACTGTTGGAAAGATCCACAGATGTGTAAAGTCACAGCTTTAGCTAATTATTCTGGATCTAATTTTGTTTTTCCAGAGGTGGCACAGCTCATTATGAAAACTTAAAATGACTATATCTTTTTATCATGGTCGAATCGAAAAAAATGGTTTTGGAAAAAAGTGTTTCTTTTGACCTCAAGAATCCACCGTTGAAATATTTGTACAAGTCAAAGATTCACTCTGTAGAGATAATGAGATCATATCAGTAACATCATCTCCATTCCTCGCCAATTTACATAATTATACATACAATGAAACTACTGAAAGGGTTTGTGTATAAACTGTGTTTAAGTGTTCAACACATAATAAGTTTCAAGGTTTTATTAAATAACGTGCTGACATGAAAGATTGCTGTTTGTTATTATTTGTGCTTTAGTTCGTGGCATTAGTTGAACTTGTTATGGAGTATTACTTCCTCTGTATTTTTTCCACATTTTGTTATATTGGTTTTATGTTTTTCGGCTTCTTGGATAGAGAAGATTATGAGAACAGTCAACACTTTTTTGTGGCTCAAGTTAGTTGACTTGCGGTACAAATAGCAATGGGCGAGTTTATTACCAAGCTCTGATTATGAATTTGAAAAATAACGCAAAAGCTCCTTCCCCACCAAAGTAAAATCTCCATTTAAATTTAAATTCGAAATAAAATGCCTCCATGCTACCTCACAACATGGATAAACCAATTCTTCGAATTTCCTCAGTGAAATCCTGCAATCAGATTCGACCTGATGAGGTCGTGCTAAAACACGTGCCCGATAAAAATCCCGAACTTTTCCTCAATTCCTGCCACCGCAGCCCGATCCAGAAACAACGAACGTGATTAAAACTGGAATTTCATCCGTATAAACGAATATTCTAGGAATGAAAACCTTTTTTATTTACTCAATCGCCAGCACGTGGCACCTCTGAGCTTATGTTGGTCTGTGAGTTGTGTGGGAAGTATAGAGATTCCAATTCTCTTTCGGTGTTTCCTATTCAGACTTACGTCCTGGAAATAGAAGTGCTACTTGGGAATAATGGGCAATATTTGCAATCACGTTGTTTGTTCCATTCTTCCCCGGGGAAAAAGAAGCACGTGTAATATACTTTGCGTCATAGAAAACAGAAGACTGAACAGTAATAAATTTATGAGAACAATTTTTTGTATATATTACGGCTAAAGATAGGTGTTGACATATACTCAAGATTAGCCGGATAAACTTAGGTTTAGCATCGGGTATTTGCTAATGTTAGTTTCTTCTATCTTTAAACTTAAGTGTAACCACAGCCCATTGGCAAAAAATGTAGAAGCTAGAAGCTAATAGAAAAAAGAAAAGTAATGGCAAGGCTTGAAAGCCGCAATTTACGGCAATTAACAAAATGTAAAGACATAGTAATACATATAATCAGACCATCTGATTATCTTCATTAATGCAATGAATTTTTAGTATGAATTTCACATATTTTTAATATCAGAAAAGCATTCTGTTCAGCAGATGAGAAATTGAGAACGAACATTATATTTGTTTCTACTGTGTCTCAAACGCATTCTTTTTAGCGAATCGAAAAAATTCGAGACGAACATGCTATTTTGAGTGTGAGGGAAAAGTGTAGAGTTAATGGTTATCTTTCATCTTGTTATTATTCATAATTTGCAAGGGAATTTATTGAGCTAAAGGAGAGAATGAGGACAAGAATGATGCCTCGAAATTCTTCATCAAAATACCAAAGGTCATATTCTGGATAAATATAAGTAGCAGTACCATATCTGGTTTGTAGCTAAGCGGACTATTTGGCTGATAAGCCAATGACTTTGGATGAAATATTTACCAAAATCAGCTAGAAAGAGTGTTTCCAGCTAATTTCATGTTCATAGTTTTTTTTTTCTCTTTTTTGCAAAAGTTTTAAGGTTGGAAAGAAATAGCAACAATAAAAACTGTCGTTTCTATTTCATAGAAAATTTTTCCATATATCTACCTACTCAACAAAACTTTCAAAATGACAAAGTTGAAAAAAATTGAAAATGATTACTGAAATAGATCGTTTGTTAGCTGAATTATCGCAAAGCAGAGGGAAAAACTTATCTCCTGAATCGACCATGTGGTTTCGTTTAGGATATTGGCTCGTTCGATATTTATGTGCTCATGAAAATGGAATTGTTTTCATTATTTTTTAGTAAATTACACGATTTCATGAAATGACTCATTTCGATACTAACTGACAGAAGAGACACAATGTAAAAATACTTAAAAATTTCACCAATAAAATTCGTCTAGATTTTTCACTAATTTTTTCACAGCAGGCATCATAATCTTCTTGTTCGAACATTCCAATAATCGTCGTAAGAATGGGATGAAATGGGGAAACATCATAGCACTTTTTCAACATAACTAACATGAGCACTTTCAAGAAACTGCCTCGATTTTCTACATTTTTTTTTCACCCTAAATTGCACGATATAACAATTATGATTCTCTCAAAAGTGACCTAATGCATCTAAGGCCTGCCGCAGACATGCAATTTTTAGTTTTGCAACTGTTTAGTTGCAGAAGTGAGCACAATGCATTTATATGGGGCCGCGCAGACATGCAACTGAAAAGTTGCAGCGATTGCCTTTGTGTGGGCCCTCGAACCGCTTGCAATCAAACTGTTGCGCAACTGAAAAGTTGCATGTCTGCGGCAGGCCTAATATGATGAACTTGGTACTGAACCATTCCTTGCCCAGCCATATGTTTATGTTTTGTTTCGTTTTTGCGATGTCGGAGTTACCTTCCACAGTCCCGTACTTGAAATTCAATGAAATTTTGTCGAACTTCTAGGCGTTGTATCTCAGCCATCTCATATTTTATATAGACAATTTTTGGTTGAACGACTTATTTTGATGAGTTCTACCTACTGTCAAAAAAAGCCTCATCTTTGAAAACACACTGTACCTATATGTCATAGGTTCGGCAATTTCATCAATCGAGGCCCTCACTATAATTGTTGGGCCACCCGCATCACCCCTGCTATTTTTATATTACAACGTAATTAATTGTATGTTACATCGTAATTAAATGTATAATACACATGTAGGTATGTGTTTATTGGGCTGCATCTTTGGCTCAGCCAAACCCGCTGTAGTCTGAACTAATTGTTTTCATTCCTGTTGAATAGTCGCAGGTTTAAATATTCCGAAGGTTTTGTTATTTCATTTCCATTTTCTATTTGAAATTGTCGAAATGAGAACATTTCGGAAGTTCGCCTTCTTTTCATCCGTTTAATCAATAAGTAGATAAAAGATAAGATAAGGATAAGAAAGATCATTATTTCAAAACAGTTCATCTTAACAAGAAAAGAAATGAAATAGTGCCAGTAAAATTAGGATTAATGTCCCCCAAAAAACTCCTCCATGCTATATGGTTCCATGACCAACAACAGCTTGAAAATTTTTTTCTTGAAAAGCTCAAGAGCCTCTATTCTCTGTATATCCCTAGGCAGTTTATCAAAAAATTTCAGACATCTATACTCTGTTTGCCTTTGCGTAATAGACAGATTATATTTTGGTAGATTGAATGCCAACGTTCTTGTGTTATAGTTCTTCTTGGGATTGGAATGTTGGAAAAACAGATCTTTATTTTTATGAAGGAATATTTAACATTCCTGGATATACAATGCATGCTGTGTCAGTACACCATTCTTCTTGAAGTGTCCTCTACATGATTCTCTGGGCGTGAAATTTTCGATTATTCTTATCGCTCTCTTCTGCAGTACAAACAAGGATGAAATATTTCCTGACCCATAGAAAACAATACCAAATCTCAGCTTTGCCTCAATTGTTGCATGATAGACCGAATTTAGCACCCTAGCGTCCAGATATTTGGCAATTACCCTGAATGCATAAATGGAGGGCCCTATTTTCTTACTCAGATGTTCTATATATTGTTTCCAATTCAGTTCCTCATCGATGTGTAGGCCTAAGAATCTGGTGCTCTGTGAAGTTTCATATTTGCTACTATTAAGAGTCATATGCTCGGGAACCTCCAACTTGGAATTTTTAGGGTAGAATAACATCAAGTTAGTTTTGTTCTTATTCAACACCATGTTTTCTTTAGCAAACCATTCTTCGGTATATTGCAGTACCATATAGTTGCCAATATCTTGAGATCTGGCCACAAAGATTCTATTACAAGCAGATTCTTGTAATCGACATAGTCCTCAACACCAACTTTATTCTCCAATGAAAGTTAGGGCAGTAATCATTCAGGTACACTATAAAAATAGCGGTCCTGCTATGCTTCCCTGTGGCACTCCAAGTTTTAATTCCTCTATGTATATCTGATCTTATTCTATTTCCATCTGAAAATATCTCCAACATCTGGGTACGTTTATTGAAATATGATGTTATCCAATCGAGTGTCGGTCCTATAATTCTAAGCTTTCCAGCTTGTACAAGAGCTTATCAACATCGAGGTAATCATAAGCCTTCGACAGAACCAGAAATAGTCCCAGGGCTATATCTCCATCTTCAAAAGCACCCGTTATTTTCTTTAAAAAGTAGAAAATCGCTGTTCGAATTGATTTTCCTTTCAAATAACCATGTTGATTTTTGGTTAATATTCTGTTCTTCATGAGGAATGCCATTATCTGATTGTAAATGGCCCTCTCAAATATTTTTGAAAAAGATGGTAGAATACTGATTGCTCTGTAGTTTTCTAACTCATTCGTATCTTCCTTCTTGAAAATGAAAATCTGGAAATACTCCTTTCTTTATGGAATTGTTCAATACCATTCCCAGAGGTTCCAAATTAGTATTTTTGAAAGATTGAACTGTGGAATCTTAGGAGGTGGCATATCTTTTTTCTTACTGTGATTCGAACATTCATCATGAGAAGTCATGACTCAAATACCAACAAATAAAGTCCAATTTACGTTTCGACAAAAACGCATCGATACTCCGGGTCTAGACTGCGCTCTACGTACCAATATCAATTACCTATGCTCGATATTATTCGAATGCCCGTTACCATTAATCAAAATAACATAATCTGATCCACATTCTTAATCGATATCTCGCAGCCAAAGCCAATTTCGTTGAAGCGAGTCGGTTCGTGACAGACCCAAGCTCGCTGAAGGGAAGTTTAATACGAAGCCGGAGCTTGCGCCCGGAACAATGCGGGGGCGTCAGCTCTATCTGGGTCCAGTTGTGATATTTTGAAGCACCAAATTTCGCACATTACACCAGGTCCTGAGCTAGCTCGTTTGGTAATACTCTTATTTTGTTAGCACGTTATATCCACGCCGGAAATTACATCACAATGGACGTAATTAGCGTCTGTGAAACTTGGGCAGATTATGAAGAAATACACGGTATGAGTCATGAATGTACGAGATTTATTTTCAGTGAGGATGTCAAAAATTATGATTTTGATGAAAACTTAGTCACTGAAGTGACTGAATAAAATTAGATAAGAGAAATATACTGACAAAGAAACTGCAACACCCAGAAGAAGCTGTTTAAATTTTGAATTTTTTTTTGGTAAAACATAGATTAGTATAGCAAGGAGTAAATGATTAACATTTTGAGAAAAAATACGAAGGGTCTTGGCATTGATGCAAGAAGATGGTCTATTTCATTTTGAGGGATACTATCTCGAGCCACCTGTACTTTGTACTCAGAGCCGCTGGGGTAAATTTCCAAGCCTTCTACCCATGATGTCCCAATCATGCTCTATGGTCGAAAGATCCAGGGATCTGGGTGGTCATGGCAAAAAATTCACATGGGTAGCTTCAAAAAAGTTCTAACTCTAACTTTCTAACTCTAGCAACATTAAGTCGAGCATTATCTTGCTGAAATATTGAAGTCTCGAGCCTGTTAAGGTACCTTGAAGGTAACGCAGCGCTGTCATGTTACCTCGAATAATGACTAAAGGTGACCTACTTGAATGTGCAATAGCACCCCATACCATAACGCCTACTGTCCGGTGTACATGACGCTCAACATCAAAATGAGGTTCACGTCTTTCTCCTCGACGTCGTCTAACCCTTCTTCGGCCATCATGTGCACCCAAGGAGAATCGAGATTCATCAGAAAAGACGACCTGATGCCATTCCACATCCTAATGTTGTTGTTCTCTGCACCACTGTAATCGTTGCCGGCGATGCTCGACCGTACTGATTACTGATTACTGATTGCTGGGTGTGTTGGACGGATAAACCCAAACCTGCCACTGCGACCAAGCGGTCTAGCACACAGGCAAGCTCATAGAGCTAGATCTCTCCCTCCAGTCCCATCCTGCCCAAAAAGGAGATGATGTCGGAGGGGGATTGATTCTTGAGTTCCTCTAGGATCATCTTCGGAGAGCCAAAAACTCCATGTCTGCCCTGTCTGCCTCCGGGCAGTCACAGAGGATATGCTCAATTGTTTCGTCCTCCTCTAAGCAGAGTCTGCAGAGCGGGTCATTGACGATGCTAAGTTTGTTGAGGTGAGCTCTGAGTCTGCAGTGTGCGCTCGACCGTAAGAGGTAACACAAGATGGGGTCGATAATGCTGCAGTCCTAAAGACCTTTTACGGCAGTAAACCGTTCAGACAGTTACAGGATGGCCTTGTTTTCCTAACCACTCATCAGCCAAAGATCGCAAATCTGTCTCTAATGGCCGTAAGTCTTAGACGCCGATCTTGAACTTCATTTGTGCCCCTTCGATGTTCGGTGCCTACTCTTCTTCGATTTTGGGCATTATCAAACCACGCTTGAAAACATCTCATAACAGTGTTGGATTTCTGTTCGTACGGTTAGCGATTTCTCGAAATGACAACCCCGCCTCCCGTAGACCAATAATTCGAACTCTTTCAAATTCACTTAGCTGGCGATAAATTCTGCGTACACGCACCCTAGGCATTTCAACAACAACTAAGCATGGACTTTGGATCTCCTCGAACTGCTGGTTTGTTGTAAAATTTAATTTGCAAAAAACGACTACAATATTGTAACAAAAATGTTTATACGAAAAAACCTTCAAGATTTTTTTCTCCAAATTTTAATCATTTACTCCTTGCTATACTATCTGTGTTCTCCCAAAAAAATTTTAAATTAAAGCAGCTCCTTCTGGGTGTTGCAGTTTCTCTGTCAATTAGTATATGTCTAAAGAAAAGTGGAAAGAACGTGTCATATTTTCTGGACCAGAAATTGTTTCTAGCATAAAGAGTAACTATCCGAGAATGAGCGGAAACCATAGAGCCTTATGCCCACATAACAGACAGAGACTTCCGTAGTACATAGAGCTTGGCTAACAGTCATCAATAAGACGAAGGTGAGACCAATACGAGGTAGAGGGGATGGAACAATTAACGTTGGCTACGTTATCGTACTACATCAGCCTTGGTAAACAGGGTTATTCTTTCTCAATCTCCCCCGAAATGATAAGGGAAAAGACAAAAAAAATTCATATTCAGTGTATCAGCCGAGATGAGGAAAAAATCTAAAATATTTTCAAGTTTCTGTCACTTCCGGTTGTGATTAAACAGAAACTTTTCCAGGTATATTAGAGCTTTTAGTCAATTATTCTCTATTCGCTATGATCACAAAGATGGTCATAGAGATTTGTCCATTAACATTAGAAAGATGAAAATATCCATGTTTTAAGCTTTTTTTCCTCCCAATAATGAATACTATGCCTATTGAATGTACCATTCTTGCTGAATTTCGATACGTCAGTCCAAATGACACAGTAAGAAAAATTTTCATCTTTTTGTTTTCTCATTGGGTCTACAAAACTGTATCCTTTTCACGAAATTAATTTCTTCCAAATATTGTACCTACTACATATAAATTTGTTTGATACAGAGCATTAGAATCTTCAACAGCAAACAATAATTATAGCATGTGTATGAGATACAGTTTTAGCAGAGGTTAGCGTAAACGGGGTACCATACAAATTGGTATATTATATAAGAGCTTAGGGAAAAACCTCAGTAAAAAAGACCCTTTTTCTCCGTGAGTGAAGTGAATTGTAATTGTTCACGAAATAAGCTGAAATATTCCATATTGAAGGACATTCTTTCTCCAACAAAAAGGAAAATCCAGAAAGTCTTCTCCAAGATACCAGAAACTTTTATCTGAAATAGAAAGAAAACAAAATCAGAAAAAGGTAAAATAATGAAATTAGATTCAATATGTCTGATTGACCGAAAATTGACAACCCAATTCAAAAAAATTTCGATAACTGCATGTATAGCTCTAAAACTATCCTGAAATTTATAAATCGGACAATGATTAACCTTTAACCAGATGATTTATGGTTTCTTCTTGTTCCCCGCATTCACAACTAGGGCTTTCAACTGAATTCCACCTGAAAGCATACTATTGCAACGTCCGTGACCTGTTTTTATACGATTCAGAATACACCATATTTTCCTGGGAAGATCAAAACCAGGAACTCTATTCGAGGGATCACTAACTAATTCTTTGTTGAAAATAGTGCACCTATTCCATTCTTCCAAAGGTCTTTGTCCCTTATATTCGAATTAAGAAAAGAGTTGGACCATAAAGGTTTACGCTACTTCAGTCTTGGAATCGTACTGAACTGAATTTGTAAGGACGCATCTGATGTTTTTCATCCTGATAACAACAACGTGATCCTAGCCTAGATCTCTTTCACTGTCATTTCGAGAATTCGAGAGATTTCGAGAAAATACGACAAAACTGTAATTTCGTTATTTTGGTCATCCATAACATTTCCCTGTTTCCTAGTCGTTTTGTTATGAAAAGAACGAAAATTTATCATGTTATGAATAACATGATTTCATAACAAAACGACCAGAAAACAGGTCTCTTGATGGTCTGGGTCGGTCAGCCAATCTCTCAATGAAGAGTCTGATTGTTCTATCAACAACTCGATTACATTCGCCATGAATTTGAAGTGAATCATGTAATCCATTCGTGAAATCAGGCATCTGGTTGAACTTTCAATAAACAGTGAACTCAAATTGGACTGAATGAAAATGAATTTCACAGATAGGAATTTCTGATGTTTATACTTAAAAAAAAGCCAATATTGAATTATATTATTTGAAGATAAAATAAAATTGGAACTAAATGCGTCACTCACATCATTGTCGTATAGGTACACCTTTTCATTAAACAGATTGTTTTCTCTTTTTATGATACCACACAACAATGTTGTCAAATATTCAATAAAAATGTACTTTAACGCTGATATGCATTTTTATTGTTATTATTATTTCAGTTAATTGCTTAATATACAGTGTCTTGAGTTCGGATATCTAGGTACCAAACAAAAATTTCAGCTCAATACTTTTGACAGCTGAAATTTTTTTTAATAATAATCTGCATATCTGACCTCTACGTCATATAGATAGTCGGAACAGTAAGTAAATGAATATTTCCTAACAGTTGGGAAATCTTAACTTTTTCTTTAAGAAATTTTGTCTGAAATGTCAAAATTCATTAGGATTTGCGGAAAAATAATTTATTCTAGTACCTTAATATTCCAACATCCGAATTGTACGTACAAAATCTGCGCCCGAAAAATGAGTAACAAATTAACAAATATAAATCGTGCTCAAGTTATATGATTTTCTCGTGGTATATTACATAATTCAGATTCTTCACTTTTTCCTTTATTTTTCAGAAAAAAACTATTTTTTCTTCCATATTCATTCCAATCTATTCATTTTCATGAATGAATTCAAGAAATCCGCTAATGCTAAGGGGGCTCATAGATCTTCATCCATTCCAGGGCATGGAAGAACCTTAACTGGCATTCAGTGAAATAATTTTGTTTAAGTGACAGGTGAAATGAATGAACTAAAATAAATCAAACATCATCAAGTCAGAACCATTCTGTTTTTCACTATCAGTTTCCAAGGAGACCATTCAAAATAAGTAAATCTAATTTTTCACTCGACTTTACCCGCATCCACTCCGTCTATTCGAAATATTCAGCAGAAAATTCAGTTTATCGCTTGAGCAAGCGAATCAGCTCAGAGATGATATTCATTCCGACGAACCGTACATAAATAAATCTGTTTAGGTATCGTATTTTGCATTCAGTGTACCAGTACTTTGCTCACACTATCGGAATTCACATCTCGAAAACTCAATAAATTGTGAAATCATTAAACGAAAATACAGTCGAACCAGGAACCTGTAGAAAGCACGTTTGGAAAAATCTAAGAGCTAACATAAATCTTTGTGATTCTCGTTGATTGGAGCCTTCTGGGAACATTCAGTTTTGAAATTAAACCCGAAACAGAATATTATGGTCACTTCGTCTAGCGCATTGTGTCGTACATCGCAGTCCTTGTTTCCACCAGTTTTCGGCAATATTGACTAATTCCCTTTCAATCAAATCAAATGGATTGACAAGAAATTCAGTATGAGTTGGGTAATTCATTTATTGAATTCAGTGCTAGTCATAGTTTTGTCACTTCCATCGTTTCGACCAGATACTCCGTCCAAGTTTCTTGGAGGCCTTTAGGACAAAATGTATCAGTTCTGAAAAGCTCACCTGCTTACCCTGCTAGTGAATACTCGAAAAATGTATTTGTGCCTTTCGGCGAAATAAGCACAAACACAAAAGTTTTTACTAGGTTGACATTGAAAATGAAATGAATATATTTATTATAAAGTATTCTTTCGATAAAGAGCACTACAATTTTTAACATCAAACAATAATCATAGCATGTGTATAAGATACAGTTTTAGATAAGGTTAGCCTAAGGGGGTACCATACAATTTTGCGTATGATACAAGAGCTCAGGTGAAACCCCAGCAAAAAAACCTTTCTCCCCGTGAGAGTAGTGGATTGTAAGAGATGAAACTGGCGAAATAAGCTAAAATACACTGCGCAAAAAAATTAACGCTTATTATAACTTATTTTTTCTGTTCGGATTTCACCGAATCTTATATGAAAGAAGAGAAATGAACAATTTTCAAAATACTGAAATGCTGATAAGTGATTTAATACTTGATATTTCCACCCCTTGCGTTAATTTCAGCTCGGCATACTCAAAATGAGTTATCTTAAAATGTTCTGATCTAATCCTTCCCAGATTTCTCCGAGTTGGATTCCTAAGTCATTAAGAGTAGCTGGATGATTTTCTGAACTTCTCAGCCTTCTATTGAGGTTGTCCCAAACCTGCTCAATCGGATTGAGATCTGGACTTATTGCTGGCCATTCCATTCGAGAGACTTCAACCTCTTCAAGGTGAGTATTCGTTCAGGAGTCTGAACGATGCGCGCACGATGGTTCTGGCATTATCGTCCATAAAAATGAAATTTTCACCAATCTATGGGGCAAATGGCACTACATACTCTTCAAGAATGTTCCTTATATACTTATCAGCATTCATAGCTCCATTATCAACGACCACTAGGTCTGTGCGAGCAGTCAAAGATATTCCACCCCATACCATAATCGATCCTCCCCCGAAACCAGTAGTATTCAGGAAATTGCACCGAGCATATCTTTCATGTGGATGTCTGTATACAAGGGAACGTCGATCACAATGGTAGAGGCAGAATCTAGACTCTTCTGTGAAGAGAACTCTTTCCCAATCGGCCTCTTCCCAATGGATATGCTCTCTCGCAAAATCCAAACGCGCCCTTCGATGGGCTGGGGTAAGAGCCGGGCCTCTTGCCGCGACACGAGGCCTTAAATCATATTCTCTGAGGCGATTTCTTATTGTCTGAGAGCTAATTTGCACCTCATGAGTTTGCTCAAGCTGAATTTGAAGGAGGCGAGCGGTTGATAACCGTCGTCTCAACGAAGAAACTCTCAAGTAACGTTCTTGAATGGCAGTTGTTACCCTTGGTCTACGGGTCTACCCTGTCCTGGTCTTCGGACATTCATACCTGTCTCCCTGAATCGCTGCAACATTCTGGACACACTTGTATGGGAAACTCCAAACCTTTCTGCAATTCTTGTGTATGTCCACCCTTCTTCTCGCAAAACTACCGCTTGGGCACATTCCTCTTGGTCAAATTGCGTGTTTCGCGTTGCATAGCGATCGAGTGTAGAAAATCAAACGAAAGAAAAACTTTTGATCACTAGAATTGATCGAGAACAACTGATTTTAGAATGGAGCCAATACATTCAAAATCTGATAATATCATCTTTTTTTATTCCTGCTGGGAAAAAACATCTGAATTGAAGATGTTGAAAGTGGATAACATATGCATGCATAATTCTGATAAAAATAATTATTATCATTGAGAACACCTTCAGTTGTAGAATAAATTTGAGATTTCCATAATATGCGTTAATTTTTTTGCTCAGTGTATTTCATATTGAAGGGCATCTCGCACTGTGAAAATTGATCCTTTCCTCGAAGAAAATGAAAACCCAGAAAGACTTCTCGAAGATACCGGAAAATTTTATCTGAAATAAAAGAAACACAAAGCAGGAAAATGTCAGATAATAGAAGTAAGTTCTATATGTCAGATTGACCTAAAATTCATAAACCAATTCAAAAAAGATTCCCCCTAAAATCACTCTGAAATTTATAAATGAGACAATGATTAACCAGATGATTTATGTTTTCTTCTGGTTCTCCGCATTCACAACTAGGGCTCTCAACTAAATTCCATCGGAAAAGCATACTATTGCAACGTCCGTGACCTGTTCTTATACGATACAGAATACACCATATTTTCCTGGAAAGATTAAGAGAGAGAGAGAGAGAGATATATATATATATATATATGTATATTTATTGGTGTCTTACAATACAATATTGTTTACACAGGTCAAAATAAAAGTTGAAAAGTTGAAATTCAGCTTCACTCCTATATTTCGGATTGAAGTTATGTTCCAGAAAAGAATTACCGAAGAATTTAGCTCAATTTTCTATATTTTTGAGGAGTATTCAAATGGAAACACTAAACCTCGGTTTTATTTGTGTTAGGACTCAAACGCCACTCGAAAAAGTAATTCCTCAAAATTTCTAAATCTGCAAATAGCTTATTCTCTATACCTACATCTAAAATCAGAATGACAGAATACGAGGGCAATATCATCAGCGTATATAAATTTCTCTCAAGTAACAGGGATATCAGTGATATCACACAGATAAAAATTGAAAAGAACAGGTGCTAAAACTGATCTTTGGGGAAGACAGTTATTCAAAGTTTTGAAATAACTACTATTATCATCAACAAAAACACGAAACCTTCTGTTTGACAGCATATTTTCTACCAAGCGAACCATATTTCCACACTTCAGATGTGTATAAAGTTTGAAAATCAAACCATCCTTCTATACTGTGTCATATGCTGCAGATAAATCCACAAATGCTGTTTTTAGTTTATCATTGAAATCTGCTTCAATGAGGGTGGTGAGGTTTAGGACCGGATCACAGTTGAGCAATCGAGTGTAACTTTAGATGTATTTCAGAATGAGTATAAATATTTTATTAACGATTATTTTTTCGATCTCGTCAAAAATAGATCACTCTTGTAACTTTTGAAAATGTAATGAAACAAGGAAATAATTTCATCTTTTTTTTCGAGTAATACTCGAGAACCTAATTATTTAATGGAAATTCCACAAGAAAAATTTGATGCCAATTACGATAATTCAAGATGGGTTTAAGGCAAGTATTTTATGTTTTCAATTCAGTGCTCTTTTCAATATGAATTGTTTTCTGAAAAAAGGCAAAAATCAAGTTGAAAATCATAGTATTGACCATTTTTTTTTAAATTCAGCAATACGTTATTAATCCACGCATTACCGTACTTAAATTGTTGAGAATTAATTCTGGTGAAACTCCTTCGAAAGATCCAGTGGAACTATCAATCATCCTGTAAATTGAAAACTTTTTTAGTAGCTGTTCTTAGCTCTGATCCCCTGATCTGCAATTCCAGGTGATATTGTAGATGAAGATTTTGAAGATTTTTGATGACGGAGTGCTTAAGGCATAGGTTACTCTGAACTTTCACCTGGTGAAAAATGTCCTTAATTGCCCCCAACCATGGATCACTATATAACAGTATAACAATCAGCTTTTCAAACAGCTCAATGGATTTCAGACGAAATAGCTTCTTTGAGGAAATATTCAAGATGTCCCTTTTTTTCTTAAGAAATAATATATCAAATATGTCTCATGCCCTCATGTGTTACTTCTGTGGAGCAGTTTGGATGATGCTTGTGTAACTTTTTTGGAATTATTTTGTCATTCCTGGTCCAAGAAATGATTCCAAATGAGAAGCTTAGAGCTGAGCCAGAGTAGGTATGAACTTTGAGTATTCAACCCCCAGTAATACTCAATACTCGAGGGTGTGGATGAAGATTTTTGCTATTCAGGATAATTTCAATATTAGGAATATTGGTCCCAATCAATCATCCTCATTATTATTGTTTCTTTAGGGTCATCGGGACCTGATTCTACTGGTTGTACATAGTACCGTGTCATGTGTGTTAACAAGTTCGCACAATCGATAATAAATAAGAGAAATTTCAATTTATAAGGTATAATAAGAACTAATTGCATGAAGAATAATTTGACTCTTCATTATCATCGATCTAATTCAGTATTCTCAGACATTTCATAAGAAAATTCAGTCCTCTGCCAATGCATCACTTTTCAGAAGAAGCCCCGTACAAACAGGTCAAGGATGCGAAGAGGCAGGCAGATTCCAGAAGAAAAATTAATGCCGCTTGTGTATAACAACAGACCAGTATTACAGACTGTTCTTGACCTGAATATCGCGAGACAAAAGGGTATCACAACACCAGAGTGTGGACGTTAATTAAAGTAGCTGCCTCCACCAAGTTGAGCTTCGTTTACTGGAGTTTCAAACGGAATAATTCCCCAAACAAAAATAAACCTTAAGATGCGAAAGGAATGGTGGAAAGTAAATAGCGCTCTTCCAGAATCTCGAGATACCGAATTCCTCGGCGTCTCAACGAAGTATTAGAAATTCACAATGATAGACTCTTATTATGTCCTTCTTAAAATATTACGGCTGAAAAATGTTTGAGAGCCTTCAGAGTTATTCAGATTATTCGTGGGAATTTTAAAATCTTAATAATACTCGGAGACGACCAGCGTTTTTGGTTTACTGAAATTTGCTTTTCAGAACTAAAAGATAACTAAATCTGGAGGAATACTCCAACTGGACAACCAACCCTTGAAAAACTTTAATATCCACGCAAATCCTTATCAACATTTCCAGTAATTCCAGTTAGTCCTTCTACCTACTACGCATACGTAAATAGTTTGCCCCAATTAAATTATCTAAACAGGCGAAAATCTCTATCCAAAGTATACCATTATATCATTAGGTATTAGAGAAATTAAATGATTCAACCATGGATTGAGGATCTATTTCAAATAATTCGCAGTTGATGGGTCTACCACTACACAACCTTTAATACCAATAGTTTTTTGGGGTTTGGTCTATTTTTCTTTATTCACACAGTCATTACTTTGTAACCACTATGTATATTGGCTTCAATTCTACCAGTTGCTTCTTTCCTTCATTCTTCATAGACATTGTGATCACATACACCATACACCATGAGCTCAAAATGTTCTTTTTCTTATTTTGGAGTACCAAGTGGAGTGGAAGCAGACATGAATTATAAGTTTCATTTCATATATTCCAAGATTCTTCAGTTTACCTAAGTATAACGCTTTGTGGATCTGCGTCTCTAGCCATTCCAAGTATTCTATATCACTATTATAAATTCTTATTGAAAACTCCTTATGGGGAAAGATTTATATTTCAAACACCCCTTTTTTTGCTTCAGACAACCTGAGGTTACCTATTGTTCGCCATCCAGTTCCAGTAGACTTCTAAACATTAAAAACTAAAATGCCTGCCATGGGTATATATCCTTGACATCTAAGATTTCATGGCTCAAGCATTCCTTGCATTTGATCCCAATAGCTAGGCATTATTATGTAACTGTAAAGGTTCTCAGGAGTTTCTCCGTCCTATTTCGTCTTTTCCTGTTAAACCTAATCACACTATGTGATTGAAGCGGCGACAAGGCCAGGAAGAAAAATTAATTGAATTCGAAAAAGTATTTTGTTCTCTCAGAAATTTCTTGCATTGCACAAACCTAGGATACAACAAGTTTATTGCTGTTCTTGTTCAACTTGTGCAGTGCCAATTTCAGGATGAAAGAAGACAGTCATGATTGTTTCTATGCATGAAGTTGAAGGGACTATGAGATTAGAAGAAACGCTGATTCCTCTCACTATATAGGAATAGTAAGTCTTGGGATTACTAGGTGCCAAATCCTTAACTCTATCTCTAAGTATCGATATTGTTTCGACGGGAAGGTATTTTTTGATGATGTAGTTTTGTCCATTTTTTGTTAATCGTTTTAACTTTTGACTTTTAAATTTGTTTTTGATCAACCTGATGACTCGATTAGTTTGACTGTTGTACCGTATATTCGGATGACTTGGGACGATTTTAAAATTCAACTTGTCATATTTCAAAAACGGTGACCTACTTTCATGTGAGAAAGAGGTTCAAATATGCTAAATGACTCAGACTATTGATTAGGATATACACCATGCTTCAGAATTCGCATATAAATTAAAAAAATAAATAAAATATACTTGCCCCAAGTCCACCGAGTTGGCACGCTTGGGACACAGGTTAAAATTCATTGATTTCTCAACTCTCAAATGAAATATTTGACTTTGGACGTGTATAGTTTTGAAAAATTAAAATTTGTGATTATATAGTTGAAATTCGGTAAGGAAATTAAATGATAAAGCCCTATTACTTCGAAAGTATATATATTGCCACTCAAATGTATGAAAACTAAAAGAAAACAAGGGAGTTTTGATTTCTTTCATTCTTTGGTGATTTCTTTATGGAAATAACGTAAATAATAATATCCTGCGAAAAATCGGCATATTTCCTGCTGCCAATATCCCACGTATCCAGAAAAAAAAATTACACATGCACAAAGTCAAACACATGTACACGACACTAGAAAGTATAAGGGCCATAAAAAACGCGCTTTTACTCTCCTGATTTCGTTAATTTTTCCTACCAATTCAAACGCTCTTGTCATGGCAAACTCAACAGGAATTAATTGTTAAACTAACCGAAAAGATTCTACAGAATCTTATAAGTTTGTCCCTTCACTCATAAATGGTAAGAAACAAATAAATCTGCAAGTGGGTAATTGTCCCAAGTTACAGGACTGTCCAAGTCACCCGAATCTACGGTATGACTGAGGAACCAGTAATTATTATTGGTTTGAGAATGGCATTGTATTGCCGAAACGTGATAATTGCAGATTCAGCCTCAGCCATCACTTGATGTCTCAAGATTTTATTCCTTTCCTACATTATAGGTAGGTACTTCAAGAATGGTAGGTATTTACGAAATCAATTTGAAACATGAAGCATATTCTTATTACTTGGGCTCTTGGTTTATGAATTATTCCACAATGTGAAAAAAGTTACAATATTCTAACTATTTCAATGATGAGCTGGTTAATAACGAACCTGTCACATACAGTCTGTCAATTTGAATAGTGTAAAATAAAAAAAAATAAAAGGTGGACAGCTTGTGGGCGCCATAAGTGGCCATTATCATCGAAGAACGACAAGCGACAAGTGACAGTAGCGAGCATGCACGTGTTCTTGACTGATGTTGATTCCGTATTCTACCGAATAAACGTTTGAAAGTGAATACCCCAATAGGGACGAAAATGATGTATTTTTTATGAAATATCTTTGAAATATCACAGTTTCAAATAACCATTTCAACCGTTTCCCAAAAACAATTATTTTAATCACTCAAAAATGAAAAATAAAAATGGGTATTTAAAATTTAAAGCGTTTCATTTCAATTGCACAAGTTGGCAACATCGACTGAAATATGCCTTGATAATAAAGGACAACAAATACATTATCTTGATGTGATAGACAAACATGGCAGTCTATGAAGTCTGCGACGAACGAGGAAGGTCGTAAAATTTTGTGGGATTTTTATGGCTAGTAAGTACGCGCCTGTAAATCAACAGCTGTCATTTTATAAACGAGCTAATCGGGCATTGTTCTTTTTATTTTCTAGTAGGTGCTGTTGCCAAATCGTTAACTTGAAACCAAAGAATTAAAATTTTAAAACCCCATATTTGAAGAATGATTTTAATAGTTTCCGCAGTGCATTTGAAAAAATCATGAATGAAACTCATAATTATTCAGTTTAATCTTGCATATGCAGTGATAACCCAAATTGAGGGTAATAGATCCTACCTATTGTTAGATAATAACAATAGGTAGGATCTACTACCCTTAATATCTCGGTCCCCGTGCAAAATCAGAAAAATTGCAAAGGAGGAGACATTCAAAGTGGCTTGGGACGGCTTGGGTATAAAACACATCCCCGAAATGCTGAAGAATTGAAAGTAAGAATACTTACCCCTTACTACTTACAAATATTTTTAAAATCTTTTGTAGTGAAAAATTTTTCATATTATTATACATTGAAACTTTTGCTATCGTTACAATTAGTGGTGCACCCAGAATGATATTACACATAGGTTCTGGGGTGGGGCACACATATAGGATATGGGGGGGCACGCATTGCTGCATGCTTGATGAAAGTAGTCTTACCATATGAAAATCTTGCTTTTCGACACTTGGGGTGGCACGTCCCCCCCACCCCTAGGTGCGCCAAGGAACTATTCTACTCTTTTTTTCGTAAGTAGGTACTAACGGAAAAGGTCAAGTGGCACTTTTGAAAAGGCAATCGAATTACCTTTGAAACAAGGTGTCACTCGAACCCCCATTCTATTGGTTGGAACTAACCGTATGTATAAAATGTCCCCTTACCAAACCAAAGTTTACTTTTTGCATTTCTTCTGATTTTGCATGGGGACCATTTCAAATTTACAACTTGTATAAACATAATATTATAAATATTGTATACAATAGTAAGATTAAATAAGTGATAAAGAATTTCCTCTATCAAATAAAGTTTCATTTACACCCACAACCCAACAGTGTAAAATCTATGGAATCAACTAATTAATAGACCCCTTCCTGACGTAGTATTTCCCTACGTGAGTCACAGAAAAGCGTACAAATCCACTTCGACCTGTTCGAAAGCATGACGTCATCCGGAACAACCTGTAGTTCTACTGGAAATCTTAACCAACTACGTTTATGAATGGAAACTGAAAATTTGGGCATGGCCCGGAAGTGCCATGAAAAAAGATGTTTCTCTGAAAAATTTGGCGCATCCGTAGTAACCTCCGGATCAATATTTCCCGAGACGATGGACCAATCGCGGGGCAGCTTGTTGAATGTGCTACCAATGCCGTGTGCTGTCGCAATTCAGTTATTCCACATCCCCACCACACTCCAAGTTCATTGATAACGTGTGGGTGAACGGTGAGGGGAATCTATTCTTATATATAGGGGTGGTTATTAAGGGGAAAAGTATTTCGTCACTGACAGTCGGTTCTGATAACTCCTCAGTGTTTTGGAATATCTACGTGAGATCCACAGCATCATAGCAATATGGTAAGAGCTTCTTGTGTTATCCAGAAATTTTCCCTCCAGAATCCGTGCACCATTCCATATTTCCAGAGATTTTTCTCTAGTAGTGCCGAAAACAGAGGTTAAAAATATAATGTTTATTTATTTATGTGAATTAAACATCTTCATGTGCAATATTCCACAAATATTTTCTCACAATGCATCGAACCTTGATTTTGAACCACCTCAAAGATTATAGAGTTACCTAACTCTATAATCTTTGGAACCACCTGACTCTGTTGATTCCCTGGTTGTGTTTTTGTCTCAAGTTTACAACATAGCCCTAGTCTATGTCTCTTAGTTGATACCCTAGGTCTAGGTCTTCTCAAGAGTAAAAAGTTATACATTACTGGAAAACCTCTAGACAGGAATTTATTCCATAACTGGTTCAATTTTTCTCTTGGTCGGTTATCAATAGACTTCACCATTACATATCAGATCTCTCGAATGAAAAAAAGAGGTAATATTACCATTTTCCACATCCCAATACCCACTCTACCAGATAAGTTCAATCAGTGACTCAAGCTCTGATTACTCAAAACACTACCCATAAACGGTGCAGAATACATACGGGATGCATCTCTAAAGCCATTAATCTTTCACCTTATAACATCATCTTAGATTGATTGAGTCGTGGACATGAAGAGGGGTTTTCCGAAAACAAGTTTATCGCAGCCGAAGAAACTGATAAAGTATTTATAGGTTGACATCAGGACTTGTATCGATTTTCATCTATTTACGTCAATAGACGCTTTCTTGGGAATAGAAAGTGTTTACCCTTTCCAATACAGCTAAGATATTTCCAACTTGGCCTAAGTATTTTGAATTTATTGATACAATTTTGGTCTTATAGGTACCTATATCTTCAAAAATTCTAATACGTCCAAGATTTCAGATCCTTGATTGATTCGCTACGAGATCCTACTACAGTTTTGCAGCTGGAAAATCAACAGGTTATAAAACCTATTGAAGAAATTTCAAATTTTCTCAGTAATCTGTAGATTACTTTCTTGGTTTTGTAATTGTAATTATCAATTCTTCGAATTCAGTGATAAACATTAGGGTAGATTTCCGAGTTTACCAACTCTAAAACTTGAATCCTATTTAATCTATCTAGGTATCCTAGCAATTTAATATCTGAAGTTGAGCTTCATTCTCGTTGCTCTTTAATTACACATTTCGGAATAACTATACGACCGAAAACTTCACGCAGTTAGTGCAATGAACAACCCGAATGCATATTTCATTTATGCATTAATCAATTATGCAACTTAAACTTGTGGTTTATGAATGACCAATGACCATAAACACATTTCATGGAATTCATTGCCGGATGATTCTGGTTGGGTTGCGTCTTGTACATCTTACCTCAGTCCCTGATTGATCTCTTTGTGGACTACGCAGACTCCTTTCTTTGGCTGATATAATTTTTATATTTTCATGAACATACTAATTATATAGTTTTTAAGATCCATATTTGAATTTTTTGAATGTTCTGATACTATGCACCCCGAAAGAAATAATAATATACACATTAATTTTGGGCTCTCAAACTGAGCTAATAGAATCGCGGAAAACTGCTTCAAATTTTCGTACAGGCAAATGGATATCATCCATTCGACTTTCTACAGAACATACAGGTATTAACAGTATCATCAACATCAACGGATTCACTCTGTGAATCGGAACATAAAAGTGTCTGTTGACCCAAGACAATTTTTTCGAATCCTATGATCATATTGCGATGATCACATAATGAATTATGATGATATGACATTGAATCAAAAACTAAATTTGACGAAAATACTTCCCTTAGAAATTATTGCAATTCCAACAACAAAAATGATAACATTAATTATAGATCTGACATGAACCACCTCAGCAAAATTTAGTCATATTTCATCTTCACTTTCATTTCAATTTCATAATAAATGTTTTTCTAATAAACAACTTCAAAGTTAGTGTAATGGGAATATTTATCAGTGTGAATATATTTGAAGGCACTTTTTTGGAATATTTTCCATAAACAAAATATTCCTAAATTCAACTTGTTTTATAAGTAACTATGTAGCATTTGTTCATATCTTGCAACACTTCATAATTTCAGCGTCGATGAAGGCAGAAATGAATTTGCAGAAAGCTTGGTGCATAATTAAAAAAATAAAAGTGAACAAGAGTCACCTCACCTGCATGACTAAACTGAATTACCTGCTAATATCTTAAATATTTTACAATCGAGAAAATTATTCACTAACAGCTTATTTCTTCAGTTGCAATGACCGCTTATTGAATATTAACTTGAAGACATGAATACGCAATCGTATGTGATTCTTTGATGGATCTAGATTGCAGAGAGATGAATTTATGTTCTTCCTTCTGTTAAAAGATGAATTTGTATATCTAATTAGATATGAAATCATGCAGTTTTTTATGATTGATGTCAGAATATTGGTGACATGTTCTCTCAGTGATGTTAAAACTTTAAAACCTAATTCAAACTGATCACTCCTGAATAGACTTAATTTTATTAAAAATTAATTAATTATTAATTAAAGTTATTATCATGGTTATTCTTCACATACAAATTTTGATCCTTAGTTGATGAATCAAACAATCAATTACATCTGTTTATGTGAATCGGAATTAATATAATGGAAAAGCTAATATAAAGTGACCTAAGAAAGTCAAAAAATCGTTCAATCAAAACAGCTAGAGTTATGAAAAATTCTCAGCGTTTGAAAGCAATATCCAACACTTGTATTCGGAACAAATGAAATGATAGCATGAAGCTTTCCGGACTACCGCCTCAGTGCCATAAATTATTACAGCATTTACCTGTTGCTGACTTGTTGAAGACAGGGAACGACGACGCAGGCCGAAAGATCACGAAAGATCAATAATCCGTATATAAAATTTTCCTTCGTTTTCTTTCATATCCTTCCCCAATTTTTCGTTACAGAAACCCACACACTCTTAATCCTGTTTTCCACAAAAGTAATAACCTAAAATTTCTCTACCCTAATGGATATCTCCGTTTATCTCATAAAAAGAGATCTCCTTAAAAATCTATTGGATCGTTCAGAACTATATCTCAACTCACACATAGTTCTCAAATTGAAATGCAAGTGCAGATTTAGATGGTCAATCCGACAAAGCAGGAGATCATCAATTATTTTAAAACTGATGGATCAATTCGAACTAAATCTTCAAATATATATACAGTCACTTTTATAAGAGCACTCGGTTGGCCATGAAATAATTTTCTTAAGTTTTTGTAACTAGAACGGAGTAAGGTTGCAAACCTTACTCATAACTCAGGACGTTGCCACAGCTAATAAATTGATATAACAAAAATGCCGAAAGTGATTGAAAAAGAAGAAGGCAGAAAGTATCAGTGCTGTTTAGAATTGAGGGCTGCCTAATATTTCTGTGCATAATAATAATAAGGACTCAGGTCGATGGCCTTAAATACATTTATTATTATTATTATTAATAATAATAATGTTTATTCATAAACCACAAGTTTACAGCTTCAGTGAAAATGAAGATACAACAATAAAACAAAAGAACAAATAAACAGGATGAACCTCCAAAACTATATGGTTGTGCGGAGGATCACTCCAGTCATCTCAGAATGAGTAGGTTCAGAAATACTAATGAGAAATTAATGTATATCACTCACTTTAGTGTGAGTAGTGATAAATTTCGGTTCTGATTATCGTTAGCGTGGGATTAAATCCTCTTAAAAATAAACATATTTCTGGCATTCTTTGGTGTTATGGCGTTACGTTAACATTGAAGTATCTGCATCTATCCTAACTCCCAAACTTCCTTCCACTAATAAATTTTCGTAAATAACATATCATCTGTCAGTGACATCATCATATGAGCATCCTCTTTTTGTTGCAGATCTTACATCTCTTGATATGCCTACCCTTCATCCATTCACTGGACGCTGCTTATCCTGCCTATTACGGAGGAGATAGATATAGCTCAGCAAACCGTGGTCATGGTTTGCAGTGGGCAGCTTATCGTCCTGTTATTCGAGACCAAAGAAGTCCTTTCACTTACTACAATATCTACCCTTATAGTAGATCCTACCTTGAGGATTACTACCGTTACTATCCTCAAGAAACCTACCCCGTGTACTACCCACGCAGTGCCAAGTACGACATTTACCAAGTACTACCTTCCTATTACCAAAAACCTCTATCAGACTTAAGCGAAACCTACGACAGCTATTACTACGGTGCTGATCCTGTCGAATACCAAGAGGAAATCCTTCAGGAAGCTGAAAGGGAGGAAAGGGAAGAATCTCAACCAATCGGACATGAAATGCTCTACGAAAACGAGTACTACACGAATAACTTCAACAAATATGACAAACAAAGCATGGCGTATTTCCAAAAAATGCTTGCGCAGTCGCATAAGAATGCCTATAATCAACCAAATGCCTACAACCAACCAAACGCCTACAACCAACCAAACGCCTACAACCAACCGAACGCCCAATACTTTGACTACAGTGACTACGACAACGAATGGCAAGACGTCCCAGCAACAAAACTCCCTCCCTATCACTCAAGAGAAGACAAGGAAGTGCAGGATTTGAGGAAGCTAAAGAACAAGAACAAACAAAACAAAAAGAAACAAAGCCAACGCAGAAATAATGACATCCACGAAACCTACAAAAGATCAAATGACGCTAATTCGGACATGACCAACACAATAACAAGTAGTGTGCCGAAGACGCAAGTCAAACCGCGGGATTCTGAAATCAAGAGTCCTAAAATCAAAGTACCAGCAACTACCACTGCACAGCCAGTTTCTCTTGAACCCAAGAAGATCGTTCGAGGTCAAAAGGAGGAAGTCATGATGCGCCCAGCTACTCCTGTGAGACACCCCTTCAACAACGCTATGATGAATCTGGTAGTTAGTAATGATGAGTGGAAGAGAAGCCCTTCAGTGTTCGATACCTTGAAGCGCATGTTGGAGATGGAGAAGAGCTTGAAAAACGTAAGTTTTTACCTTCATGGTTTTATGCGATTATGAACATTTGATAATTTATCACATTTAATAAAACGATTCTCGCACTGAGCGATTGCATTTTTACAGTGCTCTTTTGGGCAATCCATATGCTCGAAGTAGAATTTTCGCAATTCGTATATAAATTAAGTGGTTCCTATCAAAAATAATATTCAAAGCTTGAAGCGGTTGACTAAAACGTTTTGTCGACAGGGTGGTAAACTGTCTTCGAGTCATTCGAAATTTGAGTTCAATCGAGAAACAGTTCTTCATCTCAAGCAAAGTTTGCATTGTTCGCAATTTTTACAATGGAGTAAAATAAAGAACAGAGAATATTTCATCGTGTAACCGATGAAAATGTTATACAGAGTGTTTCGAAAATAGGTCATCCTGTTGCTAGGATGGATAGAGCACGGCAAAATAAGTTCAGTTTTTTCAGTAAAAAAGTCCTGTGATGCCACCCGTTTAAGATACAGGTTGTCGAGTAAATTTTCTTTCACGTTTCTCACTATTATGTCGAAACTACTGGCATAAGTTACGGGACACAATTGAACATTGATGAATTCACAGTTCTTAGTCTACAATCGATATGTATATTTATGTTCTCAATAATTTCCTTAGGCTACTGGCAGTTATGACCTCATCGTTTTCATAGCAAATACATATTTTGAAAACCGTACAGGGTGGGCAAAATTCGATGGGATTGAGTGGCAGTTCTGTAACAGTATTTTAGAGCTAGGGAGAAATGGATATCAAATTTGCGACCTTGATTTTCAAAAGATGTATACTGGCTGAAACCACATCTCTTTATCTCCTTTTGCTAACAAGTAATAACTGAAAAACTTATTTTAAGAGCCGAAAAATGATACCCCTCTATCTTGTTTATTATTACCGAAGTCGAAAAACAAATGTAATATTTTTTATGTGGATTTCAGTTGCGGTTTTTTCCAGTAGTATATCATTTCAGCGATATAAACGTAACTTTCTTTTTAATGAGTGTCGACTGAAAAAGGTCTGCGACTACGCCACTGTATTCTATATAAAATGATACTTTTGTTTTTGAAATTTGGTCTTTGGTATTAAAATAAGTTTTTGACTCATTACTTGAAAACAAAACAAGTCAGAGGGATTCAGTTTTGGTCATCATCCATCTTCTGAAGTTGGGATTGAAAAGATGCCATCCATTTTTCTCCAGCTCTTACGGATAAACAGCTGATATTGAATCCTCCCGATTTTTGTCCACTCCATACACAATATCAAGTTTTGCCAAAATGAGTAGGTATAGGTACCTTTTTCTACGAAAATAAATGATCTCTAAAATTACCTCAAAGGACTTAAAATTTCACCCCAAAAAAGTTATGTTGGGCATTGTGTAAATAGGACATCATGTGTCAGCTTCCAAATCAGTCAGCTCACTGCAAAGTTCGAATGTTGCCAGTAGTTTCGACATAATCGTAAAAAAGATGGATGAAATTTTTTCCAACACTTTTTTTTACTGAAAAAAAAAAACTCTTAGCCTTGTTCGACCTATCCAAGCAACGGGATATAATCTTGTTGAAACAGCCTGTATAATTCTCTACCAAAAACATGCGGTTAAGTGCTACTGTGGATTCCAATGCCGTTGAGATGAACTGGAATATTTATCGCTCTGACCGTCCTTATTACGTCTTTTTCTGCACTAAAACTGTTTTCAGTCTTAAGAAGAAAGATATTAGCGATGTGTACTGCGTTTAAAAATGTTTGGATCATTGAATCATTAATTGGCCTCAGTTTATTCTCTCGGGAGGCCTACTTTGAATGCAACTACTAAATTTGAATGAATAACAAAAAAGGTTTTTTGTTTTGTTTTATTGGAAGATTCCTGGTACTTTTTTGATATTGAGTCACTGAAAACAACCCTGAATGAAGTATAAATAAAGCAGCAATCTCGTGTATCCGAATTACATAACATGAATGAAAGTGGTCTCTTTTGGGCTAAAACCCTTTTTTCCAAAGACTGAAGGAATGTATATTGAGTAGTAATCAAGAACAAAATAAAGTGAATTTTGACCAAAGTATTTTAGGAACAAAGTCTTCATTCTACTTCGGAAATACTAAGCATCTTGAAGTGAAGACAACTGATAATTATAACTTGCATTGTAAGCAATGGATAAATCAATAACCATTAAGTTTTTATTTGAGTGTCGCGAGAAATCCCTTCAAATTCTCTTCAGTATAATAATTATGGATTTTTGTTTCAGAAATACCGCGACGAATTTAGGCCCGCAATGAAGAAGAGGATCATCTCCGACGAAGACAGCCTTACGCGTCAGTTGTCCGTGCTCAAGAAGTCCCACTAAACGTAAGCTTATTTCTGAATCTTGTTGGAAAAAATCGAAACTTCTGAGATTTAGATGCTGCTACTCAAGACTGACTTAGAATTAATCATAATTCTCCAGAAACTACAACAGTTCAATACCAGAACCAATCGGTTCGAAATTCAAGTCAGTTCCTCAACTTCGTACTTGGACCACGGGTACGCCAAGCTTTTCGACGAGAATGTTGAGAATTTGTCGTTTCGGTTTAATGAATTCATTTCCGATCGAACCTTCGATTTATGCTATTCACCATAGATTGTGGATTTTGGTTGAGAATGTGAAAGAAAGATGGCTTTAAATGAAAATGTGAGGGATGTGGCGGGGGAAAGGAATAGTATTTTTCTGAAATTTCATATTAATGAAAGAAACAAATTACGAGAAAAAATAACAAAGAGAGATTTCACATATGGAATTCCTGAAATAGTTTTCTGGGATACAATCAAGAAAGAAACCTTTAGTATTTGTGTTGTGTGCTAGAAAATAATTCACGAGAATTTTGAGTTTCATAATCCATTGTAGAGTTCTGACTTCAAAGAGACTCTAATAGTTATTTATTCAACAAGGATGAAAAACTGTCGAGCCTGCAAAGGACAGTGAACGAAAAGTGTCTGTGGATGAAAAATAATGGTTTCAAAAATAGTTGCCTTTTCGTTGAAATTATTACATGAAATGTCATTTTTGTTCAGGTTTATTATGAAACTCTCTCTTTTCAGGATATTCAACCTGAAAGTAATCAAACATAGCATTTGGGTTTCATTCTCCTAGAAATATTTTGAAATTACGGTTTCTTGTATTAGATATATGTTTTTTTTTTGACAGTATTCATGGAATATTTCCTTGATTACTTCCCTTAATTCAGTTGAGAAAATGGAATTTCTGAAAAACGAAATTGAAGAGAAGAAAGAAAAGTCCTCCGCCACTGGACTGTATAAGACTGATATTCTAATTTTCTAAAGGCTAGGTAGAAAGTGGAGGGACAATAATCGTTGATTAGTCGAATCAATTTTATATTTATTATAGAATAATAATGGAATAGTCTGATTCATTCAATAAATAGAGACGACATATTTTCCTCTCATTTATTCTTATCACAAAGTAGGCAGAAGTAAATGATTTGAGTGATTTGAGTAATTGACCTGAAGAATGGAATGATGGAATTGAATGATTCTACGGATTTGTATGAATTTTAGACGTTCATAATAAACAGAAAAGCAAGAGGTCATAAACGAAGCACTCATGTGTTCAGGAAATTGTGTTCCATTCGAAAGTATTCAGTTATGAACGAAATGGATGATGAGTATATTTTTTAATCGAATTTAAGTAGAATGGTTCAACAAGAAAAACTGAAAATTTTTGGGTAGGTAATATGAATTGAATGAATCAGATTATTCATTGAAACTATGTATATGAAACGTTTATTAAGGCACTTTATATGATAATTTATGTCGACTGTACTTAATAGGCTCTCTCAATATTCTAATAAGACATTTGTATATGTGTTGAGACATGACGACAATTATTTTGAACAGGACGAATTGAATATTGATGATCAATTGCCCATATGTGACATATTCATCAACATGCATTTTCAAAACACGAGCTGAAAACTTCATAGTCATCTCTATCCTGTTAGAAATGGATTGTAGTAAATAGAGGGGTGGGTTAAAAGAGCATCTTCAAAACCCGTTTGAAAAATAATTTTGGAAATATTGTATTCGCAAGGCATAAGAAAGAGAACGCTTGTAGACCAGTGCAAAATATAATATAGATACATACATATATATGTGTTAAATGAAGATGACTGGGTGAAAAGCGCTGTCTTTCTTATGCATTGAAACTATTTTTCAAATATTGTTTTTTGATATGACGTTTAGGTATTCAATTCAATAACAACAAAGTCAATCAGTGCTTCAGTCAGTTGGTTGAGCTGCTGGTGTCCTGTAAACCGAACATATTTCATTTATCTGTTTCTTATTTCTTCCAAATTCAGTATCATATTGCGAGAAATCGACCATTGAGGAAATTGAAGAATTTCGGATCAAATAAAATCGGAATGACGGCTCAAAGATGGCCGACTAATTTTCCCTCATTAAATATTTGTTCACTAGAGGATTCAAGTTTGTTAAAGAGACTTGAAGCATATGAACCGCATCCAATCATTGTTGGTTATCGTCGATGAAATTGAATTTACTTCAGCGCTTTCACAATTATGAAGTTTTGAGTCTATGTTTGCGGGCTTTCACATGGTTCTTCGTTGAGTAGGTTCTGCTAAAATAATTGTTGTCATGTGAATCCCCTAACATTATTAACCTGACTGTGTATTGCCCAGCTGTGGTAATACCTATTCTTTGCAACATTGATTTCTTCATATTACAGATTTATTCTGTGATACAGAGAACAAGGACTGTCTTCATGGTAGTTTATTTCAAACAGAAATATCGCCGTTTAAATGTTCATTGATAATCTTCGGTGTCGTAAATTGTTTGATCGTGGTTACGACTTGAAACTAAGAACAAAAGCACTACTTGTATGTTCAAATCGTGCACAAGATTTGTGACTGCATATTTGAACATGAAACTTCGACACTTTGGTCCTTTGAAAATTTCACGTGGAGTTTGATTCGTGGAAGTCTCCTTTGGTAGTTTTTATTAACAGTACGGCGATTCCTTGATCGAATGTTACTACGATCAGTATTATTTCAAATAGATTTTTTTGTGATATCAAGGTACACCAAATTGTACCCAGAGGTTTTAATTAGGTGATTGGAATATTTGTGGTGTAACAAGTTGAAGACAATGTCAGGTTCAGTCCTTGAAATTGGTGTTCATTATCAAGGAAAGTGGGAGTAAAATTCTTCTGCCATAAGCTTTTCAAACCAAATTTAGAGATTCTGAATGGAATTCTTACCTCATAGGCTTCCGAACAGGTTAGAATTGAGTGTATGGAGCGAGTGGCTAACTAAAAAAATGAAAATCATAGGTAATGTTTTTCTTTTATTTACAAGGTTGGCAAACGTTCCTGAACTCGACCATTCTGTCTATCTATGTTCTATCTATGATCAACTTAAATCTCGGCTTAATCCTGAACTACGCATACCGTGATATTCGGAGGAAAATAGTCATCTTCCTCATTTTGGCAAATAGAAAAACCATTGCATCAATTACTACATATATAGAACAAAACATAGAAATGTACTTCAAAAAATTATAAATTCCACAAGTACGGAATAATTTGTGATGCCATAAGATCATTTTGGGATATCAATTGGACAGAGACGATTTCTTTATTGGGAGTCTGGCTATATTCTCACGAGCGCTTTTCAACTTTTAAGAGTATCGAAATGATGGAGTCGCTTTTTGCTTTCTTGAGACGACGCTTTCACCCCATTTACGTAGAATTTCAGCTTCGTAAGTTTCTTCAACATAGAGGAAAAGTGAGATTATATGGAGGGTTTAGAAAAGCAGAACAATCAAGGCTTAATGAAAGTGTCCGGATAATATTTGAAATCTTCTATGGGCACTGCCATCCACATATTAAAAGAGATAAAAAGAGTAAAATGACATAAGCGGCTTTATTCAGATCATATTGTTTAACGTTTTAGTTCTCAACGAACTACAGATTTCTTTTGAACGGCGTTAATAAATAAAATAAAGCGTTGGAATGGAGCGATCACAGATTAATTCAGAAGACAACGCATTCTCAAGGGAATTATTTCCTTAGTGTAGAGTTGTATATTAAGTTCTGATAACTGGAAGCTTTTCTAAAACGCGTGGATATTCTGACATTCAAGCTCTCAGTGCAGTCTTGCCGAGTTTTCATGCTAACATCTTCATAATTTATTCAACATTAACTTTGCTGCATTCTTATAGTTTTTCATCCATCTCAGTAGCAATCGATATTAGACAATGAAATTAAGAGAGTATCAATTATTTTCGGTCTGTTACTCGAGTATATATGAAATTCAAGATCTTACCCTGTATTCTTCTATAGTTGATCTTTAAAATAACCAGAAATATGCATAACTGCCTGCTCGATGATGTTCTTGAAAAAAACATGTATTTCATTCACAACCTTCTGAGGAATCTTATAAACTTTTGAATAGTTCGAATCAGTGGTTAGTAATGAAAAGGAATATAATAAGGGGTCATAAATGCATGGAGGAAGCCGGCTTTCACCTTTTCACCAACTTTTCGGGAAATTGAAAGCCACATTTTCCTATATTGTGATATGATTTCACGAGTGGACATGAGCGCCATTGTACATGCTTTTAAATATTAGGAACCAAACAGTATCAAGTTGTTACCAGTCTTTCACCGATCTGTTAATTGATTGAGTGTTGGGGACGTCGCAAAATGGAGAAAATCATTACAGATATTTATTCAGTGTGGAGTACTATAAATATGAGTATTTATAAATATATATTTGATGTTACGACGAAACTGCTTCAGAGTCTTTTGACCACTAGAGCTTATACTTACGCTTCGAAGAAACAACTCGTAAAACTCTCCAGCTAGACGCTTCTATATTTTTCCATAGATAGTTGAATATTTACATAGAATAGAGATACATATTTTAGTGATACTGAATTTTCCTATTCCTCAAAGGATCTTGAAACCCTCCAATTAAGATTAAGGTCACACGTCTACTTGTTCGATGGCCGAAAATTTTAAAATATTTTCGAATCGAAATCTGTCTTTTCGAATTTATGGAATTTTGAAAACTTTTCTTTTTTTGAGCGAAAGATTTGGTGACGAGAATTTTCGAAAAACCTTTGTAAAAATGCACGAAATTTGTCAATTTTCAACATATCAACCATGTTCAATTTCATTCAAAATTTGGTATTGATTTCGAATATTTGTGAGTTACTAAATAACGTAGTGCATAGAAGAGTTTTCATCACAACTCACTTCTCAGGTATTATACCTTACAGATACTTTGAATAGCCTAGAGGACATCCAGGAATTTTTATGAGAGTTGTAATTTGTTGTTGAATTTGAAAGTTTAAATTATGTTATAGTATAAGGATACTGCTCATACTGTATATTCCTCGACTTTTCTTGATGTTCCTCATTAAATGTGATTTGATTTCATTTTGATTCCGGTCAATTTACTATTGGGTTCGATTGTTATTTATATGAAGTGTACATATCTCCCTCATATTTGATAACAAATGTAAATACTATATTTTGATATGTATTGTAGATAGAATTTATGAAATTTCGAATGAGCCGCTTCTGTACGAAAGGAATTAATATAGTTGCTGATGTCTCTGTGAATAAATTACCTATACTTATGTAATTCACTGACTGATATAATAAATGTTATTTCATCTTTAAATGTTTTCATCTTCGTTTCCTCCTGAGTTCACTTATAGATTTCAGTAGGTAAGTAGGTATATAGCTGGAAAATCCTATTTTGCAGTTGAGTATTTGAAGGTGAGTTGGATTTTTTCAGTTTTTCAGAACAACAATTTTTATTATTTCTCTATGAATTCGAAGATCAACAGAAGGTGAAACATATTAATGTATTTCAGGATAATTCAAATAAAGACTCAATAAGGTTCAATATATAGCAGGCATCATCGACATGTTCTGAAAGAAATCAATTTTATATTAGAAACTGGCCTCTTAATTATTCCTCAACCTATTCGCAAAATTTCCAGTGAAGGAACAATTCAGATATAGTCCATTCAAGAATGATTGACATCTCGGGTGGCTATGGAAAATCGAATTTAAGTTGGTAATAGCCCATAAGTTCAGATTTTGTGTTGCGGAATTCAGGTTGGTATTGTGAATAAACGGCGATCCACAGACCAATTATTGTGAATCTATGCTATGACCGAAGTTGATTTGAGTTTTTTAGAGCTGTTAACATTCTTAATTTAATCCAAAAAATTGAAAACATAATTATATCAATTTTGATTGCTGATTAATATGCTCTGAATTTGAATATTTCTTCTTTTCAAATACTCTTCTAGGTTATATTTATATATTCCACTTCTTTGATTGAAACTAAAGAAATTATTGAAGATCTTTTATGACCAGATTTAAGGCGGAAACACATTATTAACACGCGACGCGAGCTGACGCGTAAATTGTACGCGCGTGGCGTCGCGTCGGGTGTATCATAGTAATCATAGTATGATTCTGGTTTATAGAAAACAATACATTCGATTCGACTCAACACGCATCACGTTTCATCAGGTCGCGTCGCGTTTTAATAATGTGTTTCCGCCTTCAAGCTGCGTCTGGACTTTCAAGTCCTACTGGGATGTCAATCATTCTTGAATGGACTATAGGTAGGTACATAAATGACAACATGCAGGTTTATTCCACAACAAATATTGCTTCGTTACAACTGAACGTGCGATTTCGTTAAAAATATAAAAGAATATCCATATGAAAAAAAGATGGTGTGCTAAATTTCAGAACGCTGTTTTTTTCTATAGAAACCAAGAAACGTCTGATGCACGTTTTCTAATGATAACTGAATCTTGAAAGTATTGAACTTATATCAACGACGCATAAGGGTGATCGGCCACCGAATGCGAAGTTGAGCGAAGCTGAGAGTTTTCAATGCTAATATAATCGACAAGCTACGAATCGAGTGACGTAGCTCATTATTTAGCATTGAAAACGCTGAGCTTCGCTCAACTTCGCATTCGGTGGCCGCTCACCCTAAGGCATGCTGGCGAAAAAGTCCAGTTTTCGGGAATCAAAATTCCACCTTAGATAACGTTTCGGAACATTGTATTTCAATCATCGGGGCACAAAAAAGTAATATAACATAAACCGTACACACAATAAAAAATCGTATAATAATGAAATGTAAATCGTACAATAATGAAATATAAATCCATTAATGTAAATGCGTATGTAGATATAAGTGAAATTATTATCACAGACAGATGCTTGGCGGTTTTGTGGTCTTTGAATGTTTGTTGACGATTATGTATCGATAGATTTCTTTGTATTTTCTTATCATTTTGAATTAATAAACATTATTTTATCTTATCTATCTTATCTCAAAAGAATTTTCTTCTGTAGTAGAAGTGTGAAAAAAAAATATAAATATATCAAATAAATAAATTATATAAAATTGATAGTAAAATGACTACAATAGGGGAATCACACAACAATTAATCAATACTAACAGAATTAATTAACATTTTCGTGAGTCATTAAAATGAATAGAAAATGTACATCAGAATCATTAAAAAAAAAACAATTAATTTATACCAAAAGTTGCTTTCAATGGAACAACTTTGAATATTTTGTTGGAAGGTAGAGTATTAAAAAGTATGAATAATAAAAAACACCTTCTTAGCAATGATCAGAATTTAAAAAAATTACACATCGCATCAGCAGGGGATAATGAGAATTTTCGTTATAATATAATCGTGATAAATGAGTAAATCTATCGATTATATATTTAGGATTTATAGTGAAGATTATGGAGTTATAACCTATGTAAACCCCATTTGACATATTGTTATATAAACCAAATTCTGCCCAAATTTTGAAGATGCCGTGAATTCAGTACAAGGCGGAAATAGGAGCATTTGAATCGATTATAAATAGATAAATAATAAAAGCGCTGACATCTTCATACAATAGACTGAATCAGAAAATTAGCCTCTTGTTTATGAATAGCTTCAATAAGATAATTTTCAAGACTGGTCCAAGTTTCCCATTTACCTTTCGTTGATAAAGAAATAAAGACAAAAAGATTTTAGAAATTCTAAACCTCGAAATGAATAAATGAGTTGAAAAAAGAATTTTGAAACAGGGAAGATTATTGGTAATACGAAAATTGACGAAAACAGTTAAGAATTCTGTAATATATCGAAAGACGATAACCCACTCTGTTAGAACTAAACATTTTAAACGAATTGAAGAGGACGAAAATGAACTCAAGGTTATGTCGAAACAGATAAACAACAATTTATTATAGCTGATGAAATGAATGCATGAATACTTCACTAAGGGCCAGTTGCTCAGTTCGGGATTAAAATTGACCCTAGATTAACTTTAACATTTTCGTTCAGTTTTGCCAGGTAAATCTAGAATCAACTTAAATCTCGGCTTAATCCTGGACTAAGCAACCAACCTTATATAGGCGAAGAAATATCAGGAAGAGTGGGACCGACATTGTAAGCATTAACTGGTTTGAATCATAAAATTCCATGTTGTCTTCTCCAGTAACTGAGGATGAACAATAGATTCGATAGAAAAAAAGAAGAATAAGAAAGCTAATGCGGAAGAATAATTCAGATAAATGAAAACTCCGTAATGCAAAACTTAATGTAATACCTGGTTTGATCAGGGCGTTTTTCCATTAGAACTTAAAATAGCAATAGTGTTACCAATTTACAAAGGTCAATATAGTGAACCACTTGAATTATAGCCCTATTCCTATTTTCTATATACCTGCCAGTATTGTTGTCTGATTGACTTGCTTTTGCAATGCTGAATGGACTCCTGGAGCTATAAATCTATGGTGAATTTTAAATTTTTGCTGTAGATACAGCTGTTGTATATGAAGGTTATTTGGCGATATATACTTATTTCATTTGATTCCTTGTTAGAATCACTATTTTACAGACCGAGACATTGGCTAAACAGCCAATCTCGTATGCGCTCAGGAGTATCTTAAAATGAACCTCAAAGGGGCGCATATCTGTATCACCACGGACAGCTAGGCCACGCTGAGGTCCCTGGAATCACACTGCCAGAGATCTCTGCTGACATGCGAGTGCCGTAATACCATAAAGCAACTGGCCAGAGACATCAAAGTTACTCTAATATGGGTACCAGGGCATTGTGGTATTGAAGAAAATGAGAAAGCCGATGAACTTGCAAGAAGGGCATCAAGCTTAACACCTGCTGCACCTGAGCCTTTCTGTGGGCTTGGAAAATAATAATATAAGGCAGCAGTCCAACAATGGGAGATGGGAGACAAAAGAATAACCCTCTGGAGAAACACTCCTGGACTTACCCTGTCAAAGAAATTCGTGATGATTTCACCGACCTACATCAGAAAACTGCTAAAGCTGTCACGAGCTGAGCTTCAGGTGATGGTGGGACTGTTGACAGGGCACTGTCAGCACTGGAAAAGGTAGCAGATGAGATCAGAAGCAGATACAACTGAACACATGGTATGCAAGTGTCCAGATCTGGCGGACCTAAGAACCACTCAAATGGGGAAACAGGTCCTGGATACTCACGAGGTAACGGCTAAGGCCCCTAAGGATGTTGTCGGTTTTATCAACATTATTGACGACCTCCTTGGGTTCCTATCAATGAGTAGGGTAGAGAAAAAAAGGTTTACATTGTCGCAGTTCTCGGAAGGCTAATCGAGTAGTTAAAAGCAAATATGTCGTCCTCTTTCTGGTCTCTTCCATGCAAAGGTTTCCTGTACAGTTTATGGATTGTGCATTGTGCAGAGTGTTCAACGGTTTCTGATTGAAACTTCTGCAGATTTAACGGAGTAGAATAATCAGCATCACAAACTACTCGGTGAAGTTCTGGTGAAACCTTGTTCAGGAAATATTCTCGAAGTCCTCAAATTTCTTAAGACATACGGTAGGATAAATCGACAATTCCTCGAACCCCACGAAATCGTGACAGATCTGTTGTTCTTCTGTTGAGCTTTCAGGGTGATGTATTGTTTCCATTTTTTTCTGTAGGGATGTCGTAGTTCAAGAGATATGAATGCTGAAGATATGTAGGTATCAATCGCTTTGACTATTGATTTTATCATTATTTGTAATACCGTCCTCTCTAGCCTACAGAATTGTCCAAACTCTTTCGAAATTTCACTCAAAATCCCCAATTATTTTTTTCACAAAACACCCTGTGTAAATTTAACCATAGCTGTTACAGTTACATATTCACAACTCTTGATGCGAATGTTCAATCAGACTCTGCCTTTGAGCCCATGTATCTAATTCAAGCCTCCACGAGTAGGAATGGAAATATTCATGGAAAACTTGGGCCGAATAGCACGTAGGCGGTCTCGATCCACCTTGTTCAGATACCTCGGAGTTTCGTGACCTTTGACATTATCGAGAATTCCCAGGAATTTGCTCACTTCGCCGTAATGTTGCTAGCTACCTGGTTTTCATTATTCCGAATGAATTTTCCGGGAAACGTAATCTAGATTGAGGTGTATTTCATTGACGAAATAAATAATTGTTCCTATGATGCGGTTACTACCGAGGGTTTGTTTGAGTTATTTCCGAATTATTTCATGCAATCTTCTACAACCCTTAATTTTTGTATTCGAGGATTTTTTTCACCATTGGGGATTTTTGGTTTGCTGTATAGCCGGATAATGCACTTTAAGAGCGTCGCCATCAAAAACTCTTCAATTTTCTATCTAGTATTTGTAACAAATTTGGAAAAGCTGAAGGTACTACTCAAGTCGCAGACCAAATTTGTATTTACCCTATGCAGAGATTAATCTGGAATACTGGACGTATCATTATTTATTATTCTAGGTTTATTTCTCAAAACAAAAACTGCTAAAATTTCTGTAAGAGATTTACCTTTAAGGTTGAGTCATCTTTTGGTTAGATATTCCAAAATATTCGTATTTCAAGAATATTCACCCATTCATGACGGCTTAAGTGATAGATTATTATTATTTTGCAATAATAAAACTTATTATATACAAACAAATATATCGGAATTGAAAAGGCTAACGACCAGATTCACAATCGAACTTGAAGTACATCTTTAATATTAAGGCTTCCTTTAACCCTACTAAAAATGATTCTAAAGAAAGCTTTAATGGACATTGAATTTGATTATGAAACTGGACGTTAATGCATCCAGCATAACTGATTAAAACAATATTAACCGAAGAATTCATTCTATGATCGGAAACTAGGTTGAACATCAAAAATGTAATTATAGCCATATCTTAGTTGTCTCAGAACTCTCACATCTAAGCTACTCGTTTTACACAATTTCTTGGACCAGCATTGAACTGACATAGAACCACTACCTACGACGAAAAATAGGAACGCTATGTTGTTCACAACTCGTCGTCCAGTAAACTCAATCATTCGATACGATTTATTGGTTGAGAGAAAATTGGTACGGTTGTTATCTTCAAGGGTCGATTCTACAGCAATTTATCTATTCTTTTAGTGTTGGAAAATAGCAAACGTACTCAAGTATCTGCATTTCAGGGATAGAGTTCGATATTATTCTAGGTGTAAGCGATAACCAGCAGTGTTAAAAATAAAGCGAAGCCACCTCCGACTCTACGTTCCTGACTAGCTCCGGATGGTCACGTATAGTACTCCAATTCTGCGGTGTGCTAATTGACCGAAGCAGCAGCCCCACTCAGTTGTTTCCATGCGGAAAACTACACATTATCCTATCATTCTCTTTGTTCATTTTGTTGAATCAACTTCTCATTGTGCTCACTTAGATTGTTGTAAAACTTCTTTTAACTAGTAGTGACAGTCCGGTTATCTGGACAGTTCATAGTAAAGGTAAATGCTGTTTTGGGTGTTTGTTCACCTGTGTGCATTCTTGTTTGTAAATAAATAAATAAATAAATAAATAAATAAATAAATAAATAAATAAATAAATAAATAAAACACTAGTCCAGGTAAAATTACATAGATGATTTTTAATATATCTTCAACATGTTTTGAACGATTAACAGCTCATCTTCAGGAGAAGAATCAAGAAAGTGAAGCTGAAAAAACGGGAAAAAGCTCCTGGAGAAACAGTAATAAAACCAAATATGAAATGACAAAAGTACAAAACTGAATTAAATACAATAACTTAAAAAAAACAATGATAAAACGAAAACAAAAAAGGAAAAAGTCAAAACAATTGAATCCGTTAACATGAAGTTAGTATTTAAAAAAACAAAGGAAACAGTGACCTGACAAATCGAAAAAGGGCAGAATGTCAAATGTCCCAAAATATACTCACATGAAATCTTCAAAAACGAATTCACTGATCAAAGTGCAAATGATCTGGAAATGACTCCTCGCATATCACTCAAAAAATCATTAAGTTCCCTGGAGAACAACGGAACGAATTCAACAAAAATTGGGCAAACGTACAAAAACCAGTCGCAAATTATCTGAATAAACATAAAACATCTCGAAAACGTGAACTTCTACAATCATGTCATCTAGTAGACAGATCACATAACAAAGCAGCACAAACTGAAAGAATCTACAAATAACAAACAATTTTTAACTGCCCACCTCATCAAAGTGATATTCTTTCAAGTCTTCTCAGACAATTCTGGTGCTAATTTGTTCAATTCAAAAAGTAATGTCTTCTCAAAATTATTAATTTAACCATTTTTAGGTTCTTTTCATTACGTATTGCATAGTACTGTTACATTAGTACATTAGTACATTAATATGTTAAACCAAGTAAAATCATTCATTGGTCTGCTCAGAAATATATATGTTATTATATTTTTACAATTGATATAGATTTTCAGACCTCTCTAGATTATCTCACATGGAAATGGGTATGTAGCACCATAATTGATTTTTCTCGTCCTTTTTTCATTGATAATGAATACTGATTTATTGTTTTCTCATGATCATCTCTTTCATTTGAATTAGTTCATTTCATTTCTCAGTCAATACTGTTAACCGCTCAATTACATATAACCAATTACTGTTACTCTAGATTCAGATGAATGAATCATCATGTTCTCCAGGGTGGACCCTAGAAACAATAGTTTTCCTTCAGAACACGATGTGATCTTCTCACATCAGCTTCAACTGTCAGTGATAAGCCATAACACTGTTTGATAGTCTCTCGTCCTGATTCCACCCTGGAAGGACTGGTCTGGTAATTGTGTACTCTCTCAATTGGTATGATCTCCTCATCATAATTTGTATTCTCATAGATATTTCCTTATATTCATTCATCTTGCTCGATATACAGATTAGTACTAAAGCCCTCTGTTCTTCTCGAAACCAACGATTAGTGGTTTTCCCCATTAGTATTCTCATTTTGTACCTCTCATAATTCATCAAATGTATCTTCTATTTTTCTGATGGACGTTCTAATCGTCCTTATTTGTAAGTTCGTCTCTGTAAATATTGTATTGATGAATTTTTGCACTCTTGTGCATTAATTGTAATAGTCTTGCTTTTCTCGTATTTAAATTATAATTATATACACTGCGATGGGAGAGAAGAAATGTACGTAGATATATACTTTTGAGTAGCCATGTATGAGAAAGCTAAGGTCGTGGAAACTGGAAAGCCAGTGTTTCTGAAGGAATTGAAGAGTCGCTCTCAATCAATTTTATCATTGCTTGCTCTGATACACTGTGAACTCTGTGTTAATTTCGAATTTAGCGAACTTTCTCAAAGTCTAAGTCTCTAGACGTTTCGGACACTGTGGTTTATCCTTACTTGCCATGAATGCTTAACAGATGAGTAATCTTTCGGTTTGTTTAGTGCCGATTTATTCACCTATCGAAATGAATTGAGCGAACTACATATATCAATGAATATTTCCATAGGTTATGCGTCTCGCCAACTCGCCAAAAAATAACGATAGCTGCAGTTAGTGGTACAAGTCAATCAATTCATCACACACCACTAAACATCGAAATACCAAAAATAGAAAAAGAAACAGGAAGAAACCGCCCTTCAAACGGCACGAAAACAACGAAAATAGAGACCGATTGAGATCTGCGAAATTCAAATCTAGGCCTCACATCTGTGTCTCGCAGCCAAGAGGTCGTTAGCACCGGGATTTCGCGATCAGAATATTGTTTTCGAAGTGACTTTTTCCACCGAAAGTAGGCTGTTGCTAGCCGACATAGCCGAACAACACCTGGAATGGGGTCGTTAGTCGATTGAGCCTTGAAAAGTGGGTCACTGGATGCAAGTGGTGCACGGGGCTACGAGCCGGGGTGCTCCATCGGGGCAACGACCTCACATTTCTAAGCCGAATCGCAAACATTTCAATCCCAATCCGATTGGGAAGGGAGGATGCATCGCTGAATTCCCTGTTTGGGGACAGTAGATTGGAGTGTGGGAGTATTGAGCTATTTGATAATAATGGTTGTTATTGCGGTTTTACTTGACTGTCCCACAATTCATTTTCTATATAGTCAACATAGTCCCAACTCTATAATTTACAACCTCTCGTTTGATGAGGGTTAACTTCATTCACTTCAACCCCCAAGCATTCTCTCACATCAATGTGCTGAATTTAAAACTTAGAGCATGTTTCGGTTGACTTAACACATGGGTGTATCGTTTATCCATTTTTTGGCAATTTTTTCATTGAAAAAACAACTGCAAGAACATTAGATGCGCAAAGAATTAATTTCTTCATTTGCTCATCAGAAAGCAACAAGAGTTCATTTGCCAGTTGACCTGTTCTGGTATGTGTTTATCTTTTATTATTTATCGTATTTTTCTATTCAATTTCTTTCTGTTTTTTTAAATTTTAATAATATTAAAATAATTCATATACTCCATTTTATTTACTCATATATTTATATTATCACATTAATAAATAAATTAAAGCTTATGCAATAAAGTTATTATTTTTATTTTTTCACCTTATTATCATTATAATAAATTTCCTTGTCTTCTTGTTCTTGAGCTTGGTCCAGTCTCTAAACTTAAATTCCCGGTGATATGGGCCCGGACCTAACTTGCTACGTTCCTGGACGTTCTTGTTTCATGTACTTCACCTTTTTTATCTCAATTCCTCTATCCCTGCGATGGATTTTGCAATTCATGTTGAATCGATTACTTCCGAAATTTCGCCTTGTTTTCCGCCTCTTGAAATTATTCCAGGAATCTTTCAACAGTACATAATAATACACACATAATAACTGTTAGGTCATTTGTTTTGACGCTTCCGGCGAATTATGGCCTCCGTCCAGATCCGTACTGGAAATTTCATGAAATCGCATTGGATTTGAGGGAATAACTCCGACATCTTCAATATTTTATATAGGCGATTGTTGGTGAAATGGTTTATTCTGACGAGTTCTACCTGCTTTCGAAAAACATATAAATTGCTACGTACTGTTACGTTCTAATTTTTTTAAATGGGGTCAGGTCTGAATATGTTTTTTTGCATCAATTGATTTTTCCAAGGAAATGAACTAATTTTAGAATTTCACAATTTTATTTCTTACCTATTCAATGATGTACAATTAAAAAGAGTGATAAAATTACATGACAATCATTTCAATGAATTAAATTCGAGTATCCCAAAATTCTATTAGACATCAAGGTATGGCAGATGACTCGAACCAGAATCAGACTATTATTACTTCTTTCATTCAATTCTCCTAGAATGATCTTGGTGCCCTCGACAGAGGAGTACGTGGACCAACGTGGAACAATCCTTCTGGTTTCTTTGTGGGCAATTCAAAATATTGTAACGTCCGAATCCCCTGAATACGCCCCTGCCACCGCTCGCATAGTTCTCGGCGCTGAGAGGATATTATCAAACAGGGGCGTATCGATATAAAAGATACGCAAAGCGGGTTGTGGGGCAGTAGGTAAGTGTTCTGAATAGAGCCGAGTGAACTGTTAATCCCGGAGAGTTACACTGTAAAAAGTAGTGAAAGTAAACTGGTGACTGTAAATAAATTAGTGTTAGTCCTCGTACATGAATTGTGTAAATTAGGCGTTAAGTAAGAAGGCAATTTAATGCGATAAAAAGAAAAATTCATTCAATTTTTGGAATCTACTTCACCATATTTGTTAGAATAAATTATGAATGAAATGATTCTGATTGCGAAACTTTGGTATGACATAAAATACCAGGAAATGGTTTTCAATTCACTTCGATTCGCTACAACTTATGTAGGCAATTACATATAGATACAGAGCAAGATATCAGATGGAAATATTATGAATTTGACCTTTTATAAATCTGTTTGAATACAAAAAATTTCATTCACTAAACTTAACCACAATATCTGAAGAAAACTTAACAAATTAATTAATTTTTATCAATATGCCAATGAAATCGACCCATTTTTTGTTAGAAATAATTCTACTTTCTCATTCAAAAAAAAAAACTACCGTTAATAATAATTAACATCTATCGTCCACCAACTCGTTTTTGCTCAATTAAATCTCACCATTTTTTTTTGATAGCATTGTTTCTAGTTGTTACTTTTCAAAAAAGAAGAACTGTTGTTTGAAATGAAATCATGAATACTCGAAGTACGAGTATTTTTCAAATAATATTCTTAACATAACATTGTATCTACAATGTAAAATACTCGTATACATACTACATATGTACAGGAAAATTGGGCTTTCGCTTTCGTTATCTCCGAATACTATTTCAAAATAAAAAAACTGGAATACAGTTATCCACTCAACCTTTTTCGTTAAAGTAAGTGATGCTCGATGTAGTGAAACATTCATTAGGCTGAACGCCTTTTTTGTGATATTGATTCACAAAATATCAAGAAAAAAGTGCGAAAATGCTTCATGTCCGTAGGACGATTGGAGGCGTAGTATTAGTAATAAACTTCATTGAAACAATGTTTCAAAGGGCTAACAACCTAGATCTTCCTGCCTCGGGGTGTAATACATATACCTAAGTCTTTATTGATGCTGTAGTGGCAAAAAATTACTTATTTCTTTTGTGTTTTGAAAGTGCGTAGATTAGGATGAAAGAGATAAGTTATTTTTAATTTCTTATTAGTTATCATGCAATTATTTTCGATTTTAGATGGGTATTTCATTTGTATACACAGGAAAACATGGAATTCTGTAGTTAGGTAGGAAATGAAGGAATGAATTATATTGATATCGAAACAATTAGGCTTGATTAGAGAAATGCTAAATAGATCAGAGTCTCGTTAATTATTGCTATCTTCCTTAGTTCATTTGCTTGTGAAGATAAAATTGTCCCAAGTGAAGGTTCGTTATTCTGCCATACTCCAAACCCTAAGGAACAGTCGATGGAAGCATTTTGTTATTTTTTAGCCAAGAATTAATTATTGATAGAATTCTCCTCCCGAGAACATGAATTATGTTCTCACTCCGCTACCTTCTTACTAATTTAATCACGAACACCATACTGCGCCAGCTTTTTAAATATTGAATTTTTGGTCGCTTCTTACCGAAATGCAATTTCATCGTTAAACTTACGAAATTCAGGCAGCAGAAAGTAGGTACACGGAGAATTTATTTCGTTAGATACTTCTCAGAGGTATCGTTTTACCGATAGACTAATAATAAAATTAATTATTAGTTTGCGGTTTTGCTCTTATCGAAATTTACCTCGAGAATATGAAATTATCGATTCGATAAAATTATGGACGAATTTCGTTGTTATTTCAGCAGTAAGTTTAATTATTATTCCTCACAAGAAAAATGCTGAGAAATAGCCATGTCCAAGGTACTGAATATCTGACTAAATTAGGTCATAAAAAAGTACCATTTTTCTCTTCATGAAGTACATTTTTCTCACAAATCTGGTCTTGTGAATCTTGTTGCTTGTGACGGAAATATGGTCACCCTGCTTTTTTGAACCAAATATCGTCACCCACAGTATTTCGATTAATTTTTGAGTTTAACTCCCTATCGAAAAAAAGCTTACCGTTGAAAACACTCTGTACTATTTTTCATTATCCAGAATTGATGAGTAAAGTGATCATAATCCAGAATATGTTTCCTCCAGCATTATGCCATTCATAAATCACTTGTGATTAATGAGCCATCATTCACTGGTCTATCAAACTTCTTGGTCCAAACTACAGTTAAAGGCTCTGAACATAGAGATATTGCTATGTAGCAATATTGAAATGTCCGAACTTGCCGTAGCAAGTATTGAGATATTGAATAGTACAGATATTACTGAAAACGGGATGAGATATTTTTGAAATAATCATTCTACAATCGTGGATAAAGTACAGTATTCTACTAGTATATTATGGCTATTATTTAGTCGACTACATCTCGTATGATGAGCGTCATCCGCGTGAATTATTGCCATCATATCATAATCAAAGACCTATGGGGTAATAAGTTTATGATCATAATATGCTCATTGAATAACATACTATCTTCCAAATATGTATATCGATATTAATCTGGAAGGACTCTGCATCTTCTGAAATTCTTCACTCTCAGTCTCTGAAACGAAATCAATTAAAAAATGGAACTAATCAATTTGCTGCTCCTGCATAAATTCTTGCACTAATTTGTCAGGAGCTTCGACAGATTTCATGGTCCTTTAGATTCTGAAATAGATAGATATTGAATTGTAAATTGTATACCAATAATACATACAGTACTCAGAGATTTAACAGTGTACCTGCTGCTCTACAGACTATACAGGCTGTTTTCAAAGGTGAGCCTTTTTTTTGACAGAAGGTAGAACTCGTCGTTTAACCAAAAATTGTCTACATAAAATATCCAAGATGGCTGAGATACAACCCCTAGAAATTCGACGGAATTTCATTGAATTTCAAGTTTGAGACTGTGAAAGGTGTCTCCGGCATCGCAAAAACGAAACCAAAAAATAAACGAATGGCTGAACAATGAATGATTCAGTACCAAGTTCATGGGTTTAGATGCATCAGGTCACTTATGAGAGAATCATAATTATTGTATCGTACAATTTAGGGTGAAAAAAATATGTAGAAAATCGATGCAGTTTCTTGAAAGTGCTTATGTTAGTTATGCTGAAAAAGTGCTCTAACGTTTCCCTATTTCATTCCAATTTTACGACGATTGTTGGAATGTTCGAACAAGAAGATTGTGATGCCCATTCTGAAAAAATTCGTGAATAATTTAGAGGAATTTTTTGGTGAGAATGTGAGATTTTGAAGTATTATTCTATATTTTACACTTGTGTCCTAAGTCTCTTCTGTCAGTTGGTATCGAAATGAGCCATTTCATAAAATCGTGTATCTAAGTTACTAAAAAATAATGAGAACAATTCGGCAATCCTAAGTTTTCATTTTCATTACCACATAAATATCGAACGAGCCAATACTCTAAACGAAACCACATGGTCGAATCAGGTTGATCATCTGTTGAAAAAAAGCCTCACCTTCAAACTTCAAATACACCGTAACACCGTGTATATAAATTGGATAGAAATTGGTCTGAATTCATCAATGTTACGTGTACCTGAAGAAAGACGAACAAAACAAACAGCCGCTGATGCTTGCTTAGGATCCAAAATTATCAAAATAAATAAAATCGGGGTACTCATTAAAAATTATCTTCATAAGATTCCAATAAAATCTATTTTCTTCATAGGTAATAAGTAAGCAGGGTGGATCCAGGATTCTCCCCTCCTCCAATCTTTCCCAACCTAAAATTTCCTGTTCGAATCTGAAAAATACTTTTTATGCTAATATGCAGACATCTCTACGCTTCTTCTATTTTCAAGATGCAGTGAAAAAAACTGTTACTGGTCAATAACAGTAATTATAAAACAATAATATAAGTCGTAAGCAGCTATGGGGGACTGTCTACTCCTGGTAGGGTTTTAAAAGAATAATCTCATAAGGCCAAAGAAATTCTTAGTTTGAACTGAATATTTAGGAGACCAGAACGTGGTGTCTTCAGACATACATATTATATTATTATATTATACATATTATATTATTATTTATTTATATTATTTGGAGACTTTTCCGAATTGAAATATATTTCATTTTTCCTTTATTTTAATTCAATTTGTGGCATTGTATTTTTTTTTCCCGTCATAAATATTATTATAAGAAAACCATTTTCTAGATTCTTCGAAATTCGAAACTAACACCTTATAAATACCTAGTAGAACCAGGTAGAATTCATTTCTTCTTTGTGCGTTGTTGTATTCGAAAAGTTAAGACAGCATAGGTGCTGTCATGCACAGGAAATATCACGAAAATTTACAGATTATTATATTGAAACACAATTTTCGTCATTGAAATTCTGATGATGCATAACATCGTCTCATCTATATTCCACCCCCGTCATCCCTTTCCTTGAGTTAGTGTCTGTTGGACTCGCGGCCTTGTTAAGTAATAGGTTTGTGGCATCCACTTGAATTCCTCTTGGCATCGAATGACGTCAATATCCACTCAGTTCAATTTCCACGTCTGGATAATTTTAGAAAGAACTCGGAGAGAAGCGGAGTTGAATAATGGAGAGCATTCCAGGTTCGTCAATTGGCCTGCTAGATTCATTCGCGTAATTTGTAGATTTTGCGTCATCAACCGCTTTTTATGTAATATTGAGTGGTTATTCGTGTTTCCTCTGCACATGACGTATTGGGGGATGAAGATAATTTCAACAGGATTACGTCTTGTCCTTATTATTGTTCTCACAGTTTTTTTTTTTTTTGAAAAAGGGTGCATTAACGGTTCACGAATATAAAACGAAGCGAAGTCAAGCTGCTCAAGAGCTTGTGCGATCACCCATTCCACAACTGATTAACTCTTTGCAGCTTATTTCCTAGCAAAAAAAGTTTTTCGAAATATTTCCAAAAATACACATCCATTCGAAATGAAAGCTAGTAGGGGGAGTCCGGGTGACTTGTTCAGGTAGGAGACTTGAACCACCTCAAATATTTCAATTCAAATTTCGCGCTACCGATATCGTCAGTAGCTGGCGACATACTCGTAACAAGGCACAACTAGTGGCGGCTCCATTTTGGCCGCCTCAGAACAATTTTGTTGTTAGGAAGTAAGAAATTGAATAATTTTTGTTTGTTACACTGTCTGAAAAGTTCAATAAGTGCGTAGTATTATTCAGTTTTAATACTTTCATTGATTGAAATTGTTTTACAAACGATGAGCTTTTTTAATAATAGTTGTAAAAGTTTCAAGAAAACATCTGTTAAATAGGCTAAAAGGGAGTACGGGAGACTTGACCCATACTATGGTCTGGAGACAGAATCAGTGGTCCAAAATTCCCGCACTGAGCTTAGATAATAGTTTGCTTGAAAAAAAGAAAATTGAACAATAGAAAAAAATATAAAAAAATATACAAAGGTTCAAAAATGTAAAAAAAAAGTGACAGTAACTGTAAAATAGAAAATAGGTATTTCATACGCTGATACATCTGATGATGAAAACCTTAACATAGGATATCGTTGGTCATTGAAAATTGTTTTATTTCAAAGATTTTCCTGGTTCTTATGGTCAAGTATCTCTCGCCCTCCGTTCAACTCTCCCATACTCATGGGAAAGGCTCATGTCTCTCTAACTCTAGAGAGACATGAGCCTGTTTTCAGTTCCTAAAAAAAGAATTGCTGTACTCAAAATGTTCATCTCACCATCACTCTACTATTATCTATCGTTACCTATTTGGGCATTATATCTTCACGCAAAAAAATTAGTTACTCCCATTTACAGATACAACTTAAGTGGCTTCAGAGTGAAAAAGGGTTCAACCGGACTTCCCATACTTTACTCTGAAAAATCGTATTGAAGATTCATGCAAAATTTGAGAATAATCTACCAAATGCTTCTTTCATGAGAATTCAACTTATAGTAGAAAAACCTGGGGTACTTTATATCTAGAGAACAGAGAGAGAGGGAGAAGATTTATTAGGAAAATTCAGTTAATTTTTCCTCACCCACTAAAATTTGAATAAGTTGGTTGATTAAAGAATTTTCTTTAAGTTCTTTTCGCAAATTAATTAATCGTAATTGATATTTGGCCTCTCAATTTTTTTAACTCTTTTTAATTAAATATTAATCTCCACATTTTGGTTCGTTTTGATATTAAAACGTGTTTTCTTAAATTTTCCAACTATGACTTATTTTTTATATTTTCAGTCTTGAAAACGATCTCAACAGTGAAATATCCTAAAGAAAACTGATGAAAAGAATAATGAATCTAACATGAATATTTCATCTATAAAAAGAAATTCAACATTTAAATATAACTCGAGTATTATTCTTAAATATTCTTCAGTGTAAAGTGGTATAAACGATTATTTCATCTCTTTTAGTGTCATATCAGCTGGAGGTGTAATGTTGATCCACCGACTACGACACCAGTGATGCAACCGATTTCTGATTTTCCTCAACACCGTTTCTCTTGAATTTCCAACAAATTGAAGAATTTTTCCGGTACCTACTACTTTATATTTCAATAGTTATGGACAAAATTACTGCGATGTTTTTTTTTGTGTCTTTTTCAATAAAGACACGCTCACTGACAGTAAATCTGAAAGATCAAAGTGAGATTTGGAATTTATCTATTTATCTCTATATGGTTTCGTTAAGTTGCGAATTGGTGGAGGTGCCGGCCTTTTTTCCTCTTATTTTGAAGATCTTGGATATTCTATCAAACATTCGCCAAAATTGTATGAGAAGTTATGGCATTACGTACCTACCAATAACTTGAAATCCCAGGTGGTTAAAAAGCTGGTTTCAGCTTCAAGTGTTTCAAAAATACATTTTGTGATAATTGTATTGTCAACGGCCCTTAAAGTGTGTTAAGAGGTCTGAATTTGAAAAATGTTCGAGGTCAATATTATATGACAATGGATCTAATTTGAAAGAACGCTGGTGTAACATCAGAAAAAAAGCTTTTTTCGTTTCTTAGGGATACAGCTAGTGGATCAACCCCGGGTTTCATAAAGCTTGATCGGAGAATCAATGCTTGATTGACGAATATACGTCAATTTGTTAATAATCGATAATTCAGTCATGATCATTCAGAATATCATTTTTCGCATCAAATTATAATGTTCATGCGTCCATTTATTTATAATATTCTCAATTGGTACTTATTCAATATATTCAGAAATGAATTGGTTTCGGTGATTTCGTTTTAGGAATCGAGTGGCTATCAAATCGTTGATCGGACAATTAAGGTTTTACGAAACTCGCTATAAGTGAAATATCCATTTTTTTCCATATCATCACGGTTAACTAATAGCAATAGTTTTTTAAGATAATAATTATAATAATAATACTTTATTTCTCCATAACGTACAAGCTGTGTTCCCCTCGCGAGCTCAAGAAAGCTCAATTAAGAGCTCGTGTTTGAGCCCGCTCGAGGAATCAACAGAACAAAACAAAATGTATTCTTCTCCTCTAAAAACAACATACAGGTCGTCCTACACTACATTACAAATTAATACTGAGCTGGCTTACTGAGTATTACGAACATCTGAAAATCTCAGAACAATTCATGAGCTGCCTGTCTTCCAAATCTGTCGAGTAACCAGGATTTTGTGTGTATTCTAAGGGAATGAAAGCTCTGCGGCACCTTAAGAGATGATGGTATTATATTATAAATTTGGGATAACCTGTAGAGAAGCGAAGATCTTGATTTTTCTCTGGTCACTCTTGGACCTCTCACTATCTCATTTTCAGCTTGACGCGCTCTATGGATTGAATCCATAAAGTCAAGCCTATGTCGAAATTTCGGAATAGAAGTTATCAAAGTCTTCAAATAAAGTTGTCTGGGATCAAGAATCCTCAGCTGCCGGAACAACATCTCCGTTGGAAATAGGACAGGCTTTTCAAAGAGAACCTTTAACAACCGTTTCTGCGCTCTCTCAATAATGAGGTAATATCTTCCCACAAGACCACCCCAGGCACTAATACCATACTGGAGGACCGACTGTACAAGGGCGTAGTACACGGTATAACGCATATCCCATGGCAAGATTTCCCTCGCTACGCGAATCTTATATAAAATTTTCCTCAATTTTTTGTGCAACTCTACACTGCGAATATCCCACCTGAGGTGACAGTCAACATATAGACTCCAAGATACCTAGTAAACTCTACACTTATTTATCCTGTCACCATCGAAACAAAGATAGTCATAACCAGGCAATGAGTTATTAGTCAAAGAAATGGACAGGAAGTGTGTCTTCCTCATATTCACCGAGAGCATATTCCAATCAAACCACCTTTTCACAGTGTTCGAATCAGTTATTGCCATATTTTTAACCTCCTCCCATGAACTCTGTTCAAATACAAGACATGTGTCATCAGCAAATGAGATTATTTTGGCTTTAATATTAAGATTGAGGAGGTCGTTTATATATATGAGGAAAAGTATTGGGCCGAGGACTGTACCCTGGGGTACACCCCACTTAACCACTGCCTCATTACTCAATGCATTATTGATCTTTGTCTGCTGTATCCTTCCTGACAAATAACACTCAAACAACTATGAACTAATGAATGAACTAATTTTATTTCTTCAATGTTTTTGGATATTTCACTGGATAAAACCATGATAGGTACGCGAAATTATTTATCAAAACAGCGAATTGTAGTTTTCCTGTGTGGTTTACGGAAGTGACAGACTATTTAAGCAGTTTGAAAACTATTATTGTAGCTGGGGAGGTGAGGATGTTAAATCGGGATATACTCGAGCGTCGTGGAGAACTAGTGGGTTTTGAAGATTAGATGGTAGAAAGAAAAAAGGTTGTATGTGCTTTCAGCGGTGGGGAAAGCGTCCGCAGTTATAAAAAAACAATTGTCAGTTGTACATACTCGAGCATGTCAGATTAAGATACTGTATGTACCCTATGGGTCTCTATTAATAAATTCATGTTAATCTAACAGTTTGCGTGGTGGGGCTGGCCGTACGGAAGAGTTGAAAATGGTAAAAAAATCTCTTCGAGCGAGTCGATTTTTATAGGATTTGTTAATTGGATCCAAAGGAAGCTACTTTTCAAGAGACTGACAATTCGAACGTGACGCAAGGTCACTGCGGTCCTGTGAAAATGCAAAAAGAAACCGCTACTTGTACATACTCGAGCGTGTCAGATTTTCATACAGGTTTATCTCGGTGTTGCAGAACTGTTGACCCATTAATCTGACACTAATCCTGGGGGGTTTTCTTAATCTGATAGTTTGAAGATGATAACAACAACAACAAAACAAAATAATTAAGGAAAATTGACATCATGCAGACAAATTATTGAATTCTGAAAAAGTACACCTCCATCAGAATTCAATAATTTGTTTGCTTACGACATTACGGTATGTCGTATACAGCATCCATAATTGACGGCAAGTGTGCCGTCAATTTTCCTCAATGAGGAAGAGACCCCCACAAAGTGGCCAAATGAAACACTCTGTACAATATGGAACTGCTAAAATGAAGTCAGTTTTTTTTTCTTCTATTTCGTGATCTTTTCGAACCCCTGATGGTAACAGATGCTAAATTAAGGTAATCATAGAAAGTCCAGGAGGTGAAATTTCATAGCTGTATTGGAGATTTTGTGTGTGAACTCAGAGGATCGTAGTGAACCTGGGAAGTTTTATAGAATATGCGAACAATTGACGGAGTATCGAATGTATTCTGAATACAAACTCCTCAAAAGGTCAAAGGTCTATCTGTATCTGAAACATAATTTCATCCTACGCACTCTCCATTCTCCGAACAACAGAGCACACCTACGTGAATGAGGATCCCTGTTGAGGGATGAGGGAATTTTTCACCCTGTTGTGAATACATGACTGAACTTTTAATTATTTCGAATTTTAATAAATACTGTCTGAATATGTTCATATTTAACAGCAAAAGCACTGAAAATTTCCTGAAATTCCAATAGTGAATTACTGCGAGATAAAATGTTTTATTTACCACCTATTTGTTTGCCTAAATATACGGAATATATAGATCATGTAATTATGCGGTATCACATTTAAACAGCACTGCCTCTCTTCAGCTTCACTCGAAAATTTTTATCACTCTTGTACGAAAAAAATAGCGTTCGATAAAAAATTATTGGCAACTCGTACTAGTTATTACTAGTACGTACTAGTTCTTGTTAGGTAGCAGAATCTCGTATTTATTGGGAAATTTCCGTAATAAATGGTAACATTAGGTTTTGAAGATATTTGATATTTTTGAAAAAGTTGACAGAAAACTACTTCCTCACTTTATCAAGAACCTATGTTACCCATTTTGTGACGACTTTGCCTAATTCTATGAATTCTCAAACGCCAGTTATGTAAATAACGTGCGTTCAAAAAAATTCGTCATCAAGTAGGCTATGCAATTTTGAACGTCGATATTCAGCTTTAATTCTTAGCTTGTGCTGTACTTATTTTTCTGTTAAGTTAGCGTTTTGCATATATGTAGGGTAGTTTTGCATTTTTGTATTAAAATTATCAGCTAGTTGGAAATAATGATGGTTTTTACGCACCTCCAAAATGCATTCACTATTGAAAAGTAAAAGGAGAGTGGTAATATTCTATTCATAAATAAAGTGAAGGAAGCAATATTAATAACCCATTTTGTCCATAATCCATAATAATGAATACTAGTAGTATCATTGGACAACTATAATTTCGCCGACGTTTCGGAACAATTCGTTCCTTTATCAAGTCTGTAATGAATTTTTCTAATGTAAAACATGAATAACAAAATACAAAGACAATACCTTATTATACAAAGTTAAAAACATAGTCATATCGAATAAAATAATAAGACGTCGAGATGATAGGCTGAAACGTGCATAATTCATTTGAATTAAATCAAATTTTATCAACAATTATTATTGACAAACACCTGGTCCTGATGCGAAGAAGTCGACAGTCCGATGACACATTTCTGTCTTCAGTCAACGAACATTCAGCCAGCCAATATACAGTTTGAGCAGTAATACCAAGACAACCCCAGGCACAGAGGTAGACCAACACAAACGTACAAAGAATACGGGAAACATAATTCTAAAATGAATTCATCCATTTGGTAATACGATCTTTTTCATTAGGCTGTTATAGACAATACTTGAGTGGTTTGTATCCTCTCTATAGTTAACAGAATTGTGCATCTTTATCTGTATCATTTCACTCAATAAACGTCTCGAATAATTTTGTTCTCTGTCCACAATCGTCAAAATTAAATTTGTGTCCTTCCCTATGTGTATGCTGTGCTAGGGCCGTTTTTTTTTCACTATGGATCTAGCATCATTCTTGTTCTGTCTTATTCTCTCCTGTAAATATTGTTTCGTCTGACCTATGTACACACTTTCACAATTCTGACAAGGAATCTTATAAACAAGATTATATTGTTTACAGGGTGGTGTATTATCTTTAATTTTCGTGAAGAATCTCCTGTTGTTATCTAAGGTATTGTAGAATGCAGCGATACAGTTGAATTCTTTGAAGACATTTCTTATTCTGTATGATAATATGGGAAAAAATACCAGTTCAGAATATTTTATTTAAGCTCGTAGGCAATTGGTTGAGGATGTATTGTCCATCCTGTAAACAGGGTGATTTTGAGCTAATTTGGTGTTGTAGTTATTTATTATTTTTTTTATATAAAACTTCGAATAGTTGTTCCTCAAAAGTATGTTAGTGACTTTCTGTCAATTTTTCTCTTTGAACTCGTTGTGACCAAGTGACAGGGCCCTTTGTAGTAAATTAGTGGCAACATTTCTTTTGTTGTGCGCTGTGATTAGACAGGAAATTGAGGCATCTACCAGAATAAGATGGTTTTGTGTACCAATCTGTAATTATTTTCCCATCTGTTCTTATAACTAAGACATCTAAAAACGGAAGGCTATTGTTAGCTTCTCTTTCTATGGTGAATTTTATTTTTTCGTGAAACGAGTTAAAGAGACTGAAAATTGGCCCTATATGATCCCTTGGTAAAAGCAACAAAGTGTCATCCACGTACATTTTCATCAATGGAATCCGGAAATCCACTATATCGGCAACATACTCAAATACCTCCAACATGATCAACTCTGCTAAAGCTGGACTGGCAGGTGATCCCATATATGTCCCATCTAACTGTTTGAAAATTACGTAATTGAAAGTAAAATAGCTGCAGTCGGACATTAACTCGATTAACTTAATGAAACTTGTCTTATCTAACTCGGTAAAACTACTTATATATTTTCATCTTTTAGTGACAACATGTACAACCCATGTTCTCGGGATGTTTGTGAACAGAGATACCGTTTATTGCGTGAAATAATACAGATAAAGATGCACAATTCTGTTAACTATACAGGGTCTTTCACGAGGTACCTCACCCATATTTATACGGGAAACTACTGAACGTATATTCATGAAATTCAGCACTTATAAGTATTTCACGATGCTGATGAAATCTAAAATATTTTCAAGGCATGAGCACCTCCGGTTTTTCCGGAAATGACGTCAACTTCCGTTTTTCAAATTAGAACACCATTTTTTATTGCAGAAATAGATTCCTTAGAAAATTTCAAGTTATTTTGATGTAACATTTTTCAGTTTTGGTTGGAAAATTCTCTCTGAGCGGGAAAATTCGAAAAAAAAATCGAAAATAGAGCTCCGCTGAAACAAGAATAACTTCGAGGTTTTTGGATGGAAAATTTTCATTTTTGAGATTTTTCAAGATGTAAGATTGATGTATCCACTTTAAAAATCGAAATCTCGATTCATGATACAGGGGGTGAAAAAATCGCTTTCAAAGTTAGGGATGACAATATCGTGAAAAATCAATTTTTTCAAATTAGAACCCCATTTTTTTATGGCAGATATTGAATCTACGTTGAAAAATAATGTGAGTGTATGCATCACACCCTTGCCCTAAAGTGGATATTTTCTGAGTTATTCATAAAAAACTGTTTTTCCTCTTGAATTTTCAGCAATTTCTTTTCCCTTCACGCCAAAAAGATGAAATTTTCAGGAAGTGCTGAATTTCATGAAAATACGTTCAGTAGTTTCCCTTATAAATATGGGTGAGGTTCCTCGTGAAAGACCCTGTAGAGAGGATACAAACCACTTAAGTATTTTCTATGACAGCCTAATGAAAAAGATCGTATTACTAAATGGATGAATTAATTTTAGAATTATGTTTCCTTTATTCTTTGTACGTTTGTGTTGGTCTACCTCTGTGCCTGGGGTTGTCTTGGTATTACTACTCCAACTGTATATTGGCTGGCTGAATGATCGTTGACTGAAGACAGAAATGTGTCATCGGACTGTCGACTTCTTCGCATCATGACCAGGTGTTTGTCAATAATAATTGTTGAAGGATAAAATTTGTTTTAATTCAAAAGGATTATGCACGTTCCAGCCTCTCATCTCGACCCCTAATTATTTTATTCGATTTGACTATGTTTTTAACTTTGTATAATAAGGTATTGTCTTTGTATTTTGTTATTCATGTTTTACATTAGAAAAATTCATTACAGCCTTGATAAAGGAACGATTGTTCCGAAACATCGGCGAAATTATAGTTGTCCAATTATTGTCCAATTCCCTGTGATAATATTCTCCATTATTCATCATGGACACGAACACTGACGACCTGTAGTAACGTTTGTTAATTCATCTAATACTGAGTTTTTCAGCCACGATACGTGTATTGAAATACCAGGTATTTCAAAGAATCGCTCACATCAATTCAATATATTAAATAATAATCCATACTATAAAAACGTTCACTAGAAAGCATTTTTCAACTATTACAGACATGTAATAACATAACGAAAGACATTTCATTGTCACAATAGCTTCTTCATGTGGGTAAAGGTAATAAAATACATAATTCCTCTAGATCTAAAGTAAGATCTAAATAAAATTTATCTCACGGTATCTGATATTAAACTACAATGAAACTTACCTATATCGGAATTAATTTCCGATTAATTCATAAAATAGAATCCGTATCGATTCAATGAATGGTCATTCTCTTGGTTTTCAACAAGGATCAGTTTATAAATTCGTATTTATTTTTTGATTTGTTACTCTATAAATAGCGCCATTTATCTCTCGATCGGGTCAACCCTAAACGGTCAATTTTGTTGTATTAAGCATCCAAGAATAGAACGGATTCGGTGAAACTACGACGGAAAACCGTATTTTCATGTATGAAAATCACGAAGAGGTTGGATATTAATAACCTGCGATAGTTCCGTCTCACACGAAATTGTAATCTACAGTCGTTTCTGTTCCGTCAATTTTTGTTTTGAATGATAAATCTCTTCCTGGTTTGATTTCAAGCTTTTTACCTTTTACCTATGTTAGAATTGGGTGGAAAATATTTTATTTTCCATCCATCAATTAAGTTTTTATTCTGTTGCACGGATGAAAAATAAAATGAACTGTATTTATAGAACAAAATATTTTCTGGTTGTTTTAGGGTCGAAAATTAATTTTTAAGATTTCCGGCTAAATTAAAAGTATTGAAATAAATTTGAAGGTGGTAGTTGTAGATAATTGCAATACTAACAAACTCTTCATTTACCAATTTCAAATATAACTTCCAATTCCTGAGGACAAACGCAAAAAAACTATTTTTTACTGCAAAAAATGTATCGATTTGAATGAATATTTTCACTGGAAATATAGATTACCATTTGTTTCATAACAATAATTCTTTCAAGCGAATTATGCTTCTTTTTCTATTCTTCACGTATTTCAATCAAAAAAGCCAAATTTTCAAATCCTGCTATTGTGAATGAAATGTTTTCTCTTATATGAATTGAAACCATCATAATATGTAATAAGAATAAAAATACAAAGCTCCTGGCTCCTGCGTAATTTCTTGCACTAATTTGTCAGGAGCAAATCAGATGGAAAAAATTGTTGCCTATGAAAATAATGAACGAAAATATGGAACTTAATGTAAAACTTCGTGGCATTTCGGAGTCTATATCAGACTACTTCATCAGAGGAGTTCTTAAAAATCTTCTGCGAGTGAGAACCCTAAAGAAATACAAATTTTTTGGCTTTATTGTATTTCGACTACGAGAATTATTTTTCGCTTCGAGAAATTATCGCTAACAAATAAAAACTGCTTATTCTTAGAAATCTAAATTCTACGTTCTCAGTGTTTTTGATGTGAATGGATAATTGTTGTTTATATGTATTGTAATTATACAGGGTTGGGATAAAGTATGGAAATAAGTAAATATCTTTTGAACGAGAAGGACAATATTCATGAAATTTTGTAGATAAGTGCAATGGCTTATTGAACCATTATTAATTAATACTCTGGTGGAACCCTAAACTATGAAATATGAATGAAGAAATAGTTTTTTTCTAATTTTGACATATGAAGTGACACTTTTTAAAACTCATTGACGTTTTGGAAAAGTACAACCAGTTACGCGAAGTAAAATATTTATAACTGATGATGAAACGATACTTGCTTCCATTAAATAAGATAATTCATTGATGCTCCCTTACAAAATACATTGTATTGCAAAAGTCATAATTTCAAATCAGAAATCGATAACCATCACAAATCATAGTCAGAATATAATATAAAAAGAAATTTCCTTTGAAACATACAGTTCAGATTTTGAAATGCTCCATTGAAAACAGAACAAAAACATTTAACAAGGATAAAAAACGTCTGGACAATATAAATTGGAAGGATACAAAATAACATTCAATGTCAAAAACGAAACAATACAATAAATTATTCAATAATTTACTACGAATAGATTACAATGTCAATAATAATTTCCGTCACTGGACGATTTTGAAGGAATCTCTGAGAGAAGCTTTTAAAGACGTTTTTGGTACTTTTAATTCAAAATTAAAAAAATATTGTGTGAAACACGTTGGAAAACATTATTTTTCGTATTTTGTTCCCATTCGTTCTCATTTTGTGCTACATTTTACAGGTAGGTATGTATATTTTTCGAGATATTTCGACTTTTCCGATAAAAATTTCATGGTAGTAGTTTGATGACCTCCATTAAAATGAACAACAAATTTCATGAGCTAAGCCGAGGTGCCTCAGGATAAAGTAAATAAAATCCACTTTAAGGGTCGCACCTTTGAATTTTTATCATCCATCACTAATTTTGCAATTTTATCTTATTGTTGAAATAAATGAAATGGATTATTGTATAATTGTTCTCACTAGGAAATATCATACTGTGCACTGTGTGCACTGTATGTACTTGTTGGACTTTGTATGTAAAGGCCACTCCTGCACGAAAGCTACAAAGTATAGAAATCCTGAAAAATATCAACCAATAAGTTTAATCTGAGTCTGAATTATCAGCAATGAGGTAAAAAGCAATCGAAGGGACATGAATCAGGATTCGTATGGGATAAATAGGATATCCCATCACATAAGTTTGGATACTTCTATTCCTTATCTCCGAAATACGCGAGTTTAAAGTTTTGGAGTAGTTGAAAATAGTGGCGCCGTCGCCATCTCAAGAAACTTCTCTACAGTGGCGTATTGGGAGGGGAAAAATATAGAAAATAAATGAATATTTGTTGAATTTGTTGGCTGTGTTACGAACGTCAATTCATTGAGTTACAAGAGTGGGTACAATAGTACAAAGTACAATTATCATAACATCATGTTGGCTCATATAGTGACGGTTTCAGGGAGTTATTTTGGGGGGAGGGGGGCATAATTCGATATTTTAAATTCTGTAAGGGTTTGTTGATGTAAAATAGGTACCCATATCTTAATAATTGTAATATAAGCTACCTATATTTCTGGAAGGAAAATACTTTGAAACTTATTCTCATTTGAAGGGGCGAGAAATAAGATCATTTTGCGATATTTTCGTCACTTGACGATTTAAAAGGAATCTGCCAAGTACCTACGCTTGTACAAACGCTTTTGGTACTTTTGATTTGAATTCATGGCCACATACCACATCCTATTCAAAATTTGAAAAATATTGTGTGGAACACGTTGGGAAACACTATTTTTCCTATTTCGATACAATGATGCCTTACTGTGAGCACAATTTTTTCTTATTCTAATTGTCACGTAAAGAGTGTAGATACATTCAAAAGATGGACAGGATGGTGAATGTTTTTTTTGTAATATTTGTTTCATTTTCTCGTTTTTCAACATACGTCCTTTCAAAAACCACAGAGTTTATGTATGTATATCATGAAAAAGTGATTCACATTTTGATAAAATATTTCCATCAGAAATGTGAATATAGGTTTTCAAATATTATCATTGCGTTCATTTCTAGAATGTTGCGGTTATTGTTCATCACTATTCCCAAGAATTTTCGAAATCTTTCACTAAGGTTCAGTAGAGATTGTTTAGTGTTATATAAAATTCAATCTCTTATACAGGGTGATTCATAACTATTGGGACATAGGCTAAGGGCAGATATTTTGTACCAAAATACCGCGATAGGACCAAATATACCTCAATAAAATATTGCTGTGGAAAAAGATAGAGGTCGTTGAAGTTGAATTTTTTATAAGGGGACAAAATATAGTATTTTCTTCGAAGTTCGAAAGTCCTTTATTAAAAGAATTAGAAAAGGCATAGAAGTCGGAGAAGGCCACGTAGAACATTTAATTTAAGTTTATTCTTTTTATGTTACATTGTTTTTAATTTTGCTTTATCGTCGAAATAAATGAATAAAATAAATAAATCGTTTTACTTCAAATCCCCTTCCGATGCTCTGAACAGTTGTATTTTTCTTAAAAACGGATAAAAAAATATACAGTGAAATTATTAGCAAAAAACGAAAAACTCAACTTCAACGCCCTCTATCTTTTTCCACAGCAATATTTTATTGAGGTATATTTGGTCCTATCGCCATATTTTGGTCCAAACAATCTGCCCTTAGCCTATGTCCCAATAGTTATGAATCACCTTTTATAGGTATCTATGTATATTATTATAACCAGAGCATTTTGTCATTTAACTAGTTTTTATTGACAAATTGATGATCTAGAAAAATTATTTTATCGATTGTCCTATATTCTGCAAACAAACAGATTTTTGTTTATTTCTTAACGATAACCATAAATTGAAATTCCAAGAAAAAATCAGTGCGCAAGAATTTGGAGAGCATTGAAAATTCGGCTTTTTCTCAATTATTGTGACCCGTAAAAAATACGTCTTCAAAACATTACGTCTTCTTTAACTTTTGATAAATATTGTAATTAAAATATATTCTCTGTTCTTTTAAACCAAGACAACAATTACTACTAATTACATCCAAACTGAGCTTTTAACAAATCCCGTATTCCAGAAAGCGGCTGGCGCGTCACACTTCACTTGCGGAAAAGAAGCAACAGAAAACTTTTGGTTCGTTATCTTTATTATCGGTGATTTTCATCTAAAATCGTACCATTTCTGATGCAGAAGAAATTGAAAGCGGAAAATTGATTTTTAGCGTTTTTCTCCATGAGTTTTTCAGTCTCTTTGCTGGATATATACACGAAAGCTTTAGATTTTAATTTAATGATCTAAAACTTTTTAATTATCTTCATTCTATTTAATACCCTTATAATATAATTTTTAGAGTACAGTTTACGAAAAATCCACAGTGCCAAGATTTTTTTCTCGAAGTATCTTTGGCCCTGAATTTAGCTGAAAGTATAATACGATATGAATTGGACTTCAAATACCACTACCGAAAATTTGTCGGACAAAAGTAGGTAAACAGAACTCCATCCAAAATAAGTAATGGAATTGCGGCGCCACTGATAAATTTCAGAGGGAAATCTATAAGTTTAGGTGCAATAAAAGGGTGCATTCACCTCTACCGGAACGGTCTGCAGAATTTATTGCCAGAATTGTACCATCAATCTTTTCCTGTTTGCATTGAACGCGCTGTTTACTCCAAACTCATTTTCTTTCATCGCTTCTGCATTCAAGATATAATGTTATTTTCGTTCTTTCGAAGTAGGTACTCAACTCGCATTTCGGAGAATTTTCATCTTACGGTTTGAATTCAATTTGAATGTTGTCGTTTACGAAAATTCAGCGAATAAAAATGAATATAGGTAATATAATTAGAAAAAATTGTGGTTTGGGTTATCATCCATGATTTTAATAAATAATAAGACACAACAGGTAAAAATAAAATAAAATTTGATTTAAATAATTTCGTCCCTATGAACCTTATTACCTGAATAAAAAAAGATGGATAAAAAAACATCAATGTCCAAATTATCCTCAGAATTCACATTCAGCAACAAAAGGTCCATCAATTTCCGAGCGAAAAAGATGAATTACCCTCCACCATTCGTAGATGGTGCATTACAAACTCCTCAATAATATCTACATGAAAAGTTGCGTAGTTTAATATTTGGCCAACCTATATAATAATATAGGAATGAAGTAGGAATAATGTTTGTAACATAGGTATAGGTAGGTACCTTCACCGAAAACATAGTTTATAAAACTATACCCTATATTCGTCAAGGTATTTCCTTCAGAATATAACTATGGACTATGGAGGATTCCATCCATATACACAGGGTGTATTTAAAGGTGAGGCTTTTTTTCAACAGAAGTTGGAACTGGTCAAAATGAAGCGTTTCACCAAAAATCATGCACCTATACAAAACTTTAAAAATGACGAAATTGAAAATGATTACTGAAATAGATCCTAATAATATAATTCGAACCTAGACCGTTTGTTAGGTAGCTGAATTATCGCAAAGAAGTGGAAAAAAACTTATCTCCTGATTCGAGCATATATGTTCGTTTAGGAAATATATGGGCTCGTTCGATATTTACGTAGTAATGAAAATTGAAACTTGGATTGCCGAATTGTTTTCATTATTTTTTAGTAGGTAACTTACCGACACGATTTTATGAAATGGCTCATTTCGATACCAACTGACAGAAGAGACTTAGGACACAAGTGTAAAAAATAGAATAATACTTACTTCAAAATCTCACCAATAAAATTCGTCTAAATTAGGTTTTCACGAATTTTTTTACAATGGGCATCACAATCTTCTTGTTCGAACATTCCAACAATCGTCGTAAAAATGGGATGAAATGGGGATACCTACATCATAGCAATATAGCACTTTATCAACATAACTAACATATAAGCACTTTCAAGAAACTGCGTCGATTTTCTACTTTTTTTTTTCAGCCTAAATTGTACGATACAACAATTATGATTCTCTCAAAAAGTGACCCCATGCATCTAATCCGATGAACTCGATACTAAACCATTCATTGTCCAGCCATATGTTTATCAAAGATTATAGAGTAGAGTATAATCTTTGATGTTTATGTTTTGTTTCGTTTTTGCGATGCCGGAGTCACCTCTTCCACAGTCCCGTACTTGAAATTCAATGAAATTTTGTCGAACTTCTAGGGGTTTTGTATCTTAGCCATCTTGGATATTTTATATAGACAATTTTTGCTTAAACGACTTATTTTGATGAGTTCTACCTATATGTCAAAAAATGCCTCACCTTTGAAAACACCCGCCTGCATATAACCAAAGGGAGGATCAAAAGAGTCTGATAACCTACTCTTGTTTGATATAACCGAAATATTCAAAAGGTAAGGTGATTATCTGCTTATTGTCGATCTCATAAATTTCTTAGGTCATAATATATTTAATAATTATCATCAACTGAAAATCTACATATAAAAATGAATTTCTGAGTACTAGTGAGTACATATACTGCCAAAAAAATTTTAATTCAGAAGGCTTATTATAGCACCTGATTCTTTTCTTTCTGCTACTATTGAACTGTAAATTCCGAACTTTTTATGTTAAACATTTTATATTTTTGCGAGTTTAACGAAGGACTGTATTATGTTGTAGCTTTTAGCTATTTTATTTTACTGATGATCCAGACGTTGGCACCACACCGTGTCGGCTATTTGACAACATCCTTACTACCGCCATAGAGTGGGCAGTGTCGCATCCAGAATAATAATATTATAGAAGGACACGTACATAACACTGCATGCTTGATGGAAGTAGCACCGCAGCCGATTTTAAAATCTTATAGAATATGTAACTTGCGGGGGCCTCTGCCTCCGTGACCACCCGCTCCCTCCGGTGCACCGTCATAAAAAAATAACAAAGAACAGTTTTTCTAAGATGCCGTGCCTACGCCTAGATCCGGCGTTATATTCATCACGCCTAGTTCACAGTCTTACCGCAATCAAGAATTATATAAGCCTTCTATGTTTCGTTCACTTCAACTTATGTAATATTTAATGTACTACTATATATTATATTACTAGTGTGTGTTTGTTTGTCTTTACATAACTCCGGTACCAAACGTCAGATTTTGATGGGGTGTTAAAAATTCAGTAGAGGTTTTCATGCCGAAATATTTGTTATTGAAGAGAAAAGAAAAAAAATCGAATTTTTGAAAAAAAAAAGCCGTAAGGCCGTTAATTCGTTATTTTAGGCAAGAAATGAGGTCCAGCTTGTCACATGACATGCTTCAAAGCAAGGTCATGAAAAGAGGGGAATCATGGATTCATAACATATACATAGAGACACGTACTGAGCAATGCCAGCATGAAATTTGCTATTTTATAGAAAGAGAGAAATGATCGTCGGGCCATTACCTGTCTCTTTTGGTGAGGTGAGTGCGGACCATCCAAAATTCTAGAAAAAGACAACTGCATTCCTGATGTTCAGTTTCTCTCTGTCACTTTTTTTGACCGTATTTCATGCATAGATACAAAGGGAAGGCACAGTCCCCCGTCTTTATGTCTATGATTCATAATCATTTCAATTTGCACTAGGATTATCATAATGTTGTTTCAGAATGGAATTTGAGACATATAAATCCACTGATATAAAGATATATATTTTTTTTTCACAACTTAAATAGGAATACAGTCAATAATAAATAGTAATAAAAATACAAAAGTCAACTAGTATTAACAGTTATTACATTAAATGTAAAAAAACAAATATCGCAACTTTGAAATATTAACTTTTACGAAAACTTCTCAGTATTGGATATATATTATCTAAAGCTTCTTTCACATCACTTCTTGTTTTAGCACCAGTAAAAACAATTTTTCCATTTACGAATATCATCAGGACTAGATGAGGTTTGATCATACGATATATAAGTCCGGGAAATAATTCTGGTTCATAACTGAAAAAATATAGACTATATAATATGTTATATATATAACTGTTTCAATAAAACTGAATTAATAAAATACACAGAACACAACTGATTTTCTGAACTCATACAAGCCATAGAGCTTCTGAGGGGTACTTCTGTACCTAGGGAGAATCAGGATAATATAATGATAAGTAAAAATGAAAAAAATTTACCTGCTGAACTGGTTGTGCATTTGATTCAAATTCTCAAGTTTTATAGGAAATTTGAGATCACATGTTGCCACTAGGTTTTGAATAGTAAATTCTTCAAACTTAATCTGCAGAAATAGTAGTATTATGAGCAAGATAAAATATAATATTAGAAATAAGCATACATACATTGAAACCTAATTTTTGTATGATTCTTGCAAATTTCTTCATTGCTATAAGACTGCTTTGTTCATTCCTCGCTCCTGTACACACTATTTTTCCTGATTTGAAAATCAGTGCTGTTGCTCTTGGTTCACGAATTCTCATAACTAATCCATGGAATCTTGCAGGGTTATATTCAGAATTCCTTGTTCTCGCATTGATCGACGCTAAGTTCAGTTCTGTGCGTAACGCAACTGTTGAAACACAATTCCTGAAAATATCAAGATAGGATAATTTTAGTGAGAAACTCGAAATGAAAAAAAAATTAATCGATTAAATGAATTAACACCTACTGGAAGGTAACCGCTGTGTGTGGCTCCCCAGCTACTCCTCCAGGAATTGTAACAAGCATTGTGGAATTTGATTTTTGTTCCTGAATAAGAAATGAGAAGCACATGAAAATAAAAATGAAATGGGCCATAAATGGTCAATTGACAATATATTGCAACTTACAGAATTAGATGTAACTGACACGGGAGCAGTCCAATCAGGAACAGGTACAGCTGGAGGTTTTGGGGGGTTATTCAGTAGAGCCTTCAAAGCAGAATTTTCTTGTGATGTTTGTTGTTGCAACTCCATGATTATATTGTGTGATGATATAATTTTATTTAAAATTGTCTATTGCAACTTAACGTTTAAAAAATTCGAAACGCTGTTTATCCTTTAATTCAGTAGGACTGAAAACATAAACATGGATATCCATCTGCTTCAAATCATATCCATGAATCCATGCTTTAAATTGAGGTTAGGCACATAAACGTCAAACCAAAGAGGTTAATCTTTGGTCCAACACAGAGTTACATGAATCTAAAATATTTTTGCTAGAATCCTAATAAACTCCAGTAAAATTCTCAAAGCAGACTTTATTTTCATAATATTGTTAATATTTGATAAGCTAGGATTGCGCTCAAGCTATAGAGGACCTCCATTGCTCAAACACTCATGCTTTGTCGAATTTTAAAGAACGCTCCATTTCTAAGAGTTAACCTTATTCCAAATTGTCAAATAAAGTCTATGGTCAAAAGAAAAACAAAAACAAACAGGGTCGAGGTTCCTTCTTTGAAATATGATTTTATTGGACTTTAATAAGAGTAATAAAGTTATATACATAATTTAATATGTCTCAAAAACTTAGAGTGATTGATTTATATAAAAGAGTAAGTAAATTTCTTTCGGATTTCTAAATAAGCGGAATGTTAACAGTGTGTTTCCTAAACTTCTAGTTGCTTCATTTGGGAAAAGATTATCCTTCAGGATATGCGTTGTTTCGGTCAAAGTTGCATAATGTATTTTTGAAGAACAGCAAAGAAAGTGATCCTGAAAAAATTGAGCGAATGATAGAACATGGAGAATATGTTATTAAAGAATTGGAGGCCTTATATATGTTGAAGAAATATAGAACTCTAAAGAGTCGTTATTATGATAACTGAAGTTTTCATTAGTATTCGAAGTTAAAGGAATCTTAATAAAAAATTTCTTTAAAGCAAACATTGTTTCTTTGTTAGCGGCTATCAATTTCAGTCAGTTTTATAATGGAACAGGAGAATTACTCAGTTTCAGTTACACAAAAATTGCAGACTTCAAAAGTGTAAGGGTGAGAAATGATTAGAAATTCATCAACAAGACCAGTGATATGATTTATTTTGTCTACTCAACAACAGCAAATTTTGCCATTTTGCTTTTTCACAATATATGTAATGGTTGCTTATTGTTCGTCATAATGATGAGAATAAACTATATACGTATGATCATCTTTTCACAGTGCCAAATCCATAAGAAATATGTAGTATTAAGCCTGATCAAAAGTAGGAAGTTAACAAAAATTCATTTAATTTAACATTCATGTTACACCTCTACTTTATACATCCTATATATTGCCATCTTCATAATCTCAAGCTAGTGCTATACTTTTCGATCATTCAAGTATATAATGGATATGGAATGTTTCCATTATTGTATTTATTTATATTTCAGGTTATAATATTCTGAAATTAAGACCTCTCAATAAAATCAACAGAAAGATATGATTCAATATCTACAATGTGCAAATAATTTAGTTTGTTCACCTAGTATTTGAGTATATTTTCACATTTGGGCCCAATATGGTAATGATGATAGAACAGGACTAATTATGTAGATAACATTAAGGGGCTACCAAATTTCAACAAGAATATATAATATACAACAAAACACTATATATAATATAATAATTAATAATTATGTACAAAAGGAAGATTATGAATATCAGTATTGAGTACCTTCAATTCAAATGAATGAATTTTTTGAATCTGAAAAGACTTTAGTTCTATGGAAGCTGATCTATATATTCCATGAAGCTTACAAGTTTTTGAGCCATATGTTTTCGCTTTGTAAAGAAATTTGTTCATTCATTCGAATTTTTCGACAATTCCTGAAAATTATTTCGATTTTTCTTTCAAATATTCAAGTTAACAAGTTTATTATTGATTCCCTAACAGAAGACCATAATTTTCATTCAACAAAAATTCATTCTATTCGTTTTTCTAACGAGAATCTAACTAAAACAGGGTAAAAGTATTCCTGAAATCTCAGGAATTTCCGAAGATAACTTGTGCTTCGAAATTTTTTATCAATAGCGCATTATCGAGTATTTTCTTAAACCTACATGCTATTGTCATTTTCTAAGGTGTTGAAGGCTTCAGACCAAATTAACAATGAAAGTCAGTTTTCTACATTACATACAATAATATACATATCACTGAGAAAAATAAACATTTTCTATATACAGGGCTTAGTTTGGATCTGTGATAAATAAACTTTGAAAATTTGGAAAAGTATGTCACTCAAAATCATTCAAAATTATTTATTGATGATTCCAAAGACTATTGATTGATAAAAAACAAATCACCATTAAATATTAACACATGGGTTTTCTAGCAAACGAATTTTTGATAAGGTTCAAAAGAAGCTAGGAATTAAATAGCTTTCGGGGATTCGTTTTGAAATTATCGTTAACGAAAGAATGAGATATTTATGAACAGTATACTTCTTTCAATCATAACAATTTGATCTACTGTTCTTACATGTTACATGTATCTGAAGCACGAATTTAAAAAACAAAAACAATAATAAAAATGCTCACGGGGATTACACCTATAATTTATAAGATATATAGGTAGGCAAGTCATAAAGATGATAAGTTCAAAGCTGGTAGAGGTTCGACACGATGACCTGTAATGAAAAATAATCCATCAAGATTCAAGAAAATTAAGCGTGTTAGCATTTATCAGGTCTAAAATCTCTTTCCGTTTTAAAATTTCTCACTCATGACACGCATATGAATTTCCCAATGATTCTATAGAGATATAACACTCACCCGAGCCTCAAGCCACCATATCATCAATTATGATATACAAAGATAGACTTATTACCCTGTCCATGTCTATGGATACAAAAAACAACTTTGAGTTTTGACTACTAACTACTTACTAACACATGCAGCAATTTTGAATTCTAGAATACCGTATCATAAATTTGTTAGAAATTCAATTTTTTTTATCATATGCAGGGCTACAAAAGCCCCCTTTAAGACCCGCGGTGTCTCTGCTCTTTTCTGCCTAGAACAGGCCTATTTGAAACAATAATTCATAGCAATGTAAGATGATAGTCACAATAGGTCTCAGGTCAGCCCGGTAGAGGCACCGAACGTAGAAGAACGTAGAAGTTACTCAGCACAAGTGCCGTTTCATAACAAACACAAGAACGGCAAATTCAAAGGAGACTCGACCATCTGCTACGATCAATAAGGGTAAGAGGGTGCGTAACCATTATGGTTTTTTTTTGTTTCTTTTTCGTCGATTGCTAAATGGTGGGTAGTTGTTTACCTTTCTCTATTGCTTCGAAAAATTGTAAAATTCACCTGCAAATAAGAGTAGGCTGAGTTTGGACTGTTTAATCTTTCTTCTCATCTTCCGGATCCTTCAGAGTATGCCACTGAGCTATAGGCCTACGAGGGGAAGCTAACATGTCAGACCAGTGCCTCAGTTCTGTACCACTTGCATTATATCCCAGCACAACTTTTCCTATGGGTTCAGACGTACCAATTCTGTCGTAGTCGACAACAGTCACAACCAAGTTCACTTTCTGGAGAAAAAAATATCTTGTTAAGTCTTTGAACTATATTTTATATGCTTCATAACATACCTGTATCTGTTCAAATGGTACTTCGAAGGTGAATGATTCATTGTAATATGGGTTGAGGGTGCATTTCTTAATACTGGTCTTTTTCTTCTTGAGCCTCTTTCCGTTTTGCATCAAAGCAATTTTTACATAGGGATCTACAGTCAGATACAAGAAATACCAATTTACGTCTTGAGGATACATTTTTTGCTGCGATCGTTAGAAGCAATGACAGTAGGGATTTTGTATTAGGTTGTTATTGGGTCCTTTTTAGTACCTATTTGGCAACATTTGAAATTTTTACTGATACTGATTATCGGAAATATTCAGCTCATATAAATATTTATTATATTCATAACTGCAATGTTGCATTCCTTCATTCGTCGTTTTTTATCTAGACTTCCTTAATTCACAAGATTTAGAATGCGTTCAACTATGATCAAATTCTCAGACTTATAATGAGTTGATATTTCTGTAGCTTGAAATTTCTATAACGAGAATGAAACGAAAACGCAAATATGAAATGGATTCAAATATTATACCGTCACACTATTCAATTTTTTTCGATGAGATACTTTATCTATAATCTTGTCATTGCTCCGTTGTAAAAGATAAATAAACTTAGGACAGAAGAAGATTGTTGTATTTCAGAGTGCAGTTTTTCCTTAGGTACATTAGTAACCCAGAGGAAATAATTACTACAACTTGATGGCTCTAAATTTCATAGTGAATTTCTTCTATTTTCGAAGGAATTATGCCATCCATTTATAAATGTTTATAGTGGTTCAGAATACTTGATTTTTTTGGGAATAACTTATATGGAAGTGAATGTACTTAACTTCTAATGCTTAAGCATTTTCTACAAATGAAAAATTTCAATATTATTCTTTGTTGGAAGAGAACACCCATATTCAAGAAAAGTGTAGGCACCTCCCAAAATATCCTATCAATATCTACCATAAATCAAGGTGTGAACCTTCGGAGGTGTTATATTATTTTATTTTTTCTTTTAATATTTTCTTGGCTATTTGGATATTTGGAAAAAAAGTTTTTTCTAATCGGTTCTTTCTTGCACATTATTTTGAAAACTCAATCTTCTTGTTCCTAGCCTCAACCCTTATCCATACAAACCCGATAAGCCTCCAACGTCCATCTTCTTCAGGTTCTTAGCTTCCAGGATGACGACAGTGAGTTTTCCGGCTGTCGGAACGTATCTCAAAGAGAAGCATATATCGCCGAGCTTGTTTTCCTGCAATATTTTCACATAAAGTACAACCCAAATACTAATAACCCTAAGCTCAATCACATTAGTCTGTTGTTTGCGATGCTTTTCTTGAGGCTAATAAGATTTCTTGGGCGGTGTTGCGAACGAATGAAGTTTTGACTAAACTATGAAAGTAACACTAAATTAAAAACTGGAAAGATTGGATATTCTAGAAACCTTTCACAAAAATTTAAGTATGATAAAGATCAGTTTCGTTTCTTTTAATACTCTATATCTGTACTTATCTTTGCATGGTTTTCTGGAACATGAATGAGGGAGACTATTAATGATAATAATTTTATGGATCCAAGGTTCCTCCATATGTGTAATGAATACACAACAGTGTTGTTGTATTATAGGATGAGTCAAAAGCAATAATACTCAATAATTTCAAAACTTTAACAGAATAAAAACACTCATACAAAATCAAGAAATCAAAGAAACTTCTTTCTTGAAACTATCTATATGCGAAGACATTTTTGCATATGTCGAGGAAGATGACCGAGTTGTTTTATGATTTGGAGCGTTTGGCATACTGTAGGCATTTCCAATTAGATTATGGGATGAGGCCATTCAAACTCTCAAACATATTGAGCTAAAAATCTGTTGTCTGATATCGCGCTGTGAGGCAGTCAAGTCCCAATAATCTTCACCACCTTCTTAAAAAAATTGATCTGCAGGATATGATTCAAAGTGTAGAGTCCTGTGAGGATGTCCGTATTTTTCCTCAGTTCTGATTAACTAGGCGAGAAAACATTCTTGGTTCACCTCGTCGAGTAGGAGACGACTAACTTGGCCACCCCATTACATTATTTGTCAGAAAACAAGTTCGTCTTTTGTTTCCATTCTTTGATGGCTGACTGGGAAGCCGCAAAATGGCTCTGTTTTGATTAAGGGAGTTGTCTTAGAAAACCAGTACCTATGACTCACAGCAGGCAAATCAACCGTAGATGTCATAAAGACTATAAAAGTTGTGATGGACAACATCTACATCGACTTGGAAAGGGCTTTCGATAGGGCATCCATTAGAAAACTTCTGTGGGAGGTGATGCGAGCCCAACACATCTCAGAATACTACCTACTACTGGTCTTGGACATGTATAGATATACCGAAACACGCGTCAAAAGCCTCGCTGGCCTTTGGATCTTGTTCTAACTAGGCTAGTACTATTGGCGGCGATTAGGGGGGGCCAGGGGGGGCGGTTGCCCCACACTTTCTGGGGAATATGAAATGAATTTATATAATTTTGTGTCATGATATCTCCATTCATGAGGTAGTCCAGGTGGCCGATAGCGTAGTTATGTCCTTAAGTGGTTTGAGAAATGAAGAAGATTTTCAAAAGTTTTTTACTGAAGCACTCGATTTTTGTGAAAGGCATTGCTTTGAAGGACCAACAGTGAAACGCAAAAGAAAACTTCCACAAAAAATAGGAGGAGGAGGAGATGTTCGTCCTGAATTTAATTCACCTCAGACCTACTTTTTAACAGCATTTTATTACTCTCTGATAGATACACTTAGGTCAGGGAGAACATCAAATTACGATTTGAGAAAAATCAGTTACCTCTACTTTACAACATGGAACTATACTGCTGACGGCTTCGATGAAAAATAACGCAGTTTGTAACGACCGCATCAAAGATGTGTTCTGCTGTGAGTTCCACGTTTGGTTTGGAAAATGATACTTTAGCATCCGAAATCGATTTATCTTCAAGAAAACATAATGCTTCAGACCAAATTGATCGTCATCTTGTGCCAAATTTGGTTTCACAATTCAAGTCAGAAAATGCCCACAACCAGTATATGTATCTGTGTATTCCCTAATTTGTTCAAGCTTCAGCAACTGTTTTTGACTATCCCTGTGCCACTGCAGAACGATATTTCAGTGTCTTGAAGCGGATCAAAAATTATTTGAGGAATTCTATGCTTCAAGAACGTTTGACACATTTTGCTATACTAGCCATTGAGAAAGATGCTGCTAAAAACATCGAATTAGAACAATGCGTTGAAATATATATACCAGGCGGAAATCAAGACATCTAGCTTTATTTCAAAACAAGTACCCATCGAGAAGACATATACTGTTTATAATTTTTGTTTATTCCTACTCTACTTATTGTTCCTTTCTACCGAATCTCAGATGATAAATTAATTGAACAATTACGATTGCAATTAGGTTTTTCTCGAATTTGAAATTTGAAAAGGCTTGTAGGTACAAAAAAATCAAACTAGCTTGAAGCAATTTCTTACAATACCATTTTCAGTTTTAGATTTCGCCTTATTGCCCCCCCAATTCTTACGCCCAATCGCCGCCACTGGCTAGTACTGCTAGTAGTTTGGTCCAGTAGCGAGTGATTTAGTTTAGAGTGTGATCATCAAGAATTTAGTCGAGTAGGACAGTATATGGTGTTTTATCTACTAAATTACTCGGTACTAGCCTAGTCTGAACAATGCTTCAATGAGTCGTTTACGTCGAAGTGGAAGTCCACCATGGAGCAACCTTAGCCTCGCTTCTATTTGACTTATGCATGAATTGCATCAGATACTAGTTTGTATGTTGTGAGTAGACGACATACTTTGTCCTAATGGCACAGATAATGTGGCAGCTCCTCATCGTTATCAACGAAATATTCGAGACTATCTGACTAATGAGGTTGGGATAATTTGAAAAACTTGTCGTTTTGTGAATAGGGGGTGAAAGAATTGAGGGGCCGAATTGAAAGTGCTCGATGAATTGTTCCCGATCAAAGTGATATTCTACCGTATTTCACGGTATTTTCACACTGGGCAATACTGTATGGCCATCAACCTCATGGTGAAAAATTTGAATATTCTTCGTGAATAATGTAGACCAATAAAAAATTTAATTCCAATAAAATTCTTCCATTCTATTAATACTGGTGTTTTTCACGGTAAGTTTTTCTTCATTCTGAACCATATGGGTTTCATAAAGCTTGATCGGGGAATCAACGCGCTTGATTGACGAATAGACGTAAATTTGTTTTCAATCGATTATTCAGTCAAGATCGTTCAGAATATAATTCTCGCATCAAATTATGATGTTCATACTTCCCTTCAATTATTCTCAATTGCTACTTCTTCAATATATACAGAAATGAAAAGGTTTCAGTTATTTCGTTTTGGAAATCGAGTGACTGCCAATGCGTTGATCGGACAATCAAAGTTTTATGAAACCCGCTGTTATGTCTTCCGAGTATATAAAGGTAAAGTGTTTCTCCCGTTTTTACTTCGATTTCCGTTAGGAAAAACCTAATGAAACAAATACTATATGTATCTAATCATGTAATGGGGATATATTCTTCGGATGAAATGGCTTCTAGAATATCCGATATAACTTGATTATCTATTTGTCATCCATTCTACTAAGCAGTTTAATCCAAGAATCAAGTTCATTTGATTATTATTTGTATGTATGGGTGTGTTTACACATTTAATTATGATAAAAACACAAAGAGAATTTTAAAAATTATTTTTTTTCAGTACACGCATGCGCAATCATAGAATAGTGTGGTCAAGCTTCATAGAGTGTACTCGGGGTGGGGTAGGGCCTTTTTGGAATGAAGAACAGGATTGGGCGGGGCCACAACATCTATATGATGGTCAGACGAAATTCACTTTAGCAGATTTGTGTATGCCTATGAAGCTGTTCAGAAACATTGAACTGCTAATAAAAGAAATATCTATTGCTATTTGTTTAATCGTACTTTTCATTTTCTAAACTATAATCAATTGAGTATGTCAAACAGAATTGAATAGCGATGATAAATAACCATTATCACAAGTGATGCAGATCAATGGTTCTGAAAAAAAATGTAACAGAAGATATTTTATAAAATATATTCTCCAATATCGTGTCTGCATATTTTTTTTTTTCACTATAACTCAATCAATTCTTTCTAAACACCCAGCTCAAACCAGCTTGTCAATAACTATTGTCGTCACTTTGCTAACACAGTACAAAATCCACTACCTAAAATATGGGCCTATCGAAAAATTTGCTGAAAATATGTAATGTGACTTTTCCTAGACAAAAAATGAATGTTTTTCTGAGATGTTTGGAAAAAGAAATACCTTAATTTCAAGATCCGGAACTCCGTTAAAAGATTAAGAACAGCTAAACAGATTTTACTTAAATAATATGTACTGTGCTTGAATGAACTAACTATGGTGCATTTTCATGCTTCTTTGGTATCAGATAATCAACTTTAAAAATGAGGAAGAATTGGAAACAGAGACTGCCTATAATGATGCAAAAAGTGAAAAAATTTTGTTGTTTACTTCTGCTTTTGCAGCATTTCGCAGTTTTCAAAATATTTATATATCCTCAGATAATGAATACCTAATGATTATGCAAGTGCATTTCAAAAAAATTTTATGATTGAATTATATTCACGTCAAATGATTTGCTACTCGATATTAGTTAGTAAAACGTCAATTAGTGAAAAATTTTGTTTGCTTTTCCATTATAATCTGAATAATTTTCAAATACAGAGCTTGGGGGGAATGGAATTTTAAATTTGGTTGTATAAGGAACAGAATTTTTTTCAAATGTTTCATTTTGAGAGGTGGAAAATATTCATGATATAAAAAAATAGTAGGTACCAGCAGGTGTTATATCTTCTTAATTTTCAATATAAAGATGCTCGAAACGATAAAATTCTTTGAATTAATTATTGGATCAGATTCAATCTGTGAACTCACAAAATTTTGTTTTATTTCGAAGAAACGTATTTTTTGACACTGAAATATTGCATTGTTTCTTGTTTCCAATTGTTCCATGTTGGTTGAGAAGATTGTCTCAGCTAAGAATCTTCCAGCAGACCTAACTGACGTTATCCATGAATACATCAATAATTATAAAAACGTTTAAACGAATACAGCCATTTGCAAAATGCGAACGAAAGGGGACATGCAAATGCAGAAATATAGGAACATAGGTGAAAGAGTTGTGGGGCAGTCAAGAGAAAAATTTGAAATTGTAAATATACAGAACTACGTTCAAGTGGTTTTTGCATCCAAAATGAAATTTCCTTCTAATATCTCTTTAAATGTCTACTTTCAAAACTGTGGGCAATATCAGTTTGGATGCTCAATACAAATACAAAAAGTGAAATGTTTTGTACATATTAGAAGTATATTCATGATATGGGTGCAAAAGATCAAACGTGTATTGGATGATGTAGAAGACAGTTTCAGTTTGATTAAAAATGTAGTGAGGCTGTTAAGATCATTTATATCCTCTATAAACTTATTTCTAAATCATCAACTACAGTGTGTTGAAAGCAGAAACAAGCAAGAACGGATAAAACTTATTGTAGACATATGATGACCTGTTACATGTTGCTTCTTTCTGCCTGAATTTCAAGGGTTTTCAACATTGTAGAATCGATGACCATGTAACTTTATCTGGACTGTCAAGTGTGATGGTCATGGAGTCTTGTTCGAGTGTCAATATGATGAGTTTTGTTATACTTACGTGAACAAGTTTGATTGTTTGGAAGCATCATGCATTTACGCATTTATGCGATGGCACAACACCATAACAGAGCCATACCAAAAGCAGAGCAGAGAAATTTAGGGAAAAGAGAAAAAACAATTTACGTCAATACAAATCCACTTCATCGGATGTTAAATATAGTTCCGATCAACTTTGCTTCCTTCGGCAGTTTCCTGTAATCTTTATCTTTTTCTTGCAAACAGATTGAACCTTTTTATAATTGACAGCATTTTGTGAAACAGGTCAGATAATAGTGACCACCACCAAGAAGATATAGCAAATGAGGTGCAAGGTGCAATTCAGTTCAAATCCGAGTGGAAGGGTGATGACGTAGAAGGTGGCAATATCGAGCTCACTGACAGATCTCGGTTCACTAGCAGTGGCGTAGTAGAATCAATGGGTAAAGTTATAAAGATAATGTAAAATAAATCACACTTTTGCGCGAAAACGTTGTTAGTAGGTAGATAAGAGGTATTTTTTTTTCAATTTATTGCAGGGCACCTAATTTTATGAGAGCTACACAAATGCATGCTAGTGTGAACTGATCTCCTATTGCACCTGCTTTGCTCACTCTGCTGTATCTTCTTTATTACCACCTTTAATGATTATTGTCTATTGTGATCAGAAAACTTTGATTACAATTATGAATTCAATGGGTGTTGCCGAATTATGAAAGTGACTTTAGAATGTTTTCGAGAGAACATTTTCTGAGATTGGAATTTCTGTAACTGAATAATAAAGACAAAATTAAATGTGTTGAAATAAATGGGGATATTTTCCTATATAATTACGTAGGTATATTTGAGATATGGAGTTTTCAATGATATATCTTGAAATTCAGAAAAACAGCCAACTATTTTGAGACAAACTGTCTGTATCTCGTGTTCTAAAATGAATATAAGCGGTCAGTAGAGTTTCATAGAAAAATGGTCATTTGTATTGCAAATCGAAGAAAAATTCAATCTGTTTGCAAGTGAATATGATCGATCTGAATAGAAAGGTATTATAACATAAAAATTCCGTAATTCAATGAAGGTAATGAAAATTTTCGAATCTACTCCGAGATATTTCCAAGTTCCTACTGATACATTCTAATTTAAGATCTCCTCATTGAATTGAATGTGAAGAAATTGTGGATCGATGCAATGCAATCGCTGGCTACGATTTGGATCGTCAAATGATTTTCAGGTTTCTATTCCGTATCAGTAGAAAAACAGAGTATCCTCCTGATGTATGAAAAATACTTTTGTGCCATGATATATTTGTGCAAGCAACCATCGGTCAGAACTGGGTGTGGAGTCCACGAAGACATTACGGTCTATCATGGAACTCAAAGTAGAAGTAGTTTGAAAATCATATGTTCACCTAATAAAAAACTGGATTTTTCGGTACACTGTGAAAAGTAATGAATTGGGTTCGAGTAGAAAAACAGAGTATCAATGGAGCCCTTCTCTTAAAATACTTTATCATTCGATAAAGATATTTTTTGGAAATTATAACGGAAATCTTTTTTGTATGAGGATCATTGCTTCAAAAAAAGTAGTGATGATGATGATGATATACCTAGTTTATACTGCCGTCAACATGCTTCGCAGAGATGTGAGAATGTTTTTTATTTTCATTATTTTGCCTGCTGAGATCAAGAGATTAGCTGTCATTATAAATGAATTTTTAATTAGTCTTGTAGCCTGAATAGGTACCTAATCAAAATTTTTGAATAGTAATTATAAATATATACTTGAATATTGATGTGAATTTAAAAGTGAAAGTTTACGTAAACGGAAAATGTGAATATATGAATATACAGGGTACAGGATGAATCTTAGACTCGTACAAATATTTTAACAGTAGATTCTTCAGGTCAAAAACACTTTTTTCCTACACCATTTTTCCGATTCGGCCCAGATAAAAAGATGAAGCAATATTAAGTTTTTATAATGAGCTCTGCCACATTTGGAAATACAAAATTACCAGAAAAACTAGCTTAATCTGTGACACTACACATCTGTGGATCCTTTAAATAGAGTTGTGTTCAGCCAAGGTACCCAATTTTGCAAATTTCACGGATACTTTTTCATTTTTGAACATCAAATTACTTAAAAACGGCGCATTATAGGAGAAAATATGAAGAATTCTTGTATTTTACAATACGTCCAAATATTCATTAGATAGCGTCCAACTTAATTTCAAGATTTGGGTTCTTTGAATTTTTGGTATTTTTATGATACGTTATGGTCATATTGAGAAAAGTGGAAGACGTGGGTTATATCTTGTGTTCGAAAAAGATTCATCAAATGAATGAAAAACTATATTCCGAATTTCATTTCATTTTATGAAATCGTTTGTGAGATAACATTTTTTTTATGGTTTTTCAACAGCCTGTATCTTTAAAACCGAGTCAAGTCGGAAAAAATAGTAATGGAAAAAAGTGTTTCTTTTGACCTCGAGAATCCACTGTTGAAAGATTTGTACGAGTCAAAGACTCACCTTGTGAATAAGGGTATCTACTTATATGATTGTGCATATAAAATTATTGAAATGCCGAGGTTTTTGTGTTTGTATGGAATCTAATAATTGTCAATCACAATGTGTGTTGAAAAGTGACTGACGACATGACTGGACGTGGTTCAGTGAAAAAAATATATAATAATAACATTAAACATCGAACACATCACAGTCAGTTTCCACTTATAGCTGACACATTACAATAACAATAATAACAAATATCTTGATTTGTGTGTACGCGGAAAGTTATGTTAGACTACTAGTGTTGTGTGTATTTAGAAATGAAAAAAAAGTGCCAATTAGCGAAAGGAGTCTAAAAGCTTTGAAACGATTAAATAAAATTTGTCGTGCACATCGGATTCAATTTTAAGTTGGAAATTTCCAGGAAATTTGCTTTTAGGTGAAAGTTACCTATTAGGTACCTATTCATAAAACAAGTGGAGCATAGATTCTCTATAAAAATGATCAGAGGCATATGGATCTGAGGATATTTTAAAAGGCGATTGATTGACAGAAGGTAAAACATCAAAGTGAACCATCTTACCAAAAATCGCATAGATAAAATCGAGGATAAAATATTCGACATGGTGCAGTAATCATTCCTGAAGTTTAATGAGATTTTATTAAACTGCAAATCAGCGATGAGAAAGCTAAGCCGAATGCAAGGTAATGATATAAGATGACTCAACCGTCCATGTTCAAAACGTTTCAGTACCTAAATTCTAAAGTGAATTATTACATGAAATCATTCGAAAAAATTAATGTATCATGCGATGTGAGGTGAAGAAAAATTGACACACTTAATTGAAAGTGCTTGTGACATTGTCGCTGAAATAGTGCTGTTATTTTTACCTCATTTTCACACCGAGTAAAACAGGGAGGACAGTTGAGCAGTCGAACAGAAAGAGTGTGATGTCACATTTTGTAAATTATTTATTTACATATTATTGATATTTATTTATCATTATAATCTATTATTATTTCAGAAAAAAATTTACCCGTTGAAATTGTACACAAAATCACCATTGTTTTCAGTTTTTTTTAACTGGTGTTTGAGTCTTTTTCTTCTAGTGGATATATCTTATCGAAATGAATGATTTAATGAAAAATGCGATATAATGAGGAATAAGGACGTCCCAAGTTTCACGTGTTTGCTGAAACAGTATATTTGTCCAGTGTCATAGTCTGTCAGAAATAGAGATTCGCGTTTAAAACACCCTGTATATGAGGCATCACTGCGTGGCAATGCTATATGTTATGGCGATATTTTTGTGAGAAATTAAATGTCCAAGTTTGTCAAATATTGGCCAAATGGATGGATGAAAGAAGACTTAAAATCGGGATATAAGTGAGGAGTCACCACAACAAATGCAATAAAATTGAACTCCATTGATATTTCTCTGTACCTCGAACGTCGAACTCATCCGATTGAAGCAAGGACCGGACTATAATGAAACTAAAATATTTTGACTTCACCTGTCCACCTTCTCCTTCGACGCTTTGCAATTCCCTCCATTCCTCGATGGTTTGGGCTAAGTCGATAGTGCACAATGGCACCTTTACCTCCCCTATCTGGTCGTGTTTGGAGAAACGATCGAAATCGAAAATGGCGAAAACAAGGGTTTTGTTCATGGCGTCAGCGTATGGGATACTCTGAAAATAAAATGAAATGTCAAATTCACAGCTCTATCTGTTTGGGATTCCTAAAATCATCTTTGACCACCATTGAAAGTTCTTCAATAGTATAGTACTTCTGAATCAGTCTATTATTATGTGAAAAACTTCTACTACTGTGCTAACTCGGAGGAAAAACTTTTCCTACTTATATTTTCAAAACTTTCCTTTTTTACAAATTGCTATGAATATTCTAAGAATATTATATACTTGAGTGTTTTTATTAATAGAAGATGGGTTTTAGTTTGCCACTTTCTCCCTTCTGAATTTCTATTTAATTCAACAACAATTGTATAATTCCTTATATCAAGCATCAAAACAAAGTATTATATCGAAGAACCTTCGAAATGTTTTGAGGAATAAATTATTTTTGCGGAGTGTTTACTAACCTTGAAGCAGAAAGTTTCGTTGAATACTGGATTCAAGGTTTTCCTGTGGACTTTCGTCTCGAATTTCTTCTTCTTGTCAGGAAGAAGATACACCTTCACATATGGATCGGAAGTACCTCCCATATCCAGGGCAGGCAATTCTTCTGCTTGTATCACAGTTACGGATAAACTGTTCTGATTGAAGTCATATTCGAGCTGGAAATGATCATAAATGATAAGGTACTGAACACTGATACTGTCTTCACACTGATCTTATATTGGGGGTACACCTATAATATGAAATCTCAACTTATTCAGGGTTTAATTTGTCGAGAGTTTTGAAATGAATCCCTTTTAATTTATCTATCTTATATCATGTGATATGGCGATCGCAATCATGAAACTCTTTGCAAAGCTGGTAAATTCCGATATTTCAATCTCCTTTGCTGTCAAAAACGAAATTTCAGTAGAAATGTATACTCCACTTAAAAATTATCAGTAGTTAACAAAAATAGATTTATTCCTAGAAAACTCAACAAAAAATTACATTTATCGTACTAATTTCCGAAAGAAAAGTCGACCATTCTTGGAAGCAAGTATTATACTTTTTGTCCGCATACTCTTTTCATCCGCTGTTGTCACTATGATACTGCACACGGTACAATAGCGGCTATTGGGTCATTTTCGTGTCATTTGTTGTTGTCAAATTAACTCCTTTCAAAATCCGCTATATTTTACTAGTGAATTGATAACGTGGTTTGAATATTTGTGTTCATTAAAATCAAGAATGGATAGTGATAGCGATATAGATATCAGTAAAACTATCATCAAGTCTGGAGTTCGTGAAGTGAGACGCAGCCGAGGCCAGCAAATAGGTGAGTAGGTAGGTACTTTGTAATGAGTTGTCATTCTTTCCAAAGATGCACCCTCATTTTAGAGTAATTTGACTATCAATGTTCTTGTTTTGATTTTAATTGGCATACTTTTAATAACAATTCAGGATTCCGATATCAGTCGATGTAAACATTCCGGCCCATTTTTTATTCGGTTTTCAGTTGTGAAAAACGATGTAGCAGCTGAATTGGGAGATAACCAAGGTTTTTTTACCAGTACCGCGAACTTTACCGATTTCCGGCACATGAGAAACATTCAGTTTCCACACCCAACCGATGGGTATAAAAGAAGATGTTCCCTCGCAGGCCAATTAATTCTGTCTCAAGTATTCATGCGGTAGCTAGTGTTAATTCGGATGATTCTGATTAATTCTGCACTGAGTATCGATTCGTTAAAGTGAAGTGATTCCGTATTTATGGGCAATTCAAATTCTGCACCTTATTCTAGTTTTGAATTAATCTTATTAATCCATCTTCTGTCAGAGTTTTCCAATCCTATCTTATAGTCACTCAAATTTTGATTAACACCCCTACTCCAGTAGGGGTAGAACTCAAACTGCTGGTGTGAAAACCCTGGGGGTAACAGAACTTAGTGGTCAACTGCCGTTCCATTTTTTACTAACTTTTCAAACTTGACTTGATACTGACAGAGTTACATGGAAATAAGTTTCACTTCGAAAAAATAGTTCTTTTTCACTAAATTTTTTCATATAGCGTTATCACTGAAATATCGGAATTTTACCCACTTATATTCATATAAAGAATCATGAACTGAGATGAGTTTGGAGATCAATCAGTGAAAACCTGAATAAATCGAGATTCAACATGTTGTCCAGATAAAACATTTGGAATCTAATCCTTTACTATAAAACATTGAAAGCATATAGACAAAGATTTAGCCGACACCCTGAAAATACAGACAAGCTGAAAGCACACTGATGTATTGGCAGTTCTCGACCTTATTTTCCACCCGTCCTTTTTCAAGTACCAAACATCTACAGACGGACATCGAACAAACCTTATATTGAAGTTTTCCCAGTTTTTGAACCTCAGGTTTTTCTCCTTCATCGGGTTCTTCCGCGTTTTCAGTTAACTCGTCCATATCAGGTTGTACCTAAAATCCAGAATTGTAAATATTGTCGAAACATTGTGAAATGGAACTAATATGGCATAACCGTTTCTAACGTCTAACTTGGTCTAAAAGGAAATTTTTCATTATGCGTTTTTCTTTCGTTTTTCGCAATGAGGCGAAAATTATTACTTGTTAGTTTTTAATTGTCATCGCCTCCTGAGGATTATTTTTGGAAGTTTCACCCCATTACGAATTTTTCAAAAGGCAGTTTTAGCTAGTCAATCCCAACTGATATTTTCGCATAATGAAATAATAACCTCACTACTGAGAGGTATATATATGTATATATTTGTATGTGAGTATTTTATATATAAATATATATACCTTTTCCTTGTAAGATGAGCCCAATAGCTGTACCGATTTTAGATCCACCCCCTTCATCCCCTTGCCTTTGGCATCTTTTGCTCTTCTTTTCCTGAAGCATCTTCTTATACAGCAGAAACAGATCCCAAGAATAATGGCACATACAGCTGAAAAATTAATCTTATAGCTACTTTCAAATTTGCTTGAAATTGGAGAATCAGCGAATATTATCTCCTATATTATGAATGCAAGTTTAATTACAATAATTATTATAAGGCATTACAGGAAAGTGAGAGGTAGTGTAGCTAGAAATGAATTCGACTAAATATATTTTTCAAGATTTCTATGAATTGCCTTCCTATGAACTGAATATGTCTAGAATTTTAAATTTTATCATGAAAAATACTGCGGTCAAGATTATCTTGTGTTCTTCAAGTTATTTTAACGCATTGATATAATACTCGATGGTTACTTGTAGGATTAAACGCTAAATTCGAGTACTAATCAATTCACTTAGTAATAAACTAATTTCTTTCTTCAATGGTCATGTGTACACACTTTTATTTTGAAGCTGAAAAAGATATAAGAGGTAATAGAGGTATTCAGCATAAACATTCTTACAAAACTGGTGAATTCTTATGAATTCATGGAATATGGTCGAATATTTTTTGACGAACACAAGATGATTTTCGAATCATTATTGTGTCATAATACAAAAGAAATGATAAGTTTCCATTGGCTTTACATAGTGAATGATGCTGTGATAAACTTCTTCGTTAAATCAATAGTCCAAATTAACTACCTATCAACGGATAATTATGATAATTACCTATCCCTATGGACACTACCATCCAAGTGTCGAGACCTGTTTTTTCGCCAACAAAGTCTGCTCCAGATAGTATGACATTTTCCGTTTTTTTCAGAATTCCAGTTTCATTCTTCGCTGCTACGGCTGAAAAATTTATATTTCTCGTTCTCATGAAATAATTTTCGATAGGATTGATTTAAAGTGATCAAGAGCTTCACAAGATCTACCACTATCAGTGAAAACAGAATTCTGAATCGATCAACCATCTATTCATGCGGTAACGGTGACTAACGGAATTACTTTGAAACAACTTCAATACTGGAAAAATCAACCTGAAGATTTCATCTAACGAAAAAACGTTTCTACTAAACTGTGCAAACATCACAAATGGTAAGGAAATTTCCCTCGTTTGGGCCAAAATATACCGAAATGATTGATGAGAACAACGAAAGAAATATTTTCTTTCGTTGTTCTTCATTTTTTGTTTCACTGAATAAAATCCTTCAGATTTTATCAATTAGTTTTTATAATGTTGCGTTAAACAATCGCACCGTAACGCTTACTGATGATGGTTATTTATTCAGACCTCCGTTTCTTTTAATGGTCTATTGAAGACATTGAACTAAAGTTCAATGATTAAAGAGGATCTTTTACACTTGATAATAAATTCAGAGTGAATTCTATGTTTGTACTTACTGGTTGTTTCCAGAGTAGTGGTGGTTGGTATAGTGACAGTAGTAGTTGTTGTCGTGGTTGTTGGAACCACTTCAACTGGATTGACCTTAGGAGCTTCTGATGTTGTGGTTGTTGTGGAAAGAGAAGTGTTTACATTTTCTTCGCCCGCGCTCCTCTTGAAGAGGTTAACAATAGACGGCGCCATTTTTTCTGAAAAAAAAAGTTGTACCTATATAGAAAAGCTTTGTATATGTTAAGAGTATGTGAAATGACCCATATCCATCAGTAATGGATGAAATAATCTGACATATAGAGCAGTTGTGAAGACGCATGTCGTAGTATCTAGAAAAACTAATTTATTTTGAGAAGAAACGTTGATACATTCTTTCCTCTCGTCCTCATTAATTTTTAACGGACCAGTGCCATGAAATAAATGGCCGATCCATTTGATCATCTGGAATGTTCATTTCTAAGCAACAAATTCTTCGCAAAAATAACCAAAAGCGTCGTGTGAAAATCTCGTAATATTCTCTGATACAGGGTGATTCACTGATTCATGAATGATTGTGAAGGCTTTCAGTGCAGATGCAGGATATTTTGAAGATACTAAATCAGTGTTGGAAATATATTCTAACTATATTTGTCAAAACCTTTAAATTAGCATAACTTCTGAACGAATGGATTTTTATGAAAATTTCAAGAAATGAGTATAGGATAATGACTAATATACGTTCATAAGAACTTGTTGATAGTGCAGGTCCGGATAGAGAACATAAATTTTTTCATTGCACATTTTGAAAATCGCCCTGTAAACAAATTCTCCTGATATTCCAGCACATAAAATATTGATGCGTGTGCCAGAATTGGCAATAAGCCTGCTTGAAAGATTTATAAGTGTGAATTCAGAGGATAATATCGCTTACTGAAAATTTCACGTTTGCAGGAATAAGAAATATAATTTTCTCACCCTGACCTGCGCTATCAACAAGACATTATGAATGAATATGAGTCATTGTCCTCTACTCATTTCTTGAAGTTTCCATGGAAATCCGTGTTTAGCTGTACTCGGTTAACTCTGGTTTGAAACTTGATATTTATAAACCGCACCTATCATTCGCATTCGCCCAGGTTATGAACTGTTTGTTGAATTGGGGTTTAGTAATTAAAATTGAAGGAAACGTTTCGTAGGGTTTGTCACCCCTAAATTTTTAATATGGAATAGGAGGTGAGCTAAACCTCAATTGAAAGACAATATGTCCCTCTACATAATACTATTGTCTTCCAATTGAGGTATATCTCACCCTCTATTCCCTATTAAGAATTCAGGGGTGACAACCCCTACACCTAAGATTGAGGAGATTTTGGCTTACAATTCTGCTAGAAACATGTCCCCTTCCGAAAAAAATTGGCCTGTTCCGGCATTTTCTCTGAAAACATCCTTGTCGTGACATAATTGGCCTGGCAAGTTTTCAGATTGTCAGCCCCTGTAACTACTTCAAGGACTCAATAAAAATTTGCAAACCATAGTATTCATGTAGAGTGTAGAGGGTCAAGTGATCTTTCAATTGAGGTATAGCTCACCCTCTATTCCCTATTGAGAATTTAGCTTACAATTCTGCTCCAAATATGTCCCCCTACGAATAGAAATTGACCTCTCTGAAATCATCCCTGTCGTGACATAATTGGACTGGCAAGTTTTCAAATTGTCACCCTGTATGTAAAGATTATAGAGTTGATCATATCAAAGATTATAGAATTTCAAAAACCACCGGCTCGTGTTCCTCATAAACATATCACAACAAACTTTTGGGAGGTTTAGTACTTAGCTTCATCGTACTGTTACCAAATTGAAATTTTATTGTAGTAGTAGAATAAAGAACATGAGGGCATTCTAACATACTTATTTTTCGACATAACCGATTCCTTTGAGTTTTCGACATCTTGTATTTCGTAAAGTATACCTACATTTCAGCACAATCGTTTTTAGGAAATAGTGAATTGAATTAGAAATTTGGCGGTGTTATTGTACAGTATCAGTAGGTATCGTTACCACAATTCTGTTTTGTAGTTTTGATATCATTCAATTAGAAAGTAAATAAGTAAGTGGGCATCACTTGTACCTACTTTTATTAAAAAAAATGTATTTCGACTCTAAAACTGCTTTCAGTCTATATAGGTTATAAGTGGATTGGAAGCAAAGAATTATTATATACTAGCTGACCCGGCAAACCTAGTTTTGCCATTTAAATTATTTCTAGGGTATAGATATATATATATATATATATATATATATATATATATATATATATATATATATATATATATATATATATATATATATTCTTTTGATATAGAGCATTACAATCTTGAATAGCAAACAATAATTATAGCATGTGTATGAGATACAGTTTTAGCAGAGGTTAGCGTAACGGGGTACCATACAAATTGGTGTATGATACAAGAGCTTAGGGAAAAACCTCAGTAAAAAAACCCTTTCTCCCCGTGAGTGTAGTTTATTGTAATTGTTCACGAAATAAGCTGAAATATTCCATATTGAAGGGCATCTCGCACTGCAAAAATTGATTCTTTCTCCAACAAAAAGGAAAATCCAGAAAGTCTTCTCCAAGATACCAGAAACTTTTATCTGAAATAAAGAGAAAACAAAAGCAGAAAAACGTAAAATAATAAAATTAGATTCAATATGTCAGATTGACCTAAAATTGACAACCCAATTCAAAAAAGATTCGGAAACTTCATGTATAGCTCTAAAACCATCCTGAAATTTATAAATTGGACAATGATTAACTACAGTCCCTGGCCAGTTTATTAGACGCACTGAGGATTTTTTTTATATTTACTGGTATTGCTCGAGGAAAAAGCAGAATATTTGAATTTCATTTCCACAGAATGTCAGTTTTATCTACGACTCTCATTAAATTGTTCTATTTGGCATTTATTTTTGATGTTGTAGTATTAGTACTTAAGTATGAATCAGTACTATGTCTTCTAGTGGACGTCTTGCATTCTGCAGGTTCGGACGTTATTTCGATAATCCACATATGAAATCATTATCCTCGAATGCAGCAAACCGAACAATTCTGCATTGAGAGTATGAAGCTCTCATAGCTACACAGGGTGGCTCAGCAAAATATTAGAATTTCATGTTTAATCATCAATAAATCAATATTTTTTATTGAATATGATATATTATATGTGAAAACCATTTACAGATGAAGTATGTGTAACATATACATTCAATTAATAATTCGATATTGAGATTTTGCATCGAATCAATGCGTCTAATAATATGGCCAGGGACTGTAGATGATTTATGGTTTCTTCTGGTTCCCCACATTCACATCTAGGGCTTTCAACTGAATTCCACCTGAAAAGCATGCTATTGCAACGTCCGTGACCTGTTCTTATACGATTCAGAATACACCATATTTTCCTGGGAAGATCAAAACCAGGAACTCTATTCGAAGGATCAGTTACTAATTCTTTGTTGAAAATAGTGCACCTATTCCATTCAGACTGCCAAAGGTCTTTGTCCCTTATATTCGAATTAAGAAAAGAGTTGGACCATAAAGGTTTACGCGACTTCAGTCTTGGAATGGTATTTTCGGGAATATAGGATAGAATTGGGAACGAGTCGGGATAGGATTGGAATTTTTTCCAGGAATTCATAACCGCAGTCTGTCTACGAATATGAGGGTAGATAATAATAACTAACACATCGTGATTGCTCGATTGGTCGTAAGAAAAAGGAATGCCTTTTTTTCTGTTCTGTACAATTTTTTTTGGGAATATTTTGTTATATAAACCTTGCCCTAACAATAATAAACACAATAAAAAAAGAATTGTCCAATTTGGTGCGATCGTTATTTTATAGATAGATAGATAGTATGTTATTGATAGATAAATATTATGTTATTGTTTCCTCTCTGAAAAAAAAAGGAAACTATGAAAAGTTCAGAATACCTAAACATACTTTGTTTCAAGCTCCTCTCCCATTATTATTCGTAATAAGAAATCAAAACAGAGACCAAAAGCAAAGAACGAAGACTTATATCTTCTCCAATTCATAAAAATCTATCTCCCATCACTGAAAATTTAAGCGTAAGCGTAAGTCAAAAGTTTCGAGACGGAGAATCTGGTGGACAAAACTACTCTCTTCAATTGCAAATAGACCTGTCAAGATGGAAGAAGCTTTGAAAATATTGCCAACAATAATTAAACCATCAGGGTGTTGCTTATCAAGGAAGAAAATCGAAGACCTTATTTATTTCACAATTTTCAAATAAGTTGAATTGTCCGCTGCCTACATTGGTGAAATTATAACCCGAGGAATACAATGAAAGACTCATTTTCTTATATGATTTGTTTGAAACTTGAAGTTGAAAGGTCTGATTGGAAAACTTACCATCAACATACGAATTTTTCTAAACCATGCTAATGGATTTTTCGATATATTATGCTGGATAAACTCGTATCATTTTTCACTGACACTTCCTATATCACTTTAAATTTTCGGATTGATTCTTTCACAGTAGCAATTATACATCGAAAATCGATTCCCTACTAAAAGTTGTGGTAAAAGCTGACAGTCGTCCAAATGTGACCGCAATTTACTGTTTGATTATTATCATTTAAGTTGAAAAATATCCTGTGATGTCAGTTGTGGCGGGCGGAAAATCGTTAAAAAGGTGATGAAAATGTTCGAATACACTAGGTATTTGCGTGAAATTTCGAATTGAAGTGTGTTCAATTGGTTTTTTGCCATTCGATCCGGACTTCGTGAAATTAATAGATTTTCTAGGAATTGCATATGATGTAGTGAAGGTATTGCTCACATTACAATAGAACTTGGCACAGTGGTGGAATTTTGTTGCATGACTTAATTTATATGAAACAAAACCACCTGATTTCTTCAACTCAAATGAAATTAAGAAAGACGTTTTTTCTGATAATATTGTTTTAATTAATCGAATTTGAGATCTCGATTCTGCACTCTTGTCGATTGAGATAAGATGAAAAAGTTAAAGAAAATTTTAATAGAAAAACATGCAGTAGGTAAGTCAGAATATTATCTCCAAAAAAAAGGACACTACAGAACAACCCAATCTAAAATCATCACATTTGGCATGATGGTATGGGCTCTAACTGTAAATGTGACCATACGTACACTATGAACATTTCAATTAGGAGCATTTTACTGAGTGCTTCAAGGGTACATTTGAACAACTATTTCTCACATCATATTATTCAAATTTGAGGCAGAATTTGGTAAATATTTTTACTCAGAAAGCTCTTTTCTTCATAGGATGCACAAATAAAAAACAGATGCAAACACTTTTTATCTTCGAAAAGTATTGAAATTAATTGGAGATTATTACTGAATGAATATGGGCGTGATCCCCTAAGTTACAACAGTCATACCAAATACTTTGATTTCATCACTTTTGAGGGATGAATATTTGTCGAGAAACGTTTAAAAAAATATAAATAGACTTTTCCAAATATTTTTGATCGCAGAATACGTTGATTAATTGTTGAACAGTGTTTCTGTGACGCACTGGCCAAGTTATTTAAGTGAAATAATCGAAAGTGGATTTTTTATAGGCCCTATGTCCTAAAGGGACATAGTTTTGGAAAGAATTGAATGAATCCTATACTATACATGTGTCCTACAGCCGTTTATTCAACAGGTTGTGATATATCCATTATGATGTCAAAAATCAGTGTAATGCTTTAATCATTTCCTTGAAATGGTATAAATCAGATACCCAGGGTTTGACTAGAAGACATATATATTTTCAGTCTTTCCTGATTAGTTCCTCTCAAATAACTCATGTCCATTCATCTAATAAATGGGAAAATGTTGTTAAATATAGTCCTAACCCAAGACTTAATAAACTGAATTATAATCACTTGGGTCACCTTACCAGCGGAATCAACAGATGATTCCTTATATTTTGTAATAAATTTTCAAAATTTTCGATTTCAAAAATCGAAATTTTCTTGATATTCTCCTCCGGATTAAAGAATTACTGAATTCACTTTAGTAGGCCTATAATAATATGTTTCTCACACAACTCTTGAATAAGTAGTACCTACATGTTTTATTCACGAAATTTCTGCCAACATAGAACCAAATTGAATACAAGGTGATTCATTAATAAATGGGCGGAAGCTAAGGGCAGATAAAGGACATTTAGGTGAGAAAACCTATATTTAAAGTTTCTATCTCTTTTTATAATCAAAATACAGAGTGTTTTACAGATTATGCCAATTTTTTCAATTACCTATAACTTTAGAACCTCTCTATATATTGTGGTGATATTTGGTACCTTTATTCTCCGTAACAACTAGTTTATACTGACATAATAATTGTTTTTTTTTCTCAGGTCTGGCCTAAAAAAAAACTGATAAAAGGATTGAACAAAAAAAACACCCTGTATATTGAAGTTTCTTGTATTTGATATAATATTCGAGAAAAAAGGAAAAAACTAAAGGGAACAAGGTATTTCTCTTATATCCGCATGCGATTTTAATACACTCAATAAACCTAGCCAGATCTGAATTTTCGTACAACATCAAAATTTTATAAAACATAATTTTATTCGGTATGTAGTAATTTTCCTGATTTGACTGAATCTTCAGTCACTCATCAGGCCCTTATTTTTCGGCCACAAACTTGAAACACGATGAACAGATCTGTGTTTGATAAATCTGTGATGATTTCAAGTAATTTTTCCACTGAGAACATTTATTTAAAATATTAGACCTACTCTTTCTTAGTTTCTCAAGTTTGTGATCCAAAAAATTCAGCTAAATTGGTATAATTGATAATACCGAATGGAATTTGATTTTTTCAAATTTTGGTTACTACTGTAACTGTTGTCTATATATTCAGATTTGACTAGATTAATAGAGTATTTAAATCGCATGCGGAAGAACGGGGAACACCTAATTCCTTTAGTTTTTTCGAATATCCTATCAAATAGGAGGAATTTTGATATACAATTTGTTTTTTTTTGGGTTGAACTTTATTCATCAATTTTTTCTAGACCGGACATGAGAAAATTCAATTACTATATCAATATCAATATGACTAGTTGTGGCTGAGAATATCAAAATATGAATTGTGGTTCAAAAGTTCTGGTAATTGGAGGGATTGACAAAATCAACAAAACACTCTGTATCCTAATTATAAGATAAGAGATAGACTCTTTATATCTAGGTTTATCGAAGTCACCTCCGATTCCTCTATCTACCCCATTTAATAATTAATCACCTCCCCCGAAATTCAATTCAAGTTTCGGGGAATTTAGATTGAGAACAAAACAAGTAGAACCGCTGTAGAGGTCAATTTTGAATTTCTATGATATTTAGATCCAAATGTCTCAGTAAGGAGCAGCAGAGTGAACCAAAGCCAACTTCGATGTTACAATAATTTATGAAGACCCCTGTATAAAGAACCGGGCCATAATAACCTTAAGAAAAAGAAGAAAGCTTCTACGTATCATCAAAAGTAGATCCAATATTATCAAGATTACAAACTGAGCAAAAATTCATCAGAAAGCATACAAACAAAGGCTTTTATAAAACCATTAATACACCATTATAACATAAAAAGCACACTTATGTGGCCATTTTATCAGCACTACCCATTTTTGAACACCTGTTATCTCTAGAATAAACGTCCATTTTTTCTCATAAAAAAAAAACATGTACTATAAGAATTGTGGGGGAGACTTTGGTCGATAGCCATTTGATCAATATCAATAAAGTTAATTTCTCTTTCTCTCTCTAATATGATGTTCAGATCCCAACGTGCAGAATCAGTACTGGTACAAAACGAAGGATATAAAAAAATTTCATTATATTGGCAAATTACTCCTGAAAATTGTGGAGTAACAGAAATGAAAACTGAAATGAAATATGAATTCCATGGCAGTCTGTAGGAATAACCATCTTCAATTCAAAAATGGAAATGATTTATTAATTTGTTTGTTCATGATACGTAGAAAATCTGATCTTTGAATATAATTACGGAACTTCCTCAAAAAGATGATGATTTCTAGCAACATTCCAACATTCGCTACTTTGCTCATAGATTCATTCGGTGAATACGCAATAATGCAACCTTGGTTTTGAATAAATTTGGATGAATATCATCCTTAGATATTCGTCTATCTACTTGATTTGCCAATATTTCTAGAATCAAAATTTCTATCTTTTATTTATTGTTAACGACCATCTCAATTGTTTGGTTAACTAAATCGGGAAAACATTTTTGTTTTAAGGAAGAATTTAAGATTTGATATGCAATCTCCCTATATCAATAAATTGACGCATAGTCCATTCACTAGAGTTACTAAAATATCACACAGAAGAGGGCGCTTTTTGAACCCAGATTTTTTCATCTTGCGACATAACCTCAGATTCCCAGATTTTTGTTTTCATGAATAAAAATCTTTCACGAAATGGGCCTCAATAGAATATTTGTAAAATTATGTACTTGTTCAATTTTCTCATATCAAAAACCCTTTTGGTATTGACAACAAGTTGCAAAACTTTTCATTGCAACCTAACATACTCCAAGTTGATTTTTTGATGGAAATTGAACATTGATATCATTATTTCGAGTAAAATTTAGCCTATTTCATGAAAAAAAGATTGGATAACTAGTAGGTAATCAGTCTTGTAGATTGTCGAGAAAATCAATGGTTGCAAATGCTGTGTGGAACTGGGAGAAAAAGATGGAAAACTTGCAACTTTGACAATTGAAGGACCTACTGAAGCTATCATCTTGTGCAAGAATGATTAATACTTGAACTAGATGACAAATTCTTTCATTGAATGATGATTATCATGCTTCTAGAATGCATTCTAAATGAGATCGAGAACACCAAGCATATTGAATTCTCTACGGCTTCTATACTAGGATTTCGTTGTGGAATTTAGACCAAAGGACGAGAAAGGGTCAATCAACTTAATTTGTTACTCCAGTCGATAGTTTTCTACGAACCATCAATGACAAGCCGATGCAAAACTGAAGTTTCAGAAGTTTAACGAAAATCGAACTTCATCAGCACTAAGCAAACATAAACAAATCTCATTTGCGTTTATGGAGAAGGACGAAACCTGGCATTTCAGTTATATAATTTCACTTACCGATTATTCGTAGATCAGCACCAGTGAAAATCGCAACAGTTCACTCAGAATAACCAGCGCATTTTGACGAGTTGAACCGTTTTGTTGATCACCGGTTTTCAGCCGTTTTTGACACTGAAAACGCTAGCGTACGGTTTTCAGGCGCCAATATGGCGAAGACAGCACCCAGCTGAAATCGATATGAGAGCTCTTTACTTGACGCAAGAGCACCACCACATTCCAAACGCGCAAGTAAGGTGGCTGTTTCTGAAGATCGTCCTGATTATGTTGGATTCGACCTCTTGGTGCCCATTCATTGACCATTGATTGATGAAAATTGAGGGAGTCACTATAGTTAATAAAAGCTCTGAATGAGAGCTAAAAGTAATTAGTTTGGCACCCATATGACGTGTTTCGCTCTCCAAGGTCCATCACCCATTCAGGCTTCAATCTTGTGTAGAACCTTAGCAAATTTTACACACATTGATACACACACGTTGATAAAAAGGGTTTCTCATGCATAACTTCCAACATAAGTAGCATAATGAATTCAATTGTTGGTTATGTTTATAGACTGCTCCACATGAGTTAGGGATATTGACTTAAATTGCAAAAAAATATTGTTAAAATAAGATTTTTGTGATGAAAATTCATATTAATATGATTTCAAGTTGCAAATTAATTTTAGCCTGTAGGTCTGCAGCGTATACAGGGTGGTTAAGAACAATCGAGTAAAATAACGAAATTTTATTCCCAGAGAATTCAAGCATTTTAAGACTATCAATACAATATATGGCCTCCGCTGGCATCAATAACAGCTTGACATCTTCTTTGCATACTACACATGAGGTTGTTGAACATTTCTTGAGGAATTTGGTTCCATATACGGGGCAGAGGCTCTCTCAGGTCATTTAAGGATTCTGGGGTAGGTTGATGATTATCTAATCTTCTTTGGAGCATATCCCATGCATGTTCTATGCAATTCAAATCTGGTGAGTGTGAAGGTATTGGTAAATGTGAAATACACCAAGCTCCTCGCGCGCATTCTCAACTATGGCTGCACGGTGCGGTCTAGCGTTGTCGTCTAGAAATTGAAAAGTTTCACCAATAGCAGCGTGAAAATTTGGCACAACATTGTCTATGACATGCTCCCTATAGTGTAAGGCTGTCATATTCCCAGGACAAATGTGTAGATCTGTGCGCCCGTTGAAACATATCCCGGCCCATACCATAACACTACCCCCTCTGAATGGATGGACTTCTTGGACATAGCGACGATAACGGGGTATGCGTGGGATTGTCCATATCTGGATTCATCAGTGAAAAGGACACTACGCCATTGATCGTTCCAATAGATATGTTGCCTTGCCCATTCCACTCTTTGACGCTTATGGCCACGTGTTAATGGAACTCCTCTTAATGGACGTCTAGAACCTAGATTCACCTCTCTCAAACGTCGTCTGATGGAAACTTGGACCTTGGTCTTTCCAACACGGAACCTGTCTCCCTGAACCTATTCCAAAGTCGAGATATCACACATTGGCTGACTTTCCGCTACAACAACCTGAGTTAGGCCACCCTGTAGCATTCCGATAGCCATATTAGCCTCAGCGTTTGTTAATTTACGTCTTGGCATTTTCAGAAAACTCGTTTCAAATCGAAGCCGTTGATAAACTCACTTCATTTCAAAATAAGAACATTCATGAAGCATATGCAAAGAACCAAACTTCAGAAAAAAGGCGACCAGATTGACGAAATGTCTCATACTGATTTTTATTGGATCGATTCAAGTTGTTATTGAGTTTCAAATGATTTTACAACGATTTTCTCGAAGACTACATACTTTTAAAAACGATTGAATACGATATCCCTAACACTTGTGGAGCAGTATATTAAAATAATAAATATTTTATAAATGTCGACATAATAGCAACATTGGCGTCGTACTTGTATCCAGAAGAAGTTGGTGGGTGTAGTTTAGTATCAGTGCTAATGTTATCATAAGACGATTACAGAGATTACTTGAACCCTCCAACTGAAAGGAAGGGTTTTATGTATTTAAAGATTTCTTAGCTCACTTAACTTTGCAGGGATAAGCTGTTACCAAGTTATTCAGCTGAGAACATTTTCGATCAAGTGGCTCCACAAACAAACAACTAAAAAATAATTTCTTCTTTTTTGTAGCTAAGATGTCACAGATAGACACACCACAGATACAATTTATCAAGGTTTACATTTAGGATTACTGGAAACAATATGTAGATATTGGTTTTTAGAACTTTTGCGTTCATATTTTAGGCAGGTGGTGAATAAACAAGCAATTCCCATCATGAAATATAAGAGCTACCCATATTAATTGAAATCCTACGAAAGTGAAAAAAATTTTTATTTTGTAATTTTTTCTTTGAATGTTTACAGTGTTTACACTTTTGTTATATCCCTGGCTTACCTCATAGATATTTAGGTTCATTTAATTTGAACCATCATGAAATATCTCCAGAAAACTTATGTTTTTATATCACGTAATAAATCATACAAAAGCATAAATGTGTGTGCTCTGGAATATTTCAATGAAATTAGTAATTTATTGTTTCAGTTTCATGAATGTCGACATAAAAATCCACTTCTTTTTCACAACATCCTTGAGTGAACAAATGAGGTTGAACAAGAATAAAAGCAAATTGCCAAAACAAATAAGTATTCTAAACCTCGTCCATTCATCCATTCGAAACATCGTCGTTGACGTCATCTAAACCCACGCTCTAGCGCTCTAGTCAGTATGGGGTGAAGACTAATGCAACCATATATAAGAAATTCAATGTGAACTTGAGAAAATACTCGTTGAAAGGGTCCTGTCCTTCATGTCATGAATTAAGGCAATCAAGCGAAAAGAAATTTCCGATCCTTCTCTCTTCGTAAATAGGATGTTTTAGATCTACAGTAACTTTGTGCAATCTGCTGCACCTTGATTGAATTTTCTCTGTACGCTATTATCAATATTTGAATCACATACAAATGTTTGCAATTTTGTTATAGATAAAAATCATTTTTATTGAGAAATTTGAATTAGGAAAATTAGAATGAATTTATGGAAGACTGCGAACTATAGGAAAGTTTCACAGAAAGCCAATATAACTACACTCTACTTATTGTTGTCTTGCCAATAAACTAAGGAACAAATATTGAATTCAATCATGAGATCATGATGAATTGAAACTACAAAAAAATTATCGGTATTCTCACATTGAAAGTATCTAGTCCAAGAAGATATAGGAACCACCTGTTTTAGTAAGATGCATCGTTGAAAGAGATTTGATATTTTGAGCAAGTAGGTACCATATACAGCTAATTCTTGTCAGGTTTCCAGGGGTGGCATAGCTTATTATGAAAACTTGAAATGCTATATCTTTTTATCTAGGCCGAATTGGAATAAATGGTAATAAAAACAGTGTTTCTTTCGATCTCAAGAATCTGCTGTTTAAAAATATGTATGTACAAGTCGGACCCTGTAGAGAATAATGAGCTCTTGTGTTTTATCCTGATACTTGCTGTAGGAATCACCACTTAGTTATATACGAAGCTTTAGGCCTTAGACTTAATATCGACAAAACCAAAATCCTGGTAAGTCCGTCAGAAAGCCTTCAAACACATATCAGCCTGGAGAATGAAACTCTGGAACAGGTCGAGCAGTTCGAATACTTGGGAAGCTTCATTAATACTAGGGCTAACCTAGACACGGAAATACACAACCGTATCAATTCGGCATCACGTGCATTCTGGAAGCTAAAGGTCAGAGTGTTTCAAAATCACGACCTCAATCTAAAGACCAAAACAGCTGTTTACAAAGCGGTCGTCCTCCCAACGCTTCTTTACGGAAGCGAAAGCTGGACGCCCTACAGGCGACATATTAAACAGATGAACAAACACAACAACGTCATCTACGACAAATAATGCACATCAGATGGTTCCACAAAGTTTCGAATGCAGAAGTCTTGCAACGCGCGAGTTGTACAACAATTGAGACTCAAGTAACGAGGGCCCGACTCAGATGGAGCGACCACATTCTGAGGATGCAAGACACAAGACTCCCCAAAATAGCTCTGCATGGCGAGTTCACAGAGGGAGCCCGAAAACAAGGAGGCCAGTATAAGCGGTGTAAGGATATACTACATCAATCCCTAAAATCAGTTAATGCCAATCATAACTGGGAACAAGTAGCGTAGGACAGGTCACAGTGGTGGTCTTTGGTACACAGTTATAATGGAGACTCCAGAAGGATACAGTGGCGGCCAGATCTGGTTGGTGACTATCCTTGACTTGAGTGTGGAACGATCTGCACGTCACGGTTGGGCGGGTTGGGTCTCTTGAGTCACAGTCGTAATAAGCACTAAGAAATCACAAATCTGTTCGCACCTTTGATATTTTTTTTGTTTTTGTCTTTTGTAGATTTATTCCCGGTAACGGGATACATCAATGAATGAATGAATGAATGAAGCAGTTAGTCTAATGGTGGGTAATCTATGTAAGCCTACTAAGATCCAAGAAGAATAAGAAGACCTAAGAAATCAAATGAATTGGCAGACAGCGATGACGTGAACGTCATCTCTGCCAATGAGTTGGTTCCTTTCCAAGGTTCAAATTCTTGTAAAATTCTTTTATAAATTGTAGAAACTCTGTATAAACACACCCTAACTCCGTCAATTCCTAATTCATTTGATACGCCCAGGCAAATGTGAGACACCTTTCGTTTGGGATTTTGTCATCTTTGTATGAGAAATGGCAATATTATTCGAAGAAATATACAACAGTGTTTCTAACAATAGTCACTGTAAAATATACAGATGGTATGCGCCATCTATCGACATATGTGGGTGTTTATGCGTCATCTGAGGCCGTAGGTCAATAAATATGCTATCTGTATAACGTATAATCCCTTTCGTGAGCGGTTATCAGGCCCGGATCTAGGGAGAGGGCGCCAAAATTATCGTTGAAAAAAATGTCTACATAACGATCCATCTGCTGATCTGCTAGGTGATTTCTGAATATTTTATAACATTTAGCACTCTGTGGATTTCAGTCTTGTTTATGTTTTGAAATCTTGGGATGAGAGAAAAGCAATAGGAACATTGTATAAAAGTATCTGCACAATTTATTCTTAGGAAATTCGTATTAATTTTCTCTAAGTGGACTATTGGTAAAAAAAGAACTCCATGTTAAATTCCCTTTAATTTACAAGACTATAGGAGGATCTACAGCAATTACTTGAATAAAAATAGAGGCTTTTTCAATATGCCTACTTCAATTATTTTGAAAACTCGAGCTAAGAGATAGTAATGACCGTCCTTATTTTGATATATGCTCCTTTCGAATTCTTGGCTGCTTTACTCTGCACCTGGATCGTTTTATTTTTTATGACCCCATTGATTGCCTCCATTACATATGTAGTAAGTGTTTCGAGGAAGTTGTCGCCAACTCCTCTAGGAGGATTTATCCTAAGGCCTACAGTAAGGGTGCTCTGTTGCTGCAACAAAGCATGTAGTCGCGACTTGTACATCTTAGCCAATTCTGCTAAACTGAATTGGACGCTATACGCTTGTGACAAGTCCAGAGGTATATCAATATTTGAAGAAGGAAGAGGATCCTTCTCAGGTAGTACTGTTACGGTCAAGGTCGCGGAAGATTTCACATTATCGCTCTTTTGTTGAATCGCAATGGAAACTTCGTTGTAGGGGAAGTAATTCTGAAGTATCCCCATCAAAGATTCTGAGATCTGTTTCAGAGCACTGTTTGGAGGAAGAGCTAGTTGGAAAACCAAAGTCACCGTTTTTCCTTGCTCTAAGTATACTTGAACCTCCGTGAACATTGTGGGGAAAATTCTATCGAATTCTACCTCCAACTTACTACCAGGTTTCGTCAAATCTATATCAATATCCTCTGCACATTGCGTCGGTTTTTCAAGTTTAGAACGCTTGGATGGTTCAAATGTTATACTCATTGAGATGTCGATCAAGTAACCATTGAAGTCGAAGTCAGGTTTGGCCATCCAATTCTTTTTGCAACCACAGAACGGAGACGTTAATGAAGGCGCAATTACTTCAGAAATTATGTCCATAAAGTTTTCTGTTGATTCCTCAGGAGGACGAATATTCAAATTAAGAACGGTTGGTTTCATCTGATCTAAATGTTTCTGAACGTCGCGGATTATATTCGGAAGAGTTTCTTTCAACTGCGACTTGATAGGACGGCTTGGATTGGAAAGGTCCAGTACGATGTTTTCGACTGCTGAAGATCCATCGATGATATATGACTCGATATCTACCTCGAATTCGATCTTATATATTGATTTGTCCAAGTTCCTGGACAAGAAAGGCGTGATACCTATGCAAGTTGTGGGGAACCTCCGCTTTATGGACGCTTTCAAATTCTCCATTATTTTTCGAACTTCCGCCTCATTCGATTCCGTTGTGAGGTCTATGTCCATAACAAATGTTAATTTTCTGCGATCATCGAGGAAAGTTTTCAAAATAGGTGACCAGGAGTTCAAAGTATCTTCTATTCTTTTTTCAGGAGTTGCTCCTGGACCTCCGACCCAAACATTAAAATGGGTCGATTTCTTAGGTGGCAATATTTGAGAGAGCGATCCTTTCAATGTGACCTTGACCGAAAATGACGAGGATTCAAAAGACTCGATACTCAAAATGTGTTCTATATCGGGATAAATCACACTAAGTTCTTGATCTAATATTGCTAGAGTTTCCTCTACGAATTTCGATGATGGACTTTTTGGTTTCGAGAAATTGAGAACAATATCTGCTTTCTGTCCTTGATTTAACGAATCCATCATTTTCTTCTTTGTTTCAGCCAATTTTTGTTTTATTGCCTCCAGAATATTCTGCCCTTTTTCTGCTGAACCGATGTGAATTTCTGTTCGTTTTGGTGATGTTATGTCGACAATGATCTTCGCTTTCGTCACTGAATCTTTATCAATCTGTTCATCTAGTATGTTGGTCTTGAATATGTAATTATCGTTGAAATGTTCGAAGTGTTCGACCATTAACTTCGATATGAATTGTAATTTTTGCTTAGAAATACCCCCAGGAAATTGCAAAAGGAATCCAGCTTGGTACATTTTCTCAACCTTCAATGCATTCCTTATATCGATTAAAATTTTTCTAATTTCAGAATCAACGGCCATTGCTATATTGTCATCGGGCCTTATTGTCATCTCACACACGGATTCATTTCGTATAGTCATATCCCATGTAAGGTCTCGCGGTGGTCTTTCTATTTGGAACGAATTTTCATCAGCGTCCCATAGGATTCCTCCGAGAAATCCTGTATCAGTCATTTCTTTAAAATTTGGTTGGATTTTTACTACAACATCTGTACGCTTAACGAAACCCCTTCTATCCTGGACTCCTCTCACCTCGAAACGTATATTGTGATTGATAAATAAGTTCAGGATCAATTCTTTGATTTCATTCAATTTCATGATTTGATATTCAATTCTTGAGTTTTCTATAGGCTCAATGTTGAAAATAAGAATGACGGGTTTTGACTTGAGTTCGGTGATTATCCTTCCCAAGTTAGATTGCATCCATATACCGATTTGTACAATGGGGCTTCCCGTAGTTTTCGTGACGTCAAGTTCAAAAATACCCGGACTTTCTCCAGTCGAAATGCTGATTTCTTCAGGTGTCCTTCCCGGATATAATCTGACGTTTAGTACGATTTCCGTAATGCTATTCTGATCGCCCATTATTGCATTCGAAATAATTTCGATGAAATATTCGGGGAAATATCTGCAGAGATTATCCATGATTCGGTCTGATGTGAAATACATGAATTTCTCGTCGGAATTCTTCGGTGGTTTTATGAGGAACTGAACTATGTGAGAGTCATCTTTATTTGAATCTCCACCAATTTTTCCGAACAACTGTGCGATTACCTTTTTCATTTGAGAGTCCACTGTGGCACCTTCTCTGAACAATTCCAATACGAATCTATTGGGGTAGCTTACCCACTGAACATCTTCATTTCTTTGTTCCGGTTGTATGAGTATGTTTATTTCTCCCTTTTTTATGAAATTTTCCGTATCCTCTATGCAGTTTATAGTGGTATCTAACCGGAAATCTGGGAAAACATCGATCAATTGTGACAAAATAGTGGAAGCAATAACCTCCAGATCGATCTTCGTTGTATCTTCTTCTATTACTATCTCGTAACTGAAACCAACTGTCTTGTTTTGCTTCAACTGTTGACTAGCAGCCGATGAGGTATTTTTCAGTATAAATTGTATTTCAGAGATAAGTCCGTTAATGTCCCCGTTGAAATCTAACTTGTTTTTCAACCAAGAACCTGGTAGAAAAGCAACCTGATCCTTTCTTCCTGGCTGAAGTAGTACTTCGAAGATTGTCATGATAGTATTTGGTTGGAGGCCACTTTCAACCTTACCACTTATCGATATATAACAGCTGGGGAAACGCTTGTTGAGTATTTCTTTTATTTCTTCCAAATATCTATCGATTGATGGGGTTCCTTCAGACGGGGAAGTTTCAACTACGATTTCAAAGGTTTGAGGAATGCGTCTATCCAAATTTTTCTGGAAGTTCGGCGGGAGATTTGACAAGAAGGCATTTATTTCTTTCTTCAGGTCAATTCCTTTTATTCCCAAATTGATATCGGCAATTGATGGAAAATTTGAATCGTCTAGTTTTGGGAGTATATTGACGTTGAATGAAATTTCAGAAGGATTTTCTTTGACGGGGATTATGGAAATTTTTCTATTTGGAATTTTCCTCTGCATTATAACTGTAAGTTGGTGCTTTATTAGTGATATATAATTAGATCCGAAATTTCTGGGAGGTTTAACCGACAAAGATAAGGAAGCAGGTTTGTTACTGTCCAATAAATTCTGCAATTTGGGAAGTACACTTGGTAAATGAATTGAAATTTGTGATTCGAGGGAAGCACCAGGAGTCTCTAGATTTATTTCGAAATTTCCAGTTGGTGGAGTAGTTGCAATATTATAAAACGGTTGCAATTCTACGAGGAAAATCAGATAGTCTCCATTTCCGACATTATTATTTTTAGGCGACACAGATATACCGCAATTAGGAAAATAAGTTTTGAGTTGTAGCCGGATCTTGTCTTGCATTTTTTGCAAGAAGCCCGAATTCGAACTTTTCGGGGGTCTTACCTTCAGACTGAACGAAACAGTCTTTCCTAATCGTATATCTGCGGTTATTTTGGGCAACAGATTAAGTATAATAGTACGCACTTCAGAAATCACATTGATGCCTGGTGAGAAAAGATCCAATAAGATTTCGATTCCATTTCCTAGGATGCTGCCTCCACTCATCCTTTGTTCTAGAGATACATCGAAAACTATTTGAGATAGAAAACCTCCAAAACCTATCAACGGTCTAGCAGCAACATTAATCTGGCAATCCTTGAAATACTTCTTCAGAGCAAGCAAGAGTTCGTTCTGTGCGATCCTAATGTAGCCCGAACCTTGTTTGGGTGGCGTTCGCACACTGAAACTTAGACTCACATAGTTACTGGTTTTTAATTCCGCCTGTATTTTAGATAGAATCTGTGGGATACTCTTTTGAAGGTCTGTTTCTACACTTACTCCTGGTCGTGTAAGATCGATTATTATCTCGTTCTTGAATCCGAATAATAAACTCCTCTTTCTCATTCTTAACTTTCGGTCGTTTACGGATTTAGCTCGTGGGCATTCGATTTGAAGGGCGAATGTATTTTCAATGTTTGTTTCAGCGGTGAGTTGTGTTATTATGTACTTTTTTTCAGGTGAAAAAGCTTGGAGAACTTTTTGGAAAATCCTCTTTATATCTTCTATTGCTTTTTCACCTTTTTTATCTGGTATTACTTGGATATCTATTGGTTCACATCTTGACTCCACATCGATCGATATTGATTTCGAAATGAGTCTTTGTATAAGTATCTCTGTGTCTACATCTCCAGAGGATAAATCAAGTTTTAGTTTCGTAACGTCGTTTTGTGCATTGGGTAATAACTTGACTAGCAACTGGGCATTCCTCATCGTTCCGTCTCTATTCTCGAGGATAATTTTATCGATGGCAAATGCCGAATATTTCTCTTTCAAATATATATTTGCATAATCAAGTATTTGGTCAACGTAGTCATGAGTCGTTCCATTTGGTAGGTCCAAATTCAGGATGAAACTTATCGCGTCTGCGGCATCTGAGCAATGTTTGCAGGATGCAATAGCATCCTCCAGTATTGCGGTTAATTTGGTATGGAATTCGTCATACATTGACACTATTTTCAACACGTAAGGCTCAGTGATTCTTTGTATATCTGAGTATAAACTCTTAGCGTCTGCGAATCCACTAATGATGTCCACTTTAATGTCCTCCAGGAAATCCGAAATATCGTTCACGACTGAGGTAATTTTGAGGACTGTATCAGTTGCGTTCATGTAACTTGGGAGAACATCTTCCATAACTTTAATAAGGTTTTCGGTATAGTCGATTTCTGCACCTTCCGGTGGGGTGATCAAAAGTTCAACATACTTTCCTGGAATGAGATCACATTTTTCCAATGCATCTTTCAAGAACTGTTTAAATCCCGAAGCGGTTTTTCCTTCATACGATAAATCCACCTTAATAGTTTTGTCTACATCGTCTGTAAAAAAATCAAAAAAGAGTTAATAGTCAGGAGTTTAAGACAATATACTCCATTCACATTTATTTTAGCAGTCGGTTGGCCATGAAATAATTTTCTCAAGTTTTTGTAAATAGAACGGAGTTAGGTTGGCACTCATGAAATGTCGTTAAAGTCATAACGTCGTTGCCACAACTTATATCAATTTTTATTACGAAAATGCCGAAAGTGATTGACAAAGAGACAGAGTTTCAGGAAGTGCTATTTAGAATTCAGGTCCGCTCATTCAAATAGTTATACCCTGATATTCTAAAATCCACAATACGTCAGATGGTAGCGAACATATTCAATGAAAGAGAATTTATATAATGTTTCATCTGAATCTAAACGACTTATATTTCAGCTGAATATTTCCAAAATCAGAAAGATTGTAAATGAAGAGGATGGCAAAGAATTTCCTTCAATTGGGAGACCCAAAAAAGTGGTGGCATTTGAGAATTTTTTGTTTGAGTGAATTAATGCGAAAAGTTCACTACAGGATTTTTGATGAATGTCATCGTAGAATAAGTTCCGAAAATTGATTTGATTTTGAACTGTCCTATACATTGTAATTGTAAATGTCTTAAGATACCAATAAATACCCAATTATTATTATATCATTGTATTAAGATGAACTGCCACAAATACGCGGCAGCTGTCCTGTAATTGTTTATTCATGTGAAATTTTTGTTCAAAGGTGAAGTTCATCTTGACTTGAAACTTCCTTTAATTCCTTCTACTTCCATTGATGCAAGATGATTTTTGTTGAATAATTTAACATTCTTGTAATTATCTGTTAATTCCTTCGAGAGATAACCACTACATCATATGCATTTTATCTTCGGGTTAATCTTTTTTAAATCTACAACTGATGTAACCTCGGATGTAACCTATTCAAACTTTAGCCAAAGAAGATAACGAACATGAACTCTCCTGAAGCTAGTGCATATTATGATATTATACGGATCTCTTGTATTTTCAATGCAAATAACTGGAACTTCAATTATGTTAGTCACATATTTTCCGAAGAGATTCGACATTGTGATAAAATACGTAATAACAGAAACTTTTACGTAGAACGGGCAACATAGCGTTGATTTAAAACAAAAATGTTTTGACAAGCTTCATAACCCCACATTTTCGTACTATACATAGTGAAATGTGTCAAATTTCCATGGTCAACCGAGTGCTAAAATAAAAGTGAATGGAGTATAGTTTTCTATTTCATTTTACATGGTATGCAAATTATCTCTGGCCAAATTTCACAGAGTGATTCTACAAGCTGCAACAAGAAAGTTTCTGAAGAGTATGGTGAAAATGATATTTTTAAATATTTCACAATCTTTTCACTGAACACATCAAGGGCGGCTCGTCAGAGGAGGCAAGGGAGGCTAAGCCTCCTCATAAAGCTTAGAGCTAAAATACATTCACTTCGGGCATGTCCTCATTTTCAGAAAGTAATTTCTATATAAATTTTCCGAACACCTGAACTAGATATTCAGATAAAAATTAGTTCATTTTTCGGTCCTCCGCTCATAAAAATCCAGCATAACAATCATACAATCCACCGGCTGCGTACGCGTCCGCCGCGTCGAATGTGAATATTTCCTAGTACTGCCTATTCGGACGGAGGCTGTTGGGCCTGCTGCCTCCGTTGATAGTGTGACTCACGCATACGTTCTCTGGACTCGCATACTAACCGAACAAGAATTCAGCTGACTTACTGTACCATATTCGCCCGTAAAATGTACCAGAGGAGGCTCAGCTCCCCTGTTCTCCATTGATTCTTTCGTGCCGTCTTCGACTATATTCGCTTGATCTCCGACGGTAGGGGCGTTGTCCGGCGGTAGTTGTTATGATTTCAATTTTCAATTTGAATGTAACGACTTCGTAGAGAACTGGAACTTCGGGAAATTTGTGATATATTCTTGTTAAGATAGGTTGTTTTGTTAGGGCGTTAGGGGTAAGTACTGATACGGATCAAAAAATAAAATGGAATTGAATATTGAAAATTAACTGTACACGTTGTTAAAACCTTTACAAGACCTCCACCAAATTTAATTACACTAAAGTCTACCGAAAGCGCCAGAATAGAAGTTTCAATGTTGTTTGGTACGATAAATGTGATTGGTTAACTGGATCGATCAAACGGGAAAAATTATTTTGCTGGCCATATTTATTTTCTCATCAAACAGAATATACTGCATGGTTCAAAACGGGGTTTTCACAATTGAAAAATTTACCGCGATCTATCGAAAGGCATAACAAGTAAAAGGAGCATATAGCATCCTCTTGCATTCAAAATTAATCTTAGAACTGACAACTTTTCATTATGTTGAAGAAGTATACTTTATTGACTGATAAGAGTTTGTTCCAACACTCCTCGAAAACTATTAGCCTCCTCAGCTCTCATGACCACGAGCCGCCACTGGAACACATACCATAACTCTTAAACTATCATCTCAAACAAAATTTATTGTACGGGTGGGCAAAATTCGATGAGATTGAATGGCAGTTCTGTAACCGTTAGAGCTAGGGAAAAATTGATGGCACGTTTCCGATCTAGATTTTCAAAAGATGGATAATGCCCGAAACCGTATCTTCTTTTCTTTCAAGTTATAAGTGAAAACTCATTTTTCGGCTTTTTTAATTGGAGCCTCTATTTCGCAAAGTTTCAGTCATATCGAAAAAAAAATGATACATTTTCAGACACTTTCTCATGTAGAATGCAGTGGCGTAGTCAAAGTTTTTTTTCAGTCAGATAACAAGTAGGTGAGCTTTGCCATAATGACTTTTGTAGATAAGCATTCATTTTTCGTGGACTCAATACTCTGTCATCGGAATTAACGATTGTCGAATCACTTTTCATTTTTACTTCAGATTATTGAAAATGACTCAATTATCAATTTTCAATTTTTGCTCATAACTCAAAATCTAGAAATGATAGGCTGGTTCTGTTTTCAGATTTGGATTACTCAGGAAAAGAGCCCGTTTCCTTTAAGCTGCTGTAGTTCTCGAGATCTCCCCAGTAGACGAATTTTGCCCAGCCTGTACATGGGTGCATAATTTTGTTTCTATCTAAGCTATCGACTTGATTTTTTTTCAAACAATATTCCAGAGAATGAGCCCATCCCAAAAATATTCTCATTTATACAGCGTGAGTTTTTGAATCGTACAAATATTTTAACAGTAGATTTTTGAGGTCAAAAGAAACACTCGGCCCCGATAAAAAAATATAGTTTTCATGATGAGCTATACCACCCCTGGAGAAAAAAAATTCCCTACAGAATAACACGCCAAATCTACACACCTGTGGAGCCCAATTTTCAGGTACCCAATTTTCTGAATATCACAGATATTTTTTATTTTCGAACATCAAATTATTCGAAATCGGCGCATAAAATATACTTTTATTTTACTTTTACTACTTAGTTTCGAGATTTTGGTTGGTATTTTTATGGTACGTAATGGTTATAATGAAAAATCTGGAAGACGTGGGTGATATCTTGTGTCCAAAAAAGATTTATCAAATGAATGAAAAACTATATTCAGAAATTCCGAAAAACGTGAGATAGAACAAAAATATCATCATTATATGGTTTTTCAACAGCCTGTATCTTTTAAGCCGAGCTGATTCGGAAAAAAGGTAAGGGGAAAGAGTGTTTATTTTGATCTGAAAAATCTACTGTTGAAATATTTATATGACTCAAAAACTCACCCTGTATAGCCTAAAAATTGCTTCAACTTGTGTCAAATGATGATTTGATATTAATACTATTCTTGCCCTCCTCAAAAATTCGCTAACAGTTCTTTACTATCTTGGCCACCTGGGATGAAAAAAGTATACTTACAATAATCGCTAGTGGAAATAAAGCCACTCTCAAAAAAGAGTAGTAATAGTAGATGAAGATGCCACTTGGAGTTTTTCATCTCAACTGATCTTGTATAGCTCACAATTGATCTTATTATCGAAAGGTATAATGAGTTAATGCGGTTATGATGATTGAATCGATTAATTTGGGCGATTATTTTTCAATAAAATTTCAGCCCGCATATTGCTTCACGCGGAACTTTATGGTGTGAGGTACTCAAGAAATTTAACTACCTTCCTTCATTTTATGATTTTCATTTCTAGAAATCCCAATGGACTTCATGGAAATAAAAAGAAATTTCAAATCTATTTTGATATATTCAGCTTGATAAGTAACACAGGGTAGTAAGATGACAGAAATCAGCTTATCCAAAGACAAGGAATAATGAAATCTCTCTTATTTATAGAGAGTTTTGCTGAAAATTATGTATAAGCGGAAAAAAGGGGTGGTTCCTTAAGAAAGAATTAACTTGTTGAGAAGAGTTTTCCAGAGAAATGAATTGAGAAAATTCAAAGATAGGTACTGAGAGAAAGTGAAAGGGTTCTGCTCGTTCTTCAAATTCATAACTATAGCTGTCACTCATTCAAACTATTCCTGACGAAAATTGACTGTTAAGAAAGATAGAGGAAGTAGTACATATACGATTCGGGATCAAAACGATCGACATTGGTTGTTTTACGGATGCTACCCCAAAAACGGAAATGATCAACATTTTTGAGCAATAGCCTGAATTACGAACTGATACAATTGAAAAATGGAAAGTACCACGCAAGAGGTAACATTAGGAATCTTGAATAATTTTCATTTATTCCTGAATTTCAGCGTACTTTTAGTATACAAGGTGTACCAAGTTCGAGGGCCTTTTGGACGTTTCTGGAGAACTGGACTTCTTGAAATCGGAAAATTTGGATCATGATATCGTTCGACACTATCAACTGAGCTGAAATCGAGGCTAAAATATTCTTGAATCATAAGCACTTTCAGTTATACAGGGAATGAACGTAAATTTTTCCGAAACAATTTTTTTTTAAATATGATTTGAACAGAAATATATTCGAAATTGAATACTCTATCATATCAGAAACGACAAAATAGAAAAAAAAATTTTGAAAAATTTATTTCCAATCCCTGTATAACTGAAAGTGCTCACGCTTCAAGAATATTTTAGCTCAGTAGATAATGTCGAACAATATCATAATCCCAATTTTCGGATTTCTAATAGGTCCAGTTCTCCAGAAACGTCTAATAGGCCCTCGAACTTGGTACATCCTGTACATCATTATGAAAATTTTTACAATATATTATTATGAATTGAATCGCCGATGTCACCCCCCGATATTTCATCGAAATATGTTGAAAAACCGTCGAAAAATGATTGTGAAAACAAGTTTTACAGACACTAAGGTTTTAAATTTTTAAACTTCTTTTTTCATAAAATACCAACTAAAGTGGAAAAAAAGAGACATGGTGACATTAAGACGTCCTTTATAGTTGTGGAGCTGACGATGCTAAATCGGGAATCAATCGAGCGTGGATTAGATGGTAGAAAAAAAAAGGTTCTATGAAGTATGCACTTTCAGGGGTGGGGAAAGCGTGTGAAGGTTCTCAAAGATGTAAAAAATATCGTCAGGTGTACATACTCGAGGGTGCCAGATTAAGATATTGTATATGCCCTACGTGCCTTTGATAATGAATTCACGCTTATCTGACAGTTTGCGCGGTGGGGCTGGACGTACGGAAGAGTTGAAAATGGTGAAAAAAAAATTCTCGAACGTGTCAGATTTTTGGAGGATATGTTAATTGGACCCAAAGGAAGCTACTTTTCAAGGGACTGAAAATTTGGAAGTGACGCAAGGTCACAGCGGTCCTTTGAAAATGTAAAAAAATCGTTACTTGTACATAATCGAGCGTGTCAGATTTTCATACAGATGGTTAATTTTGGTGTTGTATAGGTGTTGCCTCATTAATCTGACACTAATCAAGGGGAGGGGGTTTCTTAATCTGACACTTTGGAAATGATGAAAATGCGTTTTTTTTTAATATCTCCTAACCTGTACCTCTAATCGTTTTTGTATTCATTATGAAAATTGTAGATAATAAAATTCTATACAACTTCCGTCTGAAGCAATTTTGCCTACTCTTAAACGTTTTCGAGTTAGAAGGCGATAAGGGCGAGGAGCTTAGCCACACATGCGAAAGGTCAAGGTCAATGTAGAATCCCAGTCTAATGTACATTAATCGCCATATATCTCAAAAACGTAGAAAAAATTGCTTGAGATAAAATTTGTAGGAACTGTTATGCTGTACAATTTTCATGAATGCGGAAAAGATTCGAAGCCCAGGGGAGGATATAATTCAAAAAAACTTGAATCATTAGCTTCAAAATAAAAAAACTCCAACGCGCTCGAGAATGTACACGTGACGTTTTTTTGCAACTTTGGCGCCCTCCCACACATTTTCCTCAGGCTTAAATCGTCAGATTAAGAGAATATATACTTTTCAACATGTAATTAACCACATATATCTTAACCTCACACGCTCGAGTATGTACAATGATTCTGACAGACTGTTCTTGGCAATTCCTCCTATATATACAGGGACCATCTCTCCCCGTATTAATCTGACACGCTCGAGTAAATTCCGAATTTCCCTCTTCGGCTCCCCAACTATTACCTTAAAAACTAGTGAAAGCCGTTTTTGAACGGAGATTCTTGAGGTATTTTTTCCCCTTAAGTGTGAATGACGTATATAAAGAAGAGTCAGGAATGCCTTTTTTCTAAAAACCCTTCTAAGATAGTTATTTATTTAGCAAGTGCGTTATATAGATTCTAATGCCTGAAGTGAAACCTTCGATCCGAGGGCCCTTTCCTCCAACCGTCTGTTCCGATATTCTTGAACAGTACTGTCAGTATTTCAGAAACGATGCCTATTGGCCCAGTCGTTCGAGTTCTATTGTTATTCGATTGCGGGCCAGTACTAACAGCAATATCGGAACAGGCCCCAAATGGTACTCCCATAATTCAGTTTTTTCGTGATTACTTCTGAAAGACGCAATCGATTCTGGGAATTTATTTGAATTTGAGTTGAGAATATCAGAAATTATTTGTTTCCAACCCCTTCCACTTAAGGCTTTCGGACCGACAGAAACTGACTGACCCCAGCACTTGAGGGTCAGAAACTTTTTTTGATTGAAGATATCGGCGATATTCCTCGATTTATTCATTTAATCATTCATTCTGCGAAAAATTGTGAACCGGTGCGTCTTCGAAAAAATGCAGCGTTACCAATTAACAAGCATTTTTATGAATAAATTTCAAGTGACATTTCTGAAATTAAATTTGATGTTTTTTGAAATAAATTTGACTATTCTTAAATACGAGTGATGTTTTGTGAACATAAATTGATCATTTCTGTATTACACCTGGAAATGGTATATTTTCGTAATGGATACAGGGTGTATTTGAAGATGAGGCATTTTTTTCAACAGAAGGTAGAACTGGTCAAACTGAAGCGTTTCACCAAAAATCACCTATACAAAACTATCAAAATGACAAAGTTGAATCAAAAAATTTAAAATGATTACTGAAATAGAATCTAATACGACCCTAGACCGTTTGTTAGCTTATCTCCTGATTCGACCATATGGTTTCGTTTAGGATATTGGCTCGTTCGATATTCACGTGGTAATGAAAATGAAAACTTATGATTGCCGAATTGTTGTCATTATTTTTAAGTAACTCACACGATTATATGAAATGGCTCATTTCGATACCAACTGACAGAAGAGACTTAGGACACAAGTTTAAAAAAATGGAATAATACTTCAAAATCTCACCAATAAAATTCGTTTAAATTTTTTCACAATGGGCATCACAATCTTCTTGTTCGAACATTGCAACAATCGTAGTAAAAATAGGATGAAATGGGGAAACAGCATAGCACTCTTTCAACATAACACATAACTAACATAAGCACTTTCAAGAAAGTGTCTAGATTTTCTACATTTTTTTTTTCATCCCAAATTACACGATACAACAATTATGATTCTCTCAAAAGTGACCTGATGCAGTGATGCATCTAAACCGATGAACTGAACCATTCATTGTCCAGCCATATGTTTATGTTTTGTTTCGTTTTTGCGATGCCGGAGTCACCTTCCACAGCCCCGTACTTGGAATTCAATGAAATTTTGTCGAACTTCTAGGGGTTGTATCTCAGCCATCTTGGATATTTTATATAGATAATTTTTGGTTATTTTGATGAGTTCTACCTTCTGTCAAAAAAAAGCTTCACCTTTGAAAACACCCTGTATACATACCTACATATTTTTATCCGTTCCATATCAAAACCTTCTCAAAATTATATTCAGCACCCTCTTAAACAAAAAATTGTTGCTTTGTTAAATGGGGAATTCTCCTTAATTTGGGTTATCACAGCATATGCAACTTTAAACTGAATAATTATGAGTTTAATTCATGAATTTTTCAAATGCACCGCGGAAACTATTCAAAATCATTCTTCGAATATGAGGTTTTAAAATTCAAATCGCTTCGTTTCTAGTTTACGATTTGGCAACAGCGTCTACTAGAAAATAAAAGGATCAATGGCTTGTTTATAAGATAACAGGTGTTGATTTACAGCCATCATTTGACGCGTACTCACTGGCGAGCATCAAAAGCAACCGGCCATAAAAATCCAATAAAATTTTACGACCTTCCTTGTTCGTCCCAGACTTCATAGACAGCCATCTTTGTCTATCTCATCAAGATAGTGTATTTGTTGTCCTTTATTATCAACGCAAATTTCAGTCGATATTGCCAACTTGTTCAATAGAAACGCTTTAAATTTTAAATACCCATTATTATTTTTCATTTTTAAGTAATTAAAATTATTTTTTTTGGAAACGTTTGAAATGATTATTTCAAAATGTGACGTTTTAAAGATATTTAATGAAAAATACATCATTTTCGTCAGAAGGAGTATTCCTTATTATTACCCCACTCGAATTGAAAAAAAAAATGAATTTAAATGTAATATATCTTTCTATGAGTTAGAATCAAAGCACCTGAAAATATATGGGTGTAATTTTCTTGACTCACGGTTGACAAACAATAATGAATGAAGAACACATGTGAATTTGTGATCTATTGTTTATTGCAACTGAACTTTTAAACATTTTTCTAGCTATAGTGTGAAAATCATGGATGTTCATCATCACGTGAAATTAGATGTTCAATCATTTGGATGCTTCCATAGTTTTCGTGAAATATAAAAAATTCGCAAAAAATAATGGTTCAGGTTCATTATTGAATATGAAAAATAAATTCAGTCATTAATCCTTCGAGTTTACATAAATTGTCGAAGAAACTAATGGCTAAATACTCAGAAAACTGAAGAATTAAATGTTGAACTTATACTTAGGTATTATTTTCTTCCGACTCAGGTCGAACTATCTCTCATATGAATTTGAATTTGTATATCGTCGGATAACTGCCAACACAAGATATTCCGAAAGAATTTCCATGTACTATTCTCAGTAAAGTGAAAAATGGAGTTACCTTGTTGTAACAGTAACCTGACGATATATCTTTCAAGATCTTGTTAAGTCATTTATATCGTCGAATAGTAAGTGATAAATTCTGTGTTATACTAAGCAAATTAGCGACCATTAGCAAATATAATTCATCGAAAGTGCAATCAGATGCATGGAGCTTCATCTCATCCTTATGCAATCCTCCTAATCAGGTAGGATATTACGATAGTTCATAAAATCTCATGGTGTAAGTTCGAAGTGCTTATCCAAGGTCATATGTTGGCCTAGTCCCGAAGACCTACTGAACAACTGAACATTAATTTACCATTCCTTCACCGTATAATCAACGGATCGAGAAAGTTGAATTGAAATGAGGCCGAAACTATTCACAGGTAATCCAACGTTGAAGAAGAAATGTTCTAGTGCTGTGTCCGTACAATTAAAACATATTACTGTCAAAGTTGTGAGTACTTTTGTTTTTCATGAAAATATTTACAAATTTGGATTGGAGAACTATCTTGCACTATCCACTTGTTCAGTATGACAATTATTCATTGGCTTCAGGTTATTGAAAACAATATTTTTCTTAACGAATACAAATCTATATTTTTATCATTTTTCATATATTTAATCAATTCTTACTGACTTCCTATACAAGCTATAAGAATTGGTTGGTTGTAAATTTGCAGTTTTAACTATCCTCTGTGCTTCAATGCAAGAGATCATAATGCAATACAAATTGCTTGTATGTATATGTGCAATCGAACAATTCGTCCTTTTGTAAAGGAAATGAAGCAGCTTCATGAAGACTTCTTGATGAAACTGGTATTTTAATGATGCCTTCAGTGAAAGATTTTGACAAAATGATATTTTATTTTGCAGAAATAAGTGTAGAATGTCCAAAAGAATTATAAAAAACTTCGATAAAAAATGCCTCAGGAAATATTGCTCAAGGGTATCTTACTCAACCACTACAACAGTGACAGCAACTGAAGAATCGAGCTGTCCACATATTCAACAAGTAAATGCTAAACCATATTCTGAAATCCCTGGTCCGAAACCTGTACCATTTTTAGGTAAGTATGTTATTATGGATTTTTATGGTTGATTCTTTATCTACAACAAGCAGTTATAAAAGCAAACTATAAAACCTCGTTTCGAAGCACTTATGAAATGAAGAATTTATTTCAAAAAGATCAAAACTTTCAACGCCAATTAGTCACTATGATATCGTCCACTTTGAAGTGAGTTGGTTTATAGAAATCTTGCAAGTGTCATAGTTGGAGCAGCATTTCCTTGATGGCACCGGACACGTGATAATATAATCACTATATTTTTTCCAGTTTTTCCAGAATTTTTTCCCTTCTAACTTTTACCCTGCTATACTGAGAATGTAAGAAAGTTGAAATTGATAAAATGAATTGTTTCACTATTGAACAAGGTAGCTATTAGCCGGAAATTCACGGTGCATGATCTGCACATGCATGCGGAAATTCTGAGAAAGTATCTATAGCTACTATGATATTCCGAATGCAATATATATCTGCTTTATACAGGACGTAGAGTTAATAACTTGACAGATAATTATTTTTTCGTACTATTTTTATGGAATGTATATTTTTTAGTGCAGATTATTCATATTCTTCATGAAAAAAGTAGTTACCTATTATTGTTTGAAACTTTTTTCATCAGATTTCAATTATTATCGTTCATTAAAGTTTTTTCTCATCGTTTAAATGAAATTCAGTTTAATTTCTTCAGTTGGAAAAAAGTTAATCATTTTTTATGAAGAATAATAATCTGGAACTGAAAATATAGCCATTTAAAAAAATCATGTTGCCCTTGAAATAACCTTGACAGTGTTAAAGAAATATGTTCATTCGTTGTCCGACTTGATACCTAACAATTTTTATTCGAAGTACCTACAATGTTTGTGAAATAATTTACTTTTTTTAATTCGAATAAAAGAAACAAAGACCTTTGGCAGTTTGAATGGAATACGTGAACTTTTTTCAACAAAGAGTTCCTGGTTTTGATCTTCCCAGGAAAATATGGTGTATTCTGAATCGTATAAGAACAGGTCACGGACGTTGCAATAGTATGCTTTTTAGGTGAAAATCATTCGAAAGCCCTAATTGTGAATGCGGAGAACCAGAAGAAACCATAAATCATCTAGTTAATCATTGTCCGATTTATAAATTTTAGGATGGTTTTAGGACTTTACATGCAGTTTACGAATCTTTTTTTAATTGGGTTGTCAATTTTAGGTCACTCAGATATATTGAATTTAATTTTATTATTTGACCTTTTTCTGCTTTTATTTTCTTTCTATGTCAGATAAAAGTTTCTGGTATCTTAGAGAAGGAGAGGATCAATTTTTGCAGTGCGAGGTTCCCTTCAATATAAAATATTTCAGCTCATTTCGTGAACAGTTTCATTTCTTACAATCCACAACACACACGGGGAGAAAGATTTTTTTAATGAGGTTTTTTCCTAAGTTCTTGTATCATACACCAAATTTTATGATACTCCATTTACGCTAACCTCTGCTAAAACTGTATCTCATACACATGCTATAATTTTTGTTTGCTGTTAAAGATTGTAATGCTCTGTATCGAAAGAATATATTATTATATAATATCTTTCTTCACATTCACCAATTACCAAAGGTTCATTCGAGATCAGGCCCGGATCTACGATTTTTTCTGACCGGGGCAAATATTCATGATGGCGCCCCCCCCCCCCCACTAAGGTTCGTAGGAAAAATCTAATTGCATATTCGTCATCGCTTTCAACCCGAGTTATTTTTTTCACTAGTTCGAGGTCGTATAGATTACGAATATGTAATTAGATTTTTCCTAAGATGAGTACTTTGGGATAAAATCACTCATATTTTTTTCCCATTGTTCCATCAAAAAATATTTTTTCTCATTGTTCCATTAAAAGTTATTTTTTTCCCAAAATACTCCCAAAAATGGCATAAATTAAAAAAAATCAAAAAGTTTGTATTTACAAGAATGTCGTTTGCAACCCGCCATCGTCTATCGTTTTTACCCGCGCTTCATGAACGAAATTATTCCGAACAAAAATTAATTTTTTTAACTACATATATCGACCCGTATCATTTTACATATGAATTCAAGGTAGGTCACGAATATGCAATTAGATTTTTGGAGGATCGGTATTTTGAGGAATAAATCACTTTAAGTGCAAAATTTCGGGAATATTGGTCAACTTTGAGAAGCTGTAGCAGCTAGAAAAAAATCACTAGTCATATGCTGTTTTTTTGGTGATGAATTGGTTCTTTGCAAATATAAAAAACCACACTTCAATCATCTATCTCGAACGGTTCAGATTTTATGAATTTTTCCGCGAAGGTCCAAAATTTCCGATTTTCCATCGACCATAACTTGAAAAGTGAATTTTTTTAAAAATATCTGTTTGCATATTCGTGTTCTACGCCCTCGAATTAGTGTACAGAATGAATTCGGTTTTGAACGGAGACCAAAAATATTCTTCAGAAAATCGCCCACTCTGTATATATTTCATTTTGTGAAAACATTAAAAAAAACTCAATTTCGTGAAACTTTTACATAAAACATTTATTTGTACCTCTCTCAGTAACAAAGTTAAAGGGGGGCTCAAATTATGGTGAAAAACTCGGTACATCTATGGAAAATTTGAAAAAATTTCGATCTTACTGATTTCCACCAAAATTGATGTTTTTGTTTTTACTAAGGCATATATTACGAATATGCAAACAGAATTATGCTGAAAGGATTAGTTTTTAAGTTATGGTCTATAGAAAATCGGAAATTTTGGCCCTTAGTTCCAGATGAGAAGGCGATGAGTCGGTAATTCCCCAGGCAAAGAAATTACTGCTTGCGATGCAGTGTAAACATATCAGATCTTTCAACCTATTTCACCCAAGTGTGGCGGTCATTCGTAGATGACTGAATAATATGCAGTTAATTGATCCCTCATTGATTTTAAAGATTTTAGGCATAGTGATGGTATATCATGTTTCCATTCTACAGTTTCCATTTTAGCACTAGGAAATTAATTTTTTCCGAGAAAATCAAAAGTAAAAAATTTTAACCTCTGGTTGATTTTGGCGCCCCCTTAGGCTGGCGCCCGGGGCAAGCGCCCCGCTTGCCCCCCCCTAGATCCGGGCCTGTTCGAGATGAAATTCTGAGAATTGAAATTAATTTTTCTGGCCAGAAACTGAGACACTAAAAACTGTGTTATCTCTCAGTTCTGTAATGTTCGAAATTCGATCGAGAATTGAATTATATCTGAAAGTTTTTCATGATTGAATCATAAGTAGTCTAATTGGAAAAACTTAAAAATAAAGTTAATAAGTAATGTTAAAAAGTTTTCGAAAATAATTTCTTCATGAAATTTTTCATAAGCAGACCATAAGTATTTTTGATATTGAGTTATTTCACTCTATACTCAAAATAGTTGCTTTTTTTAATCAGAAGAGGTACAAATTTTTCAAAATAAATATTTATAGGTTTTTCTTCCAAATGAATGCCCATAAGTCAGAATCTCGGTCCGTTGCTGATTAATATCTACTTATGGCCATTGTCAGATTTACAAACTCTCATATAACTCTGAATAGTTAAATATGCAACTGAATCTTCTGTTTTTCCTTCAATGCATGTGAAGTAGTAGTCTTATTTTTTGGGAAATATTATCGATACTAACTTCGTATTCTAGGCAACACATGGAGGCTTCTACCAGTAATAGGCCAATACGACATTTCTGATGTTGCAAAATTATCGCAACGGTTTTACGACCAATATGGCAAAATAGTGAAGCTGTCCGGTCTAGTTGGCAGACCAGATTTGTTATTCGTTTATGATGCGGATGAAATAGAAAAAGTTTACAGGAATGAAGGACCTACACCATTCAGGCCATCCATGCCTTGTTTGGTCAAATACAAAAGTGAAATACGAAAGGAATTTTTCGGGGAACTTGCTGGGGTGGTTGGAGTGTAAGTAAATCTTCGTTTATACTCGTAGTGTAAATGATATAAATACAGGTGTGATTCAAGTAGGTATTCCAAGTAAGAATTGCATTCCATCACCTAAGTAAACCTCTAAGAACTCTTAGAGGAGTTGAAAACATCTAAACACAATTTTAGACTGGTTTCGGGATCATTGTCTCTCATACAGTACAGTGTAGTGCTAGATATTTCAACCGGAGGATGGGTGCTTAAGCGAAACCGGTGGGTCGTTTTGAGTAATATTTTCACATCTCATCACAATGCGCCACCTTTCCCAACAGTCAACGAATGTACAACAATTCGTTAAGCGATTGTAGGCGGTTCAATAGGGTTCACTAGCTAAACCGCATTCGGTCAGGAAATAATTTGTAGTATAGGTACTGTATATGTAGTACTGTACTCCATTTCCATATAAATTTTTTGTGTACATTTCATACTTATCCTACGTTCTGCATCTTTAAAGGATTTCACCAACTGGCAGTATGCTAAGAAAAGAAGAACTTTATACCTTTTGCCGTTTTGTAAATATGTTACATCGAAAACAAATTCAATTCTGATCACATTCCGCAAAATTAATAGCTTGAACATTTTATATTCATATACCTAATATGACCTTATTTTTACCTGGTCTGTGGTATCAATAGTCCCAATTTTCGTGAAGAAAGCTGCAAACCTGTGACAATAATGCTTTTTGAAATCTCACCTTTTTCACCATATTCAGTCAAGCAAAAATAACAAGGAAAATTCGTTATGTTATCGAGAATATGGTGGGTATGAAATTTTTTATATTCCACAGACACGGAGAACCATGGAAAGCATTCAGGACCAAAGTTCAAAGGCCAATCCTTCAGATACAAACCGTCAAAAAATACATTACACCTATAGAAGAAGTCACAAATTACTTCATAGAGAGAATGTTAGAAATGAAGGATGAAAACAATGAAATGCCCGGTGACTTCGACAATGAGATACACAAATGGTCTTTAGAATGTGAGTGGAAAGCAAATTTATCTATTATTTATCCACGTACTCAACTCGCATCTTTCATATTAAAAAAAAAAAATTTAGGCATTGGACGGGTGTCTCTCGATACAAGACTAGGTTGTTTGGATCCCAATTTACCAACTGACTCCGAACCACAAAAAATTATCAATGCAGCAAAATATGCACTGAGGAATGTCGCTATTCTGGAGTTGAAATTTCCATTTTGGCGCTATTTTCCGACTACAGTCTGGAAGAACTACGTCAAAAACATGGACTATTTTATAGAGTAAGTTTTCTTGGGTATTATTTATACAGAGGTATAGGTGTTTATAATAAAGGTCCAGGGTCTGCAATTATGATAAGATAATATGTAATGTCTTTGTCTGACAGATATACCTAGACGAATTACAAGTCACCTCAAGTTAACTACAAGCGTCTAGCGTGAAGAAAATTAGCACATATAAATCGATGAATTCAGACACAATTGATTATCTAACATCCAACAATATATCATTTTGCTTTAGGCTGCGATAAATGCATATGAATAGTTCGAAATTGAACGAAAACATACTGAAATATAGATATGTATTACTCTAGTTCAATTCGATTTGAATTCAAATGACTCCAAAAATGATATAAAAATATTCAGATGCACAACACCCATACATAAAAAAAGGAACAAATATTACGATCTGAATCGAACTAGCCAACCATCACAACTCACTGTGCTATTCAGCTATTCAGGAAGTGTAAATGCTGACCATATGATTAAGATAACAGATAAGGAATTACCTGCTGTATTAAATGATGGTACCTGATAGAGTATGATTTCAGTGTAAAGAGCAAAATCTAACATAATAATATATCTACAGGGCGAGTCTTTGACTCGTATAAATATTCTTACAGTAGTTTCTTGAGGTCAAAGGAAAGACTTTTTTCCTTACCATTTTTTCCGAATCAGCTCGATTTGAAAGCATGTTGAAAAACCATGAAAAAACTAATCGGGAAAATTATTCGGAATATAGTTTTTCATTTATTTGATTAATCTTTTTCGGACACAAGATATCACCCACGTTTTCCAGTTTCGTCATTATGACCATTACGTACCATAAAAATACCAAAAATTCAAAGAACCCAACTCTTGAAACTAAGTTGGACTAATGAATATTTGTACGTTTTGTAAAATAAAAGTGTTCTCCAGATTTTTTCGTATAATGTGCAGTTACTTGATCTTCAAGTATCTGTGCATGAAATTCGAAAAATTGGGTACCTTGGATGAATACAACTCTGTTTAAAAGATCCACAGATGTACAGTGTCACAGATTAACCTAGTTATTCTGAAAGTAATTTGGTTTTTCCAGGAGTGGCATAGCTCATTATGAAAACTTAAAATGGCTTTATCTTTTTATCAGGGCCGAATCGGAAAGAATAGTATAAAAAATGTGTTTCTTTTGACCTCAAGAATCTGCTGTTAAAATATTTGTAAGAGTCAAGGACTGAAACTGCATAAAAATCACAAAATTTTTGGACATTGTAGCCACTGCTAGGCAAAGATTTGACAGGGCTTGGAGCTGATTGATAACGTATTAATTTGATTCAAGTCCTTTTGGTTCTCTTTCGTCAGACATGCTCAATGGAATTCAATTTGATTGAAGATTTTTTGAGATAATAGTGTTTTTCCTTCATAGAATCTGTATGAAGCACATAGACGCCGCTATGGAGAGGCTCAAATCTAAGAGTGTTACCAATGAAAATGACCTTTCACTTGTAGAAAGAATCTTGGCTAGCGAACCAGATCCCAAAACAGCATATATCCTTGCTTTGGATTTGATTCTGGTTGGAATAGATACGGTGAGTCAGTAAAATTCAGATTAGGTATGAATGTTTGTGTTAGCAAAAGTCGAAAATTATTTAAGGATTATTTCAAATTTCTCACACACACATTAGGTATCATTCCTGAAACTTGAAATGATAGATTGGTGGTTTGAGGATCAAGAAGCAATATCAGTTCGCCGAAGTTTCGGAAATATATTTTTCCATCCTCAGGGCTCTACAAATATTTATTTTATATCTTTTTTGAGAGTCCAAATAACGCTTATACCTACTGATTTCTTCAGATTTCCATGGCTGTATGTTCTATACTTTACCAACTAGCAACTAGACCCAATGAACAAGAGAAATTATATCAGGAATTGAAAAAAATTCTTCCGGATCCAAACACTCCTTTGACAGCATCGCTCTTGAATGAGATGGTCTATTTGAAAGCTTTCGTCAAAGAAGTGCTTAGGTGAGTCTGCGTAAACGAATGAATTTATTTATTTTCCCCTTGAACGCCGAGACATTTGATGATTCTTTAATAATCTTATACCTATGCGAATGCCTATTTCTTTATGGTGTCTATTTGTGAGAAAAATAATATTGAATTTAAGAAAATGAAAACTTAATATTTTTTCAATCGCTGTCTCTAATCGAAACATTAAAGCATTCAATATTCAAAATGATGTATGACACATTTAGAAATTGTGCAATGTTCAGAATATGTACAACGTGTTTCACATTGTGACATTTTACACATTGGTAATGATGTAGCTCTATTGGGTGGCGCAATAAACCTTTAAGGTTGCAGATGTAACACCTTGAAGAGGTAGATCAACAATCTATCGGTGAAAGTATTAGTAAAATTCTTAACAACTACTCATGAAAGTTGTGAAATATCATTCTCCTATCATCCAAAGCAACTGGGAGAAATGTGTATTTTCGAAAACTCATCATTTCAAATGTTTTTTTGGTTATATTATATAAAATGAACTGTAATGCTTAAGTGCGAAAGCAGATATCGCATTCTTTTTCACTTCATTATAGTACAAAATCATTTTTTTGTTAGGATGTACTCAACAGTTATAGGCAATGGACGAACGCTGCAGGAGGATACTGTGATACAGGGATATCACGTACCAAAAGGCGTAAGTAAGTCTTGATATTACCCAATTACCATTAAGCAAAGATTATATAATTATATAATCTTTGCCATTAAGAAGTGAAAAGAGAGGAAGATAAAATATTGGTGGCTTATGCAGGCTTCCTAATAAATGAGAACCAATCTTGCACAGGAAGATCAAGAGATCGCCATCTGCTTACCAGATTGGTTATAATCTCTCAGGTCTATGAATTTGTTGACACGCGTGTTTCGGGTTTTATCCCATTTTCAGAACTGAATACATAAATACAGAAAGAACACATTCATATAATAATCAAATAGCACATGTTGAAATCGGAGACAGGCGGAAATCTAATTAATCGTTTACAATTGGAGATTTTGTTTTTGGGCTATTTCTAGGATTTCTAAAAAATCTAAACGTTTACCTTTATCGCCTTTATGTAGAATTTTTACATTATTACAATCTATGAAGTGGTTGAGAGTAATGCAATGATCAGAGAGAAACCAGTTGTTGATTAATTCTGCAGAATAGATCTTTTATGTTCCTCAAGTCTAACCCCGAGAGAACGGCCAATTTGACCTATGTAAAATGCGGGGCATTCATCACATAACAGCATATATACACCACTTAATTGCGAATTAGTCAGTCGATCCTATTATATTAAAAAATATTGACCTTAAATTCTTCTTTTTTGGTACATATAACATCAATTTCATTTTTTCTGATTCTTTTACAAAGTTTTTCACTGAGAGATGGGATGTAATTGATGTAAGTAAATTTCTTGAAATTTTGTATTGTATTTGTAGATTAGTAAGATTAGTGCTCATACGGAGCATGACGAAGCTTATCGATTTTGGGCAGCATCGATCTAGCCGTGTATGCCGTCTATGTTTCACTACCACAAAGATAAGATTATGGAGAGTAGAGAGAAGGAGAACGATCGCTGCTTTGAGACCACAGATTTTTTGTCCCCTAAAATATGTACCAATAGTAGTAGTTCATGCTTTTGCCAACAGTCGCGCTGGCCATCACGAGAGTGCGAAATTTTGTTTACACAAATCAAATTGTAGTTGGCTCGTTGGCTGAGTGAACTGTTTCCCTGGTGACAGATGATAGGAATATTATTATTGTCGATTTTTGATAAGAGAACAACATATGACCATGGTGAAATGTTGAAGCGTGCGCTAGTATAAGAGTGTTTTGGCATCGGAAAGAAAAGGAGAAGAGATAAAATTTCCGACAGCATTTTTGAGAGAAAATTGGAAAAAACCTTATGTCAAGAATCAACTCCCAATCAATTTGTGTGTCGAGAGCACTTCTGCGATGAAGATATCAAAAAGATGATGGATTCATTATAAACGAAATCGAAATTGTCATCCCTCGTGAGAAGTTGACTCTTCTGAATAAGAATATTTAACCAATAAAACTACATGGTTCAGAAGTAAATATTCTTGAAGAATTTTGTTGGCATAACATAATATATGGTTTATATCGGTTCTCAGCTGAGTATTGGCAAAAGAATCTACTCTAATACCTAAGTGATAAATCTGAGACTGCTACCTTTTGTTGTCTTGATGTGTACTACTCCTCACTACGGATTTATATAATTTTGAAGATTAGTAAACCAACTAACATAGCTGCTTTCAATAAACAATGATAAACAAAAGTAGGTACAATTTTTTTGATCAGTGATTTCTTTTGAATTTCATTGATTTCGACTTGCATTTTATTGCATATAATTCAGAGAACTCATATTCAATATAGATTTGAAGAAAGGTATTTGAAAAATCATCAGAAAAACCACGATGACACATAACCTTAAATAAAATGAAGGCTGTTCATTTCAAATTGACGCTTGAATCCCCACCCCTTATCGATACCCGCTGTAATCGCAGCGACACCTATTTTCCCCGTTTTTGGAGACACATTTTTAGTACGGCGATCGTTCTCCTTCTCTCTACTCTCCATAGATAATATGTCTAAAACACTGGTGTGTGCACTTGTCACTTTTTGCATGCATTAACATTTCAGAAAATCGGGAATACGGGGATATGGGATCAGTTTCGTGGCGGCGCCACCATGTCATTTGCTTCGGTCTATCCTTGTTCTACCAAAGGAAGTCCAATGATACTCTCTCGTTTTATTTTGTTGTGCGTTGATATCGAACATCGATCAACGAATTCAAAATATGAACTGGCCCATTTTGTCACCTGTTAAGGAATATTTGTAACTTACAGTTTAATTTTCGTTGCAAAAACAAACCTGTCGATATGTCAACACTGTCGAATAAGGGTTCGAAGGAGTATTTACTATTCTTCTTCAAGATAATTTCCGTTTCACAAATTGAATTCATGAGGGGGGTTCAATATGATTTTAATAAAACACGGTTGATTGGTCAAATGTCCAATATATTCAGTTCACGGAAAGGGAATTTTCACTATATCTACTCATGAAGAATATTTGAAGAACAGACTAGAATAGATTTAGGTATTTCTGTTTCTCAATAGATGCCCACAATTTACATTACGTATTTTCAATACAGTTTCTTTGAAATACTGCTGAAGTTGCCATAAAACTTAGCTATATCCGTCCCGAATGTTCGTTCATCTGATTTGGTTCTGCCTCAAATTCCAACAAGACCGAATTATTAACTCCATACAGAAAACTGAAGTTACTGAACTACATGTTGAATAAATGAATGTTCTACACTCCTTTCTCGAAACTTATACATTTTCACACACCAATAATCGCTTTTAAATACAGCATATTCGTAAGTCGTAGTAAAGTATTCAAATTATTTTCAAATATCAATTGACAATGCTCTGTCAAATTCTAAACTGCGCTATCTACAGTGGGAAAAACGAAACTGATCCCATATCCCCACGAAATTAAAAACAAAATCGAATCAATGAATACACCAGAGTTTTAGACACCTTACCACAAGATTATCTACAGGTGTTTTATCTTCACTCACCTGAAGATACTATTGTGATAACTAAACTCATTTTGTGAAAACCGTATAATCTGTTTTAAGTACAATAATGGATTTTTATCAAGTAATGGCCACATCAATTCAATCTTTTTCGTTTTCTTGATTTTCCTAGTTTCCTAAAGCAACTTTTAGGACTTTTCATTCCATTATGAAAAGATCAAATAAAGAATAAAGTTTCCATTCGAAATGAAAAAGTTGGATCACTCCCAGACCTTTCCTTAATCAACCTGTATGAATTTGAAAAAGATTTTGAAAATTCGGTTTCTACCTAAAAATTTTCGTACCAAACTATTTTTTTTATTGCCTTTTTAACATACATTGAAAAAAATGTGTTCCATGAAAATTTGGTATTTCACACACATTAAGTGCTTATCTTTATATTGTTGTTTTTTTTAAAATAAGTTATTTATTCGATCAGATAAAGAAAGGACAGTCCATTTTTCTGGCGATATGGTTGAAGACATTGCGTTAAGCCTACCTATCTTCTGATCCACTCTGAAGATATAGATATACTTTTTATCTTATCACCACTTAGGGCCAATTTCACCAACTCCGCTTAACTTAAACTCAGGTCAAAATTCAAACGAACTCTTTCTAACATTGACATCTGTTTTGTCTATAAAGTTAAAAAAAGAGGGTAAGAGTAGGTACCACAAAACACAGGGACACTCCATTTTAACTGTAGTCAAGATGCGTAATCCTCATAAATTGGCAGGTTTTTCCTTAACGCCATCGGCCCTTAATAAGCGAATCCGGGACACCCGCTTCTTGTTCCATATAAGCTAGAATTGTGGCCTTGGAACAGAGTACAGATATTCAAATTCGAAAGATATGCTCACTTGATTCTGATTCTCCATGTGCTAACTCGAATTCCATAAAATTCAAATATTTCTCCAGATCCAAGTCGTCTTCCCAACTCTAGTAACAGGAAGCATGTCAGAATTTGTGAGTGAGCCTGAAAAATTCATGCCAGAAAGATGGATGAAGCAAAGTGCAACGAAATACAAGCTTCACCCATATGCATCTCTACCATATGGTCATGGAGCGAGGATGTGCTTAGGCAGAAGATTTGCTGATTTGGAAATTCAAGTCCTTTTAGCAAAGGTGAATTTAGAATATTTTTTTCTCAGAATAATAAGAATTCAAAACACTAATTTTTCAGCTTATACGTTCTTATAAATTGGAATACAACCATGAACCTCTGGAATACAAAGTTACCTTCATGTACGCACCGGAAGGCGAGTTGAGATTCAAAATGACTCCAAGGGATTGTTGAAGTTACCAAAGAATCAATACTTACCTAATGAGAAATATATTTTTATATAAATGTATTTGTTTTCTTTTCGTCATTTTTTTCCAAATATTTCCTGTACAATAATTTTTACGAGATATGCTTACAGTTCAGATTCACTGTGAAAAAAGAGGTGGCATTGTTTGCTTTCCCTATATTTGCTTTCTCTGTCTGTATTCGGGTTCGAATTTCGGACAGTCCGAGAATTGTTCTAGAACTGCGCAGAACTGTTGCGCCCTAGTATAGAATCCTCTGCGCAGTTCTAGAACCATTCTCGGACTGTCCGAAATTCGAACCCGAATACAGCTTCTATATTCCAGGATAGTCCTTTTCAGCGATGACGGTCTTAATTCGATTTCATTTCCTCCATCATTCGAGTCAAAACGGTTTTTGTTTGTTGGGAAAAGGTTAACATATTTACACTCACCTCACCAACAACCAAACACAGGGTGTTCTCAAATGTGAGCCTTTATTTTTAACATATGTTAGAACTTGTCGAGATGAAAAGGTTGAAGAAAGTCTTCGGATGTAAGCAAATGACAAATGACTAGATATTAGATCTGGGAATGAGTAAGGAAATTTTATATGCATACCTACTAGCAATTTGAATAACTTTCAAGAGACGATTTTTCTAAAAGGTTTTATTCAGATGTGTTCTAAACCCTGGCAGTTGGAAACTGCTCGTATAATTGTTCAAAGAGCTCACCTTAAGTCGATTACTCGATGGTACCTAGTATATTCAGAGCTTCCTGCGCTGATCAAATACTAGGTGTAAGTTGAAATATTTTTATATCAACATAATATTAAATTTATGCAGGAGTGTATGTTCGTTGTCGTGGTAATGGTAACATCGGTCAATAATCTTTGGTTTCTTAAATTAGTTAATTTCATGTTTGGGTGGTTTCATAAATACAATAATTCATTTTAAATTAGATTTTCACTGAGATACAAATAATAATGACAACCGGAATCACTGCAGATGGAATCATAATTTCATTTTTTACAATTCTCGTTATCTATGCATGAGGTTAGGAAGACTGAAAACTTCAATTTTTTTTCTGTTTCAAAGTAGGATGCACATGAAAATTTCTATTTTTTGTTTGTTTTTACTCATTTGCAGTATGAAAGCGGTAAGTACGAATTTTTTTATTTGAATGATGCTTTTTATTCTACATTTCCTGGTTATACAATTACACCTTCTGAAACTCTTTAAGGTTTTCACTCCCAGTCTCTGGAACAAAATCAAATAAAAATTGAAATACTTCATTTGCTACTGCGTAAATTCTTGCACTTATTTGTCAGGAGCAAATCAAATAAAAAAATATTGTTGCCTGATAATGAACGAAAAATAGAACTTTAAAATGGTAACTTCGTAACGTAACTTAACCCTAAAGAGTTTCAGAAGATGCAGAACCTTCCAAGATTGAATTTCAATCGATATATATACAACTACACATAGGTATGTATACAAGGTTATTTTTTTCTTAACCTCACCAAGTAGATATCAACGAAGTTGATTTTGGGCCAAAAATTGTCTTTTTGGAATGATGATTATATGGACTTTCTATTAAACGTTTAAAGAAAGAAATTTTAGGGAATTGTTATTGAACCATGGTCTAAGTTTTCCTCCTAATTTTCATGGAAAATTTTCCAGGTTTTTCGTAAAGTTTTTCATTTAAGTTTTCATCAAAAACTTTCAACTGGGAAACCATATATTTTTCTATCGACATCTATTATACTCCTAGAAATGACCCATCAATCATTTATTTAAATTTTAGCATTTTTTTCGGATAATCAAGAGATAACAATAAAACAACATAGTTTTAGATCCCTTTCAGCGTTATTTGGAGATGAAACTAGGATTAAATAGCAATTCAGTTATTTTTGTCCTCCACAACCTTTCTATGATCCTTTTGATGTTTTCTGACCGTTTTGACGAACCAAAATTTCCCATGTTATTCATTTTGTTTTATTCATACTCATACTCATACTCATACTCTTTTATTTCCCTCAAAAATTTACAGGGTGAGTCAATAAAAATCTATATAATATAATATAAAATATCTTAACTGTATAGGCACGATAACAACATAATCATACACACATAAGTAAATTATTCACATACATTAAAATACGAATCTATCGAGAACTAGAACTGGTGATTCATAAATTCATCAATGGAATAAAAGGCGCCTTCTAGAAGCAGACTCTTCATAACCTTTTTGAAGGCTACTCCACGAAGGGAAATCACGTGATCAGGAAGTCTATTGTACATCTTTATACCATTAAAAACGTACATATTTTGTGTTCTCTTTATGCGGTGGATGGGAGTCAGAATTTTATTTCTATTTCGGGTGTTGTGATCATTGACAGTGTCTCTTAATGTTCTAGGTCGGTTAACAAATCTCCTAACGAATTATACATAACAAAAAACAACATATGTATATAAAACTAAAGTAGGGTGACCAGACGTCCGTCATTGTGACGGACAGTCCGTCAATCGTCCAAGAAGTCCGTCACTGGAAAACGTCCGTCAAAATCTTGAATTTAATTCAGTATTTTTCTCAAGAAAATTTGAGATGGATAATAAAAAAAGAAAGTGCAAGTTTACGGTAGATCTTCAAAAAAACAAAACTTGATTTTTCAATGTACGAAGGGTCAACTCAGCATTGTATTTGTAGAATCAAGGTATGTTATACGGCATGTTTCAAGTAACAAACATAAAAAAATAGTTAATGCAGCAGCGTTTTTCTTTCTGACCAAATATTTCAGACATTCAAATTTTGGGGATGAAGAAGCTTTTCAAGCAACGCCTGAAGCCCTATTCTCATTCCACAGTGTAATAAACAATCATTGTATTAAGATTATTATATTTTCGTTTTTGTGTTGTGATGTATTAACTTGTAACTTGTAACTTGTATTATTTTTCTGTTTTCAATAAATTAATTTTTTTTCACTATACGAGGTAGGAAACTGAGTAGCTGGAAGCATATACAGGGTGAGTCTTCGACTCGTACGAATATTTTACAGTAGATTCTTGAGGTCCAAGGAAACACATTTTTCCTTTACCAATTTTTCCAAATCGGCTCGGTTTAAAAGATAGAGGTTGATGAAAAACATAAATAAATGTTATCTCCCAAACGGTTTTATCGAATGAAATGAATTTCGGAATATAGTTTTCGAGTAAGTTGGCGTTCATATATGAAAAATATCTGTGAAATTCGAAAAATTGGTTACTTTGATCGCATGCAATTCTTTTAAAATCTATATCTTTTCATCAGGGCAAAATCGGAAAAAATATTACCTATACATGAAAAATTTTTTTCTTTTGACCTCAATAGTTTACTGTAAAATATTTTTACGAAGCAAAGACTCGCCCTGTATATAAATATATACACATTCACCAGGTCCGTCCGTCATTGAACTGGGGATAATCTGGTCAGCCTAAACTAAAGTCTTGTAACAACAGAAGTGAAAAGGCAGTGACAGGGTGTATATTGTCTCGATTTTTTCAAATGTCATCAGTACATATGACTTAAATTTTTTATTTTATTTCTCGGATAATTATTTTGACTTGGCCTAACAGCCGGTTTCGACTTGACGACGACATCTGTTACACCCTGTATGATAGCCGTAAAACTATAGCGTCGCTTCAGAACGTTCTTCTTCGACTTGACTGCTCTGGAACAGTAGAGTGGTGTGCTGTTTCAGCTCATGTCTGATTATCAAAAGCACGAACAAATGTATTAGTATTCCTCTTCTTTTCAGTTGAACACTTTCAATTTGGAGGAATGCATCAAAAAGACTGGTGTGAAAGTCACTCCGAATACTTTGAAACAACTTCATGATGCAAACAAGGGGGGAAATTTCGACATCAATTCTATTCCTGATGAGATGCTGTGCCTTCCGAAATGTGTGCTCGAAAAAAAAGGGATAATAGACTCAGTATCTGGGAAAATATCCATGAATAAAATGAAGAATGATTCATTGTTGGAACGTATACCTAATAAAAAAACTTTCCTGGAATGCATGGAGAAAATTGAAGCGGTGTCTGAATGCGAAGATATCAAGAAAATATTGGAATGCAGAGTCATGAGTCAAAATTGATTAAAGAGTTCATTTTTATGATGTATTAAACTATTTATTTCAAACTTCTTCAAGAATATTTGTCTTGGTTCTGCAAAATGAAATTTTTCTTCATTTTTTTTTGTACTTGAACCTTTCATTCTCCTAACCTTTCAACGCAATCCTTCACCATCGAGTTTCATAAAAACGATAAACTAACGGAAATTGTGATCTCACTGGAAATTCCACGGTTTAAAAAAACATTCCTCTTCCAAAAAGTCTAGCCTACAATAAAAATATGGACTCCAGAATTACAAAATAAGTGTTCCATTGATTTCCAACTAGAAAGCCAATTTTGAGAATTGTTATGACTGAGTGTGTACAAAACTGCCCAACTTTGATGAAAGGCAGTATCTACAAATCTATTAATTTGTGGCAAATGAGCAAAGACTTTACGCTCTGTAATAATGCAATAACTATTTTTGCTTTTTCTTAAGAATTATGGACAATGTTACTGCTTTTCATTATATCTGCGCAGAAAACATGTAAGTACACACTTGTACATGAATATAGGCAGGCTTCGAAACGTAAGATTAGAAGAAGAGAGTTCAATGTCTGTGTATAATACATTGAAGGTTAATTATAATCAAAAACCCAACGTCAAAACCTATGTTCACGTCAAACAACCAAATAGTGTGAAAATGGCAGATGCTAATCAAGAACAAGAACTAAACCACCACATCGAGAATGATGATGGTATTGATCCAAATCCATCAGATTGCTATGTCTTCGTAGTCATTGGTGCCACAGGAAACTTTGCTGTAAACTGTCTCCTTCCAAGTCTTTGGCTCTTGTATAAGCACGGCTATCTTCCACCGAACACAACAGTTATAGGATTTTCCAGAAAAGAGTTCACTAATAAAGCATACGCCGAGAAAGTTTGTCCATATTTCCGCCACACTCAAGCAGAGAAGGGGTTGATACAGTGCTTTTTTAGTCACGTCATTTATTTCAGAGGGAGTTGCGACAATAGGAGTGATGTTCAAGAACTCAACAGCAAACTCGAAGAAATAGGAAGGGATAGAATAATGCACATATTTTATCACTTATCACTTCCGCCTAATATTTATGAAATTTGTACGCAGTTAATTAAACAGGAAGCTATGTCCAAAAGTGGCAAAACAAGAATTGCTATTGAACAGCCGTTCGCCCAAGATTTGATGTCATTTCGTAGCTTACGAGCACATATGATATCGAATTTCGATCAAGATCAAATATTCTTACAAGACCATTACCTTGGCAAAGAGATGATACTCAGTATTTTTTCCTTGCGGTTTGGTAATACGTTGTTCGAGAAAGTTTGGGACAGGAATAGTATAGCTTCTGTTCTGTTAAACATCGAAGAAAAATCTGATCTGTCCAAAGGAAATACATTCGACAAATTTGGTATCATCAAGTCCGAAATTATGACTCATATGATGCAAATGATTGCTTTAATCGCTATGGCCAAGCCTAGTAAATTCAACACAGAGTTCATCAGAAAAGCTAAACTCAAGCTCTTGTCACAAGTTACGGAAATTAAACTTGATAATGTTGTCCTTGGGCAGTATGTTGGCAATCCTGAGGGAACAGATGAGGAAAGAGAATCCTACAGAGAACACCTGAATATAGATGAAGACACGCTGACCCCAACATTTGCTGTCGTGGTTGTCTTTATAAGAAATGATACTTGGAAAGACGTTCCTTTCATTTGTAAATGTGGAAGAGCAATGAAAGATAGCAAGCAAGAGATACGAATTCAGTTCAAGGAGACGAAAGACAGTTTATTCTCTACAAATTTGATGAGGAATGAACTGGTCATTCACTTCGATCCTGGTGCTTCGATTCATCTAAAAATGGTCATGAAAGCACCAGGAATGGAGCATAAACTCGATAACGTTCTCTTCACTTTGTCCTACTCAGGAAAACATATGAGTGTCAAACTTCCAAATTCATTTGCTAGGCTACTTTTCGAAATGCTCTGTGAAAAAAGGATGAATTTCGTAACATTCGAAGAAATAAATGAAGTATTCAGGGTGTTCACGCCTGTTTTGAAGGAAATAGAGGATAATCATTTGGAGCCCTTGCCTTACATAAGAGGTGGTAATGGTCCACTCGAAGCTGCAGAACTGATCAACGAAAATAATTACCTTGACAGGGATCATAGAATGTCAAAAACGCACAAAAAACACCAATCAAACACCCAATAAATTAAGGTTCTTCATTTATTCATAATAAACCTAAGGAAAAGTTGTCATCCTTTTTTTTAATTGTTTGTTTGTGTTCGATGGAAGTAACATTAGATTTTGTCATTGCTCGGACTGTGGTAGGGGCAGGTTGGTTCGGAAGGGCTCTTTGTGTTACATAGGGTGGGTAGTTTTTAGTCGGCACCATCATTTGGACCAGAATGGATCGGAGCTTTACCGTTCGTACGTTTTACGAAAATAACCGTTCTGTGATCGCGAAACTTCCGGTACTGTGCTGCATTCAATCCTCCTCAACTCTATGAAAAAACACTCCACCCACCTTGAGTCACAGTTTGGTGTTCTGTGCTCAATTCGCAGTGACAGGCCTTTAATTTAATGGTCAACGTCTAGGGTTACGTTTTTTGAAACCTTCGTACAACCTGAAATGAAAAAGCACGATCTGGGTGACATTTGATTCCAGCAGGATGTGGGTGGAGGCCACACAGCTCAAATTGCATTAACTGTCTTAAGACAGATGTTTCAAAGACGACTGGTCTTACTGAAAGGATATGTGGGTCGGCCAGCGCGCTTACCTGATTTGAGCAGCTGCGATCGAAGAAATACTGGCCATACCGCTCGCCATATGCCGAAAAGCTGACGCAGTGTAACGCTGCTGATTCCTACCACCTTACGGTACGAATCCCTACCGTAAGGTGGTAGGAATCAGCAGCGTAATGCGGAGGCATGCAGTGGCTGCAGAATGTGACTGCTCATACTCAACTACCAAGTCAAAGTCACATTATGTAGCAATGCAACGGCTGCTGCTTGGTAGTAGCGTATGAGCAGTCTCATTCTGCAGCTACTGCATGAATCCGACGCACTACCGAAACCATACCTTTAGCTTTTCCAGATGAACGTAAACGTTTTTTCGCGCTTTTTCCTATGAGCGAGAGTATTTACTCCAAATATTTGTAACTCTGTAAATAGTCCAAGAGGCAGAGCCAAAAAAAGTCTATGAATTCTTAAGCCTGGTTTTTTCTAAGGTGATTACAATCATAATATACAATAAATAGTTGCGGTTAGTCAAGTGGATGTTAGAACATGTACCTCAGGTGCGCGGTCAAACATGTCGTGATCACCGACATAATAAAATCAATTTCTTAAGGCTGAAATTTTATAAACTTTTGTGTTTTAGTATGTAAATCAAAATTATGATAGTCAGTCAACGTCCAATCGGGACACAGCTGGTCGGTCAGCTTTAATGCGCGTAGATATAAGTTGTACTAATCCTTAGAGGATGATTAATGTCAGTAGAATGCATCAAAAATTGGGAAATTCTGTTTGCAATGCTCTTCCTGGACTGCATGGTTCGACTGGATGTGATTTTAATCCATATTTTTACAAGAAAGGTAAAGAAAAACCTCTGCAGATAATGAAGCAAGTCGAAGATTTTCAATAAACATTCGCTGACCTTGGACTTGCAGATGAAAGCAACCAGAATAATATGTTCAATAAGGTTCAAGAATTTGTTTGCCATTTATGCGGCTTGAAAAAAATAAAATCATTTGACGAGACAAGATTCGTTTTATTTTCAAAGACGTCTAAATGTCTTAGAACCACAAACGGTTATTTTAGAATTAAAATAAGGAATGTAGGTAGATGGGTATGCCACCATGCCAATCAGAATTTAATTTCTTATCCACTGATTGACGGGCGTTGTTCTACGGAATGACGGACTGACCATTTTAGTTATTAATAATTTGGTCAGTAGTAGTAAAAAAAATTTCACGCTTAATAAACGAATTGCACCCTTATAAACGACGCTACGCACATTAAATCTGACTTACCAGATATTTGTAATGAAGCTCGCTCTTAAGAACTGCTGCATCAATTCTGATTGGCATGGTGGCATACTCGACCTATCTACATTCCTTATTTTAATTTTAAAATAATCGCTTGTGGTGCTAAGACACTTATACGTTTTTGGCAAACAAATTCTTGAACCTTATTGAACATATTATTTTGGTTGCTTCCATCTGGAAGTCGAAGGTCAGCGAATGTTTTTTGAAAATCTTCGCTTTGCTTCATTATCTGCAGAGGTTTTTCTTTACCTTTCTTGTAAAAAGCTGGGTTAAAATCACATCCAGTCGAACCATGCAGTCCAGGAAGAGCATTGCAAACAGAATTTCCCAATTTTTGATGCATTCTACTGACATTAATCATCCTCTAATGATTAGTACAACTTATATCTACGCGCATTAAAGCTGACCGACCAGCTGTGTCCCGATTGGACGTTGACTGACTATCATAATTTTGATTTACATACTAAAACACAAAAGTTTATAAAGTTTCAGCCTTAAGAAATTGATTTTATTATGTCGGTGACCACGACATGTTTGACCGCGTACCTGAGGTACATGTTCTAACATTCACTTGACTGACCGCAGCATTTTATTGTATATTATGATTGTAATCACCTGAGAAAAAACCAGGCTCAAGAAATTCATAGACTTTTTTTGGCTAATTTGATTTGAATTTATCCCTTTCGTCAATCTTTCAACTACAGTTGCATTGCTGAGGGTGTATTATGAAAGGAATTATGAATTTTAAACTTCCAAGGATCCTTGGTTAGAACACCCTGATAAGCCGTCTTCTGTAATTTACTTTCTAACAACGCTCCAAACTGCCTAGCTATTTTGTGTGTGACTCTTTAAAGCATAATAATCAATTGTTTTCTGGTCAATGTCAATAAATCAAACTCTTCCTCTGATGCAATATTGATATTGTTCGAATCGATTTCACGGGAAAGAATTACGATAGAATACACTCGGCGGAAGCTATTCCTATTCAGGGAAAATATCGACCTGGATAAGAATACATATAGAACAATGTAAACATTGTGTCGTCTCGCTGATCTTATCCTTAAAAGACGTTGTTTGCAAAATATATTGTTATAACACCTAACGCAATTTTATGTATAGTTACCGTATCAATTGCGGAAATTTCTTGCACATATACGAGCCTTGTGAATAATAATTCCATTGAATTTTTATATAACTTATTTCTATATAGTTCCTTTATTGGGGCTAGATATTTTGTATTAAACTAAGCAGCAAATGAAGTGGGATACTACTTCCTCAGATCTTAAGTTTGTCTAGTTATAACTTCGACATTTATTTTGATGATGTTTCATTTTCACCCCAAGATGCCAAGCCTTATCCTTCGCCAATATGATATTATTATATCATAGGGTAATTTTTTTTACTCTCTTTTTGTTGTTCAGGGTGTGAATGTAAGGCAGCCAAAAATTTTCGTTTTTGGTAAATAATTATGGAATGATAGAAGACTTTGAGAATTTTTTTTATTTGGGTGGATTGTTAGGTCATTACTTCGGGTTGTTTCCGTCATTTTGTCTATACATATATTGCGTTGCTATAGAAATAACGCTATTTTATGAAATTTCGTTTTTTTTTCATTAAATTAGTATTTTTTTGAAAAACATTAGCAGAGATTAAGTTTGAACTGCATCGAGGAATACAATGTAATGAAATTTATCAAAAGCTGTGTCATGCATATAAGTTACCTATCTAATAAAAAAACGAGAAGAACCTTGATTTTATTTGAAATTTTCTGCACTTCGAAGGAAGCTACAGATTAAATGAGTTCTTTTTAGGCGTTCAAATTGGTGTTTGGTGAAAAAAAAACATTTTCTCTTCATTTCTAAGATTTCGACTGAGAGTTTCCGACTGACTACGTTCATTTAGGAAACATTCTTTTCACGATACTAATTAGCACTGATTATGCTCGATGAAGCAACATATTATCACCCACAAAAACAAAATCCGCAGTTCATGTTACCTTCAAAGCTGTAGTTCTGAAAGAAAGGGTAGACATTGTGATTTTACATTCAAAAAACAATTTTTGGGGAAGCTGAGTATGCACCTCACGAAATGATCCTATATTTTCATCTGACCAATACCGATAGTTATGCCGGTTTACACTGGTCCGAAAAACAGATATCGAATATGTAGCCACGTCCCTTGCTTCGTCTCTTGCATGCACCCTCTTTTTGTTTCCCACAAAGTTGCACAACTTATCAAAAAAAATGTATGACAGAAATCTGTAAAATATGCAATCATGTTGGAGTTTGGTGTTGGAGCTTACTCTTCTTTATATATGTCCAGAAGCAGAGGGATATTTGGCTATTACAGCCAAGTACTCGTAGTCCGCAAGCGCTCACCTACAGGGCTTCAAAGTTCAATTTCTTTTTAGTTTTTTTTAGCTTCTGCAGTTTTCAAAATAGTCTTAGATCCCACTGCGGAATTACAACGTTCATTACGTACAGAGAAAAACACAATTTCACATACGTTTATTGATAGGAGAAGGAGAATACACTGATAACACCGCAGCCTGTCAAAAGTTTTTCAGAGTTTCACCAAAGCATTGTGTGCTTTCCTATGGGCTAAACACAATGCTTTGGTGAGACTCTGGAAAACTTTGCTATTTGCTGTTAAAAACATCACAACGTTTTTTGATGCGTACGATCGCATATATTGCGAATGCTCGAGAATAGCAGTCCTGGTTGTTTTTCAGTGCGAAACTAAACCGGATCATGTGTAAAAGATCCCATAATATCAGTAGATATAATTCGGAACATCTGGTAAGAACCCGATGGTGCTAAATGAGTCTAACTCTCTCTTACTTTATTTCGGATATTTCGCTACTTTAACAGATGGCAGACCTAACTTGCGGCTATTTTTTCACAGGCAGCCATACATCATCCTATTGGAAAAGAAATTAGCTTTAATTTGATATCAAAAACATCCGTGTACGTCATGAACGTAGAAATACGTCGAAATGTTACCTGCTTACACCTGGCTGCGAGGTAGTTGCGGCCGAGTGTGCAACGGCAGCTATGGATTTTAGTATTCTTTGCATGCATTGCTATCATGTGGATGATATTTTATTTCAAAACGGAGTGAACGAAATTTCTCTTGGAATATTGATTAACATTAATTTAATTAAAATTACTTTTACTACCACTTTTGACAGGCTGCGTTGTTATCAGTGCATTCTCCTATCCATAAACGTATGTGAAAATGTGTGTTTGTCTCTGTACGTAATGAACGTTGTAATTCTGCAGTGGGATCTCGTACTAAAATATTTGGCTCAAATTTGAAACATACATTGAGCTCAAGGTTTTACATAATCAGACGTCAGACGTATCAAATAAAAGGGGAAGGCCAGGCATAACGACAAAGCAGGGGCAAAATGACATATCAGCATGTGTTCAAGGTTAAATATTATGAGGTTGCTTTCCGAGATGTCTAAGATTTTCATGAAGGGCACCCCAAAATTGCAATTTTGGAAATGAGTGTAGGCGGATCTTGAATAGTTCATTTCAGAAATATTGTACCGTTTCATTGAACGAAAATTAAGCTCTTGAACAACGTTGAAGCATAGAATTTCTATTGAAAAATGCGGTTCAAAGAATTAATTTCTGTTAATGAAACGATGCATGGCTGTACCCGGCTTAAAGCTTTTTCCAAATTCTTAGTACATATGTTCACGCAAAAGGTTCAATAGACGTCAGTTTTAGTAAAACCTATTTATGCATTATGAAGCTCATATACATATTATTGTTTTCATTATAGCACTATCCATTCATCTAGGAAACACTATAAAGATAATATTTCGTAATGAAACTTTAATTAATAATTTGGTCATCAGTCAATTGCGTCGTAATTGTCAGTGAATTGTTCTCAATATCTACAATCACCTGCTGAAACAAACGTCAACAAAAACTCTCGAATAATCCTTTCGCTAATATTTCATGGTGGAAAGAGTGCACCAGTTGAGTCACTTGTTCTTGAGTTTTATGGGCATAAATTGTTGTGAGAGGAAATTGCTAAGATGCGATATCGAATACAATATAATAATGGGGACAAGACAAATTAAACCTTTCCATCAGTAATTGATACAGAGCCGTAAACATGCGATGACAAAAATTGGGAGAAATTATTTTCTCCTACAGCACAATAGTTAAATCAGAAATATATCTGCTGTGACGTGGCTGCAAACTTAATTTCCTTAGAGAAGTGGTGAAGCGTAACAGAGATAATTTCACCTCGGAAGTATTGTATCTACTTCATATGAACTTCAAATGAATTAAACATGTAACTGATCAAAACATAAGCATTAGGATCATGCATGGCCAGCACGAAAATCCTTGCCGAAGTGATAGTTTACAACTTGCAAGAAATTTTGCCAATTTCCAATTCCGTGCTAGTCTTGAATTTCATTATGAATGGTAACGGAGAACGCATTCTACACTTCGGCCTGCGAATTGATTGTGAATGCAGCTTAAGGAATTAGAGAGCCTTGGCCTTCACTGACCAAGTACCTCTCATCATCTGAGTTTAGGGATGATAAAGAACTAAAGAAGATCAGCATCGAGAAAATGTCCAGTACGATGGTAGAAAAGAAGATTAGGAAAAAGACCTCACACTCTAAAAACCCCAAATCCTCAAAAGAAATACCATTAAATGGTATAGACATGGACATGGACTGGTCCTGAAAGGATAGAAGCTCAGAGCTCTCATATCAACGATTCTAAGCTTGTATGGTATGAGAGTGCCTGAGAAAACTCAACGAATTTGGCAAGAATAACAAAATCTGTTTTGTATAAGTTCTTGGTGACTTGGAAATCTAAAGAAAAAAGAGGCCAACACACTTGCCAAACCCTCGTAAGGTGTAGGAAAATGTACCTGCAAGGGAGAGTTTCAGGAGAAGAGACCCTGTGTTGGAATGTTCCGAGGATGGCTCAATCCAAAATGTTCCTTGGGTACCTTAACTCTGCGAGATTTAATCTAGCTGAATCGTTTCAAGAATATCTGCCTCAAAAGAACATAATGAGAACAGGTCTAGCAGAAACTGACGAGTGGAGATTCTATGGAGAGGAGGAAGAGACTCCAGATCGCCTGGTAATGGAATGCCTCGTCATTGAAACCCAACGCAAAAAAATTCTGACAAGTAACTTGAAGAAACGATGAGATAACCTCATATAATCCATCCCAGATACTGGAGATGATACAAATAACAATTCTGAAGCTGTAGACGACATAGCGACCAAAACACAATTGTAGTAGTAGTGTATTGCAACCTCCCTCCAAATCTATATAATCTACTCACACTCCTCTCCAGAAGAGCATTCACTTATGCCAGATATCTCAGATATCAAAAGGATTAAGCTCTGTTGGAGCCCTTTCCAGGTTTTCGCGATAGTGGTGGTGGTTCTTGTTGTTGGTTGAAATCTTGATCTACCCGCACTTCTTGTCGGAGTAGATGTTGTTCTGCATTCCATGTACTTGAGGAACGTTCTCGTCGTCCACGGCAGTACCGCTTTCTGCATGACTCTAGATATTTTTGTTCAACTGAAGTTTCTTCAAATTCTCTGGTAGTTTCTTCGGTATCAGGCCTGTAGATGAAATGACAATAAGCATGGTCTTGATATCTTTCAACTGCCACTGTATCCCGGTTTGTTCCCCGAGATATTTCGAAATGTTTTCAATGTTTCTATCAAGTAGATTGTTATCATTTGGAATCGCCACGTCGATGAATAGTAGTGCTGTTGTTCTCATCCTTATTCAGCAATATGAGGTCATGTCTTTCGTGAGTTATTTTCTGGTCTGTGAGAACCGTGCCATCCCAGTAGAGCTTGTCCTGGTCAATTTTCAAAACAGCATCCGGATGCTAATTGTAATAGGGAACCTTTTCGGAACTTTGATTGTGAATGCAGCTTAAGGAATTGGAGAGCCTTGGCCTTCACTGACCAAGTGCCTCTCATCATCTGAGTCTAGGGATGATAAAGAACTAAAGAAGATCAGCATCGAGAAAATGTCCAGTACGATGTTAAGTCGAAAAGAAGACTAGGAAAAATACCTCACAGAAATACCATTAAATGGTAAAGAGATGGATTGAAAACAACGACATGGACTGGTCCAGACTAGTATAAAAGATCAGAGCTCTCATATCAACGATTCTAAGCTGGATGGTATTAGAGTGCTTAAGAAAACTCAACGAATTTGGCAAGAATAACAAAGGCTGTTTTGTATAAGTTCTTGGTGACTAGAAAATATAAGCAAAAAGAGACTTGAGGAACGTTCTCGCCGTCCACGGCAGTACCGCTTTCTGCATGACTCTAGATATTTTTGTTCAACTGAAGTTTCTTCAAATTCTCTGGTAGTTTCTTCGGTAAAAGGCCTGTAGATGAAATGACAATAAGCATGGTCTTGATATCTTTCAACTGCCACTGTATCCTGGTTTGTTCCCCTAGATATTTTGAAATGTTTCCAATGTTTCCATCAAGTAGATTGTTATCATTTGGAATCGCCACGTCGATGAATAGTAGTGCTGGTGTTCTCATCCTTATTCAGCAATATGAGATCATGTCTTTTGTGAGTTATTTTCTGGTCTGTGAGAACCGTGCCATCCCAGTAGAGCTTGTTCTGGTCATTTTTCAAAACAGCATCCGGATGCTAATTGTAATAGGGAACCTTTTTGGAACTTAGAAGTTGGTATTTTGTTGCCAATTCTTGCTATAAAATTTTGGCAACAACATCATGTCCAACCGGTGATGTGCTGGAAGGTTTCATGTATCAAACATCCGTACCGGCAGCTATTGTCCGGCACTCAGGCATCCAGGGCATTGTTCCTTGTTGGAATCACCTGATCCTGAATGGCAAGGATGAAGCCATCTCTGTCTCGGGAAACAACCTTTCGGAAGTCAACCAGTAGTTCGACGCAGAGATGTCGAAGTCATAATGGTTGACATCGTTCTGATGCCTTCCATGCAAGGTTTGCTAATCATTTTCTGAATTTTGCTTTCTCCAGAGTGTTCAACGGTTTCCAAGGGGTCCTGCTCCAGCTTTAACGGAATAGAATTATCAGCGTCACAAACTACTCGATGAAGTTCTAATGACGCAGCCTTGTTCAGGATATATTCTCGAAGTCCTTCAATTTCCTGAGACATACGGTTTGATAAGTCCACAATTCCTCGACCCCAAGGTGTTGTGGCAGCTCTGTTCGTTCTATTGAGCTCTTAGGGTGATGTTTATGATGTTTTGTCAGCATTGTTCTTATTTTTCTCTGAAAGGCTGCTAAATCGGTGGTGGTCCAAGAGATGAAACCAAGAGAGTAGCTCAGTGCTGAGCAAGCGTAGGTATTAATTGCTTCGTTCAGGTTCTTTCTGTTTAAACCAGTTTTCATTATCCGTCTTAAGTAGGGTCTACACTTAACCGTTTTAGTGGTCAGTCAAAAAGCGAAAATGAATATCTTACGTCAGAAACCACTAATTTATACGGGGTTTCCATTATAATTCAGTTCAATCAATTCGTCATCTCGGGAAGTCAGAAACTTTTCATTAGTCAAAAGGAAAAAAAATGTTTTCACTGAAGAACAATATTCATTCATGCCATTAACTTTCCGATGTGAAATTATCTCTTCTATGAATTTCCACATGAAAAAATTTCTCGAATAGTCTTGCCATTGTATACAATTCGTATCCTGGTGAAATTGAGAAAAGACGTTCGTTAATTGCTGCCACCTTTTCGACGAAAGTGGAAACTATTGTAATATTCATAATTTCTCCTTATCGTTCAAGTGTTCTGGCAACACCCCACATTCTGGCAGTCTTTCCCCCTTTAAGCCTTATACGGATGGCGAGAAAGTCTCGTGGTATAAACTCCTCTTAATCTTCGAGTAAACTCCTCCGTCAAGTCTCTCCTCATCTGGGTCTGATTGATCCGTCTAGCGGCTAGCCTGTTTGATCCCTAGATACTTTCCTTCAATTATCATCATTATTATTTCTTAGCTTTTTTTACATACTGTGTCTAACTTTTTGCGTATTGTAAATGATCATCAGGCTTTCCTAAAAGGAGAAAAATTGAAGTTATTATGATTTAGTGCCTTTATGCTATTGACAGCCACAATAACAAAATAAGCATTCAACTGTCGCGGGCCGGTTTTATGACACTGGCAAGTAAAGTAGTTTTAACCATCGTGAACAAATACTGCAGGTAACCAAAAGCCTAAATAAGAGTTTACCTTATTCAATATAAATCTGATGATGAAGTCGGTTCCATTTTCTACTTTCAGAAGTCAATACTAAAATACAGATAATTATTTCAAGACTACTTTATGATAAGAGAACAACGGTAAGGGTTACCGTGTTACCGAGATAGGCCGTCTTATATTCTCTTATATTCAGTTCAATGGTTACCGATCGTCTTGTGGAATACATCTCAAAATGAATTCTCACTACACGGTGGATAACCTTGCATAGGTTGAAAATAAACCAGTTCAAAATATGATTCAATTAATGTAAATGGAAGAAAAATTCAGGTGTAATTCTTCAGGACACCATATATGGATGAATTGAAAAATGAAGCTATCTAGATCATATTGCGAACTGCAAAATAATTATTCATACCTCATGTTTTCGCACTCGGTCAACTTTTTCTTTCACTTATATTCAGTCAGATCTGATAATCTAATCTAATTCACTTAGATGGAATGATAATTAATAATATGAATACTAATCTTCCGCGTTGTCCTTGGAAAATTTTTCAAAATTATTATACATTCCCTGTTCTCAGTGAACAGTAAAAATGTTTCAGAGCAAGATATTGAATGTCCTTAGTAGTATTTTTTTACGGACGTAAGTATATTTTAATGATTATATTGAGCGTGGTGGTATTGAATAACTGAAATATTGTAATTAAGTAATAAAATGGAGCATGAAGACTTGAACTTTCTATGGAGAAATTTGTCATTCTATAATATGTGAATGCATAAGGTATGAATAAGAACTATATTTTTTGTTGTTTTGTCTAATGCTTCCTACTCTATTCGCCATTCGTATGTAAGATTATCTTAAACAGATACTAGCATGATACGTATGGACAGAAAAAAATGTAGTTTTACAAATATAGACAAGTATTTCAATTGAAAAGTTACACACCAATACAATTTTCAATAATTCTTGAATGCTGGGAAAAACTTGAAACAACTGAAAGTTGTACTACTAATAATTCTATATTCTAATATATCAAATACCTATCATCGTTAAAATAGATCCTAAAAGTTCGAAATTGGATGAAAAATAACGGATAAGAATACTTGCCTTCCTTAGAGTCCTGCATGTCCTTCAAAGTTCTACAAGGGAACTTGTTTCCATTTTTTAATCGAATGGACCTATTTTGATACGACTCGGGTAAAAGAAGCCATTTTTACATTCGTTAGATCGTTTTTATAAGGACGACGTGTTTTGACTACAATTGATAATTAATTTCAATTGATATACAGGGTGTTTTCAAAGGTGAGACTCTTTTTTCGACAGAAGGTTGAACTCATCAAAATAAGTAGTTTCACCAAAAATGGTCTATATAAAATATCCAAGATGACTGAGATACAATCCCCACAACTAGAGATTTTGAAGTAATATTCTTTTTTTTTCCACACTTGTGTCCTAAGTCTCTTCTGTCAGTTGGTATCCATAGACTTATAATACATGGACTCACTGTCACGTGACTTTTCAGTAGATCGAGAGGTTGTGTGCATTAAAGAGAGAAGAGCTTATGCGTTCTAATCGAATAAGAAAGAGATGAACTGATTCCGTGTGGGCAATGTCAAAATCATATGATGGATATAAACGCAGACGTTGCCCACAAGGTGTTCATACGTTGAGTATTATTCACATTATATTTATTCTTGAATGAAACTCACATAATTTTTATATTTTCCATTTCGAAGGAATGTTAAGGAATTCCTGTTTGCCTTTTCGGAAGCTTGTTGAACATTTAATATGGAAAATTCTCACAATTTTCGCAGACTTTGCCCACAAGGTGTTTATACGTTGATTATTATTCTCATTACATCTATTTTTGACTAAAACTCACATATTTTTTGACATAATTGATTTCGAATGAATGTTATGGAATTCCTGTGTGTCTTCTCGGAAGCTTGTTTGAAATTTATTGAAGAAAATTTTCGCATAACCTTGTGTTCTATAACCTTTTGACAGCTTGCCCACAAACTCTCCATCTTATTCAACCTAACGACTTCTCTCTCACAGGCGGAGTCCATGTTATTTTAAGTCTATGTTGGTATCGAAATGAGCCATGTCATAAAATCGTGTAAGTTACTAAAAACTAATGAGAAAAATTCGGCAATCCTAAATTTCCATTTTGATTACAAAGTAAAATATCCTAAACGAAACCACATTGTCGAATCGATAAGTTTTTTCCATTTTTTTTGCGATAAGTCAGCTAACAAACGGTATATAGAGTCGTACCTATTAGGATCTATTTCAGTAATCATTTAAAAAAAATTTTTCAACTTTGTCATTTTGAAAGTTTTGTGATTTATGGTGAAACGCTTCATTTTGACCAGTTCTACTTTCTGTTAAAAAAGTACACCCTGTACTTTTCAGTTCACTTCTACATCTCTACAGCCTCAATGTAAGTGTTTCACCAGGAGTTGCAAACATTTCATAGCCACATCAATTTCAATTTTGTCTTAGATCCTCTTAAAAGGGAAACCAAGAGAAGCTTTACAATTAAAAATACCTTATTTGAAATTGGCTGTAAAACTCATAGGTTCAGATGGTAAATAACATTTAAGTGTTCGTTTTATGAGCTAGTAGCATAAATGAATCATTTTTTTCCGAAGGAATGGTAATAATTCCAGTAACAAGTACCTACGAATGATTATTTTTGTTCCGAATGAGATAAACCTTGAGGTATCAAACAACAAATCATGTTGAAATAAATCAGAGTAATTGTACAAGAATAGATTTTTGTCATTGCAAAATGAGTACCATGATTGTACCATTATGGAATTTTTAGGAAAGAGAATATTAATTGAGGTAGATGCGAGACAAAATAACAATTTTAAAATATCGTTTTATAAAATAAAATTGTACAAAAGATGTTTAAAGTGGCCATCATGACCATGCTCTACATCTTCTAAATGAATTCCGCTTGCATATCGCGACAATTTTAAAATAAGTGTCGTTGTATTGAATTTCACAAAAGGTCCTCAAATAAGCCAAAATGAGCCCTAATGCATAATGATCACCTTCTGATGAATGATTGCTTTAAGTATTTTGCTTGAATTTCACATTTGACTTGTTAAAAATTTTAAAAACAAGGTTAACATTAAACTAAGCCTCAACTGATTGTAATAGGAATTCATTTTGTATTAAATGCTGGAATTACAGAGAGTTATACCATTTCGGAATCACAATGAAACAGGCATGTTTTTTCTTGCTTTGGCACTCAGGTGAGCATATTATTTTTTACACCACGCTAGGTTGAACTTGAAAAAAAAATAAGCAAAACAGAAAATTTGAGTTAGATATCTATGTATGCGCCGCCAAAAAAATAACCCCTATTGAGCATCACTGTCGAATCTTTACAGGTGTGAGCAATCGAAAGGATGTACGCAACTCACTTTCGAAATTCTTTTCTCAATATAATGCCATTGTGATACAATGTTAATAATCTTCGATCTCACATAGAACCTTCCGTAATGACAGGGTCGTTTACTATATAGTCCACGGTTTTTCTGCTGAAACAATTCTCTTTTGCTTCATGAATTAACAATGACCTCCTCCGATTTACTATACACGACACACCGAGATATGTCTCACAATTCGATGTTTATTAGAGCCTAAGAGGCATAAATACAGCCACCTTGCCTACCGATATTGAGAAATAGCGATCGGTGATTCTCGGTTCGGACCTTTCATTTCACTGTCGCATTGATCTTAACCTTTCAACAGTGTTATCTTCCTCACGAGAGTTTCGGTCCCACAAATATTGACACTCCTACAAGAAATTGAAGAACATTCCGTTCATTCCACTGCTCCTTAATATTCCTGAATATTTTATAATTCCCCCACTTTTTCGCTGATCAACAGAATGTTCAAATTTCAGTTTTTAGTTTCCTCCTTGGAGCTTCTCCAGTTCCTTCGATCTCTCTAAGTGATTGATAGAAATAAGAAAAAAGGTGCATAGGATCCATCAGTAGCTCTATACTAGTCTATACCAATAAGGCCTCTGGAGTCTGGTCTATACATGATTCTGGCTCTGCTCCTTGAGAAATGTGCTCCTGAGCTTGCTCATATTCTAATAAAACTGTTCCAGCTCTCATGAAACAGTGGAACATTTGCCGAAGGTTAGAAGAGACCGTATTCAGCCAATACAAAAAAAAACTCCACCTTCCAATTCTGAAATTCTGTCCCATATTTTTCGACATTCTGCTTGACTAGCTCCAGAAGAGGGCTGATAGATGACCCTAACATCGTCACCTGAAAGCATTTGACCAAAAACGGATATTCTTACTTCATATGGTATGACTATCAAACTGACTCAAAATATTTCTATCAATAGTCTTTTGTTGTCCATAAACATCATTTGTTTTAAAAATAAAAAGTGTTTGTCGCATGATTTTTTATTTTATGATCTCTCTATCCTTTTATCACTTCCGAGGGCTATTTGGCTCCATTGCGAAGTTTGTACTTCGACTAGTAAGCAAATCGAACATATGCAGACATATCCGCAACTTAGTTGGGGAGTCCAAGAGGGTAATTCGGGATTAACTCGAGCATGTCAGATTAATATAAGGGGCGATACCTTGGACTTTGTAGAGCACCTCTACCAAAAATTAGACCTTTATATAGGACAGCCTGCCAGAATAGTAAAAAAAAGCGATCATTTTACATACTCGACCTCGTCAGATTGAGCTATATATGGTTAATTACATGTTGAAAAGTAAACATTTCTTAATAAGACAATTTATGCATGACGAAAATGTGTGGGAGGACGCCTTCCTTCCAAACAAAACGTCACGAATACATTCTCGAACGCGATGGCTTTTTTATTATTTCGAAGCTGATGATTCAAGAATAACGGCAAAATATAATCTGACAATTTCAGCAAGCCGAAACAATAAAAATTGGCCATAAACGTCACAAAAATAAGTTTTCTTCAATTATCTCCTCTCCCGAGCTTCAAATTGTTTTCACATTCATTATAAAAGTTGTAGAGCATAACATTTTCTACGAATTTCTTCCGAAGCAATTTTTCCTACGTCCCAGCTTTTTTGAGATATGACTATGAATATACATTAGACTGGGATTCTTAATTGGCTGAGCTGCTCGCACCCATCATCCTCTAGCTCGAAAATTGTTAAGAGTATGCAAAATTGCTTCAGACCAAAGTTGTACAGAATTTTATTATCTACAACTTTCATAATAAATACAGAAACGATTAGAGGTACAGGAAGGAACATATTTTGAGAAAATGCATTGTTATCATCTTCAAACTGTCAGATTAAGAAAACCCCCCTGATTACTATCAGATTAACGGGTCAGCACGTCTGCAATATCGAGATTAACCATCTGACACTCTTGAGTACTCGTATGTACAGTTAACGATTTTTTTGCATTTTCAAAGGACCGCTGTGTCCTTGCGTCACGTCCGAATTGTCAATTTCTTGAAAAGTAGTTTCCTTTGCGTCCAATCAACATATCCTCTAAAAATCTGACATGCTCGAAATTTTTTTATTTTCATCATTTTCAGCCCTTTCGTACTGCCAGCCCCACCACGCAAACTGTCAGATTAACATGAATTTATTATCATACGACGATTTTTTTAACATTTTCAAAAGCCTGCAGACGCTTTCCCCACCGCTGAAAGTGCAAACATCATGGAAACTTTTTTTCTTTCTAGTATCTTATCTTCAAAATCCACTAGGTCGAGCGAGTAAATCCCGATTTAGCATCGTGGGCTCCCCAACTAACATGGAATGAGTAAATTAATTTGGGCATCTTCCGACTTCAAGTATAACGAATAACATTACAGGCTTTCTGTCAACCTCGCAGTCTCTTGTGATCCAGATATCCTTTCCAAAACGGAGTGTTTGCAATCAATATGATACAGCTATCAGCAATCAAGTTGCATTGTCATTGTTTCTGAATTCACCAATTAGTTATGGCTAATTTTCAATATAATCGTCCGTTAATAGAACGTTCCAGGTGACTTATGGGCGCCTTCCATACAAACGACATGGTTGAATAGTCCTCTGATTGTTCAAGGTGCATTATTGAGCATTTGTCTGCAGAATTATTACCTACCGATTTTACATAATATTAGCATATTGCTATTTTGAAATGTGAAATCATAGTACAATAAAATATTCTTGTTCTCATATATTCATATGGTTACGATGTTTTCTCTCTACATCAACATCAACTATTAGAATTAGAAAGAATAATTACTACTGGCAAATCATTGATCGAACAATCAAAGTTTTATGGATGTAACGCATGATTGAGAGCGATAAAAACAATCATCTTAAGAGATTAATGTGATAGCGAAACACTTGTTCGTCGTTAATGCGTATAATAGGTACAGTTAATTTCTTCAGTATATTCACTCATTTTGGCATATTTCATCAATTCCGAACCGAACTCCGAATTCGTCAATATATCCTGATCCGAGTTACTCCCGAAATATCACTATTACCTTGAGTATTCAATATTTAAGGCTATTACCAAAGGTACCTACCGTTTCCTATAACGGGTAGTTGAATGTACGTAAAGTTTTCCGGTAAATCAAAGACATAAATGCATTTTTTTCTCTACCCACCAACCCTCTTAGGGGTCGATTGTATAGAGCTTTCTTCTGGGGAAGGCGGGAAACTATGTACACACTTACAAAAACTTACGAAACAAAAATATTTCATTTTGCATCGACATGGGCCTCTCTTTGGTACTCTGAAGTCAGCAGACTTAGTAGTTGAAAGGGAAAACGTACATTATGAAGTGATCTAGATTAGTAGTTTTGATTACCCATCCCATTTTTCTGTGATATTATTTATATATTGGTCAACTGGCCAAGAATGCAAATGTGAAAATCTTACTTATTCTTCTTCTTCTTAGTGTGCCTTCTCCGAAAATGTTACTACAAATCTGTATTCGCATAAACAAAATCAGCTTCAATTGGTACCCTTTGAGAGCAAGTAGCGAAGCAAGCCTAGTGGCTCCATCTACTAACCAAACCCACGTCTGTCAAGTTGGCCAAATAAATAATCAAATAATTCCTCTATTTCAAATCATCTCCAAATACAATTACATAGAGAGGAATGAAATGATGTCAATACCACACAATTCAAACAAACTCTGACAAGTTGTTACAACTTAATAAATCGCCAAGTGAATATGGTTCCAGTTTGATCAGGAGTTTCTTTATAGCATATTTGAATTTTGCCAGGCTAGATAATCTGCATGTAGATGTTAGTTTATTGTAAAGTTTCACCTACATATAATAGGGACCTTTTTCTGTACTTGTAAGCCGATGAGAATAAATGAGGTTCGTCGTCCTTGTATTATATCCATGGACATAGTTGGACCTAAACTCAATCTGGTGCCTAAAAAAGAACATTAGACACTCAAGTATATATAAACCATATATAGTCATAATCTGCATATCCTTGAAAACACCCCAGCAGGTGTTTCTGAATTTCACATGCCTTGTTACTCTTATGGTTCTTTTCGGTATACTGAAAAGGAATTGTATGCTGGAACTGCATCCCCTGAACACAATCCAGTACAGATTCAAAGTTAGCATGGTACAATATTTTCAATGTTTTCTTGTCCATATCTCTTGACACCACCCTAATTCCATATCCAGTGCTACTCAGTCTCAACCCAGTTTTTTCCACATGATTGTTCCAGTCTAAGAACTCATCAATGTGTACTCCCAGGAATCTTGTCTCAGGAACAGGTTTCAAATCCTCACCATTCAGGTTTATGCTATCAGCCGGAGTAATTCGGGAATTCTTAGTTCTAAACACCATGATCATGATATTTGTCTCTTTGATGCATTCAGTGCTAATTAATTCCTATTGAACCAACTACAGATTCCAGCAAAACTGGAAAGTTGTTTCTATTTTCTTCGACTAATATGTTTGAATCTTTGAGAACTCTAGGTACCAGCACTTCTACGTCGAACTTATTACTTTGAGAAAATGTTTATTTGTTGAAGCAGTTAATTTATTTTTCATTCATAGAAATGGAAAATGTGAGATTGAAATAGTTTCTTGTAACTTCGTGTAAGAAATACTTAATTCGACTGAATTGCTTTTCGATCAAAAGATGAAAATTTTGTCTCTTTTTAAAAATCGAAAATGTGGTGATAAAACCATTCATGAGGTCAAACTTACATATGTTTTTAGTTGAAAATTGAAAATGCTTTATTTCTAATATCAAGAAGAATATTTATGCTAATAGTTTTTTTTTAATATTATCAATCTTCTGGATTGTGCAGTAAGAATATAGAATTTTGTTGAAAATTTATGCAGATAAAAAATTTATTTGTGAAAAATAAAATTATACTAGTATTATTATTTGAACCAGGGTCGTTGTGGCTCGATTAGCCTTTTGAGAATTGCGACCATGTAGATCTTTTGTTCTCTACCCTACTGATTCATAGGAACCTAAGGACAATGTTGATAAAACGAAAACCGACAACATCCTTAGGAGCCCTAGCCGTTACCTCGTGAGCATCCAGGACAGGTTTCCCCATATGATAGTAGTATTATACTAATAATGGCTTCCACAAAGGTTAATAAGGGAATCAAGGCTTGATTGGAGAATCAACGATTTATTTTCAATCAATAATAACGTAATGAGCATTCCAAATACCATTCTTGCAGAAAATTACGAAGTATGAACATCTAATTCATAACAAGAATCAATTTATTTCCTAAATATTTAAATATATTCAGTTTCAGACATTTCATTCTAAAAATCAAGTGACGGTAGAGTCGATGATATAGGGGAATCAAAGTTTTTCGAAACTTGCTGTGAGTAACTTTGACAAAAATCAATTATATATAGATAGCAACACTAACTATCCATAATATCAAAGGTGGATGAAAATATTTCTGATGAATATCACCAAATTTTCAAGAAAATCCTGCTTTTGGTTTTCCAGAAACGTTTAAGCAGGTATCATTGACCATAAACCATCCTTTAGTTGAAGAATCGTTTAGTGGTCAATGGGAACTACTTTGAGGGGAATGAAATATTCTTGAGACAATGAGTAAGGCGTTCTGTGGGACTTCCTACCCTTAAAAACAAATAGATCGGCATTGTGAACTGGCCAAATAAATAATCAAATAATTCCTCTATTTCAAATCATCTCCAAATACAATTACATAGAGAGGAATGAAATGATGTCAATACCACACAATTCAAACAAACTCTGACAAGTTGTTACAACTTAATAAATCGCCAAGTGAATATGGTTCCAGTTTGATCAGGAGTTTCTTTATAGCATATTTGAATTTTGCCAGGCTAGATAATCTGCATGTAGATGTTAGTTTATTGTAAAGTTTCACCTACATATAATAGGGACCTTTTTCTGTACTTGTAAGCCGATGAGAATAAATGAGGTTCGTCGTCCTTGTATTATATCCATGGACATAGTTGGACCTAAACTCAATCTGGTGCCTAAAAAAGAACATTAGACACTCAAGTATATATAAACCATATATAGTCATAATCTGCATATCCTTGAAAACACCCCAGCAGGTGTTTCTGAATTTCACATGCCTTGTTACTCTTATGGTTCTTTTCGGTATACTGAAAAGGAATTGTATGCTGGAACTGCATCCCCTGAACACAATCCAGTACAGATTCAAAGTTAGCATGGTACAATATTTTCAATGTTTTCTTGTCCATATCTCTTGACACCACCCTAATTCCATATCCAGTGCTACTCAGTCTCAACCCAGTTTTTTCCACATGATTGTTCCAGTCTAAGAACTCATCAATGTGTACTCCCAGGAATCTTGTCTCAGGAACAGGTTTCAAATCCTCACCATTCAGGTTTATGCTATCAGCCGGAGTAATTCGGGAATTCTTAGTTCTAAACACCATGATCATGATATTTGTCTCTTTGATGCATTCAGTGCTAATTAATTCCTATTGAACCAACTACAGATTCCAGCAAAACTGGAAAGTTGTTTCTATTTTCTTCGACTAATATGTTTGAATCTTTGAGAACTCTAGGTACCAGCACTTCTACGTCGAACTTATTACTTTGAGAAAATGTTTATTTGTTGAAGCAGTTAATTTATTTTTCATTCATAGAAATGGAAAATGTGAGATTGAAATAGTTTCTTGTAACTTCGTGTAAGAAATACTTAATTCGACTGAATTGCTTTTCGATCAAAAGATGAAAATTTTGTCTCTTTTTAAAAATCGAAAATGTGGTGATAAAACCATTCATGAGGTCAAACTTACATATGTTTTTAGTTGAAAATTGAAAATGCTTTATTTCTAATATCAAGAAGAATATTTATGCTAATAGTTTTTTTTTAATATTATCAATCTTCTGGATTGTGCAGTAAGAATATAGAATTTTGTTGAAAATTTATGCAGATAAAAAATTTATTTGTGAAAAATAAAATTATACTAGTATTATTATTTGAACCAGGGTCGTTGTGGCTCGATTAGCCTTTTGAGAATTGCGACCATGTAGATCTTTTGTTCTCTACCCTACTGATTCATAGGAACCTAAGGACAATGTTGATAAAACGAAAACCGACAACATCCTTAGGAGCCCTAGCCGTTACCTCGTGAGCATCCAGGACAGGTTTCCCCATATGATAGTAGTATTATACTAATAATGGCTTCCACAAAGGTTAATAAGGGAATCAAGGCTTGATTGGAGAATCAACGATTTATTTTCAATCAATAATAACGTAATGAGCATTCCAAATACCATTCTTGCAGAAAATTACGAAGTATGAACATCTAATTCATAACAAGAATCAATTTATTTCCTAAATATTTAAATATATTCAGTTTCAGACATTTCATTCTAAAAATCAAGTGACGGTAGAGTCGATGATATAGGGGAATCAAAGTTTTTCGAAACTTGCTGTGAGTAACTTTGACAAAAATCAATTATATATAGATAGCAACACTAACTATCCATAATATCAAAGGTGGATGAAAATATTTCTGATGAATATCACCAAATTTTCAAGAAAATCCTGCTTTTGGTTTTCCAGAAACGTTTAAGCAGGTATCATTGACCATAAACCATCCTTTAGTTGAAGAATCGTTTAGTGGTCAATGGGAACTACTTTGAGGGGAATGAAATATTCTTGAGACAATGAGTAAGGCGTTCTGTGGGACTTCCTACCCTTAAAAACAAATAGATCGGCATTGTGAACTGGCCGTTTACAACCACAATCTCTTCATCAGATATGTTACGCGAGCTTACCTCCAGTAATTGAATTTTGCGTGTACTCTTATCTGATTAGCAGAAATCTGTACACTCCATCAGTTTCAGTCCCGTTCCCCAGATTTTTCCATGTGATTCAATAAGTCTCCAGATGAAACGAACCTGAATAATAGTGTAAAAAAGGCAGTATACCTATTCAACCATCAATAATTTCGCAAACAACCTTTCTCCTTCCCACGAAGCATGCCTGAATGCATCCTTTCGGAAAGTTTGTATGCAAAAGAGGCGATGTGTCCCCATTTTGCAATTCCCAGGAGCGTGAAGACCTTCGCTATAGTTCGGATCCCAGAGTACCTGAGCACCATGGATTTCAGATTAGAAAAGAGCGAGTACTCTTATCTGGGTGTAAGTCAAAATCGTTGTTATTCCTTATGTTGTGCTTGTGATAATCGCATCATAGAAATAGAGTCGACAAGAAGTGAAGGGGATCATTATTGGGTACTAATAGAGGTATCACCGGGGTACAATACGGCGGTGAGCAGTGCAAAACGATATTATAATGATAACGGTAATTTTTTTGTTGTCATTTGAGTTGCGGTAGGGTGCCGGTTAGTTTGGTGCTCATTTGATTGGATTTTATATGGATTAAGGATGTATTTTTTGGTAATGTAACGACGAAGAAATTCATTTCTGAAGTATTCTAACTCAACATCTTCAATGCCTATCTACTAATAATATCGTTATTTTATTACTTCTCCAAGAAAATATCGAAATTTTATCCAATCCAATTCAATAATTGCTTTGCTTGTAAATTTTCTTTAATAATCATTAAAATGCGGCAAATCGTGTAGGAAATTTTATAATTCAGATCGAACCTATTTGGATTGATGTGGCCGTTAACTGATAACATTCAAGTTCAAACCTATTTGTCAGAGTTGGAAAATGAACTCTTCTTCGTATCATTTCTCCTTCAAAACACCATTGGTTTTGTAATGAACTTTTATTCTAAAGAGTAGTTTACGACGGTCAATTTATTTTCGAAAATTTTTGTTTTGTCAAGCCTCTTTCCAAAAAAATATATTGCAAGTTCATCGAACGTGGTGTTCCTTAAGCTCTGCATGCGATGGCCGAAGTGCACTTATCTGTTACCATTCGTCATGAAATTCAATTCGAAGTCGGCAAAATTTCTTTCAGGTTGTAAACTATCACTTCAGTTCAGCGAAGAAATTCGTGACGGCTATGGATCATGCTAATGCTTAGGTTTTGATCAGTTTCATGTTTAATTCATTCGAGTATTTTGTCCGAAGTTTATTGCGAATAGTAAATTTCGTGCCTAAGTGCGGATTGTTCACGAATGCAGATTTATTCTCAACCATTTGGTAACATGTGGTTTCTAATAGCTGCCCAGCGCAGAATGGCCGTTCATGGATAAAGTTTCTCTCGAAGATTATAGAGTCTCTATAATCTTTGGTTTCTCTATATACTGATACCTGTAATAGAGGTTGGTGTCAACAGCGCGTTCATCTAGCTCAACTCATTTTATAAAAATTGTTCACTGCAAATAATGCTCAAATTATTCTTTTTGCTGTTAAGGAACAAAGATACTTCAAAACATTTCCAAAGTTGTCCGAGATTTACGTCAGAAAGTAGCAGAAATAGTTGAAGTTACTTTACATACGTATACAGAGTGAGTTTTTGACTCGTAAAAATATTTGAGCAACAGATTCTTGAGGTAAAAAACACTTTTTTCGAAAACTATTTTTTTCGATTCGGCCCTGATAAAAATATATAGCAGGGGCGGGTGGGCTACCTCGAACCGCTCCGGGAATTTTCTTTCAGACCGGCCCACTTCAAAAACGAAAAAGGTACTTTTAAGGTGGGGGTTCAGGGGAGTAGCTAGCATGAGTTGCCATGAAAAAGACATTTTGATGAACAGCCCCTAAAAATGGAACCTTAAAAGCAATTTTCAATTTTTTTTTACAATTCAGAAAACTGTCAAAAAATTGAGCAGACATTTTGTGGGAACGAAAAGGCGATGAAAAAATTGTTCCCATATAATTGCAAGGGATATTAAAAAACACCTCCAAAATCGTTTCGCGAGAATTTGTTTTCCTTATTCATATAATTCTTTCAAGAAATTAATCTTTGATTTCCTGCTTTAAGTGAAAATTTTCACCTAGTTGGCGGATAGCATGCAGGCATTATAAGGAAACACCAAAAAAATTTTTATTGTCTATATAGAACAACTACTCAATTTGACTTTTGTCCGTCTTCCAGTTTCTAAGAAAAAAATCAAACATTTTTTTCATATGCTTTCTTCAGGAAGCTGTATATAAACATGGGCTGCTCAAAAAAAAAAAAAATTATATGAAAGACCCACTGTTTTTCAACTATAAATCGACCCTTAAATTAACAACTCCTTTATAATCTGCATTATGTTAGTTTTATATTTATTTCAATCCATTTTCTTCAAAACAACTCTGAGTAAATAGAATCAACGGAAAATCTATCCATGTTGTCTATAGGTATGGTTGAAAATTTTCAAATTTTCTCACATTTGACATCAAGTATTTTTTGAACCATACACAACATGGATGCATAGTTTCCGAATTTCGATTTTGAATTTCCTCAGGGTAATTTTGAATGAAATTGGTGGAATCTTAAATGAAAAAAAAAGGTTAGAAATAGTATCCCTGTACCATTAATTTCTAAGCCAGTCGACACTGAAGAATTTTTACTAATTTGAAAAATGGTTTTTTAGTTTTTTACCATAATACCTTTCCATGATTATGTTAGATAGTTTTTTCGATATCATATTTTTATATACCTTGAAATATCATCATATTAATTATTCACTTCGAGATTTTGCTAAACGAATAAGGAGCAATCCAGTGACCCATTTACGTAAGACACCCACTGTGCCTACATAAATTTTGAAGAAACACCCATACATATTATTCAAAACTTGAATAAAATCTATAAACTATTGATACTGGAACTAATTGAAGGGCGATTAAGCTAAACACGCCTTATGTTGCTAGTTTCGTGATGTGGAAAACACAAAAATTTATAATAATGATAATTTTGACTGTAGAAACAAGAAAATTGAGTTGTAGGAGTTTTTTGTTGAGAAATAAGAATACTTATATAACTCTATAGATCTCAAAGAAGAGACCTTTCCTGTCAGAAAATATATATTTTCTCAATAACCTCAACCTTTTTAGGAGATTTTCGTTTTACATAATTGAATTGCAAATACTAAGTTGGCCGACATAGATTTTGTTTTTCCTATAGCAAGCAAGCTTCTGTCAAATAATATTAAATAAAGTAATAAAGTGAAGTTTGGTAGTGTGATATTAAAAACAGAGGTTTAATATCACATAACTAAACTTTACTTTCACATATAAGGCAAGTTCAGCATAATAATCATACAATCACTTGTAGAGTTTTTTGCAACTTCTGTATTTCATTAGGTTTCAAGCCACCCTGTTTATGACAGTTGTTCAGGAAAAATTTAATTTTATCAATATTATTTCCAAAACTTATTGAAACATATATTTATTGGTGGTTTTCCCAACATTCATTTTGAATTGTTCTTCAATATTTGTAAAAAATAAAAATATCGACGTAATATATGTTCCGCCGAAAACAAAAAAATGGTACGAACTGACCAGCCCTCTGGCCCAACAATCGACCGGCCACCGGGAATTTTCCCGGTTTCCCGGTGGTCCCATCCGCCCCTGATATATAGCCATTTTGAGTTTTCATAATGAGCTGTGCCACCCCTGGAAAAACAATATTAACTTCAGAATAACTAGCTAAATCTGTGACACTACACATCTGAGGATCTGTTGAAGAGTTGCATTCGGTCAAAGTACCCAATTTTTCGACTTTCACAGATATTCTTTATTTTTGAACATCAAATTACTCGAAAAATATTCATTAGAGAGCGTCCATTTTAGTTTCAAGAGTTGGGAGTGTTTGAATTTTTGGTATTTTTATGGTACGTAATGGTCATATTGAGAAAACTGGAAGACGTGGGTGATATCTTGTCTTCGAAAAAAGATTAATCAAATAAATGAAAAACTATATTCTGAAATTCATTTCATTCGTTGAAACTGTTTGTGAGACTGAAAATATCATTTTTTATGGTTTTTCAACAGCTTGTATTCTTCAAAATGGTCCAATTCGCAAAAAAATGGTAAAGGAAAAAAGTGTTTCCTTTGACCTCAAGAATCTACTGTTAAAATATTTGTACGAGTCAAAGACTCACACTGTATATAAGTAGAAGGACACTTGCGATTCTGAGTGAAAGCAATTTATTTGAATATTAATTACTTATGTGCTAATTAGAAATAAAATTGTAGTGACTTGATGTGCCGGATTATCCTTTGGCCGGTGGTTCTCTTATTGAGTGTTATCAATCTAACTCATAATTGCCACAAAACTAGAGAAAAAGAAGAAGTCCAGTGTACTCTAGACACATTCCGACAGAGTAAGAAACCACAGTCTTATTAGAATAGTTTTTTTTCTAACGAGTGCAAGAAATGATACGTTTCTGCACGTGGCTACGCTGAACGACGTGTAGCAGAGTTTGCGAAAGCAGTTGAGGGATTTCTGGAACACGAATTTCAGTAAAATCGGATAATCAAGGTTCTTTCAAATCTGCCGATATCAAATTTGTTAACTTCTCTGAAGCCAAAATATTTCAAAATCTCATTGAAGAGAAACTAACATTAGGTTATTGAAAAATCATCATAGTTTATCAATCAATTTTTCATAGTATTAGGTGGGTTACAGAAGTGCCTTTTCTCATTATTCTGATAACTCTGAGCTAATACCTTTTCCAAGTGGGAAGTTAATTTTCTGCATAATTGAAGTAATTTTAATGACATATTGCTAAACATCAAATAATTAATATAAGTCTTAGGCAATAGTTTCAAGAATTTAGTATTCTATCGTACTTGACATTTCAAAACATGCTCTAATTTTTTAACATTAAAATATACGTAAGAATTAAATCTTAGTGTGGAAATTTGGCTTGTCATATTGAAGTTCAACAGACAAGTCAATTATGGTGCATTACATTTTAATGGTCGTAGAAACATATGCATTATGCATATTTCATAGGATGGTCGAAGTCAAAGAAATTTTAGCTTCTAAATCAACGAAATTAAGTTATTTTGAATTGAGTAATCGTTACACTCAGCAACAGCATTTTCGAAATATAGCAAATGGCAGCCATTTCCTTTTCTACACTACATTTGGTTTATATTGTTGTTATATTTTGAAAGTAGAAATAAAGAGAATTATTATTATTATTATTATTAAAAATAGAAGATCCTTTATGAATATCTTTACTTCGAAAATATTGACCGTTTTCGAGATTTTCAGCTTGATAGGTTTTTTTTTTCAGATTTTTGTCCCATTATCTTATTTTTAGTCAAACATTGACCTTCTCCCTCATATTTTATGAATCTGGAATTAGCCTGTGGCTTTTATAGCTTGCCGCATATTTTATAATTAAAATGGGGCCCTGTTTTGTATTGTCATCGCATAACGTAAAAACGGCTGAACCGATTTCATTCAACTTTTTTTGTTGAACCTTCTTCATTCTTCGTAGAAGATTATAACTGTAGATAAATCAGAAAAAGCTGCCAGAGAATCTGGCAAAATCAAGAAAAATTAACGAGATTTAAATTTCCAGCACAAGTGGATTTTGGGTAGTCTACTCTGTACATAAAAGTGACTGGCGTTTACTGGCTGTTGTATTGACAGTTGAGAAATCGATCTAAATTGATTTAGACCCGTTTGCACCAAACGCACTTAGTTTTAAGTGTCCCTTAAAATGAACCCTCAACTTAAATTACGTTGCACCAACTGTTAGGTGACATTTAAATAGCTAGAGCTAGCCTTAAATTTAATAGCTCCTGTAATTACCACTTAGGTATTTAAGGGCGGGATTCTTACCTAAAATAATTTGTTGAACTGGCTGCAGAACTTCCCATTTTTGATGGATTTTGAAAATTTAATGAATTCATTACTGAATACCAAGCCTTTTCTAAGTCTAAGTAATTATGGATCAATACATTAATTATTAAGTGCCATATGTATACATCGCGATTATATTTTGCACTTTTCTATTTAATACTCTTTAGAGCTTTCCTCATTCCAAATTGAATATTATTATATTTATCAGAATTTGCCATTAAAACGTAAAATTCAATAACCAAAACATTATTTCTGTTGGTAGAAACACTTTACATTCGTGTAAGTGAAGAAAATTTCTCCAAAATCCAATAAATTTGTTGCTACAACTTCGTCAAAATTTGCCGGACTCGAATGAAATTCAGTACATGGGAGTTTTTTGGATAAACTGAATCGTCAGAATAAGAAAATTCACTGATTCTCATCAGTGTCGGAGATAATAGGGGGTAACTTTTTCTTCGAATATTTGGAAAGTCTATTTATTATTTAACACCAGTTTATCCAAAAACCTACGTGTACTGAATTCTATTTGAATCCTCCGAGTTTCGACAAAGCTATCTTAAATTGATTGGTGTTCGGAGGTCATGTTGAAGAAGATGAGCAGTTTATATATGATATAATTTCAAATTGACGATATGCAATTATTTATAAAGGACCTCTACTTCAAATGTAGTGTTGTCTTGTTCACCTGTAAACAAAATCATTCTAAATGAGGAAATTACACTGAAATTAGCTTTCATGTTCTAAGTGATCATAAATCATTAAATGCAGTATTCTAATTTTCATGCACAACACGCTTGTCCGTAGACACCTACTTCCGTTATTCAAAAACGAGAATAATCGTAATGAATCTGATACCAGGTTATCGTGTATGTTTCGCCATTAGTAGGTACCTACTACATTGCGACATTCGAGGTAATGATTGTTTTATTCATTAAGCAAGTGAACGGGTGAATTATAACAAACCGCCTGTTGGAATACTGAAACGGTTTGTCCTTAAGTAGAAAATTTTTTGAAAACACTAATAATGACATCGTTAACTTCGAGGAAAAAGTAGGACTAATCAAATTATTGAGGATGGAGTTTAATAAATCCGCACTGCGCTAATTAATCTCAGTTTGAGGTCTTGGTTAATGTAATGAACTTGATTCGGACATATTGCAAGAGTCCGACGCAGTTACTTTTAATCCAACTGTACAGGAACGCTAAATCTATAGAAGTAGATTTCGAAAGATGTGAATCGAGTTTATTAAATTGGTTAAGGCTGGATACAGACAAAACTTTGATTGCGCGATCAACGATTTGACAGTTACTCGATTTCCAAAACGAAATCACTGAAAACTTTTCATTTCTGAATATATTGAAAAAGTAGCAATAGAGAATCATTGAATGGATGTATGTATATGAATTAAGATATTTGAAAATAATTTGAATGCATTCTCACGTCTTGCGAATGTGCCATTATTGGTGTGTGAAAATGTATTAGTTTCGAGAAAGGTAGTACAACATTCATTTATTGAACATGTCGTTCAGTTTTCTGTATGGACAATCAAGAACTACATCAGCTAAAAATTCCGGCAGAGCTAAATTAGATGAAAATTCGGGACGGATAGAGCTAACAGTTTTATGGCAACTTCAGCAATATTTAATCAAAGGAACGGTGTATTGAAAATACGTAATGTGAAGTGTGAGCATGAATTAAGAAACAGAAATACGTTAATCTGTTCGAGTCTGTTCTTCAAATATCCTTCACAAATATAGTGTAAATTGCGTTTCTGTCAACTGAATATATTGAATATTTCGCCAATCGACTGTGTTTTATTGAAATCATATTGAATTACCTTCCTCACAAATACAATGTGTCAAACAGAAATTATCATGAATAAAAATAGTAAGTACTCCTTCGAATCCTTCGATAGTGTTGAAATATCTGCAGATTCGTTTTCACAACGAAAATTCAAGTGTAAATCACAAATATTCGTCAATACGTCAATAGCTAAGAAAATAGTCCGAATCATTTTTTTTTTTTGAATTCTTTGATGGATCAGGAACACAGAGACTAATCTGTGATCGATATAAACGCGAAACAAAATAAAGCGAGAGAGTATCATTAGATTTTCTTTCATAGAACAAGGATAGAACATGGTGGCGCCGCCACGAAACGAATCTCTTATTTTCGATTTAGTCTAATGTCATTCCATTCAAAAATTGACGAGTGCTTACACCATGTTTTTAGACATCTTAATATGAATCATAATGTGATGCTAGAATGATATTCTGTATGCTCATGACGGAATCGAAAACGAATTGACGTTTATCCTTCAATCAAGCGTTGATTCCCGATCAAGCTTTTTGAAACCGGGGTAAGTCCATTCAGGAATGATTGACATTTCGGGTGGCTATGGAGAGTCAAAAATTTATGTTGGTAGTAGACCATAAGTTAAGATTTTTTGTGTTGCGGAATTCAGGTTCGTATTGTGAATAAATAGTGATCTATATTTTGAATGTTGATTGATATGCTCTGAATTTGAATATTTCTTCTTTCAAATATTTTCTAGGTTATATTTATATACTGAGACTACCGTATTTCCAGGGTGCCATGAATTGGTGTAGTAGTCTACAGAGAAAGTGAGGTTTGGCTCAGTCTTTGCGGCCAAGTGGCGCACCGTGATAAGAATTGAAATAATTTCTCAAAACGAAGCCCCGGTTCCATTTCAGACCCCATCCTCCGGTTGGAATATTTAAACTCTACACTGTACCGATGAGTGGACAATTATTCCGAAAACGGTCTACAGTTGCGTTTCCAGGATTAACTTAAATCTCGACTTAAACCAGAATTGAACAACCGAGCCTCAAATGCTACACTGTACTGATAGTTTGTCTATGGTACTGATGTACATATAAGCCTTCTCTTTCCCGAAGGGGTGGGAGTATAACCCTCCCCCGCACAAAATTTTTCGAATGAAACGAAAAGCAATAAAGACATGTTTGAATGGGGGCGATTTGGAGCCCCAGATATTTTTTTCAATCATAATTTGAAAAAGAGAAATCATCACGTGATAAACGGCCACGCGTCGAAATAATCCGCCAGCATTCCTATATTATAGAAACGATCGCATGCTCTGAGAGTGGTGTAAGTTTTCTCTGGTCATCGATCGTCACATGGGTGACATTTATTCTTCGTCACACAGATGACACTAGTGATGTTCGATGGTTTTCCATTCACATCGAATGGAAAAAATGAAATTGAGAAATGTCAGAAATTCCATCTTCTTCTTACGCAATTTTCTGGTATTTAGGGATCGTTGAAGTGGTCAAAAGTATATTTAAGGATTAATTCGGTCCTTCGTCACAAAACAACTCAACTCCGGTCCAATAAATGACAAACAGTTTTTGCACTCCAAAACGGCAAAAATAGCAGAAATTGAAATTTTTTCCGAAATCATTTTAAGCGACTTCCCGGTCTTGCATCTCGACATATGGGGCACCTACGTAAAGGCAGTGTCATGAACTCGGGAACTCGGGCTTCACCCTAGCTCACTCGAAGCCCTACGAGCTCATTTAGAGCGTTTTACCACCTACCTCTTTTGGTCCTTATTCTTTTATTATGTACATACTGATGATGATAATTTTACTGCTGCAAAATCAGGAAAAACATAAACTCTTCGCCACAGATTGGGGAAACAAAAATGTATCTGAAACTTCCTCAGTTATACGATTTAACGGGGAAGTTCTCCATCTGAACTTGTTTTTGTAATCTAAAGGTCCTTTTGTTCGCATAAAAAGTGTAGCACTTTTCTACACTCGATTTAAGTATTCGTTTGCTGATTGAATTTACACCAGTGTAGAGGAGGTGTAGTTTATCTACATCTCCTTCTGACTATGTGTAGATAAACTACACTTCCTCTATACTGGTGTAAATCAAATCGAGTGCAGAAAAGTGCTACACTTTTATGCAAACGAAAGGACCTTATAATAATTACTCCCTTCAGTGACAGTAACTTTGTTACACATTTTCATTGTGTTCGAAATCAAAGATTATAATCTTTGTTCGAAATTAAGGCCCTTCATTTCGTGGTTTCATCATAGATTCATAGATTAATTGAACAGAGATTTTTAAGTTAATCTATGCATAGATTAACTCTAATCTATGGATTCCATCAAATGGTGAAATGGTGGAGGCCGTCCCTTCATCCTCTTATTCTGAAGATCTTGGATGAGATATTCGATAACACTTTGGACAAGATTATATATAGATCTTGTCATCGAACCTCGAAACTTGCAAAATTTGCAAATTTTCAAGAAAATCAGAATTTTCAAAATTGGTGGAAATTGCCATGAAATATTCCTTTGGTGATCTAATCTCTTAACTTTTTTTTTACAGAATATCGGCATTGCGATCGTATACCTACTACAGATCTGCTCTGCCTTGAGATTCTCCAGGAGACCTTTACCTACTAGCTACCTCCTGTCCAATCAAGATCTTTCATTGAACTATGAAGACACCCTCAACTTCAATTTCCCCACTTACTCTTTTCCTGACCATAATTCGATAGAGAAACCAGTTGAAGAGCCTCAAGAGTATGTGCCACCTCAATCAATGGGATCTGCCACCATTCCCTTGATACCGCCACCAGCTATCCCCGTCAATGCTGCAGCTTCAAATGTTCCCAGCTCTAACGGAGCTGTCTACCTTGGATCTGGATCGATTGGAGTGGTACAGCTGAGCAACGGTGCTTATGCCCTAGGTTCAGGATCACTAGGATACTCTGGTAAATATTTCATTAACCTACGGCTATAAGAGTGGGCGCACACCGAAACGGTCTTCAACGGGACGGTTTTCGAATGTTGTCTTTTGCTGACACACACCCCATGAGACCGAACAGAGCATCGAAGAGGAGGGAGGAAAGATTTGATTCAAGGAATATTACGTCTTTGAAGAGTCGAAGAGTTTTTTGTTTAGTTTTCAAAAAATACAAACAATATATCTTCAGACACACTGTTTGAGAAGTTGTTGGGTTCTATAAATTCTATAAATGAAGTTAGGTCCACGGAGAACACATTATTTAAATTCCTGACAGAAATGAGAAAGCATAAAGGTGCCTTCAGATTACAATGACGTGTTGTGAGTCCAGATCACGTCAAAGTAATCTGTAAGCACCTTAAGGAATAAATTCAGAAATCACACAAATGACGCCGCGTTTGTTCGATTTTTTACTAAACCAAAGAACACCGGATGAATAGACTGGATACCAATTACAGAAAACCTCCGGAGCAAAAACTTTATATTGCATTAGAGTTAGGAAAATTAACTTAACCATTTTTTCTTTTTCATTACATTTATTTATTACTTAAAAAACCCAACACCTACACCTGTAATAGAAATCAAAATAAGTCAGAAGAGTTGTTTAATATTACTAAAGTAGGTACCTCTTGTCGAAAAAGAGATCTTAGATCGGCTTCGTTGTCGAGTCGAAGCGGTCTTTGTGTGCCTTACACACGGAAAAAAATTGTACAGACTCGAGCGTTTCAGATTAAGATATATGTGGTCAATTACATGTATATACCTATTCTCTCAATGTGACAATTTAAGCGTAACGAAAGTGTGTGGAAGGGCGCCAAACTTGTCACGTGTAGTCTCTCGAGCAAGGTGGTTTTTTTTTATTTTGAAGCTTATGATTCAAGAAAAACGGAAAAAATATAATCTGACAGTTTCAGCAAGTCGAAACAATAAAAATTGTCCATAAAGGTCACAAAATCAGTTTTTTTTTATTATCTCCTCTCCACCTCTCCTGGGCATTCATTATAAAAGTTGTATAGCATAACATTTCCTACGAATTTTGTCCGACCAATTTTTTCTGCTATTGAACGTTTTTGAGATATTTGACGATTAATGTACATTAGACTAGGTTTCCACATTGGCCTTGGCCTTTCGCATGTGTGGCTAAGCTCCTAGCCTTTATCACCCTCTAGCTCGAAAACGGTAAAAACATTCTTACCATTTTTAACTCTTCCGAACGGCCAGCCCCACCATAAACTGTCAGATTAACATGAATTAATTATCAGAGAAACGTAGAGCATATACAGTACCTTAATCTGACACTCTCGAGTATGTACACCTGACGATTTTTTTTTACATCTTTGAAAACCTGCAGACGCTTTCCCCACATCTGAAAGTGCATACATCATAGAATCTTTTTTTTTTTGCTTTCTACCATCTAATCTTCAAAATCCACTAGGTCTTCACGACGCTCGAGTAAATCCCGATTCAGCATCAAGAGCTCCCCAACTATTTTCTTGCACGAGTGTTACGAAAGGACCAGTACTTTGGATACAATGACAAATATTCATTTTAGTCACCATGGGAAGAATTTTAAGGACAATTTAGGTTCTTTTATCGGTGTCAGCATGAGGTTTTCGTTAGGATGCGTTGTTCAGAAGTTTATGAGAGAAAAACTCAAGAAAGTCCGACAATTTCGAGGTTTTTGGGCCATCACAAGTTGTGCTCAACCCTTGGAGAGGTACAAACTGAGATCACTCATTTTCAAAACTGTTGCATATTTCCAAACAATTATCCCATTTCTCTTCGAGGTATACTTCCTCATTCTGTTCTAATTTCAATAGTGAATTCAGAGGGAAATCCATAACCAGGGAAGATCACCCCTGGTTGTTGGGTATTAATCTTGCCCTAAACTGCTTGACTTCAGGAACACAAAAACTACACTTTCCACTATTTAAAATTTCGATCGAATTGAAAACTAGTTCACCAAGAATTTGAGCGACAACCTTACAATATAGTTTCTGAAATACTGGTTGCCAACCTTCATATCTTCGGTATTTACTATTTTGTGGATGAATCCTCGAAAAATATCGATTTTTGTTTCAAATCACGCTACTTTTCATGTATAGTTGAGGAGTATATCCTGCACGCTCTACGAGGGGTATCATGCACCAGTTTAGTTCTTCAAATGGTAACCCTAAAATTTTGTGTCCGAAATGGATAAACATCTGGTGGTGATGATTAGGTCATTGCAGGGGTTTTGCCAGAACTTCTTTAGTATAGGGAAATTGTTGAACTTTTTTAATTCGATTTTTCGAGTTTTTATGTACCTATTTTGATGTGAATAACGAACACTTCAGTAAAGATAGTACCATCCAAGAAGATATAGCACCAATTCGTCGGGAAGCTGATGATGTCAGTGGAGGCTTATGTCAAGCTGAGTTGAGAGAACTCTGAAGTTTAGGAAGAGACAAATTGGGTATAAACCTAAGAAATGAATAGATTTCTTGTGGAGGCTAACGACAATAATTTTCTAGTGATGAGAGTATTATGATAATCGGAATATCCGGTGCTTGTCGTTCTCAGGAACCTTGGACATGTTGGTAGATAATGTTCAAGAGTCTGTAAATATAGCCTTTATTGTTAAAACTTTCGGAGTTTATTCGGCCTTTCAGAACACAGTCAGTTCCTAAGAAGTCATAATAAATAAGCAGTGGCGGCGGAAGGCGTAGGCGACGTGGGCGACGGCCTACGGCCTCGCGGCTTGAGGGGCCTCGCGGGCCGAGGAGCCCCTCGCAACAGGTTTATGCAATAAAAACAGTGAACGTGTCTTAATCTGAGGGTTTTGGGTATATCCAGAAAATTGTTCTGCCATTTTCAAGTTCCACCAACATGTTTGTTATGAGACATATTCCTGTAGCAATCTAAACAAGTTAATTTAAAAGTTCCTCTACTTTACAACATTTGCGTACATTTTCAAACAGTATCAAAAAATATTGATTAGAGTCGAAGAGTTGATTAAAGAGAACCGTTTTGATCTTCAAAATTACTTCAGAAAGGAAGGAGTAGCCAAAAGGAAAAGAATGTTCTGTCATGAAAACAGCGATTAACATATACATTCACTCAAGAAACTCTATGAAATAGACCGACTTTTTAAAAAGCGCCTAGTGTAGAGGTACCGAGCAAAGATTATAAGTTTTGGTACCGAGTAATTGCCGGGCTAGGGCCCTCACTGCGAGTCGGTGGTCTGTTGGTTTTTATCAGCGCATCAAAGGTATTTATACGCGACAATTTCGCTCTGCATGAATTGCGCTTTGTTTTAGGTACTGCGAAATTTCGCTCGAAGCGAATAATTTTCGCCCGAATGACTTAACCCTCTAATGCCCAAGTTTTTTTTTCTCTTTTTAAAATTATTTCCGTATAGTTTCAAGTTAGCTTATGTATAATCTACATCGTTCTTCCGCAAATAGTTAACTGATTTACATTAACACCTATTCTCACAAAATGAACCTATACTGAAGGCGGACATGGGCAGTTGAACTAAACTGCTCACAGGGAATAATTTTGTATCCACTTATATGCAACCAGTCTCAAGGCGGAGTTGGGTATTAGAGGGTTAACTGTGGACGCTTACCTTGAGGATCCACTACACCGCTTGAGCTTGACGTCCAACAGCGGGTTTCACAAGACTTTAATTGGGTTATCAACAATTTGACATTAACTCAATTTTCAGAATGAATCCATGAAACCATGAAATTTTTTCATGCTTAAATAGGGATGTTAAAAAAAGCCATTGAGACTCACTAAATTGGCGTATATAGTTCATAATTCTATACGACTATGATATTAGGTACTTTCGTTTGCATAAAAAGTGTAGCACTTTTCTACACTCGAGTTGATTCACACCAGTGTAGAGGGGCTGTATTTTATCTACACCTAGTCAAAAGGAGGTGTAGATAAACTACACCTACTCTACACTGGTGTATATCCAATCAGCAAACGAATACTAAAATCGAGTGTAGAAAAGTGCTATACTTTTTATGCAAACGAAAGGACCTATACTGAATGCACATAACTGAATAAGGCTTAGTTCAGATGATAGCGCGTAAACGCACGATCCACAAACCGCGCGACTAAAGATACAGAGGAGTCAAATATAAATGTTCATATGCGCGTAGACTCCTCTGTATCTTTAGCAGTCCGGTTTCTGGTTCGAATCATCTGAACTAAGCCTTAAGATACAGTGGAGTCTACGCGCGATGTCGCGCGACCATATGAACATTTGTATATGACTCCTCTAAATCTTTAGTCGCGAGGTTTGTGGATCGCGCGTTTACGCACTATCATCTGAACTAAGCCTACTTAATACACTGAGGCCTAGTTCAAAGGATCGCGCGACTCCGGCAACCGTTTACGCGTAATTAATTACGCGCGACCATGTAAACGGTTGACCGAGTTCAACACAATCTTGCACTGTGTATGGATCCGATCACAAGTTGTTGCACGTTCATTTGAACTAGTCTTCAGTAGTTATTTCGAAATTTTTTAACTAAGCATGATCTAGCATCTCAGGTGGGCCATGACTTGATAATTAATTAGTTCAGTTATTAAGTGAGATAGGCTGAAAGTAGAAAATTATATATTTCTTAAATTTCATTTTTTATTATCAGTCGCTTTCTCATGAAAACGTCCTCTGGCGTCACCAGAGAGCCTCGCAAAATGTATCTTGCCCACATCAAATTAAGGTCTTGCGCCGCCACTGTAAATAAGTATCTTATACCAGGCTCATTACATGTGTATATGGGTCTCTGAAAGCATCAAGTCAAGAGTGGTGTCAATATATTCTAACTGTATAGCGCATATATTTTCCAGATGGCAGAAGTCAACCCAGGCCTTCATCTAAATTTCCGGTCTATCCTCCACTGCCAGCCAGCCCCAACTTGATCCCAGCAGCAGTTCCAAGTCAACCACAACCTGCTCCACCGTCTCCTCCCCATTCAAGGACTCAGAGATTTGAGTACACCTTTCCAGTAATGCACAATCACCTTCGGGATCCTAACACTTACGAAGTTCTTCGACCTGAAACTGTGTCGTTCGGCACGGCACCTAGGAGACCCCCAAGACCGCCAAGGATGCATTTTGCCACCCCCACATATCCTGTACAAGCACAAAATACTCAGTACACCCTAACAATTCCTCCAGGAATACCAGATTCTGATCCCAATCAACAATATGTCCTAGCCCATTAAGTCCCAAGTGTTCCTTTCCAAAGGCGTAATGCATAGGACTTGTAAAATCGTCAAATCACTGTGCTATCATAACATAATCCAAACATGAAACATTTAGGTCCGGTTGTACATTTCAAACCATAGCCGAGTTCAACATTGAACCTAGTTGAACCTGACAAAACTGTACGGAATTGTCGAAGTTGAGCTGATTGGTTCGAACTTAAGCTCACCTTGAACTTGAACTGTACAACTGGACCTTAGTTTAGTGACGTTTCAATAATAAGTAAAAGTCAAATATAATGAGTGAAACGTTATCACGATTTTTTGAGTGTCCGAAACAAACACCATATTTTATCTATTGCAAGTTGAATAATTGAAGTTACTTACACATACACTTACACTTACACATTACACTTACACATTGAAAGTATTTTGTTTTAATGAACTACGAAAATAATCGATTATTTTAGTAATTTTTCCTCGGTGAACCGGCCATACTAAATTTATGTATTTTTTCGCAATGGCAAAAATTAGTATTCATCGATTAGGTCAATGTATCCATAAATTTGTACCAATAAGATAGATCTAAGAGAGTAAGAGCTCCTACTAGTGTCAAACATAAATATATGTACTTTATTTAAATTTTTGAACTTATTTAGGAGGTATAGTTGAACTACATATCTGGATTTAGGTACAGCATACTACAAAACGATTACAGCAGGAAAACTGAAAGAAGGCGAATTTCAAAGCTTTCAATTAGGGACCTAGAAAAATTTAGACATGGAATTTTGTTTATTAATAAGGTAATTAGGTATTAATGATATTATAACTTGGAAACAAATAAAAAATATTTCAGTTTTTCAATATTTTCACAACTACAATACACTGCAGTAGTTTGGTTAATACTTCCAGATTCCAGACTCACCCTGTGCCTTTATATAAAAATGTTTCCTCTGTTTAATAACGCATACGTTTTGCTGAGGTTGTTCGATTTCACGTTTAATCTTCTTCTTTAAGTATACATTCCGTATGACGTAATCTCTTTCAAATTAAGTTTCTTAAATCGTCGTTCGTAATTGGCAGAGGAAAACTCAAATATCTGCTTGATTCAATGATCTGAGCTGAGATACGCGTGTGTCTAAGGTATACCTTCGACCTTCGATAAATTCCGAAAAAGAACTTGAAAATTCGTCAAGACCAAACGGTTGTTCTGAGGCCGATAAAATTTCCAGGTTGATTACTAGAAGAGTTGCTCTTTCACAATATGTATCAATTTCTGCTTTACGATATTTGCTTTTTTGGAATATCTATCACATTGAGATGGGGGTCAGTTAAAAATTCGTCGAGACCGAACGGCTGCACCGAAGTCAACAAAATTTCGAGATTTATTACTTGAAAAGTTGCTCTTTCAGAAAACCTTTTTTAAATTTTTCGAATGTTCAATTTCGACAAGCGTATATCCCAGAAAAATCATCATAGATCCAAATATGATTCTAAAAGAAAAACTGTTCTAGTGATAAATCTTGAAATTTCATCGATCAGTCTTGACGAATATTCAACTGACCCCATATTTTTGGGAATGAATGAATGAATGGTTTATGGGCAATCTTTTGATGGTCAATTTTCGACACGCGTATCTCTTTACATCTGTATCAAAACAATATACATATATATCGTTTAGATGGCGCAGTAATGAAGTTATATTTGGGAAGGAGATTGTCCTAAGTTCATGGATTTTTCTGCATCAAAAATTCTTCCTTCAAAGCAGGCGGTTACAGCTAGTATCGTGCAGACCGTTTAGTCTTGAAGAATTTTTAAGTAACCCCATCTTATTCGGAATTTTTCAAATGTTCATTTTCGACACTTTAGACCAGTTACATGCATAAAAAAAATATTGCGTTACCACATCAACGAACTCCATAGAAATACCAAACTCATTAGAAGTGTGAGTTTGGAGTTTGAGGTCAAAAAAGTAAACCTGACTTACGAGTAACGCAATAAATTAAAAGAAAGAAGATGTCCACCGAAATTGTGAAAATCGAAAAATTGGAGTATCGAGCCATCATCGAGTACCTGTTTTAAAAAGGGTTAAGCAGATTTACATAATATGCTTAATACCCTTGGTGATCAATGTCCTTCGTATGCGACCGTGAAAAATTGGACTACAAGCTTCAAAAGAGGTAAATTTTCCATTGAAGATGATGACCGACCGGGAAGGCCAGTTTCTGTGTCAATCCCCGTAAATATCGATGCAGTTCATGACATGATTTTATCAGACCGTCGAATTGAGCTAAAACGGATATCTGAAGCACTGAATATTTCATACGAACGCGTCCATCATATGGTTCACGTCAATTTGGACATGAGAAAAATTGCTGCAAAATGGATCCCCAAATGTTTGAATGTTGACAAAAAGCGAGCAAGGGTAGAAGCATCGCGTTCGATCTCTGCTCGATTTGAAAACAATGTAGACTTCTTAAACCGAATTGTTACTATAGATGAGACTTGGGTGCACTTCTACTATCCAAAAACAAAGCAACAAAATCGTTGGAATGGCGACACTCTGGTTCTCCAAGCCCTAAGAAGTTTCGTGTACAAAAATCTGCTGGAAAAGTTCTTGCTTCAGTTTTTTGGGATTGCTATGGAGTAATCAAGATTAATTTTTTGGATAAGGGTAGAACAATAACCGGAGATTACTATTCGACATTACTGAATACGGGAAAAAATTGAAGAGAAAAGACGCGGAAAGCTATCCAAAGATGTTTTGTTTTTGCAGGACAACGCCCCTGCATACAAATCTCATGTTGCGATGCAAAAAAATCGTAATTTAGGGTTTGAATTACTAGAACACCTCCCTTATTCACCAGAATTGGCTCCATCCGACTACTATCTCTTTCCTCAACTGAAAAAAAATTTAAAATGTCGTAAATTCTCTTCCAACGAGGAGGTAATAAAAGCTGTGAAGGTCTGGTTCGCAGAGCAAGAAGAAACTTTTTTTTTAGAGACGTTGCAGGTTCGCTGTAATAAATGTTTCCAATTAAGAGGAGAATATGTTGAGTAATAAAATGTTTTGACATTGAAATTTTCTTTGGTTCTATAGTACGCTAAAAATTTTTCAATATATCCTCGTAAATCTCAAGGGCATTGTCAGCCAATTGGCTTAGGAGGGATACTCACCGAAAAAACTCAAAAAGTTTTTCATTTCACAAATACAAAAAAAATTAAATAGTTTTTCATTTCACTAATACGAAAAAAAAACACATTAAAAAATATGAGCGAACAAAAAATTGTTAGGAGGGGTAATTCAATTCTCCCCCACCACGTGAAACTGCCACTGGCTTCTCTCAGAAAAATCCTCGTAGTGGAAAGAACATACATGTTATAAAGACAAACTCTTCTTAAAATACCCCTTTGAATTTCATGAACCTCAGTGCAACCGTTTTGGTCTTGACGATATTTTAAGTGACTCCAAGGTCAAGTTTGGACACGCATATCTCCCAGAAATATCATCCTACAGCTTAATGTGATACATATTCTGAAAGAGCAGCTCTTCTGGCGACTAATCTTCCAATTTCATGGACTTCAGTGCAACCGTTCGGTGTTGACGAATTTTCAAGTGACCCCATATTTTTCGGAATTTTTCGAAGATCAAATTTCGGCACAATTTCATCTCGTTGATTTCTGACAAAATTACTATCGATAGTATTACGAGCGTGGTCAAAGATTACAAGGTTAGATTAACTTCCTAATCTTTGGAGCATGGTATCACCCCCGAGAATTATTCTTTCTTTATGATCACAGATTCGTAGAACCTGAAATATATATTCATTCGAATGAGTTCACCGTTCACCCCACGCTCCACCACAACATAAACAAATACTCATTTGTTTCATCAACTCTTCATCATCTCTGATTAGGCAAATTCCAGAAGAATAACATCATCTCCCCATTAACATAATATATCAATACGAATATGTAATGGTAACCGTCGGCGTCTCAAGCTACTTCTATTGGAAAGTATAAGTAGTTTGTTATATCAATGCATGTGCTGTGCCGTCATCAATTAAACGAATTAAGTAGTTTGATCTCGGTCAATCTTCTGACCACCGGCAGTTAAACAACCAAGAAATCGAATCTTTATGTGGATATTGCCAAATAGCGATATGAAATTTCACCTCTTTCCGTAAACTTCATCCATATGAAATGTTAATTTCGATAAGTTGTCTTTAATGATTAATTCAAATTCGACAAAAATGGCTTGTTGTGAAACTGTGGTTTTTCCCAATCGCTAACGTGTTTATGAAATAAAAATTATGATTATTTTTCAAGGAAACGTCTCCTGGGACATGTAATCTGAACAGAATATTTCATTATGCACAATACTAGCTATAACCACCTGCTTTGCAGGAAGAATATTTCAGAAGAAAATTCATGAACTGACAATCTCTTTGGGAAGAAAACACAATTCACAAATATCTAACTCATTATTGCGCCATCTTAAGGATGGAAGGACCAATTGGTTTGACACTCCGACTGCAGATAAATCACGACTACCTGAAACGTAACAATCTAAATTTTTACTCATTCAACTCGCAATACTTTTTATTTGGATTAAAAAGTTAATCTTGGATTTCGCATCTTCCGACAGCCGATACACGCAGACGCAGAATCTATGCATGATCATGACTCGATCATGCGCGTCCCCCTCCTAACCTAGCATGAATTTATCCCCATAGACTCTGTTTACCCCGAAGCCGAAGCGATGGTGGAAAGTGGTGATATAACTTATTCTCTCTTGCCTGAATTTGCATTCCTTCAAGCTTCCATATCTCGTAAAATGTTAGTAAAAAAAATCATTTTTCATCAGCAATAAATGCCGCATAAGGGTCACATTCATTTTATATTAGCATTCATTCGAAAATGTTCAACTTTGACTTTCTTTCACAGCAGAAGTTGCCATTTTTTGTTTTTATTTGAAAGTATTATATCATTAGATGTTTAAGTTGAGATTGATATCTAGTTAGCCTAGACCAGTTCCATGCATAAAAAATATTGCGTTACCATAGCAATGAACAATAACTCATGAGAAGTGTCACTGAGAAGTTTGAGCTCAAAAAAGTAAACCATAGTTACACAATAAATTAAAACAAAGAAGATGTCCACCGAAATTGTGAAAATCTAAAAACTGGAATATCGAGCCATCATCAAGTACCTGTATTTAAAATAGTTATAGAGGTAGGCAGATTTACGAAGATATGGTCAATACCCTTGGTGATCAATGTCCTTTGTATGCGACAGTGAAAAATTGGACTGCAAGCTTCAAAAGAGGTAAATTTTCCATTGAAGATGATGACCGATGGGGAAAGCCAGTTTCTGTGTCAGTCCCCGAAAATATCGATGCAGTTCATGACATGATTTTATCAGACCGTCGAATTAGGATAAAACGGATATCTAAAGCACTGAATATTTCATACGAACGCGTTCATCGCATATAGTTTACGTCAATTTGGACATGAGAAAAATTGCTGCAAAATGGATCCCCAAATGTTTGAATGTTGACCAAAAGCGTGCAAGGGCAGAAGCATCGCGTTCGATCTGTGCTCGATTTGAAAACGATGTAGACTTCTTAAGCCATATTGTTATTATGGATGAGACTTGAGTACATTTCTACGACCCAGAAACGAATCGATGGAATAGCGAATATGTCTCCAAGACATAAGAAGTTTCGTGTCCAAAAATCTGCTGGAAAAGTTCTTGCTCCAGTTTTTTGGGATTGCCATGGAGTAATCATGATTGATTTTTTGGATAAGGGTAGAACAATAACCGGAGATTACTTCTCGACATTACCGACCACTCTACGGGAAAAAATTAAAGAGAAACGACGCGGAAAGCTATCCAAAAGTGTTTTGTTTTTGCAGGACAACGTTCCTGCACACAAATCTCATGTTGCCATGCAAAAAATTCGTGATTTAGGGTTTGAATTATTAGAACACTCCTTTATTCACCAGATTTGGCTCCATCCGACTATCATCTCTTTCCTCAACTGAAAAAAAGTTCAAAAGGTCGTAAATTTTCCCTCAACGAGGAGGTTATAAAAGCTGTGGAGGTCTGGAGACGTTGCAGGTTCACTGTAATAAATGTATTCAATTAAGAGGAGAATATGTTGAGTAATAAAATATTTTGACATTGAAATTTTGTTTGGTTCTATAGAGTAGGCTAAGAATTTTTCAATATATCCTTTAGTTTGGTAAGGAGGTTACATTTCACTGTGATCTTTTGGTCTATTGTGCCCCACTTCATAACTGTTCTCAGAACTGGCGCCCTCTACAGCTCACCCTGCATTTCTTTGTAGTTTAAGCAAATTAAAATAAACTTTTGAATAATAAAATGTTCTAACTCCCGCATTTTTTTTCGCCTTCGCACTCTGTATATTTTCAAAAATCATCAAAGAACAAAATATACTTAGAGTAGTCTAAGACCTAGGAAATAACCCTTAAAATTTTTGCCACAGGTTCACCAAACACTTTGTATGTATAAAAAATATACTAAGAATTTTTCAATATATCCTCGTATACTCGTGTTGACTTTCCGATAAACCATCCAATCAAAGCATCCATCGGTTTAATAGGTATCCATCATGATTTGAGCCTAGCCATGACGCTTGATCTACAGATTTCCAATTAATTCTACCGATCTACAGATGGATGATCAAATTCTACCTGAAATTATGATATATCATTGAATTCATTTCGGAAATGAAAAAAAATTTTATTGTTTTGTTTATAATATTATCAGTTTCGTCATTCGAAATATCAAATTGGTGAAAACTAAATTTTTTCAAACCACATTGAATGGTGGCTTGGCACAAAAAGGCCGAAATGTAGAAACATTGCTTGTTAGGTGACCAGTGACCCAATGAGCTGAGGAAGACCTCTTATAGGGGTTCTTACAACTATGAAGACGCCCCTGGAAACTCTCAATGTTTCTGCCATAAGCCCATAAACCTCTAAATATTAAATATATAATTATGATGAGAATGATTTAACATCTAACAGTGAAGCATTAACGTAATAACAATAATAAATAACTATTAATTTCTCATTCTCATCGATACGAACGAATTTATTTGTTCACTATCATATTAAAGTTTATTTGGATAATTTTTCCAATAGAAGTTTCATTTTTTTGCTACTTTTCCAGCTAATCATTATTAGCTATCATGGATTTATTCTGGACAATTGATTTCTTCCTAATCATCAAATATAAAACACTAAGGGTTATTTTCATGTCCAGAAGACATAGGTACAATTTATATTCATTCGTTATGGATCTTTTTTCTAACAATTTGAAATACATATTATTGAGTTTATAGGTTCAACCTCTGCTCTTCATATAAATTAATAAATAAATAAATATTATCAATACATTGACCGAGAACTGGAATTCACAACTACCTTTCTTTCCTCTGGGAGCACTGATTGCGAATTGCAAATGTTTTATTTCTCTAATTTTAAAGTCTGAGGGCATTGGCAAATTGTCCGATTGAACTATTACAATTGAAACTCTTTTCAAAATTTATCATTTTCCAGTTAATAAAAGTACCTATATCCTACATATTTTATTAAAATTAATTTTAGTTTGCTCCAAACGTAGGCTCTTTACAATTTCGGTATAGAATTTTATCCAATCTTACATAACAAAAGTAGAATTGAACACTTTATCGAGTTGAAAATTGCACAAAAAAGCTACTTAACTAATGAGGTGTTGAAAATTTTGTAATTTTAGGAATCCATTTTCTTCTAGACGTATTCATCAATCTTAATGAGTATTCCAGTTCAATAAATCCTATATTATGTTGTCCTGGATGTTGTCGTTCATATTCTTAAAGTTTCAATATCATATGAGCAGAGGTATGCTGAATTGAATTTCATTAAGTGTTAGACAAACTTCGATTCATAGAAAGAAAGTATCCATTGATAGATAATAATCAAATGTCACAAGGTCGGCACATCAATAGAATCCACAACTTTTCTAGAACAACATGCAAATTCGAGTTCGTAAAACGGATATCTTCTAATCATAAACTCCTGCCGGCATTCCGACAATCCCAAATGTCCAGCGAAACGAATTTCGATCTTGCACAGGATGTATTAACACTTTTGCATACGAAATTCCCAGTGAAAGTCGCTACATATATCTTAAGACCAATGGGCAGTCGATTGTCAATGGGAAATAATAAAGATAAATCAAGAAGTACTATCCATATGTATTTTCACAATAATATCATTTTTCTTGACCTACGTGCGAACCGTGATTACATAAAAAATGAAAGTAGTTAAGTGGACCATCTTTAACGAGAACTTTTTCGAAATACTGTCGCGACTCAACCAGATACTGACATTCAAATACTATTCACACTCTTCTTCCGCCCCCCTTCAAAGTGGTGTGTTACCGTTTTGGCGCATATAAAAACTCCAGAAGCACCATCAAACGGTATCAGTTTTCTGCTATCTCATCTTCAGCTAAGCATCATGAAAACCACTGTAAGTTTTACTTCTTCGAAGTTTTTTTTTCAATACTTCGAAATCTCGTGTGTGGAGAAGTGACTGTTAAAGTGCCTATCTGTTTATTTTCATGAAATTGCACTCGGCAAAAAATTGTCATACAGAAAAAAAAATTAATATCAAATTTGTCTCTTTAGTGACTTCGTCAAGAATATTACCACATAAACAATAACAAAATATAGGGATTGCCTAAATCGATCAGATTGATCTATAAAAATTTCAAAAATATTGATCACTATTTTTTTCAGGCCTTCATCCTTCTTCTGGGCATATCCGCCGCCCTTGCAGGAGAAAAGAAGACCACAAAGCGTGGTGTCTTTGGAGAATCTGTAGCCTTGGGTGTAGGGAGCGCCTTAGGTGGAGGCAGTATCATTTCGTCTAATTCCCTGGACTCTCATGCCTTATTATCAAGTGGACTCAGCTCTGGACTCAGTCTAGACGGTGGACTCAACAGTATCTCTCTTGGATCTGGACTGTCTGGACTTTCTGGACTCTCTGGAGTTTCTGGAATCTCTGGTCTTTCAAGCGGTGCTATCTTGAGCTCTGGTGGTGCTGCTGTTATCTCTCAACCATCCATCTCATTGGGACAGAATACTCACACCACCATCACTAGGAACATTGGAGTGCCAATTCCTCAACCTTACCCAGTCACCGTTACCAGAAACGTACCAGTACCTGTGCCACATGCTGTCCCAGTTCCAGTAGACCGTCCCTATCCCGTCCATGTCCCAAGACCTTACCCTGTTCATGTCGACAGGCCCGTTCCATACCCAGTTGACAAACCAGTGCCATACCCAGTAAAAGTTGCTGTCAAAGTACCAGTACCTCACCCAGTCCCATACCCAGTAGACAGGCCTTACCCAGTACCAGTCTACAAGAAAGTTGCAGTCCCTGTACCTCATCCAGTCTACATCAAGAAACAAGTACCTGTCGTAGTCAAGACCATCACTGAACCCCTTAACTACGGATATGGATGGTGATTGAGTTGACCACCTGTGATAAGGCTTTTTTTTCATTAAATTCATTTCCCTCATAAAATTGCTAGTCCATGTATATTAAGCAAAGTCATGAATAAACTATTTTTATATTATTACTCTGTTTTGATTTCCTGTTGATTTGAAGCACAACCCAGGTGACCATATCTCATAACAGTTATGAAGCAGAAATATATCCCACGCTCCTTGTTTTATAACAGATATATCACACTAAGAGTACAAATACAGAGCGCTTATGTAGCAGCTATGCTCCTATGTCCGCCTCAAACAAGGAACACATCTCCTTTCTGAAAGGAGCATAAATAGTTCAAACATGGATCATGCAAATATTTGTTTGATAGGAGATCTATATATATTACGTTCATGTGCTATGTTTATTATGTTTCATTTGTTATTGAAAATACTTTCCAAAAAGGCATGAAAAATTATGGAAATTAATATGAACTATTGCAATATTGAACTCGTATTTTGATTTTTCAAATAGTGTGTATTTATCGATCATTTTTGAAAATAAAATTGATTATTGTTCTCCAAGAAAAATTAGGGCATGTCTTTCTGGTCTTTGCACTTTCCTGCATTCCATAAAAAAATAATCAACAGTTCATTAATGCAGGAAAGTGCAAAGACCAGAAAGACATGCCCTAATTTTTCTTGGAGAACAATAATCAATTTTATTTTCAAAAATGATCGATAAATACACACTATTTTAAAAATCAAAATACGAGTTCAATATTGCAATAGTTTATATTAATTTCCATTATTTTTCATGCTTGAATAGAATACTATATGCATATATCATATCTTTCTGAAGAAAATTTTTAATATAAGATTTATTCATTTATTTCTACATATGAGGTACATGCAACACGTGAGGAAATAACTTATATCGAAATTTACACCAAACAGGACATTATTTATTCAAATATAATTTTTATATGCTGGATATAATAAAAACATAGCCTATTATGTGTTATAGGACTGCTATGAAAATACGAGAAATGATTTATTGACCTACAGTTCGATATCCATAGCACTTTAATTCTTTTCAGTAATTCACCATTTCACTGGAAAATCACTATGACACACAAATAACTTATCAAACGTTCAATATCTGCACTTATTAACTTTGAGTAATCCACTATTCAACTGACAAAACGTCTAAATGATAATAAATACATATCGAAACGACAGCAGTATCAATAGCATTTCTCACAATCCTCCATATTTGTTTACGTTTTACAGCGCCCTCGACGGTAGTTAAAACGCTTATGGTGTCATGTTATGTTCATGATCTCAAAATGATACATGGCAAATAAAGAACAATGTTACAAATATGTTACGTGGATATCAGGGAGCGGGAACATGAAATTTACAAAATGTGGATATAATTTTGATACAGCCCAGGTACATCTCAAATATCGCATCAGACACGTAATGGTTACAGAAAAATAACACATAACAAAGTTCTCCATTCGATCTCCCAAGAAAACATAACAGATATGTTACTGGTCACTTGGGAATTTAGATTTAATTTTGGGAAGCTAATAATATTGGGTTACCTAAATATATCGAAGTAAGAATTCTATTTTGAAAACAAACACAGTTTTGAAAATAAAAGTAATTGTTTTAAAGAAAGATTTGTTCTACACTACATTTACTTCCAAAGTCAGTGGAAACTGGAAACATCACAAAGAAAGTAACTCAAGGCATCATATAATGATAATTGAAATTTAATATGAAAAAATACTATGTGATTCAACTAAAACAAATAATACAATGTACTTAAAACGAATATCCTTTTTAATCCAAATTGTTTAGTTTCGCGAAATTTCATGTGATCATTGGTAAAAAGTTTTATAGAACCGACAATTTTTTCCAATCGAATCGAAATAACATTCACTAGTTAACAAACTTTTTCATAATATATGTAGGACCTACATGCCAGAGACAGAGTTTGTCAACTTGTGCTCCTTGAACGATTCAGAATTATTGATTCTAATTCAGAAGAAAATTTAATTTATGTCAAACGATTTTCGTGATTCTTTCAATGAAACTGTATAATTTTTTATTGAAATAGAGTAAATATCTAATAACCAGTCAATTGGAACTGATGAAACAGTGTGTCAATTTGAAAAGGTACTACCCTTAATATATCGGCCGATTCAAAATTAGAAAAAAAGCAAACGACCCTTAACTTTAATTTTTCGCCATACCATTCGTATCCTCACTTCTTCATCTCTACAACTCACAGACTAATCAAACAGTGTCAAATTGTTTTTAAACGATTTTTCTTCTATTCTTCTATAACTCGAAAAGTTGTCATTTTAGGTATAATGTTCATTTAGCAAACCCCACACACAGTTTTACGAAGAATTGAATGAAATACTGAAAAGCATAGGTTGGTTGTAATTTTGAAATGTTAAGTTTTGATTAATTCGATTCATCCAACGATCCAACTTGATGATCTTCTCACAAATATCCTGTATCTACATTTTTGTGCAAACAGAATGAAACCTCCATACCAGAAATATTCGAAAAACTGTGACCACCTTTTTAATAAGAATCCTAGTGAATCATTGAACGTCATTGAGTTTTTCAAACAAGGTGTATGATATATTGGCTCACTGTTGAAACTGTCATCAAATTAACTATCTATAAATGATACAAAGATATACTCTTCCAGTATAACCGGAGAAAGCAATTTTTTGGGGGAAAGTTCATTGTCGAAAATCCCAACATGCGAATTTTCAGAACAAAATAATGATTAGTTCGTCATAAACATCCAATACACCACCGCGGTGAATCACCCTGTATAAGTAGGTAATCTTCGATTTCAACTGAGCCATAACTTTTCCGTTTCTATTCTCAAGGTTGATCCTGAAAATGATGAAAAGATATTGACAATCTGACATGATTCCTTAATCATCATCAGTATTCCGGAGTGTTGAAATTAAAGAAAAACATATAAGAGTGGTTTCACTCCATTCGCATATTTATTTCGGACGTCTATATATAGCATTGAACAAATTATACCAGGAGAAAGAACATTTAATATATCGTTGTTGAATATTTAATGTACTCTCTGTCGCAGTAAACGAATCTCGTAATAATTCTTGAAATATATGGAGAATATTTTACATTCCTTTTACGAACATCTTAATCGTATCTATACCTACCATAAGTTCTCGCTGACTGCTTTCTTCGGTAGTTCTTTTTTTCTTTCTGTATCTTCATCGAACGAATATCAGCAGGACATCTAACTGATATTACCTATGTACATTCAAAATGAGAAAACTTTAATCGGATTAAAAAAATATGATATCCACTATTCCACTTTCTTGGAGTCCAGGCTCGTTAGTTATTTCATACATAAATTGAAACAATAAATTTCAAGAGGTCCAATGCATTACAACACGCGAATTATCAGAATGGGAAAGTGTAAATGGATTTCCAAAACACAACAGTGCAACAATTGTTCCCTAATTAAATGGGATCTATTGTGTGATAAAACAAATATATGGAATGGAACTAGGACAAATTTCTCAATGTGTCTTTAGAGTAATGAAAAAATTTTACCTTCGAACTGGTTTGGATTTGAAGAAGTAATTTTTAGGAGTTAATACAGCAAAGTTCGGAATTTGAAAATTAATTCCGATGAAATTTTCAATATTGAATAATTACAAGAAATAACCCAAATTAGATGTTGACAAATATATTTATATCCGGTTCATTCAATGTTTTTGTTTTATATTGAATGAGATTTTATAATATTAATAAGGGAAAAATTCAACTATTGTGTGGTATCGCTGAATTATTCGTTGAATACATGTTTATCAAACAAATTTATACTGCAGATTCATTCAGTTGGAGTTAGGTATACAGGGTATACCTAACACACAGAGTGACAATTTAAAAACTGGCCAGGACAATTATGTCGCGACAAGGATGTTTTCAGAGAAAATTACAAAGGAGGACATATTTTGAGCAGAATTGTAAGCCGAAATCTCCTCAACCCTAGGTGTAGGGGATATCACCCCTAAATTCTTGATAGGGAATAGGGGGTGAGATTTACCTCAATTGAAAGATCAATGGTCCCTCTACATGAATATGGTTTGCAAATTTTTATCGATTCCTTGAAGTAGTTACAGAGGTGACAATTTGAAAACTTGCCATGCCAATTGTATCTCGACAAGGATGTTTTCAAAGAAAAAGTCGGAACAGGTCAATTTTTGAAGGGAGGGAGACATATTTTGAGCAACATTGTAAGCCGAAATCTCCTCAAATTCAGGTGTAGGGGCCTATCACCCCTAATTCTTCATAGGGAATAGAGGGTGAGCTGAACCTCAATTGGAAGACAATATGTCCCTCTACATAATACTATTCTGTCCTCCAAAGCCAAATTTCCTCGTTTTGAGATATGTGGAGTTTTAATGAATTTTGAAACCTCACCTACGAATATTAAATTGGGATTTTTGTTAAAAAAGTCTTCATGCATTGCGGTGAATGAGAGAACCTCTATTTCGCTGAGGAAATGGATTAAATACAACTCGAAGTGTCCTTATATGAAGGAATAAGAAATTTAGTGAAATTTGTGATACTTCTTTTTGACTTAGGAGGGCAGTATTGTCTTCCAATTGAGGTATAGATCATCCTCTATTCCCTATTGAGATTTTAAGGGTGACAAACCCTACACCTAAGATATTGAGGAGATTTTGGCTTACAATTCTGCTAGAAACATGTCCCCCTCCGAATAAAAATTGACCTCTTCCGGCATTTTCTATGAAAACATTCTTGTCGAGACATAATTGGCCTGCCAAGTTTTCAAATTGTCAGCCCCTGTAACTATACTTCAAGGACTCAATAAAAATTTGCAAACCATACTAGTATTCATGTAGAGGGTCAAGAGATCTTTGAATTGAGGTAAAGCTCACCGCCTATTCCCTATTGAGAATTTAGGGTTGATCGCTCCTACACCCTACGAATGGAAATTGACCTGTTCCGGCATTTTCTCTGAACTGAAATCATCCTTGTCGTGACATAAATTGGACTGGCAAGTTTTCAAATTGTCACATGTATAGGCACGTACTAATTCAATCCATTATTGAATTATAGTAGAATCTATCTAATATTTTATCAAACTGGAATGAAAATTACAATTACATATTGTTTCGTGTTGTAGCATAAGGAAATTTTCTTGGAATTGAAAGAAATATTGTGTATCATTGAATGATCCTCGAATTTCGAACCAGATATGTTTCCATGACTCTGGTTCAACTTTCTTTTTTCAATTTCAAGTTTTGGGCAGTTTTTATTCACTTTAGTCATTATAGAATTCGTGTCGATATGCTGATTATAAAAAGTTTCGAGGATTAGGAAGATTTAAGCCAAGTAACTATCTGAAAATCTTGATTTTATCTTTCCCCTAATTGTTATTCAGCAGAAAGTCCCCGATTTTAATTGCATCGAGGCCTTTGGAATAATCATCATTTTGTTTAGAAATTGCATTCGTATTCAATTGGAGAAAATAGAAATCAAGGAAAGTGATCTGGACAAGTCCAGTATGTTAGATTAGATAATTTCAAAACAAGTTGTGATTCCAGCATATTTCTTTTATGTAACATCCTGAATGCACTGATATATTTGCTAATATGTCAACTAATTAAGCGTACCTCTTCTGTTTTTATGCGGATGTTGAGCATTTTAATCGTCCCGTGCAATGAAGGCGCGGCTCAACGCCATCCCTCTAGGTTTAGAATGAGATGAATAAAAATTACCTTTTCACAAAAGTATTGCTTTGAGGTAGGAAAATATTTTACCGAAAAATTGAACTGAAAGAGGTTTAGTATCCTTGCGAAGGGAGAAACTTTCGATGTAAAAAGTATAGCCCAAACTTAACACACCTAAGCAAGATTTTCATTCAAGAAATTTTTCGAAATAGGAATAGGTGTCATGTAATAACTCGCTGAAAAATGTTTTTGATTCTCTTATTACTGCTATACCTACTTATTTATGAAAATGGGCGTTTCGTTTAGATGATACGTATTTTCGAAATATACAGGCTGCGGCAGAGCAGATTGACGAGTTTCGAAGAGTCATTGCTCGGTGGGGGGCAGGTAGGTGCGGAAGGGCTCTTTGTGTTCCTTGGGGTCTGGTGGTCTGTAGTTTTTAGTCGGCACCAAGATTTGGAATTTGGATCGGGATGCATCGGGGCTCTGCCGTTCGTACGGTTTAAAAAAATAATTATTTGGCGATCCAAACCCAGAGGGCATTTCTACGCCATTCCTGTCAACGTTTCCGCCCCCTCTGAATTTGGGTTCGCCAACTTGAGGAAACAGGAAGTGCAATACGAGGGTATATGGACAACAGAGGACGGTAAAAATACAATGTGCATGCTATTCGCCAGACTTTCCAACTTTACGTTTCGATGTTAGAAAACTTCCTACACCCCGAGATGAACAAACCGGCTGAAAAACACAATTAAGATGTCATCTGACTCTAGCAGGATGGTGCTTCAGCACATAGAGCTCGAATTTCAGCTCCTACGTTCGTTAAGGAGAAGTAATCCGTCAAGAATTTCCATTCAACAACGGCATTCATTAGTTCTTGATTCGCGCTTTTAATTTTTTACGTAAAGCCTCGATTTTTTTTTAAATGGAGTTAAAGGACGTCACGAGATCACCCCACATTTTTTCCAATGTAGTTGGTTTTTATGAGAAAAAAAAGGTGAACTTTAGTGTCTATAAAACTTGTCTTCAACATATTTCGATAAAAATAGCGGCTTGGTGACATTTATATATTGCAAAAAATTTCATAGTGATATGGGCCGAAATTACGCTGAAATTCAGGAATAACTAAAAATTATTCAATATTACTAATATTACCTCTCACGTGGTAATTTCTACTTTTCAAATGACTCAGTTCGTAATTCAGGCTACGGCTCAAAGATGTCGAATCGTATGTTTACTACCTCCCATTAAGTCCTCGAATAAGACACCACTTTTTTCTTCTTTGGTCATCTGGGAAGAACATATATCCAACAACTATTTCGTTTACTGGAAAAATCAAGTAATAATAATAATATGTTTGGCCTGCATGTCAGATGGCATAGTAGATTGTCTGCCAGAGATAGCCATCGTAAGAACGTAGACAGTATAGCCAGCCGCGCCTGCTGTTCGCAGTCCCATTCCTTTACCTCTCTCTTTCACATCCTATACAGGGTGTTCCACAAGCTCTATGAAAAACTTTGACAGATGGTAGCTGTGCTTATTCTGAACTTTTTTTATCCTATGAATATATATCCGATTCGTTTTTGTTCAGAAGATACAAGCATTTGAAAAATCATATTTTTATGAACAAAAAAAAAATTTCGTTCCAAGTAACAGTCCCAGTTTGGTAATATCGGTCCAAGGAACAAACACAACAAAACTACTCTTTCACAACGTTTCGGCACTTTATTGTGCCTTCTTCAGGCTAAAAATGAAAAATTTCGTTTTACATTCAGTGACATACATACGACAGAAATGGCATACTATAAATAAGAACCTTATAAATATCAATCTTGCATGTAAAATTATTAAAAACACTTAACAAAGAAATAGAAATACCGAAAACAGTGAAAAAACGATGAAAAAGCACATCAGAGCGGACCAAGCAGGACAAAGGAAAAAAAGAGAAAAAATAAGATCACTCACTGTCAGAATATTAAAAATTTCAATATTTTCATCTACAGAAAATAGTCAATCGAAAATGGTAAAGGCAAAGATTATAGAGTAGAAAGATAGGAAACGCCCTCATATCGCTAGTACTAAAAACCGACTAAATTTTGGCCAGTGAAAACACATTTGACAATGAGATGGCACTGAAAACGTATTATCAATACAGAAAAACTGTTTAATAACAGTTTTCTGTTTTATAATTGAGGGGCGTGAAATTCGAATTCTATTCCTTGTATTGAATTTCAATATTGACCTTGTTGAGACCAGAAAACAAACATCCTGAGCAACAAAACTATAGGATGGTTTTGTTTTGTGACCAGGATGTTAGTTTTCATCTGAACATTGTTTGGAATCGATTGGTATCAATGAAATTTTTATTTGCAATATATAAAAAATTTACAAAAATTTGAAATTATGGACAACGAATAGAGCTTTGACTAGGATACAAGAGTACATGGTTATCTGCTATAGGTACGTCAAAGGTGTTTTTTCTGTGAAACCGTTTTCAATTAATAAACTGAGTTGAATTTGTATAATTTATATCAGAAATTGATATGAAACAATATTCAATTTACCGTCATAGAATACACATTTCCGTTACTTCCATATTATTTTCAGAACCACAATTGAAAAAAACTTTACAGAGGTATACAAGACCTGTATTCAAGCCCGTCAGTATAATTTCTTCATGCTTTTTTATGATTTCTTCATGGTATGGTCTCTTCATGGCACAAAATATACAAATTGATTGACGAATGAACAAAACACTCACAGAAGGTTTCATAAAACTTTGACTTTCCAAACAACAATTTGACAGTCACCCTATTCCCAAATCGAAATCCATAAAACTTTTGCATTTCTGAATATATTGAAGGCAATTGAGAATCTTTGAATGGACGTATAAAAGTCATAATTTCCCCTAAATAAACCTTTCAATTTACGTGGATGAACAGTTCTCAATCGACTTGCAGTAAAATGTTCATTGCACATGGTGTAGTGTTTGCAGGCCTTTACGCCCTGAAAATTTCATCCACTTCGTAGCACTGAAAATAAAAGTCAATGAATGACCGAGTCACATGTTACCAGTTTTAATACTTACATTCCAATTTTCCTTAGTAAAATTCGTTTTATTCGATCCACAGTACTTCACCATACAATAGTTTTCGAACGATATTCTGAGGTTTTCGCCAAGAAAGTAGACAAAAATTTCAATAATCAGCAACTAGAACGGGCTTGAAAAACAAAAGGCGATACGAGGTTGTCTATGGATACGAGAATCAAAACATTAAAAACCTGTTTGAACAAAATGGCCATCTGACTCTGACATCTCGCAAAATTTCTTATGTCCCTCGAATTAAAATTTTAACCAGCCTAAGGGCCTTAAAAACACATTTGAAACACAGATGGCGCTCACATCACATTAGTCGCTTCGTTTCCTATCTTTCTACTCTATAATCTTTGGGTAAAGGCAAAGATCAAAGAGCACAAAATCCATGAAAATCGAGATAAGGAGAAGCCTCGGAAACAAGTCGCTGCCTGGGGATCATTAGGGCATGTCTGGAGCCGGGGCTGGACATGACAGCATGCGGGACGTGAGTGGCAGGATTCTGAGGAAACTGGCTCCTGCTGCGAAAGAAACTACAGCTTCAAATCACCAACAGCAACCTACGAGTCCAATTCAATTGCCGAGTCGAACCGCTGAAGGGGCTACGCCGGATATTCAGTCAGTGCTCACCCAAGCGGGATTAGTATGAAAGCGCATATGAAGTAGACAGTACTTGAAAGGAAATCAAGAAAAAAAGGTTGTGGAAGTTGCCGAAAATCATGAATAGGAACTGGACACACACAGAACGAGAGACGAAGAATGCTACAGAGCTCACCACGACCTCTACACTCTGAAGCAGAAGTTGACCATGTATGAGGAAATATAAGAGCAATTATAGCCGGAAAAGAGCCAATAATTCTTTTCAGAAGTCGGGAAACTTTCTTCCGGTCACTCAGATCGTCTGATTTAGACTTACCGAAAATCCAGTTGGTATCTCAGAACGTTTAATGACCCTACGTTTTCCTGCAGCGAATAACACGTTTGTGAACATCATTGCAGTATACGCACCCACTTTGAACTCCTCTGACAACTTAAAGGACACTTTTTACGAAACACTCGTTGCTACATTAAGTAAAATCACAAAACGGGAACGAATTATTCTCCTTGGAGACTTCAACGCTAGAGTGGGCAGAGGTCAAGACTCAGAACTATGGCCGGGAATAATAGGGAAACACGGCACAGACAGCATCAATTCGAATGGAGAACGTCTGCTGGCTCTTTGTGCAGAACACAATCTGTGTATAACGAACACCTATTTTATTACGAGACCCAATTCAAGGGGGACCTGGCGCCACCCGCGCTCAGGGCATTGGCATACCCTCGACTATGTGATCGTGAGAAGGAAAGATCTGAAAGAGGTGTTGGTCACTAAACCCAGAGCAGATCTGGAGTGCTGGACTGATCATAGGCTGGTAATCTCGAGAATGAAAATCTCAATGCGCCCAAAATACCAACGCAAGCCGAAGTATCTAAGAGAGCGCCTTCAAATATCCAAACTACAAAACCCTTCTACACAGGACAGATTCACAGCTGCCGTCAAAGATAGCCTAACACCACCGGATTATAACGACGACATTGAGACTCATTGGCTCCGTTTCAAGTCATCCCTTACAAATACAGCGAAAGAAATACTGGGCACAGAACGCTCCCGAAAATCCCCAGACTGGTTTGCCGACAGCGAAACTCATATCGCACCCCTTTTGGACGCAAAACACAAAGCGATGAAAACCGCAATTAACAAGCCTGGCGATGTTGCAGCCCAAATAGGTTTCATAAACATAAAACGCGAGGTCCGTCAAAAAATAAGAAAAATCAAGGACAGCTGGTGGAAAGAAAAAGCTAGGGAAATACAAGCTTACGCCGATAACCATGACTACAGGCGTTTTTTCGAAGCTATTAAAACTGTTTACGGTCCAAGCAGAAAAGCTAGCTTTCCTATAAGAGATGCTCATGGAGCTATTCTAACTGATGATAGAAAAATTCTCGAAAGATGGAAGGAGCATTACTCACAGGTCTTGAATCAAAATAACGACTCGGATTTATCCATTTTAGACCTGCTTCCCGCGTATAGCCCGATGACATCGCTTGATGACGAAATTTCAATGTCGGAAATCATAAGCGCGATTAAAAATATGAAAAATGATAAGTCACCTGGTCTAGACGGCATTCCGGCGGAGATATTCAAAGCCTTGGATGAGGACATTGTCAATAGTCTCCTAATACTATTCCGCAAGATCTGGGAACAGGGAGATGTGCCACAAGACTTCAGAGACGCTTTAGTTATCAACCTCTATAAGAACAAAGGCGATACGTCGAATTGCAACAATTACAGGGGCATATCGTTGCTTAATGTGGCCAGTAAAATTTTCTCGAAGATTATGGCTAATCGTCTGGTTCCACTCTTAGAGAAGCTTTTACCTGAATCCCAGTGCGGCTTTCGACCAAATCGAGGTACGGTGGACCTAATTTTTACACTGCGACAGCTACAAGAAAAGGCCCGTGAACAACAATCAAGGATTTATACAGCCTTCATCGATTTAAGCAAGGCATTTGACTCGGTGAATCGGAGAGCGCTCTGGAAAATCATGGCACGTCTAGGAGTACCCGAAAAATTCCTGGCAGTGTGTAAAAGCCTTCATACCAACAACACCGCTAGAATACAGCATAATGGCTCTACAACCGACCATTTCTCAACCAACTCTGGAATAAAACAAGGCTGCGTATTAGCGCCTTTACTGTTCAATATTTTCGCCATAGCTGTATCGATAATTGCTGACATGAGCATGCCCGTAAGAGGTGTTGGGATAAGATTCAGATTTGATGGAGGCCTGTTTAACCTGAAGCGCCTCAGAGCAAAAACCCGTACCAAGTTTATCACGGAACTTCAATATGCAGACGACTGTTCACTCATCGCTAGCAGCTCAGAGGATCTACAGATAATGATGGACACCTATAAACATATATACGAAGCTTTAGGTCTTAGACTCAATATTGACAAGACCAAAATCCTGGTAAGTCCGCCAGAAAGCCTTCAAACAGATATCAGCCTGGACAATGAAACTCTAGAACAGGTCGAGCAGTTCAAATACTTGGGAAGCTTCATAAATACTAGGGCTAACCTTGACACGGAAATACACAACCGTATCAATTCGGCATCACGGGCATTCTGGAAGCTGAAGGACAGAGTGTTCCAAAATCACGACCTCAATCTGAAGACCAAGACAGCTGTTTACAGAGCAGTGGTCCTCCCAACGCTTCTTTACGGAAGCGAAAGCTGGACTCCCTACAGGCGACATATTAAACAGCTTGAACAGACGCAGCAACGTCATCTAAGACAGATAATGCACATCAGATGGTTCCACAAAGTTTCGAATGCAGAAGTCTTGCAGCGCGCGAGTTGTACAACAATTGAGACTCAAGTAACGAGGGCCCGACTCAGATGGAGCGGCCACATTCTGAGGATGCAAGACACAAGACTCCCCAAAATAGCTCTATACGGCGAACTCACTGAGGGAGCCCGGAAACCAGGAGGCCAGTATAAGCGGTTTAAGGATGCACTACATCAATCCCTAAAATCAGTTAATGCTAATCATAACTGGGAACAACTAGCGTTAGACAGGTCACAGTGGAGGTCTTTGGTCCACAGTTATAATGGAGAATCGAGAAGGATACAGCGGCGGCCAGATCTGGTTGGAGACTATCCATGCCCTGAGTGTGGAAGGATCTGCAGGTCACGGTTGGGTCTCTTTAGTCACAGGAGGGCACACAATCGCAACTAGCACTGAGAAGTTACAAGTCTGTTCGAATTTTTTTTTTTTTTTTTTTTTTCTTCTTCTTTTTGTAGATTTATTTCCGGTAACGGGATACAGCAATGAATGAATGAATGATGACTGATTTAGAAAATGCAAATATACCACCAAAGAAAACCATTGAAGAATTCTGGATCGAACAATTATCAACGAAACTTCAACACATAGATATAAGTTATCTCAACGCCCCCCAGCCCATACACCAGTATGGATTTTCTAGAACCAATCTGAGATCCATAATGGCGGTTTCCACAGCTGTGGACTGATCTATTGTAGCATACTGGCACAGCCGTCTATCCTTAAAGACGGCTGTGATAGGGGAGCGCTCTATAGAGCTAGACCTCTCCCTACAGTCCCATCCTACTCAAAAAGGAGATGATGTCGGAAGGGGAATGATTTTTAAGTTCCTCTAGGTCCATCTTCGGAGAACCAAAGACTTCAAGTATTACCCTCTCTGCCGCCAGGCAGTCACAGAGGATGTGCTCAATCGTTTCGTCCTCCTCTAAGCAGAGTCTGCAGAGCTGGTCATTGACGATGCTGAGTTTTTTAAGATGGGCTCTGACATTTTTTAAGGTTTAACTATGGCAAAATCAATTAGCTTCTCGATTGGGTGCGCCAATGACATGATCACAATTGAAAAAGTAAAATCAGCTATCAGAGGACTACACAACTGGAAAACTTCTGGACCTGATGGTTTGCAGAATTTCTGGATCAAGAAACTTTGGATTATGCATGGCAAATTAAACTTCGCAATAAATGATATCTTTAGAGATCCTGAAAGAATGCCAGTAGGTACCTACTTCTGACACATGGCACAACATACCTGTTACCTAAAGACTAAAGGAATACAAAAGACACAAAACCAAGTACTGATCAAAACATGATAAACATCACCTAACAGAGATGCCACGACACCTTGGGGGTCCAAGAATTCTGAATTTGTCAAACCGTATGTTTCAGAAAATTTAAGGACTTCGAGAATATTTCTGAACAAGGCTGGTGTTTGTCTATGGCTGCTTCATCAGAATTTCATCGAGTATTTTGTGATACTGATAATTCTACTCCGTTAAAATAGCAACAGGCGCACTTAGGAATCGGCGAACACTCTGCAGAAAGCAAAATATCGCCAAGGATACCTCGCTGGCGAACGATAGTCCTCCTTAGGGCTGTGCGTCCTGTGCGACAAGTGAAACCATCCGGCACATCACCGGGTATTACAAGAATAGAAATGATGTTGTTGCCAAGATTTTACATCAAGAATTAGCAATAAAATACCATCTTTTGAGCCCCAAAGAAAGTTCCTCATTACAATTACCATCTAGATTCTGTATCGAAAAAGTATCATCACAAGCTCTACTGGGATCGCACGGTTTTCACAGACCGGAAAATAACACACAATAGACCTGACCTCATATTACTGAAAAAGATGATTTTTTTTAAGATGGAGACGATAATTCGAAGAATGTCGTTCCATTAATGCGTGCTAGTCATAAATCAACGAAGGAATTCTTAGAGAGGCTTAAACATATGTATACGCAAACTGTAGCCCGGTTTCGGGATTATTGTCCCTCATCAGTACAGTGCAGTGTACAACACATCTCAACCGGAGGATGGTGTCTTTAAGCGGGTGGGCCCCTTTTCTCGCTGTTTGAATATCCGTGTTATGATGGGTACCATTCGTACCATATACATTACATCTTTCGAATAATGATTGAGTTTTCTCGAAACAAATACTCATCTGAATTGACTTTTTGAAATGTTGTCAATTTTTTCTCTTTGGTCAAACCACAGTAGATACTTCTTGTGTCAAAAAAATTAAAAATTCTATGTGCAAGCATTTTCTTTCTGTTTGAAAAATGAATGACGTATAGTCTATGAAATACAACTTTTTTCCTGGTTAATTTTTTTAATAAAATATTGTCGATTTTTCTGCTTAGTTTGTAAGCCACCAAATGAAATATTTATCTATTTAACAATACAGGAGAACTTTAGATTCGTTTAGAAAATCTATTGCATTTACGGACCATCGGCAAATTTGCTAAGTAACCTTAAAAACAAAAGCGTGAGGATGACATTTCTTAGCGAATGGTAGAAATAATTCGGATTAAAGTCTGTAATTTATGGCATTTATGTTTCTAGACGTATAAAATGCAATGTTTTCTTCTTACGAAAAGTTTGAAAAACTGTGAATTATAAACAGCCATTTCGTGACCGATATAAAAGCTCGTATAAAATGTTAAGTTTCAAACCCTTGTATAGTATCATTTCAAATTTAAATAGGGCAAAAACCCACAGATATGTCCTGAATAAAAGATTCATGGGTGTTTTTTCACCTAGGAATTTAAGTAAGTAAACTTTTTTTTTCCTTTTTGAATACTCCATCTTCTCGTTTTAGGGGAACATTACATAAATTGTAAAAGATACTACAGTTCGGAAGATAAAAAAGGACCACAAATTCCACCCAAATCTGAAGTGAGTTTAATCAAACTTTAGTACATGGAGAAACTAATCTGTTCATAATTTCAGAAAATTAAACCGCTCGAAGAATGTCACACACCAAACTTGATGTCAATGGATCCAAAACCAGAAAAGCCATTTCAAGAAGAATATGATAAACTTAAAAAAAGAAATATGAGAATATTTTATTTAGGCGTAGTTACCTTCATTGTTTCTGTGGCTGCAGTAAGTTGAATTTTGGGTAAATAATCGGGAGTAATTTAAGTCTTAGTATATTTTCAGACCTATGCAACTTTCCCAACTGAAAAAAAACCTAAACCAAAAGTGAAATCTGTCACCCACCATCCAAAAAGTAAGTTTATTAGTTATTGTTTTGCCTTATCTTACTAATTATTTCAACCAGGAAAGGACAAGAGACCCATTCCAAGAAATCCAGAACTGCCAAATGATATACCTAGGAAAGTTCCTTACCTTTTAATAGGAGGTGGTACAGCATCTTTTTCAGCATTTAGAGCGATTAAATCTTCTGATCCAAGGGCTCAAGTAAGATAAAACATGTTCAATTTTTAATTACTTTGATTAAATTAATTGAGGTATAGTGTCTGTAGTGTTTTTAGTACAATTTGACAATCATTAGCGTCTTGCCCAAAAAAAAATATTGGAAATAGCCTTTATCTAAATTAATGCTTGTTTTAACATTTTGTACTCCTTATTTATTTTTCTCTATATTATTACAGGTTCTTATGATAACAGATGAACCATACTTACCTTACATGAGACCTCCTCTTTCTAAAGAAATGTGGTTCAATGCAGACCAAGAGAAGGTTGAGAAACTTATATTTAAACAATGGAATGGCACTGAGAGAAGGTTGGAAATTTCATTTTTGCATACATTGAAATTACTTTGTTTATTCTTTTGTTTTTCAGTTTACTTTATGAACCAGAGGAATTTTACACTCCAATAAAAGAACTCGTTCATAATGAAAAAGGTGGCATTTCAGTTGCCTCTGGATATAAAGTTGTGGAAATTGACCCCTACTGTCATAAGGTCAAGTTGGAGAATGGCCTTGAAATTGAATACGATAAAGCCCTTCTTGCCACTGGCGCTAGGGCCAAGTCTATCCCTGTTTTTGATTCAGCAAAAACAGATACCCACATACGTAATCGGGTGAAAGAATTGAGGAATATTTATGATTTTGAGGATTTGCAAGAATCTTTTAAACAATCCTTAAGAGTTGCTATTATTGGTGGAGGGTTTTTAGGGAGTGAATTGGCTTGTGCTCTAGCAAGAATAGGTGAGTTTTTTGAACACCACATGGATTTTAGAGAAATGGGTAATTGTAAAGGATCAACTAGTGACCTCCAAGTTGCTTCAAGGCACAGAATGTGCATGCGGCAACAATGTCATTTCATGTTCATCTTGTTTTCGAAACAACTTTGATCAATTCAGTTTCTTCTTTCTCCAACACAAAATTATGAAATTTTAATACCACAGTTGCAATTATAGGTATATCCACGATCACATTGTGAATTATGAAATTATTATATACTACTATCATAATTTTCAAGTATATATTTTTTGATAGAATTTTTTGTATAATTTCATATAATTCATAAAGAGAGAAACATTTAGGTTTGATGGAATTTATATAAGTTTTTTTATGTTTGGTTGTTGGAGTTCAAGAAAAGAACTTGGCAAGAAAAACATTCGCTCAACTGCTTTCTCAAATTTATACAAATTTCACATAAAAAAAATAATATAGGCAATTAATTTTTTAATATGGCAATGTATCTACAGATTCAATGAAAACTTAACGACATCTCAAGGTCACTGGCAGATTCTGCAGGTTTACTGAACAATGTATTAGAAAGCCAGCTAGCACATAAATTTCTTATTTTTCTCAGGTTGTTATGACAAGAAAGTAGTTTACCAAGTTTTCAAAGAAAGTGGAAATTTGGGAAAGATATTACCAGAATATTTGAGTCGATGGACCACTGATAAAGTGACAGCAGAGGGAGTTGATGTTAGTTATAATTATGAACTATATAATTTATTCCACATCCTCATCCTCAAATATTATAGGTTAAACCTAATGCTGAAGTTATATCATGTAGCTATAATCACAAAGATAAAATGCTTCATCTCATCCTGAATACTGGAGAAACCTTGAAGGTAGATCAAGTAATCTTATGCACAGGGGTAGCTCCGGACACAAACCTTGCTATAAAGGCTGGATTGGAGATCGATCCAGATTTGGGAGGTTATTTAGTGAATTCTGAACTTCAAGCTCGTTCAGACTTGTATGTGGTAAGTGAATTAATTGACATAATATTGCTATACTTGCTTTAAAAATTATTGAGATCTCGAATGGCTGTGGTAAATCAAAATTATGTTGGTAATGATTTTAGTAAGATTTTGAGTTGTGGAATCACCGTCAGTATTGGGAATAAACACTAACCCATAGACCAATTTAATATAAGTCTATCTTGTCAAAGAATATCTTGAATTCTGATTTTGAGTATTTCTTCAGTTAAATAAACACTCCGTTTGAACAAGTGATGACTTTGGGGTGGACCATAATTCGGAGCTACGTTGCCAGATCGGACCTTTATTTCGGTATTTGAAGGATCATCAAACATTATTAAAAAATATTCCAATTAAATATCATTTGAAGTCGTAAATGTTTCATAAAAAATAAATAGTAAAAAATTAGGTTGTCTGTAAAAGGCGCAATAAACCAAAACTACCTAACAAATTGAAAATTCAGACTCAAATAGATTAATATATTCAATCTGGCGCAAAATTAAATAAAATCTGAGCTAAAGTTGATAATTTGTTTCTATTAACTGGTACATCAGTTCTAAATATATGTTTTTTGCGCAATCTGGCTGCAATGCACGAATGACACTATTCCCGCATGCGCAATTTGACGCTCAAAGCCCTCGCTTGTTTAACCAGCTTGCTAACCGAATAGATGAATTTTTGGAGCAATGTTCTTTATAAATCACAGTCCTCGGACTAATGTTACAAACCAAAAATTTGTTTTCAAGGCTGGTGACGCTGCATGTTTTTATGACCCCAAGTTTGGACGAAGACGTATAGAACATCATGATCATGCAGTTGTCACAGGTAGATTAGCTGGTGAGAACATGACTGGAGCACATAAGCCGTACATCCATCAGAGTATGTTCTGGTCAGATCTTGGTCCAGATATAGGTTTTGAAGCGATAGGTCTTGTTGATTCTAAACTACCTACAGTTGGAGTGTTTGCAAAGGCTAAAACAACAGATACACCAAAAGCACATATAACAGAGACAGATTCTGAAGCAGTGAGAACTAGGGTAGAAGTTCATCAGGTAAACAAATTTTAAATTGAAGTCCAGCTGGGAAGAAATGGCTGTGAATATAAAATTTGAAAATGATTTTATTTCACCTCTAATCTTATTTTAGGCGCCCCCCTCATGTGACGCCAGTATAGATAAAACAGAGAGAAGGGATATTGAAGTCAGTTCGAAAACTGAAAGGCACGACCTACCCACCACTGAAAACCCGGATGATTTTGGCAAGGGTGTCGTTTTCTATATGAGAAACGATAAAATAGTAGGGGTTGTTCTTTGGAATGTATTCAACCGCATACAAACCGCGAGGCAGATATTAAAGGAGGACAAGACCTATGATGATCTAAACGAAGTAGCAAAGTTGTTCAACATACATCAGGATTGAAAATAAACACTAAAAGCATAAACCTGTTCTTTCGTGCTTTCATTCTACCTCACAACAAAATCCGAGTGTTTATACAAAGAATTAATTAAACTTGGCATTGTATTATAAAAATCGTCTTTAAACTACAAAGGAACATTTAACAATTATACTGTATATAAAGTTTGAGTGTGATAAAATGGAATAAAGAGTTCTTGAGTAAATATTGTTCATCATAATTAATTTATTACTATTTCATAATTTTATAACATTCTTATATCTTGTTGACAATTCGTTTATCCTAGGTAAGTATGAGCTCAGTTTAAAGTCGTCTAACGAGATTATCTGAAACAAACTTGTTGTTAGAAGCTTTGAGGAAAAAAACTGTTGTTAACAACAGTTTTTTTCCTACAGTTAACTGTAGAGCAGGCAAACTTTACGAACACAGAATCTAAGAAACCAGGCTCTGCCTGCCCTACGGTAACCATAGATTTTTGTTTGACTGCAGGGTTATTCGCAGAGATGGTTTTAGGTTATTCAATAGAGAGATATGGAAGCATCCTTAACGTCATGCGGTAATAACGTCAAGCGCTAATAACGTTACGACGCATGCGTATTTCCATTTTCAGAATAGCGGGCGGTATTAACGTTACCGCATGCCGTAATTTACGGGTGGATAACGTTCAACGTTATCGTAATTTACGTTGTTTTCTTGCCTTGCGCATTACTATTTTTCCGTTTGTATTGACAGAAATAGGTTATGTTTTGAAACAGGGGCCTCTTAATCGACATTGAGACGAATTTTTTTTAAGAGAAAAGTAGCAGAAGAGACGGAATGAGTTCCTCAAGAATAATCTAATAACCAAAGTTAAAAGTGTATATCTTCAATTAATGGGTCACATGAAAGGAAGAGTCGAATGAAAATAGAAATTTCCATCCTAGTGTTTAATTCTGAGTACCTATTTCAATCCCATATTGATGATTATGAACTATGTATTATAACTTGTTTTCAATAGGAAATAAAAGGGTTCAATTCGAGCTTTTTTTTATTAAGACTAATAAAAGTCGAAACATCTAGATTGGACATTGGCTTATGGCTTGATAATAGTAAAGCAGTACATGTGTACTGCTTTACTAAAGTGTATGTACACGTTATCTCTACATATCCTCCAAGTGATATTCCAATTTTTTCTTGGTAACTATAGTGGCCACTTATAGGTTCATGTCCATAAATTTCAAAATTATGAAAGCATCACTGTGAACAGGTATTTTTCAATACAGTTTAATCCAACTCCACAAACAAAAATTCCTGTAGATATGCATCCATATAAACGCACATAATCCACAAAAACAGCATAAAATCAACCCAAAAAGCATTAGAAACCTATAACGACAACAAACTTGGACATTTACCGATCATCTGTTGCTTACGCTAATAACGTAAATTCGTATCTTCCATACGACTAAATTCCGAGCCAGATAGCGCAAGACGTTATTCCATTACCGCATAACGTTATTAGCGTACGTCGGCGTTTTACGCTTCTTCCATATCTCTCTAATAAGAGTTTTCACAAAATCATGAAGTGCGTGCATCTGGCGCTAGATCCACCCGCTTCTTTGTAAGAGGCGCCAGCTCATTCAGAGCATATAGGCGCTTGTTATGATCGAATATCCAAAAAAATGATCGAAATCTATTTCAGAGGACGTACATCTAGAATTCTTAAAAAAAAATTTTTTCCGTCTGTAATCTACCGTGGACAAGCTTCAAGTCGCAAGTTTGGAGCTATCGAATTAAATTTCGGCAGGATTATGCGGTCCAATGTGTTATGAAGTCTATCGAGTTGTGTGGAAATCGGAAAAACGATTATTGTGCTATTAACGTTTTTCAAAAAAAATGTGAGCTTGCTACAGTCACATCCTATGTAAAAGCGGTAATTTGCGAGTTTATCTTAGAAAAACTCGAGATTTCTACAGTGACTACATACACCCCCCCATGGGGTTATATAGTCACTGTAGAGATTTCTTCTACTGTGCGCCACCTGGTGTCGATGTTTATAACTACAGTTAGTACTCGGTTCTCCGTTTTCATCGAGAAACGGGGAAGATTTTTCATTTTTTAATAGGAGTTTTACGTCGGGCTTCTGGAGCTTGTAAATACTTTCTAACGAAGCCATTGTATAGAATCCACGATCTTCTGATCCACTTCGAAGTTAGATTTACTTTTAAAAATATTGTTTCTTGTGATGCAAAATGATTCATCCTCTGTTATTGGTTGCTCCCAATTAACCAAAAATTTCTGCCGACAGATGGTCGTATATTGAGCTGAATTAAGAGCATTTACTTTTCAGGAGCCACAGTTGCCACATGACCGATGTGCGTGAAAAAAAGCATGCCACCATTTACTTTACTGCTTTGAGAACGAGTGAAACAAAAACTAATATATTACCATTATATTTTTAACAACAGCAGCTCTAAGAATATATGAGATTGTACTTTTAATTTCAATTCAGGTCTAGAATTGATAATACCTATTGAGTGAAGGGGGCATAAAGTTGGTGGAAAAAACTGCATACTTACATTCAGGAGATTATTCATACTAGGGGTATGGGTCATCCTACAAATCCTGCTTTTGTTGTGTATAAACAAACACATCATATAATACACTGAATATTCTAGAGGACAGAGTACAGAAAAAATCAAGAAATTGCAAATTTCTCTAAAATCAAGTATGTTGAAGAAGCACTGACCCAGCCATTTTTTTACTATCATTTTGGAACTAAAGCTAGACATCTGAAAAAAAATTAAGATAATAAATAAACATGAAAATCTTTTTTAGACTATATACTGAATAATAACTGTCTATGTGACCTTAATTTACTCCACAAGCATCATATTCAAGTGAATAATATCCATAAGATGCAAGTTCTTGAACTATTGAGAAAAGATTATGTCAAAAAAACACCTCATTTTCAATAATATCTGTATCCATTTCAATATCTAAAAACTGGCTAAAGCAGCTTCTTACATTTCAGCAATCAATCAATCTCATCAATCAATCTGATTATCTCCCTTGTTCTGAGCCTGTATCTCTGTTGTGACAATGAAGTTTGACAGACCAGTGAACAATGGCTTATTAATCACAAGTGATTCATAAATCTCCAGGGTTGCGTTCACAAACTTACTCTGAGTAAGCTCTGATTACCCGAAGCGTTCACAAACGTACTTTTAGTTCCTCAATGTATGCTCTCTGAGCATGACCATACTCATACTCTACTCTCGGAGTAAGTTTATGAACACACCCCAGGAAAACGGATTTATAAGCACTTTATACATTGATTGGGGATACAAATAATTATTGATGCCATGCTTTGAAAAACATAATTTTTAGTGATTCAGTTTCAACAAGCCTCTCATTGAGCATAGCCCTCTTATTCCTCTATTTTGTCATTATTTCATCTTTGCAAATACATATATCACCAACTGAACCAGTCTGACCAGTTTCATCAAAAAATAAATATTCAAATTTATTGGTGACACTATCTTTATTATTATTATTTTACCTTTTGTTTCTGTATTACCTGTATTTCTGAAGTAAACAGTATGAACAATTTTTTTCCGCAAATCTCCAATTAAGTCTCTGATTCTTACCTTCAGAGCAGTATAAATTGTAGTATTCTCAGCCATCAGAACATCCAGGTGCTCATTGAAATTATCCAACCAAACACCTCCAAATTTTTTGCCATATTTATTCCAAATCAAGTTTATACAAGGAAGTTGTGACACATTAATGCATAAATTTTTGCACCTGAAGAAAACAAGTATAGAAAGAAATAATGAAATTCTGAAATATTCACCTTTCTAAATTTCCAGAACAAACTAAGAAACAAATAGCAATAAACCAATCAAAACCATCAAATTTCTCAGATTGTTCATCCAGAAAAGCACGACTCTGTTTAACTAAAAGGGCTAAATTGTCCTCATGTCTGTGACTTGGACTCAACAGATGATTTTGCAAACCATACCTTGAAACAATCAACTTTATAACGATTTCGTAAGTGAGAACAGAGCTATAGTTGAGGGCTTGAAAATATCGTTATATATACTGAATTGCACATGTAAATAATGATGGAAGGACCATTTCATCAACCAGTCTTATGCCTCTGAATTAATTATGATTATTACTATATCCCATAATCTTGACGCGATATTCCCATTCGTATCAATTATCCCTAATATTAAATGTAAAATAGTGAGAAATTTTAAATCTAAAACTGAACCATCTTCTCTGGGTTACTGGAATAAGTAGATCAGAGTAGAGAATGTAAAGTGCATTCAAAAATTTCAAGTAGGCTTTGAAATTAATAAGGTTGATTTTATTTCACCTTTAGCTTGAAACATCACCCGCAGTCTGAAAATATATGAGAATCTCATTGACAACAACGTTAACCTCGGTACTAATATTTGGCGTATAAACTTCTTTAAGAAAAATTCCTACGAAAAATTATGAGTTCACTGTAACTTAATAAAAAAATTATTATGTTCACTGTGTAGGGGCTAAACGTTATGCTCAAATACAGAATTATAAACCTTCAAAATTCCTTAGTATACATGATGAAGAATTTTTTGAACGAACGTTTTGTACAGAAATTCCAAATCACAGGAAAATGAATGTGACAAAAACCACCCCTTTTAAGAGACTTATCAAGTAATCAGACCAAAAAGTTGTGCCATAAATAAATCATAAATAATGGAAATAGCAAAACAAAAATCAAACAATAAGCCGACTATCCTCAATAATATGCCATAGCTCAAGACGGATCATTCGCAATTCATAATGATCCAAAAATTCTCAGGAAAAAATCATATTTGGTTCTTTAGATACTTCTAGTGGACACTTCGCGTGAAGACCCTGTACCTATAGTGAACTATAGCATCAACTCAAATTGAAAACTCACTTTACAATTATTCCAATTGCAATAAGATCTTCACTATGCAATGCAGGTAAAGGCTTTCCAGAATCAGGCCAAGACCTTGAAAACTTCTCTTTAGCACTTTTTGGACAATTAGTTATTATTTCAGACACCACACTGACCTGAGAATTTAAGTGTTATTATATGTGAAACATGAGATCTAGATATTGTTCTCTTGTTCACCATAAGAAAAGAGTTGCATATTTGATATGTGCAATTATAATTTGTGCTTTCGTAGAAAATTGAGCATTATATACTTTGTATCCTTCGGAACAGTATTTATAGAACAATGATTTCACTTGATGCATCCAACTTTGGTCATGTAAAGCTGACCGGGTATTTTGTAGAAATCTCTGCATTTCACAATTATGAATAGATTTCGACCCATAAATTTTCAATCCACTGAAAACACAATTTTATAAAAAGCTCGTATTATTTTCAGCAACAAATCAACATATACCTGAAATTATGAAGATCAATAGCTGAATCATTCAGGTCATTCAATAGATAACAAGGATATCCAATACAATCCATATATCTTATTAGGTTCTTACGAATTATGCTACATGCATCAGTGTAAGAAATTTCTTCATCACTATCAGAATCAGAATTAATTTCACCAAGCACTTTTGAAAGATTTTCCTAGAACCAGGATTGAATTAACACGAAATTAAGTTAGTGTGATTGTCATATTACTGATGTTCTACAAAGCACAAGAATTGTTGAATGAAGATGGAAATCATTCTTACCTTCAAACCACAACTTGCTTGAACCATCACCAATCCATCTAAATTAGAAATCAAAATCCGCATAAATAGCAATCCTATTAAAGTTTCAAGAGTATTCCTGACATTCTGAACAGAAAACTTCAACATAGTGGGAATTGCTATAACACCCTTCATCTTAAAATCCAAACTTTGACTTCCATATACTAACATCCTGATCAATTGTGTACTATGAGATATTCCATAAAGAAAATGCAACAATTCAACAAAAGTTTCTTCCTCAAGGTTATTCACTATAATTTCACTATAGTTTTTTTGACACCATACACTCAATAAAAAGCTGTGTGTAACCAAATGCAGTTGAACTTGCATTTTATCCTCAATTGAAATCTCATTTGAAAAATTATCAAAAATCATACAGCTGCCTACTTCTATTCTACTTGATATCACACTGTCTAGGATGTTAATTACGAAGGATTCACCTTTGAACAACTCCAAAAGATTTGTGTGGTATTTGAGGAAGAAGTTGTATATATTTAAAACTACCTCGATTTCTTTCTTGGTGGTTTCAAAATTATTAAGGGCTTTATAAAAGCTCGATAAGTTGACAATGAATTTTGAAGTCAAAGAATTGTAGAGAAAAACAGGATGAGCATTATAAATTTTTTCGCAACATTCCAACAACAGAATAGTATTATCATCCACTGAATGCTTCTTCTCACTAGTATTGATATAGTTCCTCATCATCATTATTGTTATATCAATAATTAACTGTGGCAAATTGACAAAGTTTCCATTGGTGTTCAATATGTTTCTCCTGGATTGTCCAAAATTAAATAGAGCCTTATACTTTCTTCTATTATACAAGTAGCCTTCTGTCAAAATTTTATCATTATTCTTCAGGGTGAATTGTATCAAATCGAAGAGATAAATATTTTGGCTGATCACTTTCAAAGAACTATCTTTTATTATATGCTCAAAAGGTTTGAATAATATTTCCATAATTTCATGATCAATGAATGAGTAGTTTGTTCGAAAAAACAGTAGAATAAAATTCTTTAAACTTTCCCTGACTTCAGAAGAAATGTGATTATTAATTGTATATATCACCAATGTAATAAGCTGTGTTAAATTATATGTCTTATTCCCTTGATTTCTCACCTCAAATTCCTTTATATCCTTATGAATACCACAAAAATATATCAAAAAATAGCAACTATGACTATGAACACTCCTTTCTAAATCATTGCTGAAATTAAAGAGGATATTGTCCAGAGGTTTAAGAAATTTTTTACAAACAAATATTAGAAGAGTTGGATATTTCTCTAATTTTTTCCAGATAAGGGGTTTCATGAAGGCTGATAAGCAAAGATATTTGAACCATTCTGCTTTTTCATCCATGAAGCTGATTAGATCTAAAATTGCTATTTGCTCATCTTCAATTGCTATTTCTGAACTGAACAAGTTGAAAAGGTTTTCAATAATATCTTCAATCTTCTTATCATTGCTAGTATGTATATTACTCAATAGGAAAAGTTCTGAGTTTAGAATAACTTTAATGCATAACATAGCTCTGCTGTTCAGTGGGGAATTTACTTCTACAAATTTATCCAACGAATGACCTTTTACTATTCTATTAGTGGCTTTCAAAAGACTCAAGTATCCTTCTATACAGCAATTTTGACTGATTGTCATTTTATAATGGATCTTTAAACTTTTCTGGAATAAATCGTAATCCAAACATGAGAAGCAATCCTGCAGTTTATTTGACATTTCTGGCCAATAACTATGTCTTGTATCAATATAGTTTATTTTAAGCAACTCATTTAACATCTCCAGAGTCAGAAATGGGGATTGACTACAATTTATCAGTAGCTCCTCATAATTATCGTCTTCATTTAGATTTTGCCAATTAATTTCATAGTCTTCATTTTGGAATCTATTCATACTGGAACTGTTGAGTGCGACATATTTGTTCAATAAGTAATCATTAAAGCCTGACAAATTCAAATCCTCTATCAATCTATTGGCAGAACAGGACTTATTTTTCAGTAAATATAAATTGATTACCTTGTCTTGAGCTACATCAATTTTCCCTTCTATTTCTTTCCATAATTCATCGTAGATTTCACATTCCTCCATAGTAACCAGACACTGTGTCTCTGATAGTAACGTATGAATTGTTGTCTGTACCTCTATAATGATTGTGTAAACTTTTAGATATATTCACAAAAATATCCAAGAACCGTAAAATAATCAATGATTGTCTAACTACAATTCCTTGTATCTCTTGTCGAAAACAATATCAAGTTTTCCTCATAATAAAATTAAAAAGAGTAGTGATCCGCGTAGAAAAATCAGTAGCAGTGCGAATCAAAATAAACAACAAACTGCTGTCAGTGCTGTCAGCTGTCAGTCGCTAGTGGTGTCTGCTGTCAATACAGAACACAGACATAAATGTCAATTGTGGAATGTAGTCAGTTCGAAAAATACACTCCGTTGCCTTTCTCTACTCCTCTCCTATCTTTTTCAGTAAACTCGACGAAAAGAACGATACGCTGGTCCAGTCGGCTAGTGTTTCTACTTGAACCAAGAAGATATATCTCCTTGACTTGAACACTGACATCACACCTCTAATGCCATTTTCTCTGAATAAGAGATATTTATTTCTGTGTTAATTCTCAACATACAATCCCATGTATAACCTGATAGCGTAAAATGATTAATAGGTCTTCAATAAAACTATAGTGGAACTGTTTGAACACATAATCTCAAATAATTATATCAATATTCGATATAAATAAATTTGCAAATTATTTCACTCAGATGTAAATAATCTTTATGGACAGGCAATGAGTCAGTTTTTTTCTTATGGTGATTCTGAATGAGTTTACTGTAATATCGATAGAATTTATGCTCTCGACGTTACTAAAGAGGGTTAAAATATCCCGTTGAGTTGAACGACGTATTAAAGACTTCCATTCCAATTCTGTGCAGAATTGCACTGGTTCATAATTGTCAACTACACTTAACTGCTGCACTACAACATCCAATTAAACATTATGTTTTTTCCATCGAACGAGAGAAATTTACTCTATGCGATAAATATAATAAATTCAACTCTTCCCTTGAACTCACTACGGAATAACCAACATAGACACAACGAATTGAATTCAAGTCAAATTTGTTGAAAATATGATGAAACTTTTTTCTTCAATTCTAAAAATCTAACATTATTAAAGAAATATAATATTGATGATTATAATAACACCTAAACACCTATTTGTATTAATATTCAATTAATCTTGCCATTTAAAAGAAAAACTTTCTTATTAGTACTTTTCCATTTCATTCAGGATGTAATCATATATCAGCGGTTTAACATGATTGCCCCAAAGAAAATCCAGATGCGTGAAATTTTCTACTGGAACCATACGTTTAGAAGCATTCGGAAGGAGGATGGCTAAGATTTCAGCATCCTGTTAAAATCAATCAAAATCAATACAATATCAATCAGAAACTAAATCTCGAATAATCGGTGTTACGGAATTTCTAGAAGCAATCATAAGACATTAAGCCAAAGCATTGTTCTTAATGCTTGTGAAATCCCTGAAGACCTCCCGAGAAATTAAGTGCTCGCGAATATATTTGAGGATTACTAAACACTAGGTTTTTCAGTTCAGGATTAAGCCGAGATTTAAGATGATCCTAGATTAACCTGACAGAAATGAACTGAAATGTCAAAATTAATCTAGGATCAACATCAATCCCGAACTGAAAACTGGGCCTAAGGCTGCTCGTAGACCGGTAATACGACTTTCGGAAACTTTTCGGTAGATAGCTCTCAAAATTTGCAAAAATCTTCAAATTCAAGCGCCCAGTAGGTACTAAATTTCTATTTGATCGGATCATTATTTTCAGACATTTTGGAAATTTTTTGTTTCCTCGGATCAAAGCGTGTTAAGTTCCTGAATAGACGTAATAGAAGTCATTTTCTTGTTTGTTACATTGAATAGGTATTAACATACATTATTTTTATACAGGTTGATTAAGAGTCAAAGAAAGTCAAAAGTTATAATCATTTTTTATGAGAAATTACGAGTATTTCTGCTGTAATAAAATTTTCATCATCGTGCTATTTTTTTCTTCGATATACATGTTTAAAAGTCGAATTAATTTTCATTGCTCAGCACAACTGTGAATACATGATCTTCATAAATAATTGCAACATCGCCTTATTGGGCGTCAATTTCGAAATTGTATGATATTTAATTCGAATCCTTCTAGCAAGGAACAGCCATGGACCTATAATACCAGGTTAGTATTATACATCTATGGGAACAGCACAGGGTTATTCAAGGTCAACTGCGATCAGTTACAAATTACAATAATTTATTAAGGTCCTGTATAAATAAGCTATCTGCTATCTGTACAATACTAAGGAAATTATAACAGTTGTCTTCGCAAGATTCGATCTGAAAAATATTCAGCAACGTTTTTTGAATTAATGGAGCGCATTCGCATTAACGACAACATTTTTTTTAATGCTGATCCCTTGAATTAGCTCTCTAGATAAAAGTGATTCAAAAGGAAACTTGAGATATTACTTGTATTGAAGATTAAGCAATACTTGCCATATAAAAATGTTGCTTGTCTACGAGATATAGGGTGTGGAAGTTTTTTTTTTACAAAAATTAAAAAATTGTTATCAGTTATAATAATTTTGGTAGAAACACCATAAAAATTGACACCCATAAGTTCGGTTGGTGAGAGATTAGAATATGTGAATCTTTTTGATGTAACAAAAGGAGGGCTCTAGGTATAGCCGATTACCTAACAAACTAAACATGTATTTCTTATTTGTCAAAATGGAACAAAGCTAAATAAAAAAACTCAAAGAAGATTTTTGTTGAAAAATTATTCTTACTCTATTCATAATATTCTTTACCGTTTTTGATATATTTTTGATCAAAGTTTTGCTTCATTTATTTTAGAGTGTATTGGAATTTATGCATCTTGAAATACTAAGTTAGCCGAGATGGCTTTTGTATTTCTGTCTAATCGTTGTATTCGCCTGTTTTAATCATTACTTTTAAATTCATTAAAAAAATCTTACTGTGTATGTTATAAACTAGCTACATTTTCATGAGGCAAGCTTCGTTTAGTCGTCATATAATTACGTTTAGTCTCTCCAATTTTAAATCACCTAGTATATTATGATTTCTATGTTGAATATTAATAATTCATTATACAGGGTGTCCCGTAAAGACCACGTCAAACGTAAACGGAGAGTAGATCAGAATGTGTTCTACCTGATGTGAAAAAGTCGTTCATATGAAAGTCTCACAGTTTTCGAGATATTTGATGTTTTATGGAAATGTTGAATTTTTTCACTTAAAATGCTTTCTCTCTTGCGGAAGCTACAATTAAATACTTTTCGAATCAGTTTTTTTTCCGTAAATTTTGTTGAATGATTACCTCAATTCATGCAATGAAAAATACCACAAAATATTATACAGGTATTCTGAAAAAAAAAATTAAAATTCATGTTTTGAAGGAAGTGTTTTTTTGTGCTGAATTCTATCTGACGTGGTATAAAAAAAGACACTAGACCTTTTCTGCATATTACGTTGAAAAGTTGCCCATTTTGTGAGGATTCCGAAAAGGTAAAATACAGGTGATAACCTTCGTCACGAAAAAAGATATTTGAATGTTTATCGAGAATGGAGCATTTCTGTGAAAAACTGATTTTGTCACCTTTTCCACAAATTCTTTCATTTTGCAGATTCTGCTGTAACATATTGAATAATTCTCTTGAAAAATGTCAGTTAGTCCTTAAATTACTTATAAAATGAAATTATTCATTAATTGCAATGATATAATGTAATAACGCACAGGACCTTCAACATCAACAAATCTATTGTAGAGAAACTTTATAAAAATATCTATAATAAAAATTCAGGATTCTTATCAGAGCAATAATGCTCAAAATGACCACCCCCTTCGCTAATACATGCCCATCATCTATTGAGAAATGCCTTTTTCAAACCATACAAACTTCTCCCCGCTATTTTGGCTGCTGAAATACGAATGCGGTGTGCTACATCTCTTATAGGATTCGAATAAATTTCCTTTTTTTTAAGAACCCCAGTAAAAAAATCCAGAGGATTTAAGTCTGGTGAATCATTGAATCGCATCACATCATATCGATGTTCGAGAGTTCTTTAGGCAAAGAAAAAGAAATAAAAAAACTCAGTCAGTGAATTAGCATCTTAAGCCATATTTTGGCGATTAAGCGTCTTAATCGATGTCTTAAAGCGTCTTTAAGCGTGACGTCATTAATTTTGTTGTCGCAAAAATAGAATATCGCTGATGGTTGAGTCATCTGTCGTTGTCATTAGACAGCGAATCGAATTGTGAATTTTTCAATTTCTGTTCTTTGGCTATTATTTGAAAAATATTTATTTATTCTAAATGATAATGCAGAAACTGCATTATTGGCAATAAAAGCACTCTTCCCTAGTAGGACTTCAAATCAAATTCGATATAAACAACATATTCTCTTTCCGCTTAAGACGACACAGGCCAGAGACAAGATTACTCTATGACACAGGCGCTCTCCACAGACCGCCAGGTTCCGCTTAAAGCGTCTTAAAGACTGACGTCATGACTTATTCGCTCGAATAGCACCGCTTAAAGACGCTTCACGCGTCTTAATCGCGAAAATATGGCTTTAATAACATTTTATTGATTTGTTGATTGATTATTTTCAGCGGGAAGTGCAAAATGAAAGTATTTATGGAAAAGGTGAAAAAATCAGTTTTTCATAGAAATGTTCCATTTTCGATAAACATTCAAATATCTTTTTTCGTGAAGAAGGTTTTCACCTGTATTTTACCATTTAGGAATCTTCACAAAATGGGCAACTTTTCAACGTAATATGCAGAAAAGGTCTAGTCTCTTTTTTTATACCACGTCAGATAGAATTCAGCACAAAAAACACTTCCTTCAGAACATGAATTTCAATTTTTTTTTCAGAATCCCTGTATAATATTTTGTGGTATTTTTCATTGTATGAATTGGAGTAATCATTCAACAAAATTTACGGAAAAAAAACTGATTCGAAAAGTATTTAATTGTTGCTTCCGCAAGAGAGAAAGCAGTTTAAGTGAAAAAATTCAACATTTTCATAAAACATCAAATATCTCGAAAACTGTGAGACTTTCATATGAAAGATTTTTTCACATCAGGTGGAGCACATTCTGATCTACTTTCCTTTTTCGTTTGACGTGGTCTTTACGGGACATCCTGTATATGATTATACTATACATTGATAGTGACATGAAATGGGAAACTCATTGCATATCCCTTAGTAAGCGTCTACATTCTGTCATATATTCATTAAATGTTTTGAGACATCGGTTGGATGAGTCAGTGTTGAGGGTTGTGTACTCGGCGAACTTTGAGTCACAGATGATGTATGGTGTTGTTTTCTGGGGGAGCAGTTCTCTAGCAAACAAAATCTTTATAGACCAAAAGTGGGCAATCAGAACAATTTGTGGAATGAAAGGGAGAGAAACCTGTCGTGGTGTTTTCAAGAGGCTGGGTCTCATGACCCTGTTTGGCCTGTATATTTACAAGTGCGTAATGTTCGTTTACCATCATACTGAATTTTTCATCAAGTTCAAAAATGAGAATAACACCAGAAAAATGGATAGCTATTTACTGCCAAAATGCCACCTGACATTGTCACAACATCAAGTAGAATTTATGTCCCTAAAGCTTTACAACAGATAACAGATTACCCAAACAGTACCGTATAGCAGGCAGTGAAAAGGTTTTTAGGAATGAAGTTCGGAAACTGATCATAGACTATGAACCCTACAACATTACAGAATTTTATGAATATTGTTCTTCAATTTAAATTTGTTCTTTCAGTTTGACTTATTTCCCTTTTATTGTTATACAATAATTGTGTGCAAATGAATAAACATTACTATTACTATATTTTTTGTTGTCTATTGCAAAGCATCATTATTGAAATTGGAAATAATTGCGGCTCAGCTTGAAACAAACAACTACGGACAGAATCATATTAATTTTTTGTAATTTTGAGATATAAAGTGACACTTTTTAAAACTCATTGACGTTTTGAATCGTTTTACTTTTCGTAAGCAGTTACAAAAAGTGAAATATTTCGCAACAGATGATGAAGCCATACTTGCTTCCATAGCAACGGTGTGAAAAATTGAATAATTTCCATCACTTAACGATTTTTAAGAAATCTTCAAGAAGAGCTTGTTTATACGTTTTTAGTACTTTTAATTTGAATTCATAGACATATCGAATAGGATATTTTGAATACAAAATCACAAAAAATATTGTGTGAAACACATTTAGAACCATTTACATTTTTCGTATTTCGGGTTCTTTTGCGCTCAGTACGAAAAATAATGCTTTTCCCATCTGGTACACAAATAAATAACTATTATTACATTCAAACATCGCTTGAGAAGGTTCAAGATGAAAGATTTGCCACGAAAAATTCAATAAATCAGGAATGAAATCTTCTCAGGACTTTGATTTCCTGAAAAAGTATCGCAATTGCGATATATTTGATGAGTTGAAAATATACTCAGATGTCAAAAAATATTGTAACGTTTGAATCCCTTGGCGCCAGAGGCGTATGCCTCTGGCGCCACTCGAAAACATCGCCTATATCGCTTTCGGTGCTGCGAGAATATTCTCGAACACGGACGTACCGACGCGCGGTGGACAGGTGGACTCGAGTTCCAGTTAGCGTTCTAAATAGAGAGCGTGAATTCCAAATAGTTGAAAAGTGCAAAGTAGTGAAAGTAAATTAGTGAGCGTTTAAATAAATTAGAAAAAAATTCTAAGTGTATTCATTGTGTGAATAAATGACACGTAATGAAAGAAAACAATTCGATGAAACCCTTTGTGAGATGTCACTATGGTGTACTGCGATTCACAAAAACATACAAATAACAAAAGTTTGTCTAGCTCTAGACATCATCTTCTTTTTTATAACTCAATACATATATGTATTAAGACAAAATTTCAAAACTCACCTTACGATCAACTAACTGATCTTTCATGGCATAATGTAGAGTCACGGGGGCTACTATATTAGATAAATTGTAATTTGGCGGAGTAGGTGCCCAATATTTTATCCAGTTGAATAAGAAACCATGATCGTACGGTCTTAAGAGACCTGAAAAATTCCACATTTTCAATGTACACTACGAATTGAATATTGTACATACTTGTTGTGTAAAAGGTATTATACAGGGTGTCTACTTTTAAAGTGGCAAAACTTCAAGGGGGGATCACACGATGGATTTGCAACAAAAAATGTCATATAACACACGAGATAATTCACGAGATAATTCAAGTTTTGTCATAAATTCAATCATTATTCAGTTTTCCTTGTGGCCTTGTCAAATTTGACCACATATTCGAAAAGGGCAATAAATTTGCTACGAGATAAGACAGTCTGTGTGCAGAAAAAAGTCTTATTGCGGGCGTGGTAAGGAGATGAATATCACGAGTCTGAAGTGAACAAAATAAGTCCTATTTTTCCAATGGTTTTATCGATGAAAAATTAATAATTATGCACATGTTTTCTTTTCAGTAAAAAATACCTAATAGTGTACTTTCAAATGGCATATCAACTTGTGTGCTAGCTGCTTATCCTCTGCCATAATATCATGGCTAACAAGATAACAACGAAAAAGTCAAAAAATATCAAATGTTCATTTATGGATATGCGAATGGAAATTCTCGCGCAGCGGTTCAAGAGTACGGTTTACGTTTTCCCAACAGACGACAACCAAATAGACAGATATTTGTATAATTTATTATTATTAACAGTTCTTTATTGGAACAATCCAAAAGGCCATCGACCGAAGTCCTTCAGCCAGTTTTGTAAACAAAATATGGTATGGTTAACAAATATTGAAAAAAATTAATTGCATACAAATGTAAAAAAAAAAATTTAATTTTTTATGAATAGTGAACTATGGTGTTGCGGACAACTTTTGGAGTTCTTCCCATATGGTGTTCGGCGGTGTCTTTCTGTTGGGTCTTCTGTTTGGATCTCTTTCAATGCAGTAGGTTTTCAATATATCAGTATTACTCTGCTTCACCGCGAATTTTTTCCAGAGATTTTTTATTCTTTCTTCAATTGGTATTATCTTAGTCACCTGGTATAACAGGCTGTTGGGAGGGTTATACAAGGAGTTCCTGGGGTGTCTCATTTTAGTGATTTCCCTGAGCGATGTGGTCTCTGCGGTACTAAGGATCTTCCTGTATAATTGTTCCGGCGATTAGGTGAAACAGGCTCATTCGGTGGTTTGCGAATCAGACAAGGAGATCTATTGAATGAATATTTTCGGATGCAATGGATTGGAAGGTACGGTCCGGTAAGATGGCCACCAAACAGCCACGACCTTAAGCCTTTGGATTTTTATGTCTTGAATACTTTGAAGGAGATAGTATATCGCATTCACGTTCAGACTCGAGAGGAGCTTATCGACAGAATAAAATTGTGTTGTGCAGAAATGCTTCAGAAACGCTATGAACTTCGCAGAGTTGTAGATTCAATAAGAAAACGAAGTGTCAAATGTATTGAACAGGGAGGTGGACATTTTGAAAAATTGTTATAAGTAGTAAAGTTCCGTTTTCTTTACATTTTTTCATAAAATCTATATTATTAAAATTAAGTTAATTTTTTCTGTTATTATTATGATTCAAGATAAATTGATAAAATAAATAAATAATAAATTTCCATGAGAATTATATTAAGATTCTATCTTGAAGAGCTTCAAAATAGAGCAAATTCAGGTTAGGAATTTTACGACTTTTTCGTTGTTATCTTGTTAGCCATGATATTTTGGCAGAGGATAAGCAGCTAGCACAAAAGTTGATATGCCATTTGAAAGTACACTAAATGAGGTATTTTTTACTGAAAAGAAAACATGTGCATACTAATTAATTTTTTATCGATAAAACCATTGGAAAAATAGGACTTATTTTGTTCACTTCAGACTCGTGATATTCATCTCCTTACCACGCCGGCAATAAGACTTTTTTCTGCACAAAGACACCCCCTTATCTCGTAGCAAATTTATTGCCCTTTCCTTTCCGAATATGTGGTCAAATTTGACGAGACCACAAGGAAAACTGAATAATGGTTAAGTTAATGAAAATTTTGAAATATTTCGTGAAATCAAGAAATGTTAAATTGAAAAATAACCGTCAACATTTCGACCATGATATATGACATTTTTAGTTGCCAATCACAATTCTGATCCCCCCTTAAAGTTTGGCCACTTCAAAAGTAGACACCCTGTATATCCCAGACCCTATTCTTTTCTAGAAAATATAAGTACTATCTAGGTACTTTCGATTTCTGTTCAAGAAGAATATCGAACACAGAAAAAAATCAATAATTTCCAGAGACTTTCTCTATGTTTTCATTTGCGAAGCATAGAACACACAGATTTGAATGCAGTCCTTCATATACAAGCATGAAATTGTACAATCATCTACCAGCCTCTGTGAAAAAATTGAATTCTAAACTGTTCAAGAATGTAATTAAGAACCTTCTTGTAAAAAAAGGTTTTTACTCTGTAGACGAATATTTGTACGACTCCTTAGTTTCTTAAGTTTTTAGCCTGACATGTCCTATACACTGTGTATCTAGTGTCTTAATGGATCAAATAAATTTATTATTATTATTATTATTATTATGACTTTAGCCTTGCGGCTTTCACACTCCTCTCCAGAGGAAAATTCACTTATCCCAGATATCTCAGATATCAAAAGGATTAAGCTCTGTTGGAGCCCTTTCCAGGTTTTCGGGCTCGTGGTGGTGGTCGGGTCCGGGTCGCTCCTCGCCTCCCTGCTGTAGGTTGAATTCCTGCTCCACCCGCACTTCCTGTCGGAGCAGACGGTGTTCCTCTGCATTCCCCATGTACTTGCGTACAGTTCTCGCCGTTCCGAGCAGTACCGCTTTCTGCATGACTCTATAGATATTTTCGTCCAACTGAAGTTTCCTCAAGTTCTCTAGTAGTTTCTTCGGTATCAGGCCTGTAGATGAAATGACAATAGGGATGGTCTTGATATCTTTCAGCTTCCACTGTCTTCTGGTTTGTTCCTCGAGATCTCTGTATTTTGAAATTTTTTCAGTGTGCCTATCTAGAAGATTGGTATTATTTGGAATTGCCACGTCTATGAATAGTGCTCTGTCCTCATCCTTATTGAGCAATATGAGGTCTGGTCTATTGTGGGTTATTTTTCGGTCTGTGAGAACCGTGCGATCCCAGTAGAGCTTGTGATGTTCGTTTTCCAGCACAACATCCGGATGGTAATTGTAATAAGGCACCTTTTCTTTTTCGAAGCTAGAAGTTGGTGTTTTAGTGCCAATTCTTGGTGAAGAATCTTGGCATCAGCATCATGTCTATTTTTGTACTCCGTGCCCGCCAACTTCTGACATCCGCCGGTGATGTGCTGGATAGTTTCATGTGTCGCACAGCCATAACGACAGCTATCGTCCGCCACTGAGGCATCCTTGGCGATGTACTTCATGTTATTTCTTGTTGGAATCACCTGATCCTGGATGGCGAGCATGAAGCCCTCTGTCTCAGGAAACAACCTTCCGGAAGTCAACCAGTAGTTCGACGCAGATATGTCGACGTAATCATGGTTGACCTCGTTCTGGTGCCTCCCATGCAAAGGTTTGCCAATCAGTTTCTGCATTTTACTTTCTGCAGAGTGTTCGACGGTTTCCAAGTGATCCTGTTGTAGCTTTAATGGTGTAGAACTATCAGCAACACAAACTACTCGATGGAGTTCTGACGAAGCTGCCTTGCTCAAGAAATATTTTCGAAGTCCTTCAATTTCCTGGGACATACGGTTGGACAAATCAACAATTCCTCTACCCCCAAGATGTCGTGGCAGCTCTGTCCGTTCTATTGAGCTTTTGGGGTGATGTTTATTGTGTTTAGTCAGCATCGTCCTTATTTTTCTCTGTAAAGCTGCTAAATCGGTGGTCGTCCAAGAGATAATACCAAATGAATAGCTCAGCGCCGAGCAAGCGTAGGTGTTAATCGCTTTTATCAGATTCTTGCTGTTAAGACCAGTTCTCATTATCCTCCTCAATCTTCGGGTGAACTCCTCCGTTAATTCTTTCTTCATCTGGGTCTGATTGATTTTTCTTGCCTGTTTTATGCCTAGATACTTGTATGTGTCTCCTTCCTTTAATGCTTCAATTTCTGCACCTTCCTTGAGTTTGAACGTACCATCTTCTATTTTCCCTCTCGTTATGTTAAGCAGTCGACATTTTTCTAGTCCAAACTTCATTTTGATGTTTTCCGAGAATCCTTCCACCATTTTCAGCATCAGTTGCATTTGTTTTTTGGTAGATGCGAAGAGTTTCAAGTAGTCCATGTAAAGGAGATGATTTAGTTTCATCATAGTTCTACTGCCGTTCTTGATGGAAAATCCGTAGTCCGTAGAATTCAATCTATGAGACAAGGGATTCAGGGCCATGCAGAACCACAGAGGGCTCAGCGAGTCTCCTTGGAAAATTCCGCGTCTTATTGGAATAGGTCCTGTTGTAATGGAGCAATCTGCTGCTTTCATTTGAAGACTAGTACGCCAGGTTGACATGGCGTTTTTCAGGAACTTAACAATATTGGGATCCACCTTGTAAATCTTCAAGATCGTCAAGAGCCATTCGTGAGGTATAGAATCGAATGCTTTTTTGTAGTCTATGTACGCAGCGTAAAGATTCCTTCGCTTGGAGAACGCTTGATTGCAGATAACTGAATCTATTATTAGTTGTTCTTTGCACCCTCGGCTGTCTTTGGTGCATCCTTTCTGTTGCATGGCGATGATGTTATTCCTTTCGCAATGGTTGTGAATTCGGTTTGAAATGCACGATGTGATTAATTTGTACATCGTTGGAAGACATGTGATTGGTCGGTACTTGGATGGGTCTTCTGTATTCCTTTGGTCTTTAGGTAACAAGTATGTTGTGCCATGTGTGAGGAATACTGGCATTCTTTCAGGATTTTCAATGACATCATTTATTGCGGAGGTCAATTTGTCATGCATGATCCAAAGTTTCTTGATCCAGAGGTTCTGTAATCCATCCGGCCCAGGTGCTTTCCAGTTGTGCAGTCCTCTGATAGCTGATTTTACTTCTTCAATTGTGATCATGTCATGCTGCATCGGCTCATATTTTATAGCTTCAGATTTTTCATCTTCAATCCATCCGGTATCTCCATTGAAGTGAGGTTTCGTTGATAATTGTTCGGTCCAGAATTGTTCAATGGCTTCCTTTGGTGGTAACTTTCCATTTTCTCCATCCGACGATGTGAGTGACCGGTAGAAAGATTCTTCCGACTTTTCGAATGAATTATTGTCTCTTTTCCGGCTATAATTGCTTTTATATCTCCTCAGGCGTTCTGCATACAGACTTAATTTTTGCTTCAGAGTGTCGAGGCAATGGTGAGCTGTAGCATTCTCCGTCTCTCGTTCTGTATGTGTCCTGTTTCTATCCATGATCTCTTTGACAGCTTTCACAACCTTTCTTCCTCGATTCCCGTTCAAGTACTCCGTCAGTCGTCCAATGTCTCTTCTTAGCCTTTCTGTTTTGTGTTGAAGACGTTTCTGCCATGCTGGCGCGTGTAATTTGTGTAATTTTGGACCATTGTTGTTCGTTCCGCGAATTTTTGCCCCTATGGTTTTGGCTGTCGTCAGCGCTGCACAGTAAAAAACTAGATGCAGATATTCCAATGAACTTCCGTTCTGTAGGTATTCAGGTAAAACGTCCTTATTCAAGATGTCGATTATAAGTGACAGCTTCTTGGATGTATTGAGTCGGGGAGGTGTTATTCGATGAAGAGGGTCTGTCCCTTCCAGTTCGGCGAAGTATCTCCTCATGTCAGAGTGAACTTGTCGGTGGAGCTCTTCCCTATCGTCCTGGAGTTCAGGCTCACTTGGGTTGCAAGATGGACTTTCAGTATCAATGTCTTCTAGGTGTTGTTGCCCAGGCATGTGAATTTCATCAGAGGTGTTGGTGTTATTCTCTATTGCTAGCGGACGCTGAAGTTCCCGTTTAATTGCTTCGATTCGGGCCGTTGGTATTAGTTGATTTCGCAGAATTACGCGGTACTGGTCTGCCACTCGTTGTTCAGTGACATTGAGATTTGGGTAGGCGTTGCAGAATTCCTCATGGAGCCTTTTCCTATAGTTGTTCGTGTTCTGCCCTAGTCCCGTGATGGAGTTATATATGCGCACAATAGTTTCATTCATGGACGTTGTCCACTTCATGCGCTTTCTAACTAACCCCGCTTGGGTGAGCACTGGCTGAATATCCTGCGCAGCACCTTCAGCGGTTCGAGTCGGCAATTGAATTGGACTCGTTGGTTGCTGTTGTTGCTTTGGAGCTGTAGCTTCTTTTGCAGCAGGAGCCCGCTTCCTCAACATCCTGCCACCGACGTCCCGCATGCTGTCATGTCCAGCGCCGGCTCCAGACATGCCCTGACGATCCCCAGGCAGCGACTTGTTTCCGAGGCTTCTCGTAATCACCATTTCCATGGGTTTGTGCTCCCCTTTCTCGGTTTGGGTGAGGGGTAGAGAAATGGGAGCAGAAAGAGCACCCCTATAAAGGATGTGAAAGAGAGAGGAAAAAGGAATGGGACTGCGGACAGCAGGCGTAGCTGGCTGCACCGTCTACGTCGTTACGATGGCTACCCGGCAGGCCATCTACCAGATAGCTGCCAGGCAGGCCAGACAATTATAATTAATATAATAATAATGACTTTAGCCTTGCGGCTTTCACACTCCTCTCCAGAGGAAAATTCACTTATCCCAGATATCTCAGATATCAAAAGGATTAAGCTCTGTTGGAGCCCTTTCCAGGTTTTCGGGCTCGTGGTGGTGGTCGGGTCCGGGTCGCTCCTCGCCTCCCTGCTGTAGGTTGGATTCCTGCTCCACCCGCACTTCCTGTCGGAGCAGACGGTGTTCCTCTGCATTCCCCATGTACTTGCGTACAGTTCTCGCCGTTCCGAGCAGTACCGCTTTCTGCATGACTCTATAGATATTTTCGTCCAACTGAAGTTTCCTCAAGTTCTCTAGTAGTTTCTTCGGTATCAGGCCTGTAGATGAAATGACAATAGGGATGGTCTTGATATCTTTCAGCTTCCACTGTCTTCTGGTTTGTTCCTCGAGATCTCTGTATTTTGAAATTTTTTCAGTGTGCCTATCTAGAAGATTGGTATTATTTGGAATTGCCACGTCTATGAATAGTGCTCTGTCCTCATCCTTATTGAGCAATATGAGGTCTGGTCTATTGTGGGTTATTTTTCGGTCTGTGAGAACCGTGCGATCCCAGTAGAGCTTGTGATGTTCGTTTTCCAGCACAGCATCCGGATGGTAATTGTAATAAGGCACCTTTTTCGAAGCTAGAAGTTGGTGTTTTAGTGCCAATTCTTGGTGAAGAATCTTGGCAACAGCATCATGTCTATTTTTGTACTCCGTGCCCGCGAACTTCTGACATCCGCCGGTGATGTGCTGGATAGTTTCATGTGTCGCACAGCCATAACGACAGCTATCGTCCGCCACTGAGGCATCCTTGGCGATGTACTTCATGTAATTTCTTGTTGGAATCACCTGATCCTGGATGGCGAGCATGAAGCCCTCTGTCTCAGGAAACAACCTTCCGGAAGTCAACCAGTAGTTCGACGCAGATATGTCGACGTAATCATGGTTGACCTCGTTCTGGTGCCTCCCATGCAAAGGTTTGCCAATCAGTTTCTGCATTTTACTTTCTGCAGAGTGTTCGACGGTTTCCAAGTGATCCTGTTGTAGCTTTAATGGTGTAGAACTATCAGCAACACAAACTACTCGATGGAGTTCTGACGAAGCTGCCTTGCTCAAGAAATATTTTCGAAGTCCTTCAATTTCCTGGGACATACGGTTGGACAAATCAACAATTCCTCTACCCCCAAGATGTCGTGGCAGCTCTGTCCGTTCTATTGAGCTTTTGGGGTGATGTTTATTGTGTTTAGTCAGCATCGTCCTTATTTTTCTCTGTAAAGCTGCTAAATCGGTGGTCGTCCAAGAGATAATACCAAATGAATAGCTCAGCGCCGAGCAAGCGTAGGTGTTAATCGCTTTTATCAGATTCTTGCTGTTAAGACCAGTTCTCATTATCCTCCTCAATCTTCGGGTGAACTCCTCCGTTAATTCTTTCTTCATCTGGGTCTGATTGATTTTTCTTGCCTGTTTTATGCCTAGATACTTGTATGTGTCTCCTTCCTTTAATGCCTCAATTTCTGCACCTTCCTTGAGTTTGAACGTACCATCTTCTATTTTCCCTCTCGTTATGTTAAGCAGTCGACATTTTTCTAGTCCAAACTTCATTTTGATGTCTTCCGAGAATCCTTCCACCATTTTCAGCATCAGTTGCATTTGTTTTTTGGTAGATGCGAAGAGTTTCAAGTCGTCCATGTAAAGGAGATGATTCAGTTTCATCATAGTTCTACTGCCGTTCTTGATGGAAAATCCGTAGTCCGTAGAATTCAATCTATGAGACAAGGGATTCAGGGCCATGCAGAACCACAGAGGGCTCAGCGAGTCTCCTTGGAAAATTCCGCGTCTTATTGGAATAGGTCCTGTTGTAATGGAGCAATCTGCTGCTTTCATTTGAAGACTAGTACGCCAGGTTGACATGGCGTTTTTCAGGAACTTAACAATATTGGGATCCACCTTGTAAATCTTCAAGATCGTCAAGAGCCATTCGTGAGGTATAGAATCGAATGCTTTTTTGTAGTCTATGTACGCAGCGTAAAGATTCCTTCGCTTGGAGAACGCTTGATTGCAGATAACTGAATCTATTATTAGTTGTTCTTTGCACCCTCGGCTGTCTTTGGTGCATCCTTTCTGTTGCATGGCGATGATGTTATTCCTTTCGCAATGGTTGTGAATTCGGTTTGAAATGCACGATGTGATTAATTTGTACATCGTTGGAAGACATGTGATTGGTCGGTACTTGGATGGGTCTTCTGTATTCCTTTGGTCTTTAGGTAACAAGTATGTTGTGCCATGTGTGAGGAATACTGGCATTCTTTCAGGATTTTCAATGATTTCAATAATTATTATTATTATTATTATTATGATAATTTTTTTCGGCGTCGGTTTTATACTGAACTTATAAGAAAGTTGAAATCTGTAGCATAAAGAACTTCATTAATTCAATAGTTCTCATACTATCGAAATTCAAATTATTATTATTATTATAATAAAATTATTTTATAATTATATAATTATATTATTATTAAAACAATTTTTATTCTCTTCGGAAACTTACCTCCGTTAGAAAACAATTGTAAGTAATGGAAAACTTGCTTTACAGAAAATCCTGAAGGGGAGTTTGAAACCATCACCGGTAGCAAAGTCTGAAATTATCAGAAATGATCGGTATGTAATTATTTGGATATGATTAATTAATTTACATTTTAATGACTTTATCACAATAACTCACCATATTGAATTCTGTTGGGGAGTATCCAACACCTAATACGTACAGTGCCTCACATAAACACGAAGTTACCATTCCTTTCAGACAGAATTTCTTCACCAAATTCAGGTATAAATCCATATGACCCAAGAATTCGTGAATATTGAAAAACAAGAATGCAAGCTAAAAGAGATTTAGAAGATTTTTTTTCCACATTTTAGGAATGTTCTGTTTTTGCGTTAAACCAAAAGTGGAGAATTATTGAAATGAAATATAATAATAATGAATAAATATAAGGCAAAAGTTCATACTCAGACTAAAATAATGTCATGTGCTCGAGCCATATTTAATTTGGCAATGATTTGAGAAATATAATTTCCTTACCTGGAGTTCGTTACGGTAATTTACTAAAGTTCTGTATTTAATGTCCATATTATTAGAAAACAAAGCTGTTGGAGCAAGCGCACTCATGTGCCGTATCTTTCCGTTATATTTTGGTAATAAGGAAGCCATTACAAAGAATGTAGTAGTACCTTGGGAATGTCCAATGTAGAATAGAGCATCTTGATTTGTAATATTCAAGATATAATCAATGGTGTTTGGCAAATCATATATTCCCATTTCATGCCAGCTGAAACAGGATGTTCTGAAATCGACAATTTGGAAAAGCATGGCTTGATTGCTTGATGGCCGCAGAACATAAACATCAACTACAAGCTATGAATATGGAGCAAATGGAGACATACTGCCATCTACACTCAAAAGTTAAGAAAGTGAATTGTGTTGGAATTGACATACATACTTTGTAGCCTCTATACTGGTATCGAATATAAGGTCCATAAATTCGTTCCATTTCCATATCATCTATCGAGGATAAATGATACCATGGTCAGCATATACTCTCCTACTACTCTTACTCCTTGATATGGAGTCGTGTTTGTGTTAATACTTCGATTGATGGTGGTTGGTTAGATCGATTTAGAGCGTGAAATTTGTTTGTTGATATTTATACATATGGATGTTATGTATCTGAATTAATTCCGTGAACTTAATCATTGTTGATGGGGCTGTTCCATTGAAGAAGGTATTGAGAACAATAATATAGCTAGGTACTTAGTGGACACCCGAGATTATCTAATTTAACGTATTATGAATGCTGCATCCGATCGCAAAGATATGTACACAAAGCAAAAAATGTTAAGAATCGAATGGTGATCATTTTGAAGTAATTACATGAAGAATTTTATGATTACCGAAACCTTAATAGTCTTTATTCTATAGGGAAGATCGGAAGATAATATGTTGAAAACAATTACAGACATATTTACGAGTAAGGGTGCGAATTTTTGGCCAACTCAGATAATGTTAAAACCAGCATCTGTTGAAAATTAACATTCAGCTCACAGAATATAACCACACATTTTATGGGGTGTTGTTCATTTTTAAACACGTTATAATCCGAAAAAAAATGAAATCGTATGAAAATATTCTTGCTTGTAAATGCACTCCTGTTTAGATTGTTCTTTTTAAATAATATATAGATATAGGATACAGGGTATTCTATTTGAAATTTGAAAACGAATGTATATGTTACGGGCAATGTAAATAATTGGGCATTGTTTATAATGCCCGGGCAATTTAAAAAGTGCCCAAAAGGATATGACAAAATGATAAATTATGTTGCAAATATTACATTGCCCGGTTATTATGTATAATGCTAAAAATCAGGTGGGCAATTTGAAAATTATATATTATTCATATTTCTTATAAAAAATAACAAATTTTTGCATACCTGACTGACAAAGTAACAAACAAAACATAACAAATAAAATTTCACATGCTGACAAACAAACCGGTGGGATGAAATAAGTACAAACAAAACGTGTAAGTCCAAATAAAACTAAAGTATTAGATATGTACGTACTTTCAAATTTATATTCACACAAAATGTCAATACGTAGCAATACAGGCCAATACAGGCTCTATTCATTAGAGCAGCTTCCACTTTGGTGACATTTCGAGTTACATAGCTTTTTTTCTTTACGACACTTGCGCTCGTCGGATTTACAGCTACCTTTACAGCCACATCGACTATAGCCTGTCTTGGATGACAATCTTGCACATTCTCTTGGTTAAATCTCTATCTGTGGAATATCTTCGCCATTCTTTTCACATAGGTTGTCCCTTTGGTGTCAATTAATCAAAGTGCCCAAAGAAATAATAGCGGTATTTATAATGACCGGGCAATGTGAGAAATTATTGAAAAGTAATTCAAATTTATCAAATTGCCCGATTTTAATGGTCATTATTCATAATAACCAAGCATTATGAATACTTACCTAAATAATTACATTGCCCGTAACATATATAATGATGGGATAAGCATCAGTTGAAAATCAGAAAAGGATGAAACTCCTACAGTCTACAGAAATAAACCATATCTTATAAAACACCATTTACCTAAAATCCCAAAATTTCTCCTTGTCAACATCAGGATCCAAACTGATATGTCGTCTTGAATGAGTGTTACCTCTACAATTCAACAGCCACACATCGTAACCTCTATCAGCTAATAAATAGCTAATACTTTTTTCTGGACCTCCATTGACAAAGTCTGTAGATTGGCTCAGCAATCCGTGAACCAACAAAACGGCTGGTCTACCAGAATATGAGATGTTTTGGCGGCCATGCGGCATTCTATGAAGGGTGAGGAGGTATCCATCCTTTGTTTGAACAATATGATTTTCGAAAGGATATCCATATTTGCTGAGAAGTTGAGTCTGTAAAAATAATTTCGGTATTCTGTAAAATCCACGATTCAATTTCCTCGAATTTATAAATAATAGTTCTATTTTAAATTGTGCTTATGTTAGTTATGTTGAAAAAGTGCTATGATGTTTCCCCATTTCATCCCATTTTTACGACGATTGTTGGAATGTTCTAACAAGAAGATTGTGATGCCAACTGTAAAAAATTCGTGAATAATTTAGACGAATTTTATTGTTGAGATTTTGAAGTATTATTCTATTTTTTACCTTTGTGTCCTAAGTCTTTTGCCACTGCTTTGCGATAATTCAGCTAACAAAAGGTCTAGGGTCGTATTTCAGTATCATTTTCAATTTTTTTTTTCAACTTTGTCATTTTGAAAGTTTTGTATAGGTGATTTTTGGTGAAACGCTACATTTTGACCAGTTCTGCCTTCTGTTGAAAAAGAGCCTCACCTTCAAATACATCCTGTATACATATGAAAAGTTGCGTGATGTAAAACACCTGTTCTAGCATTTTTCTAGAAAATAGTAAATACCTTAAGCTGCATCCACATTATGCTGATCGTCAAAATCATCAGCAAAGCGAACGAGAGAAGATGCATCTACATACAGTGCGGTCCAACGAAATCATAACACCTCCGTTTTCCGGCTTTAAAATGAAAATGAGAAAAGTGACCCGTCAATTTCTGATTCGAGGACGAACAACTTTTCCGCTCTTTGCATCCCCGCAACTGCAATCTCCTAAAGGGGGTAAGCGCAACGCCTTGATTTCGAATAGGGATGAGGGGTGTTGCGATACCTCATGTTGAATATCTTATCGGATACTATCTGATCCTGAAATTTTGCTTAAAAATTTCCATCGATAACGAAATTACAGGTAAAATAGTGGTTGAGTACTTACTTTTGTGATTAGGCCCGGTTGGCCAGTTCGGGATTTAAGTTAATCCTAGATTAATTTTGACACTTCCGTTCTGCTATCATCAGAGACAGTTTGTCTCTGCTATTGGGTTAATCTAGGATCGACTTGAATTTTGAAAATGCTACAAATGGGCACCATTCACTTCCATGTAGTAAAATAAGTTTTGCTGAAAACTTTCATGGATTTTCATCTGACTAATACCGACAGCTATACATGTTTACAATTTTGATAAGGTAAAATGGACACTCGTCCGAAAAACAGAAGTTTTGATTACCGTTAATCATTTCACTGACCACTTCACAGAACTGGAGTAGGCGATCGGGATCATCCTTATTCAGTTCCTGAACCAATCGTATCTTACATCTTACAAGGATGGAATATGGAATTTATGTTGTTTAAGGACTCCTTCTGATTTTCCTTAAAAAATTGTTTTCGTGGTATAGATTTTCGAAAAATGAAATTCTCTTATAGTTTTCCATTCGATTCTGGAAAAAAAGGTCTCCTGCAAAATTTCGATACAGTTGATACTTTTCTCGGAATAAGTAAACACTTACAAGCAGTTCTGATCACTGTTCATTCCATTTCATTATGCATGTATTTTAGCGGGAGGTAGTCATTCTATGGAACATAGTACCTATATACGATGAAATGGAATGAAGTGATCAGAACTGCTTGTAAGTTTTTAATTATTCCGAGGAAAGTATCGACTGTATCGAAATTTCGCAGGAAATTTTTTTTCTCCAGAATCGAATGGGAAACCATAAGAGAATTTTATTTTCCGAAAATCTACCCCATGATATTAATTTTTGAAGGAAAATTATATGGGGTTGTTATTTGCAACCCCTAATAATAAAGTTTAGAGATCCAAAAAAATTTGTGCGAGTAACATCTACTTACTGCTTCATGTTATATGTATATAGTTTTATGACTCAGTATTTTTCAGTACCCGTAAAAAAAATTCAAAACTGTCAACGCGTTATCGCCTTCCAAAGGCTGTTTCTTGGAAGGGAGTTCGATTTCGAAAAAAATTCATAGGAACTACCCCTGCTTATTTTCATCGAGGAATCATCTCCCTAAGTCCTTCGCATTTCTTTACAGATACCCTGTATATCTGTTTTGCCGAGCGGCACACAGTAGCATGTAGCATATAATGCTGATGCAGCTGAAGATACCTATGAATTTTGTACGTTATTTTTTATCCGTGATTCCTGATCATGATATTTATGTTAGGTATATACAGGGTTCTGCACTAGTGCGTTAGGCTTCCATAGCTGCCAAACCAAACGTTTTAGAAATTTAGTTGAAAAGCATTCCCTTTATACTTCCAATTCTGCATCTCAGGAAATTATTTCCAAATATACAGGCTGTTCCCAAATAAAATTATTCAATGAGTGATTCTTTAAATGGAACACCTCTTATATTTTTGCATATTTTCAAATAGGCAAATTCTTAAGTTAAAAGAAATCCTGATCAAATTCATGTTTCTATTGCTTCTGGAAATCGGTGAAGGGCTTTTACCGAACTACTGTTTCGATGAAAATTTGCAGTTTTTTCTGAATAAGATCCGTACCGTTGGAAAAATATCCCTAATATTTTGCACCATGGTAGAGGTTATGAAGAGCATTGAAAATATGCGAAAATATAAGGGGTGTTCCTAGAGTCCGACCGAACTTTCGGTTTCGTTTTCGGTTTCGGCCTAGTTTCGGCCAAAAAAACAGGTTTCGGCTCAGTTTCGTTTTCGGCCAAAATCCAGCCGAAACTACAGCCGTAACCGAAACTGAGTTCGGTGCAGCTGCGCTGCTAAGGGTTATCCATAGAATTGTTACTCTTTCGTTATTCATCGCGTATGCGCTCATTGTAATTGTCCTCGCTGGATGATATCGAATCATTTGCGTGACTGGTCTTGGCTTGGCGCAGCGAACTTTGCATTAGTGCTGTTTGCTGTTAAATTTCGGTACGGCTATCATGACCTATAAATTACAACATTATCTCGAAACGATAGAAGAAGACGAAGACAAAAGTCTTATTTTCTATTGGTTCCATTCACATCATGTATATGAAATAAAATCTACAATATCATTCACGTTGTCGTCAATAGCGGATTTGCAACCCGCTAGGCACTTAGCCCTGTTGAATTTAGTCAAATTGTTTTCACCTACTCTGTTTTTGTCACGAACAGCCGCCCTATCGGGCCTACTTTTGGCCTTAAGGCAAATCCGCCACTGGTTGTCGTTAAATAACGTTGAATAAAGATCTCTACAGCTTTTTTGATCGGCATTCTGAGTTAACTTTGGCTCATTGACAAGATAGTCATCAAAATGAGCAAAATTTGGAAGATATTCTCTTTTCCTAAAGTTGAAAGAATATTCTCGTACAATTAAAAATATTGAGAAAAAATATTTCTGTTTGCATTCTTCATTTCATGTTTTCCACTAGTGTGGTAATTCGAAGTTTAATGAAATTGGAAAGATATGGAAGGAATTACTCATTTCATTTCGACATTTTTTTAAAACCACAAATTATTCACTGGATTCAAAAAATAATTATATGCTTATTTATTTATATTGATTATCAGTTTTAAGATCAGATTATCGATATTATTATTATGTAACTGAAAAATAATGACTGATTATGATGAATTTTCTTCCACGGAAAGATGGCATTATTGAAGTTTCGGTTTCGGTTTCGTTTTCGGCCGAAACTGAGACCGCAGCCGAAATTCGGTTTCGGTTTCGGTTTCGGCCGTAAAAACTAGTTTCGGTCGGACCCTAGGTGTTCCATTTAAAAAATCACTCATTTGTTGAATAATTTTATTTGGGAACACCCTTTATATTAGAAAATAATTGAGATACCGAGTTGAAAGTACAAAGGAAATGCTTTTCAACTAAATTTCTAAAACGTCTGGTTTGGCAGCTATGGAAGCCTAACGCACTATTGCAGGACCCTGTAAATTTAATCAACACAGCAATTTTTCGATCCGTTTTTCGGGCAATTTTTTTGAGGAGAATATATTGTGATTGTGAACTCTCCTTAGTGTTATAGAAAAAGTCTGTACCTATATAAAAATTTTAAAAACTTACAATATTGAGTCCTGTATCAGGATGAATGTAGTAAGACTCGGTAGTACTGAAAACTAGTACGAGGAAAAGAGTACCTAGGAAGAAATAGCGGGAAAACATATCTAATTACAATTGAGTACCACTTCTTGAATGAGGAAATGCAATAGTTAGAGTGTATCTTATATTTCATTTCAATTATCTGGAATGTTTGATTGTTATGTTATCAGATTTCGTATCATGAATGGAATTGAAATAACTTTTTTATTATTTTTTTATTGCTCCAACTAGCGATTTCACAAAATTAGATTTCAAACCACGTCACCTATTTTGCTATCACAATAGCATCTTAGTAGGTAGGTGAAGATAAGAAGTTTACCTTCAACCACCTGAAGATGCTATTGTGATAGTGAAATAGGTGTCGTGGTTTAAAAACTTATTTTGTGAAAATCGTATAATCTGTTTTAAATTCAATTATGGATTTTCATCAAGTATCGGCCACATCAATTCAACAAAAGAAAATATTTCTCAATTTTTTACAGTGTGGCTCATTCCGATCAGCCAAATAATACCATCAGTTTATGGTTTTGTCCAATGCTGAGACAGGTTGAATTTTATTTGGAGAGGGACATCTTTTGATTGAAAATCCCGGAGTATGGCAACACTTTCAAGAATCTTATCGAAATAAGTATTAAGTGGCACATTTTTTCAGAGCTCATAAAGTTTCATTTACGGAAATGCAGTCAAATTTAGAAAGCATTTTGCGTCCGCACCCGCTTACTGCATTCTTGCTTTCAAAAATAGCATAAATTCAATACTGAATTGGTAATAGGTAGGTACCATGATACATTAAAATATTCGCTATTATTTAGGGATAGGTACCAAGACACATTATTTGCTTATGCTTCTTTGGATTTACAAAATGAAGGGCGAGTTATCTTTTTCCGCACTATTTTTTTTTTGTTACCAGTGTTTGAGTCGGTATAAACTAAATTTCGTAAGAGCTCCTACATGACAGATGTGTTATAATTATAATTAGCTATAATCCTCATTACTCCCATAATTTTCTCGTTTAAAACATTCACAAGCTTGCAATGTTAAGGCATTCTGTAACCATCAGGTGAACAGGAGTTTCTGCTCCTTACCACAGAATCTATACTCATAATCAGCTTCTGATAAGAATATTCTCAGCATATGCTTTCCTAAGATAACAATGTCCTGCGAAGAACACTGATGCTAAAATTCCAATTGACTAAAATTGACTTCATTTACTTTAGATATTGGTAGTTGATTCGACCGTGTCCCATAAAGACGCCTGCTGCACAAGCTTGCAAATTTTGGTATTCGAGATACTCTATTAAAGTGGATTGACTCATTTCTTAGCTCAGAAAAGTTTCGTATAAAGGACGGGCACTTTCTATCCTCCATATCCTCCATTGATGTTGCCAAATGGTGTCCTGTCCAGTACTGTCGTTCTGTGCTTGGAACACTTCTAATCTATATTAATTTTATTGGTCTTCCTTCATCTCTGTATGATCGTGCTTCGCCAATGACGTTCTACTCGGATTCGTCAAAAGTCGATCAGTTGCAGTTGCATTGAGGCTTTAAAGCAGATAGTCATGTGAGTGGTTACTACCTCTGAATGTTCGAAAGTGCAAGCTACTCCATCTTGGCAAGAACAATCCCCAACATCGCTATTTTTTGACAGGGTGAAGATCGAATCTCTTAGACACTACTGTGATCTAGATGTGACTATTTCCCATTGTTTGAATTAGTGTATTCATGTTCAGAACGTCTGTGCCCAAGGCCGAAACCATGGTCAGCATCTGCTTTTCTTCGGTGGAGCGTACTCCATTTGGGGCCTTGACGATGGCAAATTGGCTAGTTCAATTCAGATCGTAACACTTGTTGATATTCATATCGTCGGGTGGTATGCATTTGAATTTATCCTTCTTATTGTATTCATTGCCTTCCTGTTAATAGGCGTGATCATTCTTTATTATTATACCGCTGGAATCATTTCTGCCGTGATCTGAACGCGTCCCAGACTTCTCGATTCGTCATACGTCCGTTGTTCGCAAAGCGAATCGGCGTACTGAACACAGATTACAGAGTAGAACTGGCGTACTGAATTAGAGAAAATATGGGACATATGCTATTGTCTTCGTCTTGGTTTCTATCTGGAGGGGATTGAATCGGACACCGTTTCATATTGGGTGGCGCTCTGGGTAAATAATACCCAGTACAACATGCCAATATTGAATAAAGTTCCATCAATTCCAAACGTTCTCCACCGAGGAAAAATGCTATGTTGCTCTGATGAGGCCAAATGAGGCCGAAACCATGGTCAGCATCTGCTTTTCTTCGGTGGAGCGTACTGCATTTGGGGCCTTAATTGACGATGGCAAATTGGCTAGTTCAATTCAAATCGTAGCACTTGTTGATATTCATATCGTCGGGTGGTATGCATCTGAATTTATTCTTCTTATTTTTATGTTATTGAACATCTTGTCGACTCTACCAGTAACCACGTGCACCCCGGAAAGGTCATTTTCCACACTTAGGCGCCTAAAAACCTACCTACGGAATTCTTGTGGGCAAGAGAGGCTAACCGGGTTGGCCCTAATGGCAATTCACAGAGATATCATCATCCCAACTAATGATGTTATAACAGAATTTGCCCAAGAGAAATCTAGAAGGCTTGATTTTGTATTGTGAATTCACGGAACTGAAAATTTGAGGTTTTTAGTTTCAAGTACAAATATATGTTAGTACAGTTTTTTCAGTGGGGGGAATTTCCCGTGCCAATGTGATGTTAATAAATTAAATTTGAACTAGCACGTCTTTATTATTGAGACCCCCTCCCCGAAACAAAAATCTGTGCACGTCCTTGGGAAAAGTTCTGAGTTTAGAATAACTTTAATACATAACATAACTCTGCTGTTCAGTGGGGAATTCACTTCTTCAAATTTATCCAACGAATGACCTTTTACTATTCTATAAGTGGCTTTCAAAAGACTTAAGTATCCTTCTATACAGCAATTTTGCACAATTACCGCAATTTTGACTGATTGTCATTTTATAATGGATCTTTAAACTTTTTTGGAATAAATTGTAATCCGAACATGAGGAGCAATTCTGCAGTTTATTTGACATTTCTGGCCAACAACTATGTCTTGTATCAATATAGATTATTTTAAGCAACTCATTTAACATCTCCAGAGTCAGAAATGGGGATTGACTGCAATTTATCAGTAGCTCCTCATAATTATCGTCTTCATTTAGATTTTGCCAATTAATTTCATAGTCTTCATTTTGGAATCTATTCACACTGGAACTGTTAAGTGCGACATATTTGTTTAAGTTCAATAAGTAATCATTAAAGCCTGACAAATTCAAATCCTCTATCAATCTATTGGCAGAACAGGACTTATTTTTCATTAAATATAAATTGATTACCTTGTCTTGAGCTACTCTCTATTTCTTTCCATTCTATTTCACATTCCTCCATAGTAACATATGAATTGTTGTCTGTCTACCTCTATAATGATTGTGTAAACATTTAGATATATTCACAAAAATATCCAAGAACCGTAAAATAATCAATGATTGTCTAACTACAATTGCTTGTATCTCTTGTCGAAAACAATATCAAGTTTTCCTCAGAATAAAATTAAAAAGAGTAGTGATCAGTGGTGTCTGCTGTCAATGCAGAATACAGACAGTGCCTGTGGAATGTAGTCAAGTTCGAAAAATACACTACGTTGCCTTTCTCTACTCCTATCGTTCTTTTAGGTAATCTTTTTCAGTAAACTAGACTAAAAGAACGATAGGCTAGTCGGCTAGTGTTTCTACTGAGAGACAAACTTTCTCTATGTTTCTACTTGAACACTGACGTATCACACCACAGAACACTAATATACACACCTAAGATGTCTAAAACACAGTTTTAGACATCTAAAACTGTGTTTTAGACATCTTATACACACCTCTAATGCCATTTTCTGTGAATAAGAGATTTTCAATGATTTCTGTGTTAACTCTCAACATATAATCCCATGTATAACCTGATAGCGTAAAATGATTAGTAGGTCTTCAATAAAACTACAGTGGAACTGTTTAAACACATAATCTTAAATAATTATATAAAATTCAATATAAATGAATGTACAAATTATTTCACTTAGATGTAAATAATCTAACCAACATAGACACAACACAACGAATTAAATTCAAGTCAAATTTGTTGAAAAAATGATGAATGACTTTTTTCTTCAATTCTAAAAACCTAACCTTATTAAAGAAATATAATATTGATGATTATAATAACACCTAAACACCTCTTTGTATTAATATTCAATTAATTTTGCCATTTAAAAGAAAAATTTTCTTATTAGTACTTTTCCATTTCGTTCAGGATGTAATCATATATCAGCGGTTTAACATGATTGCCCCAAAGAAAATCCAGATGCGTGAAATTTTCTACTGGAACCATACGCTTAGAAGCATTCGGAAGAAGGGTGGCTAAGATTTCAGCATCCTGTTGAAATCAATCAAAATTAATACAATATTAATCAGAAACTAAATCTCGAATAATCGATGCTATGGAATTTCTTTAGCAATCATAAGACATAATGCCAAAGCATTGTTATTAATGCTTGTGAAACCCCTGAAGAGCTCCCGTGAACTTGCTCGCGAATATATTTGAGGATTACTAAACACTAAGGCCCGTTTGTTCAGTTCAGGATTAAGCCGAGATTTAAGATGATCCTAGATTAACCTGACAGAAATGAACTGAAATGTCAAAATTAATCTAGGATCAACTTTAATCTCGAACTGAAAACTGGGCCTAAGGCTGAGTAGACCGGTAATACGACTTTCGGTAGGTAGCTCTCAAAATTTGCAAAAATCTTCAAATTCAAGCGCCAAGTAGGTACTAAATTTAAATCTGATCGAATCATTATTTTCAGACATTTTGGAAATAAAAAACTCAAGATTTTTGTTGAAAAATTATTCTTACTCCATTTCATAATATTGATTACCGTTTTTGATATATTTTTGATGAAAGTTTCACTTCATTCATTTTAGAGTGTATTGGAATTTATGCATCTTGAAATACTAAGGTAGCCGAGATGGCTTTTGTATTTCAGAATTCTGTCTAATCCTTGTATTCGCTTGTTTTAATAATTACTTTTAAATTCCTTAAAAAAATCTTACTGTGTATGTTATAAACTAGCTACATTTTCATGAGGCAAGTTTGGCTTAGTCGTCATATAATTACATTTAGTCTCTCCAATTTTAAATCACCCAGTATATTATGATTTCTATGTTGAATATTAATAATTCATTTTATGATTATACTATATTTTTTGTTATCTATTGCAAAGCATCATTATTGGAATTGGAAATAATTGCGGCTCAGCTTGAAACAAACAACTACGGACAGAATGATATTGATTTTTTGTAATTTTGAGATATAAAGTGACACTTTTTAAAACTCATTGAATCGTTTTGAATCGTATCACTTTTCGTAAGCAGTTACGAAAAGTGAAATATTTCGCAACAGATGATGAAGCCATATTTGCTTCCATAGCAAAGGTGTGAAAAATTGAATAATTTCCATCACTTAACGATTTTTAAGAAATCTTCAAGAAGAGCTTGTATATACGTTTTTATTACTTTTAATTTGAATTCATAGACATATCCTATTCAAAATTACAAAAAATATTGTGTGAAACACATTTTTCGTATTTCGCGTTCTTTTGCGCTCAGTACGAAAAATAATGCTTTCCCCAACTGGTACACAAATAAATAACTATTATTACATTCAAACATCGCTTGAGAAGGTTCAAGATGAAAGATTTACCACGACAAATTCAATAGATCAGGAATGAAATTTTCTCATTACTTTGATTTCCTGAAAAAATTTTCGATATATTTGATGAGTTGAAAATAAACTCAGATGTCAGAAAATATTGTAACGTCTGAACCCCTTGAATACGCCCCTGCCACCAATCGAAAACATCGCCTATATCGCTCTCGGTGCTCTCGAACACGGGCTTACCGATGTAAAAGACGCGCGGTGGACTCGAGTTCCAGTTAGTGTTCTAAATAGAGAACGTGAATTCCAAATAGTTAAAAAGTGGAAAGTAGTAAAAGCAAATTGGTGAGTGTTTAAATAAATTAGAAAAAATCCTAAGTGTATTCATTGTGTGAATAAATAACAAGTAATGAAAGAAAACAATTCGATGAAACCCTTTGTAAGATGCTATTATGGTGTGCTGTGATTCACAAAATCTCTATAAATATGGAAATAACAGAAGTTTGTCTAGCTCCAGACATCATTTTCTTCTTTATAACTCAATATATGTATTATGAAAAAATTTCACCTTATAATCAGCTAACTGATCTTTCATGGCATAATGTAGAGTCACGGGGGCTACTATATTAGATAAATTGTAATTTGGCGGAGTAGGTGCTCCATATGTTATCCAGTTGATTAAGGAACCATGATCGTACTGTCTAAAGAGACCTGAAAAATTCTACATTTTCTGTATACAGTACAAATTGAATATTGTATATACTTATTGTGTAAAAGGAATTATACATCCCAGACCCTTTTCATTGCTAGAAAATATAAGTTCTTTCTAGGTACTCGAGTTATGTTCAAGAAGAATATCGAACACAGAAAAAAATCAATAATTTCTTTCGGCGTCGGTTTTATAATGAACTTATAATATAAGAAAGTTGAAATCTGTAGCAAAATGAGCTTCATTAATTCAATAGTTCTCATACTATCGAAATTTTAGCTCTATTAAAACAATTTTTATTCTCTTCGGAAACTTACCTCCGTTAGAAAACAATTGTAAGTAATGGAAACCTTGCTTCACGGAAAATCCAGAAGGGGAGTTTGAAACCATCACCGGTAGCAAAGTCTGAAATTATCAGAAATGATCGGTACGTAATTATTTGGATATGATTAATTAATTTACATTTTTTATGACTTTATCACAATAAACTCACCATATTGAATTCTGTTGGGGAGTATCCAACACCTAATACGTAGAGTGCCTCGCATAAACTATAAGTTTCCATTCCTTTCAGACAGAATTTCTTCACCAAATTTAGGTATAAATCCATATGACCCAAGAATTCGTGAATATTGAGAATAACAGATGCAACCTGAAAGAGATTTAGAAATTTTTTTTTGGCCACATTTTAGGAATGTTCTGTTTTTACATTGAACCAAAAGTGGAGAATTATTGAAATGAAATATAATAATAATAATAAATGAATTCTTCAATTTTCAATATAAGGGATATGTTCATACTCAGACTAAAATAATGTCATGTGTCTTTTTCAATTTGGCAATGATTTGAGAAATATAATTTTCTTACCTGGAGCTCGTTGCGGAAATTTGCTAAAGTTCTGAATTTAATGTCCATATTATTAGAAAACAAAGCTGATGGAGCAAGCGCACTCATGTGCCGTATCTTCCCGTTATATTTTGGTAATAAGGAAGCCATTACAAAGAATGCAGTAGTACCTTGGGAATGTCCAATGTAGAATAGAGCATCTTGATTTGTAATATTCAAGATATAATCAATGGTGTTTGGCAAATCATATATTCCCATTTCATGCCAGCTGAAACAGGATGTTTTGAAATCGACAATTTGGAAAAGCGTGGATTTTTAAATTTTTAATTGGCTGTTGGACTAAATAATGTCGATGGTCATTTATTGGCCTTTGATCAATAAATTGCGTTTATTATTATTAAATTTTCAAATCGAAGATAATATGTTCATAAAAATGTTCCAACTTGTACCCAAAATGAATTCGCAATTAATTAAGCATGAAGATCTGTTGGACACCAAATTGAGAATGCTTATGCATTGAAAAACATTAAAGACATATTAGCAGTGGCGGATTTACCATAGAGGCTGAGTAGGCTGCAGCCTAGGGCGGCAGATTTCAGGGGGCGGCAAATTTAGGGACAATTTTGTTTGTACTAATTATAAAAACTGAAATATTTGTATTTCATAGATATTTTAATATCTATTTACATCTGATTCTCCCTAAATATAAAAAAAACTAAACAAGTAGTGCATCATTATTATTTTCCTGTTTCACTCTTATTTCGGCCGCTTTGAACTCTGAATACTGAAACTTCGTGAGGGTGAAAAATTTTGGTGAAGCCAATTCTGAATCGTTGGGATGTGTTTCTTCGGTTCCCACTAAAACACAATTCAAAAAATGTTTGTCCAGAAGTTCGTATCTATGGCTCTATTTACAAGGAGGGCAAAATTCGTTGTCTACTGAGGGAATCTCGAGAACTATCGCAGCCAGAAGAAAACGGATGACACATTCTCGAGCTCTTTCTTCATGACTAATCTAAATCTGAAAACAGAACCGGCCTATCACTTCTGGATTTTGAGTTAAAACCAAAAATTGGTATTTTGACGATTTCGAAAAGTTCTCATAGCTTTTTTGTGTTTGAAGTTACATATCTGAAACTTACCTTCTTAGTCACTTTTATACGTAGATTCTACAGACAGAATCTTTTTTTCCAATTCAAAACTAACAAATTCAATGAAAGTTTGCATTTAAAAAAAACGAAAGTTCACGTAATGTTCCGAAATGAAAAAATATTTGGTGCTCGTCAGTGGATTCTACGTAAAAAAGGGTCTGCAGAAGGTTCAAGTTTCAGATCTGTAACTTTAAAGACACAAAAGTTATGAGAACTTTTCGAAATCGTTAAAATTTAGTTTTTTGCTAATAACTCAAAAACGGTTTTCACCATTCTTTGTTTCTCTGAAAAAGAGCTCGAGAATGTGTCATCCGTTTTCTTCCAGTTGCCATAGTTCTCGAGTTTCCCTCAGTAGACAACGAATTTTGCCTACCCTTTATACACCAGCGACTAATTGTTCGGGTGAGAGAAACTTTTTTTGCTTGAAAAAAGTGAAAGCATTGGCTCTTTTGTGTATAAAGTCAGAACTAATGAACAAAATTTCGTAGGACGACATCGCAGAAAGATATTTCAACAGCGGGTTTGAATGTGCGATCAACGCTTGATTTCTAAAACGAAATCACTGAAACCTTTTCATTGGTGAATATATTGAACAAGTAGCAATTGAGAATAATTTAATGGACGTTTAAACATAATTTGATGCGAGAATGATATTATGAATGATCATGACTGAATTATAGATTGAAAACAAATTGACGTCTTCTGTTGGTTCAGCGTTGATTCCCTGATCAATCTTTATGAAACCCTAGGAGAGAGTTTTATGAATTACGTTCCTATTTAATTGTCATCGTCAGTTACATTGTGGCCATATCATACATAATAATACCCTGAAGATGGCGCCCGAAAAGCAGTTTTTGATTTTTTTTATTGAAAATCAATAAACTTTCACGTATTAAATCAAGCAGATATTTCATACGGGCTGGAAGGCATTGAAAAAATTTTGGTTCTGTTTGTCTATGATAGAAAGGGGTAGAAAAATCCATCTTGCTTTGCAAGAAACTTTCTCGATATTCATATCATATAATAAAAAATTAATTTTGGATAACTTAATCCATTCTCAAAAAATCTTCTTGACATTTTTGTCTTATATACTCATAAAGATGACTGTGCACAAACACAGAAATATTCAAGATGCACTTTGTTTACGGTTTTTTTTATTTCCTGAAAAACCGCGAATTTTTCCAAGAAACTACAAGAGACCTTATTTGTTAAGAATGGATCAAGCTATCCAAAATTAATCTTTTATTTTGAAATATGGATATGGAAAAAAGTTTCTTGCGGAACAGTGTTTAGGAGTGGCTTTTTCTAGCACTTTCAATCATAGAAGAACAGCACCGAAAATTTGTACCCCGCATAAAATATCTGCTTGATTTTATTCTTGTCAGTTTTTCGATTCTCAAGAAAAAAATTAAAAACAGCTTTTCGGGCTAAAACTGAACAGGGGGACTCAGAAAAGAAAATTTCACAAGGTCCACCCTATTTTCTGACGAAGAATCACTCCCTTAATTTTTTGCAACTATTCCTATGGACCATGTTACCATGTATATATAGTGTGCCATACTTAATGATAATAAATTAGTCTATGACTAAATTTTATTTCATTCAGAAAGAAACGTTTTATTTCTTGTGAAATCTCAACTTAATCGTTGCGTTGTAAAAATGATCTGGAAACTCGGAAACTGACACATCGATTCCCTAGGTCACAATAATTTATGAGTAGTTATTAGGACAAGTGTACAAATCTCAAAGTTACATTTTCACTGACACAAATATTTTCATTAATATTTTGAACTAAATAATTATGGTAAAGGCGGCAAAATTTGAATAGCCTACTGGCGGCAAATATGTAAATCCGCCACTGCATATTAGTACAAATATAACATAATTTTTGGCCAACTTAGATAATGTTAAATACCAACATCCGTTGAAAATTAACATTAAGCTTACAGAATAGCCACTACCCTAAAGGTATACTAAATATGAGGTTTTGTTCATTTTTTTAAACACGTTATATAATTTGAAAAAAAAATAAAATCGAATGAAAATTTAGATTTCTTTTCATTATTCTTGCATGTGAATGCATTCCTGTTTATTTCTTTCTTTTTAAATATAATATATGTAGGAATAGGATACAAGGTATTCTATTTGGAATTTAAAAACGAATGTATATAATGATGGGATAACCATCATCAGTTAAGAATCAGAGAAGGATGAAAGTCCTAGAGTCTACAGACTCACAGAGATAAAACGACATCTTATAAAACATCATTTACCTAAAATCCCAAAATTTCTCCTTATCAACATCAGGATCCAAACTGATATGTCGTCTTGAATGAGTGTTACCTCTACAATTCAACAGCCACACATCGTAACCTCTATCAGCTAATAAATAGCTAATACTTTTTTCTGGACCTCCATTGACAAAGTCTGTAGATTGGCTCAGCAATCCGTGAACCAACAAAACGGCTGGTCTACCAGAATATGAGATGTTTTGGCGGCCATGCGGCATTCTATGAAGGGTGAGGAGGTATCCATCCTTTGTTTGAACAATATGATTTTCGAAAGGATATCCATATTTGCTGAGAAGTTGAGTCTGTAAATATAATTTCGGTATTCCGTAAAATCCACGATTTAATTTCCTCGTATTTATAAATAATAGTTCTATTTCAAGTTGTGCTTATGTTAGTTATGTTGAAAAAGTGCTATGATGTTTTCCCATTTCATCCCATTTTAACGACGATTATTGGAATGTTCTAACAAGAAGAATTCATGTTTCTATCGCTTCTGGAAATCGGGTAAAGGGCTTTTACCGAACTACTGTTTCGTCGAAATTTTGCAGTTTTTTCTGAATAAGATCCGTACCGTTGGAAAAATATCCATAATATTTTGCACCATGGTAGAGGTATTGAAGAGCATTGAAAATATGCAAAAATATAAAGGTTGTTCCATTTGAAAAATTACTCATTTGTTGAATAATTTTATTTGGGAACAGCCTGTATATTTGGAAATAATTTCCTGAGATGCAGAATTGGAAGTTTAAAGGGAATGCTTTTCAACTAAATTTCTAAAACGTCTGGTTTGGTAGCTATGGAAGCCTAACGCACTATTGCAGGACCCTGTTTTTTTAATCAACATAGCAATTTTTCGATCCGTTTTTCGGCAATTTTTTTTGAGGAGAATATATTGTGATTGTGAACTCTCCTTAGTGTTATAGAAAAAGTCTGTATATGAAATTTTTAAAAACTTACAATATTGAGTCCTGTATCAGGATGAATGTAGTAACTTTTATTTTCAGGTAAAGAGTAAGACTCGGTAGTACTGAAAACTAGTACGAGGAAAAGAGTGCCTAGGAAGAAATAGCGGGAAAACATATCTAATTACAATTGAGTACCACTTCTTGAATAAGGAAATGCAATAGTTAGAGTGTATCTTATATTTCATTTCAATTATCTGGAATGTTTGATTGTTATGTTATCAGATTTCGTATCATGAATGGAATTGAAATATCTTTTTTATAATTTTTTTTTTGCTCTAACTAGCGATTTCACAAAATTAGATTTCAAACCACGTCACCTATTTCGCTATCACAATAGCATCTTCGTAGGTAGGTGAAGATAAGGAGTTTACCTTCAACCACCTGAAGATGCTAATGTGATAGTGAAATAGGTGTCGTGGTTTAAAAACTTTTTTTGTGAAAATCGTATAATCTGTTTTAAATTCAATTATGGATTTTCATCAAGTATCGGCCACACCAATTCAACAAAAAAAATATTTCTCAATTACCTTCTGATGCAATAACTCATTTTCCATTATCTATATTGATAGTTCGACAGTATTATCAACAGCCATTCAAAAATATTATCCAGAAAATTCTATATCAATGAAAGATACGAAAACATGACGGAAAACTTGAGATGTTATAAATAACTTGAGAAAGCTTAGGTAATTTGGAATATTCTCTAATATAGATATACCTACCTATTAGATTCCCTCATATAATTTTTTACAGTGTGGCTCATTCCGATCAGCCAAATAATACCATCAGTTTATGGTTTTGTCCAATGCTGAGACAGATTGAATTTTATTTGGAGAGGGACATCTTTTCATTGAAAATCCCGGAGTATGGCAACCCTTTCAAGAATCTTAAATTGAAATATGTATCTTTAAGTGGCACATTATTTCAAAGCTTGTAAAGTTTCATTCACGGAAATGCAGTCAAATTTAGATGGCATAAATAATGAATTGGTAATAGGTAGGTACCATATGATACATCAAAATATTCGGATAGGCCAATTCTCATCATATGCTTTCCTAAGGTGACAATTTCCTGCGAAGAACACTGATGCTAAAATTCCAATAGACTTCATTTATTTAGATATTGGTAGTTATTTCGACCGTGTTCCATAGAGACTCTGCTGCACAAGCTTGAAAATTTTTGGTATTCGAAATACTCCATTGAAGTGGATTGACTCATTTCTTGGCTCAGAAAAGTTTCGTATCAAAGACAGGCACTTTCTATCCTCCATGCATGATGTGGCCAAGTGGTGTCCTGTCCGGTTCTGTGCTTGGAACACTTCTACACAGAACACACTTACTTACTTTATGCACTTCTAATCCTTATTATGTTGCTAACCTTCCTTCAACTCCCAGAAGTGTATGTTCGTGCTTCGCCAATGACATCACGTTTCTACTCGGATTCGTCAAAAGTCGATCAGTTGCAGTTGCAGTTGCATTGAGGCGTTAAGCCTCAATGCAACTGCAACTGCAAGATGGTCATGTGCGTGGTTACTACCTCTGAATGTTCGAAAGTGCAAGCTACTCCATCTTGGCGAGAACAATCCCCAACATTGCTATTTTTTGACAGGGTGAAGATCGAATCTCTTAAAATAGGGGAACAAATCCCTATACCCCATACGGAGAACACATCCTCGCTGTTGTGTACCATATTATGTATTATGTTCTTTTTCATCTGATGTATGCCCGGAGGGTCTCTACCCTCCATAGCCTGAACTATCTGTTATATTTCCTTGCCTAGAGATCGCTAAGTTTTGTATTTTGGAGAGTGCTCAGCACAGGTGGCAGAAAACCACTAGAGCGAAATTTTCTCTGTCCATTCACCAATTATCAGCGTGCATGGTCATTAACCAGAAATTGAAGATTGAAGCCTGAGGAATTTCGGTCTTATTCTGGGCAAGACATTCTGTATATCAATTTTCGGCATCACGGGCATTCTGGAAGGTCAGAGTGTTTCAAAATCATGACCTCAATCTGAAGACCAAGACAGGTGTTTACAAAGCAGTGGTCCTCCCAACGCTTCTTTACGGAAGCGAAAGCTGGATGCCCTACAGGCGACATATTAAACAGCTTGAACAAACGCAACAACGTCATCTAAGATAGATAATGCACATCAGATATGGTTCCACAAAGTTTCGAATGCAGAAGTCTTGCAGCGCGCGAGTTGTACAACAACTGAGACTCAAGTAACGAGGGCCCGACTCAGATGAAGCGGCCACATTCTGAGGATACAAGACACAAGACTCCCCAAAATAGCTCTGTATGGCGGAGTGGCAGGGGCATAGATTGTGGCACGGATATTTATGAATATCTGGTGGGATCAAATTTATAAAATGAATAAACATATCCGGTGGAATAATTAAAATTACAAACTAAGTAACCAAACGTTAAGTCCATTACAGGAGGGTAAAGTAAAGAAGAGAGTAACTCTATGGGAATCATAGAGTTCAATGAATTATTACTGGGTCTATGATTCATGTCAAAACATAACCTAAACAAAAATCAAAAATCAAACTTTATTCTGATGCACGTAGCACTTCATTATTATAATAATTTTAACAATTTTTATTCAGTTATTCAGTAATGTTTTCAAGGAGATGCATCGAATTACGACATTTTCATTTCTGCATGGGAGGTTCTCGGTTTTATGGAAGAAATACATCGCGAATAATAGAAAAACTTAAGCAAGATGAAACGTTGGTAAATCTTGTCTCCAATGCTGCAATTGAGAATTTACATGACGTAAATCGCTTGAAAAATAAAATTTTGAGCAAGTCAGAGATGTTTAGGTCTGATGATATTGATAGAAGTTTGATCATATATTTCACCAAAAGCAAACAGTTCAATAATGGTCTGAGTTATATAAAATTCTTAGAAGAAGACACAAAGAAAAAACTCAATCTGTTTTTAATGAATCAGCAATTCATTATATACTTCCACAAACGATATGCAGATGGAAGTCTTTCAACAAGTGAGCAAGAGTTAATAGTTCAATTGTTAGTTGTACTTTTTCTAGTTTCCTCTTTGATACCAACATTAGAGTGGATTTTGCAGGTACAACAATCTGAAGAAAACCTCAAATATTCTAGACAGTCTTTCCTTAGAAAATGCAATCTTGGGGTTATCTGTTACTCCAAATTGGAATCTGTGTCTGACTTTATTCAATGACCTTAAAAAATTAGAGGATCCAAGTTCTATATGTTACAGTGCAATTATTGCAACAGCATTCTTGAATGGAAATGAAAAACTTGCTTGGAATCTTTGGAGTGAAATGTTCGGTATGTTATTACTATTCTTTTTATCCCTGAGAAGTCATATTTTGACTCCTTCAAGATCAAATCATATTTTTATTGATCTTATAGACACTGCTGATGTTTTTTAACTTTCAGCCAAGCAAAAAACTCCTTATGATGTCATATTCCAAGCATATTTTGAAAATTTAAGAAAGTTTTCAGATCGAAAAAAAATTTTGACCAAGCTAGAAAAACTTTTTGTGGCATGTAATGAAAATAACTTCATTTTATCTGAAAATTCAATATTAGAACTCCAGAAATTATTGAATTTTTCAGGATTTACATTCAGTGATTCCTTAGTAAATAATAAGTAAGTATGACCCAAAACAATTCTGCTTTCTGTAGATTATACAAGATGACTATAATATTCTATCCTTTACTTTAATCACACTATTTACCATTTCTTTATTCGAAATTCTCTTTTATTTGAAAGCTATGATTGGAAAAGATGGATTCTGAAGAAATTATTGATCATTGTCAATTATTAAGCATAAGTTCAAAATTATACCTTAGTGTTCAGCCAATCTGGTATCAACAAAAAATAACTTGCAGGCAGACAGGTGTTACTTGACGGGTGTTGATGAAAAAGGTGGTCATTTGGAGCAGATGTGTCAATTTCTTTTCAGTGCTAAAATTTGATATATCACTCAACCCACATCCCCTCATTCAAAACTTGAGGATATAGCTTTGGATGGGGGGGGGGATGAAGTTGGGGAAGTGATTTTCAGCAAACCTTATTCCTCCTCAAACAAAATTTGGTAATTGAAAATGGTTTTAGGATAATGAATTTACTTCTAGGGTATTTTTGGTACTCTCTGTTGTTGTTGAAATCAGTTTAATTCAATTTGGGGCACACGGCACACTACAAATTATAGTTTGACTTTGTTCATTCATCTCTTGTATAATATACAATAATTCTATGAAATATCAAAACAGGTGTGCAGGAGAAATGGAATAATCATGTGTATTTTTTCGGATTGAATAATATGTTATTCACTTCATTATAGCGGATGTTGTAATAAATGCGGACAAAAGCTAAAAAAATTGGAACTGATTGAAGATGAATTCGAGAATTTGAAAAAACAATTCTTTGAAGAAGTCATCATAGGCAAGAATATATTCAATAAAACCAATCCTGCAGAATTATCTGAATTCCAGGAATTTCTTAAATCTACAAAAGGTTATAATGTTGTCATAGATGGCCTAAATGTGGCATATATTGCTGGAACAAAGCAATCACCTGAGGTTTATTCAACACTAGTAAGTATTTGCAAAATAAATTTTCATGTTGACCAACTGACCCAAGAGAGAATTAAAGAAGCATCACTGGATGTTTATCCAGCAAGTCATTAGTGCTTCAGTTTTTTATATCGTGCACTAGTGTTTAAATTGGCTGATGATGGTCTACCTATATTCGGTAGGATCATGAGGAAGAAACTAGATGGATTGTTTTCTGAACAAAGAGTTAAATCTCCCATGTGTGAATTAGTCATATAAAATATTTTGGTTCTTCAATGTTTTACAAGGCAGAAATTAAATCCTTTTAGCTAGCAAAAGTTGTTTCCCATTTTGTTGAGGAAAACAAAAAAGTAATTGTTCTTGGGAGGAAACATATGAAATCTTGGCCACAAAAGCAATGGAGGTTCATCTCTAGTAATGCTCTGGTATTCCTAACACAAAATATTTCCCTTGATGATCCGTATTTATTATATTGCGCACTACATTGTGGAAAAGATGCTATCCTAGTTAGTAGGGATTTAATGAGAAGTCATCTTTTTGCATTGAAAGATCCTAAGAATAAAATAAGGTTCACTAGATGGTTGGAACAAAGACAGTTTCAAGTGACCCATGTTAGGAATGATGGAAAAGTATTGTTCAAAGTGAGTAATAAGTCACAGTTTTACATGTTGAGTTGAGTTTAAATTTTAGAGAATAGAAAATAATAAAAAAATAATTAATTCAATTGTCTTAATGACTATGATGCGGCGGTTAAAATATGCGGGATAAAAATTGATGAAAAATTGATTTTCCTGTTCTTTTTTTGTTTTCTTCTTTTTGTTCATTATGAAATATTTTTTCTAGTTTTGTCAGCGGCAATGTTGTACTCGTTTGAGCTGAGTGAAAAATAACAACATTACAATCATGCGTCGGCGTGCTTTAACTGTATTATTTGTGTGTATAGTTATACATGTGAAACGAAATAGTGATTTGTTATTCCCAAGCAAAGATTATAGTGTTAGTTAGTAACTCTGTAATCTTTGATCCCAAGGATTATAGACCAACAGGATGACTCAGTCCCTATCTCTGTACAATACATTGGACATTTTTGCTAACGTCATCAGGCCTCCGAAAATGTTCGTGAACTGCGTGTTCGATCTGCTTGGGCTACAATCGTTGGGGCCACAGAACAGACCCATCACTTAATTTATGGTTGGGGCAAATCAAACATAGTTCTGCAATAGTGTAGAGTGTAGGCCCGGTGACGTCACGCATGGCAGATAAAATCGCTGAAATGAGCCATTCTGTTAGGTTAAGCTACATTCACAATCAATTCACGGGCCGAAGTGCACTTCGGCACGGAAGCTTAGCAGATGGCGTTCTCCGTTACCATTCACAATGAAATTCAAGACAAAATTTCTTGCAAGTTGCAAACTATCACTTCGGCAAGGAATTTCGTGCCGGCTATAGATGATGCTGATGCTTATGTTTTGATAAGTTACATTTTTGATTCATTTGAGTATTTGGTACCAAAATTATTGCGAATGGTAAATTTCGTGCCGAAGTGCACTTCGGCCCGCGAATTGATTGTGAATGCAGCTTCATAATCCTTAAGGTAATCTTTACAGGATCTACTAGTGACCTTGAAGGCACAAAATGCGCATGCGGTGCCTATTTTTGCACTCACCGTATCTGTATAATTAAGAAATTAAGTGACATAAAAGAAAACTTTATTTCATAGTTGACAGCCGTGTATTCATGACAATGTTTTTTTTTCAGAACCCACGTCCATACACACGAATAGTGCAACACGATAATAATAATTGGCACATACCCTTCATCGTCGCTCCCGAAGAAAATGAAGAACCAGATAAAATTCCTGAAAAATGGCTCTGTATGCAGAAATCTTGAGCTAATGTTTTTGAAATTTTGTGTCGCAATATTTAATATTATTTCTATATTATATTATTTTAATAGACAAATGAACTCAGAATATAAATACTATTTACATATATACAAAATGTATAGTAAAGGTGGAAACATATTTGGCACTTGTCATACAGATGAAGTTTTTTCAAATTGCAAAAACCAGGCTTATCCAAGGAAGGGAATATTAGACAATTTGAATATATACTACATTCAGAGATTTGCGAATCTGATGTAATTTTTGTAATGGTGAAGAAATTTACCTTATAATAATGTACAGTTTATTGAGGAAATTTTAGGTTCTATAGCATTTGATATTTGATCTGAATGTTTGAATAAACGCAAATTTTCAATTCGGTTTTTAATTCACTATCCTACAAAACCTAGAAAAAGATTTACTTTCACGTTGGGATATATCACCAAAATGATTTTTGTATATAGATAAGTATTGATAACGATACTGCGAAGCGATATTTATTTGCTGCTAATTTCACTATTATTGCAGTATTAGGGCCCAGGGGGCGCCTAAAATGTATAAATCAGTCTGACAAATCACCTAAAACGTTCGTTAAAGTTAACGTGGGGCACAAACTTTGCTCTCCAATTCTTTTTTAAAATCAAGTTCAAATGCCGGCCATCTACAGGTATGTCGAAAATGATTAAACACACGCTCCACACACGCCCATTGTATTCGCCAACGCTTCCAACGTGCGTAGATCAAGAAATTGTATAAGTCCTGATGTGGCTCTCGTGCTTCGGTCATTAATATTGACAGAATTTGATAATTTTGGTCTGGATTCTGATAACTCTCAGAATGGGTTTCACGTTTCACGAAGCTCTTAATTGCCCGATAAACGATTTTTACAGTAACTCGATTTTCAGAAAGAAATCGCTGAAATTTCTCGTGCTTATTGAATAAACATTGAGGAAGGTACAATTGACATTCATTAACTGGGAGTATGTATATAGATCATATAAGAAGAGGAGATTAAGATCATTTAATTTCAAATTTCAAGTACGGGACTGCATGGGGAAGGTGACTCAGGTGTCGGAAAAACGAAACAAAACATATGTCTAATGCTTTACTTGAAACAAATTTTGTATCGTGCGATTTGAGGTGAAAACTGTCCTTCGTGCGACGAGCCGAATACTCATTTTTTTCTTTCTGAGGGCCTTCAATTTTGTGTATTAACACATCACACATAACATTATCGGCCCTTATCCAGCGGAAAGCCGCTCTTCCATTGATCAAGACAATGGGTGCATTATTACACTGGTGACAGCGGTGGGATTTTAGTTGATTTTCTAGGGTAGAATTACCGAATTCAAAACTTAAGTTTTGGTTTGTTTCTGGAACGAGTTGAGATAAAATCCAATAATTCAATTGGCGTCATTTTAGAAGTATTGAGAGAAAGAGAATTTAAGAATTTTTGCGGTCGGTTTAAGGCTTATCGAGAAAATATATGATGGATTTTGTTTCGATTAGGTATATCAATGAATTTGAGGAGTTTCGGATGAAGCAACTCTGAGTTATTTTATTGCCAAAGATAATTTCATTTTGCGTCGATTTTTGTTTACTTCAAGAGGATAATTGCGTTACTTCGTGAGGAGTTCGAAAGTAGGGTTGCGAACAGAAATGTTCTTTAAGGTGAGGCTGCGGAGATATTAGGGGGAGTTGTGTAGAGTTGGAAAAAGTTCGTTATTTACTCTTCGGTGCGGTTGATTAGAATTTTATTTCAAAATCGGTATAAGCAATAAATTTTTAATCGGGAGATAGTTGGAAATTTTTATTCGTGGAGAGCATCGGTGTTCAATGATTTGTAGAAGATTTGATTAATCAATTGATGGAAACGTTTAGAAGATTGATATAGTAGTTGATCAATATGGAAGATTGAAATTTCATTTTCGCGGGAATTTTATTGTTTTGAGGGGTGCATTCTTGGCTGGTGGTGAAATAATTTTTGTTTTGTTTATTGCTTTCAAGAGAATTTCTTTTTCGCAGTATTGACAATTTTGAATTTTTCGGGATTTAATGGTTTCGAAGTGAATATTTTGAATTTTGTTTTTGTTCAGTATATCGATGAATATCAATTTTTCGTATCCGACACATTTAAAAGGTTCCGTTTAGTATAGTTATGTTGTTAATTTTTTGTAGAAAAAAGTATTTTTTTGTTCAGAAAAGAAGACGAACCATATGTTTTTGACTTACCTTCTTAGGCTATCGTGAATTATTAAGGAACGTTACAGGTTACAATAAGTGTGTCGAAGCGATTGTAAATTTGTAAAATGGTGCATACCGTAGAAGGAAGGGTGGAAATGATGAAATTATTTCTTAGAAAAAACGCCTCTGCTTCATTTAACGAACGACATCCTGGAAAAAATGTATCCGCTGTTTACGTTGTGCAACTGGTATGCCAAAATTGACGCTATTGGCTCAGTTGGAAACAAAAATAGGGTGCATGAAAGATACGAAGCGGGGGACGTAGCTGTCTTAGGTTATGTAGCAATGGATCCGACCCACAGATTACAGAGTAGATCTGACTTTTAGTATTGGGAAATTATCCGATGTAACTGGCGTTTCACGCACAAGAATTATGAGAATCCTTAATCCTTGAATAACATAAAAATTCCATCCTTATAAGAACCGATTGGTTCAACATCTGAATGAGGATGATGCCGATCGCCGACTCCAGTTCTGTGAAGTGGTCAGTGAAATGATTAACAGAAATTAAAACTACATGCTACATGTTCGATATCTGTTTTCGGACGAGTGTTCATTTTACCTTAACGGCATTGTACACCGGCGTGACTGTTGGTATTGGTCAGATGAAAATCCAAGATTATTTTGTGAGGTTCACACTCAGCTTTCCCAAAAATTTGGGCGGGTATTTATGGAAATCACATATAAACGGCCTCTTTTGTACCCGGTAATAAAACTGGCCAAATATACTTAGATCTATTGGAGAACGCTATTTATCCCGCCCTCGTGCAAGTATTGGAGAATGCGGAAGACCATCAAATGATCATTTTCCAACAACCTCATTTCGTTCAACCGGTGGTTCAGTTCTTAGATTAAAATTTTTCTCACGCCTGGATTGGAAGGAGGGGACATATTGAGTGGCCACCCACATCACCTGATCTGGCTCCACTGGCCTCTTTTATGAAATCCAAGATTTACGCTACCCATCCTGAGTCACTGGATGATTTGCGAACTCGGATCATTAATGAATGCCGTCAAATGACACCAGAAATCTTGAGTAATGTAAATGAACGTTTTCAGCAAAACTAATATTACTGCATGGAAGTGAATTGTGTCCATTTCCGGCATTTAATAAACTAATCACAAATTTTCCACGTTTTCATTTTAAAACTTAAATCGAGGAGTTGGACCACACTGTATATGGCATCAATTTGGGGAATTACGAAGGAGTCAAATCTAAGCGGACTTTAAAGACTCCAAAATAGGGCAATAAAGAACATACATAATATTCCGTATGAGAATAGCACCAGCACGTACTTGTAAAAAAGTTTCCAGATATCGATCGCTAAGACTGTGAAACAAGAGTAGTGTAAATTAATCTTTAAGATAAATGCGGATCAGTTGAAATCAATAGTGAATCTATATAAAGAACTATTATTCTGATGAACACAAAATACGGTAGGTACAAGAAACTCCAATCATCTGTACAGGGTGGGCAAAATTCGTTGTCTACTGAGGGGATCTCGAAAACTATAAGAGCTATAGAAGAAAACGGATCTTTTTCAGAGAAACAAAGAATTCTGTGTTATTAGAAAAAAAGAGATTTTGACGATTTCGAAAAGTTCTCATAACTTTTTTGTCTTTGAAGTTACTGATCTGAAAATTGAACCTTCCCATAGGCTCTTTTGTACGTAGAATCTACTGACAACAGATTTTTTTCCAATTCAAAAATAACAAATTAAACAAGAGTTTGCATTTAAAAAAACGCCTAATGATTCAAAATGAAAAAATATTTTGAGCTCGACGACATTGTTTCGAAACAATAAACACATGAGGGTGGCAACAACTCCCAACATTTTTTGAGAAGGGAAGAGATGTTGAATGTAAAATAGTCTAAAGCTTTTTATAAAAATGTTCCTAGGCGGAGGTACGCCCGCCGCATTCGAATTTCGAACGTTGATGATAATGGATACCTACTACAATAAATAAATAAACATTTATTGTATAATTAGAAAACATTTCATTTTCTTTCTACATCTCGGAATCATCTCTAACACAAAAAAGAGGAAAGGGGGTGCGAAAGAAGAGGTTGAAACTACTTTGAAATTTGCAACATTTTCAGTCACCACCCCTTGGCTTGCTCCTCCCTCATAATTTGTGATCTCATCTGCGCGAGCGTTCCTGATATATCTTGAAAAGCACGTTTTCCAAACAATATTTCCAATTTTCCTCCAGAACTGAACTTGCCCTCGTTGTGAGCTCTCGGTTGTCAGTACGTTTTGAATTCCTGTAAATAGAGAATCTAGGAAATCCCAATGGGTTACAGTCGTGTCTTCCCAGCGGTTCTCTTCATCTTGTTGGTCCTGAACGTGGCAGATTCCGAAGGGAAAAGTAAGTTCAAATTTGGAAATATTATTGAGTAGACAAACGGTCGAATTTTCATTTTGTACCTACGGCAATTCCCAGACTGGTATACTTATTCCTGCATTTCATAGGGCCTATTTTGAAACAGCAAATGATATGAAAGCGGATATACCATTACGAAGAGAATATTAGCTCAATATTCTTTGTTCTGACAAATCTTCACTGCTCTTGTTGAATTAATACCTAATTTAATTGCAAATTTAATTGAATGTGAAGGAAAAAGAAAAAATTTGGCTACCTACTTTTGAAACTCTTTCAATATTGAAAAAAAAGAATCGAAAATGTTAAGCAATATTTCTAGGGATGATAGAACATCAAAAAATAAGTGGTCTTTGTCTAATGAACTCATGTTCGAAACAGCTCATTGAGCGTGCTTTAACCCTTGGAAAGGGCCTAACGATAAAATCGTTTTTCCTACATTACTACCCAAATAATGTACAATAATGCATTCAAATATTTGGTATCATTTGAGTTTACCAAGACATATTGTTTGCTCAGGCTTCTTTGATTCTTTGGATTCCCTAAGGGTAGTTCACAAGAGTCAAAGTTAGGTTTTTCTACACCTATTTTTTAGTTTTTTCAGATGATACGTCTCAAAATTATATCTGCAGATTCTTCTTGAAAAAGGTTTTCTTGATACATCATCTAAAAGTTTTTTACAGTTATTCAAGATTAAAGTTAAATATACGCCTAATGCAATATAAGTATGAGGTTTTCAAGAGGATAATCTTAGCAAGGTGAACCAAAATGACATCTTCATTTAATATAATGCTAGGCGTGAACCAAAATTGTCTTCTAAAACATATGATATTATAGACGTGACAGAATAACAAGAAACATGTATAGGGTTTGTCAAAAGAACTTATCCTCGAAGGGTCGCTTATTGAGGGCGCTATACAACCCTCATAAAATATCATTTTATAATCGGATTTTCCTAAATAACTCAAGAACACTCATTATATATAAGATCAATAGTACCTATATTAAGTTAAGAAAAAGATAACAATTTTTTCCGGAATAACACATTCACTGTAAGAAATAAGAATGAAACTATTTAAGAAGAAAATCTTTATTCCACCCGAATGTGCTGTTAACGAGGCACAATCTGATAAAGCAGCAAAATAAAACTTGAAGACCAAAATTGACCAGTCCGTGCGTTTTGCACAACAAATGAGTTTTATGTGGAGATGCATCATCTTGTTGGAACAATCAGTTTTCAACCTTGTTCTCCACTAGTGACACAATTATTAATTGGGCAAATATCTCTGAATTCCAGTAATTATTCGCATTATAAAAATCACATCGTTTGAGTGTCTTACCATTTGTTCCATCATATATAGGATCATCAAAATGTGCGTTATTTTGCTCAAAAAACATTTAAAATATATAGGACTCCTTGAAGTTCCAATGTCTAATGCGGTTATTCAGGTTATTGTTTTCCTCGTTCTTATAATGTCTATTGAATGTTTCATTCTTTGTGGATTTAAATTTGATTCGATTCATCACCATTGTTTCATAAAAACTGTAGGTAGCAGAGTACAGCAGAGGTTGTATGTATTTATTGAAATACCTATGTAACTTTTCATTTTTAGTTTTCCACCAACCAATAGTTGTAGTTTTCGAGGAAGACACCCAATATTAGTGCAATTCGAGTAATCATACTCTCGTATTTCCATGAATATTGCTTCATCAATTGAATTATAATCAGCCTGATTCAAATTGCAATTGATCACACATATCATTTGAAGTTTCCCACTCAATCAGCATTGTCGTGAAAACCATAGGGTAATATGAAACTGCAATTATCATCGATGAATCAATCGTTCTCTTGGATCCAGATATATTGAATCAAACTATTCAATAATATTTAATATTATTATTTCAGTTTTCACAATTCCACTGATCTCGAAAAGTTTCTAGGGCTTTCATAACTCAATAAATTATTGAGCAATTAAACTTATCTGAATAGATTTGACTAATAATTTAAATCGAATTATAAAACATTTGTGCAGAAAAAGGTCAGATGGGGAGTTTCTCTTAAAGTATAGGTTAAAAAGAAATATGTACCCGAAAGATATAGCCGTTTCATTTTGACTAGATTCCATCAAGAAAAATATTTTTAAGTAAAATTTCATAGGTTTTTCAATACTTGTAAGAGAATTGGTACTTTCTTTGATATTCTCAATTAAAAGGTGATAATGTCCACAAATCGATTTGAAGATAAATTCACCACTATAGGATCTTAAGGCCTAAGCTCTCGTTCGGTATAAAGAGCCTTCAAATAATATACTGAATATACAGAGTGAGTGAAAAGTTACTAAACCACAAAATTCATATTTTATTTGATATTTACTATTTTGTAGAAAAATGCTAGAACAAGATCCAGTATTTGAGTTGTGGGGGTTGTGGGTTGTGCCTCTTTTCTGCCAATCCAATCTTCTGTTCCAATCTAAAAAAATTTTTTTTGCTAATGTGCAGACCTCTTTGAGGTCAATAACAGAAATAATAACATGAAAATATCAAACCAAAGAGTCGTATTAAGCAACGGCTCCCAGATTCGAGTTTTGGTGAACTATTCGAATCTACTGGCTTAAATTTTTGGGAATAGGTCAAAAAATCATATGAAAGAGGGGTGTCCCCCACTGGATCTGCTACCGATGGGTTATGTGACAACCTTTTTTTAGGCATGAAATGGCATTTTTTTGTCCTGAATTTGTAAATAATGTCCAAATAATCTGCAGAATGTTGGACAATTATAATGAATACCTATATCTTAATGAGTTAAAAGTATGATATTTGAATGCGAATGGAACAGAAATTGCGTTCACACATTCCTTTGTAATCACAAGTTAGAATGGGATGGTTCATTTTCATAAGTTTTGAGCTATAACGAAACTACGTATATCCACTTAACATCATCTTAAATAATCATTAAAACCAATCACTAAATAATGTAAGTAAAGAAAACATCAATTAACTTGAATATACAACCCGGGAGTTCGTTAATTCTTCTTTGGAAACCCGGTTTGCTTGTTCAAGTGTTTATCAAGAGTAGAAATTGTTTAGAAAAATGGCAATAATTTAAATGTCAACTGGCTATACATGAATCAACAAAACAAGTTCTAGTAAAACTGCTGAAAGTGCTCCATAAATTCTGTTAGGAGAGGGTCCACTATAAAAACACTCTACCAACTTTTCGATTAGTCCAACAGTTATATCTTCATTTTCCATTCCTATTCATTTGGATGTTAATAGGGACAGTGAATTTTAGGGTTCTTCTCATCAACTACGCGAAAATTTCTTCATTTTCCTACGATCGCTATAGGTGAAATGTTTTAATCTTTCTCCATGCCTTTATATCTAAATTAACTACTACTTCTCCCTCATAGTAGGTTACTTCCTTCTCATTCAGAAAAGAAGTTTTTGCTAGGTCTTATCCAAAAATTGATACGAAAATTTCAGGATTTATAAATTATTTCCCTAAATATTCCGAAATTATTATTTATTACTGACTAAGAGTAATTTGAAATTAGATATATTCTAAAGTTTTCAGGAAAGTCACCTATATTGATATGAGGCGAAGTTGCCTCAGTAGTGTACATTCGTTTTTCTTTGTTGTAGTTTTTCGCCATGGCGGTCTCTTTCAGTGTTTATTACCAGAACTGTCGAGGTCTCAGGACCAAGACAACTGAATTTTTGTTGTCTTCCTGGAATTGCTCTGCTGAATTAATATGCGTTACAGAATCATGGTTGAAACCTACGATAGACAATTCCGAATTTATTTGCAGTAATTATAATGTCTACCGCAGAGACAGATCCGATACAGCTAGCAGTAAGAGAGAGGGAGGTGGTGTTTTCATCGGTGTCGCGAAGAGACTGCAGAGTGTTGCTGTGTCAAATTGTCTTCATTCAACACTAATCGAGGACTTGTGGATCAAAATAAATTTGAGTGGAACGAAAAATCTATTCGTTGGTGTGTGTTACATACCGCCGGGTACATCTTCCGGCGATTACTTGTCGTACTTTAATGCTGTTACAGCCCTGATGGACGAGAACTGCGATGATCATTTCCTTCTTCTGGGAGATTTCAATCTGCCTCGTTTCTCCTGGATTGTGGGAACGAATGGAGATGTCCTGTGTGATATGGTACAAGGTGATTCCTACACAGAATTTAGAGATTTCACGTCATATAACTCACTGGGTCAATTCAACTACCAACGCAATCGTAATGGTAAAATACTGGACTTAGTGTTGTCTTCCAGTTCGACCGTGATCACGAAACGTTCATTGTCTCCCTTTGTTGTTGAGGATTTGCATCATCCTGCCCTGGATGTGTTGGTGGAACTTCCCGGTGGAATGGTGGATGGCGGGAAGTCAAGATCCATTTTCAAGTTTTTCAACGCGGATTACCGTACTATCAACGAGGAGTTGTCACTGATCGATTGGGATATATTGTTAAGTAGCGACAATGTTGATGTAAATGTCGAAGTTTTTTATAATGTTCTCAATGATCTAATTGAAAGATTTATTCCAGTTAGAGTTGTAAATGATAAGTCTAAATTTCCATCTTGGTTCTCGAATCGTACTATTAAATATGTTAAAGAGAAGGCCAATGCTCATCGTAAATTCAAAAAGTTCAAAACTGCGGAATATTATAACAAGTTCTCTCTTTTACGTAAACAGTGTAAAAAATCCATTCAGACAGACTATACAGCTCATATTTCACGTGTAGAAGATAATATTGTTGAGAATCCGAAGAATTTCTGGTCTTATGTTTCGGAAAATAACAAGGGATTCACTGTACCCACATCGGTGACTCATGAAAATGTTGAATATAGTGGTAATCAGAATGTTGCAAATGCGTTTGGTAAATTCTTCGCAGATGTTTTCGAGGATCCCCTCAGACCCGTTATCAGAAAATCCAATGTTGACAATGTGCGGGACTCCACACATGTACACCTTGATCACATTAGTTCTGATGAAATAATGAATAAGATGAAGGAATTGAAAACAAACAAAGGATCAGGTCCAGATTTGATACCTTCAATATTTATCAAGTCGTGTGCCGCTTCACTTGTCTATCCTCTTCATATTATTTTCAACCAATCTCTGCGTTCCGGTATGTTTCCGAAATTGTGGAAAACTGCTAAAATTACCCCTATTCATAAAAGTGGAAAAATTAATTTGTTGTCCAACTATCGACCCGTTTCCATTTTGAACCACTTTGGTAAGTTGCTCGAATCTATTGTAACTGACTACCTATTTCTTTCACTGAAATCGAAAATTAGCATCAGACAGCATGGTTTTTTCAGAGGCAGATCGGTTCTCACTAATCTGTCGCCATACATCAATTACATATCCGAAAATATGGATCGGGGTGTCCAGGTAGACGCTGTTTACACGGATTTGTCCAAGGCTTTCGACAAAGTACATCATGCAACACTTCTGCAGGTTCTCTTAGATTATGGTGTGGGACCAGATTTGTTAAGTTGGATTGAGTCATACCTGTGTGAAAGGTCTCAGTATGTTGTTATGGGTGATGCTTGCTCGTCTCTTTACAATGTTGAATCGGGAGTACCCCAGGGGTCTCATTTGGGACCACTTCTCTTCAGCTTGTATATCAATGATGTCTGCCGGTATCTTGTTTATGTGAATTTTGAGCTTTACGCTGATGACATTAAAATGTACCTAGCTGTGAAAAGCTTGGAGGACGTTCAGAGGTTTCAGGATGATCTTAACAGATTTTGCGAGTTCTGTTCTTCGCTTTACCTGTCCCTGAATGTTAGTAAGTGTAAACATATAACTTTCACCAAGAACTTGAACATTGTGAGTGCACCTCTGTGCCTGTCTGGTTTGATTGTAGAGGAGGTGACAGTTGTTAAAGACCTGGGAATATTTCTGGATTCGAAGTTGTCATTTGAACATCATATTGATAATGTTGTTTCTAGAGGCTTCAGAATGCTCGGTTTTGTTCTGAGAATTACACGGAATTTCAAGAATGAAGAAACCATGAAGGTTCTGTACTTTTCTCTAGTCCGCAGTATAGTCGAGTATGCAACCCCAATATGGAACCCTTTTTATCACAAATATATCAACAGAATTGAAAGAATTCAGAAGAAGTTCACAAAAACTCTATATTACAGATTCGGTAACAGGCAGGTTGCTTGTCCATATGAGACGAGATTGAAAATGTACAAAATTATTACCCTAGAGCAAAGAAGAGTTATTCTCGATCAAATGTTTTTATTTCGAGTAATGAATAATCATTTCGATTTTCCCATTGTTCGTGAAATTTATTTCAATACTCGTGTTTTTACTGGTCGCCATAGAGATCTTTTTTATATCCCGAGAGCCCGCACATCATTGTATTACAATTCCACTTTTCTGAGAATTACACGATTTTATAACTGGCATATCTCTTTCATTGACATATTCAACTCTTCACAAGCTGTTTTTAGGAGAAGACTGTGTGCTTATACGTGTAGAAATTATTAGAAAAAGAAGATATTTTTAAACTTTTCCTCCCTTATTATTATTATTCTTGTAATATAAGTTCACGATCATTATTGTAGGTGTTTGTTTTCTTGTATTTTGGTGAATCCTTGTTATTGGGTTTTCCTGTTAGGATTCCTATTTAAAAAAAAAAAAAAAAAAAAAAAAAAAAAATAAGTTCATCCAGTAGGTAATAGTTGGAATAATAAAGCTGACAGCTCCATTCATGATTATAATTAATTTGAAATCTTTATAAATAATGGTTATACTAATTATTTGTAAAAATGTTGATAATTTGGAGAAATATCGCCTCGTCAACATAACAAGATGCACCACCCACTTGTAACTTTTAAGGTAAATGTATAATTGTGATGTCGGAATGGGATTAGGACTAGAATTTAAAACAAATTAATTACATCTGACTCATCTATTCAAATCCGAATTTTGACCTTTCTAAGGACATTTCCTCATCGATATCTAATATTTTGAGGCCGTTTATTCGAACTCGATTATAATTACAGTTGAAAATATTTTATTACACTAGACCACCTGATTTTGAAGGGTTGCAATAACTTGTATTATGTAATATTTGTGGTGACAGTCAATTCGCTTGAAGAAAAATGTTAAGTTTTGACCTAACCATCATTCGTTTTGTGGAGGTACTGGAAAAGGTACGTTTATCAAGGTTGAATATTTTATTACACCAGATTTTTAAGGGATTTTCCGATCAAAATTTCACATTTTTGTTCAACCGAATGAATGGTCATTACAAACATCACATAATACAGGGTGCAGCATCTGGTGTAATATAATATTCTACTCCGATAATAGTTATTTATGTACCAAGGACGAAAAAGTGTCTATTATTACAGTCGAGGCTGCAAATTGATGAGCAAGCAGGCGAGACACAGTTTTTCCCGAGGTGTATATATTACATTTTTTTTGTCGACCTCACATACCTCTATGAAAGGAAGAAGTTACCCATTTTATGGACTCATCTAGGTGTCCGTAATTGCCAATTCCCTGAGCTCTGGTCAAGTGTTACTGTTATCCATGTCACTATCTATTCTGATTATACTGAACACTTACAATCAGACCACGTACCTAATTCACTGGTAAAATCTAGCTGATTTCGTAAAAGAATTAATTTGACAACATCAAATGAAAGTTATTGTCACACTACTTATTTACGTGGCGATTCCAAATAACAGCAACCTACTGGTCCAACTCACAAAAAGATATCCAAATCAGAGATCTTGAAGAACAAATCATGAAACAAGAAACAGTGGACATTTACAGATATCAAATTCCCTATGTCATTGTAAGCCAAGAAACTTTGAAATATTTGGGGCTTTAATTGGACTAAAATCTCCACAAGATCATGCAGAAAGTTATACCTAACTGCTGGGGACTGCAATTACGGTACGCAAATACATCGGAAATGCAGAAAATCGTGGATACGTTAAGAAGAGCCACATCGGGATGAAGCGAAGCAGGAACCAGACCAACACAGTGGAGCAAAGTAGTAACCCGCACCCGGAATAGCTTAATCCTTTGATATCCGGGATAAGTGAATATTCCTCTTGAGAGGAGTATGAAAGCTACCAGGATAAATACGATAAGAACAAAAGATGCCTCTAATATCTCTCCCTGGACACCCTGTCCATTTTAATCCATTATAATCGGAGGAAATAAACACTGACTGGCAGGTTCGAGGACAAGCCTACCTATACAGGGTGTTTTCAAAGGTGAGGCTTTTTTGACAGAAGGTAGAGCTAGAACTCATCAAAATAAGTCGTTTAACCAAAAATTGTCTATATAAAATATCCAAGATGGCTGAGATACAACCCCTAGAAGTTCGACAAACTTTCATTGAATTTCAAGTACGGGACTGTGGAAAGTGACTCCGGCATCGCAAAAACGAAACAAAACATAAACATATGGCTGGAAAATGAATTGTTCAGTACCAAGTTCATCGGATTAGATGCATCAGATCACTTTTGAGAGAAGCATAATTGTTGTATCGTGCAATTTAGGGCGAAAAAAAATTTTTGAAAATCGAGACAGTTTCTTAAAAGTGCTTATGTTAGTTATGTTGAAAAAGTGCTATGATGATGATTTTCGTTACCACGTAAATATCGTACGAGCCAATATCCTAAACGAAACCACATGGTCGGATCAGGAGATGAGTTTTTCCCACTGCTTTGCAATAATTCAGCTAACAAACGGTCTAGGGTCGTATTTCAGTAATCATTTTCAATTTTTTTTTCAACTTTGTCATTTTGAAAGTTTTGTATAGGTGATTTTTGGTCAAACGCTTCATTCTGACCAGTTCTACCTTCTGTTGAAAAAAAATCCTCACCTTCAAATACACCCTGTATAGTAATATTTTTGTAGGAGAGAAGAAATGTAAAAATCAGAAACTATTATTTCATACAGGCAGAACATTTTTCTGATTTCACATAAATCCTTTTACATTAAGCTTTTCATAGATGAAGATTCGATGATGAAGGCTCATATACCTAAAAAGTGATTACGAAAACCTAGCTTTAAGGCATTTCTGGAGTGGAATGTTGTTAACTCCCATTCAATACCTGGAGAACTTAAATCAGCGACACATTCCGAGGCTTTCATACGATTCATTCACAGCATATGGCCCGGAATTTGAAAAGCAGCCAATTTTCCGCACTGATTTCATTTCCAACTAGATGAAAGTCTGGATCTATACGCAGTGAACAGGACTCTACACTTTCGATATATCGCTTGGTTTGAATTATAATGGTAGATATACTACTCCACAAATGTCAAGTTCAGGTATTTTGTGAACGTTTAAAAAGTGGACAAATCTTGTCCACCAAATGTTCATTTATGAGAAAACAAATGTTCACATTTTATAACATTTTCAGTTTAAGGGGATCGAAGTTCTTACTGTTTGTGTTTTTAAGAATTTTGGATCATTTGTTTAACGTTGTTACAATCAACTTTGATTCGAAATCAGAATTTTTTTGCAATAATGTCTAGACGTAAAGTTAGTGCGGATAAGGCCAATAGTACTATAGGTCCTTTCGTTTGCATAAAAAGTGTGCACCATTCTACACTCAATTTTAGTATTCGTTTGCTGATTGAATTTAGGTACACCAGTGTAGAGGAGGTGTAGTTTATCTACATCTCCTTTTGACTATGTGTAGATAAACTACACTGGTGTAAATCAAATCGAGTGTAGAAAAGTGCAACACTTTTTATGCAAACGAAAGGACCTATAGTACTATTGGCCTTATCCGCACTAACTTTACGTCTAGACATTATTGCAAAAAAAATTCTGATTTCGAATCAAAGTTGATTGTAACAACGTTAAACAACTGATCCAAAATTCTTAAAAACACAAACAGTAAGAACTTCCCCGAAACTGAAAATGTTATAAAATGTGAAGCAAAAAAAAACATTTGTTTTCTCATAAATGAACAAATGCAAACGAAAGAACCATATCTGTATGATCGAGAGACGTAATCAGAGAGATGTTGCGAATTTCATTCAAGAAACTAGAAACGTGAGCGAAATACCGAGAAGTGGAAGTCCAAGATCTACGACTCCGGTACAAGATCGTCTTCTGACTGTGTCTGCTCGAAAGAAAGCTTTGAGTACTTCATACAACAGCGACTGTTGAGCGCTTCTGGTTTTTAGGTTTAGATTGACAGTTCGTCAAAAATTTCGAGAAGTAAATCTACATTCTCGACGACTTTTGAGAAGAATCCCACTAACTTAAATTCATATATGTGTGTCTTCGATCAATGGAGGTGTCTGTATTGTTCACTCATATGAATAATTATTGGTTTTCGTTATGTAGATGATCTCCTTGGAAAATCTGTTCCTTATATTCCCTTCGTCAAAATCAAATTTTGATTTGATTTGAGATTTTATTATTGTTGACGGACACAAATGCTTTAGGTAATTAGAGTTTCATAAAACTTTGATTGTCCGATCAACGATTTGAAAGTCACTCGATTTCTAGAACGAAATCACTGAAACTTTTTCATTTCCGAATATATTGAAGAAGTAGCAACAGATAATAATTGAATAGGCTTATCAACATCATAATTTGATGAAAGAATGATATTCTGAATGATCATGACTGAATTGAAAACAAATTGACGTCTATTCGTCAATCAAGCGTTGATTCCCCGATCAAGCTTTATGAAACCCGGGGTGAGTCTTTTTTATCGTATGGGTATCTATATTTTATATTTCGATTTGTGATTGTTTAGATGTATTTCCATTGTTTGTGAACATTATTTTTGTTCTTCCTTTTATTCTGTCCTTTCAGTCGTATGGGAATATATTCCGACATTACTCCGTAATGTCCATCATTGTACACGAGTATTATTTCTTGTCTACTTTTTAACCCACCCCAGTTGGTTTGATGAAAATGTTAAGCATCTTCTTTTTGAAAATATTGTTAATTATACAGGGTTAGAACTATTTAGAGGCTGACTATAGGAATATGGAAAACCGTTAAAAATAAAGGGTGGCTTAAATTACACAAAAAAAATGGTACACCAGTATAATCGCTATTTAGGATTATGATTACACACCGAATTTCGTGTAGTTATCTCCAAAAACAAATGAGTTATGAAGAAAAAATGATAATCTTGATTTTCAGTTAGAGATATTTAGTGTTTACACCCACCCACTCATCCTTGAATAACGCAACTTTTTCGTAATTTGAGCTACCCTATATTTCTAACGGTTTTCTATATCCCTGTAGTCCCCCTCTAAATAGTTATTATTATTATTATTATTATAAATCGGTACAGAGTTGAGGCCTTGCCTATTAACTCAAAAATGTATTTAAATAAGAAATGCTGTCACAAAGAAACAAAAATTGAAAAAAATAAAAAACTCACACACTATCACACACCCACAGCATTTTCTGAGGCCCACAAGTCAAATCTGTTTTTAAAACTGTTCACACTAGGCGCACAAACAATCTCGGTCGGCAGTCTATTCCAAACTTCGAACACTCTGTTCGAAATGAAGTACTGCCTAGCGGTGGAGAAAAACCTCTCACGTGAGAGTTTGAACAAATGTCCTCTCAGGTTATTCTGGTTGAGCACAAAAATATGACTGAGGTCACAACCGAATAGACCACGTAACGATCTATAAGTTATTATAAGATCGCCTCTCAACCTCCTTAGTGAGAACCTGCTGATATCCATGAGAGCCAACCTACTTTCATAGTCTGGACGCACAAAGCCGTATGGTATTCGGGTGGCCCTCCGCTGAACTGATTCCAAAAGATTTGCGTCTTTGATGAGCCAGGGATACCAGACAGGACCGGCGAACTCCAGGACTGGACGAATGTACGTTTTGTACAACTGCGCTGCAGTCATAGGATCGCAACCAGCGAAGGACTTCCCGAAAAGATAAAGAAGCTTTCGTGCTCTGCTCGTGCAATGAGCTATATGCTGACTCCATGACAGATCCTCTGTCATAATCACGCCCAGATCGCTGTGAGTGGATACCTTCTCAATCTGCTGCCCCTCAATAAAGTAGGAAAGTCCTGGATTATTCTTTCCTAGATGTAATACCTTACACTTTTCAATATTTAGTGGAAGCAGCCAATCATTACACCACCTTGCCAGGGAGTCGAGATCTTCTTGTAAAACAGAATGGTGGGAAGTTGGACAGTTGAATAGCTTTGTGTCGTCCGCGTATGAACAACACTGCGATCTAACAGACGCCGGCAGATCCGAAATATAAATAAGAAACAGAATGGGCCCCAGAACTGAACCTTGAGGTACTCCACTTAAAACATCTCTCATGGTAGAACGAGTTGGGCCCACCCTGACCGAAAATTTCCTGTTGGAAAGGAAGCTCTCAATCCAAGCAACCACGTCGCCCCGAACACCTACATGTCTTAGTTTATGCAACAATCTCTTCAGAGGAACACGATCGAAGGCACGGGCGAAATCGAGGTAGATTACATCTACCGATTCACCAGCATCAACAGCCCTTGTCCACTCGTTAAGACACTCCAACAAATTAGTGATGATAGACCTACCCGGAATGAATCCGTGCTGACCCTGGGGTATGATATTATTGGACATCAAAAAGGACAGCATGGCATTAGAAATGATCTTCTCCATTATTTTAACAGCTATTGAGGTAATGGAGATAGGTCTATAATTTTCTGAAGACAGTCGATCCCCTCTCTTATATATAGGTGTTACGGATGCAACTGTCCAACAACTTGGTAAACGGTTAGTTCTGAGAGAGGTTTTCATTATCTTGGAAAGTGGACAAGCAAGAGATCTCACACAGCTCTTAAATAACTTCATAGTCAAGCCATCCATACCAGGTGCAGTGCCAGTCTTGAATGACCCAATGACTTGTTTCACCGCCTCAGGAGTTATGTCAACAAAGTCAAAAGATTGCTGGACACTTGGAATTGCAATCCGTGGAAGGGGGCCGTCAGGTTCTCTCGAAAAAGCATGAGCAAAAGTATCAGCAAACGTGTTAGCAGTACTCATAGGGTCGTCGCAAAGGTTCCCAGATTTATCACGAATTACGGGAACAGAAACAGTGGTGTTAAATGTCTGACGGATATATTTAAAAAAGCTCTTCTTGTCACTACTTGAAACTAACTTCGACTCGAATGTTCTTTTAGCTGATTTTATGTTGAGAGAAAGATTATTTGAGTATTTTCTATGGATATCGAAGTCAGACTCACGCCCACTCCTAATATAGCGTTGCCATAAGGATTTTTTGAATCTTATTTGACGTATAATCTTTTCGTCTATCCAAGGTTTAATTGTATTCCGCCGCACTGTGATCGAGCGTGTGTGTCTCTCAACAGTATCAACAATAACATTCTCTAATTTTTTCCACATATCCTCGACATCATCGGCATCCCAGAGACTATCCCAACTAACCAGCATAAGTTCCTCATCAACTTTGTCAAAATCGGTACACCTTATTTTCTTCCTGGACATGAAAGACCTATTTTCCACAGAGAATTGTAATTTTGAGCACAAAACAACGTGATCTGATTTGCCCACTGGTGGTTCATAATCCAAAGAGGAGACCAAATTTTTGTCATTAACAAGAATTAAATCCAGTGTTGACGGACGTTGACCTATACGAAATCTCGTCGGCTGGCTGACGAGCTGCTGGAGATGACAGTTATTGACCATGTCAAGGAACTTAGCTGAGGGTGAAGCATTAGATGGAGAGGTCATGATAGGCCACCTCAAGTCATTCAAGTTGAAATCGCCTGCAATAAAAATATTCTTTCTTGAGTTAGATAAATCTTCAATTGCGTCGAACAAGAAAGAATCATATGGACATGGTCTGGGTCGATAAACACAGCCTAATGTGATGGAAAAACTTGACGTAGATAAGTCAAGGAAAATATTGTCTATACCAGGCGAAAGAACCGAATGTGAACGAATGGAGTATTTATTGACAATATCAACACAAACATAGATGCAGCAGCCCCCATAACCTGGCGTTGTAACACTATCACACCTGTAAACGACATATCCTGGAATATTACACGAAGCATCAGGGATGTTTGGATTTAGCCATGTCTCTGTGATCATAACAAAGTCTGGTTTAGAAATATCAACAAGAGCCATCAGGTCATTTTTCTTCGCCGACAGAGAAGCTAAGTTTGTATAAAGTATCTTCCATTCTTCAGGTGATGTTAGTTTTTTGGGGGAGGATTATCAGGAGCCGTAGAGGAAACAATTGCAGGCTCGCCCTTTATATACTTGATTGTTAAATTTATCTCACCCCCGGAAATTCTGTTCTTCAGTTCCTCCCGCATGCGATTGAGACGTTCAAGCTGTTCGTGTGTTTTATCGTCAGAAACGCTGAAATCCCTCAGCACAGGATTGACGGCGATTACCTTCTTATTTTTCAGAATGTTGAGAGGGGTATTCAAATTGTTGAAGCAAACTTTCACTGGGCGGGGAACATCAGATTTCCTCACCTTACCAACTCTAGATATAGCTGTGATGTGATCAAAGGCAGATCTTTCAACCTCATTAACGATTTTTTTGATGATCACGGCGTCCTCAGCATCATTTACCTCCGGTATGTTCCTTACAATAATATTGTGTGACCTCTTTATCCTCTCTATCATCTCCTGTGCACTACATGGTTCGGGACCGCCTCTAGCCACACCGCTGGCATCGACAGCGGAAGTCACCCGACCTCCAATGTCAGAGACTCTCGAACGAAGCTCCATCATATCATGAACTACGGATTCATGAGCAGTTTGTAAATTCGTTATGTTATGCTGGCACTCCACAATAGCAACCCCCTGGGCATGGAGCAGCTCAGAGTGGTGTTCGATTTTTTCAGAGCAATTCTTCAGCTGCTCACATAAGTCTGTCTGGGTATTTTTGATCGTTTCAATATCCTGAGCAATTTTGTCAAGTTTAGACAGCTTTTCCAGAATGAGAGCTAAGGGACCAGTTGATTTCTCGACCTCAGTAGTCTGAGAACTGCCATCACTACCAGAGTTGCTACGCAGTTTTCTCAAGTTTCCCCGACATGAGGGACATGCAAATTTTTCATTCTGCTCTGACATAAATGCTATATCTTCAGGTCTCAAGTTGACGCAGAGCCCATGACAGGTTCGGCAGCAGACAGTACACGCTATTTTACTATCTTTTGCTCCCACACTCTTTGAGCAAACTAAGCAATAAGTAGGCATTTTGAACGGTGAGGCTATATCAATATAAAATTAGGAAAAATTAGAACAAAGGATTAACACTCTTCACTTCCTGAGGCCGACCAGGAAGGCTTCGAAATAAACGCACACAGGTAGGCCTAGGAAAAAGCAAGGAATTCCCCACAGAGGATAATTACAGAGGACGATATCTCAAGTCTACAGATATTTCAAAATGCAAAATTAGATCTCAACGTGTATACTTCTCTTTATGAAATAGTATGAAATCTCAACATGTGTACTCCTCTTCAGTGAATACAAAATTAAATATTGCTTATCAGAACATGCGATAGTAACGTATGTTAATCGATATACAATTGATGCGAAAACAGATCTTATAGTCACTCGAAAGTAAATACAGAAAAGCGGAAAAATCGGTTATTCAAACCCAATTTTTGGTAAATTTCACCCTAACTCAGGTGAAGACACTTATGATCAGCTTGCCAACACAAAATGGCAGAAAACCTCCGTTTCACTTCAAAAACTCTCGAAAATTACGCACAAATGTTTCCCTGTTGACAACACAACTCGAATTCAGGGTTATAACCCTGCATATTTCGATTTGTGATTCTTTAGATGAATTTCCATTGTTTATGATCATTATTTTTGTTCTCTCTTTTAAGCCTGAAGAGGGTGGAAAATATCACCGAAACGTCGTCTTGCAATTGAAAACTTGACCAGTGTCAAGTTTGTGATGAAACTTCCTGTATGCCGAATTGTTATAATTTCGCGATAAGGTGTTTTTATTTTTTTATTTTCGAGACTAATGAAGTTTTGTGTGAAATCCCCAGCGTTCATCTCCGTATAAAGAACGAATGTGAAATTTCAGCAACAAATTCAAGAATTATAGTCGGCTTCGAAGTGTTAACACAAGCATAAGCTATAAACAGTTTATAGGATGTTTGTGTGGTGTGGATACTCGGTTGAGTGAGCTTACAATCGAGAGTTGAGGTGAGAGAAATAGGATACCAACCATTTAAATCCGGGAAAACAATGCTGATCGATCTGACTTCGATCAAAACTTCATTGCATTCCTAATCTTTCGGCTTTCATTTCAATCTCTTTTTATCACTTATTTTATTGTACCCAATTTTCCCTTCTCGTATAAACTGAAAAAAAAATGGGGTGATATTGAAAGGGACCTATATTAATTTGAAGTTTGTGTCTTGTATCATGAAGAACATGAAACCAAAAAGGCTTATTCATTTCTGATTCACAGGGTGTTAGAATTCAATTGACAACCCAACTTGTATTACAATTATTTATTTTATTTATTCATTCCATACGATACAAAGAGATATTGCTACCTATAAAAAATCCACATAATTGCAAAATATCATACATTATCCTTATAATTTTTCTATAACCATTTGAATGAACATTCTCCGAACAATTTACAAAACAGCAACATCCAAAGAAAAAACCTTAACAATAAAAAATGATGAAAACAAAACTATAATAATATAATGATAATTATAATCTCATAACTCAACGATACACTTGCATTATAAACGATAAAATTACAAATAATTTCTGATTTAATCCAATTTTAGAACAAGCGACAACCCGAAAAGTATGCATCATATGATATACAGGGTGGGCCATCCATAACTTTCCACCCCGAATTTTGAGCTTTGGGATGGAATCACGAAAAAACGCTCAGACAGGTCAAATTTTGTTGAAAGGGGGACAAATGAGTTTGATGGATGGGTCAAAAAATGAATTGGATGTCACTACCCCTCTAGCCGCTACCACTTAAAGCAATTATTTTTAAATAGAGATATTAGGTCGTAAATCGTGCGCTTTCGTTTAAATTGAAATAATTGCTGTTAGGGTAGCGGCTAGAAGGGTAGTGATATTGAATTCATTTTTTGACCCGTCCGAGCGTTCTTTCCATCTCAAAGATCCAAATTCGGCGTGTGAAAGTTATTGATGGAATACTGAGTCACTCTGTATAATAATGAAGCGATGAAAAAAATATACACTCATGCAGGAAATTGAATTGCCTTTCCAACAAGGTGCTGCTCGACCCCTTTTGCCTATTTGAAAATGAGATCTGTTGCGGGGTTGCGGCTAGAGGGGTAGTGATATCAAACTCATTTGAACACCTTCATTTGTCCCCCTTTCAATAAAATTTGACCTGTCTGAGCGTTTTTTTGCTATTACATATTACACCCCAAAGCTCAAAATTTGGGGTGGAAAGTTATGGATGGCCCACCCTGTATAGTGAAACTCAAGTCGAGAGCCTCGGTTGCCTATATGTTATAAATCATAAAACAATGAAATTTCAAAATGCCCCCCACTTCTGTTGGCCAACAATCAAAAGACAAGCTTCAATTCCGTTTCCTCCTCTTATATTCAAGTGCACCTCCATTCACATATCGAATCACTTAAGCGCTCTTCGAATAAATGAAAATATACAGATACAGATTAATTCAACATTCACTTAGTTTGCTCGACGACTGTTGATTTGATTTACAATGTCTACTTGGCATAACCCCTGTGGCGCCATCTGATTAATTGCAGTCAGAATCTCCCTTGGAGTCCTAAGCGGACATTATTTTGCTTAGTTCACACTTACTCACTCTCATCGGATTAGGAAATGTGTAATCTGAATTAAATTTTCCGAGATAACTACTGTTTTAGTTCCTATTCTTGAAGGGTAACAGAGAGTGAATTTAAATGGATTGTTGTATCGAATACGCGAAACAGTAAACTTCAAGTTACCCTGAAATTGTGTTCGGACGTTTGAATGGAAATTATTATACTTACACATACAATCCAGCCGTATATTTCCGTATATATGTGAGAGTTCTGAGTACCATCGGAAGAGGTCAATTTTGAATTGGAAGGGGGTATCTTTTGATTGCAATCTCATAGATTTACAATCATCCCCTAAGCAGTGTGGCAATGGTCTCAATATTCTTAAATGGCAATAAAAGTCGAGTGACATAGCATATTGAAGATTTGGCATTTCTATTTATAATCATGCCAAAAAACTTCTGTTCGGCATTCTCTTCGAGGTAAAACACTCGTTAGAATGGATGGGTGAAGTGCATCGAAGTGGTCGAGTTTCTAAACGCAGTAATAGTATATTTTAAAAATATTTTCTTCCTTTCTTTCCCTGTATACACAGGGAGTCCCAGATGTCCACGTCAAGCCGAAACCTTGTGATCGGCAAGTCAAAATGGTATCAGGAAAACATTTAAAAAAATTTCCTCAGTTGAAGAATTCTAACGGATTGAAGTCAGTTGAATGGGCTGGCTACTCGCCTTTGGCGAAATGACTGCAGTCTCTCCGTCTCCGCCATTTCAGCGTGATTATTTGTCCCGCCCCAAAATGACTTTTCCTATCTTCCTCAAAATAAAAACGTCAAGAGTCATTTTTAAGTATGTAAGAAATATTTGTTAAAAACTGTGTGTCTTTGCCAAAGAAAAATGTATTTAACAAATAATTTTGCAAGTGTCGTACCATTTTGAAAAACTAATCAAATAGCCCAAGGTCTAAAGTTACATTTTCTTCCAAGATAGAGCAGGTCTGAGTATGAAGAAGCATTATTCGAGGATCACATAACAAAAATGTAATAGTCTTGAAGCAACAGGAGAGAAAAGACCGTCACAGGATGTAGATGTTCCCGATTTTTCCGCTTATAATTCCTAAAACTCGCTCTAATTTATGTTCACACTCACTAATTTAAATTCAATACACTGTACTTTGTAACTGTTCGGAATTCACTGTTCACTCCGCTCTCTTCTTAGAACATTTTCTTTCCTGGAGTCCAACATACGTATCTTTTATATCGATACGACCCGGTTCGAGAGCATTCCAGTCTAGCCGGAAGCCTTCGCTATATTCGCGATGTTTCCATATGTTTTTTTTTTGAAAAACATTTTGCCTGTCATATGATATAAACTATCATTTTCAGGAGGCTGTGCAAATTTTGGTCACTCCTGTTACGGAGGAATGGGAAAGAGAGCTCCTAAAGAACTTATGCAATTTACTGACCCCCGGCAAAATCAGGGAGAAATTCTGATTGGATCAAGGTTTTTTAATGATAAGCCTTACGTAAAACTGAAGATGAATCGCTTGCAGTATCAACAACTCTCTAGAATTTTAAGACAATGGGTGAGTAGAATCAAAAAGCAAGGTTTGATAATGTTTTTATGCTGAAAATAACCGTTGAAAGGGCTTAGAAAAAACTGAATTAAAGAGTAACCTCCTAATGATAAACAAAATTATTATTATTATATCTTTCACATCTGTGGTAGAGATACCCCTCACTTTTTATTTTCACATAGTACCTACCCCCTATATATTGTCATTAATAATTATTTGTCATTCTATTTGGAATACAACGATAGTGATAACTTGGTACTTTTAATTGATGACAATAAAGACATTTTTGAATTACTAAATTACATTATTAATATTATTTCCTGAAGTATGGATTCAAACTAGATTACCTATGATGCAATTCAAAAAACGAATAAAAAATTACTTAACGAAAATGTTCTTGAATCATCAAAATCCACATAATGTTTTTGAGAGACCGGTTTTTCAAGATAACTCCACGAAAAATAATCCGGAGGTGTTGGGTTGGGGCACCCTGTAGATATCAGCAATCATAATGCCTCTTATAAATTTAAAAGTGGTCTTTCACGATAAATGATTCCACCTCTACCTACATAAAAAATTGAGGATGAATAAGGATGATTATGAAAAAATTCCAAAATTTCTTATCCGCCATCAATTCCAATAGTTACTGCTTGTAGATACTAAACAAAATGCTCTCTTTACAGATCCATTCCCAGACGATGCCCCAAAATTTCGAAGATGATAAGAACCAGATCTAACGATGGAACTCAATTTGCAATAAAAGATCAATGGCTGGAAAACGTAAATCAACACACATTAAATCTATTGAAATGTTATGAATATTAAATATTCAATTATGTATAGATAATATTTGTATATTGACACATAAGTTTGCAAAGAAATAAATATTTATATCGCCCTGGCTATCTCAACTAAGCAAAAACCCAGCTTTGTTGCAATATGCTCAGCCTCATGAAAAACAGTTCATTGTTCTGGTCAACTGATATTTGAAATAAGCAAAAATAAATCAAATAGCTCTAACTTCTTTGATTTTCCCATATCTGAAAAACCATGCATGGAAGAAAGTCTATTTTGCGAAAAATTCGTTAGTATAATTCTTTTTCATAAGAGTTACCTATTTCCTGGGTCTCAGACTATTCTAAGTGTATTTTGTTCTTTGATGACTTTTGAAAATATACAAAGGGCGAAAAAAAATACGGGAGTTGGGACATTTTATTATTCTAAAATTTATTTTAATTTGCTTAAACTACAAAGAAATGCAGGATGAGCTGTAAAAGGGCTCAGTTCTGAGAACAGCTCTGATGGGGAGCACAATAGACCAAAAGATCGTAGTGAAATGTAACCCCCTTACCCCTTACCAAACTATAATACGGCAAAGTTCCAGCCCAATGAAGCACAAGCAAATTAACACACCAATGTTGAGCTGTAAAGCTACATTCACAATCAATTCACGGGCCGAAGTGCACTTCGGCACGGAAGCTTAGCAGATGGCGTTTTCCGTTACCATTCACAATGAAATTCAAGACAAAATTTCTTGCAAGTTGCAAACTATCACTTATCACTTCGGCAAGGAATTACGTGCCGGCTATAGATGATGCTGATGCTTATGTTTTGATCAGTTACATTTTTGATTCATTTGAGTATTTGGTTCCAAGATTATTGCGAATGGTAAATTTCGTGCCGAAGTGCACTTCGGCCCGCGAATTGATTGTGAATCCAGCTTAAGTATTTTGACTATGCAGGGTATAGAGATGACTGCATGACGGCAAAGATCGTTACATTGGACTGCAAAATGTAACTGAGGTTGATGATTCAGGTCTGAAATGACATTGGACATTTCAGAAGTTGAATAAAGGTTTTTTTGCGATTAGGAAGCTGTCTGCGTAACACTTTAAAAAGAAAAAAGGTGTTCAAAATTTTCAGGCTAAAATAAGGGTCCGAATGCGCCAGTTAATGCCGTTAATGACAGAATCCCCAAATGGTTTCGGAACTATAGGCAAAACTAGAAAGGAGGTAATTCTTGGATATCTCAAAACTTTCAATTCCATAGATATATGGTTGATATTATTTATTTGTTTTCAGCTATCTACTATAAGATTTATAATTCGATCAAGAAGAAAGTCGAATCGAAGAAGTTTTTGGCGTGATTCAGCATGTTTTTTGTCAAAACCCTGTATGATTTTTTCGTCAAAATCATTGTACGAAACGAACAATTTAGATCAAAAGCAGTCCCTGAAAAGTTTATTCTTCTAACGTTAAAGGGAAATTAACTGTGGCCTGGCCATCTCTCTGATCGTCCTAGTAACCGAATAGAGATTAAGTGACAAATGTGGAAATATTTTAGATTTTCACTGTATATTGGCTTATACTAAAAACAAATTTCGTAAAAATATCTTGGCTTGTTCTCAATACAATGTCGGGTAAGATTGAGAATGAATGACCCTATATATACTTTTAATAACATTCGGAAGTTATCGAATAATAAAATATTAATTATTTATTTTGATAACTATGAAACAACAAAGGTCATCAATGATGTGATAAGAGTCAGTACAATACAGTGGTTATAACCACCTAAATCTAAAATGCCGATTGTATTTTCATGAAGAACCTGATTTAGGACATCAACATGGAATTTTTAAGTGAAAATGTGAGTAACCTCTTTCTGATCAAAAACTTGAATGTGTGTTCGAAATTTTTGAACTAATTCCGAGAAATTATCTTACCATACCTTTGAGAAATGCATGTTGGTATAAATCAAAATTAAGATTGTTTCATATTACGCAAAAAACGCTAAGAATAAATTTGTCAATTTTGCTCATATTTCAATTTCCGGAATGTAGATAGCTTTTTCAAATTGAATGTCAATATTTAAGTAAATGAATCTATGCGTTATGCGTGATTTTATGTTGAAGAGTTCATATAGGTTAATATAGGTCAGTTTTTTTATTATTTTTGATACACAGTGTGATTAATTTGATTTCGAAAACTTTCAACATTGTTAACTAATAGTTACAACATAAATAAATTTTCATTTAAAAACTTTCACTTTAGGATACGAAAAACGTATCTATTTTGGTGTAATACGAGCAAAGTAATTAAATTTAGCTGATCCTTTGAACTGTGATTAATTTCTCTAAACTGTTTCACTAAACTGAGTGTAATACTAAAGACTGAATAACATGATTTTCACTATCATAATAATGTGTTATATTTAACCAGGATATTTATTGATTTTCATCCCATTGAAAATCTTCCCCTCAAACTGAGGTATCAAATCACTCAATAAGATATAATTAAATCATATTTATAAATATGCTGAAATAAATTCTGTTTGACCTTCGTTTTGGGATTAAAAAAAATCTTTGAAAATGATGAGAAAAAAGATTTCAATTAAAATCTGTTAGTTGGAGGGTGCGCATTGTGTCAATTAAAATATTTTTCTGTTCGATTAAATGTTCCATTGAACCTACAATTTCGAATGATTCGATCAATACATCAATTTTTTTTCGATCGGCTAATTATTACAATAAGCTTTATGCAATATTGCCAACTCATCTTTTTCCTTGTGGTGATGAGGAACTGAAAAATATAGTTGGTTAATTATTTCGAACATATAGGTTCATTCCTCCAATACTTATCATTTTCCCAGTTATGAAACAAAGAGTTACAATAATCGAATAGAACATTTCTTCCAAATAATCGGTTTTATTACACCATCCCCTCTGCTCGCACAGAACGAATTCAACGGTCCACTTGCTTAGACAACGCTACACCGGTACACCCTACGCCAAGAAGTGATCCAGACTCCTGCCAGATAAGTATATGCGACATGCGATACGCGGAAATATGTGAAAAACTAGTGACTATATAGTGGTACCTACCTACCTATAATGAGTGAAAAGTCAAAGACATTTTAATTTCTTATTCTCATTAAATGATTTGAAGGTGAGTTGACTGTATCAATTTTAACAAGAGCATGGTTTTGGTTTTGGCAAAAATATTTTCCGATGTTGCATGAAATATCACGAAAAGAGCTATTTTATTATTGGGCTGGTTTGTTTTTTGTTTGTATGTTTAAGATTCCTTATTGCTGTTGTTTATGTATATGTATATGGTTGGATTTTATTCTGAATATTACCTATAGTTGTTATATAGTGGAAATAGATGTTTTTCATAAGTGATTTTTTTTTACAGATAAATGTATTGATGACACTTCGATTTACTGGATGAGCAGACTAAAGGAACTGATTTCAAATACGGGAATTCTCCTTATTTTTCGATCCAAAGTATGTAGAGTATAAGAAAAAAAGAATCAAGGAATGATTGAATGAAGATGCTTCGAGATCAGATGTTTTAACTGATTTGAGTATAATGATCTTCACCATTCTAGAATATTTTCTTACTTCCTAAATATATATTTTTTATGGGCAATGATCTCAATTATCTTATTGTGCAATGGTTGCTAAAAAATTATAATTGAAAGGTGAGAGATATTATTTACTGGATTGAATTTGATGAATTCGTGAATTTATCAGAAAAAGATGTTTCGTTTTATCCTACTGACTTGAACGAAAACAGTATTAGCGAAAACTTCATTTTGATTGACCCAACTGCAAGCCATATAACGTTTCACCATTCACATTTTGATTTATAAATAAATATATTCACATATAATTATATATGATTATATGTATTGAGGGAAACAACCTCATTATCCTAATTATATATATCATAGATTATTTGTTGGAGGATAGTTTGAGTTTTTCATTGTTTTGAACATTCCTTATGTATTTTATTTTCAATAAATAAAATTTTTCATAAATCAATTTTTTGTCTACCACCCCTATCACAAACATGACAAATTGCATTGGAGTAATACAGGGATTCTATTGTGAAAATTGAATGCGTTCTCCGATCCAAATAAGTGGTTTTATTGTGATAATCAAATGAATTATTTGATGGAAGAGGAGAGATGATTCTAATAATTAAACTATTTTAGTAGGGTCAAATAAACCGAATTAGTTGTAATAAAGTAATGAAGTAATACATATAATCAAATAAAATTGAATTGATACAACTAAAAAAATTTATTGTCTCAATAGTTCGGAAGCAATGACAATTATTTAGTTGGTTCTATTAACTTAGCAACTTGAGGCTATATTTATTAAATTTTTTAATTGCCACAAATGCTTTTTTTCTCTCAGTGTGAAGCGCCTTGATGTTTTGGTTTAGTAGTAGTAGTGAAATAGAATAGATATGCTACAAAGGTATAACAATGAACGTGACAAAGTCTTACAGATATTAACAAAGAAACAAAACGTCTTAGAAGTTGCTATGATTTATATGTTCTTGCAAGAAATTTAAAATTCCTGTATGCTGTATGGTTCGCACTTTGATAGTAGATTACTCATTGTTGTCTTGAAAAGCCTGTAGTCCATGATCTTCTGGATTGCTTTGGCAGTTTATTGAATAACCTTATAGCTACAATCGCAATCAACATATATACCAATTAAACTGCACCACGAGAAAACTTTACGCAGTGCATCAATAAGAAGTATTCTTTTATTTTTTTATGTTTGAAATTTGAATATATATTATTGATTGAATGTGAATATATGAATGCGTAAATTGAATAAAAATATGTTTATATTTTACGATAAACTATCCCCACACAAAAACCCTCAAAAGCTATTCAAACCGACTAACGCGATATTCAAAGTGGAAAAATCATGATAAAAAATATTGTTTGAACTAGTCGAGAACTCAAAAATAATAATGTCTTCGTAGCATCTGTGCGGTAGATTTGAAAACTAATCGTAATCGTAGACTAGTTTCAGATCCCCCATTGAATGTAAACTTAGAAAAGTGACAATCTTATGATAATTTTTATCGCATGCGATTATAGTATACGATTTCTCGACCAAAAACAGGGGCAAGAAAATATCCCCATGTAAATGGGCCTTTATTTGCGAGATCACGATAATGAATCAGTATGATTATAATGAAATATTCAATCTCTTGAGGTACACCTAATTTCCAAACAACAGATGTATTTGTGTATAATTTTAAGTGAACTTTTTCTCAAGGAAGTTTTTCATTTTTTTCAGATAGAAAAGGATGGTTTCGCTGTCATTGAAAATCTTTTCACGTCGCAAGAATGCGAGGAAATGATCAAAGAAATAAGACAAGTTATCCAGACCACGAATAATGCAACGAAAAGAGTTATATTCAAGGCTACCGCAGAGAATGATGCACCTCAGGTAAAACCATCGTAAGACTCGTTTCAAACCACGGTTTTTTACTGCCGGATTTTTACCTTAAAACAACCGGATGAAAAATTATTCATCGAGTTTTATCCGTACGGTGGGCACATCGAGATCCGGTGCTAAACTATACCGGAACACGTGTGAAAGATCCTATTATATCAATGTAACTCGGAACATCGGGTAAAAACCCGACGGTAAAAACCCGACGGTAAAAACCCGATGGTAAAAACCCGATTGTGTGAATGACCCTAAAGGTCGGAGAGCCATCGAAAGCGGAAATGAGCTGAGACAGGAGACTATAGCTTAGTGGAATAGAGCTAAGTCAGAGAGGGTCCGAGACAGTGACAGATTTGTTTCTGCCATAGAGTCTTGTCTCTGGTTTCTGCTCAGTCGGTTCAAATCACAGACTTGATTATTATTATGTCTATGGCCAAACCTAAGTGCAGCTGACAGCTGACACTTGTGACGCCGCTCAACTGCGCTCCACTCCACTCCACTCTGCATTACAGAAGTTTTGCACTTACAGAGATACACATCATTTGGAATTTTTTTTCGAAAAACAGATTTTTCAATTCTGCCGTCAGGAAAATCAACATTCATGTAATGAAACGATGCATATGACCATTGATTATTCAAAAAATATTCGTCTTATAAATTTGGTTTCATCATGAACTAATCAAAAGCAAAATGTTTTGTATTGATATCTTATAAATTCATGAGGAATGTTTGCCTTTGTATTTTTGTATAGCATTTTGAATTTCTACCCATAATTTCAGCTAATTCATGTTTCCTTCAAATTTAGATCTAGCATGAATAGTTTTTGACACAGTTTTTCGTAAGGTAGGTGCCACTACAACTACATCCGATGAAACTCCAGAGGTGTGTGGGCTCCAAGTTATCAGATGAACAAACGCTAAGTGTATGGGCGGCTTTATTCTGTTGAGTAGTGGAGATTGGATGTCGCACTAAAGGTCAGTTCATATTATCCGTCCGTCTCAGTTCAGTTCAGCTCAGCCAAAATATCTTTCAATGTGTTTTATATGGACTAATTCATACTATCCGTCTCCGACCCTTCAGCACCTATCGGCACGCTTACGACCGTCCGACGGTATTCTTCCAGAGAATATTTTGCGGAAGGGCTGAAGGGCGTGGTTGGACTGAATGAGACTGAACGTATAATATGAATAAGCAACCGCTCAGTTCAGCTCAGTCAATCGAGGGTTTTCCTTTGTTGTGAAAGCTTCTTTGAACTTTTTTTTTGTATTAATTGCGAAATTTTTCACAGTATATAGAATTAACTATTGGGACATAGGCTAAGGGCAGATTGTTTGGACCAAAATATGGCGATAGGACCAAATATACCTCAATGAAATATTGCTGTGCAAAAAAGATAGAGGGCGTTAAAGTTGATTTTTTTCTTCGTTTTTTGCAAATAATTTCACTGTATATTTTTTCATCCGTTTTTAAGAAAAACACAATTGAACAGTTCAAAGCATCGGAAGGTGATTTGAATTAACGACTTATGTATTTTATTTATTTATTTCGACGATAAAGCATAATTAAAAACAATGTAACATGAAAAGAATAAACTTAAATGTTCTACGTGTCTTCCCCTTACTTCTATGCCTTTTCTAATTCTTCCAATAAAGGAGTAACTTTGAAGAAAATATTATTCTCTTCCCTTATAAAAAATTCAACCTTAACTCCCTCTATCTTTTTCCACAGCAATATTTTATTGAGGTATATTTGGTCCTATCGCCATATTTTGGTCCAAACAATCTGCCCAAATTTTTAACAATATTTTTAGGGTCCTTCTTGTACTGTTTTCATCAAAATGAAAGGCTTCATGTGTCAAGTGCTGGTCGATTCGAATGCAACCGAAGATTCACGACACACGAAGCGGAAGGTGACTGAGACGATCGTGACTGATAATATGAACGCAACCTCAGTCAACGGCTAATGATCCTTCCGCCGGCCTGAACTGAGCGGAACGTATAATATGAATCGACCAGCACCTGACACATGAAGCCTTTCATTTTGATCAAAACAGTACAAGAAAGACCCTAAAAATTTCTGTTAAATTATTAGTATTATTATTTTTGTTATTCTCTCACGAAAACCCATTGACTTTGCTAAAAATAAAATTGCTGCAATTTTGCCTCAAGGAATTATGTGCTTTTGCATTATTGTTAGACGAAGATGAAGAGGAACAAAAAGTCGGTAAAAAGATTGGGTGTCTAACCAATATTTGCAAAGAGGAAAGTTGAAGGTGAATATTGGACATTATAAAAAAAATTTGTCCACACATCATGGCTATTTCAGAATGAACAGGAAATCATTTCGATTATACAGGGTGATTTATATTGAGACATAGGCTAAGGGCAGATTGTTTGGACCAAAATATGGCGATAGGACCAAATATACCTCAATAAAATATTGCTGTGGAAAAAGATAGAGGGAGTTAAAGTTGAATTTTTTATAAGGGGAGAGAATAATATTTTCTTCAAAGTTCGAAAGTCCTTTATTGAAAGAATTAGAAAAGGCATAGAAGTAGGGGAGGACATGTAGAACATTTAATTTAAGTTTCTTCTTTTTATGTTACATTGTTTTTGATTATGCTTTATCGTCGAAATAAATGAATAAAATAAATAAGTCGTTACTTCAAATCCCCTTCCGATGCTCTGAACTGTTCAATTGTGTTTTCCTTGAAAACGGATGAAAAAATATACAGTGAAATTATTAGCAGAAAACGAAAAAAAAATCAACTTTAACGCCCTCTATCTTTTTTGCACACCAATATTTTATTGAGGTATAATTGGTCCTATCGCCATATTTTGGTCCAAACAATCTGCCCTTAGCCCAAGGGCAGTCCCAATAGTTATGAATCATCCTGTAAACTGTGAAAAATGTCGCAATTAATACAAAAGAAAAGTTCAAAGAAGCTTTCACGACAAAGGAAAACCCTCGATTGACTGAGCTGAACTGAGCGGTTGCATATTCATATTATACGTTCAGTCTCGTTCAGTCCAACCACGCCCTTCAGCCCATCCGCAAAATATTCTCTGGAAGAATACCGTCGGACGGCCGTAAGCGTGCCGATAGGTGCTGAAGGGTCGGAGACGGATAGTATGAATTAGTCCATATAAAACACATTGAAAGATATTTTGGCTGAGCTGAACTGAACCGAGACGGACGGATAATATGAACTGACCTTAAGACTCACGCTTTAATTAATTTCTTGCCAAACTATGTAACATTTCAACCTGCAATATCTCGCGAACTATTCGTTTATGGAAGATGCTGTAAAGAGCATTTTTCGTTTGCAAAAAATGCCGAAGATGGAGGTCATATTCATTTGCATTTTGATTTATTTCAAGACAGTCAAAGACCTCTTCAAGTGGGGCATATTTTCTACAAATTACCTACAATACCTGATCTTATGCATTCAAAAGTAACTTGAATTTCACTTGAATTTCCAGGCGAAGGAAAAATATTTTTTAGATAGCGCTCACAAAATCAGCTTCTTCTTCGAGGAAGGTTCAGTAGATGAAGACGGTAAACTGGCTGTGGCCGAAGAATATCTGGCTCTCAATAAAATAGGACATGCTCTACATGCACTCAACGGAGTATTCGGAAAATACACCTTCGATGAAAGAATCAAAAATATCTGTCGAAGTTTGGATCTAGTTGATCCAAAGGTATGCCAGAGTATGTTTATCTTCAAAAATCCCCGCATAGGTGGTGAAGGTAGGTGAATAGCTAATTCTCAGTTCTCATTCCATTCGATGTACCTATACACGTTCCTATGGCGTAAATTATGCACCGAAGGGTGAAGCCCTTATTGATTATAGATTTATCCCACATCAATTTCAATATCCGATCCAAATTAAAGCAACGTCATGACGGCTCGGAAATACTTATATGAAAATGTTAAGCATGGTCCACCATGTCGCAAATTCGACATACCTCTCAGCGGAAATGATCAATAATGTATATAGGGTGTTTGAATATCTCATACCCTTTTATTTGATCAAACAATTGATTTATTTGTGTAAAACCCATCAGACCTTTTCCCAGATCCTGAAAACATTTCTTTCTGAAAATAATCTAACCAAAACTATCACGTTTCTGCAATTATACAGGATGAGCCTTTTGACTTTGTATAGGTACATTTCAACAGGAGATTCCTGAGGTCGAAAGAAACACTTTTTTCTCTGTACCTTTTTTTCAATTCGGCTCTGTTGAAAAGATGTAATTTTCATCAGTTATATCTCACAAACGATTTCATCGAACGGAATGATTTTCGAAATATAATTTTTCATTGGTGTGATGAATCTCATCCAACACAAAACTCCACTTACATCTTCAGTATGAACATTACATATCACATACCATAAATTCAAAGAAGCCAAATCCTCTTATATTAATGTTTGGTCGATTTGTTAAGTACTTCGATTCGAGGGTTAGCTTTCAATATAAATAATGCTCTCTGCTTTATTGGTCTACATTTTCTGATCAAGGCTCTCCCCAATATCATAAAATCTCATAGATTAACTTTTCAGTTACTCCTCATCAAGACGCATCATATTTGCATACCTCACCACAAAGCCTTTACGGGATATGGATTGCCCTCGAAGATGCGACTATAGAAAACGGTTGCCTTTGGTTTCATAAAGGTTCCCATAAAGGTCCTCTCTTCAAAAGGCTCATAAGAAATCCGGATAAAAGTTCTGATATTCTTACTATTTATACCGGAGAAAATATAGAGTTCAATGAAGAAAACTATGTTCCTGTTTCTGTGAATAAAGGTATGAAAAAATATATAACAAATATACCAAATACCAACTAAAACAGCAAACAGCTATCTTCTGAATGAAAAAGTTACATACTCGATTGAAATCTTAAGAATTTTGCTTGGAGGGGGTCATGCTTTGATTTCTTCCCAACTTCAAGTAAAACACTATACGCTCCCAAGTATTTGAGCAAATATGTTTGTCAAATATGTTACATCTTTTCAAAGGAATTTTTAATTTTACTATTATCATGCATATAAAGTCTTTTTTATTTATATATTTGCAGGGTTATATAAACAAGGATTGAAATAACCCTATTTTCACCCAATATGCACTAAATAGTTTTAGAATCGAAATGGTATTTTGATTTGGATTGGAAGTGGAAGTTTCAGTCACCTATGGAAAAATACTGTTTTTCTAATTTCTCATATCTAGATCTATACACTATAATCAAGGCGGTTTCATGATTTTATTTTCTCTCTTATTCAAACAAGAATAAGTTTCAGAGTAGTTTTCTTTCAAAAATATAGCCTATATTACAATTATTAAGATATAAATTTTATCAACAAAAACCTTCCAGAATTTCGAATAAAATATTATGCCCCCTCCCCAAAATCACTCCTGAAACCGCTATTGCGTATTGGTAATATGGTAATAGCTTCTCAATAAAATTTTATTGTTTGAAAGCGCTGAGCGGACATGTAGAAGAGAATATCATAATTGCCAGTTTGAACAGGTAATAACTTGGTATAATTATTGTCAGTTTGAAATGGCAGTTAAAAGATTTTTTTCGTGTATGTCTGTTATGCACTTTCGCAAAAGACATACAAGACGATACTCGGATTGAAACGGTTCTTGAAATAATTTGACCCTCGACCCTATAATTTCCTCATTAAAAAAATTGAGGAAGTTTTAGCTTGAGGGCTCATGGCTCATATCCGATTAAAATTTACGAAATTTTCAATAGAATGCGCAGCCCTCTCAAAAAATTGGCGGGTTTTAAGGAATTCCTCAAAATTGATTATGCGACTTATTATAAAAGGCTGAAGGCTGGAGAACTTTAGTTGGTACACCCTGGCCTCTGTACCTATATGATGTGCATATGAAGATGCTGTTTTTATTTTCAGGCTCTTGTGTTGTTATCCACGGAAAAGTGTTGCACTTTAGCAAGCCAAACACTTCACCAATTTCCAGAAATATCTATACCTTTCATGTTTACGATGATCATCAAACAACATTTTCAGAAGAAAATTGGACGCAACCAACGGAAAAAACGCCTTATATGTCAGTTTTTAATAAGAATTAAAACAATATTAATGACTCAGTAAATTTCTATCCTTACAACTGATACCCACCTTATGCTCTACAGCTCTACTAAACCTAATATCGAATAAGAATTAAGGCGGAAACACATTTATTAAAACGCGACGCGGAGCTGACGCGTCTGGAACGGGTGAATTGTACGCGCGTGGCGTGGCGTCGCGTCGGCTGTTCATTGTATGATTCTGGTCTATAGAAAACAATACATTTGATTCGACTCAACACGCATCGCGTTTCATCGGGTCGCGTCGCGTTTTAATAATATGTTTCCGCCTTGATCGTTAGAAAAAATAAATTTTTTCCGAAAGTGTAAATACGAATACACCTGTGATGTGTATATTCTATAAATATCCATCCAAATATTAAAATTATATATACTTGGATCATCTTTTACGAAAGCAGATCTCAGATACGAATGGCGTGTCCATTTTCTTTTTGGGAGAAATATAGAGACAAATAGGTTAATCTTTTATACAGGCAGGCTATCCCAATTCTAGATTGAAAACGTTAATTTCACCAAAAATCGCCATCTTTAATATTCCATATTCGAAATGGCGGATTTACCAGCCCCTCTAGTCAAAATTCAAATTTCAACTACATACGTGTACAGGCTGGGCAAAATTCGTTGCCTACTGAGGCGATCATGAGAACCAAAGATTATAGTGTTATATTCATGACTAATCCAAATCTGAAAACAGAATCAGCCTATCATTTTTCGGTTTCGAGATATAAACAAAAATTGAGATTTTGACGATTCCGAAAAGTTCTCATAACTTTTTTGTCTTTGAAGTTACAGATCTGAAACTTGAATCTTTATAGTAACTTTCATACGTAGAGACTACTGACAAAAGATTTTTTTTCAATTTAAAAATAACAAATTCAAGTTTGCATTTAAAACAATGAAAGTTCACCTGATGTTCGAAGTGAAAAAAATATTTTGAGCTCATCAGTGGATTCTACGTAAATAAGTGCCTGTAGAAGGTTCAAGTTTCAGATTCGTAACTTAAACACAAAAAAGTTATGAGTACTTTACGAAATTGTCAAACTCAAAAACGAAGTATCGTAGAAGACTGCGGTTCTCACTATTCTTTGTTTCTCCGAAAAGTGTCGTCCGTTTTCTTCTAGCTGTTTAGTTCCCGTGATCCTCTCAGTAGACAACGAATTTTGACATCAAACCGCATTTATAACTATTGTGAAAAGAATAACATAGTCGCCACACAACAGAAAGGATACGCCAATATCAGCAGAGAATGCAAAGAACAACGAATATATAACAAAGACTAGTACTAAAAAGCGAGTAACTTTTGATCGTAATCGTGTACAACTGAAACACAGATGGCTCTGTGATCATACGAAGAAAGATCATTCTGCTAAGGACAGTGCCTTTCAAAAAGGTAAATTGAAAATAAAAAACTGTTTACAAAGATTTATTTATTTTTACAATTAGAACTGAATCATTTGTCCCTTCCTCTTTTTGTCACCTCCAAGCTCGAAGTGCTTACACCTCTTCAATGGAACTTGTTTACGGAATTTACAATCTGTACATTCCATTCTCAAGACGATTTTTTTGGTTGTTTTGGCCTGAAATGGAATTATTTTATCATTACCTTTTTTTGGGAAATTTGCAACTATAGAAAAAAAAGAGCCATTCACACAAAAAATCTACACTCAATAAAACAAATAAAAATTAAATGCTACATATTTCATGGAAAAGGATAATTTTAATTATTCTGGTGAATCAGGTTCACATAAACAAGAATTTTAGAAAAATGTAGACTCTTTTTCAATATTCATAATTACAATTTTAAGTCCAATAAATAACGAGATAGATGAGATAGACGAGATAGATGATACTTCGTTCTACTCATCATTCTTTGAAAGAGTGGAGGAATACATGCTGTGAAAACTACACTATTTGGTAACTATGAAGTTGAAGCAAAAAATGACAATTTCTAACATCCAATTTCATTGGAAGCACAGGTACTTCACTAGATCACAGAATATATCAAATATACATTAGGATATTTTGTAATTATTGTTCAGTTAATATAATATGCACTCAATAAGCAAGCATTTTATGGAATTTGCTGTAATACCAAATTCCAATGGTGAAGCTAGCTTGATCTTATGGAATGGTTGTAGCGACATGAAAATATACACTCAAGTCAATGGAATTCACTATAAAACTGTTCAATGATGTGTAACGATTGGCGGTTTAAAGCCTTAGCACGACAAACAAAGCACTATTTACCTAGTGTTATTTTTTCATGCCTTTTTAAGGGATTATTTTGAATTTAAATGAACTCTCCAAATTACAGAAGGAAAAATGGATAGCAACAATCCAAAGAACAGACTTCAGAGAATGAATTGAAATATATTAGATGAACTAATTAATATGTTTATTTCTTATATTTTCTGTTAAATCTGTGGTTTGCTTGCAATAGCCCTTTTACTAATAGATCAGCTGTTCTGTTGGAATGCTTTCAGTCAGAATTCTAGTAGTGCAAACTATAGTGTTAGGACATTCCATTGAACATGAATTCCGCAGAGAATCAACTCCAAATTCTACAAGATAATTCAACTCGACACAAATTGATGTTCAAATGAAATCTAAAATAAATTGAAGCATGTAAATTTCTAAATAATGTATACCTTCTTCCTGAAGATAGGCTTGGTTTGACCACCAAAACCTTGTTGTTTTCTGTCGTAACGCCTTCTACCTCTGGCAGCATGACGTTCTTTAGATTTCTTGTATTGTGTCACCTTGTGGTTTTTGTGGACCTTACATTTTTTACAAAATGTACGTCTCTGTTTAGGTACATTAACCTAAAAGAAAATAGAAAAGAAATATAAAAATATTGTAAGGCAAATATGTATGGATTTATTAGAAATGAAAAGAAATCGTTTATGTAAGAATATGGAGATTACAAAAACAGATTATTGAAGATAAGAATTCGTTTTACTCACCATTTTGAATCAAATCACGGTCCCTCTCCGTTTTTGAACTTCAAAAGGACGAGGAAAGGCTGACGGATGACGGAACTATTCTATGAAAATTGAAACTTCAAATATTGCTCTCAATGAAACCACAGAATTGGAGCATTTCAAATTTTAATAAATTGAAAAAGACATTTTATATTCCTTATTTGTATAAACAAGATGAGAAACCCATCTTACCATTTTAATAAATTAATTATTCGGATTGATCATTCAAAAATGAAAATGAGTAGGTTCTGTGGAAAATTTCGAATTATTATTTCTGGAGAAGGAGATCTAAAATCATTGAAATATTATTCCACCTTTCATTACTTTATTTTACTTGTTCTATAATTAACCATCATAAATAAAAAATAATAAAATAAAAATAATAATATTGTTTCATTCAAAAAATAATATTATTTTTATAACCTGAAGTATCTAAAATCTCTATGGTCTTACCGATGTGACAACTTTGACAGTACAATATGCGAATATTTGACTTTCCGGTGCAGTTTCAAAAATATTTTTGGAAAGATCAAATTTAACTGATTGAAATTTTTCCCTTAGGGAAAATGGAAGAGAAACCCTCACTAGATATTGTTTATCTAGCCATATCTGCTTTATTTGACAGTAAAAATGCTAGCGAAAACGAAAAAGCTGCTCAGTGGCTTGATAATTTACAAAAATCTGTAAGGTACTGTACTGTATGTTACTTGAGTTTTTAATAAATACTTTTTAGGTTTATGCCTGGACAATCGCAGATGAAATCCTGCACCGTAAAAAAGATTTACAATCTTGTTGTTTTGCTGCCCAGACTATGAGATCTAAGATTTTAAACAGTTTTCATGAATTACCATTGGATGCTCACACTTCCCTTAGAGACTCTTTGGTAGAACATATCAGTCAAGTTGATGAAAACACAAATAGTGCTATTGTAAGGCAATTATGTTTAGCTTTAGCAGATTTAGCATTACAAATGACTTCTTGGAAAAGAGCTCCTTTAGATCTCATTGGTAAATTTTCGCAAACTAATGTGTGGCCATTGTTAGAAATTTTAACTGTTTTACCTGAGGAAATTGAGAAAAGATCAATAAGGTTGGTACTAATTTCAAATTTAATATAGCATATTTTCAATAGATATTACATTAGAATAGAGGATAAGATTTTGTTTTACATATAATTATCCTTCCAGATTGGGGGAGAATAGACGTTTAGAGCTCATTGAGGAGTTCAAGCAATGTGCTGCAACTATAGAGCAATTTTTACAACATTGTTGTAATCATTATGCTGGCAATTTCCACGAGAATATTCAAGTAAACATAACAATATTATGTTGTTTCACATCTTGGGTATCCATTGGGGCAATACTTCTACAAAATGCACATGATAATATTATCATCATACAAGCATTTCACATCTTAGATGCAAAAAACAATGTATCAGGACCCCTTCATGACGCTGCTACCAACTGTATTTGTATGCTTCTACAATGTCTAGAAGAAGAGAATAATTATCTACAACTTGAAACTTTCCTCTTCAATAACATAGTGCAGTTGGAAGTTTCATATCATTTATCTGTAGCTAATGAAGATCAGGATAAATCAAAAAATTTCTGCAAGATTTTTTCAGAATTAGCAGAGTCGTTTTTAGAAAAAATAATAAAAAATAGTACTAGGGAATCATATCATTATGCAATCAAGGCCCTCGATTTAGTCTTGATGTGTGTAGGCCATCATGACTATGAGGTAAGTAATTTGTTATAATTTATGTTGTATCCTGAGAAAGGTATTTAATTGCTTATTGTTAGGGAGCTGGGTCTTATTTAAAAATTAAAAAAAAAAGTGCTCTAATGAATCTTTATTGTTATTCTAGTCGCATCCATTCGCTGATGACTACTTGAATAAAAAAAAAAATTGGTTGACATATTGGTTGATGATTTTAAGTTGCACAGGGTGTTTAATTCAGGTTAATAAGTAGCCACCTATTGTATTTCGGTTACTGTATGCTCTATAGCTTTGCAAAAATTTTTTATAACCGGACTTGATAAAATATTCAATATTTTCATTAATGTTCCTTAGGGCACAAAAATTTATATTAATAATGTGTGCCACCTAACATAAAGAAATTTTAGTACCAAGCCCCTATTCATTCACTTCCAATCAATTATTATAAGATGTTTAATTGTAATTTCAAAATCAGAAAAAGGATAATGTAAATAACAAGCTACTCAAAATGAAAGTGCTTCCATTACGTTTATGATAAACTTTTATCATACGATTTATTTTTTTTAAGGTTGCTGACCTAACCTTCAGCCTTTGGTATGTTCTTAGTGAAGAATTATATCATAAAAACAGCAAAGAAAGTAACGAACTATTCAAACCATTTGTAGAAAGATTGATAACTGCCTTATGTAGGCATAGTCAAATTGAGCCAGACCATGAAGGACTATTAAAGGACAATGATGAGTTCAAATACTTTCGTTCAAAAGCGTCAGACCTTATAAAGGATGTAGTATTCATAGTAGGTAGCAGTAACTGTTTTAGACAGATGTTTTTGAATTTACAAAATCCAAATGCCACCTGGGATCAGAGTGAGGCATCCTTGTTTGTCATGCAGTCTGTTGCCAAAAATATTCTCCCGTAAGTAAATTTTCACAAGCTTTTCAATATAAAATGTAATCTGTGTTCCTATCATGGATTGATTCATTTTTTTTTTTAGAGATGAAAATGAAGTAGTGCCTCAAGTTGTTGAGGCTATTTTGAGTATTCAAGATCGATCAACACATGTTGCCGTTCGGTATACATCTCTGATGCTGCTTGGAGAATTATGTGAATGGGTTGAAAAGCACCCAAACACATTAGATCCTATATTGCATTATCTGGTATCTTCCTTACCCCAACCAGATATCGGACCAGCAGCTGCAGAAGCTCTTCAGAATATTTGTACGACATGTGGCAATCACATGGCCAAGCACATGCCCTTTTTATTGCAAATATTGCATCAAGTTGACAAGTTTTGTATAAGTAATGACGCTATAATGGGTGAGTACTAAAATTGAAATCATTCAGGGTCCGCCAGTGAAATATGAGGGCCAAAGACTGGTGAAAGGTGTGAGCGATGAGTTTCCGTCATCTTCAGTCTTCTCTATAAGTAACAACTTGTGAGCCGGTAGATCCACCTTATTGGTACATATTTTTATTGGTAGATACACCTTTTTTTTGGAAGCTCATTTCAATCAGCCATCCAGATTGCGTTATATCTTGGAATAAGTGGTACATTTCCATCAAAACCTCCATTCTTGTTGTTTCATAATAATTGCAAGTATGCAAGCCTAGGTGAACTGCAGAAGGGTATTCCAAGAAACTGATGTCTAACAAAATGATTAAAGTGCATTTCTACCTTCCTGGTTTTGTTAGTACCCTGAGTTTATGGTTCCTATGTTTACACTTCATCATTGGAAGCTTCTTCATACTCAGAAGCATGCTCATTTTCTACCCTAAATGGTAATTTTCATTTATATACAATAGAATTTGGAAGAATAATTTTTCAATAACCTATCGATATTTGAAATTTCTCTGTTTCACTGGCCGACCCTTTAATATCTTGTGAATCGATTCAAAATAGTGTGAATCTGTCCAAGCATGAAGTATGCACTTAAAATACATAGTTGCATATAAGTGTGTTTTTTGTTTCACACACACCTTCAGTGAGCATATAAAAGTTTCAACTATGAAATATCATCAGGATTTTTGTGGTGATTAAGGCTTTTAGACGTTTTAATAAATTACATAAATAGATTTGGAAGAACTTCAGAATCATATATTTTACTTATTATATTTTCATTAGAATTTCTAAGAGCGATAATCAGCAAAAAATTCTGATATATTTCATAGTTTAATTTTCCTGATTTCTTGATAATCAAATCAGCCTTGGAAAAGGTGCGCCTAAACGTCGGCATTATTTGATGTGAAAGTAATCAATTAAGAAAAATAAACTTCCAATGACCCCATATTATTTTTTTAAATTCATTAAAATCATGGGGATAACTCATCTCACATATTTCAGGACTTTTGAAGGGAGTAGCAGCCATTATCGGCTACATGCCACCGAATGATATAGTTGTAGCTTTCCGAGAAATCTGCTTCATTCCAATAACACCTTTGGTTCAGTTAATAGAACAAGATACTCCAACATCTAAGGGCACAAAATCTGATCCTGTTATATGGCTGGACAGACTTTCTTCAATATTGAGGAGTGTTTCAATCAAACAAACAGAAGGTTAGTTGTCACGACTTCAGTGGCGTTTGAAGACTTTCAGTTTTAATCTTGATCATAGTTTTTATCAAGTAGCAATTTTTCAGATGGACCACATCCCTGCAAATCTGTCGTATTGGAAATATGGCCTTTATTATCAAAATCCTTCGATAAGTACCAAAGTGATGGTAGAATAATGGAAAGGTGCTGTAGATGTATGAGGTTTATGTTGAGATGCGTTAGCCAACAGGTGAGTTCAATATATTTTGAAAGGTTTATATTCATATTTCTTTTATGGAATACTCATCTTAGATCTCTACTTAATACTTAATAATAATTCATAAAAACTTGAAGATTACAGCCCAAAATGTTTCACTATACTTTTTTTTCAGCTAGCGGAAATTCTGCAGAGTTTGGTTCATCAAATTGTTGTTATATATAGTAACTATAAACATTCTTGCCTTTTGTACGTTGGGAGTATACTTGTTGATGAATATGCTACTGATATCAGATGCATTCAGGGTTTGTTAGATATGATGAATGCTTTTCTAGAACCAACATTCAGACTCTTCCAAGAAAATGGTTTAGTAAAACATCCAGACACCGTAGATGATTTTTTCAGGTATGTAAAGAAATCATTGATAATACTTCAACGATAATACACTTATTAGATTGATCTGTACAGGGAGCTTGAGAATGTGTCATCTGTTTTCTTCTAGCTGCTATAGTTCTCAAGATCCCCTTAGTGGACAACGAATTTTGCCCACCCTGTACATATCTATGTAACAGGATCTTCATTAATAATTTTTATCAACTTTCAAACAGCCCAATGATCAGAAATTTGGCAGGTGTTCATAATTTCGTTGGCAATGCATTACAAATGTCTCAATTTAAAGTCGCTTGAATGGCTTTATTTAGATTAAGTAAAAGAGAATAGAAATAAAAATCTATCAACTGTGATATAAAATTAATATTATATCAATTATACAGTGCGAGTCAATGACTCCCTGCATAAATGCGATGTGGGGAAAATCTGGCAACAAATACTTAAAAATGACATTGTCGCCGCCTGCGCATTCTGCGTCTTGAAGCCGTTTGAAGGTCACTTGTCTCTTCTGCAGTATTACCCAGTTATTATAAGATTTTTCATTTCCACAGGTTATGTGCAAGATTTATACAAAGGGCCCCTATCCCTTTTTTACAAAGTGCAGCATTGAGTCCCATTCTTCAGTGTGCTTTAACAGCGTGCTCGTTAGTTCATAAAGAGGCAAATACCTCGGTAATGAAATTTTTGTACGATGTTATCAGCACAGGACATCTTGGGAAGAAACAGTCAGATTGGACGACGAGGAATACTTTAGTGAGAAGTATACTTAATCAATTTGGTCAACAGTTAGTTACAAACTTAATACACGCAAGTGTTTTTTATCTCCATTCTTATATGTTATGTGAAATTAGTGATGTGATAGTGGAGTTATTGGAATTTGATAGACAAGTAACAAGAGAATGGTTAGCTAATGCACTAGAGACTTTACCCAAACAGGACAATGGTAGTATCAATGCAGCTACCCCACAGCAATTGAAAGAGATCCATACAAATATATCAAAGTGAGTATTACATCCTTTTCCTTGTTTCAAAAAATATTCAATTTTTTAAAGAAAAATTGGTCTAATCTTTGATGTTTTGAATAATGATTATTATTATTGATGACATCGTATTGAATTGTTTTAATATATGCCAATACAAAGTGTTTCATGGAAAGTGTCCATTAGACGTCTAAAGAGATACAAACAAGTTTTTCCTAATACTGAAATTTACTCAATCCTAAAATAGGGATCTATTCAACTAAAATGGTCTCAGGCGTACTTTTGAATATACAAGTTGAAACAAACTTTGTTATTTCAAATGCGAATCATATACAGTTGGATTCACAGGGATTGTTTATTAGACGTTTATGAAGAAATTTTTTTAATTTCTTTCCTGTTTCTTCTTATTTTCTAATGATTAACCATTTATATTTATGAAGATAATTCCCTAGTAGCATTCCTCAAATAACTTAAAAACATCACCACCATCAAAAGACCCTTCTGGTCAAAAGCAAGATTTGGGCTATTCAGTATTGAAAGGATTTTTAACGAGAGTGATCCTTCATCAAAAACTGAAGAAGATTTTTGATGCAGAGATACTTATTCTGTATATAAAATTTGTCATCACTACACTACTCACAGAGAGACAGGGTTTTTTTACTGAGGTTTTTTCCCAAGCTCTTGTATCATACGCCGAATTGTATGGTGTCCCATTACACTAACCCCTGCTATAACTCATATATACCGGTTGGCCCACCCCAGACAGTAATTAAAGATATTTTGAAAATCCTTTCTTGTGATGTGTGTAGGGTGTTCAAAAGCACAATTTAAAATTATTGTCTTATATACAGGGTATTCGAAAACAAAGATATGGACCAAAGTTACACTTTTTTAAATGCAACAACCAGTATTTGACCTCAAAAATGGAATGGCAAGCTCAAATTATGATGAGTTTCTTCAGATACCTTAGAAACACCCTTTACGAGATAATGGCGAAAAATTTAAAATATGGAGTTTTTTAAATAGCAATTAATGAAGAAACTAGTTAGTTAAGTCAGCGATACAGACAGTATTTTTTCGAGTAGACAGGTAACTCCTGCATATAAAAAAATTTCAACTCTGGAATATACAGAGTGATCATAATTTAATTCTCAAACATCAACAACAAATAATCGTCAAAAACTGCTGAGAATAGGAATAGGAAAACCTTATGAAGATAGTTTCGAAATTAATTTTTACGTTCAACGAGATATAGAAAGACCAGGTGTGCCATGTGAAATAAAAAAGTTTTTGACGATTATGTGTAGTTGATGTTTGAGAATTATTGAAATTTTTTTGTGTAAGAGTAGCCAACTTGTTAACTCGAAAAAATACTGTCTGTATGGCTTCTAAGGTAGAAAGTGATCTGAAGAAACTCATCATAATTTGAGCTTGCCATTCCATTTTTGAGGTCGAATACAGGGTGTTACAATTAAAAAAGGGTAACTTTGGTCTATATCTTTGTTTTAGAACACCCTGTCTATATGACAATAATTTTAAATTATGCTTTTGAACAACCTTACACACACCACAAAAAAAGATTTTCAAAATATCTTTTTTACTCCCTCAAAATGAGCGCCGCGTCTGGAGTGGGCCACCCGGTATATATATATTGCTACATAGTTTGATTACTAATAATGTATTTCTGACATTCAAAATAATATATATGGATACCTAATCATAATTATTGTAGATGTTTTTTTTTATCTATCTATTTATATTATAGAGTAACTCATTCGGTTTTCTAGATACTTCTAATGGACACATTGCATGAATTGCCCTGATATTTTCAAATAAGCCATACAATGTTGATTCAGTTCTGCCTACGAAATATTAGTATAATGCATCCTTTTCATTTCCAGATCTGATACATCAAAAGCTATCACCCATGCATTGAAAGACCTAACCAGATATTACCGCTGAAATTTTTTTTATTCAAGTCACTGTAATATATATACATATATATTTAAGAAAGTAGACTGTATTTTAACAGTTTTATTCAATTGCAGAATAAATTTTTATTTTTTATTGGAATGAGTTTTATTTGAATGCATTGCACAATACGAATAAATTATCTTCAGTAAATACAAATCTACAATAGGGCAGGACATTTAGCGCTTAGCTGAAAAGTGGGGGGAGCGGGTCTTCTGCACACAACTTTGATCTATAATACATATGGAGGTGAGTTAAAAAAAAATATGATCAAGTTGAAGTTTTTATTTACAATAATATCATTTTTGGCATTATATTTTGGAAAAGCTGCAAAGTTCACACTTAATATTGAGAATAACGATACAATAAATTAAATGTACAAATATATTTACAAATAAAAAGAACTAATCCTAATTCAAGTTTTTCTTCCTCAAAAGATTAGTGAAGTGACAATAGGCATACAGATGTCATGTCAGAAACAAAAATTTTTTTCCTAAATCTCATTTATGTGAATCAAAATAGTGGTGCGGGATATTGATCGAATACCGAATGTTCAACAGTTTACACTTACTCTCATGACTACAATGAGACTAAGAGCCGCTTGCCACTATGCTAAATTCAGTATTAAAATTTAATATTTATAACGCCCGCGCATGTGATTTCTGAATATTTTAACTTTCAGTGCTGAATTCAGCAAGCTGCTCTTATTTCAGTGGAAATTAGTTTTTTTCAGTAATTCATTGATACGGAAGCTTCATTCAAACAGAATATAAATAGCAAATTTTTTTATAAAATCCATTTTCTCCATCACAAAATGCATTTTTTAGAACTGATGAGCGTCTTAAAATTCTGAGCGCTCAGAACATCCAATGCTTTTGACATGCTTTTAAAATTTATACAGTCGAAATATTGGTCCCCTGCAGTATCTGTGAATGGAATGTTTATCGGTATTATCTCTTCGTTATATCATAATATATATTTCAATTCAACTATTTTTATTTCCTCATTATCACACATCTGCTATTTGAAAGAATGTTGTATATGTTTTTCTTGGTCAAGATTTTCATTTGCTAATAATACATATAAAAACAATATAAAAAAAATACTTTTTACTGCTTTTCCAAAATCTCAGTTAAATATATATTGCACCTGATCCCTGACAAAAAAAAAATCGTTCAGAATTTACTTTCTTACCTGAATATAGGAGAATAAATTTAAATGAATACATGGATCCTACATCAAAAGAAGTTTTACACATCAATTATGAGAATAGTTCTTCTACATCAGAGAAAAATAATATTTTCAATGAGATTTCCTAATCTCAACTTTTGATTGTAAAATTACGTAAGTCACTCAATAATACTTACTCACTTCAAAATTGAAATTTATGCTAACAAGCAAAAATTCCTTTTTTTTTATGCAACTCCTGTTCGATTTTCCTTCTCAAAAAAAAAAAAAAAACAGGAAATATTTACACCTCATAGTTCAACAGGTTCTCTTCATATCTTCCACGCACAGAGGAACATGGAAAAAGCCAAAGCAGTGGATGGTCATTTCCGCAAACTTCTGTCATGAGCGCCATCATTGATTTGTAGGGCCGGTAAGGACCTTGATGGGTTATTTGTTCCACTGCTGTTTCATCTCCTAAGATAGCTTGCATCTGATCAATGAAAATTGCCATCACGAACATTCCAAATAGGGTACTCTCAAGCATGAGAATTACAGAATGCATTCTGAAAATTATAAATGTCCATGAAACCTATTCAAACATAGAAGAGCTTATATCACCCTACAATCCAAAGAGTGAAAACATGCAAACATACCAACGACACTACTACAAATTTGAAATATATCCTCAAAATGCTAGAAGAAGCTAAGCATTACATATTACATTACAGCACAAAATATCAACCTCCTGAATTCCATAACGCTCTTGATAATGAATTTCTTTGGATGCATGTTTGCTATTTAGGTGGATAATAGGAGTTGGCTATTGTTTGACTATTATATCATCGACTTCAAAATACGGAATTAAGCCAAAACAGCGATACATGGTAAGTAATAATTTCTAAACACTCACATTCGAGATTGCTTGATGATAATGTCGTCACTACATGTAGAACATTCACCTAACCAAGAGGAAACAACAAGAATAACTGAGTATCCAGCAAGAGCTCCTAAAATATAGAGGAAATTTCATCAAATCTTGATTCAACCAAAATAAATTTTGATTGTATGCATTCACACAGGAATATTTCCTTCAGAATTCATCATGTGAACAAAGATCCACACATACCGACATATATCAGAAATTGAAGGAAAAATTTCTGATTTCTTTCTCCAACACAATTATTGATCCAAGGACAATGATGATCCATTCTCAAAATACATCTTTTGCATATTCTACAATGATGAGCTCTAGGAGGTCTGTATGTTTCGCACCTTGTACAGATTGTCCAATTTACTAAATCACATCCTGTAAACGTTTCAAATAAAAGGGCAGTCCACAAACCAAGATCCAATTTGTAATGCGTTTATAGATTGTAAGTCACAAAGAACAAATACATTAGGTAAAAAGGATCACTTTTAATAAAATCAAATGTTGACCTACATTCAACTCTCGTCATTATTAAGATGCAAAACTTAATAATTTCCCCAATCAGCAATAGTCAAACATACTCAACATAATTTACCTAAGTCAGTGTTTGAATGTATATCTGAAAAGTCCATTCTATTTTCCGGTAGAGGGATGGTTCCTGGATCAGTCAATACTGCCCTTATGTGGGACATACATAGGAGGAATATAATAGCATTGAATGTGAGAAGGTTGAATGCTCCCCAAAGACTAGAATATACATAATTACACTGTTGAATTTATACTTTTATTAGCTACCTATTAATCATCGTTTGTAATATTATCCATTTTACGACTACATAATCTGCATAAAATATGGCCGAGTAAGTTACGATAATACAAGCAATACCACAGGGGTCTTTTACGAACATTTCTTGAAAAGGCAGTAATTCAAAAACTGTTTAATATTCTTTTTGTTTATCACAAATCATAATTGTAATTGTTTCGGTTTTGTTTGAAGCATAGACCATAGACCTAATAATATATTTTTATGGACAAGTCTCTGTCTATGGTTTGAAGCACAGAACACTAATATGTAGTTTCTGTGTTGATAATTGTTGAGCATAGAAATTTGTTTTCTGTTCATCACAGAACCAAAGCGTTGATTTAAGTTTCAATCACAGAACACAATCAAAAATACCAAGCTCAGAACAATGTACTACACACACAGATACAAAACCCAATTTTTTTTTACGGATTCTGCATTTTCCAAAAATGGATTTTTCGACATTTTCCAAAATGCAAGGTGGCTAATAATATGCTCCTGTGAGCTCAGCAATGAATTGGAACTCATTAAAAAGTATTTACTGTTTCAGCTCAGCTTGCTTATATTCAAAATGTTTTAACACTTTGATTTGTCCTTGTTCCCATGAAATCCTTATATCTACTAATTAAGGACGTGATATATTATGACTATATTACATTGACTTTATATTTCCAAAAAATTCCATATTACTCCACCTGAATGATGCATTTGTAAATTACATATACAAAATTTATTGAGTCACCAAATAAATATTCACTCAAATATCTACAACATTTGGAAAATAAATAATTTATATATTGAACAGAAGAAATCATAATAATCTTATAACATTGAATCATAAACAAATGTTCTCCTTTCTCTTTAGTTCTCAGTACTTTTTCAGAGTTTTTTTGATTAATGCTAAACGTTGCTTGTGAGATTCAGTGGTGAAACTTCTCTTAAGAGTTTTGAGTTCATCCGTTCCAAACCCAGGGGTCCACATATCATAATTTCTTGTGAGATATTGTTGTACATCTTTTACTTCTATTGTTGATACATGTCTGTTTTTTGCAATGAGTGCAGCACCATTAAGAACCTAGAATTTCAATTACTATTAGAATACATACCTACATATATGAATTAAACATTCATTTCAGAATGCAAAATAAGTATCTTATTATAAATTAATTTTTCTATTTTACCTTATCTATAAACTCATCCACATAATTCAGGATTATTTCCTCAACTTCATCTTCTAAATTCAATGTGGGGTCTGTGTCTCTTATAATGTCTTGCAATCTCTGTTTTGATACAATAGGAGCATTCTCTACATTTGTTGACGATCCACTTTGAGACGGTTTAACATGAGATAAAGAACTTATTCCTCCACTCTGAACGATATTTGAATTGTGAATGGGCATCGCTTCAACAATCATTGTTTGTTTCAAATCAGATTGATGATGGTCTACAGACTGAGCTATCGCTGATGCTATAGGTATTCCATTACTTGGATTCACATTCGTTATCATTGTATGTGTTAAAGGAACCTGGTTAATTACGATATTCTGAGATTGAATCATATTACCTTGAATATTTTGTACTGGAACAGACATGGTTTTGTTTTAATAGCATTCAAATAAAAAACAACAACTAGTTTGAGCTAAAGTTAGGTTGAAGTATGACGCATAGAAATATCTCGCCACAGAATATATAGAATAGAAATTATTCAGAAAATTAGGACGGAAAAAGCGTTAAATTAAAAACAGTGTGAAAATGAAGTCTACACAATTTATTACTTCCCTTATTAACATGAATGAGTGAAAAGGATATTTCACATTTCTATCAAACATTAGGGAGAAGGGAGAAAGATTTTTTATCTCTAATCTATGATGATTGGTACACGTCTCCAACCAGACTCCAACCAAAGAGGAGACTGATTGGTTATTTATCATATTTTATTTATTTGAAAATCCACTTATATTAAGTTCTTTTTTTGTATTACACGTCAAATTAAAACATCTTTAATCCTAATTTGTTCATTTGAAATGGCTGCGGTAAGTGGAAAATGATTATAGACAATGCATGATTATTATTACCGCCCAATTTTTCAAGATCCAAGTTCATGAATATAATGTGAAAATGACATGCGAAGGCTGTTCTGGAGCTGTGGAACGAGTTTTGGGAAAGCTTAGAGGTGAATATGAAATTTTTCGTACATATTCCAGCAAAACATTTTCTAAACCACTTGTATAAAAACTAAAATTTTTTTGTTTGTTTGCAATCTACATTGATTTTAATACTAAATGGTGGTGTTCAATCATTAATGAAAAGATTGATTTCTTACCAGATAAAGGAGTACAAGATTTCACTATTAGCCTACCTGAACAGAAAGTTGAAGTGAAAACATCATTATCCTCTGAAGAAATTCTTGAAACTATAAAGAAGACTGGTAAAGAAGTGAAATATTTATCATCTCATAACTAATTCAACCATGTTAACTTTTCTGAGCAGCTCCCCATCATGAAAATTTCATCATTAGTTGATTGATTCTTCAGAATGCATCTATTCAAAGTATATAGTTGTTGAGTATTTGATAATATACATACCTCAAAATTGATCTAACATTAATTCAGTCTGTGCTCTTCAAATTATGCATCGTATTAGCTCAAATTTTCAATTGATCATATATTTGTCTATTTATCAATAACATTGAAGGCACTTGTTCAATTATTTTGATACAATATTTTCATCATTCATCATTTAAAACACTGCAGTGATGCATATTCCAATTCTATTCTGATAGGGCTGGATTGGCTTTGTTATGTTTGTAAAAACCAAAAACACCTTTAGTAATAAATACAAGGAATGGTTGCAGTGCTACAAATGCATGATATTTAATCCATATCTATCTAACACGACATTAAAAAGCAGTTGCATAACATGCATAAAAATATGTACTTTCCTATCTTTTCACATTGAAAATTGATGTGACAACAATGTCTGAGTAAACTATCCCACTCCAGACAACATGTTTACTTTTCATTCCATCAATTCCTTGTATTTATTTAAAAAATTGAGATATACCCATCCTGCTCCATGAACACATAACCAAAGATAGAGGAAGGAGAACATAACGTAAAAAAAAATTGTGCTCAACATCTCTATATTCATGTTTACATCTACTCCATTTCTGTTTTAAACAGAAATGGAGTAGATGTAAATTACATTTACCCCAATATTTTAATGTTCATTATCGTATTTGTGTTTGGTGCAATAGTGTTTCCTTCGTTTTAAGATTTACGAGGATACGTTTGGTACCCCCTTGACATTCTTCCTCTGCTTATATTGAGATCTGGATCAAGGAACAGGTTCTAGGATCTGTCTCTTGTTGCCATTTTTTTACACCCTCTTCATTGTTTTTAGATTATGTTGGTAAAAAAAAAGTTCTCCTTCTTAGATGTGCAATGGGGTGTCTTCTCTTTCCTCTATCTACTCATTTTACCTCCCTCCTAATGAAATTTTGCATTCTGCTGGAGAATGAATATGTTTTCTTCTATGAATTCAAATAACAAAATACTTTATTATTTTGTACAATGCAAATATCATTATTTTCACAATCAATATTGTTGTATTATTTGAGTAAAATCTCTGATTTGGTATTCATAAACATAATTATAATAATTTACTTCATAATAAATAATTTTATTATAGACCTTGCATTGAAGTTCCAAAATGGTTGTCATGGAGAGAGACAACTACTTTTCCCCCAAAAACTGGATAGATTTGTATAAATATCTACATGAACCAATAACCAAGATGGTATTTAGTTCCAAAATACTATGATTTGCTTGAGCGTATATGTAAGAGATAAGAATATTCTTAGGGTTCAATTTATGAGATTCCTTTAGTAATTTAGGACTCGTAAGCCCAGTTGCAGGACATCCGTTAAGATTTAATGCCCCATTAAAATAGAATACCACTAAGATTTGATTTGACTGGGTACATAACATATTGAAATGAGCCTAGACTATAGTCTAGTCAAATATAAGAGAAAGCACTATAAACATCGCAAATCGCATGGTTTGCACAACCCTATACACATAGTATAATAGTTATATTTTACTATTTGGGGTGCTTTCTAAGGATTTGATGTTATGACCTAGAAATGAAGAATAACCTTTCGTAAGATAACGTCTTTATATTCAAATCTTATTGTACTTAACTCCATACATTTACCTACAGTTTAACATCACCAATAGGTCCAACAAGGTCATCCTCCATCTCGTCATCCTTTTTTTTTGGAGTCTTTGGCAGTTGGTTCATATTATTCCAATCAATTTCATTAAAATCTATTACAATTTTGCTATGTTCCGGAACATATTGCCAGTATTTAACTTTTGCAGCATCTAACATTTTTTTTGAAGCAATGGTACTTGCTTTATGGCAATGCTTATCTGACAAATAAATGACTTCCTTAATACCTGCTTGAATAATTACTTTTGCACATTCATTGCAGGGAAATAATCCTACATAGATAGAACAGTTCTTAACATCTGCACTGTTCTTATTAAGCACTGCATTCACTTCTGCATGACATACTGAAAATTGATAATTATAGAGGTGGAATACACTTTAAGACATGTTATTACCATAGTAATATTTGTTATCCAATACATTTTCTGATTCTTTCGACCATGGAAACTCATCGTCACTACAACCAAGAGGCATTCCATTATAACCGATTCCCACGATTTTCTTATCTTCGTTAACAATACAAGCACCCACCTGTGAACAAGGATCCTTGCTTCTTTTTGCTGCTAAAAATGCGGTTGCCATAAAATAGTCATGCCAATTGATGTAGTTTCTTCGTTTTAAATTCATGTTACTAGAAATAAAATTAAATATTGGTTTCATTGATCAATTCTAATTTCCTAGTTTTACCACTTACTCAGGGTTCATCTTGTTGGATTTGAAACTGAAATTGTCTAAAAAAAAGATTAGAAACTTAGAAAGGTTATAGACTCTAACCTGTCCTATCTTTTAAAACAGCCTGTATATAATGATTTCTATGGTCTATTCATTGAACCCATAGAGTTCAATGGGTCTATTTATTTTCGGGTTCTGCTATGGAGAGTAGAGAGAAGGAGAACGATCGCTGCTTTGAGACCACAGATTTTTTGTCCCCTAAAATATGTACCAATAGTAGTAGTTCATGCTTTTGCCAACAGGCGCGCTGGCCATCACGAGAGTGCAAAATTTTGTTTACACAAATCAAATTGTAGTTGGCTCGTTGGCTGAGTGAACTGTTTCCCTGGTGACAGATGATAGGAATATTATTATTGTCGATTTTTGATAAGAGAACAACATATGACCATGGTGAAATGTTGAAGCGTGCGCTAGTATAAGAGTGTTTTGGCATCGGAAAGAAAAGGAGAAGAGATAAAATTTCCGAGAGCATTTTTGAGAGAAAATTGGAAAAAACCTTATCTCAAGAACTCCCAATCAATTTGTGTGTCAAGAGCACTTTTGCGATGAAGATATCAAAAAGATGATGGATTCATTATAAACGAAATCGAAATTGTCATCCCTCGTGAGAAGTTGACTCTTCTGAATTAGAATATTTAACCAATAAAACTACATGGTTCAGAAGTAAATATTCTTGAAGAATTTTGTTGGCATAACATAATATATGGTTTATATCGGTTCTCAGCTGAGTATTGGCAAAAGAATCTACTCTAATACCTAAGTGATAAATCTGAGACTGCTACCTTTTGTTGTCTTGATGTGTACTGCTCCTCACTACGGATTTATATAATTTTGAAGATTAGTAAACCAACTAACATAGCTGCTTTCAATAAACAATGATAAACAAAAGTAGGTACAATTTTTTTGATCAGTGATTTCTTTTGAATTTCATTGATTTCGACTTGCATTTTATTGCATATAATTCAGAGAACTCATATTCAATATAGATTTGAAGAAAGGTATTTGAAAAATCATCAGAAAAACCACGATGACACATAACCTTAAATAAAAGTCGTATTCGGGTTCGGCTTTCTGACAGTCCGAGAATTGTTCTAGGACTGCGCAAAACTCTTGCGCCCTAGTATTAAATCCTCTGCGCAGTTCTAGAACCATCCTCGGACCGTCCAAAAGCCGAACCCGAATACAGCTAAAATAAAGGCTGTTCATTTCAAATTGACGCTTGAATCCCCACTCCTTATCGATACCCGTTGTAATCGCAGCGACACCTATTTTCCCCGTTTTTGGAGACACATTTTTAGTACGGCGATCGTTCTCCTTCTCTCTACTCTCCATAGGTTCTGCTATGGCATAGACATAGAGACTCTATGTCTATGTGCTATGGAGAGTAGAGAGAAGGAGAACGACATAGAGGAGAACGATCGCTGCTTTGAGACCACAGATTTTTTGTCCCCTAAAATATGTACCAATATGGTAGTTCATGCTTTTGCCAACAGGCGCGCTGGCCATCACGAGAGTGCGAAATTTTGATTCAAATAAATTGTAGTTAGCTGAGTGAACTGTTTCCCTGGTGACGGATGATAGGAATATTATTATTTTCGATTTTTGATAAGAGAACAACATATGACCATGGTGAAATGTTGAAACGTGCTCTAGTATAAGAGTGTTTTGGCATCGGAAAGAAAAGGAGAAGAGATAAAATTTCCGAGAGCATTTTTGAGAGAAAATTGAAAAAAACCTTATCTCAAGAATCGACTCCGAATCAATTTGTGTGTCAAGAGCACTTTTGCGATGAAGATATCAAAAAGATGATGGATTCATTATAAACGAAATCGAAATTGTCATCCCTCGTGAGAAGTTGACTCTTCTGACTAAGAATATCTAACCAATAAAACTACATTGTTCAGAAGAGAATATTCTTGAAGAATTTTGTTGGCATAACATAATATATGGTTTATATCGTTCTCAGCTGAGTATTGGCAACAGAATCTACTCCAATACCTAAGTGATAAATCTGAGACTGTTACCTTTTGTTGTCTTGATGTGTACTACGCCTCACTTCGGATTTATATAATTTTGACGATTACGGTAAACCAACTAACATAGCTGCTTTCAATAAACAATGATAAACAAAAGTAGGTACAATTTTTTTGATCAGTGATTTCTTTTGTATTTCATTGATTTCGACTTGCATTTTATTGCATATAATTCAGAGAACTCATATTCAATATAGATTTGAAGAAAGGTATTTGAAAAATCATCAGAAAAACCACGATGACACATAACCTTAAATAAAATAAAGGCTGTTCATTTCAAATTGACGCTTGAATCCCCAACCTTTATCGACACCCGCTGTAATCGCAGCGACACCTATCCTACGTTTCCTGTTTTCGGGGACACATTTTTAGTACGTCGATCGTTCTCCTTCTCTCTACTCTCCATAGGTTCTGCGGTCTATGCCTCAGGCATTGAACTAAAGTTGAAAGTTGAACTTTAGTTCTCAGGTATCCATAATTCTGTGGCAGAGACACCCCTTTCTCTATGTTCTGTGGATTAGAGTGATAAGACATAGAGATGTCTCTGTGATAAGACCACAGCACAGAACACACCGATGACTTACTTTATGGACCACAGAACACAAATAACCGGGTAGGTTACAGGTAGAGACATCTCTGATGTATATTTTTCTGATATCAAAACATTAAAAACTGGAAAGTATATTTACCATAATTATTATTTCATTTAAGGAAGGTAATCTTGACTGAAAAATGACTATAACTTCTGATACCAAAGAGAGTCTTAATGATTTGAAAGAAAAGTATCATAAAGTAGTGAAGCTAATAAAAGATGAATCAAAAAATGATCCACCTAATGAACCATTCCTCTCTAAATATGCTGCGAAGGAAATTTTACTTTCAATGAAAGCATCTATTGAGAGTTTATTGAAGAATCAAGAACTGGACAATTCAGAACGTAAAAAATTACTTGGTAAGTACATATGTTAATAAAAGAACCGTATGAACAAAATTTATTTCAGCTATGCTTGGTACGGTACATATCTTTCTTGGTACCATATATATAGAAATTGAGGATTCCTTAACTGCAGAAAAGCATCTTAGTAAGTGCCTTGAAGTAATCAATGATTTCAAGGAAGAGCATGAATATATAAGTATTACTTTGAATGCTTACAATCAGTTTGGTATATTGTGGTTCAAAAATGAACCTGAGAAGGGTAAAGTATATCTCTCAAAATCAATGGAATTATATGAAAAAAACAAAAATGAGTTGGAACCTCCAAAGTGTTTGGATGATTTTTTCGAACTCGAATCTGAATGTGTTGAATCAGAAGAGTCATGGAAAAGATTTGAAAAAATATGTACAGCTACTTATTATTACCTTGCACAAATATATGGCAGTTTGAGGGATGCACTTAAGAGTGCAGTTTATTGCCATATAACTTTAAAGAGACAACTTGTCTATAATGAATTTGAGTTCATTGATTGGTCTTTAAATGCGGCAACTTTATCACAGTTTTTTGCTGAGCAAAAGGGTTTTAAACAAGCAAGACATCATTTGAGTGCTGCTTCCTACATTCTCGATATGTATAAGAAAGAGCTGGATAAAATTGAAGTTCATGATGAGATGTATGAATATAAAATGGAAGAATTTCAACATAGGAGTGCAGATGTTGCTCGTTGTTGGGCCCAATATGGTTCTATTTTACTTTCTAAATCAAAGGAAAGGTTACTTGCTGAAACAGAAAAAGATGAACCTAACTACTTACCATCTTCAACTGATTTAGCAGATATAGAAAATTCAGATTCCACAGTATCTAAAGATGATTTGAGCAATTTGTATTTTCAGACTTTGAATCTACAAGATTATGAAAAGCAAGTTACAGATGGGTATGTCCTAACATTGTCTGAAGCCAAAGCTGTGTTTTTGAATGCCCAAAATTGGTTGATAAAAAGTCAGGAATACTATACTTTAGAGAATTTAGCATCTGATTTTATAGATATCAACCTAAGTCATAGTCAGCTATACCTGGATTTACTATTTTTTGATGATAATGCTGACAATCAAGCCAAATATCAAAAACGAAGAATTGATTTGATGGAAACAGTATTGGCAAAAATAAATCCTCTGTTCTATTTGAGCCATTGTAGAAAAATCTGGTATGAAGTTGGTAATGCTTATATAAACCTTCTGGATATTAAGCTAGATAAACAAAGAGAATCTAATGCTCGTCCTACAGCAAATTCTCTTTTGAAAATAAACAATATTATTACTAAAGGGATAAGGTACTTCACAGTATTTTTAGAATCTTTTGAGAGTAAACCCAATCAGATAAAGGACTATTTGATGGTCTATGCTAGATCACAGTTTTACATAGGAGTATTATTTGGGAAGTTTATAACTCTGGATAAGAATAAAAAACTTGAGAATACAGAATCTAGTTTGTCAGCATATCGTCAAGTTATAGAATTTTGTGAGAAGTACCCAGATGCAAAGGAGCAAATTATGGTGGAATTCGGAGTTTGTAAAGAAATGGTGGAGTTACTTCCAGCAAAAATTTGTATATTGAAGAGTGAAATAGCTAATAAGAAAAATTAATTGTAGGATAAAATTTATGTTGCATGAAATATAACATATATATATATATAACAATCAAATTGTCAACCACAATTCTCTGTGGTAAACCTCTGGTATGCGATTAGCGCTACTGTACATTGTACTTGCGTATATATCAGACAGAGGCAGTCGGGAGTGGAATAACTACCTTATGAGCATACATATTTGTCAACATCTAGTGAATAAGCTAATTCACCGAATATGTACGTATAAAATCTGAAAATTGAGGCACAGTTGCTCAGTTCGGTATTAAAGTTGATCCTAGATTAATTTCGACATTTCCGTTCAATTCTGTCAGGTTAATCTAGAACTTAAATCTCGGCTTAATCCTGAACTGAGCAATCGGTCCTAAGACGGTACATAATTGTAAAAAATTAATCAGAATTGTGAATACATATTAGTACCCATATAACTTTCTTTTCAATTAACATTTTCGGCACAGTAGGTATACAGCTAGTATAAAAAAAAATTAGTAAGATGAAGCATTATGAAAAACTCAACAATCAGTAGGTTTATCCTTGGTTGTAAGTAAAAAAATGCCTTTCTAAAAGTCTGGAGGACTAAAATGAATTATTTCAAACAAACACCGCACGAGACCTACTACCAAGTAATGAACGCAAACATAACGAAACATCTTTCGAAAACTATAAAAACGACGTGACTTCTTCATGTCAGTACCACCAGTAATGCTTTCGATGTACTATACTCTATCAGAGGCAAACTTGTCTCTGACTCTATATACCGCTTCTAGCACGCGAATATATCTAGAGTACTCATGAAAGGTCCAAAAAAACTTGTGGCAAATATGCCCGTCTAAGTCATGGAGCAAGAGAAACTGGTGTGAGAATATGTATATTGACTCGGTAGGTTTTGGCAATTTGATATTTTTTAAGCTTCATAGGCTGGAGTTGAAATATACAAATGTGCTTTTCTCATTGGTTGATGTTGAAGAAGTAATAATTTTTTGGTGCTTGTTAAGCTCTATAATCTTTGATAGAGGGTAAAGAGCAAGAAGTAGAGATGGTCTAGAAGATATCTATATCTACTTGATAGATTGCAAGATTGCTACACTACATACTGAATAATCTCACAAATCTTTCTGTTAGATAATTTAAAACAATGTGGAGGCTTTCTGTTGAGTGAAATAAATAATTAATAGTAACAAAAATGATTTCATTAATCTTCCACAATATTTATATCAAAAGATGTTTAATTTTGGAGCAATTCCATCATCAACTTCAAAAGCTAAAAAGTAAGGTACAAAAAATTGCAATTTTAAATCTAAAAAAACTCGCCTTCATTAAGTTATTATAGAAAAAAATTATACGTATTATATAGAAGCCTATTTATACAGGGTGAATCTTTGTCTTGTACATATATTTTAACAGCAAATTCTTGGATCAACATATTTTTGTTGTTCTTATAATATATCAAAGATTATAGAGTTAGTTGACTCTATAATTTTTGATAATATATGAGAATCCGCCTACATTACCAAAGATTATAGTTAGTTAGCCTAACTCTATAATCTTTGATACATTACGTAGCTCTGAGAACTAGCCTTAAATCTGATTCTGGGATGGATTTAGCAAGAACTAATTTTTATCTGTACTATTTTTTATTTTCGATACTCTTCGGGAATGAATTCGAAAAACTTCTAGCGCATCCACCAGAATTAAAGAATACCTATTGAATTGTTATGTTCGAAAGTCGATGAAAATCCATCACCAAAGAAAGTGAATCACATTATTTTTACCAGGATGGGTTATTCAATCATCACACTTGTTTCATTATCACAATCTTGAGGAGGCCAAAGATTTTTCACAGGAACTGTTTCAAAAAATTCCAGTTTCAAACTGATATATATGTATATCTCTCATCCAAAGATATTACACATATATCTTTGCTCTCATCCTATATATATTCCTATTCCTATATGAAAAGTCTATTTCTTTTCTTCCAATTTTATGTTTGATTTCTGAATTATTTAAATGCAAAGTAATATTCATTATAATATTAGATCAACTTATTTATTGTTGAGGATTTAATAACCTATGCCTAGGTATATGGAATTCATTAAATAGTTTTATATTTTTACATTGAACTAAAGTTCTTTAGTTCAATGTATTTTTATGATTCTAAGAACAAACAATGAAAATACAAAATTTACCCAACCCAAAACTCATTGATTCATATTGAAGTAGATTCATAATAAACAAATATTAGTGCACTGAAACTAACAAATTTCTGGTATATTTTTTTTTTTTTTGAGATTTGTCTAGGAAAATATATTAATTCAATTTAATATAAAATCAGAAATAATCGGGGGTAGCAGCACTGCTTCAAGCAGTTTGGCTATTGGTAGTAATTATAACGTGCGTTCAAAAAAATTCGTCGTCAAGTAGGCTATGAAATTTTGAAGGCTGATGTTCGGTGGCTGAACGTATGTCTTTCCTTGAATTACTTCATCTTCCCAAAATGTAAACAATGATGACATTAACCTATATATCGTAATTTTGTACGTAAAGGCACTTTTCAGAAAAGGTTACCTGTAAATTTCACCCAACGTTCGAAAAGCATTTCTTTCATTGAGTAAGATGACAAGAATCCAAACAATCTGAGGCGGTTAGAAAAGTTCTTCGTAAGTTTCATACGTAAGAGACATGAATCTTGAATTGATCGTGGTAGTATGTTTTTTTGTAAGAAGGTTCTAGTTACCTCAGTCATATGAATAGATCACAGTAAGATTCTCAATAATATGTTTATTAATTCTCTATAAATATTGAATTGATTCAGTCATTACTGAAAATCCATGACTAAACTAAAAGAACTGAATTACATGAAAATAGCTATTGGACAATTTATTAAAATTCAATTCAGCTATAAAAAGGCATGATGCTTTCTCCTTCATTACGTTCTGCTATTGAAGTTCCATAAAAGAAAGTAGGTCCACATTTTGCCTTTGACTGATGCATACTGTCAGTATGCATACTGTCAGTATGCATCAGTTCAGTATGATACTGAACTCCAATTTTTCTCGGATGCTACAAGGTTAGGTAATCACAACTTTTTCAGTTTTCTGATAACATGTCAATCTTTATGAAAAAAAATGGATATCTTTTTTTCAAAATCGGGTGGCATATGCCAACGGATACTCCATCCACTTGAGATAAAATCTGAAGAGAGGTTTGTCGATCTTCTGTCACCATGTTTTCATTATTTCTGAACTCTAGAGTTTTCTTTTTTGGTATACCACTTCCTTTTTTGTTTGAACATACCTGTTTCGTCAACACATCGCAAAACAGTACAGCAACATAGGCTTCAATGAAGTCACCGGAACAGAATATTTCCATTTTCCTTCAATTTTCTTTCCAATTTTGAAGTAGAATTCAATAGTAAAAGTCTTTCACACGTCCGTAAAAACCATCTTTATAATTTGCTGATAATTTTAATTCAACAACAACCCAAAATGCTAAAATGACAGTTCACCTGGAAAATAGTAAAGCACGAGCTAAGAATTACGTTTAGACACGAAATATCGATGTTCAAAATTCCATAGCCTACTTGACGACGAATTTTTTTGAACGCACGTTAGGTAGTCAGAATAAAATGGCCGAATTAGTGGACTTTCCGGTAAACTACCATGTTGACTAAATTCGCACAAGCTTTTGCATGATGAAACTATTCGTTGTTTCTCGGAGCCAGGTTGCCTCTGTACGATTCCTAAATCTACATTTAATTTTAAAACAGAAACTCAACGTGTAACTGATGATTTGTTCTGTTTGGCCACGCTCTATCACATCATAAGGATTGTGTTATGGGTAGGTATGAAACGTGTAAAAGACTCAGATATATATCTAACTATATAGGTACAGGGAAAAGTACATTATTATTAGGTATACATTTATTCATATTTTCACGAGTGGATAATTTCAAGACACTCCTCAATTTCCTGTTACAAAGAAGCAAAGATGGTGGAAGAAAGAAACTTCAACTCAACTACTCAACTCTCCTTCCAACAAAAATGTCCAATGCGCAGCTTAATTTTTCGTTGGATGTTAGAGATAATTGGTGTTATTTACCTTCTTCTTTCAACGTGCGCGAAGAAATTCCTATCAAAAAGAGATAGACGATATCAGTAGAAGATGTAGCATCTTGTTTGAATTAGATTTTTATTCAATTTATTCTGCTTCCCAAATCGAGAGGAATAAATATAAAAATAAATGTCGTTTACAATACACTATGATGATACTAAAAAAAGTGAAGCTGAAAAACTAAAATCGAATGAATCTAATATATTATGTACTTCTACCTTTCTATAGATAGATTTCAGAAAACTTTTCATTTCGTGTCACTCTCAATGGGGTATTGGTCTTATAATTAAATTGCAAACAAATATGATATTTTTGATACCTCAAAATTGATGTATTTATCTACTTTTGAGTGTACGCATAATAAGATAAAAAAAGACTAAGTATCAATTACCGCCCCATTTTCAAATATTGTGTGAAATATAAAAAAATATTTGAATGCGCACCTAGCGGAAGTAAGGATAAAATATGACGATTAATCTCGAACCTATTCCAAACGAGGATTTCTGCCTCTCGAAACCACCGTTTGAAATTTAGAAATATTAAAATTTGTCTATACATTCATTAATTTTAGAGGCCTTTTAGAAATTTTCATTAGGCCCATTATCAAAGCTCGGCCGATGCTTAGATTTCGGATGAGGAGCCGAACGACCAATCGCCGGTCGTTCGGATGTTAACGGAGATGTTCGTTAGAACGGCGCCATATTAAATTTGAACGATCATTTATAGCTATCTAGCGGTGCCGGTTAGTAGTGTGCTCAAGTCGCGTAGATCTCGCTTGGCGTGTTGTTTAAGAACAAACAGATTAAATATAAACAAAAATGAGTTCCAAAGAGAATAACGAAGTTGCTGTTGACAAAATCGAAAATGAACAGAATTCTGGAGATGCTAAATGTGAATTGAAAGGAACGAAACGAACGGCAGAGGTGAGAATAAATTTTAATCATCAAACTTCTTATTGGATGGTATTTTAGTTGTTGATTGCTAAATATAACTCCAGTACGATCATATATTTCCTAGAAATTAATATGTTAGAATATACCTCTCGAAATTATCGTATTTGTTGTTGTATTTAAGTTTAAGCAATGTGTAAAAGTATCGACATCACTATGTCGCCATGTGAATGCCTTTCCCTTGGCTATGTATTGGTAATGAAGAGTTATAGCTGTGATTTTTTTATCCACTTGAATATTTAGTTGCCACAGATTTTCAGTTATTCAACAATACTTTGATTTTGATTGGATGTAAACATGTTCTCCAACATCCCGCCATAACACTTTCGATACCCTGTGGAAGGCTAGGCGCTTCGGAAAGCGAGGCTTGGCGCTCAATTCAATATGGCTGATCAATAGTCACCTTCTGTACCCTGGAAGAGGCTATTTGACTTGCTTGTTGCGAAAGATTGATGTCTATTTTAAAGTTGGTTACTTCAATCTTCTATGAAATATTTTCATGATTTTGAACTTTAGAGATTTATATAGGCTATATCAAATTATCCAACGTTGTTAACCTAATTTTTGAAATACGGAAACGCATCTATAAACTTATCTCAACGGTTGCCCGCATTTTCATTGGGATTTTAAGTTGGAGATTGGTCCCCTCGTGTGAATTTGAAGCGAATTGTTGATTTTTTTCATAATTGGTTTTATTTTCTGCTAATAGGTGTACTCGATGAACTGCATTTGTCGAAAATATTTTTTAAACGTGATGAATTATTTTTTATCGGTACCTATTATGCGCGCGCGATTTTTGAATACTTTTGCATGCAACTGGTTCGAGTTCATGCTAACATTCAATAACGTATTCGCTAAAATTTTATAAATCGACCCTTTCTATGTTTTTAGATATATTAAAAAAAAAGAAAAATCATGATTCGACTTTATTTCAGTAACGTTGAATTTTGAAACGTGGAAACCCTTCCCCTCAACTGGTCCATATTTAAAAAAAAAGTTTGATTCATAGCATAGCATAATATTTTTATCGCAATTAGAATTAGGTGTACAAAATGATCCTTCACATTAATGAAGGAAATGAAAAAAATTTACAAAATTAAGTGGTATTTAATTTTAGCTTTTTGTATAAGTGCAAATGATACTCGTACGATATTTTGTAAAGAATATTATGAAAAATATTTTTTAATTAATTTCATTTGCGTGCAAAGAATACGAATTGACAGGGTGATAATTTTAATTCAAAATCAAAACGTAATTATTAGTTATAAGTTCCCAAAAAACCCAATGAATAATTGCATTATAGTGGGCGTCAATTTTGAATTTCTATGATACTTATTTAGTTCAAAACCCTCCAGTAACAAGAAGCATGAATACCTTGTATCAATGTACCAAGTTATTTGATAATTACCTATATCTTTTTGTATAAGATCAATTATTATGAATGAATGAATTACTTTTGAAGTCCTTATGAATTGCCCTGCCAATTATTTTCCAGATCATTATTGTCATTGATTTTCAGGATAAAACGGATGATGCTAAGAAAGCTAGGAAAGATAAGGAAGAAAATGGTGCAGGGTCAGCAGGTGAGGAAGTAGAGGAAGAAGAAGAGGATTATGATGAAGATATCCCAGAAGGCTTCGATGAAGAGATTGAAGGAGAAGGTAAGGAATTTTGAAATATTTTATTTCTCTTCATTAAAAGCATTCTGCCATCGAACTATTTATTTCCTGAAACTGGGAATTTATTGAATTTTAATTTTCAGAAGAGGACGATGATGATGAGGAAGCAGTGGAAGGTGAAGAAAGTGTAGAAGAAGAAGAAGACGATGCATAATAATATGGGGTAGCTGTATGGCTATCTGTGTGAACAACTAGTGACAAACTATTAAAAGTGCAAAGTCCCAAGCTACATTGTGGCTGAAAATAATAGACTCGACAAATTCTCAATAACATTTTATTATTTTACCTCAGTCAGTATCATATAAATCTCAAACTATGAGTTCTAATTAAAGGAATTAAGTTCAAAAATCCGTTATATTTCGTATTTGTGTTCACGATCTACCTTGTGACCTTTGCAGTGATTTCAAACCGGGAGAGAGAATTTGTTTTGGACTGCGACAGAACCCGCAGTACCTGACTCTTTCTTATTCTTTAACTTATTATTACGTATCTTCTTCGATTTGTAAAAAATGTCCATTTGTGTAAAATAGACTTAAAAGATAAGCTTGAGTTTGTCTCTTAGTACAGTAATTTTTAATTTTTGGGTTTTTGAGATCCAGTGAGAATATCGTGAAAGTTAATCGTGAGGAATTTCTAATAGTTTTGATTTCTTTAATTTCTGGTCGAAATTATGAATGAATTGTGTGTTATCATTGACGGCAATAATCTATTGCAAAGTAGGATATAATAGAAAATAGTCCCTGAACCTGTTTTAACTGCTGTATCCTGTGTGTATAAAATTTTATTTAGTTTTCTGTAATTTAATCTAAAAGTAACAAACTTGAGCTGAATCCATTGAATTGTTTTTTGTATTTCTGAAAACATTTTCGAATATAACTTAGGTAATTGTCTGTTATGAACTGGAACATTTTGGTTTCATCCATTCCACAAAGTAATTCTGTTGAATCGAGTTACATGCATGTGATACATACAATGTCTTTTATAAAAAAAATTCTTGAATTGAAGCCAAAGCAATTACAAAGAAAACTGTTAGTTTGTAATAACTTTGATTTCCTGGACAAGAAATTTTTTTATGAAATGAAGTTATGTGTATATCTTGGATTGTGAAGATATTTGGCCTTTTTCATTTTTTGTATGCAAAGTTTGATGACAACTAAATTTTTTGTAACAGTGCTGTATGAACGTTCTTGAGTGATGAAAATGGATACAAATTGTTTCATAATTATTTGTTTTATTTCTTCCCAAGAACCAATTCTACATGTAGATTTACCATTTCATTCATTTATTTTATTACTAATTGTTGACCTTTCAATTATAGAATGAAATAGAATCGTCTTCAAGCTGTTGTAGAGAAGTTTTAAAATAATTTATAATGGTAATCGGGCTGGCAGAAATCTATGTTCAGAATAGCCATGTATAAGAAAGCTTAGGTCGTTGAACACCAGGTATCGCATCAATGCGGCATCGTATACAATGACTTAATCCAACATCACATACAGTGATAAACAACTTGTTAGTTACTGTAACTGTAACATCACACACAAAGATTAGAGAGATGATATCTAATCTTTGATCCAGAGATAAGCTCTTGATCACAAATCTCATGAGTATGCTCTCTACTATACTGTCTTGCAGCACCTGGCACTAGTCCGTGAATTATTTTTAATTGTAAAATACGAATGACAGCACCTTAAAGACACCTAACTATCAATGATATATGAGTGGCTCAGAGGAAAAGTGATCTAACTACAATTAAGTGAAATGTTGGAAATGAAGGTTTTACGTTTCAATTGATTGAAAAACCGCATTGATATGTATGGAAAATTTTGTTGAGAGGAAAAACAGTAAATGGGTATAACTCGGTCAAAACGACGATTTGACTCATACCACTCATAAGAAGAATAATATGCAACCTTTGGTACCCAAATATCGGTATAACTCAAAAATCGGAATTTGTGACTTATACAACTTTTCCTCTGACCGGCTCATATCGTGATCGATTACTAGCTGTTCGATATTTTTCACTCGATCTACTTGTGAATTGAGTTTGAATAAAATCACTGAATAACCTTATATCTATATTCGTTGAATTTGGTTACATGAATGATGTGAGTGAATAGACTCCTTATTCTAGAATGACGCTGTGTGGTACTGATATCAAAGATTATAGACATTATAGACTCTATAATCTTTGACCAAAGAGGAACTGCTGATGCTGATACCAAAGATATTACCAAAGATCCTCTTTGATATTACACATGTGTGTAATATCTTTGGCTGATACGGCTCCTATATTCGTGGACAGTACGGAATGTATGTGCGCATGGTACATATGAGTTAAAATTTGAATATAAACAATACACTAGCAAAGATTATAGAGACAAGAACAACTTTCGCCGTACTAAAAATCAGAGATTATAGACAGAGTTAACCTAATCTAACTATAATCTTTGCTAAAAATGTTCCCTCAAAAACGGGGAAAATAAGGGTCGCTGCAATCATTTGGAGGAATCAATAAAAGGCGGGAATTTTAGCGTCAGTTTGAAACATTGAACTCGAAAAGAAGTTGACTTCGATGAGCTCTCTAGAGTGCAATTCTCCATTGAATCAACTGTTTGGTTTTCTAGAATTTTCGAAACAATTTCTATGCACTCCATATCCTAAAACGTAATAGAATATCCTCATTTTCAGACAGAGTAGAAAATAGGTCATTTCAGAGGGGTCTAACCACTTGCTCATTTTTGACGAGATTTTTGAAATCGAGTTTTTATGCTAGGATGGAAGCCAACGCTGATTATAACAACCCATATACATATAGTCTCTATGTCTATGTCTCTATGTCTATGATACAACCGGAAATCCCAATTTGATCAGACGAATATAAAAGAAGATATTACAGATTGAAATTTGCAATTTTTGAAAAATGCCATTTCGGAGATGAGAATCTAAACTAAGAGAAATAAGCTTTCGAAAATGCTCGCAATAGATTCAGCGTATTCGAAAACCTATATCTGCTCACCAAACTTTCGGATATCTAACACTGTTCACCAGAAAATCAAATTTTTAATTTGTCCATTTTTCAACATTCGAGTTAGGTATCCATCAGAAAAATCATAGTAGATTTGAACGTGATACATACTAAAAACTAGAAGAGCAACCTTTCTAGTGATAAATCCCGACATTTCATCCACCCCGGCGCAGCCGTTCGGTCTTGAGGAAGTTTTAACTGAAGCCAACTTTTTCCGGAATTTTTCGAAGATCAGCTTTCGAGTAGTTTTTCTTCCAGGATATTTATCGTCGATCTGAATGTGATACATATTCTGAAAGAACAATTCTACTAGTAATAAATCTGAGAAGTTCATCCATCTCAGCGCATTCGTTCGGTCTCGACGAATTCTCAAGTGAAATTTGCAATTTTTGAAAAATGACCTTTCCAAGATAACAATCTGAACGAAGGGAGATAGTTATCTCTAAACTGTATGTTATAGATTCAGCTTGTTCGAAAACCTTTATTTTCATACCAAAATTTCAAATATCTGGCCCTGTTTTGGAGGAAATAATTTGTTTTTGTTTTTTCACTTCTCATTTTCGAGTTGAATGCGCAGAGCTCTCTAGAGTTCAATTCTCTATTGAATGATCAACTGTTTGTTTTCTAGAATCTTCAAAACAAATTCTATGCACTCCTTATTTCAAAACCGTAATAGAACATCCTGATTTTCAGACAGAGTAGCAAATATGTCATTTTAGGGGGGTCCAATCCCTTGCTCATTTTTGACCCAAAAAATCGAGATTTTCGGAATCAGTTTTCTAGGGTGGAAGTCTAGGCTATGCTGATTATAGAACCGGTAATCCCAATCGGATCAGAGGAATATAACAGGAGATATCGCAGATTAAAATTTGCAATTTTTGAAAAATGCCATTTCGGAGATGAAAATCTGAACTGAGAGAAATAGGCTTTCGAATTCGCTCGCAATTGATTGAGCGTATTCGAAATCTATATTTGCTCACCAAAGTTTCGGATATCTAACACATCAAATTTTTAATTTGTCAATTTTTCAACTTTCGAGTTAGGTATCTATCAGAAAAATCATAATACCTAGATTTAAACGTCAACTTTCTAGTGATAAATCTCGACATTTCATCCATTAATTCAGATGCATACCTCCCGCTGATATGAATATCAACAAACAAGTGTTACGATCTGAATTGAACTAGCCTATTTGCCATCGTCAGGGCCCTAAATGGAGTACGCTCCATCGAAGAAAAGCAGATGCTGACCATGGTTTCGTGATCATGTACCTAAATGAAAACATTTGTCGTTAATTGAATGGACTGTGTGAACGCAGTCTAATGCATCCAAAGATATTACACATATGTAATATCTTTGAATTCATCGGTGGTAAATACATTTGGATGACGTGAAACTCCTTCACAACATCGTTTACACTTATGATTGATTCCAAGTTTAATATTCATTCTAATAGGCATTTCTGAACTCGTACAAAGTTATCATTCTCGCACATTAAAAAAAATAGTCAGTGGTGTAAACACCGGTTTTAGCTCGTTACATTGCATTCGCAGTCAAATAAACTCTGACCCAAAGATTATAGAGTTAAGTAACTCTATAATCTTTGCTCATCTGACCATTTTCCAAATGTACGGCAAAGTGAACAGCAGTCTATCGTGTATGGCAGGTTAAAAAAGATGCCAACAAATGGCTTTCATTACTGCTTATACACTCAGGGGCAAAATAAACCGGCCACCTACATTTTACGAATTCATTCGAAATTCTATGGTAATTCAATTAATTATGTGATGTTTTTACATCGGGCAAACCTTTATAGTAAAAAAAAGACTTATGTTGAAGGTAAAATAGTTTAATTGAAACATAAAATAAAGAAATATCGTTTTGCAGTCAACTTACAGAAAATAAAAATGATTAATTACAGTGTCGGATTTACATATTTGCCGCCAGTAGGCTATTCAAATTTTGCCGCTCTTACCATAATTATTTTGTTCAAAATATTAACGACAATTTTTGTGTCAGTGAAAATGTAACTTTGAGATTTGTACACTTTGGTCCTACTACTCATAATTATTGTGACCTAGGGAATCGATGTGTTAGTTCCCGAGTTTCCAGATCATTTTTACAACGCAACGATTAAGTTGAGATTTCACAAGAAATAGAACGTTTCTTTCTGAATGAAATAAAATTTAGTCATAGACTTCTCATGAGGCGAAGTGATGGATGTATTAATTGATATTAGTCACACAGTGATATACATTCAGCAAACGTAATTAAATCATTTTTATTGGGCACACAGTTTGAAATGAAATAGATATATATAGAGATACAGATATATAGATATAGATTGTCGATCAAAAGAAAAGAAGAAATTTATTATCATTAAATATGGCACACCATATATAGGTACATGGTAACATGGTCCGTATAGGAATAGTTGAAAAAAATTTACGGGGTAATTCTTCGTCAGAAAATAGGGTGGTCCTTTAATGTGAAATTTTCTTTTCTGAGTCCCCCTGCTTAGTTACAGCCCGAAAAGCAGTTTTTAATTTTTTACTTGAGAATCGAAAAACTGACAAGAATGAAATCAAGCAGATATTTTATGCGGGGTAGAAATTTTCGGTGCTGTTCTTCTTTGATTGAAAGTGCTAGAAAAAGCCACCCCTAAACATTGTTTCCATATCCATATTTCAAAATAAAAGATTGATTTTGGATAGCTTGATCCATTCTTAACAAATAAGGTCTCTTGTAGTTTCTTGGGAAAATTCACGGCTTTTCAGGAAAAAAAAAAAAGACCGTAAACACACAATCATCTTGATGAGTGTATGTGACAAAAATCTCAAGATGATTTTTTGAGAATGGATTAGGTTATCCAAAATTAGTGTTTTATTATAAGATATAAATATCGAAAAAGTTTCTTGCGAAGCAAGGATCAGGAATGGATTTTTCTACCCCTTTCTATTATAGACGAACAGAACCAAAAATTTTTTGATGCTTTCCCGCCCGTATAAAATATCTGGTTGATTTAATACGTGAGAGTTTATTAATTTTCAATAAAAAAAATCAAAAACTGCTTTTCGGGCGCCATCTTTAGGGGGCTGTAACTAAGAAGGGGCACAAAAAAGAAAAGACCTTCCCTACTTCTTGAATCAACCCCTGCATTTTGTTGCAACTTTTCATATTGTTAAATATATTAAATGGCCACAATCTAACTTACGCTGACGATAAAATAGGAACGTAAGTCAAAAAAGTATCAAAATATCTTTCTGTGATGTCGTCTTACGAAATTTTGTTCATTAGTTCTGACTTTATACACAAAAGAGCCAAAGCGTTTAGCTTTTCTTGGCTTAATGTGGTTCTTAGGTAATTAACTTTTCACCTTTTTCAAGCAAAAAAAGCTTTTCTCACCCGAACAATTAGTCGCTGGTGTATACAGGATGGGCAAAATTCGTTTTTTACTGAGGAAAACTCGAGAACTATGGCAGCTGGAAGAAAACGGATGACACATTCTCGAGCTCTTTTTCAGAGAAACAAAGAATGGTGAAAACAATTTTTGAGTTATTAGCAAAAAATTAAATTTTGACGATTTCGAAAAGTTCTCATAACTTTTTTGTCTTTGAAGTTACAGATCTGAAACTTGAACCTTCTACAGACCCTTTTTTACGTAGAATCCACTGACGAGCACCAAACATTTTTTCATTTCGAAACATTAGGCGAACTTCCGTTTCTTTAAATGCAAACTGTCATTGAATTTATTATTTTTGAATTGGAAAAAAAGATTCTGTTAGAAGAATCTACGTATAAAAGTGACGAAGAAGGTCAAGTTTCAGATATGTAACTCCGAACACAAAAAAGCTATGAGAACTTTTCGGAATCGCCAAAATCCCAATTTTTGATTATAACTCAAAATCCAGAAATGATAGGCCGGTTCTGTTTTCAGATTTGGATTAGTCATGAAAAAAGAGGTGAAGAATGTGTCATCCGTTTTCTTCTAGCTGTTATAGTTCTTGAGATCCCCTCAGTAGACAACGAATTTTGCCCACCTTGTAAATAGAGCCATAGATACGAACTTCTGGACAAACATTTCTTGAATTGTGTTTTCGTAGGAACCGAAGAAACACATCCCAACGATTCAGAACCTGGTTTCACCAAAATTTTTCACCCTCAGGAAGTTTCAGTATAGAGTCCAATGCGGCCGAAATGAGGGGGAAACGAAAATTGTAATGATGCACTATGGCACTTGTTCAGTTTTTTTTATATTTAGGGAAAATCATATGTAGATAGATATTAAAATATCTATGAAATACAAGTTTTTCAGTTTCTATAATTCTTGCAAACAAAATTGTCCCCAAAGTTGCCGCCCCCTGAAATCTGCCGCCCTAGGCTGCAGCCTACTCAGCCTCTATGGTAAATCCGCCACTGATTAATTAAAAGAAAAAATCGCTCTGAATCATCGCATTAATATCGCGTATTTCCTCCTGTAGCCCTAATAACCTCCTGTAACCGATTCGGGAGCCCATCCATAATATTTTGAATATATCCCCTTGTGGAATATTTTCCCACTCCTCAAATGCTGCAGCTTTTAGCTCACTCATGGTCGTAGGAACTGGCACACGACTCCGGATCCGTCTTTTTAGATTGTCCCATACATTTTCTATAGGGTTTAAATCTGGACTTCGAGCTGGCCACGGTAATCGTCGAATATTGACGTCGTCCAAGTATTCGGTGACCACTCTGGAGGTGTGTGCACGAGCGTTGTCGTGCATTAAAATAAAATTATCGCCTATTAATGGCGCAAAAGGAATGACATGTTGTTCAAGGACTTCTGTCACGTACCTGTGAGCATCAACGCTGCCTCTATCAAAGACGACCAACTCTGTATGGGCGTCGTAAGCAATGCCAGCCCACACCATGATCGACCCACCTTCAAAACCTACTGTTTGCACCAAACAGCCTTCAGCAAACCTCTCACCACGGCGTCTATACACTCGCTGACGTCCATCAGGATGTCGTAAAGCAATTCTCGATTCATCCGTGAAGAGAACAGCTTTCCATCGTTCGGAAGTCCAATTCATGTGTTCTCGGGCAAATTCAAGTCTCGCTCTTCTATGAACTGTGGTCAGTTCTGGGACTCGAGCTGGTCTATATGCTCTGAAATCCCTCTCCGCCAACCTTCTTCTTATGTAATATAATAAACTTCGAAGACTCACACTAATATTCCGTACCTCAAACAAGCGGTTACGAGCCTCAGACGCTGTTGTGAACCGATTTCGCATAACGTTCGAGACGATGTAACGATCATCTCTCTCTGATGTACACCTTCTACGACCCTGTCCTGGCCTTCTTGTGTACAAACCAGTATCTCTGTAACGCCGAATAGCATCTTGTATCGTGGTTCTTAGATATCCAAGCAGTCTTCCAATCGTACGCTGGCTGAACCCAGCGTCTGCAAGTGCTACAGCCTTAGCTGCTCCGGCTGCGTCCAATGGCATTTTTTTTAGTGTGGAGAAAATAACGGCTTCCCAACACCTCGGTTTTATTGGAAATTTTTTTATCACAACGCTTTAAAACAAATTTATCCTGTAGATTAACGTTGCGACGAGAATGTCAACTTCCGACTGAACTCATTATTGTTGAATAAAAAGGAAAGAAGTTAACAAAACATATATATGATTGTTTTATTGGTTGTCGATTTCCCCACTCATCACATTGCGCCAAGTTGTCGAAGAAAAAGTTATGGAAAACAAACCATATGCGATTCGAGATGGGTGGCCGGTTAATTTTGCCTCTGAGCGTATAAGGCCCCATTTGATGTTGAGTAACTTCATCGTCCAACCTTTATGATAGCCATGTCACTTTTGTTTACATACCTGCAGAAGTATATGGATTTAACGAAATGCCAAAATTCTGCAATGCTTTGATCATTTTCGACAATGAAGGCGAATACGGAACTGTTGATCTGGCGGTCAACTAAAAAGTAAGTGAGGCTTGGTTCATTTTTCATTCTTGGTGGGACAGGTGGCGCATCTTGATGGGAAATGAAAATATTCCTCACACCGACCCAGCGACGCCCCGGTTTTGCTTAAAGATATGCTCCAGTTGAAATGTTTATCACTACACTGTACTGATGAGGGACAATAATCCCGAAACCGATCTACAGTTTGTGTTTAGATGTTTCAGCCTCTCTGGGAATTCCTGCGCTGATTCATGACTAGCTCGTCGTTCGAATTGTCTGATTGGCGGTGGAGTACTGCGTGCTCCGTTTCGACTATTTGTATTCACTTAATGTTTGTAATTGTGAATGTGAGAGTATTTTTGAACTGTTTTTTTATTATGGATATTATGGTGATAATGATGATATTGTAGTTAAGTACCTAGTGAACTAATTATTGAAGTTATATTGTTAAAGTTATAGATAATGTACCTATACATTCATGGAATTCAATTGATTTTGTCATCTTTGACAATGTGCGTTTGAGAATATTCGTTGTTTTATTTTTGTAATGAATAATGATAATAATCTTATCCTTTTCTGAATCAGGACAACTCAGGAGTAAACGACCGATATCATTCTCGTGAGTGTTGTCTTCATTTTTCATTAATTTAAAAATTCCAAGGTTTATTTATGAAATCACCAAGGACCACAACTAATCCACTGGTAGCTATCGATCCAATCTCACTTTGTTATTGTGAATTAAATGTAGATCATATTGATGGCCCCTTGATAGGCTTCTGTGCTGAATTATTTTGATTACGAGATGATTAATGGTATCTATATTTTTTCATTATCACTTGGAATCAGTCGAATTATTTGATGGAATCATTGTGAAATTCGCCATGAAGTAAGAATTTGATAACTGGAAAAACAGATTTTATCTTTTTATATATAAAGAACATCTTTCCGCATTAGGTGGAAATGTGTGAAAATGTCATCGCTAATTCGTTTATTTCTTGTTACTTACTTCCTCCTACTCACTTTATATTTCGGATCTTGTTCTCCTGCCTCCTTCAAAGAGATAACTGAACCCAAGTTCCACCCAGATGTAGGATTGAATATTGTGAGTAAGCTTTCAAATAAATTTTTCCGCTATTTTTTTGTTACCTCCAATCGGAAACGATAGGTAATCAGCCTATATGGCCATATGAAGCTGATAATCTTCGAAACTTGTAATGGGGTCTTTTTCATTAGCGTCCTTTTCAAACACCTTTTAAAACTTGTGGCCAATGCTGATATTCATAAATATAAATACTTAAAAGTATAGAAAAGACTCACCGGTAGATTCGAGTGATTTGGGACAGTCCTATAACATGGGACCCCTCTTGCAGATTTCTTTGTTTCTTACCATTTATGAGTGAAGGGACAAACTTATAAGATTGTGTAGCGTATTTTCGGTTAGTTAAACAATTAATTTCTGTTGAGTTTGCCGCGACCAGAGCGTTTAAATTGACAGGAAAAATGAACGAATTCAGGAGAGGAAAAGCGCGTTTTTTTTGGCCATTATACTTTCTAGTGTCCTGTACATGTGTTTCACTTTGTGCATGTGTATTTTTTTTTCTGGATACGTGGGATATTGGGATATTAGATATGTCATGAAACAAGGTTGTTTACAAATCAAGCGGCAACACGGATCTCATTCATTCATTTTGTTATTTCATAGGGTGACTTGGGACAATGCCAAATAGATGCAAGCGACGCATTGGCAGCAGGAAATATGCCGATTTTTCGCAGGATATTATTATTTACGTTATTTCCACAAAGAAATCACCAAAGAATGAAAGAAATCGAAGTTCCCTTGTTTTGTTTAGTTTTTTTACATTCGAGTTGCAATATATTTTTATATACTTTCGCTGTAATAGGGCTGTATCATTTAATTTCCTTGCCGAATTACAACTATATAATCACAAATTCTAATTTTTAAAAACTATACACCGTCCCAAGTCACCTATTTCATTTGAGAGTTGAGAAATCAATGGATTTTAACTCGTGTCCCAAACCTCCCAACTCGGTGGGTGACTTGGGATAAGTACCGTCAAACGGGGTAAAGTGGATTAAAAATCGAGGTTTTTTAGGAATAAGATTCAAACTATCAGACACTATCAGTGCGAGCGGGCTGGCGATTATAATATAGATTTTATGATCCTTTTGCTATCGATTGGCCTATACACCAAAATTTTTAGCTGCACAGTTTTTGAAATTTTTTTGGTTGAAGTGCGATCCACTTCACCTCGTACTTTTGGGTGGAGTGGAACACATTTTAAAAATCAATGGATATTCACCTTAACTATACGAGGGTGGAATTGGATCAGATGAAATGAAAAAAAAAAATTTTGAGTCCTAAGACCAACAGGTGCTGTGAAAACAAAAAAAATCTTTATTCTTTCTGTGTAAAACTAAACATGTTTTATTTCAAAACAAAATACAATAAACAATGAAAATAAATTTATAACGAACATAAAAACAGTCTTTTGAATGAAGGCACTGGCGCAGCTAGGGAAGTGGGCAACTCCCCCCCAAAGATACCAACAATTCAAATTTCTTTCTAGAACAAACATTGAACGATCGTTTGGTGTAAAGCCCCCCCCCCAAAACAAAATCTTGGCTGCGCCACTGAATGAAGGTATATGAATGTACTCTATACTCTAGTCAGTCTTCGCATATAGGTAGAGATTCAATTTTCTCTTCTTTGGCTTCCAGATTAAAGATGTGCCTGACCACGTTTAACTTGATCTGAAGCAAGTTACACGTGGATTTTGGGAATTATTTGGTGCCTTTTCACAAGAGCTATATCTTCTGCATGCGAATAATATACTAAAAGGGTATTTTTGCGACATGGGCCTTTACGTAAGATGGTCAAACATGACTAAATCATTGGTGATCGACTTCACCCCTCACTTTTGAGTGATGTAACAAATATTTTTTTCCTGAAGAACTGTGGTGGTACATTCGATTTCAAAATGGAGAATATCATTCCAACTAGTTTATACGTAACTTGTAAAAGATTAGGTGAGAATAACTATCGTAGGTATTGCCAAAATATAATTGAAGTTAACAATTGAAAAACTGTTTATTCGAGAGAGTACGAAACTTTTTCTTTTGTGAGAAAACTAACCATCCAAAATTGTATCCAAGGAACTAGTTAGCAATCTTAGGAGGTAGCAGTAGACACAGAGTTTTTTTCGCGGCAATTTAGGGTCTTGTCTACTTGTGTACTCTTGTGTTACGCGATAAAATATGCGGGAAAACACGGTTGATCCACTTCACAGCGCTATATCCACTTCAACCCGTTTGACAGTATATTTAATTTTTTTTTAATTTTATATCCGAATTCTGTAGCATGATATATATCCTAATCAATAGTCTGAATCATTTAGCATATTTGAACCTCTTTCTCACAAGAAAATAGGTCACCATCTTTGAAATATGACAAGTGTAATTTCAAAATCGTCCCAAGTCACCCGAATCTACGGTACTCTGAATATGATGATTAAAAAAATTCATCATAGTTATCGTAAAAGAATGATTTAAATTCAACCGTTAATTTCCTTCTACCTCAGTCTCAATTATTGAAACGCCATGGCTATCCCTTCGAGGCATACACGGTGGTCACTGAAGATGGTTATATGTTGGGATTACACAGGATTCCGTTCGGAGTCCACAATAAAAGTACAGAGTCTGGAAAACCTGTAGCTCTCCTTGTACACGGACTGATGAGCCAGTCCATTGATTTCCTCAATAACGAACCGGAACACAGCCTTGGACTTCTTTTGGCGGATCAAGGTTACGATGTTTGGCTGATAAATTTGAGAGGAAATACTCACTCAAGAAGGCACATCACCTTGGACCCTGACGTGGATAAAGCGAAATTTTGGGATTTTAGGTGAGCTTGAAGTTAGAGAGATTCACCTAATTGTCTCTTGTCTGTTTAAATCTTCCTTCATATCGAAATAATCATTATTTTCCTTCCCTCATCTCTTTATCTGAATTTCTCTCATTCTTCTCATCTTTCTGATACTGCGAATTTCCATCCATTCTTATTTCGTCTTCAGCTGGCATGAATCTGGTATATATGATCTACCTGCAACGATTGATCTAATTTTGAATACCACTGGCCAATCGAAACTGTACTACTTTGGGCATTCGAGAGGAACAACGGCATTTTTCGTAATGGCATCTGAATTACCAGAATACAATCAGAAAATCCGATTGATGACTTCTTTGGCTCCTGTTACCTTCATGGAGAACAATTTGGACAAGGACAAATGGCTTCTAGCAAATTCCATACTAGGATTGCAAGTATGTGATTTAAAATTTTCATCATATTATTATGATATCTAATTCCTTGAAAATTTTATATAGTTATTTTTACATTAGACATAGTGGTTTCGAAGGTAACTAAATTGATGAATTTATTGTGACTGTATATTCATCGCTGAACAAAATAGAGAAGAGAGAAAAACAGAGAAACGGACAATATTTTTTCTAGGAGAACAATCTTGGTGTTCCATAATTGATTATATACCCTTCGATAAAGGTTGGGGTAAAAAATGTGCTTGCTCTATCTTTCACCTTTATTGCATCTCAGTTCCATTACTTCTGCTATGGATATTGTACTTGATGTTAATTCGAATATTCCCAGAAATTGTTCTTCCATCTTTCAACAAACTCAGTTTTAATAAGCGATCATTTTAAACGACTGTTTCCGTAAGAGAAAATACAACTTTATGTTATTGCTCTACAAAAAAATTCAATAACGACGATTGCTCATTTACAATCCATCTTATTTCTCATGGAATTCATCAATTCTTACAGGTTCTACTGCCATTTCATCAATGTCTTCGTGAAAACACGAGTACAACACATATTTATATATTTCCACGAACGCAAAGTAATATCATCAATTTCAAAAGAATTTTTTCATTGTCTATAGATCACTGCCAAGGTATTAAACCTCCACGAGCTGATGTCCCACTCAGACACCCGACTGAAAATTGTCAAAACTTGTTGCTATGAAGGATCTCCATGCCTCAAGGAATGTGAATTGTACTTCGAAAAAAGTTTTGGTGATTCTCCAACAGAATTCAATATGGTGAGTTCGGTCCTGTAAAAAACGTTATATGATTTGTTGTTTATCATGACATTTTTCTCGATTTTTTCAGACTCTTCTTCCTGTCTATCTTTCTAATTCTCCTTCAGGTTTTTCTGTGAAAGATGGATTTCACTATCTGCAGCAGTTCAAAAATGGAGGTGAGTGGCGAGTATTCCAACATTAATTAGTATAAGTACACTATGAAGGCTGATAATCTTCATCACCTCATAAACGAAGCCTATTCAGACACATGACTGCCGATGATATAAAATTAACGAATTTTATTACGATCTGAATCCTCGAACTATCAAACAACCAACATCCGAAGTATGAACAAAAATACCATCACCTCTGATCATAGTGTCGGTCTCATTTGGCCTCGTCGGAGCAACACAATCCAAACCCCGACGAAAATGGAATAAATTGATATTATGTACTCTAAGGCCTAACGCAGACAGAAGGCGTTCTTTAATTGCTTTCTGATAGCACACATACAGCAGTTTTCAGTTCAATTATAGATTTACGTCAAATATCATTTACATAAATTCAATATCTGTCTTAATATTTCAAGGAATTCACAGGAAAGTATTTTGCAGGGCGCTTCCGGCAATATGACTATGGAGTTTTGAAGAATAAAATTAAATATGGCCAGTCGACTCCTCCAGAATATAATTTAACAAATGTCGTAGCCCCAGTCGCGTTGCACTATGCAAGAAATGACCTCGCAACAGGATACAAGGTGAGGAAATAACTGCATATATTCACCAATTCTTTTGCTCCAATATTAGACAGTGGTCCAACTCCAAATTGATCTTCAGTAGCTTTAAATGGTACTGAAGCACATCTTTTGAGTGTGTCACAGCCAACTTAATCACTCAATTACTCAAACGAAATAGGCATTGTGAACTTCATGATAGAATGAATGAACGAGAACAAACTCATTGAAAAATAATTTGCTTGATTTCAGGATGTTGAACATTTGGCTAGGGTTCTTCCAAATTGTATCAACTTGAGGATGGTACCGCTAGAAAAATTCTACCATCTCAACTTTATATGGAGCAATCATGTCAAAACTTTGGTGTATGATGAGATATTCAAAGACTTGACGAAGTACTAGGATATGATAGGAATTTTCTTGATATCTTTAATTTTCATTTACTGGAAAGAGCATTTGAGTATATTATTGTACTCATTATTTTAATCTACTTATTTGTTATGTTTTGAATAAAACAAAGAAATTCGATTTGAATATTTATTTCTTCAATATATAAGCAGATCCGACAGACTTTGTCCTGCCATATTATTCCTAGTGAAATTCTGAGTTTGATCTTTATACAGGGTGCTTCATTGAGAAACGGAAATACTTAACAGGCAAATACTTAAGCTGGCACCGAGGAGATACCGGTATACTTCCTTCATATTTAGCAAACGTGTTTTTTATTCAGAGCTCAAAATGTATTATTCAATGACCGCAAGGAAAAACAAGGTCCGGGTTAACCCAAAATAATGAATCGTTTGAATCCTCGAAATAACACCCTGTGAATCGAAATTTCGAATATCTGTTTCAATATAAGAAATGACAACAGAAAACTTAACTCAGGCGTGTGCTTTAAATTTCCAGGCAGACAGTTTTACTGCACAAATTTTCAACGTAAAAGTGAAATTTTTAAGAACTTGGATTCCTTAAAGTGGTTTGAGGTTACTTTTAACGATGAATTATCAAAACTATTGAATACATGATTATTTTAACACAACTTAGTAATTATTATTACATTGGTTTTCCTTTTTATAGCTGCAGACCATTTCAGTTCCAGAAAAAATTAAGACCCTGTATGTATTTAACTACATACGAAATTGATATTGCTTGGATATTGTTATTGAATGTTGATGAGTATTGAATGAAATATTTTGAAAGAATACAGATATCTATATATGAAAAAACAACACCAAACATTTTCGAAATATTAATACTCAAGTGAAATAACCTAGTAAAATTCTTTAATAGATGGAGAAGCTAGAAAATCATAGAAATTACCAAAATTTCAATGGGAAGTTATTTTAAATTATGTTTTCTCGCCAAAAAATTCTCAAAATCGATAGACAATCTTTCAATCTTAAAAGAGATGGAAATAATTTCGAAATTACAGAACACGTGTCTGACGTTCTTTAGTTGGTAATGTTGAATTATCAATTTTCATAGGGTGTCACAGCCTCCTATCATGAAACACAAGAATCGCCCTTCTTGTATATAGTGTGTACCTATAACCGATATTTTTCAGGCTTGGTTGTATATAATAAATTGATTTCAAAACTGGGAAGATTCCTTGCAGTCAAGGCCATCAAATTATTCATTTCTTCCCATCAGATAGTTCATCAATTATATTGAAACTATTTTTATTATTAGACCTACCTTATAGCCTTTATTACGTTTTGATAGGCAGATGGAAGGAAATTGAGCAAATTAAAAGTTCTGAAATGTCGTTTAGCCGCTCAAACTGTTTAGAATTCAAATTGAATGTTATTATGTATTCAATCCTTCATTCTTGGCAGTTTTTTTCTGGTGCTATACTTATATCCGACTGGAATATGGTGAAATCAGAGAGAATGGCTCAAAAATTAGAGGTTTTTAAAAATGCAAGGCATTATTTTGAACGTTGCAGAACCATTCCCCCAAAAGGCCAAAAATACACTACAATATTCAAAATCAGATTTCATTTGATCATTATCTTTTTTTCCCTACCTGCGTTTTTAGGAAACTTCCTGTACCTATGGAGAGTTTTAACTGAAGGTGAGTTCCTAATTTCTCATTGTTAAATTTGAAACAACAGGATTTGTTATTTCTAAATATTTGTTTATTCCTTAATCTTTATCAGATTCGAGGATCTCAATCTATTGATTGACGAATGATCTCAAATTCTAGTTGATTTCTGCTTCTCTTATTAATTTTGTTTCTACCTCATTATTACGAGTACCTATGTCAGTGAGAAAAGTGGATAGAGATAAGTAAGTGTTTTCGGGATCATAAAATAGAATTATGGAAAAAGCTCCGATAAGTCAATTCAGTACCTAATGGGATTTTATAATCACACATGACACATAATACTGAAAATCTACAGGGTGAACTGTTTTCAGAGGTCGTTTCTCCTTTATCTCCCAGAAGTTATTTAATTACTGGTACATTCCAAAACTAAAAAAGAATTACTTGTTTCGTTTGCACTCATTTTGATCCCCTGACATGTTTTCTTCGTATTTTTAACCAATTTTTGAGCAAGTATCTGCTGAACTAAAGGCTGCTATTACCCAAATAAAATACCGAAAGTACCTACTTTATTTTATTCCCAAGACTTTCGATTTATAATTGAAGGATCGTATTTCAACTTTGATTTTTTCAAAGAAGATGCTCCTCTTTTCTCCGATGCAATCCTTCATTCTAAAAAAAATTAAACTCTCAACTGTAGCTCAGTAACTAAGTGATCGGCCAAACCGGACTCGAGAGAATGTCTATCGGCTTCATCGTTTCGATATGATAAAAAATGTCGTACAAATTCTACAGTCGTAGCCCAAACAGCACCGGTCACCGGTTTACAGCCGACAAAAGACAAATTCCATACTACTACTCTGTAATCTGTGGACAAATTCCATTCCCTATCCACCCCACCAGATGATAAACACATCACATTTCGCACCAAACTTCAAAACAAGTGCCGGTATTTACCAAATCAGACAGTATATTTCACCAATTTTCAACTCTAGTGGTAAACAGCTCATGGAAAACTATCTGATCTGTAATAATCCACCCCGTGACTTGATCAATGAAAGCGTGGCTTTCCACTGGACAAGGGGTAATTATTTATTATTTAATTATATTTTATATTTATATTTATTATTTATTTTATTATATATTCGCCCCTTGTCCAGTGTCCTCTTTCGTTGATCCAGACACTCTATACCGATATTTTTGTTAGTATCATTGCTTCCCCTACATTAATTAAATTATTAAGTCGAGCATGGCCAAAATTGTTTTCTCATCCCACCGCTGTCACCAGTGTAATAATGCACCCCGTGTCTTGATCAATAGAAGAGCAGCTTTCTACTGGACAAAGGGTGATTATTTTTGGATGTTGAGACACAATGAATTGATTACCCTCAGAAAAGAAAAAATGTGGATTCGGCCCTACGCGCGGTGGACAGGTCTTCATGTTATATTTTATATTTATTGGGGAGAAAGTTTAAATGAAACTCCTGGATGAATTTAACAATTGAATCTATTAAAACAAATCAGAACTTCTTTGAATACCCTCAGTTGGGCGATGACCACCTACTTAAATCATCAATTTCTGGAAACAACATACAAGGGAAGTAAAACAACAAACAACAAACAAGATTTTCCATCCTGGGAAAAAAGTGAATTTCCTATAAAAATTTCAAATTCTGTATTCTCGAACAGAATGTCAAAATATTCCTTCGCATTTCAGAGGAACTGCTTATAATCCAATTTCTATAGATTCGATTATACTCAGAAGCTACTACTAGTATTAAGTAAGGTCGTCAATTCCAAGCTTTTTCCATCGGAGGAGTTTTGTTGCTTTGACGAGGTCAAATGAGACGGAAATATAGTCAGTATCTATTCTTCTTTGATGGATCGTTCTCTCTTTCGTTGTCCTGACAATGACAAATTGGCTAGTTCGATACAGATCGTATATTTATATCAGCGGGTGGTATGTATCTGAATTAAATCCTGTTGAAAATTATTTTTCATCACACTACTATACTACATATTACGTTAAATGTTCTGAATAATTCGCCTTTTTTTTAGTTTTTTCCTTATGATGAAACTATTTGTTTGATTATGATTATTTTATTATTGTGAATAAAACTTTCCTTTCGTCCTGTATGTGTTCCTTAAATGAATTAAAAAGGACCTTATTGGGGGCAAAGCAGTCAGAGGCGTCAGGGCGTTATGAATTTGAAGAAGCTCGCTCCTAACATCACGTCAAGACTCTAGTCAGTTTTCATAGAATTGATGCTTTTTTCAGATGAAGTTCCATTGCAATCTATATTGAAATGCTTTCACGTGAATGGCGAGTTCATGGCAGCAGCACTGACAGGTTCGTCCGCGGTGCTTTATGGAGATAGAATTTTGGAATTCTTTCATCATCTAGGAAACCATGAAATTTCTGAACCAGACAACTTGGGTGAAGTATACGAGAAACATGATAAAATTTCGAGAAATATATATATTTTTGCCCAATTGTCTGCTATAGCACGGATCGTCCTGAATTATTTCGAGAATTCTTTTTGTGAGGCGAAGGAAAAATATCATGATGAAAGATACTTATGCGGAATGATTATTCCATGCTGGTTTCCGTTTCATTTGAACATTGCAATGAAAATATGGATTTTCGTCAGTTTCAATTTAATATTTGGTATTTACATACCAACGGCCGCTTTGGGTTATTTTATCGTTTTTGGAGTTTCCAATCTCATTGTTCTGAGAATGAGGAAAATGAAGTATATGTTGCGAAATCTTGATTTCAAGGGCCCTAAGGAAAATATCAGAAAGCAGCTGATACATTGTATCGAATACCATTCTGAAATATGGAAGTAAGTAACTAACTGTTATTCTAACAATAATTATACTACCTACTCACATGGAGATCAGGAATATTTCGTTAATCCTGGGCCAGGATTTCAAAACATCTCTATTCTATTGGCTAATGAAAGCTACGAATTACTGAAACATCTACAGAAAAATCGCAGAGCCTGGAAATCGGTCATAACATGATTAGTACATTTTTTTCCATTTTTGTGTCTGTTTTGCATTACCAACGTTTGTTAATTGTTTTTTTTTCTGATTCCGGACATTAATTATGTTGACAGAACTACAATCAATGTTTTTTTTTTACTTATCAAAGGTTTCCTTTCATGTATTTTTTTTGTAGTTTTTTTATTGTAGGGGGAAACTTTCAAACCTCATTTACACAAAACAAAATGTTACTTATCTGGTTTTGAGAGTAAGCTGACGAAATACGATTTGACAACTCAGCAATTAGGCTCTAGTGCAACGATTACTTACAGACCCCACGTTTTGATCAATTCGAAGGAGATTTCATTAGGTACTATTAATATAAAAAGGCACCCATTTTTTTTTCAGTTTGGTGAGATTGATGAATTATAGCATTGGTATGACCCACTTATGTCAATACGCTTTGATATCAGGCGTCATAGCATTGGTAGAATATCAACTGATTGTGGTGAGTAACAGAAAAGAATTATTGTGTCTATACTGTTTGTATATATACAAACAGTATATATTATGCTCATGTAAGGAATATCAAAATCCGGCAAACTTGGCGCTGCAGGAGCTTGTCGAGCTTCAAACTCGGAAAAGTTGCAAAATCAAGTTCATAAACTTAAAACTACGGACAAAAACTTTTCACTGTAGATGTTGGTCATAAGGGCCTCAGTTTATCTAGGTATAACTGAACTGTTGCATTGTGGTGTATGCAACATATCGCGAATTACACCTCTACTTCATTTATCCTTTTTGAAAATCCCTCCTTCCCAAACCTCAGATCCCAATGCATCAGATGATATGCAGCCAATAAGCATACAGCATACTCCACACTCTATCCAAAATCATCGATAATGTTGTTTAGAAACAAATGCAGAAATATTTGAATCTATTTTCCTTCTCCAACTTTAAACAATGATTCAGTCATTATTAATTGCCCTGAGGAATATACAGGATGGGCAGAATTCGATGTTATTGAATGACAGCTCTGTAACTGGGAGAGGAAGGGGAAATGGAGGTTACATTTTCGTCCTCCATTCTCAAAAGATCGATAATGACCAAAATCGCATACCTCTATCTTCTTTGTTTTCGAGTTATAAGCGAAAACATATTTCTCTACCCTTTTAATTCGTGTCTCTGTCTCTTTGTCGTGAAGAACTCAGTGACGTAGTCAAAGATTTATTTCTGTCCACCACTATTCAAAAAAATAAATTAGATAGGTACTTATACAGACAGATATTATTATATGACTGAAATGGTGCATTGAACAAATCGACTACGACACTGAATCTAAGTATATCTAAGTAGATACTAATAAATAAAATCGGAATTTCAGCATGTATGTCCGTCTGAGTTTTTGGATTATTTTCATGTTATCTAAATCAAATCATGTCTTTATAAAAAAATATCTGCCTCCCTATTTATGGAACTTAGGCTGTTGTAAAGAGGACTGTTCGATGAAGGCTTTAAAATATATTTTTCTTTCTACCATTCCGCGACCATCCTGAAAAAAGTGGTAAGGTAAAGAAAATTCATCCAGCGGAGCAGGGAGACACACACAGCTAGTTATGTAGATATACATTAAATAGTGAATATTGATTGTTACATTATTTGATTCTCGATACTCGATAGTACTAAAACTATACGAGTCAGAGGCACCAATGGAAAAAGTCGAAAAGTACCGTCAAACGGGGTGAAGTGGATATAGCGGGGTGAAGTGGATCAACCGTGTTTTCCCGCATATTTTATCGCGTAACTCATAGACAAGACCCTAAATTGCCGCGAAAAAAACTCTGTGTCTACAGTTACCTTCTAAGATTGCTAACTCGTGCCTTGGATACAATTCTGGATGGTTAGTTTTCTCACAAAAAAAAAGTTTCGTACTCGAATAAACAGTTTTTCAATTGTTCAACTTCAATTATATATTTGGCAATAACTACGATAGTTATTCTCACCTAAACTTTTACAAGTTACGTATAAACTAGTTGAAATTATATTCCCCATTTTGAAATCAAATGTACCACCACAGTTCTTTAGGAAAAAAAAAATTTGTTACATCACTCAAAAGTGAGGGGTGAAGTCGATCACCAATGATTTAGTCATGTTTGACCATGTTGCGTATATAGGCCCATGTCGCAGAAGTATTTTAGTATATCCGCATGCAGAGGATATAGCTCTTGTGAAAAGGTCACAAATAATTCGCAAAATCCACCTGAAGCAAGTTACACGTGGCCGGCACATCTTTACTCTGGAAGCCAAAGAAGAGAGAATTGAATATCAAACTATATGAAGACTGACTAGAGTATAGAGTACATTCATATACCTTCATTCAGTGGCGCAGCCAATATTTTGTTTGGGAGGGGGGGGGCATTACACCGAACGATCGTGCAAATTTTGTACTAAAAAAATTTGAATTGATGGTATCTTTGGGGGGGAGTTGCCCACTCCTCTAGCTGCGCCAGTGCCTTCATTCAAAATACTGTTTTTATGTTCGTTAGAAATTTATTTTCGTTGTATATTGTATTTTGTTTTGAAACAAAACATGTTTAGTTTTACACAGAAATAATGAAGAGTTATTTATTTTTTCAATGGTTCTAGTTCTGATTTCATAGCACCTGTTGGTCTTAGGACTCAAAATAGATTTTTTTTCATTTCATCTGATCCACTTCCACCCTCGTATAGTTAAAAAGAATATCCATTGATTTTCAAAATGTGATCCACTTCACCCCAAAGTACGGGGTGAAGTGGATCGCACTTCAACCAAAAAAATTTCAAAAACTGTGCAGCCAAAAATTTTGATAAATAAGTCAATCGATAGCAAAAGTATCATAGAATCTATATTATGAACGCCAGTCGTTCGCACTGAAATTTTGAATCTTATTCCTAAAAAATCTCGATTTTTGATCCACTTCACCCAGTTTGACGGTAACGTCGGTAACTTTCACATCATAACTTGAAAACAGACTTAGGTAGAGGATTTCTCTTGAAAATCGACATCGAAAATGTGTTATACTTTTCTCCCTATCCTATCGAATTTTGCCAGCCATGTAACATCTGCTGAATGTTTTTTCAGCAGAGTTTTTGTCATATATGTATGCCTATTTTTTAGTCATCCAATATGGTAACTGGAATTTCACAACTTCTCATACTTATAATTGGTGAATTCATGGTATGTTCCGCGGGCCAAAATCTTGAGGATGAGGTAAATATTTCTTTTTTATTTCATTTATCACGCGAACCTTTATAACCTTGTAACTAATTCGAGAATGACCAGAAAAAATATCCTTTCTGCATTTGTTATAGGTATTTCAGGATACTTTTCGTATTTTTTAGAGGGAGGCAATGGCGGCTTCTCTTTACCTGACACCTTGGTACAAATTACCTCCCGAACTACGGAGCACTTTCACAATATTTTTGGCAAAAATGCAAATGCCGCTGCATTTTGAAGCAAAACCAATTATTCACCTCAACTATGAGTTTCTAATGAAGGTAGGCTATAAGAAACAATTAAAATAGAATTAGAAATAGATTATCATATACTAGCTTCCCTTTCCGGCTTTGCACGGGTGGCATAACCATAGAAAAAATGGGACAACCGATCCTCGGTTTCTGCTTTACGGGATCTTCTTTTTCTTTGTCACTTAATTCCGCTAAACCTGGACAAATATCTAACGTGCGTTCAAAAAAATTCGTCGTCAAGTAGGCTATGGACTTTTGTAGGTTGATTTTCTGTGACTGAACGTAATTCTTTCCTTACATCACACTCATCAGTCATCACAGCCAAATGTAAACATTGATGACATTAACCTATTTATCGTAATTTTGTATGAAAAGGCAATTTCTCAGAAAAAATTACTTGCACATTCAATAATGATTTATTAGCATTTTTTCATTGAATTACAATAATCCAAATAATCTGAGGCGATTGGAAAAATTAACCCGAGTTCATAAGTCAAAGACATGAATCTTGAACGAATCAAGTATTATGGTTTTTGTACTTACAATTATGTGAAAAGGTTGTACCTATTACAGTAGGCAATAGAAATAAATCACACTAAGAACCTCAGAATATGTTTATTTCTCAATGAATAAAATATTGAATTGACGTTGACAGTGAAAATCCATAACCAGAGGCAGTCTCTGCCATAACTGAAGAAACTGAATTAGCACAAGCTAAGAACTACGTTTAGATACGCAATATCGATGTTTAAAATTCCATAGCCTACTTGACGACGAATTTTTTTGAACGCACGTTATGTGTTCGAGAATTAGTTCTAGCAATTGACAACATTTGCAAAATCCACATAAAATATACTCTATGATTGCTCGATCTGACGGAGGAAAAAGTAAGACATTTTTTGTTTCCTTACGACTCTTTTGAAATATTTTGTTGTATAAACCTTGTCCCCACCATAACGAACACACCAAAAAAAGGATTATATAATTTGGTGCGGTAGTTTGAAAGTGATGCGCTTACATAGTTTTCATAATTTCTATTTTATTTATATAGATAAGCCAATAGATGTATTAAATCGAGTTTTAGAATGTTTTTCCACGATGGTTTCATAAAGCTTGATCGGGAAATCAACGCTTATTGATTGACGAATAGATGTCAATTTGTTTTCAATGGATAATTCAGTCATGATCATTTAGAATATCATATCCCATTAAATTATGACCTTTATACGTCCATTCAATAATTCTCAATTGCTACTTCTTCAATATATTCAGAAATGAAAAGGTTTCAGTGATTTCGTTTCAGAAATTGAGTGACTGTCAAATCGTTGATCGGACAATCAAAGTTTCATGAAACCCGCTGTTATACTCAGGAATGCGTAACGGATTATTTAATTTGTTTCAGGTTTTGAAAGGGTCTTACACTTTCCTAATGTTCCTGCAGAAAAAATCTTCACAAACATCTACATATAGGTGAATAAGAGAACGAATGCAGAAACACAATTTTATTTGAAAACATCTGATTAATGTATTTAGGTTTATAATTCGCGTAGGTACTTAATTTTTGAAGGAATAAAAGGAAATTACATCATTTCATTAAATGCAATTTATTGAAAGAAGCCTTCGGATGACCTGCTAAATATACGAATGAAAAAATTGTTGGAGATCAAGTGGTTCTTTTGTTTGTGTTTACAAGTTCGATTCCACGAAGAATTGTCATCTTCTCAAACTTGTTCAGAAAAATTACATGCTTTTCACGACAGATCGATGAAAAGTCTCATCAGTACAGGTAAATTACGGAGGATATAATATACCGAATATCAATTTCAACTAAAGATTGAGTGGCATGAAACACTAAACCAGTTTTTTGAATACCTACTGATGACTATGCAGATTCAAAAACATTGCAAGGATAACTTAGTGACAAACCTAATTATTAATTTATTTCGTTATTTTTCGTGCTGGGAATTGAAGGGAGGAAAATAGTTATGCATGTGTACGGAAACTAAACAGAGTTCTATTTGTGGAAACACCTACAGATATGAAAAATGTTGAAATTAATGCCTTAAGAGGGGTCTACACCGTTTAAGTGGTCAGTTCAAAAAGAAAAAAATATCTTACGTCAGAAACCACTAATTTATATGGTGTTTTCATTATAATTCAATTCAATCAGTTAGCCATCTCGGAAAGTCAGAAATTTTTTCATTCGTCAAATGGAAAAAAATAAAAAAAAAATTTCCTTGAGGAACAAAGATTTATTCATATTATTAACTTTCCGAGGTGCAATTATCTCTTCTATGTATTTCCACATGAAAAAATTTCTCGAAAAGTCTCGCCATTGGCTAGAATTCGTATCCTGGTGAAATTGAAAAAAGACGTTCGTTAAGTGCTGTCACCTTTTCGACGAAAATGGAAACAATTGTAATATCCGTAACTTTTACTTATCGTTCGATTTTTCTGGCAACACCCCACATTCAGGTAGTCTTTCCCCTTTTACGCCTTATACGGATGGCGAAAAAATCCCGTGGTATAAACTCCTCTTAATTCTTATATATGTAATTTACATCAGTAATATTATTTGTAGTTAGAAAAGACTTCTACATGTATACAACTCTAATAACTTTCTTCTTCATTAACTACTTATGTAGAAATTGTAGAATATTCATGTGTAGGCCGATCCATTCGAAATATGTTGTTCCATTTCCTTAAATTGAACCAAATAAACTAAGTAAGTTGATAATCCAGCAACCATCTGAAATAAAAAGAAAATGATACACTATACTTAAATAACGAGTGCATCACAAGGAAGTGATTCCAAAATCACATAAGTATTTGATTATTGCTATGCGAATTGATAATGAATTTTGAATGAAAGCTTCAATATGATTAATATAGTAGCTTTCGATCACCTTAGCCAGTTCCAGAAAATTTATGCTAACAAGCTGATATTTTTCAATCCCCTCATTGATAAATTAGAACGAAATCATAAATGCATTCGTCTAAAAATTCACTTATGTCTCGTTCATCATATAATGATTTTTATTGACTTTCGCATTCTGACCAACAAGCCGGATATTTCGCCTTATTTGCTTAAAAAAATTATTCTAGATACTGCAAATGTTCTGCAATAAATGAATGTCCTAACAAAAACTCATACAACACTTCTGTTATGGTAAGATTAGGCAATACTTTCTATAAACATAGATTTATACATATAATAATTTCGAAAAGCATGTAGGCTAATTTTTTCTTGAACTTACAGACTCCCTACAATATTGAGTAAGTACTCATTTTGGTCATTGATTTAATTGAATCTTGAAAGTGTTTTTCAGAATAAGATATTAACAATTTTGTCTTTTTCTCACATCATTGTCCATTGAAAAAGAATTTTCAAGAACTTACAGAATAAATAAATGTCCAGTCTAGATTGAAGATTCCATACAATGAAAATTTGGAATTGTTGAATTTCGAATTGAGCAGGAACAATTCCACCTGAAAAAAACGATCATCTTCTCAAAAACATACCATTGATTAAATGGTAGACAATTTTCAAGTGATAGGTATAAAAGTAAGAATAAAACAATATAAGTATATATAAGTATAATGCATAATATTGTATCTAATAAATTCTACTCACGCTCTTGTAAGGCAGATTTTTTCGCCCTATTTTCGTTCCAACGTTGTAAATATTCTCAACTGCTAGACGACTCTGAAATAATGAGAATACGAGAAGATATTATAATTTGCAGGTAAAACTTTCATAATGCATACCAGTTAAGAAATATAACATGGAAAATTCAGAAAATACAAAATATTCATTGATATTTAATTCAGATAATTTGGGCATTAAGGGTATTCTATCAAGTATCTGTATGTCAGAACCTTTCTTCGATATGTTAATAGCCCATCAGACTCATGCAGACGAAATCTAAACTCATGTGTGGACAGGATCTCATTACAGATCTCAGGGCCGCGCCTAGCCAAAGATGCGCCCCTGGGCTAATAATATAAATCCGCCCCTTTTTGTTATTCCTTACAGTGAAAGTTTAAATAATCATTAATAGAAATTTTTTTTATTCAGTTTTGGAAACCGGATGTTTTTTACTTTTTTGACATCTTCGGATAAAAACTTTAATTTTAAAAAAATTCCTCTTTATTTCCAACGAGGTAGGTAAATGTTGTTTTTTGTGGGAAAAATAAAACGAAATGAATGAATAATTGTTCTCATACTCCATATTTGAACTCAACACAGATAATATTATATGATTTTCACAAATTGAGTTGACACGACACGTGTTGCGCTATTACAATATTCACCCACCTGAAAATGCTATCACTTTCCTCAAATTATCAGCATATGAGTTCTGACTGCCAAAAGGCTTTTTATCACTACTAAAAGAAGGAAATATTTTTATTCAGTGAAGAAACAATAATATGAATTTGTGCTGCGTCACACTATATAGAAATTATAAATCAGAACTGCACCATAAATATTTAAAATAAGATAATATATCATCTTCCTGTTATTTGTGGAATCATTTACGGCAGTACGATAGTATAATGTATAATGAATCTATAACTCACCTTAATTGAATATTAGAACTAATTTAATTCAGTCTCAAAACAGTGTACCTATACAACGGTTTGCAGTGCAAAATCTAAGTAGGATTCACGGTGCACTTTTATTTGTGAATAACCCATACCTGGTCGGCATTAGGGGAGGCATTTTAAGCTTGCGCGAAAAAAATTCGCGTGTAAAAAATTCCTAGCATCAAATGTATATCTAGTCGGAAGCCAATGCACAAATTTTTCTAATATCCGAAATCATCAAAGGCGCCGCCGTCCTATCAAAATCGTAAATATATCAGTCGACCCCTCACGGTAGTGGACACTTTTTTTACAACTTATTTTGGATATAACTTATCGAGTTTGTCAGCATTCTCTTTCATGAGTGTTATCCCATTACCGATCGTTTTTTGATTTCGAGGGGGCTCCTTTGATATTTCAGAAAGGATTTTTATTTTCAATTCTCCAATCCAATCACATAATTGTTTCCGGAAAGGGGTGCAAGATACAACCATATTCCATTCTGTAGAAATATGCGTGGGCCTCATAAATTTTCGAGATTCATATTATTTTATGCATCAATTATCAAAAAATAATTTTCGGATGATACTAGAATTGTGCGAAATTTATTTCTGGAATATGATTAATGAAAGACACGTTTATGTAATGCCACCGGGTTGCCTATGGCGCCCCTAAAGACTCGGCGCCCCTGGGCCCTGCCCATCTTGCCCCTGAGGGCGGCGCGGCCCTGACAGATCTCATGAACAAGCACAATGTTAGCTGTATTCGGGTTCGGCTTTTGGACGGTCCGAGGATGGTTCTAGAACTGCGCAGAGGATTTTATACTAGGGCGCAACAGTTTTGCGCAGTCCTAGAACAATTCTCGGACCGTCCAAAAGCCGAACCCGAATACAGCTAATATCTTACACGCCGCTGGCCCCTACTCAATTGTGGTTGTTCGGCAGATCTGTTTGTCCTCAACTTGAAGCTATGCATCCTATTCCAAATTGTTTGACGAGAAACTATCCTACCGATGCGATAGCTTGCGGGAGGAGGGGGTGCAGTTATCCGAATTAGCCAGTCTTGTGCAGCGGCTTTAGCTCTTGCTCTTCCACCCCCATGACTATATGCAGCACTTCCACTAGTACTAACTTGACTGTGAAACTTGCAACCTTCGTTTAATCAACGTACTAACTGTTGAAGTTAAAAGGCTTCAAAACGCATGTTGAACTCGAGAAAATTAATCAAATATAACACAACACCGAACACCTGATGAGTTGAAATAGCCCAATATCGCACATGTAAGAAATGAGTTTCTTGTAATTTTTTGGTAAAGCAATTTTATGCCAGGGCATCTATATTTTGTCTATTGTATAACGCCAACAGACGCGTCTCCATTTGGTCAATACGAAGATTACGAAGAGTAATTTTCTCACGAATATCCATTTCATTTTTGAGCAGTATATTTTGAATTTCGAGTAATTTGTACATTAGGATGATGACTGTAGTGAATTAACGAATAACGAAAAAATTAAACAGATTATTAACTCGAAAAGACTCACCTGTCTATCAGTTTCCACATTATGCCAGATGATAAGTGAAACCATAGTTATTTCGGAAAAAAACCAAAAAAAAGTGAAAACACAAATGGCTATATATAGCAAAGAGGTATCGTGGTAAATTTCCGCATTCATTTGCGAATATAACGACATCAGCACGGTTATGAAGAGATAAAAGCTTTTTGCCATTATTGCGAGAGAAAAAATCCTTGCAAACTCTGAAAAAAGTGATCGGGTCCCTCGGTTGTATTCTACAAGACTTTTCAATGTAGAATAAGATGGATTTATGTATCTGAAGCAATTATTCAAAATTCTGAAATTATGGCACACAATCGATTGGAATGTCACGTAGAATTGTTGAAGTTCCAAACTTATAAAAAAGTGGAAATAGAAGGAAGAGGTCACAAGTAAGGACTTCCAAGAGTACTTAATATAATAACACATAACCATCTCGGTTATGGTTAAAAAATTGATCATCACTACAACAAAGATGAGCCAGAATAAATCCAAAGATTTTCGTCGTACCATCTTCCTTATGCATAAATATTTTTGCCTTATCTCGAGCTTTTTCATATTTTCCATGAGTATTTCAATGCTTTCAGATTCTCTGTACGTCACAAGTATTGCTGTCCAAGAATGGACAAAAAGACACACTTTATATATGGAAATAAGTGCCCTATCTAAATTCGTTTTAGTAGTTTCCTCCTTAATTGGCAAATTCACCGAACTCAAAAGGAATAACAGGAAACAAAATATTGAACGTATTCTGTTCTTGTTATATTTAAAACTGTTTCTTCTTGGGTCATACACAAATCTTGGCAATACCAGTAAATATGACCATACTTTGAAAACGACATTCATTGAACTGAAAGTACTACCTTCTACAGGGTAATTCATTGTGAAGGGGAAAGTCTAAGTTTTAGGTATGAGTAGAAACAAAAGTGAATCAATCGAAGCTAGGAAATGAATGATCATTTCGAATTATTGGATGTCATGTTCAGTAATGGATTGGATTTTTGATATGAACAGACAGCTTCTACTTACTTTCCTACAGGAAATAATAATTGTCCCCATGTTGTCATACAAAGCCAATCGATTTGGAATTCAAACCGGATAAGCTGATTCGATTTTTTTAAATCGAACTACACTGCGCAAAAAAATTAACGCACATTATGGAAATCTGAAATTTATTCTACAAATGAAGGTGTTCTCAATGATAATTATTTTTATCAGAATTATGCATGCATATGTTATCCACTTTCAATGGTTTTCTTCAATACAGATGTTTGTTCCCAGCAGGAATAAAAAAAGATGATATTATCAGATTTTGAATGTATTGGCTCCATTCTAAAATCAGTTGTTCTCGATCAATCCTAGTGATCAATCGTTTTTCTTTCGTTTGATTTTCTACACTCGATCGCTATGCAACGCGAAACACGCAATTTGACCCAAGAGGAATGTGCCCAAGCGGTAGTTTTGCGAGAAGAAGGGTGGACATACACAAGAATTGCAGAAAGCTTTGGAGTTTCCCATACAAGTGTGTCCAGAATGTTGCAGCAATTTATAGGGAGACAGGTATGAATGTCCGAAGACCAGGACAGGGTAGACCACGGGTAACAACTGCCATTCAAGAACGTTACTTGAGAGTTTCTTCGTAGAGACAACGGTTTGCAACAGCTCGCCTCCTTCAAATTCAGCTTGAGCAACCTCATGAGGTGCAAATTAGCACTCAGACAATAAGAAATCGCCTCAGAGAATATGATTTAAGGCCTCGTGTCGCGGCAAGAGGCCCAGCTCTTACCCCAGCCCATCGAAGGGCGCGTTTGGATTTTGCGAGAGAGCATATCCATTGGGAAGAGGCCGATTGGGAAAGAGTTCTCTTCACAGATGAGTCTAGATTCTGCCTCTACCATTGTGATCGACGTTCCCTTGTATACAGACGTCCACATGAAAGATATGCTCAGTGCAATTTCCTGAATACTACTGGTTTCGGGGGAGGATCGATTATGGTATGGGGTGGACTATCTTTGACTGCTCGCACAGACCTAGTGGTCGTTGATAATGGAGCTATGAATGCTGATAAGTACCTATATAAGGAACATTCTTGAAAAGCATGAAGTGCCATTTGCCCCATACATTGGTGAAAATTTCATTTTTATGGACGATAATGCCAGACCCCATCGTGCGCGCATCGTTCAGGAGTACCTTGAAGGGGTTGAAGTCTCTCGAATGGAATAACCAGTAAGAAGTCCAGATCTCAATCCGATTGAGCAGGTTTGGGACAACCTCAATAGAAGGCTGAGAAGTTCAGAAAATCATCCAGCTACTCTTAATGACTTAGGAATCCAATTCGGAGGAATCTGGAAAGGATTAGATCAGAACATTTTAAGATCACTCATTTTGAGTATGAACCGTCGTTGCCGAGCTGTAATTAACGCAAGGGGTGGAAATACCAAGTATTAAATCACTTATCTGCATTTCAGTATTTTGAAAATTGTTCATTTCTCTTCTTTCACATAAGATTCGGTGAAATCCTAAATTTTTCTTCCATTTAATGTGTCTTGTTTCGCTCAAAATCTTCCCGAGAGAACATAAAAAATAAGTTATAAAGTCAATGTAGAGTTAACTTTCATTAAAATTGAGATTTTCAGAATGTGCGTTAATTTTTTTGCGCAGTGTATTTGAGAGGAGGTAGTATATTCGTCTTCATCTTCTTGGAATAGATGTGTATGATCAATTGGAGTTAAAGGAGGTCTTGATATCACAGTGCCTGTTTATCATCAATTTCATCAATTTCGAATATGAAATTATGTTGAACTTTGGCGTCTATGAAACTTCACTTCATAATTATACAGTCTGTCCCAAAACTAGTGAATCAAACGCCATACCACGATAGAGTAGACCAAATACTATCGAATGACAACAACTTTAGTTCAGCGAATATGTATCGCTTCCAAAATAATTAGAATTACTCGATAGTATCATTGGGTTTAATTCTCAATGATAGTATCATTGGGTTTAATTCTCAATGAAAGTATTCAGTAGTGCGTGCCAATATTGAATAAGGTCCGTCCAAACGTTTTTCCATTGGAGAAGAAGCTATGTTGCTCTGACGAGGTCAAATGAGACCGAAACCATGGTCACCATCTGCTTTTCTTCGATGGAATGTTCTCCATTTTGGCCCTAACGATGGCAAATTGGCTAGAACAATTCAGATCGTAACACTTGTTGATATTCATATCGGCAGGTGGTATGTATGCATTTGAATTAATTCTTGTTATTCGATATTTCATCACTTTTAATACAATTATTCTGGAACTGGGCTATTGCATTTCTATTGAATTTTTGTGGCCGAAGGTAAACTTCACCCACCTGAAGATGCTATTGTGATGGCGAAACACGACTCATTTTGTGAAAATCGTATAATCATAATCTGTTTCAAGTTCTATAGCATTCATTGCTATTCAATTCTCTATGTTCGAAGTAGAATTTTCGCAATTTGTAATAAAACTTCTATAAAAATATTTATTTTTGCGTCTCAGAAAATACCAGCCAGATGGAACCCATATTTTGCACGAACCTTCAAAACTTTTTTTAAAGCCAAGTACTACTTTTCAAACCCATCCAATATGTATTTTTGGCAAAATAAACATTTTCTTTGAGGGGCTAAGCAGCGATGGACGATGGAGCAGCGCTCTGACTATATGAATTTGAAAAATCACAAAAGTTACTCAAACATGAATGCTTACCCCATTTTCCATATTTTTCACTAATATTTTTAATGCGAAACAACCTACCTGTCTTTCAGTTTCCACATTGTGCCAGATGAAAATTGAAACCATAGATACTTCGGCGATAAACCAAAAAAATGTGAACACGTAGATGGAAATGTACAGCAAAGAAGTATCGCTGTAAAGTTCAATATTTAACTGCGAAAATAATGACATCAGTACGCTGCCGAACACATAAAAGCACTTCGCCATGATAACAAGGGAAAAAATTCTTGCAAATTCTGAAAGAGTCGAACGGACACCGAGATTGAATTCCACAAGTTCGATCATGTCCCAATTAGATGGGTTCGCGTCTTCGAAACAGTAATTCAAGGTTTTAAAATTATGACAGACAATCGACTGGAATGTAACGTAGAACTGTTGAAGTTGTAAGCTTATGAAAAAGTGGAAAAAGAATAAAGTAATCAAAAATAGGGACTCCCAAGAGTGGTACAAATGATAGCACATGACAATCTCTGTTACTAATAAAATGATGATTACCACTATGACAAAGGTAAGCCAGAATAGCTCAAAGAATATTCTGGGCAACTCTTTTTTCTTATTGCATAAATATTTTTTCTGGACCTCGAGCGTCGACACACTGTCGATAAGTTTTTCTATACTTTTATAACTTCTATACGTCACAGTAACTGCAGTCAAAGAATGAAAAAAAATGCACACTTTGTATATGGAAACAACTGTGGCTTCTAATTTGGTCCTATTTGTATGCTCTCTCATTGTCAAATTAACCAAGTTCAAAAGGAATAACACAAAGCAGAATATTAAACGTCCCATGTGCTTTTGATGCTTGAAACTGTTTTTTCTTGGATCGTAAATGAATTTTGGCAACACCAGTAAATATTTCCATATTTTGAACACGATATTTATAGAACGGAAGGTATGATTTTCAACAGGGATACTCATTCAGGCAAACTTCTCACATATATGTATAAGTGAGTTGATCGAAACTAGGCATCGAGCAATTACATATTTTAATTTATTAGGTAATAGGGAATCAACCCTCAATAGGAGAAGACAGTTCAGGGAATTACTCATCATTCAATGTCAACAGCATTACGGTCAAATGAAAAAAAGAAAGTGGATAATTTAATTTATTTCGGATATTGGGTCGATGATTGATGAAAACACAGACATATTTTCGTTCACTCTCTGAGGACAATTATCTCGAAAAGAATATGCTTTATCGTAGGTGGTTGCTCCTAAAAAGGGCCAGTTCCATATAAGGTCCATATTTCAAACTTCCCGCACTTAATACTTAAAATAAAACTGATACCGCCTGGAACCTCCCTAGTTTTTTTTCAAAAGCGTATCGACGTCCATTGCTTTCGCGCTAATCATTTTTTGAGTGGCTCTGTATGTTGCCTCAGGGTCAATCTCAATTTATAAAATATCTTCACTTTGTTTTGCGAGGTTTTAGAAATAAAAGCCTGTTATTATGCAATAATTGTGCTTTCATAGTGTTGAAACACTGTTGAAGCGTGGAGTGACGGGGTAAGTTACCAAAATTCTTGATTGTTTATTTTGATTGTCTTTGGTTTGCCCAAACTAAGTGCCAAACAAGGTCCACTTCATCGTCTCCAGATAAGGACAGGACATTATTAGGGGTAGGAAGTTCTGAAAAAAATGCATGATCAGTTACTCAAATGACTTAGGTGTATACAGTTTACCCTGACGTGACGTGGGCCCACGTCATAATGCGCATGATTCAAAAATCTACGGATTTTGCGCGTTCAAATTGATCTGATGTGATATGGTTATACACGTGCATTGCCACGCAAAATGCTCATGTATTAAAGCAGTTTGAAGTAATTGCTTCCTGAGGATACGATTTTTCCAGTATAAAACGCCTTAAATCTGGCAGTCAAATTATGGACCTTATTCAGAGCCCTAGTTCCCAATAGGGACCAAAGACGGACTTCTAAAAAACTGGCCATCCGTGCCTTGTTTCTGTATACTATTTTCTATTTGAATGAAAACAGTTTCTTTGATCATGATGTTTAACAAATTGACACTTGTCCCAAAATTGATTTATAAGGATTTCCAAAAACCAGGCCCTTATTAGATGCAATTACTTAAGTCTTTAATCTAAAAAATTTCCAAATTTTTTATTTCTGATATTAAGACCAAAAATGAGTCTTCGCCTATTATCTGTGGATCAGCTGTTATGACAACAGTTTTTGCCATCAGATGAATCTGGAAAGACGTTGTGCTTTTTTTTGATTATTAAGTGCATAATTTAAATTGAATGTTCTTCATTTCAATAATCATTTGGAGACAATTTCAGTATTAAAAGCTCATTGAAACCATTAGGGCTCATTTTCGGATCAAATTTCCGAAATTAGACACAATTAGGCAAAATTATAAAGCAGATTTTATGAACGCGGTTTTGGTGTTAGTGTAAAATCTAATATACAGACAAGCGTCTGAATGATCAGGCAACAAATGCATTTCATTTTATTCTTAAATTTGAAATATTTTTGAAAGATTTACTATAATAATTGACTGAGTAATCAATTTTTACTTAGTTATTCCCTCAACACCAACGGCATTCAGTCATCTGTAAAGTTTTCCGTAACCTGAAACACAAATACATCACCATTAATATGCAGATATCAGGTATCTCACCTATAATAGAAATTCCCGTTTGCACCAATTTTGAGGAAGATCAACGTAAAGCATGGTTATTCCAGTGATTCCTGTTTATTTATATTTTTAATATATAGTACAAAAATACAAAAATCAACTCTAAAATACACCATATTTCTAGTATACTTTCATTATGCACCTAGGTGAGTACAGGTGTGCGCGCAATATTACCAAAATATTATTCGGATCAAAGAAGGAAATAGAACCACCGCTGACACGCCGTTAAGGCCGGTCCACACAACTCGTGATCGGCCGTCTTGGACTTGCCAAGTTGGCTGGTGTGGCTCGTCTGACTCGCGGCCGTGTTCGTTTTATCATTGTCCATATTGACTCGAGCGGCTCGAAGAGCATAGCGAGAAGGAAATGTTACTATGAAACAAAGATGAAACGTATTTCCTAGTGACATTTTTCCGTCTTTCAACGATAAATAACAATAGCGATGCAACGTTTTTTCCACCCATATGCATGTGTTTACTGAGAACGCTGCTTAGCTTCTCTAAGAAACACTTCATTTTACTAAAATCTTCATAAATACAAATCCGATCGTGTTAAAAATTAGCCCTCGGTCTCAAACTCTTTCAAAATTGAGAAAATTTTACAAAACAATGCTCACTCACGTGTAATGTTATAACCTCCTTCTTTTCATCGTCTGTACTTCCCTTCTTCGAGTCCACCTTTTTTGCAACGAAGGCCTCTTCATCCACACTCTCCACTTCTCTGGATTCCTTCGTACTTTCCTCAACAGATTCTCTCGATTTGCTGGCCACCCTCTCACCCACTCGAAACGAATCTTTACTTCCCACAAGAGATTTTACAGACAACACCACTTCCCTATTCGGCATTTCAGCATTAGACTCTGTTAGCCGGAGAAAATCACTTTCTGTTTCCCTATTCGCTTCATCTATTCTTCCAAAACTTATTTCTCCTTTCAAGTCTTTCCAGAATGTGACTCTAGAATCTTTCCATTCTATGAGCTTTCGCATGAGGATGTCGTAATCTGGGTTTTTTTCGTCGCAGGCTACCACCAATTCGATATAGGGATTTATGAGTTCAATTCCTGCAGCAATTCACCGAGTATAAAAATAACTAAGACACTGAAAATCTGTATAAAGGGTGAGTTTTGTCTTGCACATATATTCCTGAGGCAGAACTAAACACTATTTCCCTTTACAATTTTGTCGAATTCGGCTAGGTTGGAAAGGTACAGGCAGTTGAAGATCCATAAAAAAAAACGATTTTATCGAATGGAATGATTCTCGGAATATAGTTTTTCATTAATGAGATGAGAATCTTCTCCGAACACAAAATTGAACCCACATTTTCTATTTTCTTAATTATGACCACTAGGGCGAGTCCGGGAGACTTGTTCAGGTAGGAGACTTGAACCACCTCAAATATTTCAATTCAAATTTGACGCTACCAGTATCATAAATAGCTTACGACATAGTCGTAACAAGGTACAAGTAGTGACGGCTCCATTTTGGCCGCCATTAGAACAGTTCGGGAGCATTGAACTCTAAAAGAACTTAAAAAGTAACTAACTTGACTTGACCCATGCTATGGTCGGGAGACATAATCAGTGTTCCAAGTTTTCAGCACTTAGCTTAGATAATAGTTTGCTTCAAAAAAAGAAAATTGAATAATACAAATAAATATAAAAGAATATACAAAGGTTCAAAAAAGTAAAAATCATCTCGGAAATAAGTGAGAGTGACTCTGAAATAGAAAATATGTATTTCATACGCTGATACATCTGATGATGAAAACCTTGACATAGACAATCGTTGGTCATTGGAAACAAACTTAGGTCAAGTCTCTCTCGCCCCCTGTTCAACTCTCTCATGTGTTAGGGAGACAGGAGCCAATTTTCGGTTCGTAAAAAAAGAATTGCTGTACTTAAAATGTTCATCTCACCATCTCTCAACTTTTCATTACTTACGTTACCTATTTGGGCATGATATCGTCACGCAAAAAAATGAGTTGCTACCATTTATAGATACAACTAAAGTGGCATCAGAGTGAAAAGGGGTTCAACTCTCCCGGACTTCCCCTATATGCTATGAAAATACCAGAAAAAGAACTCAAATTTTAAAAATAAGTTGGACAGTCACTAATGAATATTTAACCATATTGGAAAATAAAAGTATTCGTCATATTTTCTCGTATAATGCGCCGATTCAGATTGATTTGATATTCAAAAATAAAAAATATCTGTAAAAAATCTTTGAACCCAGCTCAATCTTCAATTTTTTCAGATTGAATTGGGCACATCGTTGAGTTTGGCTTTAATTTGAACTACTGTACTACAAGGTTTTAACGTCAGAGACTTATTTAACGATTTATCGGCCAAGTAGTGGCCTAGATTTGTATATGAATTTTTAGTGGAATCATCGGAGTCGTCAACGACGTCAACCTACATCCTTCAAATCTCATAATTCTTTACCTATAGATATTGCAGCATAGTTCCTTGCACTCTCTGCTTCATGTATGTAGTTTCCCTCATTAAACAGTCTCAAAGCAATTTTTAACAGTGGTGTCGCATTTTGAGGTGTGCCTTCTCTAAGATAATACTCTCCCAAGTATTTGTAGGACTGTGCCACGTAAAAAGTAAGCTGGTGTTTCACAGCGTAATCTTTTAAATCGTGCAACATCTGCAGGGCAGAGGAGAGAAGTCCGTGTCTGAGAAGGAAATAGATAAGTACCTATTAAATGAAAAAGATAGAGAGGATATCTCACTTCAAATAAGCAATTGCTAGATGAGACATAGCTTCACACTTCCAATGAGGGTCTTCGTGAAAGCTCTGAATGGCAAGAGCCTTTTGAAATGATTTGATGGCACTCTGGGTATCGTGAATCAACTGTTCGCACTCTCCTTCGGTGATATACGCTTCTGTTTCACCAGAGTAATGGCAACCTTAAAGGAGCGATTCAAGAGATTCATTCAATTCAATACAATAGGCAGAATAGCGATTCCCAATCGTAGAGATCTTGATGAAAATTAGGTTAGAACTGATCATACGGCAGAATCAGGTTACTTAATCTTGAAAGTGTATAGGTATGTGATATATTTGAGTTGAATATTACCGTCTAAAGCAGCCTTTCTTGCCGTTTTGCATAGCTTGATTGCCAAGTGAGGATCATACTTCATACATTGTCTTGCTTGTTTCAAGATAACTTTGTAGAGAAGTATGGAGACTTCAGTGAAAACTGTTTTCTGATGCGTCTTGAATATGCCCTTCGCGCTCCATGGATTACCTACAGATATACTCCTTGCGATATTTAGATGCTCCAAAGCTGCATCTACATCCGTTACTATAATATTAGGAACATAACATTTCATAAAAATTCGAATCAATGTTAGTTAGTAGTAGTAGAAACAGTCGTTTATTGCAAATATATAAGCATATAAGCAATTGGCCATCGACTTGAGGTCCTTCAGCCTAAATGTTAGTTACAGGGATGGTTCTAGCTAAAGTGCAGAGCAGAGGGTATATGAGTATTATCTAAGGCGGCTCGTCAGAGGAGACAAGTTAGGCTAAGCCTCCTCATACAGATGAGCATCAAAATTCAGAATGTACATATATCTCTAACCTATCATAATTTTCATGAATAAATTTAAACAGAATATTTTAGAAAGCCTGGACTAGATATTTAGATGAAAATCCTTCGATTCGAACTAACAAGCTAGACGACTAACCGGATTTCAGAACTTCTTCATCGATGTTGCTGGTTGCTGTCAAGGGTTAGTACTGAATCAAAAATATAATGGTGAAATAATAGAAGGACTTCAACCTTTCGAAACTATTGTAGGTACATTGGAATTTCGAATAATTTAAGATCACTTTTCCCATCACCAGCCACAGTGGCGTTAAGTGAAAAATATGTTTCTAATTTAAAATTAATTAGAAGTTACTTAAAATTCCGTTTTTGTCGCAGAGTAATTTGACTCATTTATCTTTGATATACGAGGATGTAATGATATCTAGTTAGCCTAGACCAATTCCATGCATAAAAAAAATATTGCGTTACCATACCAACGAACAATAACTCATTAGAAGTGTCAGTGTGGAGTTTGAGGTCAAAAAAGTAAACCAAAGTTACGCAATAAATTAAAAGATGTCCACCGAAATTGTGAAAATCGAAAAATTTGAGTATCGAGCCATCATCCAGTACCTGATGTATTTAAAAGGGTTAAGAGGTAAGCAGATTTACGAAGATATGCTCAATATCCTTGGTGATCAATGTCCTTCGTATGCGAACGTGAAAAATTGGACTGCAAGCTTCAAAAGAGGTGAATTTTCCATTGAAGATGATGCCCGATCGGGAAGGCCAGTTTCTGTGTCAGCTCCGTAAATATGCAGTTCATGATATGATTTTATTAGCCGTCGAAAACGCTAAAACGGAAATCTGAAGCACTGAATATTTCATACGAACGCGTTCATCATATATTTCACGTCAATTTGGACATGAGAAAAATTGCTGCAAAATGGATCCCCAAATGTTTGAATGTTGACCAAAAGCGTGCAAGGGTAGAAGCATCGCGTTCGATCTGTGCTCGATTTGAAAACGATGTAGACTTCTTAAACCGAATTTTTACTATGGATGAGACTTGGGTACATTTCTACGAGCCAGAAACAAAAAAAACAATCGATGGACACTCTGGTTCTCCAAGACCTAAGAAGTTTCGTGTCCAAAAATCTGCTGGAAAAGTTCTTGCTTCAGTTTTTTGTGATTGCCATGGATTACATAATCATGATTGATTTTTTGGATAAGGGTAGAACGATAACCAGAGATTACTATTCGACACCCCCCTTATTCACTAGATTTGGCTCTACCCGACTATCATCTCTTTCCTCAACTGAAAAAAAGTTTAAAAGGTCGTCAGTTTTCTTCCAACGAGGACGTAATAAAAGCTATGGAGGTCTGATTTGCAGGGCAAGAAGAAACATTTTCTTTGAAAGGTCTAGAGACGTTGCAGGTTTGCTGTAATAAATCTATCCAATTAAGAGGAGAATATGTTGAGTAATTAAATATTTTGACATTGAAAATTTGTTTGGTTCTATGGTATGTTATGGTAGAATGGTGGCCAAGAGCCAACGCTGGCTGTATAGTTATATTACCAAACCACACCTTTTCCTCGGCTTATAAGGATTAAATCATCTGATCAGGCTGTTTCATGCTCCTTCCAAAAGTTAATCGTTACCCTCATTACAACTGACACATCCTAAGTGTCATTCCCGATTTTTTGCGTGATCGAAAGATTCGAAAAGAACCAGGTTTATTAATAACTATATCGGCGAATGCGGAATATCAACATTTTTCCCTACTAAATGAAATACATCAGTCAATTAGGAAAGTGACGAATTCATTTATCCCGATGGTCGATGGATATATGTAGTTAGTTCACTATTTTCCAGAGAACTGTAGTAGATATATACTTACTCTTCTCCAACAAGAATTTTCCGAGTGCATATCTTGCTATTGAATGATACATTCCAGCATCTCTTTTGAAATCTCTGCTGATTGTTATAGATTGATCTAATAGTTGATGACCAAGCCACCACCAGTCTTCTTCACCGAAAGCGTACTCCACTGCCAGTTTCAGGATTTCTCTTACTTCGTTCGCGATATTGTCTGGATTAAATCAATAATGGAACAGAATGGAATTGAAAATGGTTTTAAACTGTTTCTATTGGAAATGTATTCGCTGATAACATTTTTGTTGAAGCAGCTTCAACTAAGATCCAGAATCGACTTAAGGAAGGACTTAAATCCCCGAATATTTCAATTTTTACATTTTAATTTTGTTTCAAGTTTCGGATCCATTGAATCGAGCCCTTTTCTAATTTCAATTACCCCGGGTTTCATAAAACTTGATCGGGGAATCAACGCTTGATTGACGAATAGACGTCAATTTGTTTTCAATTGATAATTCAGTCACGATCATTCAGAATATCATTCACACATCAAATTATGATGTTTATACTTCTCTTCAATTATTTTCAATTGTTACTTTCTCAAAATATTCAGAAATGAAAAAGTTTCAGTGATTTCGTCACATCCTTGATCGGACAATCAAAGTTTCATGAAACCAGCTGTTAGACACACAATTGGATTTTGGCGGGGTAACGATTGTGGATAGAGAACAAAATTATTCAAGAGGCTTATTGAGTGAGATGATACAGATAAGGATGCACAACTTTGTTAACTATAGGGAGGATACAAACCATTCAAGTATTATCTATAATAACCTTATGAGTATCAAATGGATGAATTCATTTTATAATTTCGATTCCCTTGTTATGTTTGTGTTGGTCTACCTTTGTGTCTGAGGTTGTTTTGATATTACTGCTCCAACTGTATATTGGCTGGCTGAATAATAATCGACTAAAGATAGAAATGTGTCATCTAACTGAAATTTGAATTTGATTTTAAAGGGATTATGCACGTTTCAGCCTCTTATTTCGACTCCTGAGTCATATTATTCAATAAGACTATATTTTTTAACTTTGCATAATGATGTATTGTTATTTTACTGTTATTATTCATGTTTAACGTAGGAATAAATTCATTACACCATTGAGAAAGGAACGAATTGTTCCGAAACGTCGGCGAAATTATAATAATTGTTTTATTGTTGTCCAATTCCCTATGATAATTTCCAATTATTTACCAGGGATACGAACACTGAGGAATATGAAATAAAGAGAATTTTTAATATGCATTTTCATATACAAATGAAAAGTCCAGTAAAATAGGTGGAATAGAAACAGTCTACTTTACACATAACACAACAAAAAGGGTTTTCCTCCGATACAAATAGCAATGCAAAAGTGGTGAATTCACGGAGGGAGTGAATTGAATGAAAATAAAGGGGCAGATCTCAAACGCGTCCCAGGTGTGACGGATTCGTTTGCCAGCCAGAACCATGACTTACACTTAACGGGCAATGAAGTTGCTGCTGAGCTTCAAACTACGGGATTGCAGGTTCTCCACTCTGTTCTTTGCTTCCAACTGGTTTGCACGCCAGTCGGGAATCATACTTCCAACGAAGGGAAACCAAAAAGTAGAAGGGGCACAATTGTTCACCACTCTGGTTTCTGCTCCCAATGGGTTTGCACGCCGGCCAGGGAATCGTACTCCCAGCAGTGAAAGAACTGATTAGATAAGGGGAAAAGACAAAATTGTTCACCACTCTGATTTATTCTGCTCCCAATGGATGTTCACGTCGGCCAGGAAATCGTACTCTCAGCATTGGTAGAACTAGATAGTATAGGGGGTTGAAACTGAGGTTTACACTCTTTGGCACTCGTTATACCTTACTTTAAAGAAAAGTAAGTTACAACAAGCACTGAAACGCAAAGAGAAAAAGGAAAATCTCGAACTATTACTTATTAAAACGGCCACTCAATACAGAATTCAGAATTCATACGGTGAAAGCATACGCTATCACTACTCAATACAGAAGCAATACTGAGCTCCTATGTCATTGATTCAAAGCTGATTTGGGAGTGCCGGAATGAACTCAATGATGTAGGCAAGAAAAATAAGGTCTCTTCAATCTGGGTTCCCGGTCACTCGGGAATAGTAGGAAACGAGAAGGCCAATACACTTGCCAGAGAGAGCGCACAAACGCCACTCACTGGCCCAGAACCCTTCTGTGGTATAGGAAAATGCATCTACAAGAAGGAGTTTATAGAGAATGAGAAAGCCGAAAGGGAAAAACTCTGGCGGAATCTCCCAGGAATGGATCACTCCAAAAAGTTCCTTCGGAACTTTGAAACTGCTAGATTCAAAAAATATCTGGATCTCAGTAAGCACCAACTACACCTACTCACTGGCTTTCTCACAGGACATTGTCGCCTAAAGAAGCATCTGTTGAGAATGGGTTTGTCGGACACTGACGAGTGTAGATTCTGTGAGGAGGAGGAAGAAACTCCTATTCACCTGGTTACGGAATGCTTTGCCATTGCAAGCCAAAGGAAAGAGTGCTTTGAACAAGTAACTTGTAGGAGTGGGGAATTATCCTCGTTGAAGCCGTCCCAGATATTGGATTTCATCAGATCTCTGGATCTGGAAGGCGAGCTGTAAAGGGCTCACTATAACTATATATAACTATAACTCAATACAGAATTATAATCTATTCAAATTAGCTACTAAATACAGATTGAATTAATCAGAATCTCTACTTATTACAGATTAATCGACCATCGGGGTGACATGTTTTTTTGTTCTCACCGGTGCACAGTGGTCCGAAATCCGGAAAAGCTGGCCAAAAGTAAAAAAAAATGTTTTTTTCTAGGGACTTTCAATGATTGGATAGTTTTAGTAGTACCCCTAGTATGTATTACAACCATTAAGAAAGCGAAAACGTCCCTATCTGGCTTGGAATCGCTTACCATTTAAGAGCGTTAAGGCGGAAACACATTATTAAAACGCGACGCGACCCGATGAAACGTGATGCGTGTTGAATCGAATCAAATGTATTGTTTTCTATAGACCAGAATCATACTATGAACACCCGATGCGACGCCACGCGCGTACCATTTACGCGTCAGCTTGCGTCGCGTGTTAATAATGTGTTTCCGCAGCATGTGAGTCGTTCGTTCATCGCGCGTCTAAAATAAAGTTCAGACACGTGTAGAATCGCGAAAAGTGAACGGATTTTGATTCTGTAAAATGTATTTTTCTCTGGAAAAAAGGTAGATTTGAATACAAACTTTTACCCGAATTGAATACGATTTCGGAAAAATTTTCCGCGCCATATTGGATCCACCATTTTTTTTCTACATTTCGAGTTCGAATTCGTCATTAGCGACCTCAAAAACCCCCGAGTACAGACATTTACCCGAATTGAGTACGTTTTCGTAAAAACTTCCGCCATTTTGGATCCGCCATTTTGTGTTTCCACTTTTTGTCTTCAAATTCGTAATCAGCGACACCGAAAACCCCTAAATGCAGATTCCACCCGAATCGGAAACGTTTTTGACTTTTGGTCAGCTTTTCGGGGTTTCGGACCACTGTGCCTGTTCCTCATGTGCCAAAAATCGGTAAAATTCTAGTCTATGAAAATGTCTTGACTATAGCTTATCGGTACTAATAAACAAAAACTAGGTTATCTCCAAATTTAGTACGTTTTTCACGGTGCAAAATTTTTTCAGAACTGAAAAAGCGATAGAAACGGTCCGGAATGTTTACTATTTCCAACGATGTCGGAATCCTGAATTGGAATTAAAAGTATGTCAATTAAAACCAAAACGAGACAAAAAATGATCCAATAACACTAAAATGATAATGAATTTTCATCAAACAATGAAACTTCATTACAAAGTATTTGGAATACTCAGTACCTCAATATCTCACGTTAGATGTTCGAAATATATTTAGTAAAGTTACTGCTCCATTATTCCTTTCGAATATGACAGCAATTATAATTGGCACACCAGGAAATGATGAAAGAAATCTATGCGTCTCACTTTCGCAGCTGGGAAGGAGGAGCTAATTCTATAATTCTACATTTTATTACTGGTTGAAGTAATTTTGAAATTATTATGAGATCAAGATATATCGAGAAGAGAATATCCACTATTTGGAAAAAATCATGAAAGCGAAATTGAATCATATTATCCTGATTTTCGGGGAAATTTTATGTTATAAAAACATTAACGATAATAAGACAATAGAGGAGTTCCCTATATGTTGACCAACCTAGAAAAAGATCTAAAAGGTCTACCAAAGGGGAATGATTGCTTTCTAACGAAACCTACTTCATTCTTTCCGCAATGATCAAATATATTTATGAAATTCTACCGAGCTTTCTAGATTTTACTGTTAAAAAGAAAAAAAGATTTTCATAACCCCGATTGCTGATTGGTTGAAATTTATGTTGGTATTACTACTTCTTGTGACAATTGACATTAAAAAGATTAATATTAATATTGTCAATGTGCTGTATAGCTTACAAAATACAAGAAAACAAGAATGCGTTCAAGCAAAGATTGTGCACATAACCAAAACTTTGCCCATAACCTAACAGATTACTTTTTCCTTCTTGACATTTGCCAACGAAACATGTCAATTGTCACAAGAAGCAGTAATACCAACATAAATTTCAACCAATCAGCAATCGAGGTTATGAAAATCGTTTTTTCTCTTTAACAGTAAACTCTGGAAAGCTCGGTAGAATTTCATGATTATATATTTGATCATTGCGGAAAGAATGAAGTAGGTTTCGTTAGGAAGCAATCATTCCCCGTTGGTAGACCTTTTAGACCTATTTCTAGGTTGGCCAACATGTAGGGAACTCCTCCATTGTATGACAATAGCTAGGTACTATTATTTCAATATTTCTATAGGAAGCCTCTTGTGAAAATTACTATTTTCTGTTACCTGCCAAATGTGCTTTTTCGGCAGTAGCAAGGCCATCCCTTAGGTGGTAAAGAATATCCATATTATACTTCAATCTTGGTCTCAGCCAAACATTGGTATCTGGTCCATAGAAATTCCTCACATACTCTTGATAGTCAATGAGCTGTTTCATGTACTCTGCTGTATTTTTATATCCATCCTGTCCAATCGCTCTTAAAAGAGCTTCATGAGGTGGGAGTCGATATCTGAAGGAAATTAATATAAATTTCTACTTTCCAACCTCAGAAAGTTAAAACTTTAGCAGTTTAATACATTTGGAGAAACTGGGATTTTCCAGCAAAAAAAGAGAAGAGAAAGGATCCATTTTTTTATGACAAATGTCATTTTCGAATAAGAAGTTGAATAAAGGCATGATTTCGTGTACGTATACAGGGTGAGGCTCTGACTCGTACAAATATTCTAACAGTAGATTCTTGAGGTCAAAAGAAACACTTTTTTCCCATATCATTTTTTCCGATTCGTCACATTTGAAATTTTCATAATGAGCAGTGCCATCCCTGGAAAACAAAAATTGGCTTTAGAATAAGTAGCTGAATCTGTGACACTACACATCTGTGGGTCTTTCAAACAGTGTTGTATTCAGCTAAACCCTTTTTGATTTTTGAAAATGGTGTAATGATCTCCAGTTTTCTGAGAAAAATTGGAGTTCATTTTAGTGCATTCCTTTCATTTCATATTTCCGCCTTTGAAAATATTTAATTCTCAAATATTCAGTACGTTCATTTCGATAGGCAGAGTAAATGTAAAAAACCGTTTATCTGTGTTTAACGTTGTTTTTCTTGCATGCCGTTGAAGATGTTGACGTTTTTCTGATGTTGATATGCGATAAACCGGAGCTGACGACGTTTTTCACTCTGGGGGGATTTGCCTATAAAAGCAGATTTTCCCCCCGCGACGGTCACTTTTGATTCTCTTTTACTCTTTTACTTTGACTCGTTTACTGTTCACTCACTTTTACGCTCCGTACTCTCTTTTCTCTGCGATTCGACTTTAATTGTGTGCACGACAAGCCGTTCAACGAATTTAGAAATAATTTTGTGTTGCGAGGGTTACTGCTCTTAGGAATTAATTTTTAGTTTTCGTTTGTTTTCCGCGGGTGCCTGAAATAAAGGAGGTAGGTCCCCGTCTTTACCGTTCAGTTTCTTAATTAGACCTACACCGGTTACTTCTTTGACACTGCTGTACTGTATCGCTTTCTGTTATATTTGATCGTACTTTACCCTGTTTCGCGAGTCTGACTTTTCCCTTCGCTATCAGTCATGGTGCGTAAGCCAATGGTACTGAAGGGAAAGTCCCGTCAACCCCCCTGTTCGCGTTCCGCGTCAAAAGTGTTGAAACCGAAATCTCTTCTTTTCTATCAGTCATGGTGCGTAAGCCTTTGGGGTAGAGAATAAGAGATACCGCTCGTCGTCAGTGAAATCCCGTGGTTGCACTAAAAATAGACCTTTTATTCGCTATCAGTCATGGAGCGTAGCTCTTGGGGTAGCGAGTAAAAGTCTCGAGTAGATCCGCCCTGGTTGTGTTTCTTTTCATTGGAGAAATACAATTAATTACATCCCGATACCGTATAGCAAATCATTTCACTTCGCGAGGTCACCCTTAGTATTTATTTCGTCAGTTCTGGTTGGCGCATTTTTTTGAACAACCTTTGATTTTTCACTGTGCCCGGTATAAACTTTGCAAAGTGCTCGTGACCGGATAGAATTTCCCGAATGTATGTTTGCTGATCGATTTGCTCATATTTCATACCTACACATATTTCCGTTGTATATATAATCAGTTTCCGAAGTTGTGAATAAACTAGTACATAATTTGATTTTGACTACTTCGTTATCGCTACCACCCTAGATAACAGCGAACTCTGTCTCCGACTAGCAGCTACTCTGGTAGGTTTGCTATTCTTCCTAGTGAAAAGAATAGCTGGCGCTCGAGATAAGTTTTCTCCGAGGTAACCACGTTACAATGGTAAAGGCAAAAAGTATTTTTTTGACCTCAAGAATCGACTGTTGAAATATTAGTACGAGTCAGAGATCACCCTTTATACTGTTAATGAATCGAGGTGGGCAGTTTTAGTTTTAGCACCTGAAGCAAAGAATTTTTTACTGCTTCATTGGAAAAATAAAGAAATAATATGTAGTAGCTGGATTGGTGTTTTCATTTCAGCGTGCGATTCGAAACAAGCAATTTTATGCTGATATGGCCCAATACCCTATCTTAATTACTCGAAAGGGTTAGGGGGCGCCATAGACGGTAGGAACTTGAAGAATAAGCCCGTATCATTTTCATTCAAATTTCATTCTTATTTATATTGAACAGACCTAAAAAATTTGTTAATTATTTTAAGGCGGCGTATAAGTGAAATTTCACAGCAAGAAACTCCAGCTACACCATGTAGCTTCAATTTCCACCCCTTATTGGAATTTTATTACATATATTATTTTCATACCTGATAACTTCTTCGCGATTCAAAACTGGTAGCTGAGCTCGCATTCTATCATTTCTCTCTTTCTTCAACTTTTTTAAAGCATTTTCCCTCTTTCCAGGGCTGAGTTTCATTAATTCATTCATGATTCTACGCCAAAGTTTAAATATATTATGACAATGAAAATGACAATGGCGAACATAGGATTGGAATCACAGATGAAAGAATGATAATGAAAGAGGAAAGCATTGAAGTCAGAAGCTTTTTCGAGGGACAAGGGATAACCACAGCGGCGACCTATTCAGGTACTAAACACGCCTAGTATAGTATATAACGCTGCTTGACTCTCCCAAAAAAATCACAATATTTTCAAGAATACAGATGCAATCGTGTGTGAACCATTAACGAATTAAAATTTTTTTTTATCGTGAAAATTTCTCCAGTTCCTCCTCTTTGGAAATTTGAGAGAGTGTTTACGGATAGATGGACAGATTTGATTTTCACCATTTTCCATTTTTGAACCTAATCACAACCCAATCGTTTGAGACCGTTTTCGGCTTAAGCATAAAAAATGAAATATATTCTATATACCTATATCTATTTGGGAAAGATAATAACGCCCTTGTTCCGAGGAATAACTGGCAGGGAGAGAGTTATTTTGGGGTTTTTTGTCTGTTCTCCTTTATCCTTTATCATACGCAGATATGTATGCTACTCCGTTGACATTTTTCCTCTGCCTACCTACAATATGAGATCTGGATGAATTTCTTGTTGGCGTTTCTATACACCGGTCTTATTGTTTTGAGAAGAAATATGTTTTGCTGCCTGTGAAAAGAATGTATACGAGTGTTACCAAATAAGTGCGAAAGGGGTGATTCCTTGGCGAAAACTAAAGGCGATATTTCTTGAGAACTAAAGCTCCTAGGGCTTTCTTGGAAAATTAAATAGAGGTTACATGTTTCGCATCTCTTTTAAAGGTCACAACAAAATTGAAACAAGATTCATAGCTTCAAAATGCCATTCCTTCAACTGTCCGGCACTTCCAATAAAAATATAGATACCTACTATTTTCTGTTTACTCATTTTTGAAAGCGTGCAACTTTACAAGAAAAGGCCTAAGAGATATAGTCTATGCATACAATTTCAAACAACGAATCTCTTCTAAAAAATTACGCACACAGGTAATACCTACAGGGTTCAAAAGATATTTGGACCGATATATCTAGTTGTCTCGTCAACAGTTCAAGCATTAAACGATTTTATTTTTTACTACCGCAGCAAAAATTTGCTATGGTTCTTTTTGGTATTAGGTACTGTAACAAAAGCTCAAACTATTCTACAGGGTGCGAACGATTGAAGAGTTCCAAAGGGCTGTGAAAAAAACGGTGAAAGTTGGGGAAAAACGATTTTTTTATTCGAATCAGTAGGATATATGGTATTCGGACAGTCCGAATCGGATTCATGTTTTGAAAACGATATTGCTATGATGGCAAAAAGAACTCGAGCAATAATAATTTGCAATTAAATTGAGCAATGGTTCTGCAAATTTGGACATAGTCTTTGGATGGAGGGCATCTTTTCAATAAAATTTGAATTTTACTATGTAATGTAATAATAATGTAACGTGACATAAATATATAAAGATCTTTTTTAAAATTGAAATAACTTAATTTAATGTGATATATATGAAGGTTGGCTACATTAATATCCTAACAAGGTCAACAAGGATCGTCAAATTCGCAAAATAAATTAACTAATCATCTCTGCTTAAGTATCAAGGTACTTATTAATGAAAAGAAATCGATATATTGAGACCAGTTATATTTTGAGTAATTTTGCTATTGCAAAGGCTCGAAAAATGGATTTCTTTATTGTAAAGCCTTAGTTCTTAAGAATAAATTGTAATTTGAAATTTAGTTTACTTTTGTTTGAACTTCGAAAACATTCGAAAACGGTATTGCTAGAACTAGAAACTAAAGGGATGGACGGGATGGATCATCATTCGAATGATTTGTAGTGTTTGCTGACTATCAAAACTAGAGTAGGGTGGGGGGTGAAAATATTTTCCACCCCTGAGCGCCGAAAAATCTAGAGCCGCTCCTGAATATACCTAGTTGCAGCTCTCCTGGCCTGAGTCAGCGACAAAAAAACCCTCTGATTATTCCTGAAAATTCATAAATATGTACTGAACTTCATGATACGCAAAAGCAGAAGAATGTATGTTATTTCTCTACTTTTCCACAAAAACCAATCTCCCGGTATGTAGGTTCCTACTTCTACTTTCATTATTACGGTTCTGTCTTTTGTGTTGCATACCAACAAAGCAAAATTTAGGAATTCTTCTATGTTCCTCCATCCGGTAGGTGAATCATGCTTTTGTCATGTCAAAATCTTTGCGGGGTTGCCAGGAATCTTTTGTTTTCATTTCATTATAGTATGAACATTCCTGAAGGTAAATTTAATTAAATTAATAGGTACTCAAGAATTTATGGTTAAGTTAATGGCCTTGGAAAATGATTTCGGATCTCAATGAAATATCCACTTTTTGAAATGGAGACCATAATCACAGTGTACTCTCGAACAAAGATTATAGTGTGTTAATATAATATTTGCTCTCGAATAGCATTATTATTATACAAGTTTATAAATGTTTGTACCGTGATTGAATCAGAATTTTGAGTATTCAATTTAATAATGAGTTAATACCCAAAGATCAGAATCTGCTCATTGCTGCACGTGTCAGTACGACTTGTTAAATTTCCAGAAAATCAAATCATCTCAAAGTTTGAGAATACGGAATCGTGTAAACTATTCCTTGTAGTGTATATGAAATCAATCTGAAATCATAATGAAAGAAGTAATTGATTTGAATAGGGATTATTGAACAATTTATTCGAAAAAATTGGCGAATGCGCCTGCCAAAAATAAGACTACCTATTTATTTCAAACTTATGTGAATGAATACTGATGGCAGGATTAATATATCCAAGTTTCATGAATTGAAAAATAAAAATCAATCAAGCGCATTCATGTATAATCAATGTTTCAGATGACTGTTGCATATGGAGTTGCATATGATAATGACAATTTCCCGAGTCAGCTCGACAACACCGCACATTTATTTCTGTTTACTTCTTTTAAAAGTTCACCCGTGAAGAAATTCACATGTTTATTTTTTGGTGGATCCTGTGTGTTAGTTAATTGTGAAGAAAGTGATGTTTTTGAAAAGTACATAAAAAGTAAAGACCAAACTCAGATGATGTCATTTATACCCGTGGTTAAAAATGAGGTTTTAAACCTAACCTATGTAGTGAAGTTCTCGTAGACCACATATTCAAAAATTTGAAAAGTGATAAGCAATAACTGATTGTTGATCGATATAAGATCTCAAAATGTGATATAAAATGGCTGGTCAAAATGGATCAAAGGAGAAAATCATTAAAGAAGGTTATATGGTGAAGAGGTCTCAGAATAAAAATTTTTATACTCTTGTGAACTATAAAAAAAGATGGTTTGTGATGACGAAGACATATCTCATTTATTATGACAATAATGAGGCAGTAAGTAGAAATAATTAATTTTTTTGTCAAGATTTCGTTTATCTTATTCCTTTCATGGAAAATGAAGGAAAATATTTCTGCTTTAGAACATTTTAGTCTTCAATGGTAGTCATTCGATTTCCTCCTATGAATCATTATCGCTGTAGGATTGAGATAATACACTAAATTGTGTTACAACAGCTCTGCTGCAGATTGGAATGTCCCTGTATTGTCCTTCGTCTTATCTACATTGGTTTCACTGCTATTTATGATTTGGAAAATGTAAAAGGAAATAATTCAGCTGTTTCAAATCTTCTTATAGTTTTGAATGGTTCAGGTGTATTCGTTGTGTCTAATTAAAAACAAATATACTTGATATCTTTTACAAGTTCAACCAACGAAGCAACCAGTTTGATGAATCATTTTCAAGGAATCTGATGCATAGTTCTTATGTCCTCTGTATCATTGATGAAAGAATTTGAGACCAAGTGAAGAAAAATGTTCCCAAACAATTTTTGTATCACTCACAAATTTCTTTTAGGATTCTGCGTTCTCTCATTGCTGTTCTAAAAAACCTATTATTTATGTATACTATGAGTTGATTATATTAATTTTGAATCAAGTTGTAATTATTTGGTCCATATTGCATACATGTATCGAATAGTTGTGATTAAAACAGCTGTTTAATTTTTCATCAGGGAGTATAGGAAGGAGGAAATGAAATCATGGTATTGAAAGCTATAAAAATAACAACTAAATCATTATTAGTTGTTACCCTCACATTAATTTCATTATTGATTGTTGATAGGCAGCTCACATAAGTACCTTTCTTTATTTTTTAGATGAAATTTAACTTGAAATGAATTACTTATACTTGTTTAGTGATGTAAAACTTAGACATTTCTTATTAATAATTAGGTGTTTTTCTTTCTTGAGTATTGAACTCAATGGTATCACTTATTTTTGTGAGGTGTACCATTAGCCTCAATTTTCACTCACACCATAGTCCTTTCTTTTATTCTAACTACCAATTGAGAAGTTGTAATGACTTAACAATCCTTGGTTCTTTGAACTTGTTTGAAACATTTAATTTTAAGAGTTTTTTTTGACTATGATCGGTAAGACATTTGTGCTTTTGGTGATACATTTTGTAACAGCATTTTCGTGATTTTTATTGGCAGTTCTAATATGATTTATCCAGATGAGTTTTTCAAATGGACAAAAATTTGCTTGTGTGAAGCTCTGTTTTCCTGCAAGAGTTTGCAGAAACAAAAATAAAAAAGGCGGATGCGCTAAAAATGTATATTGCTCCTATGCCAAGTATTAGGGCCATTTTAAGCTCATTTGAAAAATTTGAGTGAAAAAGTTTTCTAAAAGACCGGCAAATATGCAGAACATGATTTTTTGTCTGAAAACATAAATATTTCATGAAGAAACGTTTTTGATTTCCAATATCTTAAAAGGCCTGCATATTTGAACCCGTGATTCCTTAAGAAATATATATTACTATTTTTGGAGTAGGAATCACCCCTTTGCATTTTTGTCGCATCTTCAGTAAACACCCTGTTTATTCCTTTTTCATCTTTAATAATTCCGTGAAAAAACACAGATATTGAATATAATTTTCTGGGAATTGTGACAATAGAAATATTCATTCTGCAAAATGTCCTGAGATATCAACTTGGTATTTTTATGTATGAATGAAATTTCTGCGCTGGAACAAGTTTATGATTTCATTGGAGAAATGGAAAATGAAAGTTTGTTTCTGAAATTACTCTATTGTCGTGGAAATTGATGATTAAAATAGTATTCGATTCTGCGCATCCACCATTTGGTTGCTTAATTGATTTGAAAATATATTCAGATGCATAACACCCGTTCATATAAGAAAACAAATGTTACGAGCTAAATTGAACTACCAAATATTATAACAAAAGATAATATTATAACAAAAGGTGCTAACGCAACAAATAATAACGTTTGTATAATTGACATTTGTAAGTTAACAGTACACTCATATTATTATTTTCGTCACATAAGAGTCCAGATATAATCGAAATATTATGAAAAAAAGGTTTTGTAGATTATTATTCCTTTCATTTATTTAGATTCCATTAAATGGCGCTATATAATAATATATATGTATATAAATAATTGCATAGCTAGAAAAAGTCACCCCTAAAATCTGTTTTGTTAGAAACTTATTTATATAATACCTTCAAAAAATTAATTTTTCATGACTTGATCCGTTCTGAACAATTTACTTGTCTTCTCTCTTCCATAGAATGTCTAATCGATTTAATTTCTGCCAGTTTTCTGGTTTCTAAAAAAAAAATCTGAAATTGCTTTTCAAGTGCCATCTTTATAGGGCTGCTTTAAAATCAGAGACTGCTTATACAAAATATAGGAAATATGTTCACTCACACTATTTATCGATAAAGAATCACCCTTTGAATTTCTTCACAGCTATTCATCTACACCCTGTATATGCAAAATTTTTTCTTGACCACTTGATTTTTTAGGTTCTTTCGGTTATGAAGCCGTTCCTCGAATTATCCAACACATATTTAACACTTTGACTGTCCCATGAATCACATATGATACATAAAAATTTTCGCCAGGAGTCCATGAGTCGTATGTGATTCATTGATTCATTTGACGTTCAAGATAAATATGGTTACTTTTCATGAACGCCGCAGTTTGATCGGGTCATATGAGCTTAACGTTTTGTAGAAATATGTATTGATAACCTCAATCATAATTAATCATACGTGATTCAAGAAACGTCAGCATCAAGCCTTCCATTGGACTTGAAGATTTTGAACAAGAACACTTCCTTAAATGGCTGCAGAATTAATTTTTCATAGAATATATATTTTATGACTCAAAAGTAACCCTTCTCTTTCGATAAATGTGTTGGACGTGGGGGGTGAAAAAAAAATTAGAATGGGGACAGTCAACGTGTTAACCTACATTGAACACGTCTTTCACTTTTTTTTTGGGAGTGCATGGGATGATCAGTAAGCACTATGACTTTTTTATTTTGAAAATATTTCCGAAAACAATTTTTTTCACTCGCCTGATTACATAGGTTATGAGCATTATGATAAGCCACAAGAGTGCTGTATAGAAAATGTAGATATCCACCATATACAATTGATACCAGGCCAAATCTACACCGGCATTCTTCAAATGACTCCCCCCTCCATATTTGATGACATGATCTATCCAGAATGCAGCTTGATCCATCGGTTTCACAGGTTGTTCTCTCATCAGAGCTGATCTTCTTGCGACAGATTGTTTATATCTGAAAAAAAATTGAAATAAGACATAAGTCGTGCTCACTCATCTATTCAAAATAATCACAAGGAAGGATTAAAGGAAGATATTAAAGCTTTAAAACTTAGGAGAGAACCAAGAAGATAACCCTAGCTTTTAAACGTTGCTAAAAGCGATCATAATCTATCCATTTTCTTGTGCATTATGACATTCATAAATCCCTAGTGGTTTATGAGCCATTATTCAATAGTCTATAAATCTGACCCAGTACCTACTTTCTCGTAAGGTCTAAAAAAATCTAAGAACTGCCGATTGAACCAGAGCATACTCGACATTTTTCGAAATCCTGAAATTGCAGCTCCTGCAGGATCTTCACTGCATTGAATGAGGAATAAAAAATTTTACTCACTTAACACTCGACAGCATTTCCTTCAGCTTTCGACGAAAGCGTTCCTCAGTTATATCGTCAGGCTGTATTACTTCCGCGTAGCCGGCCGATTTGGCCTCGTGCATGTTCTTCACTTGGTCCCCATAAAATGGTATTCCCAGAATTGGCACACCATGGTATACACTCTCTGTGTTACCTCCCAACCCGCCGTGCGAGATGAAGAGTTTGACGTTAGGGTGTGCTTGAAAAACAAATGAATGATCCTATATGGAGATTGTACAATGCAGCTGAGCGAAAAAGAAGATCAATAATATGTATTGTCTTTTCAAACGGAATTAATTTAGATGCATAATGTTCGCCGATAATTAAATCAACAAAATGTTAGGATTCAAGTCGAACTAACAAACTACCCTCAGTCAAAGTATTACACGAAATTCCATTTTCGGTCTTATTTGACCTTGACTTCCTCAGAGAAACATAAGTACTCCGTCGACGAAACTGGAAAGTGGAATGAATTGCTGGTTCCTTCTATTCGATGTCAGTAGCGGATATGATGTATAAATACTACGTAACGACATCTGACAGAGAAACGGGAACCAACCCCCAATTCAATTTCCTAACTCTCAGAGTGAATGATCGTCTTTTTATTTCAGAAATAACACGGATAACAAATTTCGATAGATGAAAATTCCGAGATTTTTTGAGACATACGTTATATAAGGCGTTCACTGAAGCTGCGGCAAAAATGCAGGGGATAATTCCTTGCCAAGAAATACTATTATTTTGTTGAGAAACGTGGTCCAATATTTACTTGTACCCCTTCTGAGTAATGGATCGTCAAAAATGGGAACTTTCGTCGCGTTATTATTGTTAACATTGAAAGATAATGAGTATTTCATTAATCTAAACACAAGTAAGGTCATCCACCTACTGTTTGATAAACACCCTGATAACATTCCAGCTAGAAGTTGGAGGCAAAAAATATAAAAAGTATTTAGTGTGATTTACGTAAGCGGGTCACTGATTTTGTGACTAATTCATTGAAGAAAATTAAAAAGTGATGTATCTACATGATAGTATTTTTCAAGGACTATCCAAATGTGCTATAGAAAAAACTATCCTTTAAAGGCGGGGAAAGTTATCTCGAAAAAAAAAAAACAACTAAATTAATTTAGATCCATAACATCCACTGATTTTAAATAAACAAATGTTATGATCTAAATCGAACTAACCATCCCTCAAAGTATTAACAGACAACACTGAACGACATTTAGCTTACGGTGAGTTAACCATGTATTAGTGCCTTTTTGTATTTGTTTGTAATTCGTGTACTTGTTACCTTGCAGCCCTGAAGAAGTCCAAATATATGGACGAAACGTCGGCTTTGCTATAAAGTTGTTTTCTTTAGTGGTCCTAACCCCTGTGAAAAACTGTTCTAATACTAAATGAAAGGACGTGAAAAACTATTATAATTAACAGAAATGCCATCTCGTCGAGAAAGAGTAGATGCTGACCACGTTTTCTGTCTCATTTTACCTCGTCAGATCAACACAATTCATATCCTCTACACCTCTACTGACATCGAATAAAGGGACCATGAATTAATACAGTTTTCATCAAGGTTGAGTTGTGTTGCTCTGACGAAGTCAAATGAGACCGAAACCATGGTCAGAATCTGGTGGTATTTCTGGTAATACTTCAAGTGATGATGGTTTGCTAGTTCGATTTGGATCGTAACATTTGTCGATTTGCATTTGAATTATGTGATTTCGTATTATTCACTTTTCTTACTCTTGAAGGCGTCAACCATTTTCTATGAGTACGGTAAACGGTAAAATGATTTTTTAATCTGCTGGTTTTCAAGATTATGTGGTTCAGAGCTAATTTCTGACTAAATTTTTTTATTGCAACTTCTAGTTTTCCAGAAAGCGGCAATTTTTTTTGCATCAAACATGCCATTATTCTTTCAATGGCACATTCGGATAGCCCTTGAAAAATACTATAATACTGTTGATGGTTCACTTTTGAATATTGCTCGATGAATAAGACGCTAAATTCAGTGACCCGCTTACGTGAACCACACACTTTACAAATACTGAATTATTCTTAGCCTCGATTTGTTCTATAGGTTCACTAGTATATCAATCTTTCTTGGGTTACGAGATTTTCATTGCGAACACATATTTGAGAAAAAATTCAGGGATGAAGAGCAAAAATATCTAATTTTTACCCAAAATATCAGCTTGTGGTAACCAAGGCTTCATCATTATGTTTCCTGCTACACTTTCGACCTCCTTTTCAGATTTCAGCAGAACTCTCACTGGAGCCATCTCTCCCAGTACTTTCAATACGGCCTCTCGTTTCTCTTCTTCCATCGTTTCAAATTTAAGAATTGAGCCTAATGTGAAAAGAATGGCGCCTTGCTTGGCACCGTCTAAGAATAGTTTAATATCTTCAGGTAGCGGTTTTGTATCCTGAACGTGGAAACCGCCAATTTGTATCATGTTTGGCACGTATGGTCTCGCGGGTTCGATGCTCACGTGCGAATTTGCCAGAACAACCGACACGTTCTTCTGAAGTTCTCGCAGTGGTGGTGAATTTGGGAGATGCTTATCCACCAGACCTATAAATAAAGGAATATTTTTTATGATTGAATTGTATTACAGCATTTTTTATTACGCTGTTTGAATCTCCTCAGGTTGAGAAATAATTAGAACCTTAACCTAAATTGAAACCGTTTGGTAGTGCCATTAGGTGAACTGCTCTTTTATCGAAATGGAAATATTTTCCAACGGTTTTTGGGACAACGAGAGAATCTTCTGAATTTTCACACATTTTCCACATATTTTTGATATACTTCTAGGAATAGCCTTCATTAGCATTAGGACTTGTTCAATTTATTGATCTCGAACGCGAAAATCAAAGGGATGTATTTCAGGGTAGTCGGTTGTTTCTGTAACAAGTCTTGGTAAAAATTAGTTCATTTGTTATTTCTTGAATTGTGGATGTCACACCTACACCTTGTGGATTTTGCTATTATCTCATGGCTGACAATTATTGGTTTTTGCACCGAATGCAATTTTGAAGTAATGCCAGTATTCATCGACAAACAGCATTAGGACTTGTTCAATTTATTGATCTCGAACGCGAAAATCAAAGGGATGTATTTCAGGGTAGTCGGTTGTTTCTGTAACAAGTCTTGGTAAAAATTAGTTCATTTGTTATTTCTTGAATTGTGGATGTCACACCTACACCTTGTGGATTTTGCTATTATCTCATGACTGACAATTATTGGTTTTTGCACCGAATGCAATTTTGAAGTAATGCCAGTATTCATCGACAAACTACGAAATATATTCGACAAGTTTTGTTGCAAATGACTACAGACTGTACTATTAATCTATTCTTCCATTAAGATCAGTGCGTATTAGAAAGTTTTGTGCATTTTACATATTGTGAATATTCTTGTGTGATTGAAAACGACGGATAAGTGTATTATTTGTGTGGATATTATAGAGAGGATGAGGATTATGATGAAAACTGTGACTATGAAATCAAGAGGACCCCTAACATTGCTTGATTGAAGTAGCAAAAGAATTGATGGAGAATGTTTTAGTTGATTTTGTTTCTTTCTTATAATGATGTGAAAACTGTGACTATGAAATCAAGAGGACCCCTAATATTGCTTGATTGCAGTAACAAAAAAATTGATGGAAAATGTTTTAGTTGATTTTGTATCTTTTTTATTCTTTTACTATATCGTTAGTTTTTTGTGAAATGTGCGACGTTTTTTCTTTGATGATTTGTTTTGTGTAGACTGACAATTTGAATCCAAAGTTTTTACCTTGGGTATGCGTGGGTTTTGATATTTTTAATCATCAAACAACAAACAGCAAACAATTATTATATAATGTGTATCAGATACAGTTTTAGCAGAGGTTAGCGTAAACGAGGTCCATACAATTTGGTGTATGATTCAAGAGCTTAGGGAAAAACCCATGTGAAAGTATTGTGTGTAGTGCTCGGTGTAGTGCATTGTAAGAAATGAAATTTTTAACGAAATGAGCTGAAATATTTTATATTGAAGGGCATCTCGTACTGCAAAAATTGATCCTTTCTTAAAAAAAAAAAGAAAATCTAGTAAGTCCAGAAGAACAGAAACTTTTATCTGAAATAGAGGGAAAACAAAAGCAGAAAAATGTAAAATAATATAACTAGATTCAATATGTCAGATTGACTTAAAATTTACAACCCGATTCAAAAAAGAATCACAACTGCATGTATAGCCTTAAAACCATCCGGAAATTAATCAATGCTACAAAGATCAACTAGATGATTTATGGTTTCTTCTGGTTTCCCGCATTCACAACTAGGACTTTCAACTGAATTCCATCTTTATTCTGAAAAATTGGTCAAACTTTGAGGACCTGTATAACGAGAACGGATAGTCCTATATGAAGTATGCATCTGGCCTGATTAGAGCCAGAATTTAAAGCCATACAATTTTCGTATCAATCATTTTTTCGAAATTTTCAGTTCCACAGGAGGTATAATCGAAAATCGCGAAAACACCCTGACAGGGAAAACTTAGAAAATTCATATTGGCACATATCTGAAGCTATTCTAGCAATAAATGCTTTGGTTGTTCATAATTGACTTCTTATTCTACTTGTCTATACGTGAGAGTAACCAATTCTTTATCGTTTAAATATGCTAAGAGTGAAGCAGCAAGAAAGCTTAAGTAGTAAGCTTTCGATCTGTAGCGTAATGATATTTCTGGCATAACTCCAGGATCTGCAGTGAATACGGGAAATAGCTAAAACTCGGAATTATGTATTCAATATCACGATACCATTTCTGCATATTCTCTTGAAGAGATTCTCGATCAATTTTACCAGATTCTAAGCAAAATTTCATTGGTTCTTTGGGTGGTGGGACGATGTGATACCGGTATCTTGCAGTCGACAATGTATTGATGAATTTTGTTTTTATCCTTGAAATTTTCAGTTTCGATCACTTATAATTTTACTATCCAGCCTCTCAAACGAGAACAAGTCAAGTTTCAACCTTGAATTGACCACTCAATGTTGATTTAAGAAGCAAAAATCTGTGGCTCATGTGTAATTCCTGCGTGGTGCACTTTATTATGCGCTGTATAATTTTGATTTGTTTGTTTCAGTAATGAACCTCCCTAATGGAAAACGAAAGAAATAATTATAAGCCTCCCCCTGAAATTTTTTCAGTTTGGTTTGAGGTGTGTTGGAAAAATGAATAAAATATCCAATTTACTGAAGGAGTTTGGTAGGAAAGAGCCCATTGGTATCCCTCAATGTACTAGTTTTTGACTTCAACTATGCATTTTTAAGATGATAATTGAGGAATAAATCAAGAATCAAATGTGTTGAAGCAGAAGTTTGAAACAAGAAAATATAGATTGTCATACCGGTTGAAGGATTTCGATCGATGGTCTCCTTTTGATTTTCGAATAATCCACTCTTATTAAAGTTATTGTTCTGCACAATATAATACTGAATAAACTAATACGTTTCACTGTAAGAGTTTAGTTCAGTTATTCATTAACACCCAGTTGCAGAAACGTCAATTATTATTTAATGGTCCATTAAGGTTTTAATCCTTCATTAACCAGTGAATATTCCCTGTTTGGTGGGGGATTAAAATTTTAATGGCCCATTAAATTATAATTGAAGTTCCTGCAACTAGGCGTCAATAAGTCAAGTTTTACACCACTATATTCTCTTTATTTGCATAATAAATGTTGCAAGTTTTGGTAGAGCAATGGTACAGGGTTCAGGAAATATCTCACAAATGTGGATTTCATTCTCGTCGGGTTAATTTTTTTCAGTTGAAGGTTTGTTTGCAGGCGATGAGGGATTTTTTGTAATTTCTGCTTCGATAGAAATCCGAAATTCTCACCCATCAGAATTGAAACCGCGAACTAGGCTATTATGATTATATTTGGCACTACTACGCCTCTCAGAAACTTCTATTTCAATTTAGAAGCAGCCTGTATATTTTTATTTGATTATTTGCAAAACAGGTGTTATATTATTACCTTGGTTGATGGGTTCTATCTGATAACGAGACAGTATCGCCATGAAGAAATTACCGGTTACCGTTGCCAATCTTCCGAAGAAATTGTCGGTTGGTATACCCAGTATCGGATCTGGTGAGTAGGGCATGGTGGGATTAGCCACATAATTGTTCCAAAGGCTGAAAGTACCAACATTGCTGAATATCACGGTTGGTACCCCTAAGTGATGACCAATGCCTAATATTGCGTCGTTGAAAAAGGTCATCAGAATCAGCAAATCGTATTTTGGCTTTTCTTTCAGCAACTTTTGAATATTTGGATCTTCCCAAAATAGTTCATTCACTTCTTTTGTGATGCTCGCAATGCGTTGAAACATTGTGAAGGTATTCGATAATTTTCCAGGGTTTTTCAAACTTTTCTCTGAAATTAAAAATATTTTTGATGACATTTGCTGGAGGTCAGTTGGTAGGGAATTTTTCTAAGACGATAAAGAAACACAATAATATTTCAGACGATAAAGAAATACAATACAACTAACTATCTAGTTGTGTGTGCAGAGTAAGTTTAGTTGTGCTGTACGTGCTTCAAAATAAAGATTGTTATCTATCTATCTACCTAACTATCAAACTATCCTTGATATCTTTGAAACATAGTAATTTTCTTCCTGAAGAGCAGATTTCAAGATAGTACTCAAAAAATAATAATAATATGGGGATTCAAATTGGGTTTTTTTTTCTGTGTCACCATAGGGCAGCATGGACTGTATATGTATAGCATGTACTGTAGATTGCATAGATAAAAGACAACAAATCCGTTAAGTTGATCAGATGAACAAAATAAAAATGGAACGAATTACTGGATCAAGACCTACATTTCCAGATGTAATTCATAAATGGTCAACATATATTCAGAAAACATCACTTGTATTTCTGATGAGTAAAGTTCATTTAAGAAAAAATTCATTTTGGCCAATTTAACACTGGAAATTCAGTGTTGTTTGTCGTCAATAATTGTAAATCACATAAATATTGAATTAATGCGGCCGATATTTGATCAAAATCCATAACTGAACAGATTATTTGTTTTAAGTTCAATCAAATAAACCATTGTATTTCAGGAAATATAAATTCTAATTGAGAATGAACATCTTAATAATATAGGTACATACTTTCTGAATGAAAAATGACGGTTTCTGAAATACATAATTGTGACTAATTACAAATTATCATTCCTGCAACTAAACTGAAGAATCTGAATTTCAATTGATCATTTCTGAATAATACTTGGAAATGGTGTAGTTTTGTGATTGGGCACAACGAATTTAACTGGGAGTTATTCAAATTTTTTCAAATCATTCAGAAAATTGTGAAAATTTTAGTTCTAGCTAATGAACTCAAAAATTTCAGCTATACAGGGTGATTTTTTTGAGTGTTTCATTAGACTTATTCCAGAAAGAAATTGTAATACAGATTCAAGATTTTGGATTTTCGTTTTAGAGTACATGAACACGAATTGTAAAATATTTTCAAGCGGTTTTACCGGAAGCGAATGTAACTTCGTTATTTCAGATGCAACAACCTGTATATTTATACATATTCGAATTATTCTTCCAATTCTACACTGATTTGATGTATGATATGCCACTCAAGCGATTTTTGAGTTATAGCCTGATTATCAAATTTAAAAAAAAAAAATGTCACAAATTAGTGTCCATATCTTCGAAATCAATCATTGTAAGAATTGTTTTTTGCGAAAGTGCGCTGATACTGTTTTTTGTATAATTTATGAGGAAATATTATACAGGGTGTCTGAAACAGGGCTCCAAAGTGAGCCTCAATAAAACAATGATATCCCATTTTATTCAAAGGGCAACCCTATAATTTTATAATTCCAATCGATTGCTCGTCAAAAACTAGTAAGGGTGTCCCAAACATTTCATGCCTTTAGAATCAGTATTTTTGCCGTTATTGAATAATATTCGAATTTCACGGCTAAAGCCAGGTTTCGCACAGACAGATTCATTTGTATGGTTGTAGTTTTTGAAGTAGGCTATATTAGGAATTCAAGTTCATGTACTCTAAAACTAAAATCCAAAATCTTGAATCTGTATTACAATTCCTTCCTCGAAAACGTCTGATGAAACATTTCATATTCAATTGTATGAAAATTATATCTAGGGCAAAGGGTATTTATTAGAAAAAACAGAATTAACTCTAGTAACGCTGCAAACCTACAACCTGATGAATTCATTCAAGGCAAGGGCAACAACACTTGAGTGGAAAATTTTTCCGTAACTATCGCAAGAAAAGGGGTTATTGCACTGATGGTACAGCTATCATAAAAATATCAGTAAAGTAGTATTCTCTAGAGAAAATACAATTTCTATCGAATGAATGATGCTGTGAATTGGCAAATGAATAAGGATTCCCTGAATCCCAAAAATCTGCCACCAAGATCTAATAACAAGTTTAAGACTTGTGCCCCTTTATTAACTTCTCTAGTTACCTTGAAATTCGTAAATAGTCTTCAAATGAATATGGGTCAAATTTTCCATAGGTCCTACAGGGAACGGACTCGCGAATGTCACATGATGACCTTTCCTGATCAGTCCTTCAGCTAGTTTTACTCCTAAAATGCTGTGACTTTTACTAGGGGTACTGAAAATAGATAATATATCCGCTCCATTCGAAGAACTGGCCAGAAATAACACGAGAACGGATAGGATATTCAACAACCTCATGTTGTTCCCACGATTATACCGTGTCGACTGCAGGAAGATTCTTCCATGTAATAATGATATTTTATCATGTTGTTTGGTTATGCCTTTATAACGGGTATCTTGATAAGAAGGCAGGACCTGCTTATTTAGGATACATTCACGTCTGAGTTCAGAATTAAGTTCTATTATTATATGTTTGAGTTTTATATCGTGGAAGGATATTAATTCAAGTTTTTACCTTATCTGTATAAACTGATTCAATTGATTAGGATGTGGCATTCCATTTTGAAAAATAAGCTGAAGTATGTGTTCTAGAGTATAGGGTGTCCCTAATTGCTGGTCACTGAAAGCATCTCCAGAACAGTCAGAGTTAGAGAAAAAATGTTCAAGGACCCCCGAACTCTGTTTTATTTCAGATGTTGTAAAACAGGCCATAAATATCTTTATTCGTTTTCGAATCACAGAGCGTATCTAAAATTTTACTGTTTCAAATACACTGCGCAAAAAAATTAAAGCACATTATGGAAAATTCAAATTTATTCTACAACTGAAGGTGTTCTCAATGATAATTATTTTTATCAGAATTATGCATGCATATGTTATCCACTTTCAACGGTTTTCTTCAATACAGATGCTTTTTCCCAGCAGGAATAGAAAAAGATGATATTATCAGATTTTGAATGTATTGGCTCCATTCTAAAATCAGTTGTTCTCGATCAATCCTAGTGATCAATCGTTTTTCTTTAGTTTGATTTTCTACACTCGATCGCTATGCAACGCGAAACACGCAATTTGACCCAAGAGGAATGTGCCCAAGCGGTAGTTTTGCGAGAAGAAGGTTGGACATACACAAGAATTGCAGAAAGGTTTGGAGTTTCCCATATAAGTGTGTCCAGAATGTTGCAGCGATTCAGGGAGACAGGTATGAATGTCCGAAGGCCAGGACAGGGTAGACCACGGGTAACAACTGCCATTCAAGAACGTTACTTGAGAGTTTCTTCGTTGAGACAACGGTTTGCAACCGCTCGCCTCCTTCAAATTCAGCCTGAGCAAACTCATGAGGTGCAAATTAGCACTCAGACAATAAGAAATCGCCTCAGAGAATATGATTTAAGGCCTCGTGTCGCGGCAAGACGCCCAGCTCTTACCCAAGCCCATCGAAGGGCGCGTTTGGATTTTGCGAGAGAGCATATCCATTGGGAAGAGGCCGATTGGGAAAGAGTTCTCTTCACAGATGAGTCTAGATTCTGCCTCTACCATTGTGATCGACGTTCCCTTGTATACAGACGTCCACATGAAAGATATGATCAGTGCAATTTCCTGAATACTACTGGTTTCGGGGGAGGATCGATTATGGTATGGGGTGGAATATCTTTGACTGCTCGCACAGACCTAGTGGTCGTTGATAATGGAGCTATGAATGCTGATAAGTATATAGGGAAAATTCTTGAAGAGCATGCAGTGAAATTTGCCCCATACATTGGTGAAAATTTCATTTTTATCGACGATAATCCCAGACCCCATCGTGCGCGCATCGTTCAGGAGTACCTTGAAGAGGTTGAAGTCTCTCGAATGGAATGGCCAGCAAGAAGTCCAGATCTCAATCCGATTGAACAGGTTTGGGACAACCTCAATAGAAGGCTGAGAAGTTCAGAAAATCATACAGCTTCTCTTAATGACTTAGGAATCCAACTCGGAGAAATCTGGGATGGATTAGATCAGAACATTTTAAGATCACTCATTTTGAGTATGAACCGTCGTTGCCGAGCTGTAATTAACGCAAGGGGTGGAAATACCAAGTATTAAATCACTTATCAGCATTTCAGTTTCTTGAAAATTGAAGGCATTGAAGAAAATACAAAATAATATTTTTATTCTAGATAATTTGCACAAATTAATTCTGATCTATTTTACAAACGGCTGCACTTCACTCGATCCCTCTTGAAGCTTGAAGCACGAGTTAAAGCATTGAGAACAGTCCTAAGCATAAAATGCGCTACTGACCATCCGAAATTAAGGCATCACAGCACAAAATTTTGTCAGAACAAAAACACAATTGTACTTTTCATCTCAAAATTTCTGTTGTCGATTGTTTTCTTTTTTTTTCTCCTTTGATATTTGACATAAGGATAATAGGAATTAGGGAATGAAAAAATGATCTCACCTAGAAAAATATAATTCGTATCTACAAACTTTTAGAATAATACATCTTTGTCGAAATATATTCTCTGTTTCACTTTCTTTCGTTCGATTTCCTAGTTCTCTCCTATTTTCACTCAAGACTTCTTGACTTTTTTAGGTTTGATACTTTTCTTTTTGGAACCAAAAATCTTTTTCACCATTCTGATAGCAATTTTGATGACATAAAAATTGAGTAGTGCCAATAATATCAAAACAACCGTATAGAAAACATATATGTCGACCATGTATAATTGAAACCAACTTAATTTTGCACCTTGGTTCTTTAGATGACCACCGCCACCAAATTTAATAACGTGTTCTATCCAGAAGGCAGCATTTTCCATAGGTGTGACAGGTTGTTCTCTCATCAGTGCCGATCTTCTTTCCACTGACTGCGCATATCTGAGGGAATGAAAAATTGGAGCATGTTCATTCATTTGTCAGTCTGCTGAAAAATTTCATGATCGGGTATCTAAGGTTCTTCAAAATATACTGTTGAAAAACACCAAGGATGAGAATTACAATATAATGTCTTTACTTCTTTCCTTTTCTCCTAACAAGAAAGGGTAACACAGTGTAGCGAACTTTTTGAAGTGCTACACTTTTTCTCAATTTCGTTTTCATCGCTTCCATAATTCGAAATATATATCGTTTGCAAAAGTAACAAATCCAATGTCTATATCGGCACAAGGAAACAAATGAAAAATTTATTATCCTTTCAGCGACGTTTCGGAAACTTTTATTTGCTTCTTCAGGCTCCAAGAAATTGGAAAACATTCAGGAAGAGTCATAAGGAATACAAACGTCAATAATAAAAATTTACAATAAAAGATACAATATTTCATGTAAGAAAAAAATTCAAACGAAAATGATAGAAACCGTAACGCAATGAGGAAATGATAAAATTTGACATAAAAAATATCACAACAAAATAGGCAATATAGCACATCGAAATTTCAACAACATGAGAAAATTTTGTCATTTCCTCATTAGGTTAAGGTTTTTATCATTTTCGTTTGAATTTTCTCCTTACATGAAATGCTTTTTCTTATGACAATATTGTATTGGCTGAAGGACTTCGGTCGATGGCCTTTTGGATTGTTCCAATAAAGAACTGTTAATAATAATAATAATATTGTATTGTTTATTGTAAATTTTTATTATTGACGTTTGTATTCCTTATGACTCTTCCTGAATTGTTGAGTGATTTTGTTTTCCAATTTTCTGTAGTCTGAAGAAGGAAATAAAAGTTTCCGAAACGTCGCTGAAAGTATAATAAGTTTTTCATTTAGTTCCTTGTGCCGATATAGATATTGGATGAGTTCGCTTCCATTGATTTTGAATGAAAATTGAACAGTTGCGAGAAAATTTAGGAGGTTATTCCTTGTTTAAAAATAGTGTGAGTCTTTCATAATTTTTTTTGAGCAGCCCCTTGCTTAGATACAGCTAGCGTAAAGTCTCGCTTAAAGTGGGAACACACTTGAAAAACTACATATTATATATTGATACTTGTGAAAAACTCACTTAGGATTGTTCAGCATTTCCTTGAGTTTGTTCCTGAATAGCTCTTCAGTAATATCCTTTTGATTAAGAACCAATGCGTAACCAGCTGTTTGAGCTTCTTGCATATTCGTTGCTTGATCGCCAAAGAATGGTATGCCTAAAATTGGTACGCCATGGTAAACGCTCTCTGTATTACCACCTAACCCTCCGTGCGATATGAACAATTTTGTATTAGGATGTGCTGTAAATAAAAATAATATTAGATGAATTGCTACAAATTTTTGAGAAAGTTTCACCATTTCTAAGCTAGCCAGTTCAAATATGATTTAGTATGGGAACGATGTTTTTCAGAATGATGTTAATTTTATTTGTGTTGAAGTTTTCTGACAGCCAAAGTCCAAGCAAACAAATTTTTCTACATATATATCTACAGAGTGTTCTCGAAGGTGAGTAGAACTGGTCAAAATGAACCGTTTCACCAAGTACCATCAATACAACCAGAATCACGTTAAGTTCAATATTTGAATGAATGCATCTTCAACTACGAATATCCAAATAAAATAATAATCGTAAAGTGGTGAGTACTGTTGATTCATTGTACTGAACTCAATGCAAGCTCCACCATCTTGAGTATTTTATGCAGGCGATTTCTGGTGAAATGGTTAATTTTGATACGTTATATCTTTTGTCGAGAAAACAACTTTGAAATAACCTGTATAGATGTAGCAATGGATAATAATACATTTATCCTCCAAGACACAACGAAAAAAGTAATATATTGGGGAAATTCCGAATAAAATAAGCTAAAAACAATTGGAATTTACCACTCCATATTTACCCAATATGTCAGCTTGCGGTATCCATGATTTCACCATTATATTTTTCGGCACATTTTCATGCTTTAATTCGGATTTGAATATAACTTTCATTGGAGCCATCTCTCCTAAAACTTTGAAGATGGCTTTTTGTTGGTGTTCTGGTATCAGGGATATCTTGACGTTACTTCCCATACAAAAGAGTATAGCGCCATGCTTGGCATCGTCTAAAAATGTCTTGAACTCTTGTGGTAGAGGTTTCGTTTCTTGTACATGAAAACCACCAATTTGTATCATGTTTGGTACGTATGGCCTTGCAGGTTCTATGCTCACATGTGAATTAGTTAGCATGATTGATATGTTTTTCTTGAGTTCGTGTATTGGCGGAGAGTTTGGTAGGTGCTTATCCAATAATCCTGTAATGATGTTCTTTCAATTCAATAGTTTTAACTCGAGTTTTAATAATTCGTTGTATTTATTATACAACAATCGAGAACAGTTACGCAATGCTGAAAGAGACTGAACGCAATGAAGGTAATTTATCAAATAAGTAATGTTTCTCTAGATTTTTTCGTTATTTTTTTATATTGACCTGAAGAAATTAATGAATGTCATGCTGCTAATAAAGATGTCAGGTTAAACATAAATTTGTCAAGCTGGTCACTCACACTCTTGCGACTAGGGGCAATCTATTGAGTAATATACAGGGTGCGGTAAAGCAAATTCATGAATTTCAAGGGGCTATAGAATAATGGTAAAAGTTGCAGAACAGCGGTTTTATTTATTCGAATCAGCAGCGATACACTGCAGTCGGGCAGTTTTTCTTGGCATACAGCTCGGATTTCTTCGGTTATTTGCTGCTTGAGTTGTGGTAGGGTGTGAAGCCCCAAAGAAAGAAGTCTCAGTTCTTGAAATCAGGTGGGTTGCTATTGGGGAGATGCGCTGAATTATTTCCTAACATTTTTGGGATTCACGCAGTCAGCAGCACTCAATTCTCGAACAAGCATGATTTTATAAGGTTGGGATGACAAATCCTTATGCAGAATCCTCCTCACTGATAAGTCTCACATTCCCAAAGCTCTCCCATGACTTTGCGCAGAGCGTATTGGTGACTGCTCGACTGCTACTCGAACAGTCTGCACATTTTTGATTGTTCTTTCCGTTCTTTGTTGACCACGTCCTCGTCCTCGTCGTTGACTCACCGTGTTCTCAAGTTGGCGAGGCCCAGCTTTGATTGTGCTTGCAGAGGGGACAGAAACTTTGACAGGAATGTCGACATGGCGCCGACAACGTAGGAACATCCCCATTAAACGAAATGTCATATTTGTAGATAAGGATGTGAAATATCTCTTTAAACTCCCGAATTCCTGAGATTAGTTTGACCCATGGTTGAACCTCTATTGGACAACAGGATTGGAAAATCTGGTTCAGTGGATATCGGTGGATAATTCCATAATCCGCTAATTAAACTTCTATTGAATAATCGCCCCTAAACTCATGCGGCTGTAAGTGCGTCTCTTAGTTTTAGACCCAATATTGGCTGTATTCGGGTTCGGCTTTTTGACAGTCCGAGAATTGTTCTAGAACTGCGCAAAACTGTTGCGCCCTAGTATTAAATCCTCTGCGCTGTTCTAGAACCATTCTCGGACTGTCAAAAAGCCGAACCCGAATACAGCTATTGACAAAACCAAAATCCTGTTAAGTCCGCCAGAAAGCCTTCAAACAGATATCAGCCTGGAGGATGAAACTCTAGAACAGGTCGAGCAGTTCAAATACTTGGGAAGCTTCATAAATACTAGGGCTAACCTGGACGGAAATACATAACCGTATCAATTCGGCATCACGGGCATTCTGGAAGCTAAAGGTCAGAGTGTTTCAAAATCACGACCTCAATCTGAAGTCCAAGACAGCTGTTTACAAAGCAGTGGTCTTCCCAACTCTTCTTTACGGAAGTGAAAGCTGGACGCCCTACAGGCGACATATTAAACAGCTTGAACAAACGCAACAACGTCATCTAAGACAAAAAATGCACATCAGATGGTTCAAATGCAGAAGTCTTGCAGTTCGCGAGTTGTATAACAATTTAGACTCAACTAACGAGGGCCCGACTCATATGGAGCGGCCACATTAGAGGAAGATGCAAGATACAGGACTCCCCAAAATAGCTCTGTATGGCGAATTTACAGAGGGAGCTCGGAAACCAGGAGGCCAGTATAAGCAGTTTAAGGATATACTTCAGTCCCTAAATTAAGTGGAGGTCTTTGGTCCACAGTTATAATGGAGACTCAAGAAGAATACAGCGGCGGCTAGATCTGGTTGGTGACTATCCATGCCCGGTGTGTGGAAGGATCTGTAGGTCACGGTTGGGTCCCTTCAGTCACAGGAGCGCATATAGTTGAAAGTAGCCCTAAGAAATTATAAGTTTGATGGCACAGGGATACAGCAATGATGATGATGGTGATGATGTAGTTCCCAAACTTAATTTTTCTACAAAAATACAGCTGTCAAATATCTACGCGAAATTGAAGAATCTGAAAAAACGTTTATTTTCATAAGGCTGCATTAGTAATCAATTCAAAGTGCACTTCGGCACGAAATGTACCATTCGCAATAAACTTCGGATAAAATACTCAAATGAATTAAACATACAACTGATCAAAATATAAGCATTAGCATCATCCATAGTCGGCATGAAATTTCTTTCCAAAGTGATAGATGCAACTTGCAAGAAATTTTGCCCACTTCGAATTCTGTGCTAGAGTGGAATTTCATTACGAATGGTAACAGAGAATGCCATCATGGAGGTCGTCGGGTCACGCTCTCTCAGTGTGTTCAAGGGTGGTATAGACGAGACTTCATTTCGGGTCTTTCTTTCTTTCTTTTTCTCTTGTTTGGGGTGACTTTCTACTGTTTAGTTTTCTTTTTCTTCATGTTATGTTAAATTAGGATTTTATAGGACATGTCCTTATCCTTTATTAAATTGAAATAAATAAATGATGCCGAAGTGCACTTCGGCCCGCGAATTGGTTACGATTGCAGCTTTACGGTGATTTTGTGTCAATCAGGCTACATGTGCAACTGGGAACTTGGAGAGACTATTTGTTCTTTAGTTGTCTTGTACAGTAATCTACTAGAGTCCTATGATTTATTCAATAGATTGTCCCAGCCGCAGGCGTGTGAGTGACTGCCTTCATTATTATTGTTCTGAAATGGTTCAGATATCGGTGTTCCTCACCTTGGTTGAATCTATCGGCTAGGTGGTTTAGAATCGACGCAAGCATATTTACAGAAACAGTTCCGAGCCTTCCCCAAAAAGTTTCAGTTGAAATACCAAACATGGGATTCGTCGAATAGACCATTGTGGGATTAGCTAAGTAAGAGTTCAATAAGCCGAAGGTACCAACGCAATTGAAAAGTATTGTAGGCGCTCCCAAATGAGGACCCAGTCCGAGCATTGCATCACTTAAGAAAGCCAGTGGAATGACTACATCGAATTTTGGCTTTTCTTCAATAATTTTTTGGATTTCCGGCTCTTCCCAGAATAATTCGTTCACTCTTGTCATGAATTCTATGCTTTGTTTTATCATAGAAAGTGGGTTACTTTCCTTCATAGCACCTAATGGCATTTTTTCTGAAAAAGAGATACTCGACAATGATTTTGGATTCCTAATTAAACTTACAACTTAAATAGTCGAACGAATTGCAACACAATCGGTATTCATGAATGCCTCTATTGTTCAAGATCGTGTGAGCAAACTCGAAACAGTTGATCAAAGTTGTTGCATAAATCGCAATAGGAGTTATACTGTTCTTTAGTCTTTAGTCTATTACTAACTGAAAAAAAAAAACAAGAAAAATCAAGGAGCTCATTGTAATATTCAGATCTCTGATCTCTGCCCCAAACATGAAATTGTCCTTTGACACTATTGAAAAATTTCTGTTTCTCTTTTCTCCACAAATCGGATGTCTGGAAATCTTTCGTTTGGTCGATGCGTTTTTACTACGTTACTACATCTTTAATGGGGCATAGGTACTTATCCATTGCGAAGTAGTGTTTCAAAACAAATGAATTAAATGCGAATGTCATATTTGATAACTTGTGATAATAGATGAGTACCTATGTATAGTGGAGTGCCGTTAGATTGTACGATGATAAAATGTATGAACCCACAGAACATGCCTGAGTTTCGAAATAAACTTACCCATAAAAAATTGTTGGCTTTTTCGAAATGTCGATTTTTTCAAAAATATACAGGGTATCACAAAAGTATCGGAATTGTCAGAATAGCTTAGCGGCAGCGCATTTTAGAGAGATCTTTTATACGTACAAAAGTTTCAGGATTTTGTTCTGGCTCTCAGACATGATCTTCAAGGTCAATTCAAGGTCAAATACGTTTTTCAATAGAAGACCCTATATGTTGGACGCCCAAAATGAAAATAACGAGAAATTTCACGTTCGGATATGACCTTAAGTTATGCCTCCCTTCTGACCTTGGGGCCCCAATAAGTTAAAACCAAGAACATTATCGGAGCGGCAGACATACTACTGAGCATTTCTGGAAAAAATATTGCCTAAAAAAGGATTTTTCTCGACTATGCCATGATGGATACGACCTTGAAGTGACATTGATAATCAAGGGAAAATAAATTAGGTAGCCAACATAATAGCCTGAAAGCTTGGTATCTAACATATTCTTCTGAAATTCGGTACTGGCCTGCTATTTTGCTCTTCTAGCACTTTTGCAACATGAAAGTAAAAGTGACATACTCATATAAGGATCGTCATCCTTGTTACTATCATGGCCCACCACTGAATGTTTTCGAAGTATTTAGGGTTCGTTTGAAACATAGGTCATTAAAAATAATAATTCATATATATTAGTTTCCATATCAATTTCTACTGAAAAGAAGGATTTTTACAGCTATTACCAATACGATACATGCAACTGACCATTTAGGCTCGGATGTTCAATTCAGGTTAAAGCCGAGATTTGAGTTAATCCTGGATTAACGTGACAGATTTGAACGGAAATGTCAAAATTAATCCAGGATTAACTTTAATCACGAATTGAACAACCGGACCTTAGAGCCATCCAGATATATTTATATACAGGGTGATTTATAACTAATGGGACATAGGCTAAGGGCAGATTGTTTGGACCAAAATATGGCGATAGGACCAAATATACCTCAATAAAATATTGCTGTGGAAAAAGATAGAGGGCGTTAAATTTGAATTTTTTTTCGTTTTTTGCTAATAATTTCACTGTATATTTTTTCATCCGTTTTTAAGAAAAACACAATTGAACAGTTCAGAGCATCGGAAGGGGATTTGAAGTAACGATTTATTTATTTTATTTATTAATTTCTACGATAAAGCATAATTGAAAACAATGTAGCATAAAGAGAATAAACTTAAATTAAATGTTCTACGTGGCCTCCTCCGACTTCTATGCCTTTTCTAATTCTTTTAATAAAGGACTATCGAACTTCGAAGAAAATATTATTCTGTCCCCTTATGAAAAATTCAACTTTAACGCCCTTTATCTTTTTCCACAGCAATATTTCATTGAGGTATATTTGGTCCTATCGCCATATTTTGGTCCAAACAATCTGCCCTTAGCGTATGTCCCAATAGTTATGAATCACCCTGTATTGTAAAAAAGAATTTTGAACATCTTTTCAGGACCTGGAGGCATGATAATAATAACCTCATAACATGGTCGGAAAATAGCTCCAAACTTTGTTTTACGATAACTCGGTTAGTTTCCGAGGTATGGGCAACAACCCCCAACATTTTTTGAATAGGGAGGGGATGTTGGATGTGGTTTATTTGAAAAGCTTTTCTATTGAAAAAATTGTTCGTTGTTGCCACGCTCAGTTGGTTTTCACGGAACAATGCCATCATAGGATTTCTTTTTTTTCACAGAACTTGAAAATTATTTTTCTATTATTCAAAACTCTTAGGCTTAGGTTTTTGATTTTGGGCGGTTCAACTGTCTGTTCAACATCACCTTTTGACAGTAAGTTCAATTATTCTATTATTTCGAGGATAACGAACCGAATTTGAACATTTTAACTGGGTTTTGTATGGAACATAAAGAACTTTCAAAATAACCAACACTCGACATCTCTCCCCTATTCGAAAATTTTTGGGGGTTGATGCCACCTTTATGTGGACAAATTCATGATGGCAATTCGTCCCCCTAAAAATAGAAGTTGCTATTTTTTTAATTTTCAAGAATTCTTCGTTTCTGAGTTCTGGGTGGGGTGGGGGTCAAATTTTCGTTGGACACCCTATATACAAAAATACTTGTATTTCCTAAATATCCGAATGTGTGGAGCCCTGAATAGTACTTCTAAACGCAGATCGCAATTTTTTTTTCAAAGTCCGAAACCTATGCAACGAAGAAAATTTATCCAGAAAAATAATTCCCAGATATACCTAATTATCAGGGTGGGTTGATGAATTAAAAAACTACACAGATAATGATGATAATGCCGATGATTAACCAGGATAGTTTATGTGTATCTTGAGATGTCCGCGACATTTATAAAATAAATGATCCAAAAATCCGAGGTTTAATCCTGATGACACCATGATAAAAAATATTGTGACGTTATTCTAACATGTACGATATCTACCTTTGTACTTATATATACTTTTCAACTCAATGCGAGTCAAGTTCTCCTTGGGATCAACTTGGAAGGGACTCACGAATGTAACATGATGACCCCTCTTCAATAAACCTTCAGCTAATTTGAAACCTAAAATAGTATGACTTTTACTCGGTGTAGGAAAGACTGCCAAGATTCTAGACGCGTCAGTCCAATGAACCACCACAAGCACATTAACAAAGAGTAGTATTATTTTCAACCCCATGACGATGTATCATCCGCGACAATGAAACATAAACTAAAACCGCGTTAGATGGAATAATTGGCATAAGTAAAATTTTATCATTTCGTTGGTTTATTTATCTGGCTTGTATCAACTACTCTAGATAGCGACTGACTGTAGAGTGGACAATCGGTTTCGTAGGTTAATTTTGATCAAGATGGGAAGTCTGAATGGATATCCAGTGTTACGGAGATATTGCGATAGGACTATGATTATTATTGAAGAGGATGAATTGACAGCTTTTGATAATTGAACAAGGTCAAAAATAATCGTTTTGTTTATACTATGCATATTTTTCAAACTGATCTTCTCCAATGAATTTCTGGATTGTCTCGATAGGAGGCTGTAGCATATGGTGGCGAATTTTTATAGGCACGAGATTGCTGCTACCACAGAAGAAAGGGTTGTTGCTGCATTATAAACTACGTACATAGTACATAGGTGCAAACACTTCACAGCCAGTTCAACAATCAATATCAAAATTCCTTTGATTTCAAACCTTTATTTATTTTTTCTAAAATATAAACTAAAAGGGACAAAATAGGAAATGAAACTGGCTGTTTGTGCCATTCAAACCAAAAATAATACAGCCAAACAATTTTTTTGTCGTTTGAAGACACGAAAAATTGATGCTCGTAACGATTCCTCGCTCACTTGGTGAAACATCGTTCTTATAAAAAAAACGTTAAAAAAACACTTGACTGTGTTCACTATTTTATGAAAAGTTGACAGAAACAGAAATTCACAAGACCACAAAAAAAAGACTTAAAAAAATCCGAGAAAAAACAGAAGTTGAAAGTGGAGACAACAGAAATTCCAGTTAATCATTAAGGATTGGATACGATGGTAAGGGGAGCCAGTTGTGTATTTTTAAAATTGATTGTTTGTGTTAATCTATTTACTTCAAGAGATCGATCACTCAAACTGGTCATGCCCATGTATTGAGAGATTGGCAAAACAAATTCCCTTCAATAGAAATATAAATTACAAAATACTTTCTCGCATGGAAGCAAAATACGCAATATAAAATATTTTCAAGTCCGGTATTTGAAATATAAAATAGAAAGGCAGTATTTTCATTCAGATTAAAAAATGAGGTCGAGTATAGGCATTTTGGTTAAGTTAGGTTTAAATATTACTGCGCAAGTGTATTGATAGTTAAATAAGATTGAGTAAGAAGCGCTGATGATTTGCACGTTTGTGCAAATGGGATTTGGAGGAGAATTGGTCCAGAGGAAATGTCAGCAAAACGATACCTATAAGACTAAACGACACTGCAAATACAAGAGCAGATTTTCAAAATCTAAGTATGATTTATAGCAACTTGTTAAATTTATTTAAGAACAATCACCAATGAATTTGAATAACGCAGTGGGATAAAAACAAACAAACAGTATGTTCCGAATTTGATTTGTGAGCTTGATTTGTGCATTCTAGTGTTTTTACGCCTTCACTGATTATAAATTTTAATTTGGTCTTCGTGATGCTGAATCGTTCTCATTTTATCTGTTACATCTATGTCAATTTTAAAAAACTGCCAATCAAGGTCCTCCTTATTGTTTGTCTTTACAATGCACAGTTGTGTTAAGGGAATTTTATATTGTTACAGCCCTGAAAAAGTTGCAAAAATCCAAGGAAACGTTGGCATGATCGAATAAGGATTAAAGAAGCCCTACTGGCAGATATCGATCACGTGATCGTCTTAGGCGAGTAAGGCGAATCTTCTTACTCTGTTAATGTTGCTTTTGCAAGATGAAATAATAGGAAATTACGGTTATGTAATTACTGATTTGAGGCTTGCTCAGGTCCTCCTTTTTTCAATTTTGATTTGGGGCTACTCCAAGACTTCGAATAAAATTTGCTTAAAATCAACAGTCTATTGAACTATTGTCATTCTGATGTGCCATTACGGAAGATATCGGCATGATCAATATAACCTTGTTCACATGTGACTACCTAAATGAATGCACCCCATAATATCACCCTAAGTTTCCTTCCCACCCTTTCATCGAAGTATAGTAATTCATTTAATACCGGACTATCCAAACTCCGTTGAATATAGGGGATGTAAATACACCCCCTACGATCTTTTCTTCTAGGACCCCATAGATAGAGGGTCTGGACGAAAATTTGGTGCCGTCGCCGTTGCGACGCCGTAGTTTCGCGCACGACGCGTGTTGCCTTGTTGTCGAATGCTCAATTCCATCATTATTTCATTTATTTGATAATTTTGATTTTTGGAATTTTAAACCTATTACGGAATTCTCTTCTTCGATCTCACACTTTGAGTTCTTCAATAAATAATAATGAAAATTTGGATTGAGAACAATTGGAAAAAAATTACAGAGTTCTCCTGTGAATTGTGTAACGTTTTGGATATCTTTGAATGCTCATTGTATAAGTCTAAGAATAAAGGAATTTATAAAAACTACTCGAAATCACAAGAACATGAACTTAACCTACACTTGTGTGCCCTTCAGGAAAAATTTCAGTAGTGTGTAAAAGTCAGCTGATCCGAAGTGAAGGAGGAAAATTCACTTTGCATTTGATCGATAGAAAATTTTTGCATAACGTTTTAACAATCTATTATTGTCATTATATTATCGATATTGTTAATTTTGATTCGTGGATAGGATTATTAGTTTTTGAATTTAATTTTTTTGTGTTAAAAATGGATAACAGAAATCTTCATGTCTGTAATGTTTTTGATTTAATAGTTTTTGGAATCTTTAGTTATTCAATCTTTTCATATCTTTCATTCGCCATACTCATTGGGTTTTTTTGGTATCTTCTATCCATATTTTGATGTAATTGCAACGGTGCATCTCATCGTTTCAAGAAATCAAAGTTCGATAAGAGGTCAGTCTAGGTGTCAAGAGAACTGCGGAATTGGGTGTTAAAAAGGCAGATAATGTGGCAACGTTGCAGGGTGGTGTCGGGGTATGATCCTTTGCGAGTCAGTCTATACATTGAATCGCGTTTTATCCTCGTGTCCGGGCGATGCATTCGTGTAACCTTCATAGTGATTTGCAACAAATTCACCCTATCTAAAACGATAAGTGAATGCAGGGTTATCTTCTGGTAGATTGCAGTAAGTGAATAAAGTTTTCCTTTAGCTGGATGATTCTTGCTGCGAATTCCGTGTGGTTTTGCATGCCTTGAATATCTAAATTGCAAAAATATTTTGAGGTCGACTTACAATCATTATTAAGAATTATGCATGTTTGAAATCTACAAGATACTTCTAGATCATTCATGTTCTGACTGGATAGACAGAGCCTCTCAACCCAGAGCTGTTTTCGGATTAGGGTGTGTTTTAAAAATTATAATACCTAGTATTAGTTTTCATCGAGGATTTTCTTTTGATTATTCATTTTTGATCCACAAAGGTTAATGTTTCGTTTTTTCAAGAGTTTTTGTCCCTAAAATTAGACTCATCATAGTTCTTTTATGTTTGCCTGTTCGTAGTCACTATGTCACAAATTTGGCACCTTGTTAACCCTTATTGAATTGTTGGAGATAATATTCTGACGGAAACGTGTTCCACAATTTTCTACTTCGGTGAAAGAAGTATTTCTGGCTAAAGAGAAGTTGTGCTGCGTGAGAATCGGGCAGCAGTTTGAATCATTTTCTACAGCTGAGCGAAGAATCTATAGAATAGATAGTGAAGATCAACTGAGTTTCAGTCTACCTTCACCCACCTGAAGAGGCTATTGTGACGTCGTGGTTTGACAACTCATTTTGTTAAAATCCTATAATCTGTTTTTAGCTCAATTCAGATCTACACTTGATCTCTTTAACGGTGGATTTTCTAATTTGGTTTACATGATCACAGTCGATGAAACATGGGAATACAGCTAAGGTCCAGAAAAAAAAAGCATCAATAGTCAGATTGGGTCTTTGTTGATAGCTTGGCTCCAACAATATTTGTTCATGAAAAAGCAGAATTATTATTTTCAATACCTACAAGTGCAGAAGGCACATTGAAATTCTAAAGGTGGCCATTCACAATCCACCTTATGAGAGGAATTGAAAGAGAGCAATTGATCTACCTCATCCAAAGCTGCCATTAAAATGATAAAATGTTCAGATGCAAATATTTCCTTAATTTAGAAAAGTTATGTATGTCTGAGGTAATTGTAGTAATTCCGATTTTTTTTTCAGAAGAGGAAAGAAAGGGGCCGTGTGGAGCTGCAACAAGTGCACTCGATCGAAGCGGCTTTGGTCGTTTCCAGCCCCGAAGAGATAGGTTTTCCAGGGGAGCTCTTCGCTTTCCAGATAGGATACCAATCGGATAACGACTACACTCTGTATCTCTTAGCATTCAAAGATGAGGATAGGGTAGATTGGATATTAGCTCTTAGACAAGGTGAATTTTAATAGTCATTTCACTTTATATCTCTTTTCAGATTGAAAACTGAACAGTTCATTCGTCGAAAAAGTCTTATGAAGATTTTAATTGTTAGTTAGTCACAGGCCAATTTTATTTTCAAAGTAGGGAACTTCATATATTAAATTGAGGAGTTTGTCATGCACTTTCTCGCCGAAAAAGGCCACTATTAATAGTATTATGGGTGTATCGATTAAAAATATATTTTTGAATCGTTCTGAACCTGAGATGAAGTATGCACTTTTGCATGCTTAACAACTAGATCTTGATGATGAACTTTTCCTTTTTCATTTTCAGCTTGTGTGAACAATAAGACTTTGAAAACTCGGTTCCATTTTGGAATTTGGAATGGGAAGAAGTGGAACTGCTGCAAGAATAACTACAGGGATAGCATAGGCTGTGAAAACTCCACTTGGCGCCATAATAAAGACTCGAACGATAATAGAGATAAGGATAGTGATAAGGAAAATAATCTTGCAAAAAGTGAGTAAATACATCATAGATATCGAAAAAGATTTGTTCCATTATTATTATTTCTATTATATTCGAATTGTATCGGAGATAAAATGTATCCTTATTCAAATGACATAACTGCATGATAAATATTGGACTTCCACGAATAATGATTCTAGTGTTTAGCTCCATTTTTGGTTCTTGATAATGATATATCTGGAAAAATTATAACTCTTTCTTCCATTCATTGGAATGATTAGGGGATAGAGATGGTTTCATAAGAAGTGTAAAGAGAAATTTCGGATATATTAGTTCAGGTCAACTCCAAAGAAGGATTTTCGAGGAGTTAATTTTTGATGTTCAAATTCAATGATTTAGAGGTCGAAATCCTTCAGAATCAGAAATCAGAATCAGAAACGACACAGAGTAATTCAAAGCCAACTGCGATGTAACAACCATTTATAATGACCCTGTAGCTTAAAGTCACACTATCGCACATTGGCGTAACTATCATAAAATAAGGCGGTGCCGTGCAATAAATTCAAATGATTAAATTCCCTCAACCACTAACACGACTTACTCCTACTTCTGGTAGTATCTTCAGTCCTTCCAATGACATATTCATCAGTTAAACAACATCCTCGCAGGAAAGTTTAAGTTTATTTCAATAATCTTCTTTTAAACTTTGTCCATTGTCTCTGATACGCTACTGCTAACGAACCCAGTTCGATCAATTGAGCTAGACCTTGCCAACCGTCATCAACTGGCTCTGAACTGAATTGCTCCTGATTTTAGTTCTTCTTGCTGTGTAAAACCAGATTCCAACTTATCTCGAAAAGCTCAATAATGCCAACAATTGGGAAAATTGTCAAGTGTGTTCTCCCGAGAATTGCATAATACAGTATGCAAGAGTAGGTACATGACAGATGAACACAATACATATATTTGTGAAAATTATCAGTCCTTGAGAACGGACATTGTTTTGCTTCGTAGCATTTTTGGTAAAAAATTTTAAATTAAACATTCTTCAAACTCTTGAGACAAAATTATTTGCTAGATGGCCCCCTGAATTTTGCCCCTAAGAATAATCTCCCTTTTTATCTCAGAATCCGGCCATACGAAATTCACTGAATTTGGTACACAGGATTTTTATGGTATGCGAAATCTTATGGTGTTACCTGTTACCTATGGACCCCTTTAAGAAACTCTTTACTGGGCCAAAATGTCTTTGGAACCACTAAACATTAACCGCCAATTTTAATTCCTTGAAAATTTTTAAATCTTTGGAAAGCTCTATTTATTGAAAACCCTTTAATTTTTTGATGATTTTAAAGACTCGTTTGGAATTCTTCTTGAATCACAGGTGGCCAACGTTCAATCACATTATCAGATCTTTCTCAAACATCTTGAGTTTCACGAAAAAATCGGAAGAGACAACAAAGTTTTTCAATCGAATTGGCTTTCTATCGGTTCAACAATTTTCGAGGAATTTAAATACGAGGTTAATGTTTAGTTATTCCAAAGATATTGTGGCCAAGTTAAAAATGTTTCAAGAAGCTAAATCGCCAAAATAGGTAGCAGTGGTATCACTATTAGATTTCGCAAATCATAAAACGCCTGTGTACCAATTTCAGTGAATTTCGGATTCTGAGACAAAAAAAAATACTAATTTTAGAGGCGAAATTGAAGAGGCTGTAACTCTGAAATAGTTGGGGCTGTGACCAAATTGTTTTGGATCGATTTACTCTATAGATGGAACAGAAAGCAAAAAAATTAAAATATTCAACAGAAGAAACCTATGGACATGTACGACCATTTTATGATTTTGGGACTTTCTGGTATTCTTACACAGGTCAGTCTTGTTAAATACTGAATCATTCAAACCATAATTTTGAGGTTATTCATCCGAAAGAGACAGTTCAAGACTATAAAAAACCATTAGGGAACAAGAAAACGACAGATTTGTGAACCTACAGTTTACAGTATGTGCATTGTCAACTGAACACTCCTAATGTTTTCGACCAATTACCATATCATATACCATATATCATTAGATATGATTGTCAAATAACATTGACATCATTATCTGCACTACTCAACCTTAGGCAATGAAAGATTGAGAAACAGCAAAGAGGAATCCTTAAAACTTGTCAATTCGAAGTTATTAAACGCGAAACGGAAACCGAACATAATTGAGGTCAATCGACGAATAGGCCGATGGTAATAACCGATAGTTTAGTATTCCGCGCTACCAGGTAAACTCGCATCGAAGCCGACAATTTTCCCGGCACATCATCCGGAAAATCTGATACGATAGAAGTCGCCTCACGTTGTTTCGTAAAAATGGGAGTGCGGGAATATCCTGCCGAGGAACTGTCGGCCGGTAACTTCTTTGATTTGCGCCGAACAAGGAGGTATGTGATTGCCGTGAGCCCTCAGGCCTGTCGCTGCCGCTCACTTTCGTCGAGTGTTAGTTCTCGGGATGTTGTCACTGGATATCCTATTGTTGGGTGAGTGGATACAATTATTATTATTGCAATAATTGGTAAATTTGACAATTTTGATTATCTTTGCGTGCCTAGGCATCAGAAAGTCTTAAGCTAAAAGATATACAGGATATATTTAAGGGGCGATTTCTTGTCAAAAATAGTGCGGATTCTCCATAAAAAATTTTTTGAGTAGCCCCTGCTTAGATACAGCTTCCAAAAGAAAAGCTGTCAATTGAAATGCAAATTTTAGTTCTTCCCAGAAACCCGAAAACTGAAAGATATGAAATTTAGCAGACATTCTATAGGAGCCAGAAGGCTATTTAAAAAAATCTGGTGGTTTTCCGCTATAATTGCAGGGGTAGAAAAGGCTACCCTTAAAATTTCTTTCGCAGGAAACATTTTTTATTATACATATTATAACATTGAGATGTTATAATAGTATGTTATATTGATAATATAATATGATATAATTGATAAGCATTTTCACAAATACTTATCAAGTCAGTTCTTATTTTAAATGTACACAGCGGGTTTAAAAAAACTTTGATTTCCTGATGAACGATTTGACAGAAACCGGAATGAAATCATTGAAAGTTTTTCCAAAGATTATAGAGTAGTAGTAGTAGTAGAATGATAGGAAACGCCCTCATATCTCTAGTACTAAAAACCGACTACATTTTAACATCTCAACTTCTGAATATATTGAAGGAGTAGCAATTGAGAATCTTTGAATGGACGTATAGAAGTCATAAATTCCCCAAAATGGGCTCTTCATGCATGGGATACTTTCTGCATACACCATTTTACATGGATGAATAGTTCTCAATTGACTTGTAGTAAAATGTTCACTGCGCATGGTATAGTCACTAGTGTTTTAGGGCCATTACGCCCGGAAAATTTTATCCACTTCGGAGCACTGAAAATAAAAATCCATGTTATCAGTTTTAATACTTACATTTCCATTTTCCTTAGTAAAGTAGAAAACTTAATTTCGGAAAATCCATTTCATTCGATCCACAGTTCTTCCCCATGCAATAATTTTCGAACAGTATTTAGAGGTTTTCACCAAGAAATTTGTAAAAAAAATCTTTGATCTGAAATCTTACATCATTTCATGTTTCTGCAAATAGCCCTCGAATCAATATTTCAACCACTCTCAGGGCTTCAAAACACATTTGAAACACAGTTGGCGCTCACTTCACTTTAATCGCTTCGTTTCCCATCTTTCTACTCTATATAATCTTTGAGTTTTTCTTTCTCGAATATTTTGAAGAAGTATCAATTCAGAATCATTGAATGGATTAATATCGATTATAATTTGATGTGAGAATGATATTCTGAATTCGTACAACTGAATTATCGTTTGAGAACAAATTGACATTTCATCCGTCAATCAAGCGTTGATTTTATGAAAGTGGGGGTTAGCTTTTCATGTATAATTCGGGAGAAACCCCTACAAGGGTTGACTGTAGTTGAGTTTTTGGCGATCCTAACTTTTCTGTCAGAAATGGGTGAACATTGATTTTCATTATGGAGATGATTCATAAAATTTTGACTTTTTCCTCTTATTGTGAGCAAAATCACAAACACATTATTGAAAATATAATATAATTAGGATACCTCTGTTCCGTAGATAGAATTAGAGAAATGGTGGAATACCCCTTTCATTTAATTTGAAAATATCATTTTGTGGGTTGTCTTTTGAACTTCTCTGCTGAAACTTCGAAAAACTCAAGGTAGTCCCCATAGGATAGTTATGAATTTTCATAATCCCGAAAATTAGCTTTTTCTTCAATTTGTTTTAGCAAATTTATCATAACATTTTTTATGAGATTTTTGCGGCGGCGTCATGCTCATTAGCCGTAAAAGGATCGTTTACATCTCAATACTGCCAAGGGGGGTCATAATTTTTTACGGGCTCGATTCCAAAGGTTCTTGCTAATCTCACATTCGAATGTACTTTTCGGGTTCTTCGAAAGAGCATAAAAAATATATTTTACAATGCAACATTCACATTCAGAACGATGAAAATCAGGCTCCATTCACGAGATTGCCTTACATGAGTCATGTCGAAAGCAGAGATGAACAGATATCGTATTTTTACAGAAAAGTACTCCATATTTTTCGCATAGTCTCTGACTGCACATCTTGTATGAGTCGTCACGTTCGTAGCAGGTTCCTCTCACCAGATGATACTCACGTTAATGTCGTCAGATATAACAGAGATTGTCGATCGTAACTTCATGTTGAACTCGTTTCGTGTTTTGAATTGGAGATAACTCGACAATGAGTTCACGACAACCAGAAAATTAACGTGACGTTATCCGAATTTTGTGGAACTTGTGTGAACGCCAAAGTTTCATGCGGGTTCGTCTGGTTCTAATGGGGAATTTTCCTCGATTTGGGTTAACACAGCATTTGCAAGTTTAAATTGAATAACTATGAGTTTCATTCATGAATTTTTCAAATGCACCGCGGAAACTATTCAAAATCATTCTTTAAATTTAGGTTTCAAAATTCGAATCGCTTCCTTTCTAGTTTACGATTTGGCAACAGCGCCTACTAGAAAATAAAAAGAACAATGGCTTGTTTATAAAATAACAGCTGTTGATTTACAGCCCTAATAAGGCGCATACTCACTGTCGAGCCTCAACAGCAACCGGCCATAAAAATCCCATAAAATTTTACGACCTTCCACGTTCCTCGGAGTCTTCATAGACAGCCATCCTTGTCTATCTCATCAAGATAGTATATTTGTTTTACTTTATTATCAAAGCATATCTTCAGTCGATATTGCCTACTTGTGCAATAGAAACGAAACGCTTTAAATTTTAAATACTCATTTTTATTTTCCATTTTTGAGTATTTAAAATATTTTTTTTTGGGAAACGGTTGAAATAGTTGTTTCAAAATGTGATGTTTCGAAGGTATTTCATAAAAAAATACATCATTTTTGTCAGAAGGAGTATTCCCTATTGTAATCAATACAAAAATCAATCAACTTCGGAAGCTCACCCAATATTTTCCCGGAATTTTAATATCACTGTAGTATACTTCGTATTCGAATGAGTGAGAAATCAATTTTTCTCAAATTTCGTCATGAATCATGCATTCATTCTTAAAATTTGCTCACAAAATTAATCCAATTCCAAAAACGTCGCAAATTCATCCAGTGGCGTAGCTTGCCTTAGAGGGGCCCTGTATCAAAATGTGTTGAGGGGCCCTAAGGAAGGGTGAAGTCAAAATTAAAGTAGCAAAAAATGTTCGATTTGTATCGAAAAAATTATATGTAGGTACTTATAATTAAAAGTTCTAACTCATACTTGATGCGAAAATAGCAAAATAATATACAAACAACATAAAATGATAAACAAACAAATAATAAACGAACAATACAAAAAATTAAAGATACACTTTTCTAGCCTTTATTTCAGCAAATCTATTTATCAAATCAGCCATAGCTGATGACGATTTCAGTTTTTTAAGTTGCTCTCTGCCCTCTATTGACAATAAGGACCTGTCTGAAAGCCGTTCCTGTCCCATAGAAGTCCTCAGATAATTTTTTATGAGTTTTAATTTTGAAAAACTCCTTTCAGCGGTTGCAGTTGTAACCGGAAGTGTCAAAAATAAAAGGCATGCAGTAATAACGTCCGGAAAACTGGATGCAAGGCTATTGAATTTTATCGGGACTAATTCTAAAAGTTCTTTGATGGCCCGAATTTTCTGAATTTCAGATTTTAAGTATTCGTATCTATCTGAATGATCAATTCGGTGTAATGAACGGGATTTTGAAATGAATGGTTGTCTTAGCAGTTATTCTCAAAAATGCTATTGTGAAACCTGTAAGAGGTTTTGGATAATATTTTCAGAAATTTTTTGCGTACAGACATTCGGGGGCCCCTAAAGCCTGGGGGCCCCGTATCACTGATACCGCTGATACCGCGGTAGCTACGCCCCTGAATTCATCATATAGTCCAGTATTCGCTAAGTTACCTGTAATTTTTCGCTCTAGTTACTTACTTCAGATCATATAATGTATTATACTTTGCTCCAAAGTCGCAGACACGACCTCGACCACTAGCTTCTATAGCTACTTCGACTAAATGCACGTGGAAAAAATATCCTGCTCATTAAAGTTTCAGCAATATGGTTTGACATTAACTTGCTAGAGTTTGAGAAAAATTTCATTTTACAACGGGGTTACACCTTTATTCTCAATCCTCTTCTTGAGTTATTCGGAGAAATCTGTAGCTTTAAATAAACCTGCAGTAATTTGGAATAATGCCAACTTTCTGGAAAGGGGAATTCTCCCCTGTTAACCGACTCATCAATTCATTTATTCACAAAACCTTGTTTTCATATATTTCACCAAGTTCGAAAAAATACCCTGTTTTCATTTAAATTTCTTTTGAATGTGTAGTTTCGAGGATAATGTTCAATGCGTGAGAATCTTCTGAAGTTTGGAAGGCAGTGAAAAAAGCGGAAAATGGAATGAAAATTGAGGTAACGTATTCGAAAATCGAACTGATAAAATAAATAAGATAACAAACTATGGCTTTTGATTAAATTAGGAAAAACCTAATCTAACCTAACTTAACCCACGAACTAAACCCGTTTGAAATGAAAACTAATGAATGAGTCTTGAAAATTCTCTCACGATGCTTATGATGATTGAAAAATAACCATAGTTCAACCAAAATTGAAATATCAAATATTAAATTTCGAAATTCATTTTCTTTTCAATCCCGAAGAATTTGTACATTTTTATCTTGATTTTTTGTAATATACAGGGTGAGTCTTCGACTCGTACAAATATTTCAACAGTAGATTATTGAGGTCAAAAGAAACAATTTTTTCCTTCATCATTTTTTCTGAATCGGCTCGGTTTGAAAGATACAGGCTGTTGAAAAACCATTAAAAAAATTATTTTTAGTTCTATCTCACAAACAGCTTCATCGAATGAAATGAATTTCAGAATATAGTTTTTCATTTATTTGAAGAATCTTTTCCGAACACAAGATATCCAGTTTTCTCATTATGACCATTACGAACCATAAAAATACTAAAAATTTTCAATGAAGGTATTCTTCATATTTTCTCGTTTAATGCGCCGTTTTCGAATAATTCAATGTTCAAAAATTGAAATGTTTCGGTGAAATTTTAAAAATTGGGTAATTGGCTGAATGAAACTCTGTTTGAAAGATCCACAGATGTGTACTGTCAAAGATTTAGCTGGTTATTCAGAAGGTAATTTGATTTTTCCAGTGGTGGGACAGCTCATTATGAAAACTTAAAATGGCTATATTTTTATCAGAGCCGAATCAGAAAAAATGCTATAGGAAGAAAGTGTTTCTTTTGACCTCCAGAATCTACTGTTAAAATATTTGTACGAAACAAAGACTCACCCTGTATGGTGTAAATGAAAAGTTGGAAAAAAATAAGGGTTGATTCCTGGTCAACAAATGGTGTGGGTGCTTCATAAAAACAAGTACTACTTTAAGCGAGAAATTACAAGAGTACTTATTTTTTCAAAATGAATCAAGCCATCAAAAATAATTTTTCAATTTCAACGGTATGTATAATATGAATAAGAAAAAATTTTTCTTGCGAAACAAATTTTAGTGGTGCCCTTTTCTACAATTACAATTCTACCAATATAGAGGAAAGAGGAAATAGAACAATATAACAAAAATCTTTAATATGATGAATTGTGATGAAATTTCAAGAAATTTAGTTAACATCTGGGATTTTATTTATTATTAAAGCATTGAGATTCGTTCTTCACCAATTGCTCGAAGATATATCTATAACACGATAGGATCGAAATTTCTCAAGAAATCTTGGCAAAATCAGAACATCAGCCTTATTCATATAGTTATATAAAATGGAACTAAAGTGTTAAATAGTTAACACCATGTGTTTCCAAGTAATGCAGATTATTTCCAATGCTCCCTGAACTTTCTCATTGTAATCATTCTTCATTTTTATTAATAATTTATATTAATATTATCACAAGGGCAGAAAAGGAGCTTTAGCTAATGACTTTTGTAAGACACATAGTTGTTGTTCGTCTACTTGAAAAAATTTAGCAGCAATCTTCAATGGAAGATATAATAAATAAAAATCATGTGATGAAATAGACTATTAGTTCTTGATTCGGTTTCATCCTACCAATCAATTTGTTTTTTGGTCAGCAATGAATCTGTCATTTTTTCATCCGCCAACTCTACCGCCTTTGCTTATTGTATTCAAGTGCAGTGAAAGTTAATTAAAAAGTCTGGAGATCATAACTAGGTTGTTCTAGTGATAACACCCATCGAACCAACCACGGACCAGCTTATGTCTTGCGTTTAACGGTGTTGGGTGAACTCAAGAGAGTTGTTACCTTGGATCGAACCAAGACGGTACGAAAAGCCAGCCGATACGTTATGTGCTCACCGTGGTGCTGCTCTTCTTTCGTTCTCGTCGTGCGCCATTGTGATTGTTTCATGTGAATGTTGACGCCAAATCGTCGAAAACTTGCAGGGAAAAGTTGGAAAAGACAGTGCCAATATGCAGTTCGATATGTTGGTGAACGTTTTCAGGAGTGCCACCGGTAAGGCATCATTCTAAATTGACCGATTTGACGTTTTTCTGCAAGCTGTCAAGTGGATTGTACCACGGCTCGGTTCGCTCCAGTGGAGGGACAACCAGAAATTTATGCCGAAAACGCTTTTAATAGAGTGTTAATTAGTACGCAATCTATTTCGGAACATACATGATTTGTATTCAAGTTTTGAAATTTTTCGTTTCGTGAAGTTATATGATGGGTTTCATAACGGTTCGGTTTTAAATAAAAAACCGAACGAGGATAAATTACCGAAAGCGACTCAAAATCGTATTTCCGAAAATATGCTGTTGCGCTCGCCCATTTGAAAATTTTGAGAGAAAAAAATTCATTCTAGAAACTCGCATTGCGGTAATTCCCGAGTATATTTCATTCGCGATTGGGTGAATGCTGTTTCCAGCGTGGCGAAAACGCATTCGCGTATGCAACGGAGCGTTCATTAGATTGAATGCAGAAAATGCCGGTGTTGCTCTGATTAAAATTTTGCTAGTCGTACATAATTTTGACTAGAGCTCTTCTGGATTTTCTCTGTCTACTCTAACAATATGCTGATATCATTGCCTGGAAAACTTGTAAAACACGTTAATTTAATATTTTATTACTTACTTTAACTTTAACTTTTAACTGGTCCGGTGTAGGCGAAATGAGTACTGCAAATGTAGATGTACGTCTAATTTGATGATGAAAATGCCGATCAGATGTTCGTTCTCGTTCAGAACTTTTTAAGTTTTCAATACGTTTTGTGTATTTTTCCGAGTAAATCACATTTATTGTATACGTATATTCATCATTCTATGAAAAAAAATTGAAATTTCAAATAATTATTCTAATTTGTCCCCTATCAAAAAAGAGTAGGTAGCCATAATGACTACGCTGGACCATTCATGACGCAAAATGTTGCCGGACCCGTTCAGGGCTAGTATCACTTAATAGTAAAAATTCGACAACTTCCGATATTCTATAATCGTAGTGATAAAGCTAAACTAACATTGAGAAAAATGAAAAAAAGTCATGAAATGATGCTGCTCAAACTAAACTCAAACACCCTGGTTTTAACTTTCCATATTCATTATTAATTTCGTTAATTATAACGATAAGTGTCAACAATTTTCTAAACTTTCAATTTGTGACAAAATGGTGAATTCAATTTTATCGGGCTACATAAGCAGCAAGCAAAATTTGAATCTCACCTAAATCTTAAGAGACATTGGTAGTAACAGCAAACAATTTCGATTGCACCAACGATTAAACTTTTTTCATTTATCCTTTTGAAAATAGAAAAGTATAGATAGTTAAAATGGAAAGGAAAATATTGAATTTGTAGAAAATATCAAAACTTTGGTTGACTATTGGGGGTGCCAAACAAGCGATACGCCCCCTGGTGTCAATTTTTGTAAATGAAAAGTTAATGTTGTTTGTTTATATCGAGAAATGGAAAATATTTTGATGTTTAAATAAGAGTTTTCATAGAAAATAAATCTTAATCTGTTGAAAATATCTTCATCTATCTCGTGACAATGGGGAAAGCTTAGTATAGTTTTCATAATTTGCATCCTTTGAGCAGATCTTCGATTACGACTTAATTGTGAAGATGTCAGTGTTTACTATTTTTCACGATGAAATCAATGTTTAAGGACATATGTATCTCGTCCCTCTAGCATGAAAAAGTTTTTGTAGATTTTAAATTAGTTACGAAGAATAGAACGTGAATTAACTATAACCTTGATGTATAACCCAAAATGAAAAGATTTACACAGAAAACAAGTCTGTTTCCTCCAGAAAGGACTTTATCCACCTAGCAAGTTGACATACATTTGAATATCGATAACATTCACACAAAATTCATTTGGAAAATCATTACTGATTTCCATTTCAACTTGGATTAGTTTTCTTAGCATTAATGTTGGAATTTTGGCCATTGTATATAATGGAGAAGGCAATACATCACAGTTGTGGCTCTCCATCTTAATCAATTTCCTCCAGCATTCTATAAATCGTGTAAAGAGTTCGGATTGAAAAAAAGTCACATATTGTGAATAGTGTTACGATGATGAGAAATGAAATTGAGCAGACATTTTATGTGAGCGAGAAGGCATTTCTCTCTTCTCAGAGTCTAATACAAATTAGTCCCATTGCATTTATTTCTAGTGAACTCAAGGCACTTTCATGTGAATTATCAGTACAAAATGCATATACTGAATGAGTGCAGGGTTGAAAAATGCGTAGAAGTAGAATGTGAATGGAATTGAAAACTGTTAAAGACCTCAAATTTTCTTGATGAAAAACAGATTTGTCAGTCATTTGATTCTCTAATAGTCTAATGCTATCATACCCTGAAATTTGGATTTTTACTCACCCTTCCTGCAGTATTCTTCTTCTGTTCCATTTATTTATACATAAAGGTATATAGGCATATTGAAGAGGTACCTATTTTTTTATTTTATTGTCATCTATAATGGTAGCATAGACGCCTTATTCCAAGCAAATGTTATTCCTTTGAACTCTTGTTCTTAATTCTGAGAATATCTATCTAGAACAGGTTAAGCCAGTATTCCTACATATCAAAAGGATTATTTCGAGGATTATTCATTATGTTATCAGTGAGCTTTTACTTGATTCCTGGTTTTACCTCTTTTTTTGAGGTGCAGACGAAAAGAGTTAATTAGCAGAAAAACTCCGAATCGATTCAAAATGCATTCATATTCTGCATTGCCAGATGACGCGACTTTTTTCATGCTAAAAATAATGCATTATTCAGAAATTGAAAACTTTCTTCAAATTCTTGTCGGAATTTGATCTCATTCTATCTTGCTGACACATTAATTCAAAAAGATTTATCAATCTGAACTGTTGGAACTGGTTCCTCAGTGGAACTCGATGAAAGAGGCACTTTCAAACCTCTTCACATTAATGTGAAATCCACTGCGTTAAATTAAATGGTAAGATCCGAGAATTATGTCTTCAATATAAAGTACAGGGTAGATTATCTTAAAATGTTATGCAGAAAGCTCTTCTCAGGTTATTAAAATTTTAATCTCTTCTTATGTTAAGTAGGTATAGTTAATCCATTTCGGGTGAGTCGAATATAAACGATAAATTATTTTATGCTCTCGTTCTTAGAAAGAAACAATCCATTCTGGCCAAATATGTTTTAGCCTAAAAATAGAATAACGAAGATTGTCTCTTCGAAATCGGGATATTTCAGTAATACAGGAATAACGAATGAAATCTTTATATAAGCACGCTGATCAAAACGCGGCTTATCGGAAAAGACTTTGAGGGCTTAGTCTGGTCCGATATGTTCAGCACATTATTGAAATCGATCAACTTGATTGCGAGCTAAAACGCTCTAATCCGTGAAGATTAAATAATCCCATGTTTGATGAGAATCTGAGCTCTACCGCAAATACTATATTCCACTACCGTAGCCTCTTCATCACTCTACATTAGAATAGTTATTTTCTCTATGGCAATCATTCAAAATCCATGAAATTTTCTCAATTGTTTACACTTTCTTTTCTTCGTTTTCGCTCAGAAAAATCATTTGAACTAATATTTTTTTTTTGAAGTACCTAATATTCACCCTACATATGCAGAGAAAACTTGACTCTTTTCAGTTCCTCTTGCCACTTTCAATACCAAGAAATATGCATCCAATTTTAAACTAAAGCATGAGGTATAATCTCCGCGAAGAACTAGTTTTCGTTAACAAGGCCATATTTATACGATTATGATGTCATGAGGTTAGTGTGCTTTTTTTGTAAAATTCCGGATTCATTTGGAATTGGCTGTTAATTTACTATGGTGTATTGTTTTAAGTTTTTGAAAGGAGAAACATTTGATCATTAGAAATTTAGCATAATCAATTCAAATGACCACATCATTTCACTGGCTGTGATCCGTTGTAATAAAAAGTTGCTCTGAAAGCAACCACTAAAAAATATATTTTTTATTCATTCTTGAGAAACTTGAAATCCGATGTAAATTACGTTAGCCTTCTCCGAATACGTAAATGTATTCATTTCGATAGAAAAACAAATCCTGAGATGGAGAACCAAGGTCGATGATCTAGCGGACAAGCGAATTAGCTATTGCAGTAATCCAATCAATTTCATGGTGCCTCTCTTTTATACGTATATCGGTGATTCGATAGGATGATCGCCGAATTCGTGAAGCCTTCAGGCTAAACGGCAGTGATACGAAGTGACGACCATGGCAACCCATGGTATTCTCACCGTTTCTGGTGATATCAATGACGGATAATTATATGTTATGAAGGGACAAGCCAATTAAGTGATCACCAATATTTCCGTTGCTAAACACACGATATTTATTTGATGGGAAAGATTTGTAAGAAATGTAAGCTGTTATACAGGGTAATTCATTGGGAAATGCTCATATACAGTAAGGGTAGATAGAGGATACCAAGATGCCTCAAAATAACCTATATATGGGTATATCTTTCTTTATTACAGGTTGATTTAGTGATTTTCTCTTTTTTTTAAATTAATCCTAATTTATAGACCATCCTACACGTTTTTAAAGTAATTGGTTTATGTATTCTTCGTCCTTAGTTGGGTCGATGACCTTAAAAGCAGGTCTTGAGTCGTCTATATTTTAAAATTTTATTTACGAATTGGGAAAGACTGGAAAAAAATTAGCAAAATTGATTGGATTTGGTTTTTTCATATACAAGACTCATCTGTAAATAAACAATCTTCAACTGTTCAATTTCGCCCACTGCCGTCGGCGTACTCTGTGCTTCAAATTCGAACTGGGATGCTGCGTCCGCCTACGTGCTCTAAATCATGAAAGTGCAGAAATAGGAACTTCTGTTGCCACCTTTCACTGATCCATTGAGCCGGGATGCCGGATATGTGGGATTCCTACGAGCACTGATGATCTACAGGCGATTTTGAGCAGCTGTCGATCTACCCCATGAACATAAGCTTATAGTTGGGGAGCCGACGATGCTAAATCGGGATGTACCCGAGCGTCGCGGAGATTTAATGGATTTCGAAGATTAGATGGTAGAAATAAGAAAAGGTTCTATGATGTATGCAATTTCAGCGGTGGGGAAAGCGTCTGCAAGTTCTTGAAGATGTAAAAAAAATCGTCAGGTGTACATACTCGAGCGTGACAGATTAAGATACTGTATATGCCCTACTTGTCTCTGATAATAAATTCATGTTAATCTGACAATTTGCGAGGTGGGGCTGGCCGTATGGAAGAGTTGAAAATGGCAAGATTTTTAAAGAAACAGGACGCTACTTTTCAAGGGACTGATAATTTGGACGTGACGCAAGATCACACAGCGGACCTTTGAAAATGCAAAAAAAACGTTACTTGTACATACTCGAGCGTGACAGATTTTCATAACGATGGTTAATATCGGTGTCGCAGACGTGTTGACCCATTAATCTGACATTAATCAGAGGGGTTTTCTTAATCTGACAGTTTGAAGACGAAAACAAGGAATTGTTCAAAAATATCTCCCTTCATGTACTTAATTATGGAAGTTGTAGATAATAAAACTATACAATTTTTTTCTGAAGCAATTTTACATACTCTTAACCGTTTTCGAGTTAGAGGACGATATGTGCGAGGAGCTTAGCCACATATGCGAAAAGCCATTATTGTAGAAACCCAGTTTAATGTACATTCATCGCCATATACCTCAAAAAAGTTCGAACGTAGAAAAAATTGCTTCGAACAAAATTTGTAGAAAATGTTATGCTCTACAACTTTAATAATGAATGCGAAAACAATCTGCTGCCCAGAAGAGGGGATAATTCAAAACAACTGATTTTTGTGACCTTTATGGCCAATTCTTATTGTTTCGGCTTTCTGCAACTGTCAGATTATTTTTTTTCCGTTTGAATTGTTAGCTTCAAAATAAGAATTGTCAAATTAATAGTATACATACTTTTCAACATGTAATTAACCACATATAACTTAATCTGACATGCTCGAATATGTACAATGATCGTTTTTTTTACTATTCTGACAGGCTGTCCTAGACAATTCCCCCTATTTATAGATCTAATTTTTGGTAGAGGTACTCTCCCACTATATTAATCTGGCACTCTCGAATAAATCCCAAATTTCCCTCTTGGGCTCCCCAACTACTAATGAGTTGTTTCGGATGAACCTTTTTCAAGCTCGACTTACAACATATGAAAGATGAAAATCAACACTTCCTCCAAATGACGATTATTTTGTACAAAGTCGAAAACCAAAAGTACATGACGCCAAAACAAAATCACCAATGTTTCACAACATTTGTTTACCAAATTTCTGAGCTTGGTTCATGATGTTTTGGAAATGTCAAAATCGAACAGCACTTACTGCTTTATCTAGTGACAAACAGCGGGAACTCAGTTGCGGAACACATATTTTGTAGAAAATTGTAGGGGTAGTGCAAGAACAAGATAACTTCACTTTTCGTCAACCAATTAAAAAATCGACTGAAATAATAAAAAAATAGAAGTATTCATTTAAAAATCTCGAGTTTTGATAAATTTGATTGGTCCAACTTGAAGATCTCCTTATAAACGGAATTCCAGGCGCAAAAATGCCAATTGGCAGACCCCCAAAGCAATGGAGAGACTCCTGGGTTTCTACCTCTGTCGAGGATTGAAACTGGAATTACAAGCTCTCAGGCTTGAATTCAGATAAGGAAAAAGAAGAAGAAAGATTTTCTCGAAAAAAGGCCCCCATCAGAAATACTCAAAAAAGTATGTCCGTTTTCGCCATTTTCTCCTTAAGAATCGCCATTAAATCAGCTATCTAACGATCCAAAGATTTACAGGGTGTGTCCGTTTTTATTCAAACAATTTCATATTTTATGTTCTACCCCCCTTAGAATATTGCTAGACATTTTCGATCCACTCGTATAATAGTAAATTGGAAACAGTAAACGAATAGACATTTAACACCACGCTACCTGAAAAAAATGACAACAAAGACAGGGATCAATCGATAAAATGGAATTGCAGGTCGCTGCTACGTGACTAGACACCTCCAATTTCACACCCGATAGATATGTCGGTGGTTGCCTTGATTTCATACGTGAATATACTTGCAATTTATTGTATTTCCTCCGAAAGAATGTTATGTAGGCTTTGATGTGCTTCTTTGGATATTGTTGATTTTAGCAGATTAAAACAGTTCCATTGCCTTGTGCGTCAAACTAACGGTATAAGCATATAAAGTAGTTGTTTGTTGGTCTATGTTAGTTGGTAATTATGTCCAGAATCCATTGGAAATATAAGAATGTGCTCATGAAGGTGTAATATTATTATGTTCAATAAAAAACCTACCTACTCATAACTTTTTCAGTTCCTTTGAATTTACTCTGCATAATTAAATCGCTACTATAAAATTAACATTTCCTCAACGTGATCTCAATTCCAAACGCTTTAGATTGATAGAGGAAACAATTCAATTATGACAGTTTTTCCTGTTCTTGTTTCTTCACTTCTTTTCTTAGATCTCTGTTTTTATTGGCTTTTGTTGTGACTTCTATTATTGAACAATTAAGTTCTATAAGGAAAATATGAGGGAAGCACTGACTTGAAGTCAAAATTCAGACGAGGGCCAAACTCGCCTAACGCTGCTTTGTTTCAAAAAATTATTTCCAGAGTATTTTCAAAAATAAAGATATGTATTCCTTTGAAATAGGTTGTTGCTTGAAAGAAAAGAACGAATGCATGATATATTCAATATGTCCGAATCATCGACTAATGTTCGGTTTCTGAGCTTATTCAATAACCATCATTTATTTGTTAGTTCGATAACTTTAACGAACTGTCGTTAATTTTGTGTATTTTAATGTTTCCACTGTCAATGAGGTAACAGGTGGATTCCATTCGAACTAAAAATTCCATCACTATTAAAAATGCCAAACAATAGTATGGTATCTACTGAAGTGAGGTTGCCTGTAAACAAGAAGGTCAATTGGATTGAATAAATCCAAGGTTATTGGGAGTTTTTCTTTCCGTGAGGACCTCAGCACCTGAAATTACTAGTTATTGGTTCGTTAAGTTTATCGAATAGATTAGCTTGCGATAAATGGATTGAGCTCAGAAACTATAAGAGAGGTATAGATTGATTTCATTAGAAAAATACCAATGAAAGAGACAAAAAAATTCTGCATAAACTATATGCCGGAAACATGAGTTGTTCGGAACTTGATGAGATGATATATTACACATGTTATATGTACCGGTTTATATTTACAGAAAGTGAAGTACCGTTATACCAGTCTTCATGAAGTAATTAAATTCAGGAATTATTATTCTTTGCCGCTCCATACTGACAAATATCAAGAAATTTCGAGATTTACAGTTATTCTACTTATTGCATTCTCAATTCTCATTGAAATTTCGTTAAACTTCCTTTTCTGACCGTAACAATTATTGAAATCTGAAAAATGAGAATATTTGGACAACCACTGTGATGTTTTTTCATTTTAAAAATTCCTGAAAAAAATATTCAAATAAATTTCATTCCTAAAGAGTCAGTAACCTAAAAATACATATACCTGTAAAAATTCGAATTCAATGATTTCATTGATTCCCCCCCTATAGAAAAAAGGGTTCATAAAAAACACCACCATCGACCAAATCATGCTCGACAACAAAAGATCTACCCCTAAAAATAGGTTCCTTCCTGCATGGAAAGTTGAGTGATTTGAAATAAAATTCAAGCATTTTCCTATAAAATAGTAAATACTGAAGATATTAATTTTGTGCGTTTATAACTGTACAATCATAACTATATATTCTGCGAAACAGAATGAAATATAAAAATAAATAAATTTTGAGGTCCCTATTTTTAGTCTTAACGAAGAACAGCATCGATTATATTCGCAATCATGAAATTATTCACGGAACTGCCTACTATGCAAGCAGAATTAGGTCGTGAATTACCCATTGTTCAAAAAAGCGTGACAGAAGAGATCCCTCCTTACGGATAATTCAGCCAAGCCGTTGCAAGAGGTCACTTTTGAGCTTTGAGCTCATTCATTAGCGGTACAAAATTGATTGAATTACAACATTTCAGTCTTTCATTCTTATTTTTTCATTTTGTGGATCTGCAATATTACTGTTGAGTCTGAAAGCCCCTTCACGTGATTCTTCAAGCTCGCAAAAGCTCATAATAAAAGGGCTTCGGAGGGGAACTGGCCTGGTATCTAGGAGAATCAGGATAATGATTGTCTATTATTACCCTGATTCTGGTAGTCTAGTGTAACACAAAACAAATAGTCCAAGATCCCAGAGCGACCAAACATAACTAATTTTCACACAAATGAAACTTTAGGATCTCAGTAGAGTCTCATGTGCTTTGAATACCTGCGAACTTGTGGAGCTTGCCTAGTGACACCTGGGCAGATACCAGGTGGCAAAGATAACTGAAAATAAGTGTTACTTAACTTATTTTCACATGGCTGATTTTTATATATGTTTTAAAGAATATTATTCTGAATTTATGTTATAAGTGACAGACACTTTCCATGGGCCAAAACTCTTGCCAGTCGCTTTGAAGCTATGAGAAGATAAATGAACTTTACTTATTTTCTTCTCGATCTTATGATAGAGGCATCCTAAACTCCTAATTTCAAAAAACAAAATTGGATTAACCATAATTTCGATAATCACTTTGGTCCACATAATTTCTTATAATCGAGACTGCAATCGATTGCTGCAAAACTTGGCATTATCTACGAAAATCTAAAGGAATTATTCTTTCAATAAGAGACATGCCAATACTACCCTATTGTATCTGAATTAACAAGGGACTATGAATGCAGTCAGTTAGTTCATTGTGAAAAAGTATGTTCTGTGTATGTGCAAGAGTTGATACTCTTAGATATGTGTATGTGCCATATGCGAGCAATGTATAGTATGCAGTAAAGGGACTCCAAACAGACTGTGAAAGGGAACCGAACTACCATAGTCTCACTCACTCTATAACGCATGCCTAGTGCTCTCGTGCTCACACTCCCGGCTAAATAATTTTCATGTTTAGGGGATGTTTGGTCACTACTATTCGTCTGAATGATGTAATATAGCTTTTTTATGCCATATTTCATTATCAGACGTGTGAAAATATGTAAAGTTCATTTATTTTTTGTGCAGCTTCAAAGCGTCTGGCAAAAGTTTTGGCCCATGGAGTGTGTCTGTCACTTATAATATAACTTCAGAATAATATTCTTTAAAACATATATTAAAATCAGGCATGTGAAAATAAGTTAAGTAACACTTTTATTTTAGTTATCTTTGACACCTGGTATCTGCCCAGGTGTCACTAGGCAAGCTCCACAATTTCGCAAGTTTTCAAAGCACATGAGACTCTACTGAGATCCTAGAGTTTCATCTGTGTGAAAATAAGTTATGTCTGGTCGCTCTGGGATCTTACTCTAAAATGCAAATGTTGTGGTCTAAAGCCCGTTTGCAACAGCCGAGAATTCTCTAGAGAATTTACTCGAAAATTCATGCGCCGTGAATTATTTACCGTTACATACGCACTTTCGGTAGAATTTTCTGTTCACTTGCATACAAAATAATCTCTGCCGTTTTCTTGCGAGAATTTTGTAGAGAATTCTCGGCTGTTGCAAACGGGCTTAAGCTGTCGTATACCTTCTCATAAATATATAAGTAAATATAGCATCAATAAATTGGATAGCAAGATAATCTGAAAGGCATTGTGGATAGGAATGATGTTTTGATCTGCAAAGAAACCTCTCTTTAACCTTTTTTTTCTGATCATACTGCTAAGGGTACTCCATCGCAATCATCGCATTTTCATGAACCGAGGAGTCCTTAGCTTTAGTGGAAGTGCGTAAAGCGGCCAGTATGCTGTATATTATGCAGGTTTGATTTCTAGAATTGTTTGAACGTCCAACAATACGGGTACTTCTTTATGTACCCTTATTATTACAACTTTTTCAACCCAACGAGATAGAGGAAAATGCATGGACATTACGGACGTCTTTTTTTCGAGAAACTAATAATGCCATCAACTGCATTACTCTATCTTTTTTTGTTTTCGAGTTATAGGTCAAAATTAAAATTTCAACTTTGGTCATTATCTCCGTTTCTGTTTGAGCGAAAATGTTGAAATGAAAACATTATACAGACATTTTTTTGTTAGCAATCCAGTGGAGTACTATGATTTTTTCCAACTGGTATATTTGCCGGACTATAACATAAAGATGTATTTTTTCTTATAAAAACCGTAGTTTAAAATGACTTAGAAAGACTGAGGGCGATGTATGATATATTTCTGAAACGTTAAAAAATGGCGATTCTTTCTAAGTCATTTTAAACTTCTGTTTTCATAAGATAAAACACAACTTTATGTTATAGCTCAGCAAATAAACCTGTTGGAAAAAATTATAGTACGCCTCTGGATTGCTATGAAAAAAGTGTCTGTATAATGTCTTCATTTCAACATACTAGCACAAACAGAAACGGAGATAATGACCAAAGTTGAAATCGCCCAAATTTCAATTTTGGCCTATAACTCAAAAACAAAAGAAGATAGAGGAATGCAGTTGATGGCATTATTAGTTTCTCAAAAAATGACGACATGAATGGTACGTTCATTTTCCTCTATCTTGTTGTGTTGAAAAGTTGTAGTTCAGGTATCACCAATTTTGCCCACACTGTACACTTTTTCCTGAAACTGAATAATAAGGGAGATACAATCCTTCAAAGGAATCAATTGCAAACCTTATTTCCTTCAATATCTCTCAAGCGATTTTGATTACGTAGTTCTTAAGATGGGAGTGACTATAGGACATTAGGAAAATCAATTTCTTATCAGCACTATTTCCATCCCTTATCTCTAGATTAATTTCATATTTTCTGAAAAATATACCTAAATTAATATAATAATTTTGATACTGATTTGCTTTTGCATTTTTTTTTTCATCTGTTTTGATATATCAACTCAGGTATATTGATATAATAGATCTAGTTTTCCTTGGGACCTAAAATAAGACATGACCGTAAGACTCAATTAAACTTGGATTGATCGATTTCTACTCTGCCTCGATATCAAGAAAAGCATTCATAAATCGTAAAATAAATAGGCATGAAATAACTCGTTTATAAAAACTGAACGAATTGATCATTATTTTCAACTGCAAATAGTTTTTCTGAATCGCGTAATTTTCGAAAACTCTACTTCCGCTGCTCAATATTTCATTTTTGTCGTCAGTGTATCAGTCTATTTTCCGCTTGGACTCAATACTTAATTGATAGATAAAAATTGAATTAACGCTTCGAAGATTTTCCGGTAAACACTGATTTCGAGATGAATGGTCTCCGTAACACTTTTCAGAGTAGTTATTTCATTAGAAGTGAATTGTCAGGCATCCAAAAAACTCGCTAGCTTGTTGGTACGTACTTCTTCACAGAATGAATTCCGTTATAAACTCATTCAAGCAATAGTGAAGATTTCTTCCTATCGAATTCCTCCATTCTAGACAAGACGATTATTTTATCATTGCAGAAATCGATTATCAACTCAAGCTGCTTTTTTATTGAATAGATGTGGCCGATAATTGATAGGAATACAAAATTAAATTTTGTCTAATTTTGCTTCTAATTGCACTCTGCATGTTTCCTTATCACAATAACCATAACTCTTCAGTTGGGTTGAGTTTGAGGTTAAACTTACCTTATTCTGCCTCAATGCAATATAACAGCGGCGATCTTCATGCAGTGGTTTATAAAACACTGTGAAGATTATCTGACTTAGTCCCAAATAGTTCTCTCCTACTGATGAATTTTGACCCTGTTCATTATCGCGCCCAGAAAACAATTCTACATTGTTTATTTTTTTTCAAGTTCTGAAATCATATTCTGGAAAATATTTATTTGAAAAAGACGTCCCTGGTGGTAGGTCCTAAGAACTAAGACTCGAAAGAATTTGCTCTTTCTTTGTCCTACTATAGAAGCATAAGCACTGTGCTTTGATTTCATTGATTCAGCGTTTAGAATTTCTTAAAATTCAACTCAAAAAAATATCGGTTGTTACTAAAAGCCGATAAAAAATTTTGTTTGACTGAGCTAAAATAACTAAAAATTTTTGACGGTGGTTCACTTTAAAATTGGTATTATTTTTGTGCTTCTCAGCTGATATGTCGTGTATTGTTGAAGAATGCCAGCTGCAAAAAAGAGTCTGCACTTTACAGTTATTATGTTTCCGTTAAATTTCAATTCTTTCTTTCAGGTACCCAATCAAGTCCTATCATGCCAGGAGGTGCAACGCCTGGCACGCCAAATTCCAAACAAAGGGACAAAATTCCTATTAGACCAAAAGTCGTAGTTGCTCTGTATAATTACAAAGCTATCGAGAGTGGCGATTTGTCGCTCGAGAAAAACCAAGAATACGAAGTGATAGACGATTCACAGGAACACTGGTGGAGAGTCAAAGATGCCAAAGGGTAAGACATAATTGTTGTAGAGAGACATAATTGAAATTATCTTCCTATTTTTTGTTCCTATGTTTTGATTGGTTATTTATTTATTTATCGTTTGGCCTCATGCGTCCCAAGGCTTATTCAAAGTCAAAATATGATTGGTAAACTCTCCGTTGGTGCAGATCAGCTGCGATTTCATTTTCACCAACATTTAGGGTACAAGGTACAACTAAACGCTAAGGGACACCCTAAGTTATAGGCCCACTGTTTTTGACATAGCTACGGCTAGGTTCTTAACTACAATGAAACCACTGTCGAAAACGAGGCTTTCGTTCTTGTAGTTTGTAGCCAAATTCCGTAAGCTACGAACCCATTAATGATTGTGGGTATCGCTTTGTAAATTGTAATTCTTATGCTGAAGAATAAGTTAGGTGCAGAGTTAGAAAGCCCACCAAAAGCACCCTTTTAAGTAGTAAACCTAATGCCGGATCCAATTTATGGTGGTGATACATTTTTTCAGGCTGCAATGATGTTTTCAAATAGCCAACAAATAAAAACAATACAGTATTTCTACCGTCCGGTGTCGGTGCGGTTCGTACGTCTTGATCTGGCATAAGGAATACTTAATTGGGCATTGCAAAGAGACGGCACCGCTGAACTTTCTATTAGTTGGCCTATGTGCAAAAGTAAGGATTATGATATGATATAAAACACATAACGCCTATTGATAAATATCAATAAATTTTACGATCTTAATCAAAATAGCTAACACACCATCATTCGGAATAACAACAGAAAGACCATTCCATTGAGGAAAAATAGACGCAGATCATGGTTTCGGCATTTGACCTCATCAGAGCAACACAACCCCCACCTCGATGAAAACGGCAAATGCCAGTAGATGCTAGGAATTATTACATCCGCGTGATTTTTGTGGGCCTTCATTTTGTCAATATAAGATTCGGACGTTTCCTTCTTTATACCTATATCTATAGAAGTTTAGCCAATATTAAGGAGCACGAACATTTGATTTTTACATTATCCAGTTTTCATGATTACTCCACCAGAAATAATGCATCTTTGTATATTCCATACCATGCAACATCTAAATATGATACCTCTCCGTTGTATCAGACCATTATATTGTACATTCACTTGCCTAACACTGTTCATTTGCTCAATAAAATGAGATTCAAAAAAACCATCAAATGTATCTTGCTAAAAAAATGTTACTACAGTATTAAGAAGTTTCTGGATGACAAGGATATCATTGTAGAATAAAAGTTCCTGAACGTTAATTTTCCTAGTTTACTTTTGACTTGTCCTATACATTGTGAATGTCTTAAGGGATCAATAAATATGACTTTAGGCTTGCGGATTTCACACTCCTCTCCATAGGAACATTCATTTATCCCAGATATCTCGAATATCAAGAGGATTAAGCTCTGTTGGAGCCCTTGCCTGGTTTTCGGGCTCATGTTGGTGGTTGGGTCCAGGCCGCTCCTTGATGTCCTGCATTCCCCAAAACCCCAGCGCCACAACGAGATCCAATTCAGTTTCCCTTCTCAACTCCCAGAATGAAGATGACGGTATGCATCCATGTGCTCAATTCTCTAATTTCTCAAGAACCGCATTTTGCGGTCTTCACGCATGCGAGGGAAAGATGTGGAACCGTTCGTTTTCATGGAAATAATCGATGGCCAGGAGTATTAATGAACAATAATAACCATCAAAATCGAAAATAATTCAGATGAATAACTTTCATTGATTTAATCAACAAATTTATGCTACGGTCTGTCAATTAATCGAAATATAGATCGTCATCGATCATCTCGCTACAATTGATTACTAGAAAAGTGTAGCAGTGTCTTACCAATAGGGTATTACCTCGGGTATTACGAACATTTTTGAAATATTTTTATGTAGTTTTTTTTTTCTTTTATTTATTTACACTTTTATTCGCTAGATACTATTTGAGAATCATTATCGTTTGTTTCGTTAAGTTAAAATCATTGGTTCAGCTTCAGCCTTTCTTTGTCTGCTAGCCAATTCCTTTACCTAACCTAACTGAAAGATGATTGAATGACATCAGATCAGGAAGCAGTAAAAAAACAACTAGAGTGGATATTTATTCAAGACCCGACCTACCTCATCATGTCAATCAGACCGCATGGCTCTCGACCGAAACCTGTAAATGTGGAAAAACTACAAAAATCTTAAATTATAACTTACCTGTATTTCATTCGGAATATTCAGATCGTGTCGTTCCGATCAATTTCAATTTCTGATAATGGCTTAGATTTCGTCATAACCTTCCGGTTAGCATCGTTTCCGTCGTTGGCCGCATGGTCGCACCGCTATCTTCTCTAATCGGTGCACGCTCCGGTGGAACGGTACGCGGCCGTTTAAATGAATTCTCTGCTTGAGAAATGTCCAATTTTTTGAGGAAGTACCCGGCACCGGATTATGTGCTATTAAATCGTATTTTTCCGCCTGATTTTCTTCGATCGTAATTGTGAGCCACGAAGTAATCAGGTTGGAGTCCATTCAACGTCAGCGAATGAATACATTTGTTAACCAGTTCTTTTTCTAAATATTAGACGAAACTGTTAGCCAGATCGACTTTCGAACACTCTGGAATAAATTGGGGTGAGAGTAAAATGAATATCTTCGTTTTTTACGAACTACTAAACGGCAATAATACACTGCTCAAAAGTTGAAGTGGAGAAGCGTATGTTTGCGTATTACCCACATACAAAATATGGTCCTCATGACACTTAATGGCTTCATTTAAAAAAAACTTTTTGCGATCCTTTTTTGTGATAATGGGCTATTGCAACTTATATAGTGTTATGCAGTATCAATCGTGGATTAATTGTCACAAGTTCAACATGACTTTAAAAATTACTTGGACAAGTAGTGTGTTGGTTTAACGAAGCCTTTACAAAACAAGAAGTTACTAACCGTCTCCGGTATTCGCAAAATATCGTTGATAAAGCGTTGAATCGCTATCCTTCTAGTGGAAGTGTTGCATTTAACTATGGAGGTGGAAGATCAAGAGATACAACCGTCGCACAAGACCGGTTAATCGGTTAACTACAGGACTAGATAACTTCCTCATAGAATCCTGAATTGATTGCTCATTCTGGAAAGTACCGGTACGAAAGTTTCTGATCAAACAATCTCAAATAGGTTGCATAGCTCCCAGTTGAGGGCGAGAAGATAGGCCAGGCACCCGCGATTGAATAGGGGACATCGGCGGGCAAGATATTGTTGGACTCTCGAACATGAGAACGGGGATAAGTATAGGATATAGATGAGATCCTGCCTGTTTACGGTTGAGTCCAGATTTCTTCTGTATGAGTCTGATGGGAGTGATGGGTGAATATGGGTGTGGCGAGAACGGGGTCAAGGATGTAATGAACATTTCATAACCCCAAAAAATCTTCGGTGTGCGTTTGGGTAGGCATTTGTTCCAATGGAGGCACAGATCTTGATTGATTGCTGCTTCTCCAAACCGAAATTGTATTGAACATATATGGTCTGCAAAGTCACAGCATCGACACTGCATACCTGACCCTGTTGTGAAAGTTAACAGTGAGCATCGAGAATTCAACCCAGCATAAGAATTTTTTCACAAATTCTGTTCGTTTTATTTTCGGAATTTAGCCACAATCACTTTTCATTCTGTACTAGCTACAATGCCTTCGAAATAGTTAACTGGATAGACTGTAGTAGGTATCATCGAACACGGTGCATATTACTACACCAGTGTTGTTTAGTGTAGTAGCGTCGAACAAGCCTACTATTTCAAACATCGGTTGATTTGCGAGCCTTCCACGCAAATTGCTTTCTTTAATTCTTTCTAATATTCGGGTCAAGTACCTTCAGGTGGCCCCAGAAGAAATAATCGCATGTATAGATCAGGGGACCGAAAATACAACAATTTGTTTGAAACCACATTCGTCGAATTGGTGGGAATTCATCTTCTTCGTAATTCTGGATGAAAGAAGTAATGATCAGCAGGAAATAGCGCTTCGAATCGCCAATATCCTCGAAATGAATTTCAGGTTAGACTCTATCCTGAGTTGACCAGTGCAGAAGATACATACGCAATTCCACAAAAAAATTAAATTTCATGATTTTCACTAAAATAAATTATTTAACCACTATATGTGTTTAGCTATAACTGTGTCTTCTTCAGGTAGTGAAAGTTTATCCTAATGAAAATTATTTATTCTGTTTCTAATATAATTACAGATTACTGTCTTAAAGTGCCTTACTATTGTACGCCTGTTGAAAGTATGGGCATCATAAATATATGCAAGTGAGAACGGTTCTATTCTAATTACTTATTGATTTAATTGATAACACGCCCAGATATTATCTCCACAAGGTGCGCATTGGAATAATTATTTTTTTTTGGCCTCACTTTTTGACGGTGATCAGGTTGAGCTATTCCATACAAGGGCAAATTCTTCTTTGAGAAGTACGTATATTTATCTTACATAAACAAAAAGTTTTGGGATGTATTAGGCGGTTTCCATCATTTTAGATTTTCCTCTTCAACGTTTGGGCAAGCATCCACCAGCTGATTGATGGGAACTTTTCGGAATTTTCTTTCAAAGGTGAAAGATCTATCCAGTTCTGGCAAAACAAATTTTTTTTCATTCTTCTTCCTAGAAGGTCGCTAAATAATCATAAATAATTATGAAGTTTTGTTGTTACTTTCGGATATTTTCAGACTTATATTACTTTTATATTGAATATTGTTTTCACAAGAATTTTCATTCAGTGACTTTTCTTTGACCTAAAGAGATAAAATAAATTCAAATCAGAATAATGCAAACCAAGCTTTGATTGCAAAAATGCCTAACAAAAAAGAAAAAGAAATATTGAGACGTATTAAAAATCGTTTATTTCGATATCCAACATTACCCAAATTATAATAATAACATCTTAATCTTTCATTATGAGGAGTTTGTCAGGCATCGTCTCTGATGGGTGGAGGGTAGTAGAGTTTTTTAAATGGAAAACCTAACTATTTGTTGGTGAGGATGATTTCGTCATTGAGGGAGTTGAACTTGAATTCGAATATTTAGCTTTTTTGTGTATGTTGAGGTCAATGCCAATTGGCCTTTAGGAGGGATTGAGTGTGAAAAACATGCTGTAACGGGGTTTTCCTCGGCTGACTCGAGCGCCAGCTATTCTTTAAGGGAGAATAGCAAACCTACCCTGGCAGCTACTAGCCGGAGACAGGGCTCCCTGGTGTCTAGGGTGTTAGCGACGCACAATGAAAGGCAGAATCAACGTATACAACTTTTATTCGTCGAAAAGGGGAACACAAATAGCACTACTACTAAATTTTACAGTGATTCGAAAGACGGACAAGACGGACGGAATAGCACGGGATCCGATCTCAAGCGTTATACGGGGGTTAACGGACTTGTTCGCCAGCCAGAACCTGAGACGTACACTTGACGGACAGATATCGGGTCTTCAGCCAGGTGCGGGGATGAAAGACGGCACAGATTCACAACAGCTCACCCCTAGTTGCGCTCTTCGCCCCCTGAGTGTCCACGCCAGCGGGGTTCTTCGATAGCAACTGAAGTGAGCGTCGAAACAACGGGGAAGGGAAGAGGGTTCGCCACTCCAAAGTGCCTCCGCACCCCCTGAGTGTCCACGCCAGCGGGGTGCTTTAGCAATAGGGGTGGAACTTAACCCGGGTTAGGAAGGGATGAAAGGAGGCTGAAGCCAATATAAAAGCAAATAACGGCGTGTCGTCTTACCTTTGGCTTGGCCACTTGCACTCACAAGCGAGTAGAAAGAACAGTAGAAAGAAAAAGAAAAAAAAATAACTCAAAAAAACAACTTCTAAAATTTCTCCCGAAAAGAAAACTAAAACAAAATTTGTGAGTTCTAGAAAAATACTCGGCGGCTAATCGGTGGTCAAATACGGAAAAATCGCAAAGCGGCAGTAAGCTAATCACAAGTGAAAATCGTAAGTGAAGTGGCCTGCGGGGGAACATCTGATTTTATACCCACAGGGGGGGTGCGGAAATCAGATGTGCCCGACAGTCGAAATTCGGTAATTTTGCGTCGATGAAAACGTCTTAATTTCGACTTATCTGTGCTAGCAAACCAAAAAACTCGGTTATCTTCCAATTCAGGATGTTTTATACGGTGCGACATCGTTTTTAGGAAATAAAAACGGAATAAAAACGGTACGGTATGTTTACAATTCCGAACGATGTCGAAATCCTGAATTGGAAATTCGAAAAGATTTCTCGGAAATTAATTCGAAACAAAATTATTTAAAAAGGAAAACTAAAATAATTATTCTAAAATGAGGGAATAGGTTGGAAAACCCATTTTCTCATTACATCCCCTCGTCTCCGGTTGAAAAATTGAATCCACGATGAAATAGGGGATTAAATTTTTCACGGTGAAATCTACTAAGTCCGGTTAACGGTTTGACTATTCACGGCAAGACGATTGAGATCGGATTTACAATAAACAAGTTCACCTAGTCTACTCCAGGTGGCGTATACTCGGCGAATGCTATCCTAGTTGCTCCCACTCTATGGTCCGCGTTGACGTATGTCCGCCGGTGGTTCTGTCGAAGTTCGGTGTTCTATCAGCTAACCTCCAAAGTCCAATTGTCAAATTTCGCCGGGTGGTTCCAAATTTCGATTTCCATTTCCATCGGTGAAAGAAATGCCGGAAAATAGTGGAAACAGTGCAGGACGGAATCTTCAAAGTGAGTACCATTTCGATTTGTCATTCGTTGTGTTATTTCTGAACCATTTTAGGGTGGACTTCGCAAAGCTGGCTCCGGGCACATGTCATGGGGGTTAACAGTTACCAATATCGTCCAACCAGGGTAGTTTGGAATACCAGACAGCGTCGTTGGCTCCCCCTGTGACGGTGGTGCACTTCTCCGATGATGTTGGAGTCAGCAGCAGTTGTAGGTTGCATAAAAATGAGAGAAAAAGCATTTAGTATACTGATATCCTGGAGCAGAGGGATAACAGAGTGTTCGGTGGAATTTCGGAAGAAACGGTAAGTACGGTCGGTAATTTTAATAAGGAGATACAAATATACTGTTCTATTTCACTTACCGTTCAGGCCAGTTTGTAATATCGGTGTAATCGGTGTCAGCCTTCTATTGCTATTTTCTATTCGGTTATTGTATTTAACAGTGACACAGGGGTGAAATAGAGACAGACAGGACGGGTGTATCTCACTTGGTATTATCGGTCCCACAATTAATACAGAAAAATTGAATCAACGGTTACGGTTCCTGTTTTTCCAGTGAATTAACGGAATTTTCTGTTGTAGGTGTTCTGGGATACCACTTATCTACACAATGACAGTCAGACGGCCCTGTTTGGTGGTAATAAAAGCTGCACAGAACAAACAAAACTGTACGGAACAGAATCCTCCAACACTGGCAGACCTGGTTAGATCCATCGGTTATGGTGGAATCGCGGAAATATAGGTATGTACATTTTGTCAGTTAATAAGGAGATACAAGTATAAGGCTCTATTTCACTCACCTGGGCACTTATTCAGTGAAAGCAGCGGTAGTACCCCATTACTAACCTATTTTCGGTGATAAATATTATTTTTAACGGTAATAGAGGAGTGAAATAGAGACGGACAGAACGGATGTATCTCATTTATTATCGGTGATCAGTACAATATAACGGTACGGTTGGTTTTTATTTCGGTTGCTATACAGTGTACTTACTAATGATCAGACGGATGGAACGGTTTTAAATCCTTTACATGAATATTGGTGATTTTCTTACCACTGTCATCTTTCAGGTCATACACAACAGGTGAAATTACTTTCACAACAGTATACGGACCAGAGAACTTCGGAGCCAACTTGGCTGCAAAGCTATCAACGGCGGATGACAACGGATTAGCACGGCGCAGAACTCTATCACCGACATGGAAACGAACTTCTCTTCGACGGAGGTTGTAATGGTGAGCTTGCTGCTCGAATGCACGGTACAACCTGGTATTGACAAACTCATAGGCCTCCTGAAGATGACGGATTTGTTCTGTACGGTGAGTAAGATTTACTCTACTTTCTTCTGGGCTTCTGTTTGTCTCCTCAGTGTCTTCGTCTTGGGTGTTTGACGAGTAGATTGCCTTTGGAACTGTTAATTCCCTTCCATAGTTCAGGAATGCCGGTGTGAATCCTGTAGATTCTTGTTTTGCGGTGTTCAGGGCGAAGGTTAGTTCACCTAATTTCTCATCCCAGGTACGGTGGTCGGCTTCACAAAACTGACCTATCATAGTTTTCAACGTACGATTGGCTCGTTCTACGGCGTTGCACTGTGGTGTATACGGAGGGGTGAAACGGTGAGCAATGTTCAGCTCTCGGAGACTGTTTTTGAACAGTCTACTGTCATACTGTACCCCATTGTCAGATATCACCAGCTTCGGACAGCCATATCGGAGTATAACTTGTTCGTACAGGGCTGAATAAACGGTTTTGGCGGTGGCTTTCCGCAACGGACGGCATTCAACCCATTTCGTGAAACGGTCCTGCATCACCACTACGTAAGAATTTCCCTTCTTGGAACGGGGAAGTGGCCCAACCACATCTGTACAGACCTCTTGGAACGGTGCATCAGTCATTCTATGTGGTTGCATTTTTCCAGGCGTCTTCTGTTGTGGTACCTTGTACCTTTGACAGGATGGGCAGTTTCTTACGTATTTTGCGACATCTCTGAACATCCCTGGCCAGTAATAATTCCGGGCTAGCCGAGAGATGGTTTTGGAGATTCCCAGGTGACCAGCTAATTCCGAATCGTGATTTTCTTTCAGGACCTCCAGTCGTTGTTCGGTGGGTACACAGAGCTTCCATGGTTGTCCGGATCCAACTTCAGTAAAGTCGGAAGAGTCCCAGAAGTGACGATACAGTTTCCCATCCTCAACGGCGAAGTCCGGGAAATCTTCTGGGTCTCTTTGTACCTCTTGGAGCTTTTTGTTGTACCAACTGCAGCGAACTTCGACGTCGGCCAGGCATACGGAATCTACAGACGGTAACGGGTTTCGGGACAGGCTGTCGGCGACTTTGTTCAGGGCACCTTTCCGGTATTGGACTTCAAAGTCGAATTGCTGAAGGAAAACGGCCCATCGAGCAATTCTTCCGGACGGTGACTTGATGGAATTCAGCCATTTCAGACTCATGTGGTCGGAAATTACGGTGAAATGAAATCCTTCCAGGTATGGTCGCAGTTTCTCTATCGAGAAAACAATGGCGAGACATTCCTTTTCGGACACGGAGTAGTTTCTTTCGGCGGTGTTCAAGGTACGGCTGACATAGGCGATCACCCTTTCCTCTCCATCAAGAACTTGGGTCAGGGCTCCTCCAAGGCCTACGTCACTGGCGTCTGTTTGCAGGACGAACGGTTGATTGAAATCCGGACAGGCCAGTATAGGTGATTCGGTCAGTTTTTGTTTTAGGAGGTCGAACGCTTTTTGTTGTTCCTCACCCCACTTCCAACGTGGTTTCTTCTTTAACAGGTGAGTTAACGGTGCAACGACATCGGAAAAGTTCTCTATAAAACGGCGGTACCAGCTAGCAACTCCCAGAAAACGGCGCAATTCACGGATGGTTTTCGGCGCTGGGAATGCTACGATAGAGGCAACTTTGTCCGGGTCGGTACGGATTCCTTCGGAGGTAACGACATGTCCTAGGTATTTTAGGGATTTTCGCACAAAGTCACACTTTTCGGGATTGAGACGAAGATTGGCTTCTCTCAACCGCCGGAATACTTCTCTTAAGTTCTCCAGGTGCTCCTCGAAAGTTTCCCCCAGGACAACTATGTCGTCCAGGTAAGCGAACGCCTCCGGTTCCATTTCTGGGCCAATAACGGTGTCTAAGAATCTCTGGAATGTGGCTGGACTAGCGTGAAGACCAAACGGCATGACGGTGAACTGGAACAATCCCCTTCCTGGAACTGTGAAGGCAGTAATCGGACGGCTCTCCTTTGCTAACGGTATCTGCCAGTATCCTTGTTTCAGATCCAGTGTGGAGATGTATTTGGCCTTACGCAGTTTATCCAGAATCCCAGAAATGTACGGCAACGGGTATGCATCTTTTACAGACACTTGGTTGACGGCACGAAAGTCGATGCAAAAACGGTATTTTCCGTCTTTCTTCCTGACCAATACTACCGGTGAACTCCACGGTGACTTGGAGGGTTCAATCACTCCCTCAGCCAGCATACGGTTTACTTCCTGATTGAAGATCTCCTGCATTTTCGGGTTTAGCGGTCGGTATCGTTGTTTGATCGGTTCGGTGCCCGGTTTCAGTTTGATCTTATGTTCAATCAGGTCGGTTGTACCATATAGGTCTTCAAACTTCTTTAATTCTTCTTTCAGAAATTCCTCCAGCTCCTGTTTCTGAGACTCCGTCAACTCCAACAGGTGTTCTTCGGCGGTGTGAACTTCTGCGGTGGTTTCGACGGGAGTCATCGGTTTCGAGATCAGACGGCCTTCCAGAAAGCACTCGGCAGTACTGAGATTTACGGAAAATTTGAAAGTCGACAGAACATCCATCCCCAGAATAATGTCAACCGGTAAGTTTGGTACCAGTAAGAATTTCAAATCAGGCAGTGTGTAATCGGAAATTTGCACGGTGGTGGTGTACAGTTTCGGTGTGACGGTGGTTTGTCCGTTCGCTATTACTGCGAAACTGTTGTGCATTGTTTGTCCTGTGATTCCTTTATTTTCACACTGATCGGATACGGCCTGACTGCAGAAACTCCTGGTCGCTCCGGTATCTATCAGTGCTCGGAAGTATTTGCCGGCTATTCTGACCTCTACTAACGGACGGTTATCATTACAGGTAGTCGGTGCCAGTGGAGTCAAGATTCCGGGAGATGTGGTCGACTCCGCCTCCAATCTCCCCTTCAGTTTCCCGAACACGGACAGTCTCGTGAGAGAATGTTTTCCCTCTGGCATCGGGAACAGAAGATTTTCGGTGGCCTGCGACATTCTCGACGCATGTGGCCATATCCACCACATCGGAAACACTGTGTCTGGAAGGACACTCTCCTCCCTGAAGGTGGTTCCGTCCGGTCAGCGTGGTTATTTTCGGCTGGACGGCGGGGTGGCGGTGTTGCAGGTCTGGATCGACCTTCGGACCTGTCTCCAGAAGTCGGACGGTGTGATTCCTGTCGCTGGGCTATCGACTCTCTGGACTTGGGTGGCTCTGGACGGCTTTCTCTCGGCGGAGAAAGTCGTGTCTGGTTGGCTGGTGTCGGCGGCGATTCCCTGTGATCGATTGTTTGGTGAACCTGCTCTCCGGTGTCCATAGGAAAGCCTGCTTGGTATCGGTTCAGTTGACGGGGACTATACGTCAGGTGAGGTTCCTCCACAAAACGTGGTTTGGAGGGTGGCCGGGTGTACTGGCTCATCTGCCACTGGACCAGTTCAAAAACTTTTCCCTTGCGGAGAAGTTCATCATAAGTCTTGGTCTCCTGGAAAGCCAAGGCTTGCTGTAAGGGCGGGATCAACCTCTGTCGGATAAGCCGGATCTGCTCCACCTCGGATGGTTTTGCATAGGTGAGTTTCTGGAACAAGTTCTGCATCCGGGTAACATATAGAAGCAACTTTTCTTCAGGGCCCTGTGTTCGCCTTTTTATTTCCTCCAACAGATTCTCCTCGTAGTTAACTGGCAGAAATGCCTCTTTCAGTTGGTTGCTAAAATCCTCCCAGTCCTCGAAAGTACCTCTCCGGGGAATGAACCACTCCCTTGCATCCTTTCTCAGCAATTCATACACTGATTCGAAAACTTGTTCCAGGGACACTTTACGGGATTCAGCCAGTCTCTCCACTTCTTCAAGAAATCCGGTCACACTACCAGTGCCATCAAAGGAGATGTTCCATTTGTGTACCGGAACAGTTGGTACTGTTGATCGAGACTCCGGTTCCGATCTGGCAGGTGTTGTGATAATTGGCCGGTCAGAACTTATCCACGGTGCAGGTAAGCGTGGAAAAGACACCCTTCGTGTGGAATTAACCCATCTACCCTGTGTCGGACCCTCAGGTGTTGCTGTCTCACAGTCCTGTGACTGTGTGAGAGGTATCGCTGGTAATTGTTGTAGTAATGCTCTACATGTCTGCCTTGTCTCATTCATGACCCGTTCTAATGTTGGATTTCTTACAGGTGTACCGGTACGTGAGACATTAACTACAGCAGGAGGATCGACACCATCTCCTAAGTCGATAAGTGATGTCTCAACCTTTGATAACCTCTCCGGTTGGATCGGTGACATCCCAGGTGAACTGGGCACCTCCTCATCCAGAAGAGACCTCTGACCTCGGTTGGATGTCTGCGGCTGTTCAGGATTACTCTTCCTACGCAGCTCCTCCAGTGTCTCCAACGCCTTATCTGTAGTCGCCTTCATTTGCTCAATCAATTGTAACTGTGTTGTGTCTGTGGTGACAATAAAGTTCAGCCTGCCTTGGATGTGTATTAATCTGGTGTAAATTCGCGAAAATTCGTTAGCCGCATTACTATGATTGAAGTTCTGAAGGGATTCCACCAAATCGGTTAGTTTATTTTGACAGATCTCAATCTCGGAGGCGGGATTCAATAATGTTGGGGGTAGTAGAGGTTCATTAGACTGAAGCACTTGTCGTAGCAGACTCCGTTTAGTCATCACAGTACCGGGTATCGATTGTCCCCTCAGTTGTAATTCAAATGTAAGTTCATCACTGAGTAACCGGTTCACATCCATGTTCGACATATTATATCAACTAAGTCCGATTCAGAACGCACCAATATTTCACACTCGGTATGTCTTTCACAACCCGTTTAGGTTCTAAGTCCAACCCGGTAAGTTAATCGTTAGCCAACCTATTCACTTAAGTTCGAAGTGGGTATCGGTGTACCCCAAACAAAAATTAAGTCTAAGTCCCGGTGTATCAGAAAAAAAAAGTCTAAGTCCCGGTGTACCAGAAAAAAAGTCTAAGTCCCGGCGCACCAAAAACAATCTAAGTCCCGATGTATCACAAAAAAAAAATTTTCAAAAATTTTTAAAGTCCAACGTTACTCGAAAAAAAAATTTCTATCAGTCCCACTAAAGTCCGAAAATATTCGAGAACTACCGCACACAATCGCAAGTCACTTCGTATAGTCCGAAAAATTTTCCGAAATTCGACTAGCACCAAAACGCACAGGTTAAATTCCAAACTTCTTTCAAGTTCAATAGCCAGAAAATAAATCACAATAATTGACTTTCAGTTTTCAGAAAAATCAGAAATAATCGGTAAGTTTCAACAGTACAGGTCAAAAGAAAATAGCAAACAGGTAGATAGGTTATCAACAGGTAATAGGTGATTCCCTATTGAACCGATAGGTAAATCACACCTATTAAATTTTACCAATTGCGACAATAAATTTTCATTAATTTTTCAAAGTCCGGAAATTCACTCACCTTCAATGTGAAATTAAAACAGTTCAATTCAATAAATCAGAAATATGCAATTAGAAATCGGAAATAATTTTCACTGATATAACGGCGGAATAACAGTTCAGTTCTCAACAACTCAATACAGTAATCGGCGAAAAGAATAATCACAAATTATTTTCAACGGGGTTCAACAGTAGGAAAATTTTCAAAATATAGTCCAATTCAATTCACAGTATAACAGTTCAATATGGAGTGGCAGGGAATAAAACACAGTTCAAGTTTATTTTTCACAGTTTTCCGTTCAAGGAATAGTTACTCACTGTTCTGAGGTTTTACTCACTGTTTCGGGAATTCACTCATTGTCCGATTAATGTCTCTCACCTCAGTTGTTTCCTGGTAGATTCTGAACGGTCCCTGCTCGTTGCGCCATTTTTGTAACGGGGTTTTCCTCGGCTGACTCGAGCGCCAGCTATTCTTTAAGGGAGAATAGCAAACCTACCCTGGCAGCTACTAGCCGGAGACAGGGCTCCCTGGTGTCTAGGGTGTTAGCGACGCACAATGAAAGGCAGAATCAACGTATACAACTTTTATTCGTCGAAAAGGGGAACACAAATAGCACTACTACTAAATTTTACAGTGATTCGAAAGACGGACAAGACGGACGGAATAGCACGGGATCCGATCTCAAGCGTTATACGGGGGTTAACGGACTTGTTCGCCAGCCAGAACCTGAGACGTACACTTGACGGACAGATATCGGGTCTTCAGCCAGGTGCGGGGATGAAAGACGGCACAGATTCACAACAGCTCACCCCTAGTTGCGCTCTTCGCCCCCTGAGTGTCCACGCCAGCGGGGTTCTTCGATAGCAACTGAAGTGAGCGTCGAAACAACGGGGAAGGGAAGAGGGTTCGCCACTCCAAAGTGCCTCCGCACCCCCTGAGTGTCCACGCCAGCGGGGTGCTTTAGCAATAGGGGTGGAACTTAACCCGGGTTAGGAAGGGATGAAAGGAGGCTGAAGCCAATATAAAAGCAAATAACGGCGTGTCGTCTTACCTTTGGCTTGGCCACTTGCACTCACAAGCGAGTAGAAAGAACAGTAGAAAGAAAAAGAAAAAAAAATAACTCAAAAAAACAACTTCTAAAATTTCTCCCGAAAAGAAAACTAAAACAAAATTTGTGAGTTCTAGAAAAATACTCGGCGGCTAATCGGTGGTCAAATACGGAAAAATCGCAAAGCGGCAGTAAGCTAATCACAAGTGAAAATCGTAAGTGAAGTGGCCTGCGGGGGAACATCTGATTTTATACCCACAGGGGGGGTGCGGAAATCAGATGTGCCCGACAGTCGAAATTCGGTAATTTTGCGTCGATGAAAACGTCTTAATTTCGACTTATCTGTGCTAGCAAACCAAAAAACTCGGTTATCTTCCAATTCAGGATGTTTTATACGGTGCGACATCGTTTTTAGGAAATAAAAACGGAATAAAAACGGTACGGTATGTTTACAATTCCGAACGATGTCGAAATCCTGAATTGGAAATTCGAAAAGATTTCTCGGAAATTAATTCGAAACAAAATTATTTAAAAAGGAAAACTAAAATAATTATTCTAAAATGAGGGAATAGGTTGGAAAACCCATTTTCTCATTACAATGCGTAGGGTAGTAATTGTTGCGATATGAAAGAACGTATCAAGTATGTATTCATTTATTTTTGTAACATAGTAATTTTTCAGATAATTCATCAAATATTACCCTACGAAAAAGGCTTGTTTCCGATCACACTTCAAATAAGTCATTCACTGCCAAAGATGTATGTCATTGACCACAAAATACATGAAAAAGTGTATACTCAAATTCAATAAGTTCACATTTCATACCTAAAATAAAAGAAGGCTTGATTAAAAATCAATCAATGAGAATTCTGGATTCACTTTCGAGCAGCTTAATTGATGAACATTCGTTATACCATGTCTTGATGTTATTTAGCGACATGAAAGCCAATCGCTTTTTGCCCATATTATTTCTTGAATTTATATTTCTGTCCCTGAAGACTCTTTATTGAAACTTCGAATTGAAAGTAATGTTGTTGGACGTAAGTCAACCTGTAAGCCTTGATTTATCCGTTGAAAAGGGACATCAAAATAACGAGATATTCAAAGAATAACTCGGATGGAATATGAATTGAAAGAAAAGATATAAGAAGCCTAATTTTTTAAATTGGTGATCAATCATGAAGAGTTTTACGTCAGTTTTATGAATTATTGTCGAAAATTCATCCTGTTAAATCTGCTAATTGGAACTTCATCCTGCTTTTATTGTCATTTCACACTCGATTTTTCATACAATAAATTGCATTATTAGAACGATCCTCCTAAAAAGTCAACCATAAAATTCGTAATAACACCTAACTCTAGAAGTAATAATGATAATTGGCTCTTGATGTCGTTGTTAACGATACCAGTAAAATAGCTCACCTTGACATATGACATTATAATTTTCACGTATAAAACGCTACCACATGCTTTCTTGTACTAGCTGTTATTTACGAATTGGTGCTGAGGAAGATTTATGGTTTGGCAACTGTGAACAAAGGTGATTTGGGTATTTTGCTCAATAGCTTAGATTTTGCATTCTTGCAAGCGACATATCACGTGAGGAAGAGCATAGAGAAACTTTCGGAATATATACCTATGTAAATGCCAGCAGATATGGATAATTGAATATTTTACTATTAATTTTTTTTCCTTAAGGGCCATTCAGCTAGTGAAAATATCCTTATATGTCAAATCTAAAACACGGTTCATTAAAAATCAGGTTGTGCCTATGTTTATTTTGAATACCAGCCAAATTGACGATCTAAATCCCCAAAAAATAGTCCTATCCGCTCGACCCTACCAAGGAGAAGCTGTATTGTTAACCTTGGTTTTAACCTCATTTATTGCTCATAAATACCGCAAATTCAACAATATTTTTTTGTTTCGTTTCAGAAATACAGGTTTTATACCAAGCAACTATGTGAAGGAAAAGGATTTATTAGGTTTACAACAATATGAGTGAGTAATTCAGATCGCTTCTTTAGGATGTAAATATAGTGGGGCGACAGATTCTAGCAAAGACGCCAAAGCCAAAAAATAAGTAGTAACTTATTCCACCTCAAGACTCGAAAATCTGGTCGTTACTCTTTTATCTGTTGCCCTGTTATATTTTGCAATCTGTGCATTATTTATTTTGGCTCTTTGTCTACGCATATTGGAAATAATGAAAATAATTAATATCTTCTTGATTATTCATTCGAAAATTTTCTAAATTCTCACAATCCATTCAGTGTTTCATCAACAACAGAAAATCAATCATTCTAAACTGAATGTCAATTTAACCATTTCAATACCTCGATTTAGATTTATGTGATGTTCCATTAACCTTTCTACATCTTCAATTGGATATTTAAATCATTATCAATATCTTTCAGATGGTACGTTGGTGATATGTCTCGTCAGAGGTCGGAATCATTACTCAAGCAGGAAGACAAAGAAGGTTGCTTTGTCGTCAGGAATTCTTCAACCAAAGGACTCTATACCTTGTCGCTATACACCAAAATGTGAGTAAGATTTGAATTTCCCGGCAGTGGTTACCCTTTGGGTGTTACGCCATAGCATTGGAATAATCCAGAATTTAAAATGTTAATGATGATATTATTTATATTCCTGAAAAAATGAGCATGAAATAAAAAAAAATTAAACATTTTGTCCGTTGAACTTGGAATCTATCTAGGCGATTTTGTAATGAAACACATAAATGGAGAACTGCCTACAAAAAATATTCTTCTTTTATTTTATTGAGGGTAGAGAATTCAATGATTCATTAAAACATGGTTTCTAGCTAATCATTCAAGTAATTACCTTAATATATTAAAGATTTCAATAGTTAAAACATTTACATCTCAGCATCAGCTTGAGTATTTGTTATGATATTTTCTTTGTTCGATTTGTCTACGATCTGATTATTATAAAAATCATTACTTTGGAAAAATTGGTGAAGAAAAGCCTGAACTCATGCAGTTGACTTAGTGCTCATTCACAATGAACGTAATAAACTTCAAATTTAATATTAAACATAATGTTGTCGTAATTCTTAAGATGCTCACATTTTTACTCTAATTCTATCAAATGTCGAATATTCTTTTATATTTCAACAAATAAGAGCTTTCTATTTATTAATATATTTTAGATATTTCTTTTATCATTATTGAAACAGCACATTTTGAGGGAAGCAGATGTTGATGCAACCGACATTATTGAAGAGAAACGAGGAAACGACGAGGTTTTCTTCCAAAATTCGATCATGACTTAATTCACTCATTCTCATGTTTGGTATTGTGAACACTCTCATGTGAAACCAATACTTCAACTTCATCTTTTACGTTAGAAATTTTGCGAAAGAATTACGTTCATTGTGAATGCGTGCTTCAGGCTTCAGCTAATATACATTTCAAAACAGTTTTCTTATATTTCAACTGGGAAATATAAGAAATTTTTTTACAGTTTCTAAAGTAATCGGTACAGTGAAGTCGTACTGCCGAAATCAGGGCAAATAATGGAAGCCTAACTGCATTGTTCTCAATTAAAATAACTTCAGTAAAATACTACACTTATTTCTCTATTGAAGTATCATCTTATGTTATGGTACCTGTCCATCTGCGACAAAATAGTCTCGAGAGCAGTCTCAAGCACTCCCCGACACAGATCAAAACTAGTCTCCAAGACTGAACGTGTCTCAAGTGCTCAGATGAACAACGCCCCGAGATTAATCTCGAAACTTTCTCTCGAGATTTTAGATGGCGATAACATTTTCAAACTTGTTTCATCCTCACCAAACGCAAAATGCTATCGAAATAGCGAAGCACTTTGTAAAACTAGTCGATAATAGTATCGCATACATTTAGCAGAACCAATTTCCTAGTACTCTTCGCCAATCTGAAGATGCTTTTGTGACAGCGAAACACGTGTAGTGGTCAAGTTACTTATCCTAGGGAAAATCCTGTTATGGCTTGATACAATGTATAATCCATTCACCGGCGTGGTTTTATGGAATCAATGTGTGTAAATTCGGAATAATGAACCAATGTGTAACGTTTAAATATTTCCCCGAGAATAATGAGTAATTCTTCTCCATCTTCTCACAGACCTCATCCACACGTCAAACATTACCACATCAAGCAAAATTCCAGAGGTGAATTTTTCCTATCGGAAAAACATTGTTGCAATTCTATCCCAGACTTGATCAACTACCATAAACACAACAGCGGGGGACTCGCATCTAGATTGAAAACCAGCCCATGCGACAGGCCAGCACCTGCCACAGCGGGATTGAGTCATGGTAAGCATAATAATAATCCTTCATAATCTCCCCGTGTCTCGAATGCAAATTGGCGCGTTTCCGTCCGACGTTCACTCACGATTCTTGCAGATAAATGGGAAATAGATCATAATGAGCTGATGCTTCTTGAGGAATTGGGCTCTGGACAGTTTGGAGTTGTGAGAAGAGGAAAATGGCGGGGGTCGATTGATGTAGCAGTTAAAATGATGAAAGAAGGTACAATGTCTGAAGACGATTTCATCGAAGAGGCCAAAGTCATGACGTGAGTGGTATTTACAAACTAGTTTTTACCCGTGTCTTCGCTAGTTTTTACCCATGCCTTCGCTCCCATTTGATTCATGAGTCAACCAAATCTATTTTGTGTCCATTGTTGTGTTATTTTACATGAAATACCTTGATTCAAAATTGATCTCAAAGTTCACACGTTTAGACTTGTTGATTCCGAAATGAACGATATTTCCGTTCAAACTTTTCCTTGGAAAGAACTATAGCTAAATTGATCGGCCTATTCGGAAGGCTCAACCAGATCACTCACTTGATCCAATCGTTCTCTACTGCTTAGTGCTTCAGACAGTGTTATCTTGTTAAAAAAATCCAAATTTTGTATCAAGACATCATACCAGATGGTGTCCATTTTAGGCATGAACAAAGTTAAGTTCAAGAATGATCACGCCTAAACGGGGAAGCAATTAATACAATAAGAAGGATCCATTCAGATATTGAATACCACCCGCCGATATGAATATCAACAAGTTAGTGTTACGATCTGAATTGAACTAGCCAATTTGCCATCGTCAGGGCTGCTTTTCTTCGATGGAGCGTACTCCATTTAGGGCCTTGACGATGGCAAATTGGCTAGTTCAATTCAGATCGTAACACTTGTTGATATTCATATCGGCGGGTGGTATGCATCTGAATTAATCCTTACTAAAGTTAAGTTCATGTCGCTAATTTTCCAGTGAACTATATTGGTAAATCACTCTGTTTATAAATTAGATAATTCATGAATTTTTTGAAATCTTCAAAAATCAATAGAATTTGATCATATTGATGATATTCTTCTTTTCAGTAAATTGCAACACACTAATCTGGTTCAACTTTATGGAGTCTGTAGTAAAAGCAGGCCAATTTTTATTGTAACTGAATACATGAGGTACGGTTCCTTACTCAATCATTTGAGGCGACATGAAACTAGTCTATCGAATAATCAAGGTTTACTCTTGGATATGTGTATACAGGTGAGTAATTCTACGGTAACTTCCTTATATGATGTGTAAATACTGAAAAGAGTGTTGCTGCAGAAATGCGTTTGAAATAGCAAGAAGATATTAGGGGACGATGGGGAAATTGCGGATGCTGAAAGAAAATGAAGTATAACACTTGTAGATAACAACTTATCGTTCTGATTTTATTAATTTATTAATCTTTGGTGAATCAACTATAGAATTATCATTCATAATTTCACGGGATTAACGAACAAAATTGTTTTTTTTTAAGGAATACAAAACCCTTTCTGTCCGCATTTACCCGAATCATTTGGGGTAAAAGCGGACATGTGTTGGGTAAGTTGCAAATAGCCTCACACACTCAATTGAGGTAAATATAAATTGCAGAAAGCACAGATAAACCCTTCCGACGATGTTCCACATGAGTAGTTCTCGTGTACCCAATTACCGCATTTTATAAACATTCTTAGTCTAGTTAGCAGAAAATGCAAAATTAGTCAATTTTTTTTCTGTTGCAGAACTATTTTTGTACGTCTTTCATATACATTTTCGAAACATCTGTAAACAAACAATAATTATCATTGGTTTTTAATCGCCCTATTTGGGTTGATTGCCTCGTCCGCAATTACCCCAAATGGCATTTCAAAAATAATAAAACAAAAGTTTGAAGCAAGTACAATATTTTGTTGAATGTTATGTGAGCATCACCTCTATTGAAACAAAACAATCCTCAAAATAGATCCCAAGTTACACAATTTTTCGAAATGATTTATATTGAAAACTATGAACGATCACTGGAGGTAACTGTTTTCTTCGCACTAAAGATGATTGAAACTATATCACTTGGTCATGATAACTGAAAGCATGGAAAATAATCTAGTAGATATCCCTGTGTTAGCTTTTACCCCGCGTCCGCAATTACCCCATCATTCAGGAATTTTTCATTATTTATGATGAATTTTTGGATGAAACGCAAAAAAAAACTTTATCCTCCTACGTTTTGAGGAAGTAAACGTTCTGGTCCCCCTCCAGGCCCTTTCAAGAAATTGCCATCCAACAAAAATCTACGTACCTTCCAGCTTCTATCTGCGGAACGTTGTTATGATTCACATTACCCCAATTATATAATACTCAATTCAATAAAATCAATCGAAATGGCAGAAATCTACATTGTGTATCAAATAGAATGTGTCGACATCGAGATAGCGAAAGACCAGTTTCGCTCTTTTTTGAGCTCCTCAGTACCGCATAACTCAACCAAACGGTGCCGACGGAATGAAGCAGTGGCGGCATCGAAGTAGTAATCAAAGTGATGCGACATCTGGCGTTCAACGACCTAAGCTTTCTCAAAAGTAGATATCTGCGTATATTTATTCTCTCCAATCACAGTGTTCTACTAGAGTCTGGAGTCTGATGCTCCAGATGATGGGAGGGGGAGGTTGAAATACATTATGTTTAAGACATGTATGAGAAAGCCTATGTAGTTGAAAGCCAGATGTGGCATCGATTTATTTACTACTTCATTCAGTAGGCATCGTTTGGTTGTGCTATGCGGTACTCACGAGCCCAAACAAGAGCGAAACCTTCGATGTCGGCATATTCACTATGGTATACTTACAATATAGATTTTTGCCAGTTTGATTGATTTTGTTATCTTTCATAGCCTTTTGACTTTAAACCTCCTTTATTTACTAAATTAAATCATCTGTTATTTCATGTTAGTTGAATAGTGAGCATTTTAGGCAGAATTGTTTTTCCGAAAAATTCGAAGTATAGATAGATTCGGCAAGTAACCACGTTTCAGGTAGATGGGACCTTTATGTAGATTGGTATCTCAGTTAGATTTTTATTTCATGCTTTTTATGAATAGATAGATTCACCTATGAGGTATACAGGTTTCAAAGGCGAGTCTTTTTTTAACTGAACATAGAACTTGTCACAATATAATCAATCCACCAAAAATTGTCCATATAAACTATTCAAGAGGGCGGAGTTATCATCCCTTCCAATGTTAATTCATTAAATTCCACATGCGTGACTGTAAAATGCGACACCGGCCGCGGCAAAATGACTGAGCCCTCATTGTTTACAATTGTTCAGTATAGTCGAGACCTTGAAACATAGATACAAGGAATGGAAAATAAACATTTGTTGTTGTCCAAAGACTGGAGTGAGATAGTTGCTTAGTGTCGCCAATCACAATTGAGATAGTTGAATCTGACATCATTGTCACATCAATTTTCCGTACAAAAAGGTAGGAGCTATTTAAATTTATTTATTTTACGCCACTGCCTTTGTGTCGCGCTAGACAGAGAAGCATCGAATGTTTTTACCACAACAAATACATTCATAGCACGTCAATGTCCATTCCATGTATTTATGTACTAAGGTCGAGACTATCTGAATGAACAATTGTGCTTGCAACACTGTTCGTTGACAAAGTGCTATTATTGCTACCGTATTTTGATCTATCTTCCTTGCTCAGCATCATTACAATGATTGTTTTCCAGATCTGCAAGGGAATGTCCTACCTTGAAAGGCACAATTACATACACAGAGATCTGGCTGCACGGAATTGTCTGGTCGGCACTGAGAACATTGTAAAAGTGGCGGATTTCGGCCTGGCCAGATACGTTTTGGACGATCAGTACACATCTTCCGGCGGTTCGAAGTTCCCGATCAAATGGGCACCTCCTGAGGTTTTGAATTTTACCCGCTTCTCATCCAAATCTGACGTATGGGCCTACGGGGTCCTGATGTGGGAAGTGTTCACTTGCGGTAAGATGCCTTATGGGAGGCTTAAGAATACGGAAGTGGTGGAAAGGGTTCAAAAGGGTCTGATACTGGAGAAACCGAAGGCTTGTTATAAGGAAGTTTACGACGTGAGTATTGTTGAAGACTTATTAGACATATTATTCGATTTCTCTCCAGTACTTGGGTGAATTTTCAGTTGGAATATGCTGAGTTTCGCTCACCTTATACGTGTTAGATTCTTAGGCGAAATTGTCGACAACAGCGTTCTTGAAAACAGATCATATGACTGTATCTTAAGTTACAAATAGCGCCAATGTAAGAGTCATTCGTCAAAAGACAACAACTGCATTTTGATAATCCCATCACATTAAAAAAGATAGATTGGGGTTGGGATTATAGTATTCAAAAACTTCCGGCTCCTTCGGTCGATTTTTATATATATATTTTTTTTCAAAAAGTTCCTCAACTTATGTGTTATGCAGGATCTTTTTAGTCATATTCAATTTCGAAGATATACTTCTAAATCTCACTTTTACTGGGGATCATTCTCAATTCTGTTAAAAAAATATTGACAACAGATACGAAGTTGAATTTATAGTTCATCCGTGATTGCAATTTTCCTGTGAAATGCATCTGCGCATCAAAATGTTGTCTGCCCATAACCATATGGGAAATTCCTATGGTCGGTTACGATCACACACAAAGTCCAGTTGAACGTGCAAGAATCGAAAGTTTCGCTCATTATGATACGGAATGATTCAGTGTTGAACAAGAACAGCATTCTTCTCCCTCTTTACAGAGATTCAGTCGCGTTAAAGCTGAAGAGGTTAGTGTGGTGTGAAGCTGAAAATCAATATTAGGATTCTTCTGCTTTAACTGGATTTCAGAAATAGTAGAACTTGAAGGAATTGGCTTATCTTCGAATGGAAAAATTAATTTTTTGCCGCTTCAATTGAGGGTGTGACCACAACACTGGATTATTCAGAACAATAATTAGCGTTAAGTAGTTCAGAGGTCTGTCCTTAAACACTATGGAAAATTGAAAATTGCGAAAGCGAGGTAATCTTTCAATAACCTTGGAAATTGAGAACTTGAATCTTTTATCCTTGTATGTATATGATGTTTCTATACGTTATTCAAGTGACTTTGGATATACCAAAAAAGTAGAGCCAGGTCGCTATTTTGTTGGTTAGATAAATCAATCAGTATAATGCCAGTGAGGTCTTTTAATCGTTGGGATTAGAAATTGATAGTCCGTTATTGACTGATGCAAAAACTCCAGATACGTGAAAAAGGACCAAATATGGCTTTTTGCGTTGAAGCCACCGATAAGCCTGAGTAACTTTCAGACCATGAAAATAGCCCAAATGAGCATCCATCAACGGCAGAGTAAAGTCTTTATGGCTTTAATCAATTGATCTGTCGATTTTTTTCTTCAAAACCTTAATTGCATTGATACTAAGGTTAAATGTTCTTCTTTTCAAGATCATGAGGATGTGTTGGAGTCATCTTCCTGAAAACAGGCCTTCGTTCCGTGTTCTTAAGGACCAACTTTCGATGATCTCTCAAAATATCATAGTCGATTGACTGACTCGGGTCATATGTGACACAATCATTTACAAATCCTCAGGAAGAGCATCTTCTTCATCTAATACGACTTTAGCTTCTTCATCAGATCCGTTCTACAACTACGAGCACGCGTTGGTTGAAGTGTGCAATACATTGAGAAGAGTCGTTCCCAAAACAAAACGCTTTCAAGAGACTGTGAGCAAGTAATATATAGCATAAAAATAGTGTGTTCAGAATGTTCTACAGGGTGATTCTTATCAAACCTATATATATTCATAATTTTATAAGTATGTATATAGTTTTTGACGATTGTATATTTCTATCAATTTTGTTCCAATCGGTTAAGGATTTAATATTGCATTCTAACTCTTCCGTGTCTTTGTTTCACTGGGAATAAATATCAAATTTATCAAAGAAAATGGAATATCGATATTCTTTATTGATTGTTCGAATTGGTGATATTTTCAGTGATCATCTCATAAAAGACAAAAGATGTATAAACAATTTATTTGTGATTTTTATAATTCTGTATTTATGTGTTTTGCTACTTGTATAAAATTCACGCATTTCGTATTGCTTAAGTGATCTTCATTTAAGTCATTCCTTTTTCTCAATCAGAAATTAACGAAACATTCCATCGCATTGAGTTATTATTACATTATTTATCGCCAATCTAAAATATTTTTGTCTATGTGAATTGAAATATGATCGAAGGATGAAACATTACGAAACATTTGATAATGTGTTTTTAAGAACAAATCTAATTTTAAGGTGTGTCAAGATCAAAACTGTGAAATTATATATGTTTTGAAAATGTAAGTGTAATTCGAAAACTTAGAGATTCAGATAAAATATATTTTCATCAATGTTTCCCAATTGAGGATTTTGAAATAAGAAGAAGTTTGGTGTCACTACAACTAAGAGAAAAACTTTTTGTTCGATAGGTTGTATAACTGATTATTCATAATGTCACTGTCTTGACTTTATTGAATGTGAACCCATCAATAGAGATACTTTTGGGATGGGCATAGACAAATAATCCCTCTAGACCGCCAACTAGCGGTAAATTTCTGGTTTCGGTTTTTTAGTTCGGCATACAAACGCCAGGATATAATTTGGCAGGTCGATCGTTGCTTTTCTCTCATATTTGATGTTTACATGGAGGTTTCCATGGATATTTACTTTTAAGGCCATTTTGACGTACATAAAATAGAATTTTTATCTTCGGCAATTCCTGTCTGATGAATCGATAAAAGAAAATTGAATATTTTTGGGATTAGTAATTTTTTTTTCACTATAACTAATAATGAGACCGATAAAAGTAGAGGATTAAATATGTAAATGAATGAGCTCGGTGAGTACCTTATGTATTTATTAATAGTTGATAGTTTACGTCATTCCGAAATTGAACTCTCGAAGTGTTTGAAATATGAAGAATTCAATCCATATCCTTGAAAAATTCTTGTTGTAGTGTAATATTTTTAGGTACTAATGCTGGATGCCAGGAACCATGCCACTGTATAACAGATTTTAACCAAATGTCTCCGATGTCAACCAAATGTATCTAACTGATTTCGACAAAATGTAACAGAAAGTGATGCCCCATTACTTATTAATGCTTAATGTTACGACATTAGTGTTGCTGGGATCTCATCAACTATTGTGGTAAAGCTTTGAACACCATAATTTTGCCGATTCCTTGTTTGAGGACATGTGTGAATGAATTTGTCCATTTTCTGCTATAATTACAATGTTCAAAGAAATTTTCACCAATTATAATTGACAAAATTTGAATTGCTACTTCTTCAGTTATGCCTATAGAAAATATTGTGTGAAAGTATATAGATTTCAGTTTGTCTGTCCAATGTTGAATGCGACACTGAATTTATTTTCATAATTATTTCACTTTTTTTCCATAATACATATTTCTGTACCTTATATCATTGTGGTAAATAAATCTTTCATTATATTGAATATGCTCTATTTATCCTAGAATTCTAGAATGATTTGTCGGGCTAATTCCATCATTTGAATTATTTTCTAGAGAGAATAATCCAAAATGATGGAAATAGCCCAATAAAATAAAATAAAATCAATCATGCCGTCGACAATGATTTGAATTCCCGCCAAATTACGATTAGTTCAGCATACAAACACAAGAGGCGCTGGTGTTAGCGCGACCAGGCTTTAGTACGTACGTTGGCCATCTAGAGGGATTAGTTTATCTATGGGGATGGGTGTTTTATCTGTACTGAATTCAGTGAATTCTAGTAGGTCAGTTTTGGGGCTAGTCAATAATGATGGTATTGATCGTTGTTGTGCATCTAAAATTCAACTAGATACCAGTAGTCAATGGAACAAAGGGAGATTTTTTTATCTGTGAGTGTTCAAAATTTGATAGCCTAGTTGAATGTATAAAATGTGAAGTAAATTTTGTAACTATTCAATGAAAATATTCATGACAATATTTAGAATAAGCATCAATTATTTTTGAAATCTGGAAGATTGATATCATGTTCTGCTTCCTAAGATTTTCGGGTGATGTCAAAGAGATAAAAAAAATATATTCATCCCGCCAATAGAATTCCATAGTGTAAAGCAGACCAAAAAAAATTCCACTGCCAAACTTTTCTCCCCTTTTGTGAAAGATTGACATGTTTGTGATCCAAGTAAGACTTTTTATCTGGCGTGACTTGACAAAGGCAGAAAAATCTTGAAATTAATTTAGTTCCGAATCGAATCAGAACTACGAGACTTATGCATTCAATGTTCAAAAACTAAAGATTTTGGAATTTTCCTGTAGATGAACAGACTTTCTCGAACTGGATATTTTATGCGCATTCGGAAATATCCAACTTGTATATATATAATATAGTGTAAATTGACTGTTTAGGTAAATATAATTTCAGAAACTGTATATTACGTCTATGATATTGAAAAATCCATAGAATAATTGTTATATAAAGCCGTGAATCCTTTAAGTATATCTTTCATCAAATCCATACACAACAAATCATTTTGTATTTCTTCAGTAGTTAGTAACTATAAGATGAAAAAATTTGTTTAGTCAGTACTTATGTTGATACAAAAATATATAACAATGTTTTTAAATTGACTTTTATTTCTAGCTGACGCGGCAAACTTAACTGAGACTTATAACTTCGCCAGCAATTGCAGTTTGAAGGTTAAAATTTATATCATTGATATAAATATTCTATAAAGCCAATATAGCCTGTTCGCTCAAGAGGGAATTATACCATGTGACTTTTGAGATGCGGTTGAAGGAAACTTACTTTTTTCCGATTCCCTTACACAATACCAGAACGGAAAATACCTGAACTAGTAGATATTGCCAGAATGTGCAAATTCTCACTGATAGCAGAAATAATCAAAAAAGGGTTACTAAACAGAATGCACAAAAAGAGAAGGAAGAATTTCAATTTCGAAGATTCGCTTTGTTCGTTTTACTGCTAATTTTATTTGATTTCTTTTGCGGTTATGAAATCAATAACAACAACAGCCATAGTATAGTTCCATAACGGCTCACCGTAGCGCTGCAATCTTATTTTGCAACGTCAATGAAGGTTAGATGTATGGTGCTCACAATACTCGAAATTTAAACGTAGTTTAGTATTCCCACGCAACTTTTCCAAAAAAGATTTTTGAGCAATATAGAATCCACGAATTTTCGCCACGGGACTTTCTCACCATCCGTATAAGCAATAAGGGGGGAGAGATTACTTGAATATGGGATGTTGCCAGAACACTTGTAGAACTTACGAATATTACAATAGTTTTCCACTTTCTTCGAAAAGATGGCAGCACTTTACCAACGTTTCCTTTAAATTTCAGCAGCTTTCGAATTGTAGCCAATGGCGAAACTTTTCGAGAAATTGTTGTATGTAGAAATTCATTGAAAAAATCGCTTCACCTCGGAAAGTGAATAACATAAATGAACATTTATTCTACAGGGAAAAAATTTCACTATTTTTTTCCGTTTGACGAATAAAAACATTTCTGGCTTTCCGAGATGACGAACTGAGAGAACTATATTGAAAACCCCATATAAATTGAATTGGTGGTTTCTGATGTAAGATATACCTTTTCGCTTTTTGAACCGACCACTGAAACGGTGTAGACCCCTCTTAAGTCTTGGCAACTAAAGAGAGAGGATCAACATTAAAAATTATTGATTGTTCAACCACGAACAGAATCAGGCATACCATTTCAATATTCATAAATTTGCGATATCTAAATAAACGTGGGTTATCTCTTGATAATTAAATACATAGGTACATGAAAATAGTAGATACGCAATATTCTCAATTCTATAACGATTTACATAATGACTCATGATCATAAAGAAGAAGCAGATCTGATATCGCATTTATGTCGAACCGACGATGTTATAGGCACATTTTTTTATTAAGTGGGTATTATGAAACGATAATAAATTACGTAGCTGAACACGAATTACTCATTTCATATATCTTGAAGATAACACCACAAATTTCAACTTTTACCGCTATTTACTCGCGCATTGAATTTGTGCTATACCAATAACAATTTCTATTGAATGCTCATCTATTTTTCTAATGAATATGAATAAAACATATTAGTCTTGGTTTTGTAGATTCCGAAAATAAATAAAGAAATTCCTGTATCTTACGTTTATGTTGTACCACTATCCTAACTGGTACTCAAGAGAAATAAGTTAGTAATAGTTGGTAGTTTAAGAGGGGCTACAGTGCACTGCAACCTTGAGGTATATTGTGTCCTCCATAAGAGCTGTTCTCACCACTACGCCATTTACAGCTCGACCTCTAGTTCCAGAGCTCTAATGGTCCAAGCATTCTTTACGTTGGATGGCGAAACACTGTAACCAGGTGAGCAGGAGTGTACTCCTCTTCCCCCAAGAATCTACACTGGTCATTTTTCATTTTCCGATAAACCCATTATCATCAGATGCTTCTTGAGGCGACAATGTCATCTGAGAAAGAAAGTGTAGTGAGGATGAGTTGTAACTTGTCAAGATTTATTGGGATCCCGATACTTTATGGACGTTGCAATTTTAAAATTCCGAAGGAACTTCATGTAGCGATTCAGCTCTGGAAGATTCCGCCAGAGAATTCTCTTTGGACTTCCACTCCAAAAAATCTTTCTTATGGACAAATTTACCTATACCACAAAAAGCTCTGGGTTAGTAAGTAGCGTTTCTTCTGCTTTTTCGACAAGTGTAGTGGATTCTTCGTTGTCTTCGAATCACGATGACTGGGAACACAGACTAGAGAGACCTTATTGTTTTTGCCTTTGAGTTTTCTTCTGTTCGGTACTACCTTAGAACATAGATACAAGGAATGAAAAATAAACATTTGCTATTGTCCGAAGACTGGAGTGAGATAGTTGCTTAGTGTCGCCAACCACAATTGAGATAGTTGAATCTGACATCCTTAGCACGTCAATTTTCCGTACAAAAAGGTAGGAGCTATATAAATTTATTTATTTTACGCCACTGTCTTAGTGTCGCGCTAGACAGAGAAGCATCGAATGTTTATACCACAATAAATACATTCATAGCATGTCAATGTGTCCATTCCATGTATTTATGTTCTAAGGGTACTACGGAGCTCCCATGTTATCTTAAAATCGATGACAAAAGGGCTCAATTCTCTAAAAGCAGCTTTACTATCAAAATGGATCACTGAATGACATCCTTGATAGTTTCTTTACGGGGTTACAATTGAAGGGTTCAGAGCTGAAGTGAACCAAGTCCATTCAGCCTAGTTTCGAGATGAATGACGTAGAAGTTGTTTATCACCCATTAATTCAAAAGTCACTTCTTCAGATTTTAAAAGGTTAGAATGTAAGCATATGCTTACATAAGAATAATAATAGATAAAGAAGTAACTTTTGAATTAATTGGTGATAAACAACTTCTAAGTCATTCATCTCGAAACTAGGCTGAATGGACTTGGTTCACTTCAGCTCTGAACCCCTCAATTCTACATCTTGCAATATATGTATTTAGCACCCAGCGCGAAGAGCGCTCCGCCATTGGCAAGTTCGAGTGCAAGCGTGCGTATTAGAATAAATTTGTCTATAGCAGCGCAATAGCCCTTTTCTTATTTATGTTCCGAACTCGTAGCAGATGAGACTGCGCGATTGGCTTCAATTGCTTTCGTAAGATGGCTGTTTCAACAAATTTACCTACTGCCTACAAATATTCTCAAATAGGGCCAGGTAAATATAGGGCAAATTCTTTAATTGAGGAAGAAGCGAAACTTTAATGAGGGATTACGTTTAATTGAGAAACACCCATTGACGAATATGCAGCACAAAAAAATTCACCACATTAATTATGCAAGCAGAGGTAGGTAGTAGGTGTATTATCATTTTGTAAGTGATTTAGACAACTTGTATAGATAAAAGCCTGTAATACCTATACTTGAATATAGGCAAATAGGTTGGTTTTTTGCAACTGCATCAATTATTTATTAATTGATATTTCATACCGCTAAGTGGAGCCGTAAGAAAATGACGAAAAAAATAAAGAAATTGTAGTTGTAATGCGAAACTTAAAATTTCGATTAAGCATACAATAAGAGATACGACAAAAAAAATAAACGAGAGGTAGGGTGATGGTGATCGGTAATTCAACGCATAGATAACCAACAATTGCAAGACCCTCGGAGAAGTTGAAAACATCTAAACACATCTGTAGACCGGTTTCAGGATCATTGTCCCTCATCAGTATAGTGTAGTGATAGATATTTCAACCGGAGGCATCAAGCGAAATTTCATCACCATGCGCCATCTTTACCGCAAAGGCTGAACCAAACCTCACTTACTCTGCAGACTCCTACACACCTATTCATGGCTCCCAGATTTAGCAGTCAACGAATGTAACAATTTGTCAAGTGACTGCGAGCCAAGAGGGTTCATTCGCTAGAATACATTTGGTCAGAAAATAATATGGAAATGGAGTATACAGACTACACAGTACTCCATTTCCATATTATTTCCACCCTTAGAGTCTTTTGAACGGCCATCTTATCAAGTTTGAATTTTGGAAGGTGAAAATAAACAGGCGTAGACTTTCCCAACGAGTCTGTGTGATCAACTGATTCAATTCCATTCGAACTTTGATGTTCGATTTTTACAGTTGCAATCTTATTTCGTTGTCAATTCGAAATTGATAAAAGCCAGTTTAAACTTCATTATTTGCCAATTTGCTTCTGATTAATGCCAGTTTGAAATTGATATTGAAGAGTAAAAACGTTAATTCTGAAACACAATTAGGTTCTGAATTCGTCTCTTTTTATGATAACTCATTGAGAAAACGCATGATTGTGGTTATCTATCTTCCGTTTCTGTTAAGAATTTGCAGAGATTATAGAAAATCGTTCATAACAATATTGGCAAGGTAACGATTGTTAATTGAGCAAAATTCATCGCTCATATCCTTCTGCATCGGATATGCAAGATATAATTTTTTGAGGAAATTTGTTTTTCCCAAATGGTTTTAATTAATTTCCTTATCATTCAATAAAAATTTTTCATTTAATATATTTTATTCCAATGGAAAATTCAAATTCAGAATTCCCAATTCGATTTTGTTCATTATTGTCAATTTGCAATTGACTAATGCCAGATTGAAATTGATTATATATTGTCAATTTGATTTTGATTGATGCCATTTTGATTCTGATTAGTGCCAATTTGAACTGCTGTTGAAAAGGTAAACATTCAACATTTTCCAGATTAGCTGACAATTACGCGATCAGATTCAAAAGTTCAAAAAAATATCAGGACCGACGTCGACATCCATGGCATTCGGATGTCAATACCTAATTACCCCGAAAGTATTTGAATTTTTCTTAGTTATTGAATAATATTTCGGTTTGTGGAGGATGAGTAAGTCTGTCGATCGAAAAATACATTTTACAAGCATAATTTGATTATAACATTATGTTACCTTGTAAGCTATGTGAAAACGAATGGAAACATAAAAGTGCTACGAGCCTGACCTGGTCTTTTGGTCCTGCAAACCGGATAGGGCGAAACCGCAGACTGCGAATTCGATCAACGTCGATCGGGAAGGCGGGTTGCGAGAATTTCGCACAATTGTACAGATCCGATGGGTCATGTTTCCACACAATGCATTGAATACTTTCGATACGCTTCCGGACCGTTGGTCAACCGACTTCCAAATTTCGCACATACGTTGGTTTTGTTCTCGCGCCCTCCCATGATGGCTATCCATCAGACTTAGGAAGATGACTCAATGGGGTCCTTTGAAATGTGTGGTGGGCCGTATCCAAAATTTGGCGAATTGGTACCTACCTACTAATGATGTCCATGACATACACATAATGAGAGTTGTGACAGGGAAAGGGAATGTGGTGAGTAGTGTTGGTTGCGGATGTGTGAGCATAGAAAACAAATGTTTCCGTAGTAGCGGATGGCATGACACAAAATAATTCATAGGCTGCCCCTAGTTTCTTCATCAGACTGCGCTGCTTCTTTTTGAAGCGTTTCGAATTATGTATCCTCACAGATCATCGAAGATTTATAGATATATAATTTGTATTTCCGCGATAAACTGAAAAAATACTGAACTGATTTTCATGCGGTTTTTACCAGCAGACAGAATGATTCAAAGAGGAGTAAAATTTGTTAAGGATTTGTGTCAATTGTTGAAAACATTTCTGGATTTCATAGACAACCCTGAGTAATCTATCAAAGATAGAAAAAAGTTATCAGTAACAATTTTGTAAAGCTCGAAAAGTGCCATCAAAGAGAATCAACTCTTTGGTGCTATGAAGAAGTTCGCGATGTCATATTGAGGGATATGACAGGTTAGAGATAGCAAATTTAGTCAAGAAATTCTATTCACCGCTCTGCACTTTAGGTCGGCTTTTATGTAAGTTTATGTTTGGAGAGGAGAGAAAGGCAATGGGAATGAATGGCACGATTGAGTCATAATCAAAGAGTATCAACTTTGATACTCTTTGTCATGATCGTGCATGTAATATTCGCTTGCGTGTGCATCTATACGCAATGGTATAGTAGACGGCGAGTAGACGAAAGATTTTAGTTACAAGTTATGAAGTTAAAACTTTTCAAGGGGAACAAATTAATGTTAATCGCAAGGCAACAACAAAATATCGCTGTAGAAACCTATGACGTCAACGACCAATGGCGCAGATGGAACATGTATTTCCCCTGTTGCCTTGCGATTAACTGGTTTCATTTGTTTCTGTGCCAAAAATTTCACTGCCTTTCATTTTGCCTTAGCCCATGACATCTCCCTATTACATACTTCGTTTACCCCATCCCCCACAGACTCTAGCGACATTTCGACATGAGGTACAAGTTGCCTGGGATCGGAGATCAGGTATCTGATCAACGACAATTTTCCAACGATGTTCGTGCAGCACTGGATGCACTTCTAGTATTTATTAATACTGGGTTTTCTGTTTTCTATGTCATTTAGATGGATGACAGTCTCTTTTGGGCTTTGGCGCTCGCGTAATTCGATAATGTGTAGAATTTGCAAGTCAATTTTAAAATATGTAGTCAGGAATTTCAGCAGATATCTGTTCTCATCAAGATGGGAGTTGAGTTGCTCTGAAGAAATCTAACAAGATCGTAAACATGGTCAGCAGTAATCTTTCACAATGAGACATTTCTTCTTTCGGAACCTCAGTACTTAATGGTGGATAGCTGATTCGATTCAGATTGTAACCTTTGCGGATATTTATATCGGCGGGTGTTAAAATATGTCCGAATATCGTTTACTCATGTTAGCAAATATTTGTGTCTGAAAGACGCTTGGACAGTGGTTTCAGACCTATGTCTATAACAATTTTTGACTTCACAAACCGCGCGACTAAAAATACAGAGGAGTCTACGCGCGATGTCGCGCGACCATATGAACATTTGTATATGACTCCTCTGTATCTTTAGTCGCGCGGTTTGTGGATCGCGCGTTTACGCGCTGTCATCTAAACTAAGCCTAATGTTATTTCTTTATGGTGTTTCTCTTTCCTACCGTTACTTCACTTCTAGGTGAAAGTGTTTTCGATACCTGTTTCCTTATCACTGGAAAAATTCGCTGATGGGATGTAGATGTACGAAGTTGTATTGAAAAATTCTTAGCCTACTATAGAACCAAACAAAATTTCAACGTCAAAATATTTTATTACTCAACATATTCTCCTCTTAATAGGATACATTTATTACAGCGAACCTGCAACGTCTCTAGACCTTCCAAAAACAAATGTTTCTTCTTGCTCTGCAAACCAGACCTTTTGAACTTTTTTCAGTTGAGAAAAGAGATGATAGTCGGATTGGGCCAAATCTGGTGAATAAGGGGAGTGTTCTAGTAACTCAAACCCTAAATCACGAATTTTTTGCATGGCAACATGAGATTTGTCTGCAGGGGCGTTGTCCTGCAAAAACAAAACACCTTTGGATAGCTTTCCGCGACTGTTCTCTTCAATTTTTTCCCGTAGAGTGGTCAGTAATGTCGAATAGTAATCTCCGGTTATTGTTCTACCCTCATTCAAAAAATCAATAATGACTACTCTATGGCAATCCCAAAAAACTGAAGCAAGAACTTTTCCATCAGATTTTTGGACACGAAACTTCTTAGGTCTTGGAGAAACAGAGTGTCGCCATTCTATCGATTGTTGCTTTGTTTCTGGATCGTAGAAATGTACCCAAGTCTCACACATAGTTACAATTCGGTTTAAGAAGTCTACATCGCACAGATCGAACGCGATGCTTCTACCCTTGCACGCTTTTGGTAAACATTCAAACATTTGGGGATCCATTTTGCAGCAATTTTTCTTATGTCCAAATTGACGTGAACTATATGATGAACGCGTTCGTATGAAATATTCAGTGCTTTGGATTTCCGTTTTAGCCCAATTCGACGGTCTGATAAAATCATGTCATGAACTGCATCGATATTTTAGCGGACTGACACAGAAACTGGCCTTCCCGATCGGTCATCATCTTCAATGGAAAATTTACCTCTTTTGAAGCTTGCAGTCCAATATTTCACGGTCGCATACGAATTGCATTGATCACCAAGGGTATTGTATATCTTCGTAAATCTGCTTACCTCTTAACCCTTTTAAATACAGGTACTTGATGATAGCTCGATACTCCAATTTTTCGATTTTCACAATTTCGGTGGACATCTTCTTTCTTTTAATTTATTGCGTAACTCTGGTTTACCTTTTTGACCTCAATCTTCACACTTACACTTCTAATGAGTTATTGTTCGTTGCTATGGTAACGCAAAATTTTTTTCATCCATGGAACTGGTCTAGGCTTACTAGATATCAATACATCCTCGTATATAATGTCGTTATACTAAGTTATAGCTTGTCAAACTTGGGCAACTTTTTAGGTGTCCCACTTCGTTTGCTGCTATTTCGTTTCGAGCAGCATTTCATCTGCCTATCACTCCGAAACTATCGAACTCATTTTGCCCCTCAATTTGCCCCTTGCTCTCCTGCTATTCTCATGGGTATGCTCAGCATAAGTGATAATTTAAAAAAAAATGCCGCTGTACCTTAGCCCAGGCCTGCACAGGACTTCCAAACAAAGGTGAAATACGATCGCGTAGTCCTCATGGATATTCGCGAGCAGGCAATGCATGAATGAAATCGTGGATCCAACTGGATAGTCAAAAAGCACGTTGCATACCCGCAATATTTCGAATTCATCGGTCGGGACTTTGCGACTTGCGACAGTCGTTAATGATTTTCATCGAGGTAGCGCGGACTGAAGCACGCTTACGAACCCGTTTCAGTCTCATGACAGACGCGAAAGCTTGAAGCTCGATACGCTATCGCGAGTATAATAAGGAGCGCGCTACTATTTCGTGCCGATTTTTTTTTATCAAGAAGATATTTTTTTGTGTTTTTCGTTACACAACTAATAGGTTGTTTATTTATGGATATAAGTTCGAGTGCGAGGTGAGTTTGTCCAATTAGTTTTTGTTATGACATTCAGAATTTTATTGAAAATATTTTTAAAATTTTTTTTCATTCGAATTGATAAAAAAAATTAAATTTCTGTTATTTGAGTTGTTGATATCTGAAAGGCATGTGTAATATTTTTAATCAATCTAATTGATAATCAACCCGGATTTACTTACCCAAAAAAAATTAATTCTTAATCAAAAATGAAATATATGAAAACTGTTCGTAGGTACCTACATCTTTTTATAATTTTTTCATTTTGCCAGATCTCCTGATATATTTCAGAATCATATCTGTGGCGCGTTTCACAAAAGCTCAGTGATCAATTGAACAGCGGGGATGCTGATAGGGGGCAAACGCCCAAGGCCATTAAAAAAGTGGAGTTTGAATGGATTTCAATAAAAAAAATATTTTTGTTTAAAAATAAAAGAGGTAAATAAAGAAAAAGCACTGTTCAATGCGCAAAGAAAATATGTATTTTCGTGAAAAATAATACATATTCGATATAAGGTTTTTCGTGATTTTCACCTTGTTTTTTAGACATGCAGAACATGCATCGCATAATAGTCTCATTATCTTTTTCCTGCACTTTGATCATTAGGGAATTCCCCCAATTCATTATTGATTATGAGAAGAGAGTTCGATGTCTTATCTTTCTGGGAGTTCAAAAAGAGAACAAGGTCTAATAAATATCGAAAAATATGTCGATCATTCTTCACATAACACCGACAGTCTTCAACTATATTTTCGAAATGTATTTTTAGCATAAAATTTGTATAGGTAAGTATAATTATTTCGTAATTCGAATTATTCCTTCAAATCAAATTCTGAGCTTCGTACACTTCGAATAGGAATTGCTCCTAGATAAATTAATTGAAGTCAACACTCTCTAGCAGTCTAGCAGAGAGTGCAATACCATCATTCGATTGGAAGTCCATGAAAAGATAATGAAGAGGTAAACAGTCCAAGTTTTCTTTTCCATTTTGATTCTATTCTTTGCATTGTTAGATATAAAGGAGTCTTTAACAACGCAATACTTATTTTTTTGCCTCATAATCACAAGTTCACGTCTAATTCCTGCTATGAAGTGAAACCTTAAATAAAAAAAATTCTAGAGCGACATGCTTGTTAATAACTAAAAAATTACGCTGGATAATCCCGAAAAATCAACTATGAATACAGAGGTTATTGTTATTTTAACAAATTGAGATATTTTTCAGTTCACACATCCATGTTAATTTATAAACATTGCTTGAGACTGATACTTCCTAGCATTAGAACGGTACCTAAGGACTAAATACGCAGATGCACAAAAACATTAAAATAAGAGTCTTTCGAGAAAATTTGGTCTAGTTATTATTCTGTAAAATGATCGATCAAGTCGATTTTTATTTTAAATTTCGAAACTGTTCAATTATGATTCAGAAGTTGTTTCATGCACCCTAGATTATTGTGCCGGAAATGGCTAGAATTTTTGTTATATTACTGAGAATAATTTGGTCATTTTCCATTATAGGGATGAAATCATTAAATTTGAATTCGAATTTTTTCTCATTTTATATATTCTGAGCTCAATGACATATAAACATCAATAATTTTTTTGTTGATAAGGGTCATTGATGCAATCTTTTTTGTTTTATATTTTGGGTTAAATGGTTGGTCTTATTGAATTCGACTTTTTTATGTATTTTGCAAGAGCGACTGAAGTATTATCGAAAACACGCCTTTTTCATAAATGATTGATTATCTGGAATGAAGATATGTACATACGTTCTTTCTTCTTCCATCAGTTACCTACTACCCTACGAAAAAGGCATGATTTCGAAAATACTTCAGTCGCTCTTGCAAAATACATAAAAAAGTCGAATTCAATAGTACCATTTATTCCAAAATATAAAACAGATTGATAAAAAGATTCCATCAATGACCCTTATCAACAAAAGGCTTAATATCTTCCTACCACAAAAGTTAAAGAAACGCAAATTCAGCCTCTACTCTTCGAAGGGGGTGAGTGACAAAATACTGAATTTTGCAATAAATGATGTGTAATTCAAAATAAAAATAGAGAATACAGAATATATTTATTTTGTCCATTACTTTTTCTGTATAATGTCAAAATCGTTCATTGCCGTACGAGCACACCAATTTTTTTTTTTGTATAAACTAAAGCCCGTTTGAAACGGCCGAGAATTCTCTAGAAAATTTACTCGAGAATTCATGCTCCGTGAATTCTTTACCGTTACATACGCACTTTCGGTAGATTTCACTGTTCAGTTTCGTACAAAATAATCTCTGCCGTTTTCTTACCAAAATTTGGTAGATAATTCTCCAGAGAATTCTCGGCTGTTACAAACAAACAGCTTAACCCAGTTAAGCTATCAGAACCACTTTTGAATTTTGTATTTTTTTTTGTGGCCATAATTTAAGGGGCATTTATTACGCCAATTAAAAATTTTTTGCTTTCCAATTTTTGGAGAAATTTTAGGGGTTCTGGTAGCTTAACATTAAGTTCGCAGAACCCACAAGAACATTTTGCAGAAATCTGACAATATCATAATTTTGGGTCCATTTTAGGCTCTCATTTGAATCTACTGCGGATTTCCCTTGAATGTGTTTTCTTTAAAGGAGTTCTGCTAGCTTTACCGTTAAGCTAGCAGAACCAAACTACTAATACAATATCTATCCTGAATTTGATCACATCATACTTTCAGAATTTATAGCTATAGTTTAATGGTGAAGCTAGCAGAACCAAACCCTTATACAATATTTATCCAGAATCGGATCACACCATACTTTAAGGCTAATTTTAGGCTAATCTATTGCCGTAGTGAGTAATTTTTTGCTCCCAAATTATTGGAGTCAGATTTATGCTAAATGTGTTCTGCTAGCTTAACGTTAAGCTGGCAGAACCCCTAATTTCTCAAAAAATTGGGGAGCAAAAACTTTTTAATTGGGGTTATAAAATTGCCTAAAATTAGTCCAAAATCATGGCCCCAAAAAAAATCCAAAATTCAAAAGTGGTTCTGCTAGCTTAAGGGGATCAAGACGATCGACATTGGTTGCTACCACAAATACGGAAATGTGGCACATATTTGAGCAATAGCCTGAATTACGAACTGATACAGTTGAAAAGTAGAAATTACCAAGCAAAATATTAGGGATATTGAATAATTTTCAGTTATTCCTGAATTTCAGCGTAATTTTGGCATATATCATATATAAACATTTTGCAATATATGAAAAATTCAATTGCCGATTTCACCCCGCCGCTATTTTTATCGAAGAATGTTGAAAAACCTTCGAAAAATAATTGTGAAAACAAATCTTATAGACAATAAAGTCAAACTTTTTCTACTCATGAAAAACCAACTAACTCGAAAAAAAAGAGACGGGGTGACATCAAGACGTCCTTTAACATCAATTAAAAAAAAATTTATGGCTTTTCGTACAGATTTGAAAGCGTAAATTAAGAACTAGTGAATGACGTTTTTGAATGGATATTTTTGAGCTATAACTTTCCCTTAACAGGGGTCCAATTATATTTTAGTCTGAAGCTTTGAAAAGCTTCGTGTTTTACGATATTTAATTTTCCTAGAAAAAATAGCGATAGGGGCACATTCAAGTAACCCCACTGATATGGAAATAAGAAAAAGTTTATTAACAATTTAAATTTTAGTTAGATTAATTATTTGAGTTGGATATACACAGATATTACATCCAGAAAGATGTAGATGATGATGTTTTTTCACAAATTCGCCGACGCTTTTGCTTCAAATATGTCAGATGTTTACCGTTTAGATAGATTGCTGAATTGGATTTGTCCAAAGTCATTGTGAAGCATTCTTTCACGTATAACTTGGTGTAGGTATATGTGGATTGAAAATAACTGAGAATAGTTCGTTGAAAATATGTGTTTTCCTTTAATAATAGTAATAGCTTTCTAGTATTCTAGTTAAATATCGACAATGAATTTTGGAGTCATAATACCGATAGAAGAATATTGTTATATATGACATATTTCATGTATGATCGAAAGAAGACTGAATTACAAAAATATGTTAGGCGGAAGACAAAAAATAATCTAGGTTATTTACTAGTTTTCTTTATACATACCTCAAGTATGGGACAGCTTGTATATGTAATGTTCACTCCATACTAGAATTTGCAACTCCGCCTGAAGCATCGTCATGCACATCCCTAATTTTATTGTTGTTTCGAGAAATAATTATGGGCTCATTTGAACCGATTGAATTCATTTTGCTCAGAACAAGATGACGCAGATAAGTTGCGAATAGCATTTTATTATAGATGCGGATTATGCTTTCCCCGAAATAAATGAACGATAAAATTTATCGCCATAAATATTGATTAAACGTCTACATGAAGGATCAAAGGATGGTAATTTACTGCTTGGACCGATAATAAAATACAACAGTGGCAAATGAAACCGATCAGATTACTGGAAACAAGTCTGAACATAAAATTAAGCACTTTGATCTGCCATCATTGGAATGGCAGTTTTCAGTGGCGGATTTGATGCAGCCGGTTCTATAAAATGCACTGAAGCCATATGCCAGTTCTCGAAAAGTCCGAAGTAGTGGTAAAAAACTATTACTAGTGGAAATCATGATACTCAGTTTATTTAGTTTAATTATCGTATTTATCGACCATATTACTTCCATATTATTCTTTCATTTCCCACTTAATTTGAATGAATTATTCACAACCTGTTTATTTTTTAAACTTTCACATAAATGGAATTCATTCCGAAGAATTGTACCCAGTAACCTCATATGCAATACCTCCTCTCTTTATGTCGCTTTTTCCATCGATATGCAGATATAATCATATCCATTCTTTATCACAATCATCGTGTAGGTTTCAGTTATTCAAAACTCATAATCGAAACATGATTTTTACAACTTTATAAAACGACAATTTTTGGGCATAGGTATGCTATGAAAGGCTGGTTTCACTTCATTATATTCCAAGTCAAATTTGAATGCCATGACAAATCAAGCTTTTTACGAGCGATGGGTAACCGCTGCCGTAAAATTCGTTTTATGATAGTAATCATTCAACAGTGTCAATTTGGATTCTGAATTGTGAAATTCTCAATTGACATCATTGACTGTTGGAATTTGCCATCAGTCCCTATTGTAGGTATCCACATGTGTGAAAAATTTCAAAAACAAGCTAGTGCTTGATTAGTGAATCACTTCCTAGGTATATGAAGTAGGTACCTACAAATTTGTAGGCATAATTAATTATACGATAATTGAAGTCTCATTTATTAGCCAATATCACTTATATTTATTTTGAACTAGCTGATCCTGCCCTGAGGGAATTTTAGTAAAAGAGAGATGAAAAAAATTAAGTTGGAATAGTACAAAAAAAAGTATGCAATTTTGAAAATAGAACAAAATAATACAACTCCTCAAAAAAACTTTTATCTTCGTCCTAGAATTTTATGATTTTTCGATTCTTTCATTATCCAAAATAAATGCGAATACACGTGGTCCTAAAAAGTTTGTTTTTGTTTGTTATGTGATAAACACAATAAACTGTTTTGTAGAAGATTCAAAGTGGTTGAAATTTCGTCTAGAAAGTGTATGTCTGGTGCTGATGCATTTTCTTATATAGAGTTAGTCTTTGACCCCTACATATATTTTATATTTTTGAACATCAAATTACTCGAAGATGTGAAGAATATTTTTATTTTGAAAAACGTCCAACTTAGTTTCAAGAGATGGGTTCTTTGAATTTTTGGTATTTTTATGGTTATGAGAAAACTGGAAAAAGTGTGTGATATTTTGTGTTCGAAAAAGTTTTATCAAATAAATAAAAAACTATATTCCGAAATTCATTTTATTCGATAAAATTGTTTGTGGAATAGAACTAAAAATAACATTTTTTAAGGCCTTTAGAGGGTAAACACTTTTTAGTAGAAAAAATGCTGCATGCTCATTTAAATAAAATTAAAAACTCAGAAGGTCAAGGGGAACATTTTCATCAAAATATAATGGAAGTCCACTTTTGGCACTTATTGGGAGTAAGTACCCACTCATAAACATGAAAGTAACAAGGTTCACTTCTGAATACTTCTTCAACTCTTTTCCAAGCAATAGGATAATAATACGCTTTATTATTTGAAATATTCATTCAAAATCCAGAAGAATTCTAATACAGCGATTGAATATCTCGCGTCAAGGATGTGAATGCCTTGAAACCATTTAGACTTCTTCCCTAATTATCAAATTACTCTTCAAACTTCACATCTCGAATCAGAGAACATCGAGAAAAAAATTCTTAGGTGAACGTCTCATGGTCACCTAAATATCAAGACACTCCTAGATGACAGTGATGAGATTTCAGCTGCTTGTAAATGTCTTAATGAATTCTTCAGCTATTCCATTTGACGATTTTCGATTATAATAAAAGCGAGTTCAGTTATGTGGGTGTGCGGAGAATTGAAATGTTGCAATCACCTTCTATCTGCATAATCCCGGATGATAAGCATCTACGATTATGAAGAAATCTGTTATTTCGTCCATTCTTTGAACAATACTTGAGAATTACTGTTTATGCCAAATAACTTCTTATACATTTGTGTGACCAGCTTGTTCGAAAGTTATGGTGCAGGTAATACATGGAAAAGGCGTACAGAATTGATTAATTCAACAGGATGTGCCTAGTATGTAGGCAACTGTACTTCAGGAGAACATAAAGTTTTTATGGAAAAACAAGCTTGTGCATAGATGCGCCCGATGCCTGGATATTTCGACTGTTACTGTTTTTATTGTGAAAGCTCTTTCTTAAAGTGAAGAATTTTAAGATATGTTCATTACCCCCTTTTTTGTAGCTTTTACTCAACCCGCATCGTCTCTACTTAAAATTTTCAATCCTTCTTTCTGGCAATCAAATGAAATGGAATTTTACAGATATTATACTTTCGGAAAAACTGAATTATGCTATCAATATTCGTGATACGAGAAGAAATTGGTTGCCACTCCTGAAATACCGGTAGATTCGGGTGACTTGGGACAGTCCTGTAACTTGTTACAATTACCCCCCTTGCAGATTTCTTTGTTTCTTACCATTTTTTAGTGAAAGGACAAACTTATAAGATTGTGTAGCGTCTTTTCGGTTAGTTTAACAATTAATTCCTGTTGAGTTTGCCGCGACCAGAGCGTTTGAATTGACAGGAAAAATTAACGAATTCAGGAGAGTAAAAGCGCGTTATGGCCCTTATACTTTATACTTTCTAGTGTCCTGTACATGTGTTTCACTTTGTGCATGTGAAATTTTTTTTTCTGGATACGTGGGATATTGGGATATTAGATATGTCATGAAACAAGGTTGTTTGCAAATCAAACGGCAACACGGTTCTCATTCATTTATTTTGTTGCTTCATAGGGTGACTTGGGACAGTGCCGAATAGATACCTACAAGCGGCGCATTGGCAGCAGGAAATATGCCGATTTTTCGCAGGATATTATTATTTACGTTATTTCCACAAAGAAATCACCAAAGAATGAAAGAAATCAAAGTTCCCTTGTTTTGTTTAGTTTTTTTCACATTTGAGTTGCAATATATTTACTTTCGCTGTTAGGGGTTTATCATTTAATTTCCTTACCTAATCTCAACTATATAATCGTAAATTCTAATTTTTCAAAACTATAAACCGTCCCAAGTAACCTATTTCATTTGAGAGTTGTGAAATCAATAGATTTTAACTTGTGTAACAAGCCTCCCAAATCGATGGGTGACTTGGGACAAGTATATATAATTTTTTTCAAAACTTATATCCAAATTCTGAAGCATGGTATATATCCTAATCAATAGTCTAAGTAATTAGGCATATTCGAATCTCTTTTTCAGATAAAAATAGGTCACCGTTTTGAAAATATGACAAGTTGAATTCAACAATCGTCCCAAGTCACCCGAATCTGCGGTATTTAAAAGTTATGTTTTCTGTATATTTAATGTCTGGAAATTCTGATTAAATTTCCAATTGACCCGTTAGTGGTAGATCTTACTTACTCTACATCAAATACGACAAGAATAACAGGGTCTGTTCAGCCTGGTTTTCCAGTCAGCCAGGAATCGAAGGAAATGAAGAGGACAATACACTTGCCAGGATAGGAGCACAAACTTTCATTGTCCTGAAACCTTTTTGTGCAATAGGAAAATGTACCTATAAGGAAGAATTACATGAGAAGGAAAAAACCGAATGAGGAACTACTCTGGAGGAATCTCCGGGAAGTGCAACACTCCAAAAAGTTCCTTGGGAACATAAACACTGCGATATCTAAGAAGTATCAGGATCTTATCGAGAATATGCTACACCTCCTCACTGGATTCCTAAAAGAGGATTTTCCCCTCAGAAAGCACCTTATGAGAATGGGTCTAGTAGAAACTTACGAGTACGGATTCTGTGAGGAGGAGGATGAAACTCCAGATCACTTGGTGACAGAATGCCTTTCCATTTCTAGCGAACACAAAAAATGCTTTGGACGAGAAACTACAGTAGGGAGTAGGTTACTTCCTTGAAGCCATCCCAGATACTGGAGTGCGTTAGAAGCCTGGAACTGGCAGCGAGCTTTAGACAACTTAGCTTATGGGAGGGCATAATAGACCTCAAGGTCGCAGAGCAACACAACTCCTTTCAAAATCTAGAATCTACCCTACACAGAGAGGAATTTTTCATTTTCATTTTATGGATATAGTTTCAGAAATTTCCAATATATCCAATATACAAAATGCAATTATTTCTTCAATATTTTGAAAATTATGGTTATAATAAATTCATTGCCCCATATTTAAATGACCTACTATCGCTATACTTTGTGCTGTTCCAGATTTCGGATCTGAATTTTCAAATAATTATCAAGTACCTTGAACTAATGGTTAAAAACAGGCGCCTGAGCAAAAAGTGCATCGGCCTAGACCCGCTGGTCCACTGGGCCAGTCCATCACTGCATTCAGTGTTGAGGGGGCTACTACTATCTATTAGAGTTAGCCCTGAGTGAGTTAATTTAATGTTTATTAATTTTCATTGTCATGATTTGGACAAAATCACATTTCTCAGTAGAGAATCTCATTCGAAAGAATCTGAGTATTGATTTAAAAGAAAAATTTGAGTTTGCCGCTGATATGCCCTTTGCCCTTGTACCATTCATGGAAATACGTGATCATTCAAAGAAATATTCGTTTCTTTTGACTGAGACAACACCACATTTTTTAATGCACAGGTTGAAAATGTGTGGTAAGAACGTGAATCTTCTCTTTTTCGATCTGCCCTTTCCATAAAGGGACCCAAAAAAATTCTTGACATCCATTGAACTGCTTATTTGAAATCGTGCACAAAGCGCAGAATCATGATTGATATCTTTCGCTTTCGTGAGGAAATAGACGAAATATAATTGCGTAATATGAAAGCGAAATTCATTTCACTTGTTTTTTATATCCACCATCTACCAATTATTTATCTGAGCTGGATAGCTGCCAAATTCCTTAACGTTTCTCCATAACTCATCGACTTCTTCAGATAGCTGCACCGTTTCCGGAAGTTTTCCGAATGCTGCTCTCATCACGATTGATTTAGACTTGTTTTGATTCAGGGAATTCTTCAAGTCGGGTTATTATTTATTGTGGAGCGAATAACTTTTGATTTCTCTCCTACGGCGGGAAGAAGATAAACTACATTCTTCTGTAATAGTGCTCCGTTCACATCACTGCCTTTAAGGCCACCCACATCTCTTTGTTTTGCGCCGATATAAATCTGGATTGCAGGGGATTTAACTCCTATCACGAGAGATTATGAAGCTCACTTGCATTTGAAAGTTTTCATTATTCCGTTTTTTTAGGTTCAGTTCATCATTATTTTAATGGGAGGTTCTACATACCTGAGGTAGGTATATTTCCAGAACACTGCTACACCATTTCTAATAGTGGTAATTCAGAAAGAATCAATTGAAATTCAGAAAACATCACTTGTATTTCAAATTAGTCAAATTTATTTTTTCAGAAAACATCAAATGATCGAATGTAATTCAGATTAGTCAATTCAATTTTATAAATGGTCAATTGAAAATTCATCAGTTTAGTCACATTTATTTCAGAAATCGTCAATTGTAACGTTCAGATCAAGCAGATTCATTTCGAAAATTAAATTTTCTTATTTCAAATGGTCACCATATTTTTTATCCAATTCTTTCATTCTTCTGAAAATTCTGAATCATTTTCATCGTCAGTGGTTAGTATTATCTGTTAACGCATACTTCATTCAATTGATTTCTTTCTAAATTACAATTGATATTTTCTGAAATACTATTGACGATTTCTGAAATGAATCTGACTGATCTGAATTACAATTGACGTTTTCTGAAATGAACGTGACTAAACTGAATTTCTGATCTTTTTTCGAGGGATCACTAACTAATTCTTGGTTGAAAAAAGTGCAAGCATTCTATTCAGACTGATAAATGTCCTCGTCCCTAACATATTCGAGAGTCGGACGATAAGGGTTTACGCGACTTTAGTCTTGGAATCTTTTTTTTGTAGAATATAGAGCAGAATTGGAAATGAGTCGGGAAAGGAGTGAAATTTATTCTAATATATCTTAACTGCAATCTGTCTACGAATATGGGGCGATACAATGTTTGAGAGAGCTGGATATCATAGAATAGGTGAAGATCTAATTGTTCCAGTTATAATTCTCCTAGAAAGACTCAGCTGTGCATCATTTTTTTGCACACGAGCACTTTTAACCCAAACGGGGGCTACAATATTAGCAGCCGGAAGACCAAAGTAGTTGCATCAGCATTCAGCACCTCATGAAGTATTTATACCACCTAGTTCATGCAGGATATTATTACTAGTTTTCAACTTCAGACACAAATTTTTCAAATAGGCTTTGAAATTCAGCGAAGAATCCAGCCTAACTCCTAGATAATTTAGATTGAAGTTATGTTCCAAAGAAGAATTACCGAAAAGTACGCCCAATTTTTTATATTTTTGATGATTATTCGAATGAAAAAACGTAACCACGGTTTTATGTGGGTAAGGAAGCAAACGCCATTCGAAAAAGTAATTCTTCAAAATTTCTAAATTTGTAGATGCTTAGATTATTCTCTATACATCTAAAATCAGAATGACGGAATGCGAGGTAATATCATCAGCGTACATAAATTTTTCAGAAGAAGTAGTAGAGATACAACGCAGATAGATATAAATTGAAAAGAAGAGGTGCTGAAACTGACCCTTGTGGAAGATCGATATTCAAAGTTTTGAAATTACTACTATGTTATCATTTACAAAAACCCGAAACCTTTTACCTGACAACATGTTTTCTAGTAAGCTAACCATCATTCTACACTTCAGATGTGTACCTATACAGTTTGAAAATCAAACCATCCTTCCATACTGTGTAATATGCTGCAGAGAAATCCACAAATGCTGTTACTGTTTTATCATTTTAACTTGCTTCGAAGAAAGTGGTGAGACTAGGAACTTGATCACAACAATTTCTATTTCTCCTTGACAATTTAGGAAGGGGTCTTCTAGAGTCGATTCAATCCTGAGAAGAATTAATAAACTTTTGAAATAAACAAATGGGTCGTTCCATACTGTGTAATATGCTGCAGAGAAATCCACAAATGCTGTTCCTGTTTTAAGTTTATCATTTCAACTTGCTTCGAAGAAAGTGGTGATACTGAGAACTTGATCACAACAATTTCTATTTCTCCTTGACAATTTAGGAAAGCGTCTTCTAGAGTCGCTTCGATCCTGAAAAGAATTATTAAAATTTTGAAATAAACTAGGATCAGAAAAATTGTTTCCATGTTCAAAAATTCCTATGACTTTCGCCCTTCGGAACTTAACCGGAAAATTGCCAGGATTTAGAATGTAATTATAAAAAGATAACAACCAAGAAGTCCCTTTTGCCTAAATGCTTGATATTTTTCCTTATAAAGCAGGGTACCTAAATGTTCTGAAAGATTGCTGAATGCCATGAATGAACTTATTCACAGCGGAGATTTAACGAGCTAGAATATACGTGAAGAAATCTTTCAATCCCAAGTCGATCTTGCTAATCAGCAGCAGTCGACTCGCATTGCTAATGCATCTATGATTGATTCTTATTCGAAAGGAAAGGGGTCTATGACCGGACCAGATTTTTAAGAGACGATTTCCTGAAACAGGAATATTACACATGTATTACTCATTCGAAGAATGGCCAGAAGGAATTTTTATTTTCATGAAGGATTACTCATGCTTTTCGAGAAGTTGGATATCATATTTGGAAATAATGTAAAAATAAGATAGAGGGTGACCTAGGGGTGAGTATATGGTCCATAACAATTTTTTTATCCAAGCTATCGACTTGTTTTTTTTAAGCAATAGGCTCGACAATGGGCATATCATATAATTCCAACTTACATGAGTTGTTTAACTACGATACGTGTGAAAATCATATAATTCTGTTTTTAGTTCAATTATGGATTTTTATCAAGTATCGGTCACATCAATTCAATGAATGAGCAATAAAATACACGCATGGGTTAGGTTTTTTCAAATGGAAACTCTCCATTTGCCTGCTAGACTCCTCGAGAACCATCTACATTTCTTATTTTTTTACATATTTTTCAAACCTCACAAAGTAGATCTATATATTTTGAAAACTCTCAAAAAATGACAAGCAGTGGCACTGCTGACTTGATGGCAATTTCAACAGTAGGTATGGCACAACAACTGTTTATGCAAGTCACACTTTTTGGAATACCTATTTCTGCTGAGAAGTTTGCTTCCAAAAATATTTTGACCATTTAAAATTTTTCGATTATGGAGTATTATAACACTGTTTTCTGCTTAGACCAAAATTATACAGGGTGTTTATAGAAGATCGTCAAGCTGGCCACATTGAAATCACCAAAACTGAAGATTTTCAGATTAAAATCAATAAATCAATATTTTTTGTTATCCCAATAGGCATTACGTAGAAAAATAGGGAGGTTACTTTAATGAGCCCTATATCTGTATTGGAAGCTTTCAGAGTTATCAAAGGAACACTGGAATAAGGAAAAGGAGCTATTTCAAACTGCTTGATTATTTTGTGACTTCCGTCAACCATGGAAGAAAACTGAAATTCGATGTTCCGAAAAATCATCTTCAAATTTCATGAATTTTCAATGAATCTTCAACAATACTAACAAACAATTTATCAGATACAATTCATGGAATGTCAAAATTATTAGTTATAGGGTTTAATTAGCCAAACTCACCTGAATTTGATTTGTCTAAGTTGATGTTCTTCCTGAGAAGAACATTATTTATGAAAATTCCATGCACTTACATTTAGGTCCATACAGTCAACAGTGTTATGGTATTACATTATGAAAACATTGAAAATTATGAAGATTTCTTTGGAAAAACCTCCTCAGCAAAAATATCCACAGAAGAGTGACTTTCCATTTTCACCATATTCTTCATGAGAATCCCAATAACTCATAAACCATTGAGTTCTTACACAAGGTGTGGTATACTGTTGTTATTGTCATCAAATCTGCTATCTAAAGATGCAAAGATATACTGGGTGCGCCGTTTGAAATAAGAAAGTATGTAAAGTATGTAAGGTAGTTTGTTTCCGGTATACCTAATATAATATTCGCAATCAAAAGATGCTAACTTCAAGCAAACATGATCTTGCCTCGGTTTGACGGATTGTTTTTTGTTTTATACCTACAAATGGACAACTCAGTCTTAATAAGATCCAGTGTTTGGTTAATCGGTTATCGAGTTAGGTAGTTTTTTACGTTTTCCATATGACAGTATTACAAGCCCGTATTCAAATTCCTTCAATATCAAATTCATTATCTTTTGATTCCTCCGAAACAACCCCACGTTTGAGAGATTACAGCCTTTTTCTAGACGTCTACGAGAGAGAATCTGAAGAAATTCTTATGTTTCGCCCTAATCCATCTCCTCGTGCCTTGTAAGGATGAAAAATTTCTTGACGTGTTATCTATCTCCATTAGGAGCGACTGTATACATGGAGACGACTCTAATTAAGGAAGAGGTGAGCGCCAGAGGTGTTTCGGGTTGAAACAGTTACAGTTGGATAGGTTAGTACCTTTCGGTTTTTCTTCTACGATGGGTTTATCGTGATGAGGCTGTAAAGGCGGAAGAATTGAAGTAATTAGGGCGGTTTGATAATTTGAGTGACGTCAATGGTCCCAAGTATCATGCTTTCTAATGTGCGACTTTATATTTTGTTAAGAAAATTGTAGCTTTCTACGAAAGCGTAGAAGGACCACATAATATTTTAAAAAAATGTTTCGTAGAATTTCCGACTTTGAAGTGGGAATTTCATTTATGTACTTCGGAACCGATACAGGCTTGATGTACAGGGTGTTCTACGACGACATAGATTATTTCTCCATATATACAGAGGGATTGATGAGAGGTTTTGCTTTCGAGATACAATGTGTGTTTCTGTTTTAATTCATTCATATTGTGTGTTCGAACATTTATGATGAATATGATGTTATATATATAGGATGTTCTTTGATAGTGTTCAACACTCCTTGCATGATGAAATCGTATGTAATGTATGTAGATATGTATTATGAAAATCTTATTCGATATAAAGAAGATATAAAGAATGTTTTATAGAAACTAATTTTCCATATGTAGGTAGCTACATAGGTACATGTGTAGGTACATAATGGAAATCGATAAGGAATATCATGTACACATGGTTCTTGGATACTGTTTTTTTCCATGAAGAGGTAATTTCAAACGAGCCTTATATGGTTCTCACCCTGTAGTTTTGACTTCCTCATAGAAAAACGCAGAAGATATATCCAAGAACCTTCTGTATACATAAAATTCTTACATTGACGTAACCGTTTTTTTTTGTGGCCTGGGAGCTCAATGTTATTATATGGTTACTATATCAGTACTGGGATGGGGGGAGGGTGTGGCAACCTAGTAATTCTTCAATAAAATACATCAATACAATATTTATTAAAGAACCATGTGTTTATTTAGTGAAATCTGAATCCTCTAATGAATATCTCCATTATATTAGAAAATGAACCAATTCGTCATAGAGCAGCCTCAATGAGGTTTTCTCACCGTTGTAATTACCTGTTTATGTAAGAAATCTGAGGAAACATCATATCACACCGGGTGTACTGATCTCTTGTCCATTGAGATAGCCTCACGAGTACATATGAGAAAGGAGTTTTTTCATAAAATATCCAATATACCTACCTAAAAAAAGATTCATGTCGTTATGGAACACCCTGTAAAAGGTTGTCATATCATTGTTAGGACCTCTCATAGAAGAAAACTCAAATAATAATGTACACCATGTGTACATAATCCTCCATTCATCATAAATGTGGGAACATCTAGTGTTATATAAATTTGAAATTTTGTAGAAAAGGAACTGATCTACGTCGTCGTAGGACACCCTGTAGAAGTTCGGAACTAAATAAAATTCCGAGTTTGAAGTCGGAATTTAGTTTAATTCCGACTTTCTTTCCCTTCCTTCCTGAAGAGTTTTCAAGTCTACTCCTTTCGGATAACTTTAAAGGAACTGGGAATTTTGAAAACTATTTATATATTTTATGCCCTGAATCTTTTCATAAAAATGAAGACCACCCACTAGGGTATACAACGTAGAAAAACAGTTCAGGAAATGTCTTCTTCTCTTTCCGCGCATTTTATGTTTTATATTTCTAGTTGAAAATTTTTGAATATGGGGAAATGAATGAAGGTATCATTACTATTTTGTATTGAATTCAGATCTTCAAGTCCTTTATCGTTGATAACTCAGTCGAACGATGCCATAGATAAATAACAATATATGCAGTGCCTATATTGGTATTGGCACTATGGCACTGTGTAGCGTTTGCATGAGGAATATTCTCAACTCAATACCCCAAAAATAATTACGTATAGAAAATGAAGATTTGCACAGTATTCGTTACTATGATTAACCTTTTTCCGTAAACATAATATCAACAGATTGATTCCGACCTTTCGATAAACAATAATTTTATTGCTATAAATTGGCAGTTGGCTATAGACTTTCCGAGAAATAAACTTGAATAAATTCTACTAATTATAAAACAAAGCTACTGATAATGCATAATAGGTATGATCGAAGAAGCAGTGTATCGGAAATATTACTTATTTTCATTGTGCAACATGTAATTTTGAATTGTCCAATTTACGTATAATACTTGAGTTGATGCAGTTAACTGCTTTATCGGACATGTTAGTCTGGTGAGTTTATGATAATCATCAACCTACAGATTTTCCATGCAAATGGAAATCGAACAAACAAACGAAATTTTTTTCAAGATATTCATACGAAGAAAATTGTCTTCATTGAGAAATATAACAGAGATTGATGAATTCATGAAGATAACGAACAAATGAATGAACTAGTTGAAAATTAAAAAAAAACGTTGCAAGCCACCCTCAAAATTATCAGATTGGAGTAATTTTCTTATCGATATTTGAAAGTGAGTAATTGTGAATTTTCTTTCTAATTTTTCTGTTTATTCAATCGATGTTTCTGAAGCTCATGTTTTTGTTATTTTTAATTTCTTGCATGAATACGTTTTTTAAAGTTTCACAGTACTGTACTTTTTCGATATTGTTGTGATTCATTTACATATTGATATGTTTGTTTTGTATATGTTGAGAAGTCTTTATTTATTGTTTTTTTTTTAATTTTTCGTTTAGGAGACTTGAGGAAGATGAATATTTAAATATGATAGTTTATTCAAATTGAGACCTCTAACTTCAATTTTAAAGTATTTCCAATTTACAGGTCGTTAAATTTTAACATGACTAAGAGAGAAATTATAGAGTAAACAATAACAACCAATATTTTACCCCTAAAATAAAAAAAAATACCTAACACAATTTCTTTGGCTCTCTTTTTGTTGCGTGTACTAGATTCCAAAAACTGATGAAACCAAATAACACGTCTATATACTAGTTATAATGGATAAAGTGGGCGTGGGGGTCACAAGTCCTAATGACTTGTTGACCTCCCGCATAAAATGTGAAATTTGAATAGTTACGGTAACCCGGCGTTAGAGTAATCAAGTGCACACTGTGCGCGTGTAGATAATTCGTACGACTTTAAAAATTATCAATGTTCCAATCAAGTAGACTAAGAAGGTGACAGATGCAAGATGATAGAATGAACAAGATAGGTACATATTGCTTCTATTGCAAGTTTCAAATCAAAAACTATACAAGGCAACCAAAACACAATTCGTTATTAAGATTTCGTTCACAATTTCAGTTAGTTCTCGAGGAAGAATCACGTGACATGACCTCAAAGTCGTGTAAGAAGCACATGAAAAATTTCCAGCTTGGTTTGAAGGTTCGGCACCTTTTTTCAATTTTGGAGCCCGCTTCATATGTGTAATTCAGGTTGAATCGAATATGTTAGGAAAAAGTTATCATTGGTTGGGGAAGAATCTTGATTTGATGATTCAACTGAAGAACTGAAGCAACCAAATTTTTCAAATCATGTTGAGTCGATGGTGAACAATTGTTTCTAGGCAAATTTTATTGAATAAATAGCTTCGTCTCCATATGATGAAGATGATTTTTGGAAAAACTGTTAATTATGTAAAGATTCACTAAACGATGCAAAAAAGGATTCCGCACTTTGTACCATGTAAACCGACTTCAACAGGCTGTAAACTTTCCTGGACAAAGTTGTAGGAACATTTCGTAATTACTACATAAATAATCATATCAGACTCTTACATCATCCACTCTTGCTCGTACCAAGAACAAAACAACCTTCGATGTCTTATGCGCGTTGTTGAACATCTCTATTGTTCTTTCAGAAGTTATTTACATCTGACGGCGACTCCAGGTATCGGCGTTGTAAAACATTGACACAGGATTATGTATCATTATCATCTTCTATTATGGCTCAGTGAAATGCTCATCATCAAAGATCTGCTGACCGAGTTGATGGCTTGGGTCATTGATCTGCAGTAGCAGCAACCCTTTGCGAAGTGAGACCGAAGAAAGAAGGAATGACACCTGTCTCAATGTTTTGTTTGTGTTGCAACGGATCTGTCACGTGGATGTAGATCCTCACGAGCGATTGTTCGATGGTATCTCCTTCTGGTTCTCACCACGTCGGTAATAGAGCAGCTCGTTATTTCTAAAGGGCGAAGGAAAAATTGTTTTATCGTCCTCTTGCGATGGCACGTTTCAGGTGGAATCCGAGTGATGAAATACTGGGATATAATTGTCTTGTTTTTTCAAGAAGAAGCAGATATATCCTTCAGCAGATCTGTATCGATATTGAAATATTCAATTGCAATATAAAATGGGAGCCTTAAACTCGGAACTTTCACACTTATTGTGGACATTATACCATTGCGCCAACTGGACTTCAAAAGCAAATAAACTTAATCGCTAAACTCATGCAGTAGAGAGCATATTATATTTCATCAAGTATTGTGCAATACTTAGCTCGAATTCCATGGTTCCATTTAAATACTTTCGTAATAGTTGGGGAGCCCAAGAGCGAAATTCGGGATTTACTTGAGCGTGTCAGATTAATATAAAGGGAGTTACCTTGTAGAGTACATTTCTCAAAAATTAGACCTGTATATAGGGGAAATTGTCTAGGACGATGATTGTACATACTCGAGAGTGTCAGCTTAAAATGTATAAGGTTAGTTACGTGTTCAAAAGTATATATTCGTGACGAAAATGTGTGGAAAGGCAAAAGCTTGCAAAAAAAATTGTGTACATCATTCTCGAGCACCATGACTTTTTTCTTAATTTGATCTAAGAATAACGAAAAAAATATAATCTGACAGTTTCAGCAAGCCGAAACAATAAGTATTGGCCATAAAGGTCACAAAAATCAGTTTTTTCGAATTATCTCCTCTATTGTGCTTAAATTTGTTTTCGCATTCATTATAAAAGTTGTAGAGCATAACATTTTCTACTAATTTCGTCAGAAGCAATTTTTTCTACGTTTGAATGTTTTTGAGATACATGGCGATTAGTGTACATTAGACTGGGTTTCTACATTGACCTTGGCCTTTCGTATGTGTGGCTAAGCTCCTCGCCCTTATCACCCTCTAACTCGAAAACGCTTACGAGTATGTAAAAGTGCTTCAGACAAAATTTGTATAGAATTTTATTACCTACAACTTTCATAATGAATACAGAAACGATTAGAGGTACAGGAAGGTAGATATTTCAAGAAAAATTCCTTGTTATCATCCTCCAACTGTCAGGTTAATAAAACCCCGTCTGATAAGTGTCAGATTGATGGGTTAACACGTCTGCAACACCGAGATTAACCATCCTGTTATGGCTTGATACACAGTGTAATCCATTCATCGGTGTGGTTTCATTGAATCAATGTGTGTGTAAATTCGGAATAATAGTTGGGGAGCCCAAGCGAGAAATTCTAGATTTACTCGAGCGTGTTAGATTAACATAAGGACCCCGTGGAGTATCTCTACCAAAAATTAGACCTCTATATATAGGGGGAATTGTCTAGGACAACCTGCCAGATTAGTAAAAAAAAACGATCATTGTACATACTCGAGCGTGTCAGATTGAGATATATGTGGTTAATTATATGTTGATAAGTATATATTCTCTTAATCTGACAATTTAAGCTTGAAAATGAGAGGGAGGGCGCCAAACTTGCAAAAAAAAAGAAGTCACGTGTAAATTCTCGTGCGCGGTGGCTTTCTTTCTTAATTCTAAGCAGATATTCTTGATTCAAGAATATCGGAAAAAATATAGTCTGACAGTTTCAGCAAGCCAAAACAATAAAAATCAGTTTTTTTGAATTATCTCCACTCCTGAGCTTCAAACTGTTTCCGCATTCATTATAAAAGTTGTAGAGCATAACATTTTCTACAAATTTTGTCCGAAGCTATTTTTTCCACGTTTGAATGTTTTTGAGATATATGGCGATGTATGTTCATTAGACTGGGTTTCTACATTGACCTTGGCCTTTCGCACGTGTGGCTTAGCTCCCCGCACTTATCGCCCTCTAGCTCGAAAACGGTTAAGAGTATGCAAAATTGCTTCAGCCAAAAGTTGTATAGAATATTATTATCTACAGAAACGATTAGAGGTACAGGAAGGGAGATATTTCAAAAAATATTCCTTGTTATCATTTTCCAACTGTCAGGTTTAGAAAACCCCGTCTGATTAGTCAGATTAATGTCAGATTAATGGGTCAACACGTCTGCAACACCGAGATTAACCATCTGCATGAAAACCTTACACGCTCTAGTATGTACAAGTAACGATTTTCAAAAGACCTCTGTGACCTTGCGTCATGTCCGAATTGTCAGTCCCTTGAAAAGTAGCTTCCTTTGGGTCCAATTAACATATCCTCTAAAAAATGACACGCTCCAAAAAACTTTTTTTCAGCATTTTCAACTCTTCCGTACGGCCAGCCCCATCACCCAAACTGTCAGATTAACATGAATTCATTATCAGAGATACGTAGGGCATATTCAGTGTCTTAATCTGAAACGCTCGAGTATGTAAACCTGATGATTTTTTTTTACTGCTTTGAGAACCTGCAAACACTTTCCCCACCGCTGAAAGTGCATACATCATAGAACCTTTTTTTTCTTTCTACCATCTTATCTTTAAAATCCACTCGGCCTCCACGACGCTCGAGTAAATGCCGATTTAGCATCGTCGGTTCCCCAACTACAAATATGATTTCCGTCATGTTTCAATACTGAATTTTCGTCCTTCCGAAAAAATTGATTGAAGTTGAGAGCTAAAAGGATCTTTGTCATATAGCGCTCGATGTTAGTATAACTTCGAATCTCAATAGCTTAGGTAGTAAAAAAGCAAGCAGATTTCGAGGTTCATTTGATTCCAAATAAAAGGCTTCCCATTAAGTCAACCTCGAAGTCAAAAATCATGTAAATAAATGGTTAGAATTTTAATTTAACCCAAACTAAAACTATGAGAAAATATCGAATTACAGAGGATTTATTATGGTAAGACTTATTTGAGTTTGGCGAATCCAGCGTTTCAATACGTTCAGAAATATAACGTTTTTTTATGATTCACTCTACGATTTTCAATCCCCAATCTGAGTTAATCGCAGTCGAGTTGAACATGTGGATTGTAGAAGGATTTTGTACCAAGTTTCATCTAGTTATTAACCGAAATTTCAAAAGAAAATAACGGTAAAGATTTCTTTAATTCACATTACGAAACGTAGGTAAGCTGTGAAAATGGTCAATTATAATGCCTGTTGTTTGTTCAGAATTGAAAGAAACTGGCTTTTAATCGCAAAATAAAAACAAAACAAAATTTTTTACAAAAATCAAACAATGGTCTTCTCAGGTCTTGGTTCTGACCACCGTATTAGTCTTATGTCATTTCATTAGAAAATGCAGGTACAGTTTGTTGTTAAATGGTAAGTCTTTTAATAAAAAAGGTAAAAAGGTAGAACCCTTCGAAATAAACACAAAAATACCATGAGATGTGTTCTGCATTATCGAAAAGCCACGAAAAAAGAGCGAAATTTACACTTTATCTTCTGAAGCCTGAATCAACTTCAATGTTTCGTTTAGATCTGATCGTTTTCTGACAGAATTCAATACTTCTTCATCATTGCTTAATACAAGGTGAGCTATGAACTTAAAGCGGTAGTAGGAACATCGTTAATTACAATGTTCATCAAGGATTCTGAGAGAAAGCTGATTTATTTTCAATTACAGACTACGAAAGTGCTAAAACAAACAATTGCTTATTTCATTCATAATTTGAGTGTTTGTTCTTCTCGGTTTCTTTCCTCACGATCTCTCGAACGTACAAATAATTCATCTATTGGTGTGCTACACACATTCAGCTGCTTATTATCATTCACAATCTCTTGTCCCATAAGAGTATCGAATTTGGAGTAACACTAGTTACTCGTTTTTACATGATACATACTTAGTGTGAATAACAGAAATTAAGAATTACTCGCTTCGAAAATTTCTTTCCAAGTTAATGTAAATCATGATATTTACATATATGAATCAACATCTCATGTTAAAAGTAAGCTAATCAATATTCATTGAAATGAAATTTATCTACTTTAGCCAGCGAAACATATAATTAGAATTAGAATTGAAACTCATAAACCTTCAAAGTATGCTTCAGTGTTTGATTTCCTCAATAAAAAACTGTAATAGCATATCCAACGAAATAACTGCTATTGTGTGTGAACAATAAAGCTTAGTTGACAATTTTTTGTGCATAATGGCCTTATCTCTTATATAATCGATGGGATAGGTTGGTGTAAGTCATTAAAAGATGTTGCAATAAATGATTAACATCAGAATGCAATAGGTTATTCAAATTAACGTATAATAAAAGAATATATCACCCGTTTCTTAAAAATGAAATGGCCGCATGGAGTACTTCGCTGTCTCGCATAATTAACATATTACAGACATCAATTTGCACTACTAAGTTGCAGTAGGTCACCTCTCTAGTGGATATTTATTGCTGGCCAAAACTTCGATCCTGCGAGGTTGATATATGTATGTCTGGATAACATCGTATTCAGAGACTTCCAATTTCTTATGAGCCTCGAAGGCAATTTTTCATATGTGTTCAAACAATCTGTGAAGTATTGATGATTTCTGTGAATATCTGCTGTCTTGCATACATACATATACCTACTTCCAATATTCGAAAATACACCTTATGTTCTTGTGCTCTTTGTTTGATACCCATGCAGGAACTCTGAATTCGAGATTTTTCTTCTATTAATCTAAAAAAATTCAAAAAGGATGTTTGTAGGATCATGCCCGACAGAAATGTATGCAAACCGATAAAAAATCTCTTCTTGTGAATATTCTTATTATTTTTGGAAAACTTATCTTAATTCCTTCGAAATATAGTTTCAATTTAGGAAATGAACAAAAAAACTACGCTCAATAAGTCTTCAATGATTCAACAAGAAGGAAAAATTTTTTCATCAAAGTAAATTTATTTATGAAAATGAGAACTATATGAATGAATTTTTATCATTGTTCTTGAATAAAAATAGTGACAAGGAGGAAGATTACTTCAAAATGACGAATAATTACTAATTACCATAATTGAAATAACGTGCAATCAATGTATTCATAATTTCGTTTTTTTAATTCACAATTGCTGTTGAATTTCAATCTTTCTTTAGGTATTTCAAGTTTAGTCATTAAATTCTTCAGTTTCCGAGTTACTTAGAATAAAGAAATCATTCGACGAGTGTTCGTTGAGAGGCATATACAGGGTGAGTCTTAGACTCGTACAAATATTTCAACAGTGGTTTCTTGAGGTCAAAAGAAACATTTTTTCTTCTACCATTTTATGCGAATCGGCTCGGTTCAAAAGATACAGGCTGTTGAAAAACCATAAAAAATGTTACTTTCAATTCATCTCACCAACGGTTCTATCGAATGAAATGAATTTCGGAATATAGTTTTTCATTTATTCGATTAATCTTTTTCAAACACAAGATATCACCTACGTCTTCCAGTTTTCTCATTATGACCATTACGTACCATACAAAAAGAAACCAACTCTTGAAACTGAACTGGACGCTATCTTATGAATATTTGAATGTGTTGTAAAATAAAAGTATTCTTCATATTTTCTCGTATCATTGCACCTTTCTCGAGTAATTTGATGTTGAAAATAAAAAATATCTGTGATATTCGAAAAATTTGATACTTTGAATGAAAATTCTTTTTGAAAGATTCACAGATGTGTAGTGTTTGTTTTGACCTCAAGAATCTACTGTTGAAATATTTGTACGAGTCAAAGACTCACCCTGTCTACTCGATACAATACTTTCTCCGAAGTTACCTTCAAGTATGAGTACCTCCTTAGTTTATTGACGACCAATTTCACCAAACGATGATAAACTCTGCCTCATACTCCGAATAAAATTCGGAACTGTTTTTAGTATTGACATCTGCTTTGTTTATGAAGTAGGTAAAATAATAGACGGAGAGGCAGAGCCAAAAAAAGTCTCTGAATTTCTTAAGCCTGATTTTTTCTCAGGTGATTACAATCATAATATACAATAAAATGCTGCGGTCAGTCTAGTGGATGTTAGAACATGTACCTCAGGTACGCGGTCAAACATGTCGTGATAATCGACATAATAAAATCAATTTCTTAAGGCTGAAACTTTATAAACTTTTGTATTTCAGTATGTAAATCAAAATTATGATAGTCAGTCAACGTCCAGTCGGGACACAGCTGGTAAGTCAGCTTTAATGCGCGTAGATAGAAGTTGGGACTAATCATCAGAGGATGATTAATGTCAGTAGAATGCATCAAAAATTGGGAAATTCTGTTTGCAATGCTCTTCCTGGACTGCATGCTTTGACTGGATGTGATTTTAACCCAGCTTTTTACAAGAAAGGTAAAAAAAACCTCTGCAGATAATGAAGCAAAGCGTAGATTTTCAATAAACATTCGCTGACCTCGGCAGATGAAAGCCACCAGAATAATATGTTCAATAAGGTTCAAGAATTTGTTTGCCATTTATACGGCTTGAAAAAAATAAAATCAAATGACGAGGCAAGATTCGTTTTATTTTCAAAGACGTATAAATGTCTCAACACCACAAACGATTATTTTAAAATTAAAATAGGGAATGTAGATAGGTCGAGTATGCCACCATGCCAATCAGAATTGATGCAGCAGTTCTTAAGAGCGAGCTTCATTACAAATATCTGGTAAGGCAGCTTTAATGTGCGTAGCGTCGTTTATAAGGGTGCAATTCGTTCATTAAGCGAGAATTTTTTTTTTTACTACTACTGACCATATTATTAATAAATAAAATGGTCAGTCCGTCATTCCGTAGAACAACGCCCGTCAGTCAGTGGATAAGAAATTAAATTCTGGTTGGCATGGTGGCATACTCGACCCATCTACATTCCTTATTTTAATTTTAAACTAATCGTTTGTGGTTCTTAGACATTTAGACGTCTTTGAAAATAAAAGGAATCTTGCCTCGTCAATTGATTTTATTTTTTTCAAGCAGCATAAATGGCGAACAAATTATTGAACCTTATTGAACATATTATTCTGGTTGCTTCTATCTGCAAGTCGAAGGTCAGCGAATGTTTTTTGAAATTCTTCGCTTTGCTTCGTTATCTGCAGAGGTTTTTTTTACTTTTCTTGTGAAAAGCTGGGTTAGAATCACATCCAGTCAAAGCATGCAGTCCAGGAAGAGCATTGCAAACAGAATTTCACAATTTTTGATGCATTCTACTGACATTAATCATCCTCTGATGATTAGTCCGAACTTCTATCTACGCGCATTAAAGCTGACTGACCAGCTGTGTCCCGATTGGACGTGACTGACTATCATAATTTTGATTTACATACCAAAAAACAATGTTTATAAAGTTTCAGCCTTAAGAAATTGATTTTATTATGTCGGTGATCACGACATGTTTGGCGGCGCACCGGAGGCACATGTTTTAACATCCACTTGACTGACCGCAGCATTTTATTGTATATTATGATTGTAATCACCTGAAAAAAAACAGGCTTAAGAAATTTAGAGACTTTTTTTGGCTCTGCCTCTTGGACTATAAGGAGGGTAAAAAAATAACAAAACAGGGAAACACTCAACCGAAGCTAATCAGCGTAATCGACATAAATTGTCGAATTTTTCCTTAACGCCTAATTACAGTTTATATACTTGGTGAAATTGGCCCTCAGGACCGCAATATTAAAAGCATTTTTTTAGAGTTGTCAGTTTTATAACAGGTTTTGGTTCTGAAATAAAAAGGAGCCAAAAAATAGGTATAAAGTATTTGTACTGTGCAATAGTGTTTTTTGTTGATAGTTTTTACGTGTTATTCTCGATGTCTTTTATTTCACAAATATTGATCAAAATTTTGTATATTTTGAATACTGCAGCTTTTCACATCTTAAGTTCATGAGTAGGAAATTTCTACTTGAACCTTGAACACTTTGAAATTACTACGATGTAAACTTATATAATGCACTAGTTTTTATGAAAAAACAAAGGGGACATATAATAATTAATGCTATAAATAAAAACGAAGATCCACAGTGATTGAGTGGAATCCATATCACTTGGTGAAAATGAGGCCACAGATGTCTAGCAATGACGACAGGTTGATGAATACCTAATGATTTTATGATTATGTTTGCTACTAAAATCAATTGAATCTGTCTGACCCTGCACATGTGTTGCGACAGCCAATTGGTAGAGTGAGATTAATATTGATAGGATTCTTATCCAATTTGTTTTGTTGTTTAGTCTTTCTGTCTAGTCTAGATTGGAATGGAATGGATCAATCACTTCAATCATGACATGTCCTCCCACTGTAGAACTAAGGTTCAAATTATATTTTTAGAATGCTGCCATCAAGACTTTTATTGATACTAAACATTGATCTCCACCGTTACCTATTCTTGGATGAGTCAATAATAGAAAATGTGCTATTCTGAGAAGTGAATGGTCATAGATTTTATTTTCCTATTGATTTTACCCTTGAATTTAATTAATGCCCAGTTGCATTTCAAGAGCCTCGATTTTATTGATGAATCAATTCTGGACTGAAAGGAATGCTTCTTTTATGATCTAGTTTCCGATTATCATAAATTGTTTCAAATATTTTTGTATTGAATAATATCTATATGTAGAGAAGCCTCACCAGGCTATGATTGATTTAGACTTAATGATATACAGGTTGTTTCACAAGATGATTTTCTCTATCAATAAGTCATTAAGGGCTAATATTAGTAGCTGTCGTATACTCATTTCTTGACAATTTCATGAAGGGCCATGAAGGCCCTCTGAATTGATTCAGATTCCCCAAAATGTCCTGCCTGCATCTGCAATGAAATCATGTACAATTATCTATGAAACTCCCAGTATACAGGGTGAGTCTTCGACTCGTACAAATATTTCAACAGTATATTCTTGACGTCAAAAAAACGCTATTTGCCCTAACCATTTTTTCCGAATCGGCTCGTCTCAAAATTTATAAGCTTTTGAATAACCATTAAAAAAAAATTATTTTTAGTTCTATAACAGGAGATATCGCAGAATGAAATTTGCAATTTTTGAAAAATTTAATTTCCAAGATGAAAATCTGAATGAAAGTAGATAGGCTTTCGATATTGCTCGCAACAGATTCAGCGTGTTCGAAAACCTATAGTTTCATAACACAATTTCAAATATCTGGCCCTGTTTAGGAGAAAATAATTTTTTGTTTTTCCACTTTTCATTTTCGAAACAAACGGTTTTATCGAAAGAATTGAATTTCGGAATATAGTTTTCCAGTTATTTGATTAATCTTTTTCGAACACAAGATATCACTCTCGTCTTCCAGTTTTCTCATTAGGACCATTACGTACCATAAAAATACCAAAAATTAAAGAACCCAACTTTTGAAACTAAGTTGGACGCTATGTAATGAATATTTGAACGTTTTGTGAAATGATAGTATTCCTCATATTCTCTCGTATGATGCGCTGTTTTCAAGTATTTTGATTTTGAACTTAAAAAGTATCAGTGAAATTTGAAAAATTGGGTACTTTGGCTGAATACAACTCTATTCAAAAGATCCACAGATGTGTAGTGTCACAGATTTAGCTAGTTATTCTAAAGATAATTTTGTTTTTCCAGGGGTGGCACAGCTCATTGTGAAAACTTAAAATGGTTACTTATATCTTTTTATCAGCGTCGAATCGGAAAAAATGGTATAGAAAAAAATTATTTCTTGTGACCTCAAGTATCTACTGTTAAAATATTTGTACGAGTCAAAAACTCCTCTTGTATAGTTCAGGAGATAGTCATCCTCAACGAGGGGTGTTTTTTAGATTAACAACTCCAACTTTTTGTGCCAGAAATTGATAGACTCCTCTTGGACAATCTCCACAATTTCACCTTAAAAGTTCAAAATAAAAATTGACCTGTTTGAGCGAGCATTTTTCTATAAAATATTAATTACCGAAATTATTAATTTTCTGGGTTACTGTTTACTCTGTCTATACTACGGTCACTCTCTCATCGGTGAAAGGTTCCAATTCAAAACTTTGATATTTCAATGTGCAGTGTATTATTATGAAAGCGATTTGGGCGTTCATTGTTATGAATCCTCGAGAAACCTATTTGTTAGACCTCCTTTCAAATTTATTCGGTTCCTACCGCATGTCAGTGATATTTTCGTACTTCCGAAGAACAAAGCATCATCAATTATAATCTATCCAGCACGATCTGGATCTGTATCAAAAATTTATGATCTATAAATTTGAAACGTATAAACTTTCATTGCTCAATTACGAAACCCGAGACCAACCACATCCACCCGAACGCATTCTTCGAATCAACAATTCGGATCTTGAAGCGAGAGTGTGAATAAATTAGAGCCCAATTAATTCTTATCTTGGCCGTTGTTTCTATGACAAATCCATTGGATACGGTTGAAGGGATCATCTATTAGGATCTGAAAGTACACATGTACTTTCGTTCTGATCTCTAGTAAGGTTTCTCTTTTTATTTCTTCATTTGCCCAGTCTTGTTTAGAACTGAATAATTAGTTTTCGTCGAACTTGGACTCAAGATGGGATTCAGGTTTTGTTTTGTCTGCTGAATATATGTTTTCAGTTTCAACGCCCCAACGAAGATTTTCTTGATGTAAATAAACAAAAAAATATTGATAAGATCCAAGTCAGCTAATTCTGTAATATCGCAGCATTACTAATGAGACCGTTGTGGGGTCGCAGTTTTCAAAAGTGTGATTTAATGTGCAGGCCCGGATCTAGGGGGGGGCAAGCGGGGCGCTTGCCCCGGGCGTCAGCTCAAGGGGGCGCCAAAATCAACCAGAGGTTAAAATTTTTTTTTAGTTTCTCGGAAAAAATTTATTTCCTAGTGCTAAAACCGAAACTTTAGAATGGAAACATGATGAACCATCATTATGCCAAAAATCTTCAAAATCAATGAGGGATCAATTGACTGTATATGTATTATTCAGTATCTAGGAATGACCGCCACACTTGAGTGAAATAGGTTAAAAGATAGGATATGTCTACAATGTGTCGCAAGCATAGAGCCAGTAATTTCTTTGCCTGGGGAATAACCGATTCATCCCCATTTCATCTAGAACTAATGGCCAAAATTTCCGATTTTTTATGGACCATAACTTAAAAACTAATCCTTTCAGCAAAATTCTGTTCGCATATTCGTAATCTACGCCCTCGATTTAGTAAATACACCAATATTGGTGGAAATCGCAGAGATCGAAAATTTTTCAAATTTTCCATATTTCTGGTCTCCGATCAAAACCAAATTCGTACTGTACACTAATACGAGGGCGTAGAACACGAATATGATATTTTATAAAAATTAAGTTTTCAAGTTATGGTCGATGGAAAATCGGAAATTTTGGACCTTCGCGGAAAAAATTATAAAATCTAAACTGTTAGCTGTAGATGAATGAAGTGTGGTTTTTTCTATTCGCAAAGAACCAATCTATCACAAAAGAATCAGCATATGACTAGTGCTTTTTTTCTGGCTGCTACACCTCCTCAAAGTTGACCAATTTCTTCGAAATTTCGCACTAAAATTAATTTATTTCTCAAAATACTGGTCCTACAAAAAAACAAATTGCATATTCGTGATCTACGACCTCGAATTGAATAAGTAAAATGACCCGGGTCGATATATGTCGCTGAAAAAATCAATTTCCGTTCGGAATAATTTCGTTCGTAAAGCGCGGGTAAAAACGATAGGTGAGCGACGGTTGCAAACGACATTCTTGTTTCAACCCGAGTCATTTTTTCTACTAATTCGTGGTCGGAGATTACGAATAAACAATTAGATTTTTCCTAAGATGAGTACTTTGGGAAAAAAATTACTTTTAATGGAACAATGGGAAAAAAATAAGAGTGTTTTTTTTTCCTGAAGTACTCATTTTAGGAAAAATCTAATTGCATATTCGTAATCAACGACCTCGAATTGGTAAAAAAAATAACTCGGGTTGAAATCGCGATGTCGAATATGCAATTATGTCTATGTTTCCTAAAAACCTTAGAGGGGGGGGGGCGCCATCATGAATTTTTGCCCCGGTCAGAAAAAATCGTAGATCCGGGCTTGTTAATGTGCCTAGGGAACCTCATAAATAGATATCTAATAATTCTTGTGCGAAGAATTAAGAATTATTAGAGAATTCTGGCACCCGTCGATTTTTAACTTCAAAAGCAATTTATCGTATGCTTTTTTGACTTGTATATTCTCATCCCCTGCGCACCGCACCCCCCTACTTTATTTTTTTCAAATTGGAATTATATGGATTGTGATACATCAAATGAAAGATAATTCGATTACCTATTCAGCGATGTGGCGGAAATTAGAATTGGTTGTGCCGTTTTCTCATAAAAAAGTTACGAAATAATTTATAATAGAATTTGTGATTAGAGGGTAATGCAATCAGACCATTAATCTTTTACGAATTATTGTAAAGGGAAATATACGAATCCGTGGATTTTTAATTTCGAATGCAGGTCTACCTATGCTTTTTTGAATTACAAATCCATGGATTTCTGAATCACCCTTAATAATAATTAGTAAAAGAATAATGGCCTGATTGCAATATTCTCCAATTCTACTTTTAGCCACATCGCTGAATAGGTAAACGAATTACATTTTATTCAATGTATCACAATCCATATATTCCCATTTGGCAAAATAAAGCAGAGGGGTGCGGACGTAGGGGGTGAGAAATATCAAATTCAAAAAGTATACTATAAATTACTTTTGAAATTAAAAATCGACGGGTCCAGAGTTTTCCTTAATAATTCATTATACAAGAAATATTGACGAGTTATATTACTTTTTTGGCACGCTATACATGCGGATCTTGTATGTAGTTGGGGTGAAAACACCACTTGAACAAACAGTAGCCGGATGACCTTCCTTCTTTTTTACATAATAAAGAAAGACAATATTCCGAAAATTTTTACGAAATATCTTGCCCTTTGAATTTTATCGAGGAGAACGTGCGATAAGTTCTCATTTTTGATACCACAGGAGAAAGGGATGCTTGTTTGACCATAAAATATTAATTTTTTGCTCAAGAAATCACCTACTGCATTTTCGACGCATCTTCAGTAAACACCCTGTATATTTAATCCATTTTGCCTTGTTCTATTCTTTCTTGTTTGTTCCAAAAATTTATCAGATTGATGCTACTCAATCCACTCTTATACTAATTCAATATGGATGAGATATTGATATTTTTCACTTAACTGAATTCTTCCGAAAAATCACACAATTTATGAGGGTTTCAACCTATAGAGTCGAATCTGACCTTGCGATCAAGTTCAATGAAAACCTCAACTCAGGTTGGCATTGTCTACAGCATATACAGGCTGTTCCTAAATTCATGCGACAAAATTCAGGAGGTGAATGCTCGTATCAAATCAAGATGGGTCTTTTCTACAACAAAATTTCTGTAATTTTCGAGCACTCGCAAAAAACTAACAACGGGTATTTTTTCAATATTCTTGTTACATTATACGGGGGTGAAATAAGTAACCCTTACTTTATTTCATATCAAAACTTTTTTCGAGATGAAGTTTCATAAAATAAAATTAATTAATTTTTTTATTCTTGAAGTTTTTTCCTAAAACCAATAGCTAAAGAGAAAAACCATATTTTATAATTTGTATTTCAATAAATTGAGTGGAAAACTGTTAATATGTGAAATGGGGAAGGATTCATAATAAATGCTTGAAATGACCACCTCAACCTTGTTTATGATTACTTAATTGCTTTACTGAAATTTTAGGAAAAACTTGAAACTGAATTTTAGTCACTACTTTTTAAGGGTGATATCTCGGAAAAGGGTGGACTGAGGAAATTTTGTTATAGGAAAGACCCATATCAATTTCATACGAGCAATCACCTTCTGAATTTGGTCGCATGAATTTAGTAAAGAATGTGTGAAGAATGCTGCCTTTCTTACCGCAAGAATAAAGTTCCTCTCATAAGATGGTCGAGGTTTGTTTTAAATAGGAATTCACGACTATAAACTTTGAATTCTATTTTTCTAACTTGTTAGAAAAATAAAAATCCTAGTTTGAAGTCGGAATACCAAATACCAAATTAAGAGTACATATTCAGAACTTCGCTTACAAAATTTCGAGTTCAAAGAAGAAAGATCGGAGTCAGAAAATAAAGGCAAGGTGTCAATTAAGCGCATTACTTAGTGAATAAGTGACCAGAGACTGGTCGTAACTTTTGAAATCTTGTAATTTACATTTGATTCGAGTTCAACTATGTATGGTTGAAAAAAACTTTACCGTATGTCGATCGACCATCATTCTGCCCTCATTAGTCCACATTATTTAACGTCCATTAGATGTTAAATTGCGAAATCCTTCGAAAATGTCCGTCATCAGGCGTACGATTTCCAATGTGTCCAAAGTGCTTATTCTCGGAAAAATACGGTTACGTAACATCAACGCCGTTTCCTAGATTTATAGGACGCAATGTCCATCTGGAAATATGCACTCAACCTATTTCCAGCTATACGATTCTGCAAACAATTTGTCGCTGCATAGAAGCTCGTAAATTAAACTCAGATGCGGCTTATCTCATTTGAATTTCTCGCGAATTCCTTTCATCTCAAGACGGGATCTGTTCGCATTTACTGAATTTTACAGTCACAATATATCTAGATAGGCTTAGTCGAATACTTCATGCAGAAATTTATTATATTTGTTGTATTTTTCAATCGATGACGCTGGAACAGCGGATTGGTTTCAGGGTTCAGTATTGAAATGAATAACTTATTACTTAGGAAAGTAGGGGTTCATTCAATCATTGATACTTCTCCAATAAACCTTGCAGGTTTTCTCTTGAAAATGATACTGTAACTTGCTATGAAACTTGGTACTGAATGCGGGTACAGTGGGATAACGATTTTTCCTGCTCTTGCCTACGGTCAGTTTTTTTCCGCATTGAAATTTCAGGGAGGGAAAATAAAAATTATAATCATGAAAATATTTATATTGAAATACAAATATATTCTTTTGATACAGAGCATTAAAATTTTTTTTTTTAATTTTAGCAGACGTTAGGGTAACAGGGTCCATACAATTTTACGTATGATACAAGAGGCACAAGAGCTGAGGGAAAAAGCACAGTAAAATACCCTTTTTCCTCGTGAGTGTAGCGGATTGTAAGCGATGAAACTGTTTACAAAATAAATTGAAATATTTCATATTTATCACTGTAAAAATTCATCCTTTTCTCAAAAAAAAAGAAAATCCAGGAAGTCTTCTCCAAGTTACAAGAAAATTTTATCTGAAATAAAAAAAAAACAAAAGCAGAAAACTATGAGATAATAAATTAGGTTCTATACAGGGCGTCCTTACAAGCAGTTCTGATCACTCTTCATTCCATTTCATCGTATAAGTGTTTCATAGAGTGACTACCTCCCGCTAAAATATGCATCAACTCTCTGCCTCATAGACCTTCGTATACCGCTTGTAAGTTTTCTATCGAAATTTTGCGAGAAACTTTTTTCTCCAGAATTGAATGGGAAATCATAAGAGAATTTTATTTTTCGAATATCTATCCCACGAAAACAATTTTTGAAGGAAAATCATGAGGGGTTGTTATTTTCAACCCCCTTATAATAAAGTTATGAGATCTAAAAAAAATTGTGTGAGTAACATCTACGATGAAAAAACAAATACACTCGTGCAAGAAATTGAATTGCCTTTCCAACAAGGTGCTGCTCGACCCCTTTTCCCTATAAAAATGAGAGCTGTTAGGGGTTGCGGCTAGAGGGGTAGTGATATCAAACTCATTTGAACACCCTTATTTGTCCCCCTTTCAACAAAATTTGACCTGTCTGAGCGTTTTTTCGTTATTCCATCCCAAAGCTCAAAATTCGGGGTGGAAATTATGGATGGCACAGCCTGTATTTGTATGTTGAATGAAGCAAAGAATATCTACATAATTATTTCCAATCTCGTGTTCGCCATTGATCGCTTAATCTTTTTACTTCGCTATTCAGAGATTGATGAGATGTAATCAATTAAGCTATCGTTAATATATAATCATATAATTGAGCATTTCAGTAAGTTTTAAATTCGGTCCTGAAATTTAGGTCACTGGGCAAGTTTCTAACGTATTCACCACAAGTATTGCAGCAATATCCAGATAGCCGTATTAAGGTGAACATGTACAAATGATGCTCTTCTTTCTTTCTATGCATAATCATTAGCTAATACAAATTAGACCCACATTAATAATTATATAACTATAACAGGTAGGTAATGAATCCAAAGTATATAATCCTAATATTGCATAATTTTTCTTTTTTCTCGTTTCATGAAAGGAATAATGTGAAGGATTTACTCTTGAATAATTTCCTCTATTCAGTTTTAATCGTTTCCGTGGATGTATGCATACCCAATTATTATTTAAATAAGTGAATTATCCAAAAAATTGTGCCAGTCTGTAATTATTAGGTATAGATATTGCCCAACTCCTGTTCGTTTTCGAGGTCAAAATCATCTTATTTCGGTTAAAATTTCACTTACTTACACAAGATTCACGTTTTAAGAACTTTCAAAAAAACCGAAGATGAGTGTTATATTCCTTCCTCCCACTTGCAGAACCACAGCCTTCTTTTGACTCCATATAGACGGCTGTCGTATAATTTACTTTTCATTAAGCTACTTAACGTTATAATAATAACTGTACCTAGCTAAAAAATAATTCAGCCATTCATATGAAACTTTTAATTATATCTACAAGGTAACAATATCTTTAAACCTTTTTCGAATTTATAAAATATCCTCAGACACTAGATATTGGCTTCGATGAAAAGCTACCGGTTTTAATTTATTGGTTTGAGTGGGCAGAACTATCAACACTTGTTGTAAATGAATCCGACAACTGCTTATTTATCTATCTGTATATTGAATTCATTTCGTACTGATTTAGACTATCCATATCCAATCACCAGTTATGTTCATTAAATGTAGTTTATTTGACAGGAATGGGTTCAATGTATTATATCGATTGTAGATATGTTTACATTGCTCAATAACTGGTGATTTCACGATTAAAAAATATTGAATTAATTTGGCCAATACTTGGTTTATTTATTTGATCAACTGCTTTACTATACATGTATATAGGGTGTTTCATCATAAACTGGACAAAATATATGGTCGTGTAGATGTAGATGAGTTCCTTGGGAAACAAATTTTAGGGTTGGCTTTTTCTACCCCTTGCACACCGCCTTAAAAATGAAAGAGCTCAATAAGAAAACCTTCATGCTTATTATATCGTACGAGTATATCGATCACCTTATTGAAAGTATGTGAGAATGAGTGTATACATATATTATTTACAGTGCAACATTGCTAACTTGCATTCTCTTCGATCTGATTCTTCTTATTTTAATGTCACCTAGTATGAACATGAGCAGGAGACCGAACACAGCATATCAATACGTCACGAAAAGGTGTCGAATTGTCTGCACATTCGTGATTGTGAAGGATAATACGAACAAATAAAGTCATAGCTTTTCAGAATTAGACAACCCACTCTTTGCACGTTTACGCCCACACAGTGAAATGTGCTGGAATGCTACATAGATGTGGGTGTCATGGAGGTATATGAAGATTCTTAATGAAATATTATTCAACAGTTTATGCATAATATATAGCCTCTTCTTCTTGTTCGCACGTCTACGATTCGTATTTTATTGGTGGGACGTGCTGAAAGAGTTCGGTATTTTGATATGCTTTATCGAACTCAGGTTATTGTTGTAAATTAATAATGTGTGATGAATTTTTCGAATATAAATGAGTAATTTACAATGTTGTATGAACTAAGAAATTTAGCGAAAATCTAACGGCGGATGAAACAAAACGAAAATAAAAATAATTGAATTCTCGAAATTGATAAGTTTACTGGTTAGAATTAAAAATATCATAAAATACAGAGATAAGATCAATGCATCCGAGTACTTCGTAACGCTCTTCAAATTTCATTATCATTCGTATAACAGGGTGTCTGTAAACATCTCTTAAGGAGATGATTCCTGAATGAAAGGGGTAGTTCTTATAAATTTTTTTCAAAATCGACCTACCTTCCAAGATCCAGCGTTTGAAAGGCGATGACGAGTTGACAGTTTTTATTTTTTCTTACGGGTCTAAAAAACACTGAGTCATAAAACTATACATAATATGAAGCACTTAGTAGATGTTACTCACACAATTTTTTTAAATTTCAAAACTTTATTATTAGGGGTTGAAAATAACAAGAAAAACAAGGCGGAAGTATATTCTATTGTATGGAACACTTATTTGATGAAATGGAATGGAGACTGATCAGAACTGCTTTTAAGTTTTTATTTACTCCGAGAAAAATATGGCCTGTATCGAAATTTTGGAACAGACTTTTTTCCCCAAAATTGAATGGAAAACCATAAGACAATTTTTTTTCTCGAAATCTATCCCACGAAAACAATTTTTGAAGGAAAATCATAAGGGGTTGTTATTTTCAACCCCTAATAATAAAGTCATGAGATCTAAAAAAATTGTGTAAGTAACATCTGCTAAGTCCTTCATATTATGTATAGTTTTATGAGACAGTGTTTTTTAAAACCCGCAAAAAAAAATTAAAACTGTCAACTCCTGATCGCCTTTCAAAGACTGTATCTTAGAAGGGAGGTCGATTTCGAAAAAAATTTATAACTATCCCTGCTTATTTTCATCGAGGAATCATCTCCTAAAGTTCTTCGCATTTGTTTACAGACACCCTGTATATACGAACTCCGTGAGCATCAAGTGGGTAAGGAAGGAGAAATGATCAGCTATCTGTAGGGTGCAATCTAATATTCTCGTCCTGAGAATCAGATCGGAAATAAGATAAAAACAATAATAATAGAATGATCACGCCTAAAGGCAATGAATACAATAATAAGGATAAATTCAGATGCATACCACCCGCCGATATGAATATCAACAAGTGTTACGATCCGAATTGAACTAGCCAATTTGCCATCGTCAAGGTCCCAAATAAATATAATAAATAGTATAAATAAAAACCTTCAGAACTTCGAAATTTTGACATTCACCAAACGCAAATGCCAATAAATCTCGTCAGTTTGACGAAACTGACAGAAGTGAGGTAAGCACTGATCACAGAGAGGGATGGTCAATACCGAATTCAATGAAATTTGGAATCCGATCTCGATTTTATAAAAGCACGACTATGAATTGGAAATCAGAGATGAATATTTTCGAAATATAATATTTTCATTCTCCTCCTTATACGGTATTTATTATAGTACATATATGGTTTCAGGTCGCGTGTTTGAAACTAGTTTAGGTTATAGAAGTTTGTATTGATATAATATTGTAGAGTCTAGACACACATATAAAGCCCGTTTGCGACAGCCGAAAATTCTCTAGAAATATTAAAACAATTTATCAGGTATTTGGACTATGTTTATTTATATTCCTAATTTGTTGTCATAAAACCGACGTTTCGGTCACACATCGGACCTTTATCAAGACTGAAACATTTTGTTTTTTTGAAAAAATGAGTCTCTATATAAAACAAACGACATTAATTACTTAATTACTTTAATGATCATACAGGAACAAAGTCAAAGTTAGTATTTGAACATAAATAGGCATAAAATCAAATGTTCTCTCTCACAATTGCAATTTTTCTCAAGGAATCTAGAACGAGCTTCAACAGTTCTTATCGCTTATCGGAGGCAATATCTAAATTGTTCTAGGAAGAAACACAGAACCTGAACATATTAACATAGAATATAATTCTTTTCTTTTATTCATTCAGTGTTTTTTACTTTCTTAAAGGTACTAATAAATTATTGTAAATTGTATTAAGTCCATTAACGTCTTCGCTGTAATTTACTGTCTTGTTTATGGCTATGTGTATCATTTCGCTAATATTTCGTCGATAGTTGTTATTTTCATGGTCTAGTATTTTAGTTTCTTCAAAATTAAATTTGTGTCCTTCTTTTTGTGCATGTGAAGTAAGTGCTGTTTTTTCCCAATTTCTGATGTTGTTGCAGTCAGTTTTGTGTTGTCTGATTCTGTCTTTTAGTAATTGTCTTGTCTGTCCTACGTAGGTCTTGTCACAGTTCACACAATTCATGCACCGTGAATTCTCTGCAGTTATATATGTACGCTGTTCAGTTGCATACAAAATAATATCTGCCGATTCTTGTCAAAATTCTGTAGAGAATTCTCCAGACAATTTTCTGCTGTTACAAACGGGCTTTAGAAAGAATTTAGAAGAAAAGAAAGAGTTAGGAAGTAATGAGATATGTAGTGTGAAAATCGAGTAGAGTTTATCCTTCTTTATTTCTCAATCTGAGCCGTCTGCAAAACGCTTTCGCAATCGTTTCTGCTCATTCGCTTCAGGAGTGTCCTGAACAAAAGGCTGACATTTGTCGCTTTTATGAGAAATGCAGTATATCCAGCATGAAACGTTGGTAGGCTGCCAGTCATTAATAATTGAATAATAGTAATAGGTGAGTCAGGACAGATGTGTGATATTTAAATACAAGGAAAAGGTGCCAAGTCTGAATGCGAATAGAATCTAACATATACTCGGTCATATTACGAACTGCAGACAAATAACGATGCATAACTTCTTTAAGGACAATGGAAATATTGAGATTCCTTTCGAATAATGAATAGAAAACGATTAAAAAAATTATTGGGAATAAATTCGCCACGTCGGAAGTCATCCGTCAAAATCTACTTGTAGTGTGTTCAGTGTACAATAAGAATATTAATTTATTAAATGTTTCTTCAGCAACCTTCGTTTTTTTTTTAAATTGGGCCGATCAAATCAACCACTGTCTTGTGAGGTTTTGTTGAAGGTTTTTTCGATTCAAGCTCGTTATACAGGGTGATGTACCGCTGTGGCCTATTAGACGTTTATGTGAAACCATAATCAGAATTTTGTGCTGGAAATTTGCCTGACGGGGTTTTCGACAATGAACTTTCTCCCTGAAATATTCTCAGACCTCTGCAATTTCCGGTTATACCGAAAACAGCTCACCACTTCCTTATTTCAATTGGCTCACCCAGTAAATCTTTCCATAGCTTTGGATTTGAAGGCAATTCCAATAGTTTTCCATACCTTGTCTAGAAACTCAGTGGTTTATGAGTTATTGGGATTTTCATGAAAAACTGGAGGCCACAATTTTGATGGTATTTCTGCAGGGAGACTTTAAAAAAAGTTACCACCTTCAATTTGCCGATTCTGTAGCATTATATCTCTGTTTCCTGTTTGGATGAGTAATATACAGGGTGTTCACGAGAAAATAATCAAGTTGGACAAATAGAATTCATCAAAACTTAAGATTTTCTTATTATAATTATTAATTAATTATTAATTATATTTTTCATTGTTTCAATAGATTCTACGTATTAAAAGAGGAAAAACTTGAAATAAGTAAAAATAGCCACTTACGTGGTTTCCGAAAAGCACAGAAAGACGCTAAAATTTTATATCTCGCCAAATAATTTTGATATTTCATGAATTGTTTGTTGGATATCTTGAGAATCTATTTTAGTTTTTTTCTATAGTTTCCGGAAGTAACATGTTGATCAAGCAGATAGAAATATGTAACTTTTTTCCCTTATTTCGTTTTTCCTGGATAATTTCAGGCACAGGGTTTATTCAAACACCCTGTAAATTTCTGGCCCAAACGTCAAACAGCGTTATTATTTTACAGAATTGCAAAATTGGTAATGCTAAACCATCTCCAGATTAAAACCTACCCTGTACCTGTAGTGAAAAAACTAAACGCTATGATTTTGTGGATCCGAAAAGGTTTGATCTCAAAATAATTTGGTGAAACTTCCACTCATATATGTGTGTCTTTAAAGTTTACCACCACTCGAAGTAATTACCTTTCATCAAGTATTTCCTGGCTGACCTATCCCAACTTAGCCCCGATTTGTCGCTATCCAATTTCAATAACAATATGTTATTATAAACGTGTATAATGTGCCCTCTCATTCGCGATCATTAATGTCTATTAAACCTTTATTCTTATCGAAGTCAAGGAATGCTTTTGTTTGTTTAACAGCAACACCATTCATATTTGTAATGTATTAACATTAGGTGTAGACGTTTATTATCATGCTGAATTGCTAACAGAATAGTTTCGTGAAAAAATCTTGGGTCATTCTCGAACGAAAAGTGATTCGTTTTCAAACATCTTTTGGTTATGAAAATCCGTGGAAACAATAATTAAGTTTAATATAATGATGTTAATACGAACAAGATTGTTATTTTTTTAGCCGAAAAATGATTGAGAATCTAAGGGAAACGTTATACAGGTCTTTGACTTGTACATATTTATTTTAACAGAAGATTCCTGAGGTGACAAGAAATTTCTTTGACTCAAGAGACTTTTTTCTCCAGAATTGAATGGGAAACCATAAGAGAATTTTAATTTTCGAAAATTTATCCAATGAAAACAATTTTTGACGGAAAATCATAAGGGGTTGTTATTCTCAACCCCTAATAATAGTGTTATGAGATCTAAAAACAAATTGTGTGAGTAACATCTACTTAGTGCTTCATATTATGTATAGTTTCAATAACTGTCAACTCGTCATCGCCTTCCAAAGGCTGTATCTTGGAAGGGAGGTCTATTTCGAAAAAAATTTATAGTAACTACCCCTGCTTATTTTATCGAGGAATCATTTCCCTACGTCCTTCGCATTTGTTTACTGGTATATTGGTATTCATTGATATCTTGTCTCTCTACCTATTTTGCATCCATCGAACCTATTCAACCTATTCAATTTGATTTTATTGTCGAAAATAACTCAGATCATGTTAATCTTCATGCTCTAACATCTGTGAAATATCCAATTCATGGCTCATCATTTGATGGACGATTTGATTGTTACAGTAATCTCCATTCATTGTTCTATCGTAAAATGGCTATTAAATATACCACCAGCAGTTGGGTGTGTGGTCTTCTGTAACAAAGAGAAGAGAAACAGATTTCCTTACAAACTTTATTTCACGAATCAACCCCAATAATACAGAGCGTTCCAAGTTCGAGGGCCTATTAGACTTTTCTAGATATCTCAGTTATATTAATAGGCTATTTGAAATCGAAATAATGATACTGTTCGAAATTTTCCACTCAACTAGTAAATTTTCGCAACATTAGAACCTCCAGTAATAGAGGGTATTGAAATAAATTGTCTCAAAGAAATTTTGTCCTATTTTCCTTTTTAATAGTTTCAGATTCTGAAGGGATAATACGCATACAACTTCTTTTGGTAGAAATGTACATTCTACAAGAATTAGAAGATTGTGTTGATCAAAATACAGAAAATGTGGTAGTGCACCCAAAAATTAAAAAAACTCAATAATTTTCACTCGTTTCCTCGTTTCTAGAGAAAATGTTACCTGTATTACGAAAACAGAGCTCGTAGGTTCATATGAAATTTAGTTCTATATACGCAGCATATACCATTGAATTTTTTTATCTTAATTTCACTCTGTAAAAAGCTATCTAAATCAATTTTATTTTCCCCTGATATAAAATTTCGTAAGTAGGTAATACTGACAACATGTTCGTTGCTTGTTTTCGAATCTTTGAATGCTGAGTGATTATTTAAAATAAGGACAATTTTTCTTCTCCATCTTACAATAAAAATCCATTACACATAAATTGACCGATGTATACAACCGTTATCGAATAGATTATTATTAATTGAGACCGATACGATGTTTATAATCATTTCTCGAAATTATAATATTCGACTCGATAAATATTAATTGAATCTTATTTTTAGAACTTTGTGCCTTTTCTCTTTCGGTAAAATCCGTAACTGAAGCTTATCATTCCTCAAATTTCACATTCGTGAATTTTAATTTATATGTTCAGTTACGCGCGTCAACTCATGAAACACGATGTTGATTCAACACCTCAATCTACACTTTGGTGAAGTTCAGTGAACGATAAAATACGAAATTTGCCGTTGTACTTTGTATGTATTTTAGGATTGCAGTATTAATCCGTGAGTAAACATAAAATAATATGTTTCCATTGAGAAGTGTGAAGGACGCTAATTCCGTATCCGGGGAATTTTTGATACACCGTGTAAATATTTGAGAAGCACAAATATTTTTGGCCACTCGATGCATACATGTATGCGCTACTAATCGATGCAGTTGCATTTCATCAAATGTTCGAATGAAGTTATCATCTTGTGTTTTTTTAAGATATACGCCTACTAGAAGCTATAATATCATTTCTCCTAGTGACGTATTCGAAATATAATATGGATTTTTCAATTCATAAAAATTAATACATGTAATAAAATTTCTAGTGATATCTGTACAACTCTAACATCTGCCACCCTTTCAGGACGGAATTAATAAATCTTTAATCTTTATCAAATGCATATGCCAATATACAGGCTGTTTCTGAATTGATGCGAAAGATTACAAAGGGTGATTCTTCAGCAAAAATTAAAGGGAGTCTTTCATATAACTTTTTTTTAACACCCTTTTCTCTCCAAGTGGCAGCCCTTCAAAATCAGGTAAGAAAATTGTTTTTATTTGATACATATATCCACTTTTGAAAAATTTAGAAGAATGAAATTCAGCACAAAACTGATGCTAATGAAATCGCAGTTTTTGATTGTTTCTGTTACCCTAAAATGTGATCACAAGTACTGAAAAAATAACCCCTATAATATTTTGCATCAGAACTTTTAAAGGCGCCTATATTCTCCTATTTGAAAAATTGACTTAAAAAGACAGACTCAACCTGCAACTTTTTATGTCATATCTTTTCATCAGAAAGTTGTTAGTTAAGAAAAGAATAAAATACTTTTTTTCCATAAATTCATACAGATGTTATCATTTATTGAAATAATATCAAGTAAGCTGGTGTCAAATAAAGTCTTGTGGTATATATTTTTATTGTCCTAATTTTCTCTGCGTTATTCTTCAATCTCTGAAACTTAAGTAAATAAATTTTAAAGGACTGTAACTTGGAGGGAAAAGGGTGTCGAACAAAGTTATATGGATGACTCCCCTTAATTTTTGCTGAAGAATTACTTATTGAATTCTTGCGCATCAATTCAGAAACACCCTGTATAATTCCATGAAAACACAACCTACCGATATCTATAGACTTATGTAATTTTCCTGCATACTATATCATATTATAGAAATACACTAAGCAGCTGAAATAACCACTTAGCATTTGCGTAAAAACCACTAGTCCTAAAAGGGTTAAATACGGATTTAACGTTCATATATTTCTGGGAGTGATGCTAGAGTTCATATTGACTTCTGCCATACTTCATAGTATTAAAAAAATGATTTAATTGAAAAAATGATATTCGACGAAAATTCTAATCAACGAGTTTGACTGAGTAAAGGACAAAATTAAAATACAAAACAACCTAGCACGCGTGGGATGCATATCAGGACCTGAGTTGATACGAAATTTCTTTACACTTTTACCTCTAGAATCACCCCCTGAAATATATGAACCTTAAATCTGGATATCCTGTATATCTAGGTAGATACTTATGTGAATTCTAAAAACGTATAGCATCTTCGTTTTTGAAGATATTAAAAGAAGGTTTTTCAAATTTTACGCTTTTTTTATGGAAGGGGTTAGAAATACAAATTATGGGGTGGAGTGGTTCATTTGCCAAGTACATCCATTGTGATTTTGAAATGCAAGTTTATTGATGGACTGCCCCTGTACATATTACAGATTACTAATTAATGTATTTGGGCATTTCGAATAGATATGCTAATAACACATTTGAATATTTACTGTTTACACATTAGCTTGCGCCACAATTGTCCCAATTAAGGTAGTCGAAGTGGTAGATAAGGACGCAGTTAACACTTATTTTCCCAATTAGGATGATTCATAGATATAACATTTCTAATTTAGTCTTTGGTTGGAGGCAGTTCTGGAGTTATGATTTCATTATTTTCAACCGTAAGAAAAATTATAATAGATAAAATGTTTTCAGGGTCATTCTTTCTCAGCTCGATCCAAAAGTATACGGAGAACTATTTATCATATCAAGTATTTCATTTTTATTGTGCTTTTCGAGATGCTGAGCAAATATAAAATATTTGCATGTTTTGTCATTTCTCAGAAATGTTTGCTCAGTATAAGTATTATATATATAATAATAACTTAATATAATATTACTCATCTTCTACTTTCATATTGATATTTACTAACAGAAGTAATTATTTACGTACCAACAGAATTAAATGCAAATTGCATTTTCGCATCTTCTGAAAATTCTTTTGACTATTTGCTCTTCAACAATATAAGTTTGAAATTTTCAGGAGCTGTTACTGAATTCATATTGTGCGATATTTTTATCTAATCGTGATTTCAGTTACATTGTTGTAACCGGCAGAATTCTTGATTGTTTGTATTTGAATGCTATAATTTTCATTCAAAGATTTAGTCTTCCTGGCCATAGTTCAGGAGGATGTAATTAGCTTCATACTCTTATTTCTGATTATAATTGCTCATTTTGTATCTAACCAAACTCTGATAAAACTTTCTTATTTCTTTTCTTCTTTGCAGGAGTTCTTCGAGAATCCGATACCAGAACGTTTCCTCATCTCCAGTGAAAAAAATGCTGATTAAATGACCGAAAAACTTGAGGACAATGTGGATTCCAACAGTTCACACAGTGATAGTATATTTTTGTGCATGTGCGATAGCCGCGGAAATCCGAACGAAACACGAACAGAATCACAGAAAAAGTATAGTGAAAAGATCATTGGACCCGTACAATAAATACCATAAGTACAGTACTAACAATTTAAACAGTTTCAATAACAAATATAATAGTTACAACAGTTTGAACACTCTCAAATTGCGTCACCAATCGAGATTTCCTAATTTAGACAAAGTGATGAGCAGAGTTAACAACATGAGATTCGGAAGTGAAAGTAAAAGTGAAGTGCATAATAAATTGAGACACAGGTCGTGGTATGAGAAGAGAACGACGACCACAACAACGCCACCACCAGATGAAAATGTTGAGAACTACTTCGATGATTATGGTAGTGATAAAGAGAGTGATGATGAGTGGGTAAGTTCACCTAAATGCAATTCCTGTTTTGTTGAGTGTTTGAACTCTAGCTACAATATTTTCTCGTCCAAGGAATAATTTTTTTTACTTACAACTGCAAAGATCTTTTTTGCAAGATTCCGCTAGTGTTTCTCCTTCGGTTTTGTCCCCTTCCAAAAAATTTATACAAGAGGTACATTTTTCTATACCACAGAAAGGTTCTTGGCCAGCAAGTGGCGTTTGTGCTACCTTTCAGGCAAGTGTGTTTTTCCCTTTGTTTTCTTTGGTTTCTGAGTGATCAGGAACCCAGAATAGGGAAACCCTGTTTTCTTTCCTATTTCGAGTTTTTTTCGTTATTGGAAAGGGGTAGTTTTTTTGGAGACTAATCTCTCCTGAGGAACGTTGGGGAGTCCTTCCTCTCTTCAGTTGGGGTACCTACTAAACCTAACTTGCTCTTCTATGATTCCGGACATTCTCATATAAACCGACAGTCTCTTATTTGGTTTATTTGTTCTTGTAGTCTTTTGGGATTCTTCTTCTTGTATTCATCCTGTTCTGAAGTCCCCAATAAGTTTTTGTACTCATAGTGGTCTCTCCTCAGTTGATCTCCATCTTCCGCTGACTTCCTCAGGTTCATGGTCCACTTTGTCTTACATTTGAAATATGTTCCCAGTGTTCCCCTTTATGAATTCTGTGATGGTATCTCACTTCAAATCTCGATAAATCTATCTGACACTTATCAATCAAGGTTCATCTATTGTACATCGTGGAAACCTTCTTTCCTTGGAATGAATTCTTTTGATAGGACTCTTAATATAAACACAAGCAATCTTTAGTTTCATAAAGTTCTGATTGTCCGATCAACGATTTGACAGTTACTTATTTCTAAAACGAAATCACTCAAATCTGAATATATTGAAGAAGTAACAATTGGGAATAATTGAATGGGTGTATAAACATCATAATTTGATGCGAAAATGATATTCTGTATGATCAAGACTGAATTATCGATTGAAAACAAATTGACGTATATTCGTCAATCAAGCGTTCATTCCCCGATCAAGCTTTACGAAACCCGGGGTATGTCAGTTGAGGCTTAGTTACTGCTTCAATTATTTTAGTTTTTTCTCTTTCGAAGTTGGCTCTTTATACCTATCAATGGGCAAAGACTCTTCATCGCTGCTTTGCTTTCGTCATTCTTCCTGTATGATCCCTAGATATTTTCCTTTGTTTTCCACTCCACTTTTTTCATCAATTCATAAGTTGGTGGTGTTTTTCAGTGTTCTCTATCGTATATATCGCTCAGTTCTTTTGTCCATTTAGATCCAATCTACCAGTCGCTTCATTCATCGGCAGCTTCTTTCATTCTGTCACAATAGACATAAGGTCTGTTACTTTCTTATTTTGGAACACTTATTCTGTTAAGTATTCTGTTTGTCACAATATTTTTGTTCCGCCGAGTTTTTTTTCCTGAATCCAAATTTTTAACTGCTGAGGGATTTAGGTATTCAGATTCTTTGGTTAGCTTCTTGGCAATTAATAATTCAACTTATCTCCCAACAACGACAGTTGAATGATCGGACTGTAGTCTTATGAGTTATTTGCTTTTGTTTAGTGCTGAACACTTTGCCTTGTTTTTTTCTCAGATTAGATGTGTGGAGCTTTGAAGAATTTACATATATTCAATATGCCCTAAGCCTTAAATGCCCTCTTAATAGTAGTAGATAGAAGTGCTCATAATTCCACAATTTCATTCACAAACTTGAAGCGAAAATCAATATCAGTATGAAGAAGCTGTAGATATAACACAATGACCCAGTTGTAAAATAAACAACATAGCTAATTTATCCGATAAAGATATGAAGCGGTGTAGAAGTATTAGGACGAAGCGCTAATCTCAGAGCTGCGGATGCTCGACACCGGTGTTTTTGTACCGTATCGTACCGTTTTATTTGCAAAATACCAGCAGCATTATAAGGATGACAGATTTTTTGTCCTTATGCAATTACGGTTCGATTAAAAATTCTAGGTATATGTATTTTAAATTCTTTATACTTTTACTGTGCAGAATTCCAGAACATTCACATTCAATGAAATGTAGTGATTTCAAGTATCTTTTGATGTTTTGAAGTAGGTAAAAGTAAAAATCTTCTTACAATTCAGTTTAATCATTTTCCGGTGCATAAATTAATTCAGAAAAATATTTCTTTATTTTTATAGTATTGAAGATTAAGAAATTAAAAATTTTTTACTTGCATTTTAATTACCAAATCATTGATGATAGAAAGGATTTATAAAAAAAAATAATATCTGAATTGGAAACATTCCCAATAACAAGACGAATAATTTTACGTACAAAGTTGATTTATGTAACTGAAACAAAGTAAAAAGGACTGAACAAATAATGTAGGACAATAACAGACTGCAGAATCCAGAATTTATTTTGTTACTTGCATCATTTTGAAATTGCAATCTTCTTTCAATTCTGAATTATCTGAATCTAAATGAATTGTCGCGGAAAATATTTTTTCAAACGAAGTTAAACTGAATGAAAAAAACTTTATCTGTTTATCCCTTCAGTTCAACTCCGATTGAAAATTTTTTCTCGATATAATTCAGGTAGGTAGGTGTAGGAAAATGATAATTCAGAAGATTCATACTCTTGAGATATTCCTCGAAGTCGTTTTTTTTTCTTAGATAAAATTATTCATAATGATACAAGTAACCCCATAAATCCTTTCTATCATCGATACTTTGGTTATTAAAACAGGCTAGTATTTCTAGTACAAAATTTTTTATTCCTTAATTTTCAATACCATGAAAATGATGAGATGTTTTTTTCTGAATTTATGATAAAGCTGAATTAAAAGAAGATTTTTTTACTCAATTTCAAAATATCTATAGATAGGTATGTTCTTGAATTTACTACATTTCATTGAATGTATATGCTTCGGAATTCTGTACAGTATTAAATGATTTCACTCAAAGTTCAACGATTGATTCTTCATTCAGAGATATGAATAGATATGATTCATTTGGGTATACGAATAATATTATAATTCGACCATTCTACTTGGGACTGAAATAAAAATATGTTCATAAATTGGCCCATTGTCTTGCAAGAACACAAAAACTTTCTTTGCAGTACATGTATGACTAATTATGCATTTTCGATGCCCTCGTTCTTCGACTTGAAGAGTCGTCTCTTCTTGAAGGAGAAAAAACCGACTGCATTTCATCCGAAGGTCAGAGCAATTATGGCTCGATTTCCATTCATGCATTCTTGCAGAATGATTTTGGATAATGTGCTCCTGTGTTTGCTTTACTCTGTAATATTGCAGATTTGCTCAACACGAAGGAGGGTACATGGTACAATAGCACCTTGCTTCGTCTATGTTAGCTTTTCATGACTTGTACGTATTAGTAAAACTTGAAAATGGAGAAAAACATTTCCCTTTTAATCAGTTTGAAAGTGCAACCCCGGGTTTCATAAAGCTTGATCGGGGAATCAACGCTTGATTGACGAATAGACGTCAATTTGTTTTCAATCGATAATTCAGTCATGATCATTCTCGCATCAAATTATGATGTTCATTAATCCATTCAATCATTCTAATTTGCTACTTCTTCAATATATTCTGAAATGAAAAGGTTTCAGTGATTTCGTTTTAGAAATCGAGTGACTATCAAATCATTGATCGGACAATCGAATTTTTATAAAACCCACTGTATATGGGTACATTTTTTCTCATCACCTATTAAGATTTTTATTGTCAATTGATACTTTGAAAACTTAAAAAATCAAGTTTTCAAGAACGATGCCATCCCTTTTGAGTCTCGCTAAAACTAAAAACTAAAATTGCCCAATTGCCTAATTAGCCCTATTATTTTTCCTTCAGAGTATCATGTTCAATTTCTTCGATTAAGCGTTTTTGTTTCATATGGCATGTTGAAAGATTTTACATTGGATGATTTGAAATCCCATTTCATACATACAGAACTTCAAATTCTCTCCTTATATTCGTGTAGAGATATCGTAGATACAATTTTCTAATAATGTTCCTAAAAAGTCCATTATTCATTTCATGTATCATAACACGCTATCTTTATTACGATTCTGACCCCAGGTCATGAGCTGATGGTATTTCCTTGCATTATTATCGCTTCCTACCAGCAGTGTACATTACTATCTAAATCACTTAACTATCGAAAATCAATTCAATGAGTAGTAACAGCATGTATTATTGATTATCGTTTGTTGAATGAAACCAGAAGCACCTTTTAACTATTCTCGGATCGATACTTTGTTGAGTAAAAATTAAGTTACAGATTCTCATCTTATACATTCTTCAAAAATTTGTTTTTCATAAAAGTTCATAGTTTACATTGATCATAAGGTCATCAAAGGCCCACCCTCTTGTCTTAACTTACTTTGAAATAAAGATTCTTATTATTATTATATTATTATTATAACAATGCGAGGAGTGTTCATAAACATTGTTATTCGAGATGCCAGTGCAGTCCATTGTGATCGCCAAGATCCAGAAATGATAGCATGGCAGTATTTCATATTTGGCCATGAACTTGTTTGTTGCACTTGGAAGAAATTCTTCATTTTTATTTTTTCAGAACCTAGTTCTATATATCACCTGGTCGTGACTACGGTAAGATGTACCGTATCAGTCCGAGTGGTATCCATAAATCTTGGAGCGAGGCAGAAATCAGTATTTAATGAAGATCTGATTCTTTTTAGCGGATGAATTCAAGATATGACTGAGAAAAGTGACATGATTTACAAAGTGGATGATTATTTGACTCGAACTTATTCACGATAAATTCAATAAGCTAATAACAATTACAGATTTGGGCATAAGTCTGGAATGAAATTAATATTTCTTTAACCAATAACTAAACCTGAAAACGCTGAAACCCGTCAATTGATTTTCAATTACTTTCATTTTCAGGCAATAAAATTGAGTGATTTTCTACAACCTCATACGTCTCAACCTTTCTGCCTTTTTTTCAAAATGGAAAATATATAGCACGTATATGGGCTCGTTGAAAATTTCGCGGGAAATGGAATTAATCTTACATAATTTTCAATTTTCTGTTTATCAGGAGAAACACAAAACCCTCTTGAAAAAAAATTGAATCAATAGTTCCTCACCAAATTACGAATTTTGAAATGAAAGCAAACAAATATTATTGTCATCAATGCAATAAATATTTTTTACTTCAAAATACACCTGTTAGATATTATTTTCTTTGTTCCTTATTTTATCTCTCATAATAATATCCTAAGAGATTAATTTTAGACAGAAAAGTTAGTTCTCTTGAAATGAAAGTTTTGATGATGAATGGATAGTGTGAAAACTAAGGTCATAAAACTGAGGGAAAAAAAAAGACAGAAAAGTTTTTGTCTGACATCTGGTATGAAAGTTTACACAGCTAAGGGGTGGAAAAAATATCTAATTTTAATGCCAAAAAATTAGTACCTACCTACAATTATTGAAACTCAATTTCAAACTTCAATTTCTACCTTATTGTCAAAAAATAAGTACTTAAAATCGGAACCTGTTTCCATGCACTTATTTCAAATTATTGTTTGAAAAACTTTTTTTTTCAGAGACCTTTGTGTTTCTCCTGATAACCATAAAATAAAAAAATTAATTTTGTGGGATTCATTCAGCTCTATTGAATTTTCCCATTGAAAAATGAATAACAATTTGTGCATGTAACATTTAGGTAACTTAGTTTAGTCGAATTCCAATCGAGGAAGGAAATTTTCACAATATTTTCGAAAATATCTGCACTTATATTAACACATTTCAAATTGGTGTTCTCATTATGTATTGATGAAAGAATGGAAAAATGCTAAAGAATAAAAATTATTTTTCACTATCTCAACCGAGATCATCAACTATACCTACTGCAGGTTATCTGACTTTCATTTTGAATAAACTGAGTTTTATATTGAATACAAATATTGTTATTAAGTTTCAGTGGGAATATTCAATATGGTTGCCATTAGAATAAAAAAGTTGAAAGTCATATCTTGAAATCTAGGAGACCGATTTTGAAAAAAAAGCATAATTTCATTGAATTACGATAACATTGAAGGATTTCAAGGGAATTGTTCGTAAAAAAAGAAGATATTAACAACTCAATCAAAAATTTCTTCTCTTCAATCAATATTGATCAGTTTTTAATATTAAATCATCAAAACGCAAAAAAATTAACTCAAATTCTGAATCATATTAAGAATAACACTTAAATTAATCAAAATTGACTAAGAAATATATGATGCCCATTAAACCGGATCACAAACTTCATCGTTTTGAGAAATTTGGAACTTCATCAAAGAAAATCAAAATAATTCCGCCAATACTTATTGACTTCGCCAACAAATATCTATACAATGGCCAGTCTATAAAACAGACCTTCCTCAATATCAGGCCTATATTACACTTGCTGGCAAGCACATTTAAGGTCGCAGTAGAATGTAACCCCGTTAACAAACCATAAACCAACTATTATATAAGGACGCGAATAATTCATTAATTCATTATTGAATTTGTACCGACGGAACACAAGAGCGAGTTTTAATATAAACGTGGTAAAATCGCGAATCTTGTGGAGTGGTAGAATAAATCGACCCCAATTCATCTGGCTGCTTTTTGGCAGAACTTGATGGTTTTTCAGACCCGCTTGTTCTCAAAGGAACGCAATTTACCATTACATCATCGCACCAATTCAATTGCCTGCATTTTTCAGTGCACGCCGACTTTTGAATTGATTCAAGATAGAGCCAGACGGAATAATGGCTCATAATTCAAGAGACAAGGACATATTTATCAATTTGCTTCAAGACATTCTGTTGATAGTAAATAAACAGTCTGAATTATAATAATCAGTAGTGTTATGTCCTGAAATCGATATGTGTTGTTCTGAACCTACCAGTTGATTCCATGTACATTCGACAATTTGACTAGCTGATTTATCCCAATTTATGGTTGTGTTCTCTGCTTTTTATCCGTAAGTTACGAATGTGTAGAGTAGGTACTATCGATCTACAAGTGTCCGATTCACGGATTCGTAAATAATGGAATTCTGGAAATGTTCCTGTAACTTTCTCATTTACAGTGTTACTTTTGAACTACTCATCGTAAATAATTACCGATTCCTGTAAGCTACAATCTCTAAAAAACATCCAGAATTGCAATTTTCCTGTAAACTTATGAAAAGTTACAGATTGGCTTACAGATGAAAGCAGAATACCACCATTATTTCCACTATGCAGTCTGCTTGATAATTTTTTGTAACACTTATTTATAAGAGACATGTTATGTGCCTGTTTGATAAAAATTCTTCATTGGGTTCCCTGAGAAAAACTTTGAGGAAGAAGTTTGCAAATCAGCCAGTAAGGGGTTTGTTTAATTTGGCAATTATGTATTAGTTTCTATAATTCCTTCTAGTATTCAACCCCCTTTATACTCAATAATAAATTTATTGATTTGTTTTCGACTGTTTTTTCCTTTATCTTTCGATTTCATTTTTTTGAGTGGAGTGGGTAATTTTAGACTTTGCCTTTACATTTATCATTTTTTTCCTCTTGTTGTTGAATGAAGGTACTGATATTGATATCCATATGGCACAAACTTAAGGATCCTGCAAATTTAAATTGGTGCCAAAAATATTCTAAGAGAAATAAAGAATGAACAAATGAATTCATATTCAAAATTTTGTTACTAAAATAAGACTAAAAGAAACTTCATGACTATGGCTATGGCACAGGGATTCCCATTGCAGTGCACTCATCATAGCAAATTGTAATTATACTTTTTTCTGAGAAGAAAAACCTAAGTATTTGAACTTCAATTCGTAGTAATTAATATGATTCTGGACCAATGATGTTATCGCTTGGTTATGACATATTTCAATCACTTGCAGTTACGAAGTGAATGAATGCGGTATAATTTGTTGAAGCTCAATTTCAAAGATATCAATGAATCATATGGTCCATTATCGTGATCATCTCTCAGTTATACTAATTGGGAACTCACAGGGTGGCCTGGGAGTGGTTCTCGAAGGAAGCGAGAATTGCAGACCAGTAATGTTCTGAGAACTACAGTACCGAGAAGATTCATATGACGAAGGAAATTGCAGGAGGATACTGTTTCAATAAATTATGCTTTATTGTATGAAGGAATTCATGAGCAAGTCAGCTCAACAATACTTAACCGATTTCTTGTCTATTCTTCACACTAATACTAATTACACTAATATCTATTATTTACTCCAATAATTAATTACACCAATATTAAACAATAACAACCATAGACTGTTGAAAAAGATATTGCGCCCTATCGCAGTTACTATAACAGTTTACGAAAACTAAAACGTTTCGAAACATCAATGAGTTTTAAATAGTGTCACTTCAAATAACAAAATTAGAAAAAAATAATTAAACTATAGTCTATTCAAGAATGATTGACATCTCGGGTGGCTATGGAATATCGATTTTAAGTAGGTAATAGCCCATAAGTTCAGATTTTGTGTTGCGGAATTCAGGTTGGTATTGTGAATAAACGGCGATCCACAGACCAATTATTGTGAATCTATGCACTGACCGAAGGTATTTTGAGTTTTGTAGAGCTGTTTACATTCTTAATTTAATCCAACAAATTGGAAACGTGATTATATCAATTTTGATTGCTGATTAATATGCTCTGAATTTGAATATTTCTTCTTTTCAAATACTCTTCTAGGTTATATTTAAATATTCCACTTCTGTGATTGAAACTACAGAAATTATTGATGATCTTTTATGACCAGATTTAAGCTGCGTCTGGACTTTCAAGTCCTACTGGGATGTCAATCATTCTTGAATGGACTATAGTTGATATTGCCAAAACGTGCAAATTACAATTTAGAAGATTCGTTCCACTTGCCTTACCATTCATCTTTATTTGATTTTATTTGTTGAAAAATAATTGCAATGGATGAGGTTTCGGTGTAGAGCCTAATATATTTTTTTTTCGAAAAAATTAAAAAAAAAATTCTTTTTATTTCCAAATGTAATATAGTTGGCTTTGTACAATGAACTACATTTTTCATGAGATTTCCATGCAAACTATTTAAATCAAAAGGAGGTCTGTAGCGGGAGAAAAATGTCATTGAAAGTTGAATGGGGTGTTATTCCCTCTAGTTCCCTATTAAGCAAAATTGAAAAGTGAAAAATCTATATTATTTTTTCACGAGTTATGTGCTATCGGAAAAACTGCCAAATATTGACAATGAAAATTATATCGAAAAAAAAATATCTGAATAATAATATAAATATTATCAAAAAGAAATTGCAGATTTGAACAAAATAACATCCAAATGGAAAGGGCTTAATTTCAGGGTGGATTAAAATGTTTTGTGGATCGTTACAGAGTTAACGACATCTTAGAGGGTACTTCGAAAGTATCAAATGATAGACTTGTGCAAAATTGTTTGGCAAACTCTCAACCAATCTGTCCATCAGAAAATTTTGAAAGAAAAAAACCTTTTCTCTGGAGCTTATAGTACGAGTACTAGTTTCGTACTCGATCTATGATTTTGGAAACATTGGAAACTGACTGACAGTCTGTAACGTTAGGCGAATTCTAGTTTTAAATTTGAACAAGGGATGAAAAGCTCCTGAGTTCAATATTGCGTGTTCTCTTTCTAGCAGCAAACAGAAAAATTAACTTCTCAATACTTATTGTATAGAAATAGCTATATATAATATTGTGAGGCAATATCATTTCCTCACAGTAAATATGAATATTTCCTAAGAGTTGGGAAATCTTGACTTTTTCTTTGAGAAATTTTGTCTGGAATGTCAAAATTCCTAGCGATTTGCGGAAAAATATTTTTTTCAGTTTCTCTCACATCTGATTATGTTCTTGCTGCAACAAAACACGTTAAATGGTTCTCAAAACTGTTCTCAGATACAGTGACGATAATATGTGTTGCCTTCTTACTTTTCTAAAGGTAGGTAATAAAAACTCTGATTCAATTTTCCCACAGTGAGCCTTTGACGATGACAATATTGTAGTCCTCGTTCTTCGTACTACTTTTTAGTTCACTTCACCCTTATTAATGCCTACATTTGCCTTCTAAGCACGTTCTTCAAATATAGTTAAATAAACCGCACTTTACCGTTTACAAAGCCACAACAAATAAATTCTTAGATTAGCGCCCTCATTATACCCCTGTCACAAAACATTACTTGATCAGCTTTTCTCGTGAATACGTTGAGTATTAACACAGACTATCGCATGAATTTCACTTCTTCGTATATAATCGCCTATATAGAACGTGAAACTGAATCGGAATTAATTTTTACTATATACGTATATATCAAACGCTTCGAGAATTCTACGGGCTTTGAAGTCACCGCATTTAAATCTTTTAAGCCTCTCTCCGTGGTGGGTGGATTTGGAAACCTACTTACCGGGAAAGTTATGGTGCCTACCAATCCTTGAATTGAGCGACGGTAATTCCTGAACTTGGGATATTAATATAAAACTATTTGGTCTTTGGTCTAACAAATAAAAATATATTTCCTTGTTTCCAAGTAGAAGTGACTAGTAATAGGTACTCAAAACGTTTAGCCGTTTGGCAAAAATTTTACATAATTACATACTTCTACTCAACATGTAGTATTCATCAATAAAATAATCTCGATCACATCCAAATCAGAATTACTTCATATGCAATTGAACCATATATTGTGTCAATATTTATGAAACTCGAGTTAATTGCTATTAGGTAGGTATACGATATAAATATGCTATCAAACGATATTAATCTGTTATACTTATACGGAAATACCCCGAACATAAATTGTGAAATGAAAAAAAGAAAGAAAAAATCCTGATTTTTTCCAAATATCGTATCGGAAAACTTAACTATAAAAAACAGTTTTTAAATTCTGATCAAATTTATACCCAATGCGTGATTGTAAAATCTATAGAGAATTATTTCTTTCAACAGAAATATTGCAAAATGACAGAGTTATTATAATGATTGGCACTGCGGAGATTTCTTCTGCATGATTCTGGAGAGCAGGAAATTCATTGTAGTAAGGTCATGGTATATTGGCTTACTTAAAACGGGTTTTTTAATTGAGGCTTCATATTAAGAGCTCTTCATAAATAAGGAATATATGCTCCAACAATGCATTTAAATTGTTAGAATTCGATTGGAATAACTCGAAAATTTTCACATCATGGCAAAATTCGTTGTCTACTGAAGGGATTTCGAGAACTACAGCAGCTAGAAGAAAACGGATGACACATTCTCCAGCTCTTTTTTCTTGACTATTCCAAATCTGAGAACAGATTCAGCCATGGTCATGGCTGAATCTCATTTTGAGTTATGAACGAAAATTGAAAAATTGTCATTTTCAATGAAACTTTATAACTCGCTTATTTGAACTCGTATTCGAAATCTGTTGTTACATTCTACAGGCACTTTTTTATGAGGAATTCGAAAGATGAAAGAACTTTCAATTATAATTTACATTTGAAAAATCAGAAATTGCTGTTTTATCTCGAAAATGACTGGATCAAAAAATTTATTGATATCATATTCGAATTCCTCATAAAAAAGTGCCTGTAGAATGTAACAACGGATTTCGAATACGAGTTCAAATGAGCGAGTTATTCAGCTTCACTGAAAATGACCATTTCTCAATTTTCGTTCATAACTCAAAATCTATGAACGTTAGGCTGGATCTGTTTTCAGTTTTGGATTAGTCAAGAAAAAAGAGCTGGAGAATGTGTCGTCCGTTTTCTTCTAGCTTCTATAGTTCTCGAGATCCCTTCAGTAGACAACGAATTTTGCCCACCCTGTATATAGAAATTTGATGCATCCAATGAAAATTCATGTAATCCGTTAGCCGATTTCTTATATATACCTAGGTATAATTTCTGAAATTTGCAAATGGCATTTTTTTATAGACACCTCGGTTTGTCTTAAGACATTCTACATATTCAACAGTCTCCGCAAATGTACTGTGAAGGTGTAATACTTATTCAAACTAATGTAAGAAAGTTATGTAAGATTAATGGAAGAAAAGGTAACATCATCTTTTTCACTAGATAAGATAAATTTTCAATGGAAGTATCAAATTACCTTAATCAACACAACTAATGTAATGAATTTGCGACTGGCCAAATTTCAGATATTTGAAAAAAGTTCAATTTCATTTCACCGCGTTTCAAAAACTAAATATTCCACGACATATGAAATGGCATAGAATATTTCAATCTTTCTATTTTACACTTCTTACATGCCATATGAAGTTTCACTATCTTCACTTTCTTCTGGAGTAATATAACTTGGAAGTTTTGCCCGTTGAGCTTGATTTTCCACTCAATAAACCAGTCAGCTATTTCATCGAAAGCTTCTTGTAATATTCGTTTTATAATTTCTGGTTTGAGATGACAAATTGCAATTTCAGTACCATCAGCGTCAGTCAAGGATAGCTCTCGGATTTTTGGTACATCATGAATATACAGAGGGCATTTTAGAAACTTGCCTTTGGCATATCTCCAAATATACAAGACATAATATGAGAACAATACTCCACAAAAATAAAAGGCAAAGCTGAGAAAAGTATTGTAAATTTTAGTTATTTCGTGAAATTTGATAAGCATGGTCAATCACCACTTCAATCGTCTTCTACTAGAATTGGTAAGAAAGTTCTTATTAAGCTTTGTACTGTTATTAGTTCCACATTTCAATAATCTAATCTCATCAATAGGTTTGGTTCCTTGTCATAAAAAATGGTAACACATCGATATCATTGTGAAGCATTCTATACATGCTTTCAAATAATGGAGGCTGCCATTTGAAGTTCTTGTTCTGGAGTGGCTAGAGCGCAGAAAGTTGGTTCCATTAATAATAATAGCATGAGCTATTGAAACATTTTCATATGTTTTTCCCTAGCTCTAACTCTGGAGATATGCCAATGGCAAGTTTGTCAAAACCTGTAGAGTAGAAGACAATTGCTGACCCTTGAGTCACTCCCGCTTCCATACATCTGGTTGTATGGATTCCCCTTTTCCCTAATTTATCGTAATACATTCTGACCTCTTGATAATTTCTGATCAACTTATCTAGTCTAGTAGAACGAGACCTTTTGCTTGTTATTTATTCTGCTCAATAAACACATGCAAGAGTATTATACGTGTAAATGTGGTAGGGACATTGAATAAAGGTAACTCGTTGAAGTTCGTAACGTGTTTTTCGAAACTTTATTGTACTTATAATGAACGTAAATGATGAGGCTCGTTTCTATAGCCACCAATAAGAAACGCGTCTTTATCATACTTTTACAACGCATATTCACTGGCGAGGTAGAAACATTACATCAACGTTGAATAAGAAAGCATTCAACAACCTATTACTGTAGCTACCAATAAGGAACGATTGCTTATAGTATACTGGCTGAAAGTAATAAGCAATAAGTTTATTACTGCTATTACTACTATTACCACTACTAAGTAACAAAAAGTGATTTTTTTTTGTCTAGCAGGGCGAAAATCTGCAAGTCAGACGAACCACCCTCTCCTGAGGGGGAACAAGTGTGGGGATTCTCACTCTCCTGAGCTCGAGACCCTCTAAAAACCCTTAACTGCTTCTTGAATATTGGTTCCGGGCATTTGTCTATAAACCGTTCATCTCTGAGTCGGTTTTCTTCTAGCACACTATCGTGCTGGGATTTATGTGTTTATCCTCTATTGGACAACACTTTATTGTATTGTTCAATAAGTTTCTGTTCTTATTTTAATCTCTTTTTAATTGATCTCTTGGTCTCCTTCGCTGAATTCGCATTCTCCTTTTGTCTTCCTCTGGGTCGTAGTCCACTAGTCTCCTGAGTTCTTGATTCGGATGGTTTTTCGCTGTTTCGAATAATTTCTGTGCTTTTGTATTCATGAATTCCGTTATGGTTTCCCATTTTAGGTCCCTATAAATCTGTCTATTCCTGACAAACCCAGGTGCATCTATTGCACATCGTAGCAGCTTGTTTTCAGTGGCCTGAATTCTTTTGATATGGCTCTTTGCCGCGGAAACCCAGGCAAATGATCCATAAGTCAGTTGAGGCCTAGCAACGGCTTTGATTACCTTCAATTTTGTCTCTTTCGACATGTGGCTTCTTCTTCCTATCAGAGGGTAGAGTCTATTCATCGCTGCTTTCGTTTTGTCGATTGCTTGTTTGATATGACTTTTCCAAGTACCTAAGTCCTTTGTCAAGCGTTATTCCTAAATATTTGGCTTCATTTTTCCAGTCGATTTCTTCGCCGTCAACTTTAAGATTCGTTGTGGGTCGCAGTCTTCTCTTATGTAGTAATATTGCTTGGCTCTTTTGTCCATTGAGTTTGATTTTCCACTTTATGCACCAGTCATTTGTTTCGTTAATTGATTCTTGTAGAACTCGTTCTATTACTTCTGGGTTGCGGTGTCGAGTTGCTATGCCTGTGTCGTCAGCATATAACGTTAGCATGGTTATTGGATTCTTCGGAATATCGTGAATGTGTATGTTGTACAGAAGTGGTCCAAGTACTGACCCTTGGGGTACTCCAGCCTCTATATCTCAAAAAGTGAGAAACATCACATCAGGTTTGAATATGAAACGATTCAAAAATTACCTTAATCCAACCACCAATAAGAAACACGTCCTTATCGTGTCTCCTCAACGTTTAATCAAAACGAAGTAAGAAACTTCATATCAACGTTGAATTTGGTGTTAACCAACCACCAACGATGGTATTATTTTTCTGAAGTATACTTCATCTTATTGTTCTTCAAGAAAGTTAAAAATTTTATGTGTTTCTATTCAGGAACATTTCTTCAATCCAGTTCATGAACATTATATGTAGCTGGCTCGATGGAGTAGCGGTCTAGGACTAGGAGAGCAGGAGCCTTTGTTTCGATCCCTAGCTCGGTATCGGTGTTTATGTTATTCATTATTATATAACTGTTGGTTAATTTTCGTAGATCACAAAACCAGGATGAATGGAAAATATTACTGAATTGATGATTGAGAACCTTAGCTGACAAGACTAAAAAACATTGTGTTAGCGTCTAACTACGTTACTTGTCTGTAGAATTTCGCTTACAAATAGAATAGTTGCTACGTGTAACAAATCTGGAGTTGGTAACGACGGTAGCGTTCCTATGAAACTAGGATGAAACGCATTCTACGGCATGCTATCGTTTTTCCAACTATGAATTATAGTAGAGTTACTTAAAATATTCAACGTTTTTCTACGTAGGTATATGTGTTTGTTGACTGGAATACTTCTGTCATGTTTCTTTGAGTCCCAGTACTTGCTGCTCCGTCGAATGATTACCTCTCAATCCTAATCGTTCTACTGGTAAAATGTTCACTTGTTCAGTTTCTTCTGTTAATGAATGAGGGTCCGATTTAGTAATGAGTAAAACCAACGTACTATCTAATTGCCACTCCCACCATGCATGCAAGGCCCCTATTAACGTGTACTGTAATAAGGCCATAACCATACCTATACATAGTATAAAACTTGGCAGAGAACCTTCTGACCTCTGTGAAAGTGAAGTGTATCTGTTTCACCGAAAAACTTTACGATCCATCAAATCGTTTACCCATCTATTACTTTCTCACGAGGATTCTCATTATCCCTCTATATTGAAAGTCTCAATCAATTCGAGAGAGCTTTGGGGCTCATTTCGCTTCTCGTTTAAAATAAAAAAATCTATGCTGATGGGCATAGATAAAGCTTTCCTACAGTTGAATCATTTTAGATAGAAGTCGATGTTTGCATCTGAAATAATTTGAAACTTCACATGAAAATTGACTTGTCAACAATGGATTAGTAGAATGAGACATCTACTTAAAAGAACATGACATGATGAACCACTTTTATTACCAGTTCAGAATTGCTAATGTCGATTCGAGACAGCGAAATTAGTATGGAGGAATATGCTTAGATCCATAGTACAGATAAGCTGATGTTCACGGGTGTAATCGACTCGATGTGAATATTGAATTATGTATGTATTGAATACCACCCTCAGGCTATTTGCACATGCGGGAATCTTGACCACCTGAGTTACCGGCATAATCGTTTCATATATTCTCGTATATTTCATGTTTTCAGGTAGCTGTTATTCATATTGAGAATTCCACAGATTTCATTCAATAATAATAAAGGACTTTATTTCCCTTTCAAGGAAGGGTATTCAAGTACAACTGACAAAGAAATTTCAACACCCAGTAGGAGCTGTTCAAATTAAAATTTTTTTTTTGTAAAACATAGATAGTATAGCAAGAAGTAAATGATTAAAATTTGGAAAAAAAAATCGTGAAGGTTTTTTCATAAAAACATTTTTTGTTACTTAAATATTGTAGTCGTTTTTTGCAAATTTTTTAAATTTTACAACAAACCACCTGTTCGAGGAGATCCAAAGTCGATGTTTAGTTGTTGTTAAAATGCCTATAGTATGTATGCGCACAATTTATCGCCAGCTAAGTGAATTTGAAAGAGGTCGAATTATTGGTTTACGGGAGGCGGGGTTCTCATTTCGAGAAATCGCTAACCGTACGAACAGAAATCCAACTACTGTTATGTGATCTTGTCAAGCGTGGTTTGATAATGCCCAAAATCGAAGAAGAGTAGGCACCAGACGTGGAAGAGCACAATTGAAGTTCAAGATCGGCGTCTAAGACTTATGGCCATTAGAGACCGATTTGCGACAACTCGATCTTTGGCAGATGAATGGTTAGGAAAACAAGGCCATCCTGTAACTGTCCAAACGGTTTACCGCCGTATAAGGTTTTGGACTGCAGCATTATCGACTCCATCTTGTGTTACCTCTTACGGTTGAGGAAAGACGGCAACGATTACAGTGGTGCAGAGAACGACAGCATTGGAATATGGAATAGCACCAGGTCTCTCATCTTCTCCTTGGTTGCACATGATGGCCGAAGAAGTGTAAGATGACGTCGAGGAGAAAGACGTGAACCTCATTTGGATGTTGAGAGTCATGTACACCGGACAATAGGTGTTATGTTATAGGGTGCTATTGTACATGGAAGTAGGTCACCTTTAGTCTTTATAAGAGGTAACATGACAGCGCTGCGTTACTTTCAAGAAATAGTGGAGCCATATATTCTCCCTTACCTTAACCGGATCGAGAATCCAATATTTCAGCGAGATAATGCTCGACCTCATGTTGCCAGAGTTAGTTTTTTTTGAAGCGACCCATGTGAATCTTCTACTATGGCCGCCCAGATCCCCCGATATTTCGCCCATAGAGCAGGTTTGGGACATCATGGGTAGAAGGCTTTTAGCCCCCCACGGACTTTGACGGCTCTGAGACATGAAGCACAGGTAGCTTGGGATAGTATCCCTCAAGACCCTCAAGAAGAAATAGATCTTCTTCTTGCATCAATGCCAAGACGTGTTGAGGGGTGCATAGATAATCGCGTTGGACAAACACATTATTAACAAATTCAATAAAAAAATTGTAAACCATCCGTTGTCTAGAATAATTACAATAAATACAAACAATAATAATTTCTCACTAAAAATATTGATAATAATCATTCCTAAGCATTTTGAGTTCACAAGTGGAGAATGTAAACCAAAATGTCGTCATGAGATGGAAAATATGAATTTTAATAGTATGGCCTTGCTCAGTAATTGTTGAGTGTTTTGAAATATACGGGGTGTCCCACATATAATTTTCCATCTCATTTCGTTGAATATGAATTTTTGAGAATCCAGAAATACGTCAGTATTTTGAAGGGGGGATCGACTTACATCTTCTGGGAACAGTTTCCTGATGTGTAGGAAAGTTGTCCTTCCGGTATCTCAGTGGCAGATAACTAGACATACAATCAGAAGATACTGGGTTCGAGTCCCGCCCAGGGAGGTATTTTTTTCCAGAATTAAGAAATTCATAATATTTTTTCAGTATCATTATTGAAATTTGTATTGGCCACGTCTTCGTATATCGATTTATCAATTCTAGGGCGTGTAGAAAATCGTTTGAAAGCTCTTTCAATACTGAGACCTAATCTGAAGAGAAATAGAGGATATCGGATTCTGAGAAAAAAAATAATGGTTCTTCTTCTTCTTAAAATTCTTGATTCGTAAAATTTATAAATATTTTATTTTATTATAAATAAATTAAGGCGAATTATTTAAGGCAGGCTTAACGCTGAGGCTTATTTATTTCCCTGATTTCTGCAGCAGTTAAGTTTGCCTCGAATGAGTCGGGAATAAATCAGTTTTTACAAAAGTGAGGAGATATTTTTTATATAACCTGCACATTTGCCAGAAACTGAGTGCACAATTGAGAATCTATGATATCATAGATTTCGTAATTGACAATACAAACATTTTCAGTAAAAATCTGGAATAAAATTGAACCATAATGAAAAAATATCAGTCTTCAGTTCATGTGATTTGACAAAAAATTAACAAACTCTCTGAATCTAAAAAATTGCGATAAATCTGACATCAACTAGGTATATCGGGCCATAACTATCGATTATCTTTAAGTCGTTATCTTTCCATTGAAAAAAAATTTCAGAATCATATTTTTATTGAAATAAATGAAATGAAACGCTAACTTGCCTAACTTTCCAATTGAACAATATTTGAGCTGCAGGTAAATATTCTTCATTCAAATCATCTGATGCTCCTAATGGTTGAAGAGTTTTTTCGTAATTATTGACCTCTCCGTTTGTTGAGAGAATCACTTCGTTCATTTGTGAACAGTAGTAATATAATGTATAAACAATATTATCATGACTTCTTATCCCGTTCATGTTCTTTTACGAGGAAAGGCTTGCACGGCAACTCTCTATTTCCATTATTATATCGCCTTGTGATTATATTCTGTCTTAGTATACATATTGTGAAGGTATCAATTAATCCTGCTTACTATACACTGAAGAACAGACGATCACCATTGCGACTTCCCCGAAATCTGAATCATCAAACATTTATTACTTCTCATGAAAAGGCTGCAAGTTCTTCTACGCATAATTATATCATTATTTCCTTCATGTATGCTCATTTTTATGTTGCGTCGCAATTCAAACTCACCCTACCGAGCATCTTCCTGATTTTACATATAAATATTCCACTGGAACCAAAGTGTAAGCAGATTCAACTTGGATATGATATTCACCTGAAACAACGAAGGTGACAGAGATCTCACTTTTTTAAAGCACTCCAAACATAGGGCGAAGAATATTTATTCCTCTCTAGTTTCTAGTACCACAAACTCACCCCAACTTCTAATTGAGCGTTAAGAAAGAACTCTAAAGAATTAATGTTCCGTGGAACACAACTTACTAAATCTCTCAGCATAAATCTGGTTTTTATAATTGATGAATAATCATTCAAGGCTTTGTCGAGTAACTTCGATTTTAGAAATGGAAATATTGCACATGGTGTTCCATCGTTTCATAATCTAAGTTACTTCCTGATACCAGACTTTCTTAAATTTAGAACAAATGGCTCAATCGATTTAATCCAAATCCGATGAACTTCACCAAGCACTATCAGAATACGTTTTCTATTTGGGTCCTAGCAACATTCAGGCAGAAATATTTGAAAGATATCGCAAAGCTGCTGAACACTTAGCTCTAATAATATCATCTTTGAATCAATTAAATCAGTTCGACATTGGTGTCTCCCTTATTTCTAAATTTTCCTTAATAACTCTGAAAGTTCGTCATAAATCGATTTCCTCTGCTATATAAAAAAAAGTAATTGTCACATATGCAGATACCTATACGGCAAATTTAACATCTCTAGGTCATTCATTACTGTTTTCTTTAGTCTGATCTTACATAGGTATTTTCAATTTGGATAAAAAGGTTTCTTTCCCCTAATAAACAACTCACTGCTTGTTTCTTATGTGATCTTGTTAGTATATCTGCATAATTATTTTATGCAGACTCATTTTTTATTAGCAAATGCTGAATAACGCTGATTTCTTTTAGCTGCCAGATGAGGAAATAATGTATCAGGTAATGATTATCAACAGACAATATTAAGTTCAAGGCCAGAATTTCTTTACAGCTTCATTAAGGGAATAATCAAATCGGTTGTGACTAATTTTTCTAATTCTGAACCAGTTGATGACTGCAACGAAGATTATCTGGGAATTCCCATTGCAAAACCTCATAAATTCACAATTGCATTCCTACAAATTCATGACTACCAATTTATCGCGAAGTAACATTGATTAATTATCAAATATTTATCAAGTGTCTCGAAAGAGAATCCCATAAATCAATATACTTATGAGTAGGCATAATAATTATTATTGTGAGAAGCCCACATGCAACTGCAGAAGTTGAAATGAATATGCACTTTGCATTTACATGGATTTTCATTACGTCATCTTCTCTATTCACTTTCATTGAGTTTTATTGATGTTCTTGGGTAGGGTTTGACCTTTGATAAATAGATGATGCCTTCCAAAGATGAGATTGATCGTTTCTTGGTTTCGAAGATAGATAGCAGACAAGAATTACTACCAGTTTAGTTGAAGATGAAAGTTTTCGCAGCTATAAATTTTCTTGAGACCTGTGAAGTACAATTATTGAATATAAGAAAGCAAAAAAAGGCCATGATATTTAGCCATTTTCGAGAAGACTTTTTTCACATCAAAGTTAAATAATATATTGTTATAACAGAGCCCCTGATGGCTCTGATAGTGGAGGGTGGCAATACCCTGCGAAGTTTCATTTACATAATACAGGGTGTTGCAACTTATTAGCATTGGGCGCTCTGAAGTAATAAATTATTTAACTCTGACAAAGGCAATTTCTCGAAATAAATTATATTAAAGTCAGAATTTCACATTATTCTGTGTGGCCAAAGTAACTGATATAAAATGCCGAGAATATGATGAATTACTAACAAAAAATTCTTCCTTTATAGAAATAACTCACCACTTATTCATTGTGTTTTATTCCTTCCTCTCATTTTGAAAATGTTGAAACTAGGCTATGATAATGTGATAAATGTATAGATTCGTTCATTACATTCTAAAATATTCCATCCTTCAAAAATCATTATTTGAAATAGCCGGATAAGTTGAATTTCCATCTACTTCAATATTTCAATAACAATCTCGTCAGCAAAATATGCAATAGACGTCTCTCGATTAAGCTAATATATGATATCCACCGAGGGCAGTGCGCTTTCTACTGTGATTGATATTTATAGTGTCAGATATTTAAAATTAACCTCTATTCCATACGTCTACTCTTAAAAAAAGGTTTGCTGGAATTTAAATAGATGCAATCATACTTACTTAGAAACGCTCAACTGAGAGCGAAGTAAATAACCCTACTGTATTACGGTAATAAAATAAGACAACTTGGTCCTAGTTGACAATGAGTATCTTATCTACTCGTAAGAAGATTCAAGTTGTTTGAACCTTCTAATTGAACCCCTGTATCATAGGAAGTTGCATAAAAAAGCAGTGAATTCCAAAACAAAAGATCGTTCGCGTGATTCTTGATTCTTCTGTTGGCTAGTTTACTGTGAATATTATGATCTTGTTATGTAAAATGTTGGGAATAGTGGGCGGTGTTTTCCTAACATGTTCAGTTATAAAATATGTGGAAAATTATTATACAAAAAATCTGTTATGTGATGACATATGTCTGAAATTTCCATTATCATTTACATTTCTTTCAATACAGATTATACAGAGTAAGAAAAAAGTTGTAATGTACAAAATTAATATCTTTGATATTTACTTTATAGAGAAATGCTCGAACAGACCAATTTTTCATTTAAAGTACGTAACTTGTCATATACAGGCTGGGCTTTTTAAATAAACAGGCAGGATATCAGGCGAAATGAACTTGTTTCGAGGAAATGCTCGAACACTTCGAAATTTGAATCGAGGGGACAACTTTTAAGATCAAATTCACAACCATATCTTTTCAAACCTTAGTTTTCAAACTACAACCCCCCAATTTTGAATGGGAAAGATGGTTTCAGTGATCCCTCATTAGAAAAGCCTTTTTATCTTGAGTTCATCATTTTTTTTTTCATTCAAATGAAATGGTTGAATTTATTGAAAACCAATTTTCATTTTTTTATGATATTTTGAGGTCAACGACAAATTACTGTAGGAATGATTGAAGTCTTTGAAGTGTCATCGAAAACATGCCTTTTTCGTAGGATAGTAATTGATGAAATATCAAAGAAAGTTTCATTACAAGTTCATTCCTTTTCGTAATTGTGATTTTTATTTCAGATAACACTTCAGTTACTATCCTGCGAGATCTTTTCTGTAACACCATTGAGTATTAACCCCCATACTCAAAGACAACACTTTGAAAACATCATCAAAGATAATGTCTTAAATCAAAAAAAATCTCAAATCCAAAACGTTGGATTCAGATATACATATTAGAAGCAATATAAGATCTCTTGCTTCTTCATTACTCTTCGTTCATATAATTCTAACACACAAATATCAGAAATCTTTTTTTCACGGAATCCTATTGGTGAAATATTATGTAACAATCTATTAATCTTTTCGAAACACCAGTACCAGAACAATCTGAAATAAGAGATGTAATAATTATCCTGAAATAGAGTGTATCCAAATCTCATTTCTCAGGCATGGAATTAGAGGATGTGTAATAAACTGAAATTATTCTTGCCAGCGTTTGGAGATAGATAAAAGCTATTCCACAAAGTGGATTGTAATAGCTTTCATTCCTGAATTTATTGCTTTTTTATAGGAAGTCGAAGTCTTCCCAGTAGATCTCCTCGAGAAATTGGGTTACATCCAACTCCAGATGTTCCAGAAAGAAACGAAAATATAATGGACATGTTGAAGTGATGATATATGATGGCACACGTTTCAAATTTGTAGGAAGCAGTCCGGAAAATAGGTTTTTTTGAGACCCAAAATTGACTCGGAAGAGAACACAGCGGAGGTGGATTTTTTTACATTAACTCTACGATCTCCTCTTTCCAAATTTGAACTTAACGTATTGATATGATTCAAGGCCAATCTTTATTTTTTACAGGGTCCACTTGAACGTTTGTATTAAATATCTTCACCCATCTGAAAAAGCTATTGTGATAGTGAAATACGTGTAGTGATAAAAACTTATATTTTTTTCATTTTTTTGATCACATCCTTCAACTTTGTGTCATAATTTCCTCAATGCATACCATAGATGGAACATCTACTTAGAGCTTCATGCTATGTATAGTTTTATGACTCAGGGTTTCTTGGAACCTGTAAAAAAAATTAAAAACAGTCAGCTCCTCATCGCCTTCCAAAGGCTGACTCTTGGAAGGGAGATCGATTTCGAAAAAAATTCATAGAAACTACCCCTGCTTATTTTCATCGAGGAATCATGTCCCTAACTCCTTCGCATTCGTTTATAGACACCTTGTATTTATGTCGTGCATAGTTTCCAATAAAATTCAAGATCTGAGCGATTTTATTATAATAACAGGTTATGGAATTGTGATATGGTTATCAGTTTTGTGAAACCCTCCTGTAAACTTGCATAGTTAATCAGGATTGAATTGAAAACTTGTTCGCAACAATGTCATTTCCAAAGTGTTCAAGTTGGACGTTTTTCTTTCAATTTGACCATAAACAGAAATGCTTCCTCGTAGAAACGCGCACAATATCATGTTACATATAAACAGTTCTGGTCTGGCCAGATCTGTTCAATTCGTATTTGAAATTTGATTCTGTCCTCCGAATTATGGAATTCTATAGCAATGAGAAAGTGATCTCGAAATAGAAGCTCAGCTGCAGGCGTGAGTGCAATGGCTTATATTTAAATGTACTCTAGAATCATCTTTTCTCTTCCGTTATTAACTAATTAATTATGTCAGATGATGTAACCCTGATCCGAAGATTTATGCCCTCCAGCAAAATAGAGTATATGTATACCAACTCTGTAATCCTATGTGTTAATTTGGACGTCATTAATTAGGTATTATGAATATACATATTTGGAATTCCTTTGTCTACTTGCGTATTATATACTTAGATGGCTGTAGGAAATCGCGAAATTACAGGGTGTCTGTAAACAAATGCGAAGGACTTAGGGAGATGATTCCTTGATGAAAATAAGAAGGGGTAGTTCCTATAATTGTTTTTCGAAATCGACCTCCCTTCCAAGATACAGCCTTTGGAAGGCGATGACGAGTTGACAGTCTTAAATTTTTTTACGGGTTCTAAAAAACACTGAGTCATAAAACTATACAAAATATGAATCACTAAGTAGATGTTACACACACAATTTTTTCAGATCTCATAACTTTATTATTAGGGGTTCAAAATAACAACCCCTTATGGTTTTCCTTCAAAAATTGGTTTCGTGGGATAGATTTTCGAAAAATAAAATTCTCTTATGGTTTCCCCTTCAATTCTGGAGAAAAAAGTCTCTTGCAAAATTTCGATACAGTCGATATTTTTCTCGAAATAAATAAAAACTTACAAGCAGTTCTGATCACTGTTCCTTCCATTTCATCGTGTTTAAGTGTTCCATAGAATGCCACATAAACCTTCGTATAGTACTTGTAAGTTTTTATTTATTTCGAGAAAAGTATCTATGGTATCGAAATTTTGAAACAGACTTTTTTCTCCAGATTTGAATGGAAAACCATAAGAGAATTATATTTTTCGAAAATCTATCCCACGAAAACAATTTTTGATGGAAAATTATAAGGGGTTGTTATTTTCAACCCCAAAAATTGTGTGAGTAACATCTAATTGGTGCTTCATATTATGTATAGTTTTATGACTCATTGTTTTTTAGAACCCGTAAAAAAAATTAAAAACTGTCAACTCGTCATCGCCTTCCAAAGGCTTTATCTTGGAAGGGAGGTCGATTTGGAAAAAAATTTATAGGAACTACCCCTGCTTTTTTCTATCGAGGAATCATCTCCCGCCTAAGTCCTTCGCATTTGTTTACAGACACCCTGTATAAGATTTAGAAAACTTAATGGCCCATTCTTTAATGTGATGACTTTGTTATTCCATTGTGAGATGATTTTTTGAAGGAAAAATGAATACTGTTCCTGATAATGTGTCTTTCATTAATTTCTCCTCCTTGTAGCGATGTATAAGAAATAACTTCGGTTTATTTAGTTTATTCCTCAGTTAATGCAAGAATCTGCGAAACTTAATTTAAGAACCAAAACTAGTTTTCTATTTGATCAGATATTTATTGCTTAAAATAATGGATGATAATTTTTTGCTGGGATCCAAGAGGCTTAAACAAAGGCACAAAAGCTCCTTATTTTATTCCAGTGCTTTATCCTCATTCTGATCGATTATATTGATGGGTTCCTTATTTTGAGATATTTTTTTTTTTTTTTTTTTTTTTATATAGGCATCGACTGCTATGGTCATTAGCCTGAGATTTACTTTACAAAATAAAGACAAAAATAAATGTATATGGACAATTTGTGACGAATGCAAGAATAAGTGAAGAGACGAACAAACAGTCAAAAGAGAACAATCAAATAGACCAGCAAGAAAATTACAAGACGTCTATGATTTTCATAGTTTGTGGTATACACGAATGGTCTTCAGAAATTCAATAGTGTTCCGAATACTTTCTTCTTCATGTAAATTAGGCTCATCTGTTATGTTGTGCTGTGAACGTTCACTCGTGTATTTAGGACACTCATATAAAATATGGAAGGTGCTAAGGTCTATGTTGCATAATTCACACTTTGGTCTTTCTTCCTTTTTAAAAATGTACAGGTGAGTAAGGGCTGTATGAACTATACGCAAGCGATGTATTCTTATCATATCAAGTCTAGGCAATGTAACAGATATATAAGGTGTCCGAACATCTTTCTTAAAAGGCTTTAGCTTTGCGTTGCAACTGCTCCATGCTCTCTGCCATTCGGAAGAAATGCACTGCTTTACTAAGTTAATCAAGTCAGTGATCTTTATAGTCTTCACATCTTTCTCATTTAAGGCAGCAGCGGTTTTGGCTGCTCGATCAACTACCTCGTTACCTTTTATTCCGACGTGGCTTGGTACCCAGATTAATTCTACTTCACAATTTTTCATTCGCAGTTCTGCAGACACGGATTGTATCTTCTGGGTGATAGGGTCGCTTGTGTAAATATCTCTCAGGGATGTTAAAACACTCAAAGAGTCTGTCACTATGATAGGTTTTTCTTTTTTATACCATAAACACCGTCTGTTCCGATATTCCTGAACAGTACTGTCAGTATTTCAGAAACGATGCCTATTGGCCCAGTCGTTCGAGTTCTATTGTTATTCGATTGCGGGCCAGTACTAGCAGCAATATCGGAACAGGCCCACAGAAAAGTAAAGCTTGCCAAATGGCATACTGCTCAGCAAAGTAAGCAGAAGACTCTTGAGGGAGAGACCAAGAGTGTGAGTCCTCTCCTATTGTTATGGCAGTTCCCACCCCATTTTTGGTTTTGGAGCCGTCTGTGTATATTACACAATTAGGGGAAATTTTGTCCAAAATATTGAGGAACTCTTTCTGGTAAACTTCGTGTGGCGTATTCTCCTTTTCCAGAGCAAGCAATTGAGTGTGTGTTCTCATTTCAGGAATTTTCCATGGTGGTATTTCGTTAAAACTGTAATAAAATATTTCAGGGATATTAAGGTTAATATTTTCTAGGTACTCTCCAAATCTTATGCCAGCGGGTCTGGTAATAGTCGGTCTTGTCTGAAACTTAGCTGTTTTTTCGAAGAGATAATTATTGTTGATATGTGTTTTGTAGCCTTTCAGGCGAATCATATAAGAGCAGAGCAACTGTTTCCTCCGTAGATGTAATGGCATAATCCCTGATTCACAGTATAGACTTTGAATGGGGCTTGTTTTGAACGCACCAATACACAATCTTATGCCCATATTATGAACGCTGTCCAGTTTAGAGAGAACAGTTTTTCTTGCGGAGGAATAAACTATACTTCCGTAGTCCAAGCGACTCATCACTAACACTTTGTATAATATCAGGAGTTTCTTAGGTTCAGCACCCCATTTGGTGTGTGAGAGTACTTTTATAATGTCGAGAGATCTGCGGCATCTCTTCTTCAATTGCTCAATGTGTGATTTCCAATTTAATTTCCTGTCAAATGTTAGTCCCAGGAATTTTACTGTATCTTTAGATGGAATGGGATTGCCATTCATGAAAAGAGCTGGATCAGGATGATCTCCGGTTTTTCTACAAAAATGAACACAAGTTGTCTTGTCCTCTGAGAACTTAAATCCTATTCTTTGTCCGTTGTCGACAATAATATCAATTGCTGCCTGGAGTTTTTCAGCTATGCCCTCCATTTTGTATCCGGAACACGCAATTGCTAGATCGTCCACATATAGAAGCTTCATAACGGAACTGTCCACATTCTCAGCTATATCATTTATGGCGACATCGAAAAGGGGGCAACTTAAGGGTGATCCCTGTACTACTCCATTCTCAAGACACTTCACAGCTGAAAACGTATGCCCAAGTTTAACTCTGAACTGCCTGTTGTTCAGAAAAGAAGAAATAAACAGGGGTAAGTGTCCTCTGAGCCCGATCTTGTGTAGTTTCTCAAGGATAGAATATCTCCACGTCATGTCATAAGCACCCTTTATATCAAAAAATACCACAACACAGTGTTTTCGTTGTCTGAAAGTCTCCTGGATAAAGTTCTCTAGCAAGACCAAATGGTCCACTGTTGATCTATGTTTCCTGAATCCAGCCTGATATGGAACGTATTTATCATTTTTTTCGAGATACCATTGTAGGCGGTTTGTAACCATTTTTTCCATCAATTTTCCTAAACAGCTGGTGAGACTAATGGGTCTATAATTTGATGTTTGGCAGGGATCTCTATCAGGTTTGAGTATGGGAATGGTGATTCCTTGTTTCCATTCGTCTGGAATATTTTGAGATATATTAATAGAATAAGTAATAAACGAAATTCAGATACATAACCTCCATTGATAAAAATGAAGAAATGTTAGGATCTAGCTAAATAAAACTATGCAACCACCATCACTCAAAGTAACAGTGATTGCATTGAAAAATTCATATTTGTTAATAGAATGCTATTATTTTTGCGAAGTGCATTTCGCTTTTCCCTTGAATTCTCTCTTCGCTTTTAACACTTCTGAATATTCTTCCAGCAACATCAATGTACCCAACAACAACAATGTAGCTCAACAACCAAAAACGACACAAATATCGTCACAAAAAAAAACTATTTTTCTGGTGCATGTCTATCAATATTTCGATGGGGATTGCGGACCCAGCTAATTGGCTGACAATGTTTTATACCAGCAATAATGTTAGAAAAGCATGGCCTGCAAATCAATTCCAACCAATTCTGTTTGAACAATTGGCGATAATTAACATATATTGTTCGCCATTTACTGTGACACCACCCCTCAGTCTTCTGGTATCGTGTAAAATCAAATTCAACTATTCAACGGGACTCTGGCTTACTTGGACTTCCAAATGAACTATGAACTATTTTAAATGCAAATGACATCTAGTAACACCATTTCAAATATGACTGCAAGCTGCAACATTTTAATTGAAATTATGAACCTTCTCGGCTTTTCCTTAAGGCTAAAAAAATTTGTTCTCGGCCGTAGGTGTTAGGACATTAAATTTCGCTTCGTTGCAATACATTACTGACTGCTAATTTAACTTATGGCCAATTTCACCAAACGGTGATAAACTCCGCGTAACTTAAACTCAGATTAAATTCAAACAAACTGTTTGTACCATTGACATCTGCTTTGTTCATGAAGTGAAGTAAGTAGGGAAAAGAAACCATAAAATACAGAGACACTCCATTTTAACTGAAGCTCATCAGCGTAATCGACATAAATCAGCGAGTTGTTTCCCTAATATAACGCCAGTTACGTCTAATCTCAGATTATATCCTTGGTTAAAATGGCCATCAGACTTTGTGAGATGTCATGATATATTTCAGTTCTCAATAATGTGAGTTATCGATAATTCCATCCTTTTCGTGAGTGAATACGTTTGTTCGTTTGTACTAACCAATGATTTTTTCAGGGTTATGATGATGTAGAATACGAAGATTACGAAGACGATGGTGTTTTCTCCGATCTTCCAGACTGGCAAGCAGAAGAAGCAACGGAAAAAACCACGACTACTACACCTGTATATAGGCAAATGTCAAAAATAAGTGAAATGAAGTGGCAGATGTACGGTACGAGAAAGAAAGTAGAAGAAAATAGAAAAAAAGAATTATTCGGCAGCAACAGCGGAAGCGGTAAGATGATGAAAGAAGTGATACTGAAAAAATTAAAAAAATCTGAATATCTTGGAAAAATATAGAACTTGGAGTTTCAGTCATCCTATCTTGCAGATAGGAATTCATAATTACAATTTAGCTGCTTTATTAGTATTAGACAATAAAATCGGGAATCATGAAAATCCTACAGAAAGTAAAGACAGGGCAGAACTAGTGGGAAATGGTAGGAAACAAAAACCTCTTCTATCTTCTATTATTATTTTCGAGACAGAAGTTAAAAGTCAACTATCGATTCTTTGAATATTTGTGTCTCTATATCTCGTTAAGCCTTAGTTAAATCGAAAAACAAATGTTACATTATACAGTCACTTTTTTATGTAGAGTTCAGAGTAGTTTCAATTCGTATCATAGAGATGGAGATTTATTGGGAGTGGACAATTTTGAAGTCAATGGTTTCATAGAATTCTATCAAATATAACAATTTTACTTAAATGGTGATTTTGCCTTGAGTAAGAAAGTAAAATATCGACATATATATATATATATATATATTTTTTTTTTTTAAAGCTATTTTTTTAATGATATGAGGCCAAAAAAAAGTTAAATATGGTATCGTATTTCCAATGAAAAAGTGCCTCTGGAAGGTTTTTGCCGTTTTCAGATATTGTCGAAAATAAAGAAGTTACGGCACGTTTTCGAAATCGACAAAATATCAAAATTTGATCATATCTTCAAGACAAATGAAGATATCGTGAAGCGGTTTTCAGTTATGGACTTTTCACGAAAATCGAGCCTAGGACTCCTTTCAACGTTTTCACCTATCTAGTCTAGAAGTACCAGAAACAGCCAAAATCAAGCAATTTGGGATACCCTGTACATAAAGTAACGTAACTTGCTGAGATTTCGATTTCTGTTAATTTTGATCTTTATAATGGACTTGGATACTGTCAAATAGAAGAAGGAAGACAATCAGAACATCTAATTAAATAAGATTGATGTTATTCGTTGCTGTTAATTATTTTGGTAATAAAACTGTTCCCATAAATTATTTCTTCATACCTTCAGAATAAATAAGGTTATAATTATGCGGTCTTCAAGGTCGTATTTATAATTTAATAGATATAAAAAACTGAAAACATATACAGGGTGTACCTTTTGAAAAAATATGTTTATAAGTTATTTTGGAGAAACAATGCAATGTATACTTCTGATCTACTTATGGAGATGTAAGACTGAATTATTTAAAAAAAAACTTGTCTTCCTTCTGCTATTTGACAGTATCTAAGTCCATTATAAAGAGCAAAATTTTTTTCCATAAACAAAACTGAAATCGAAATATTAGCAAGTTACGTTACTTGGGTTATTAGCGAAGTAAATTATTGTTTAGCAGTTCATAATAATAAGTTGTCCCATTAGTACCAACTAATATACATGGATACGTTGTGATGCTATAAATTCCTTTCACCTGCGTCCAAAGAATCTGGTTACTGCGGTGGAGTAATTATTAAATTACTTATGGGCTATAAGAATTGTGATCCCACTGACCGATTTCGCCGTAGATGGAATTTTTTTGGCGATATCTTGAAAGCCAGAAATTATCCAAGTTTTAAATGACTATATTCGATGGAAATATATTCTGAGCATTTCAACATCTTCTCGGACGCTCATGCTCATAGAAAATATCAGGAAGGGTTACAGGTGTTTCAAAACAAACAACATACTAACATTCAGGACATTTAATGTCATATACAAAAAACAAAATCTTAGTAAGATTGCTTGAAAATACAAGGAACACTTCTTAATTAAATATGGAGAGTAATGTGTTAACCTTTGAGTATTCAACTCAATGGTTGAAGTTTATAGTCTAATGGTCCACCTTTTATTTAAAGGAATTAATAGACATTGTAGTTAGTTTCAAATTGCATATCAACATTACTATTTTATCTGTCCCAGGTTATTTTAGCTAATGGGCATGATGAGATGTTCATTATTTTGCATACCTGCTACGGTGTTAATCTAACAATACCTGCTTGTTATTTCCACGGCTTTGCATTCCGCCTATGAATAGTGCACTCAAATTAATATAAATCCCCAGTGTGTATTTCAGTATTCCTCATAAACCAGTGACCCTGCATCTTCCGCAAACAAAGGTAGATATAACGGAACAACATCTCTGCTGGTTCTCGATTCGCACAAAAAATCGTGCGTCTTGAATTTTCAGTACCTACGTTTCGTGTGCATGGTTGAAGGAGTTGCATCCAAATTACTGCATTACTTCTGGTAAATGTCGGATATTAACTCGTTTTTGTCTTGATAGCATCAAAAGATAGTTATCATCGAAAGTTGTAACCTGATCCACAAAAAATTCAAACACGAAAATTGTTTTTCACATTCAGGTCGTTTTGTACCCGAAAACAGCACAATATTCTTTTGAAACTTCAATCAATAGCACAAATTATGAATATACGATTCAAATATTCCCTCTCTTACCATACAGTTAAAGTTAAAAGAGTAGTAGACTAGTTTAGTTAGTTTATACATATACCGTGCCAAAAAAGTAAAGGAACTCGTCAATAATTCTTGTACGAAGAATTATCAAGGAAAATCCTGGCACCCGTCGATTTTTAATTTCAAAAGCAATTTATCGTATACTTTATTGAATTGGATATTTCTCACCCCCGCGCCCCTCTACTTTATATTTTCAAATGTGAATACATGGATTATGATACATCAAATGAAAGTTAATTCAGCTCAGTGACTAAAAGTAGAATAATGGAAAATATTAGTTTTAACACCGGGTTCTCGAGAACCTCTTGTGAAATTTCCTATTTATGATGGAAGTGATTTCCATTGAAGCTGTTGAGCATTAAATTCTGTGTCGAATTGGATGTGCCACCCTCCAGTAAACAAAATTATGTAGTAGTGATGCAAATTTTACGTAATTTGTGATCTTGTTATTCAACATATTATAAGGTCACAGTTCCTTCACTGTGACTCACCAGTGACGCGAAATGTCCGCACTTTTTGCCTTTATCAGAATATCACTGTTATGTTCATTTCAAATGTATATTTCTCATAAATGTCCATTTCAAAAAAATTAAATTACGATTAGCATCATCAAAACTCACGTACCTCAAAGTCAAAAATTTGCTAACCGGTTTTGTCCTTGAGGCCTGACAGGCCTGTCAGTCTGTCAGTCAACATAACATTAATTTGATTTGATTTTTTATTATATACAACTCTCCTTAATGTCTTTAGTCGGTTATTTTCCTCTTTTATTTTATTGTTATGTTATGTAGTTAGTTTAATGAAAAAGTAAACCAATGTCTTAATTTTGGGAGGAAGATATTTTCAGAAGGTGTTAAAACGAATATTTTCATTTATTCTGAAAAATTAATCAACTTTATTTGAGGAAAACTTGTGGTCCAGATTATATGTATTTGGTTCCATTTGAAGCAAAATTTAATGTTTTTTATATCAGCAATTTTTTGAAATGTTCAGTCCAGCAGGAATTGCAGGAAATATGATCGAGAAACTGACATTTAGGGTCTGTGTAATACTCCCCATCCTTATGCACAACTCCGCCGATGGGAGAAACCTAGGATATTCAGATTGGGATATATCTTAAGCTATTCCAGCAATAAATTCTTTAGTTGCAACTTTTCATAATTGGTCTATTTACTGATATGTTTCTTATCAATCGCACAAAAATTATGGTGGATCATACCTGCTGTTGCTTCAAAAATAATAACCAAGAAAATTTACAAGTGACATGTACTAAATAGAGAATAAATTCACACTTCCCTCGGGGTAACACGGTTGTTTTCTTTGTACCTATTGGGGGAGCTGACATCAATAACTTTTACTTAAACCTCAATATCCGAACCAACGAATAATAATCATTGTTGAAAATCATCGAAATAAATAGCAGCTTGCACATACATCTAATAGTAATCTGGCCTAATTGCCACCCATATTAACATCTGGCGGCATCATTTGTAGGAAGGTAATTCAAGTTAAACAAATCCTCTTTCATGCATGAGTCAATACACTATGAATGGGAAAGAAAGAGTAGATAGTAGTAGAATAGTATGGGTCAGAACTTCATATTCCTGCAACGGAACATATGCTACAGAAACAGATGGTTGGGACATAACGATATTACGTGACCCTTAAAAACACAAAGCTGAATAAATATCACGCAAGCGCAATAAATAATTCATAACGATACCTAAGGGCCAATAATGTTTTGATCCCTTCGATCAGAGAAAAAATTCAATAATGCAAGCAGTCCAAGATTCCTATTTTGCCCGACTTATATACAATGGAAAACTACTACATATATGTTAGATTTGTGGGATTTTTTAATTTTTCTTTTCATCTTGTCATAAAAATGATTACATTCCCAAGATAATTAGAGGTGAATATTTCGTTATATTACATTTTGAAATATAAACCAATTAGTGAAAGGAACATTATGATAGCTTATATATGTAAGCAATTTCATTGTATTACTATATGTACTTTCTTTTTCAGAAACGTCTGCTACCTTAGCTAGAGTCCACTACATGCGGGTAAGCTCTGAAGGAACTTGCAAAAGGCCGCTACCTAGAGTAATTTCAGTACAGAGTGAACACCCTGATCCTTCAAAATCTTACACTCCACATTGCACCGTTCTGCATAGATGTGCTGAGGATACTGGTTGCTGTCAGCATCATAATATGCGATGTGGACCAAAGACGCAGAATGAAGTTCAACTCTATTTTTACGTGAGTAACCATTCATTTTAATGGAAAATTCCGTAGAAATTTGGTTTGCCACTTCATTCAGTAGATAATTCATGAAAAAATTGGCGATTTGAATACTTATTGTATTATTTGGCGTAATAATGTATGGATAACATACATAGAGTTCGAAAATCTGTCTCGAATCCAAATGTCCTGTAAATATTTTGAGTTAAAAGTGGTGGGGTGAAAATTACCGATAGATAATACTTCTCTTTAAGGAAAAATCGAGAGGTATAACGTTTTTCTGAAAAGTTCCGTTCCCAGTTGGCCACACTGATGAATAAATGGCATACTTTTGTTTTATGATGTTTTTCAGGACCCCACTGAAATTTGTGTATGGAACAATTGAAAAATTGCAATCTAGAATCAATAAATGGATGAAAATTGATCATTATTTGATGAAACATGAATGCTGGAAGTCAGGAAGGGAATTACCAATTGAAAACCGGTAACCGTCAATCAAATGCTTGATTCGCCGATCAAACTTTATGAAACTGGGAATCAGAGTGTTAATTCGATGTAGTCTTCATAAAAATTGAAGTTTCGCATAATAGGGCGAATTAGCAGGAATAATAACTTGAAATCCTCTTCCTAGAAGTGAGAAGTAAAAAAGCTCAACAACGTTAAGAAGAAAGAAATAGCGAAACGAATACAAATTAGCAATTGAATAACCAAGATGAAAATCATGGAACTGCTTTTTCGTATACTAACTAGATATTCAATACAATACCTCATGTATTGAAGCCAAAGAGTAGCGTCGTGGGATTAACTTAAAAACAAATTAAAAATATATAGCTTACTATCGTCCAGTCGGTCCAGTTGCAGGAAAGTCCATTAAGATTTAATGCCCCATCAAAATTTAAAACTGTCATTTTTGAAGGGAAAATGGAGGATTAACATGTTTTAATGGAGTATTAAATGTTAACGGACTTTCCTACAACTAGTCGGATATAACTCAACACAGAATATATGATTTTCACAAAATAAAAAAAAATCTAATACCTAACCTGTTTCAAGTTAAATATGGATTTTCATTAAGTATCGTCTACATCAATCCAATAGCTTACTATATGTTTACTATATAAGCAACAACTTGATACCATGAATGGTAACCCGACGCTAACAATTAGAGCTAGAAGTAATTTGGTTGTATAGGGTCCATTATTCATAAATAAATTGTTGGATGAATACCAAGCTTTCATTACATTCATAGATCAACCATATCTGTTAAAATAGTAGGACGGAGTCCGATTAATGATCCTTTCCGCTTCCGAAAATTAAACTGGAACAAACTATTTATATACTTATTTTCATAATATATTTTCCTTCCGTCTGGGATAATATTGGCGCAGTTTCACTCTACAACAAATTTAAGAATATTCGGTCTACTTGTGTGTGTATTGAATGGTCTTTTCTTCCATTTATATTTAAAAATAAATACTTCAAAGATATCTTCTTCTTAAAGTGCCTAATCTCTACCAAGGTTGGCTATCACTTTGGACATATATTTCCCTATCACAATGGCTGTAAATAAACCTGTTGATGTCGTTCTCGTAGATAGAGGAAGGGGAAGATAACGTAAACAACAAGAAAAGTGTGTCCAACATCTCTATGTTTTTGTTGTCATTTACTATGCATCTACTCCATGTTTGTTTACGTTTACCCCAATATTTGAATGTTTATTATCGTATTTGTGTTCGATGTAATAGTGTTTCGTGCGTTTTAAGACTTGAGTATCAAGAATTTCGGTGTTGACATACCTGGAAATTGTGTGATTTGTGGAAAATATGCCGAAAAAGATAGATTCGGATTGGGTTAAACGTAAACAAAAACAAGTTGATGTTGGACACAGAGAGCTCTCCTTCGTAGCTGCGCAATGCGGTATCTTCTCTTTCCTCTATCTACGGTCGTTCTAGTCCATGTCCAGTAGTAGTAGAATACCAATATTTTAATACTAAAAATCTCTATCATCAGTGCGAAATGATTCTATGACTTCTTTTTTGCATGTCAACTCTCAATCTATTAATCTTTCGAAGAATATTACTCCAAATCGTTGTAGCATTGTAGAATGAACCCTAAGAATGTGTTTGAGATAACCAACTAGGCGTTTCAAAATAAAATAATATTGTAATGAATTTGATGTGGCCAACATTTGAGGAATATCCATAATTAAACTGATTGAATTACGTACTTTACTTTCAATTTTCACTAACAGAGACGTTAGTGTAAGTTTACCCACCTGAAGATCATCAAATTTAGTTTTTCAGTTCAGTAATGAATAATTTAAAAAACTGGGTTGTCGGATGCTTTTTTTCAATCATATTATTATTTAGATTTTGGCGCTCTCTGAAACTGACGTCTGCGGCAGAGGTGATCCTCTTTGCCCCCTTACCTTTCCCCTACATCTGGTGCCTGCTAGTATGAAATTCAGGATTATTCAATAATTACTAATATAAATCTGATCAGATTGAATCTTATTGTAAACTGCATATTAATCTTGCACTTCTTTCGAAGGCTATACAATCCATACCACCTAGGTTTTCAGTAAATATTCAAGTTGCCCCACAAGTCACATATACATATATGTAAAGTTTCTCAATTATGCAAATACATGCCTGCAAAAACGTAAGATGTATTCGAAATCTGTTAATGCTTCCTTTCCCTATAATTTATACCAGCAACACCTATCATATTCATATTTTATGAGTTTCCAGACAGATGCAACGTTAACAGTGGTGGGTACCTGATTTTGAAATTAATAATGAAGAGGAGTTACAGTCATTCGTTAGAATTAAGGGCAAATATATGTATATATGATATTGTTTCAAGGTATTGAAATTTATGTATTTTGATATTGAAATATAATCTTTTTTTTGAATTAATACAACGCTATAAAATCTGACTCTTCATCGGTCCTGTGACATTTATAAAACCGTAATTCTTTTTCTCTTCAGGCAAAAACACTCGGCACACTCCAGTCTAAAATTGAGAAGCTCACATTTTGGAATCACACGGAATGTACTTGTATAGAAAAAACGAAGTATACCGACAGTCAAGAAAGCAACGGAATTCAGTTCAAAGCTGGAATTGAGTCGAGGAGTACAACACCGCAAAACTTGGAGAGGTGAGATTAAGTATAAAGTATAGAAACGTTGCAAAATCTTCTATACTCTCCTTTAAATACCCTAGTAAGCATACTATTATTTTTTTTTAAATATAAAGAACTTACCTACCAGCTTATTATCGTAGCGGTGCCTGCAAGAAATACAAAAACTAGCAAAATTTCCAAAACATAATTTCCTGAAATTAATGAACTTTAATAATTGCCAAAAGTCCTCATTTGCGTACACCCAGTTAAAGTGTCCTCATTAACTTCTCTTCCACTGAGTTTATATCATATAAATATAATTTCGAGATGAATTCAACTTTTTTCAATATTAGGTAAAAAAAAGACAATGAACAAGCACTTCGCCAATAAACTGGTAGAGCTTGCGGCGCTTCAGGTCTGGAAGCAAATTGTTCAGAAAAGCATTTTAATTCCTAAAGTTGCCTACATATTACTCTGACGTGACGTGGGCCCCCGTCATAATTCGCATGATTGAAAAATAACATATGGTTTTGTGCGTCGAAATGCAGGTCCCACTTGCCGCCAGAACAATTTGAATCATGCGCATTATGATTATGATGATCCTACGTCACGTCGTCAGAGTAATCTGTAGGCACCTTAAATCAAATTGATGCCAGGGCATATAAGGTGGTATTAGAGCACGATACGTTGCATTGTCATCATTGAAATGAATAAAGACCAATTGTTCCAATTATCATTGATCTTTCGATTAAACAAATAAGCGTTCCACTCATTCGGTGAATCCTGTATTGAAATTATATTGATTTTGTCTAACCATTGATTTCTTGATTTCGAATGTTTCCATATCATTTAAATCCAATCAATGAAAAATTTATACTGAAATATTTTCTATTCAGAAAAAAATAATAAGCAAACCATTCGAATGTGTAAGGCAAAGCTCACATTGGTCACTCGATTATCACGAGATGCGTCAAGCCTGGACGTTACTGCCTGTGTAAATGAGGATTCACTTTCGTTGTTGGGAGTGAACCATCGCATTCGCCATTTTGTAGTTGTAGTATTACAACTTTGCCATATTCCTATAAATCAAAAAACAGAATTCCGGATTCTTTTGAAATTTCTAGAATACGTTTTCACTTTGAGATCAAATTTTTGAAGTGAATGAAAACCGTGTTTGATTTCTATCTTTTCGAATTTGCTTCAGATTTCAGAGAAATCTTTCGACACTTAAATGCATTTTTGACTACCTTCACCTACAGTCCTACAATATGAAAAGACTAGACGTATGGAGTTGAGTAGTTCGTAGAAACATCGTCCTATTGAAATCATTCAAGAAATATAAAACACGTAGAGTCTGATGAACCAGTGACATATATTATGAAAAACCTGTTTCTTTCGCACCATTGAGTATATATTCCACTCAATGCTTTAACATATCGTGGTTGACTCTCAATATTTCAGATTAACAATTAATAATTGTTGGAAATTGAATTTCGGCTTTCAAAAACGTTTACTCACTCCCATATAAATTGAGAAATTATTCAGATTTGACCTGTGATATCGAAATTTCGAGGTCAAATAAAGTTCAATCATTGCATGAGTATTCAACCCTTAGAACATATACAGAGTATTTAAAAAATATTGCGAACAATTTCAGAATATTAATCTCACAATTATTTGGAGTCGGAAAGGTACTGTAGACCTTTCTCTTTAATGTTTCGTATCAAGATATACACGGGGCGTTACGCGTTACATATGTTTTCCGAATTAACAGCAAATTCCTCGATATTCTCGAAACTTTTCAAGAAGATTGGACTCTTGTATTCTAGTAGGAGTGATTTGTTTGAAAGAAAATTACTTTGAGACTTATTCTTATTTGAAGGTGGAAATGAAATCATTTTTCGATAGTCGAAAAAAATTTTCTCTCAAGTTCCCAAAAAGCTTCTCGGAATTTCATCCAGTTCGGTGCGACCGTCCGGTCATGACGATTATTTTACTGACCACATCTTTTCGGAAACTTTTCAAAGGTCAACTTTCGACATGCGCGTATATCACAGAAAAATTATCGCAGATCTAAATGTGATACACATCCTGGAATAGCAGCTCTTCTAGTAATAAATGTCGAAATTTCATAGAGCTCGGTGCAACCGTACGGTCTTTACAAATTTTTAAGTAACCTCATCTTTTTCGGGATTTTTCGAAGGACAAATTTTGACACGAGAATCTCCCACGAAAATCATCGTAGATCTAAATATGATAAATATTCTGAAAAAGCAACTCTTCTAGTAATAAATCTCGTCAATCTATCAAGATTGGGCTTGTTGTAGTAGCGGTTCCAGGGGTGAGTGCATAATTTTATTTTTGAATTGTTTAATTTTCGATCTCTTCATAGAAGAAAGATTCAAAATCAAAACATTCAATATTTACCTTTTTACAATAATAAGATACACCAACATCGATCATTCATATATAAATTTTTTAGAAAAATGATTTATGATTTCTTTCGTAACATTTCTTAAAAAAGACCTCCTGTTTGCCATTATTTTAGATTTGGCTCTTGGGCTATTGCCTTTTTTGCCGTCCGAAACTTTTTCGACTTATTGCCTCAAACTACATCTCTTCAAAGAGCTATCATATAAAAAGTTGGTGTTAGTACCCAAAAGGTAAAACTGATTTTGTGCAGTGACAGTTCATTAATGATATAATAACATTTTCAATCATTGGTTCGTTACTGATGAGATACTAAATTTGAAGAACTATGAAAAAATGGAAACAATAAATAGTTATATACTTTCTTGCTTGATCTGGGCGAAAGAGAAACAAAAAATTATTTTTCTCACTATATAAAGCGCCTATGGTATTCAATGTGATTAAAAGCGAGAAAGAAAACACGGTGGAAACGAGATTTTATATCAAACTTCATGTTCATGAATCAATGTTCACGAAGCAATTCTGCTTAATCTTGACTATTCGTTGCATATCTGTATGAGAAATTCCACTTTTGTATGATTGTATGGATGTCTGAAATAGGACAATCTTGCTTGTATGGAAAAATTTAGCGTTCCTCATATTTTCGTCCGAAATATGCTTCCAGGTAAACTGTGCCCCTAAATATTTACATACAGAATAGCTTAGGGCGCCTCCGATTTATTACATCCGCCTGTCTCCCAAAAGGCAGCTACTGCTTTTACCGCAAAAAATAAGCCGACTGAAGACTAGTTAATTAGAAGAAAGAATTTGAATTTTATATAACGCCACATCACAGTTAATTGGCTTCAAACACCAAATGCGTCTGTCAAATAACAGAAGTTTATGTGTACCTAATCGCGGTTCGAAGTTTGCTGGTCCAATTCTTTCGATTGAAATGTCAAATGGTTATAGTAGAAACTATTTTCAGAAAAAATTATTTAAAATTTCAAGAGGTTTCTCAATATGCACAGTTAAAAGTATAACGAGGATTTCCATTTGGAAGCATTATTTATCGGAACTCATTCTTGCCAATAATTACAGGTGCGTTTGTCCAGGAAGTTTCAGCCCCAAACAAAAATATCACCAATCAGAATGCACATGTAGTTGCGAAGAGTCAAATCCGGACTGTGCACGGATGAAGAATGGTTTGGAATATTTCAGTTTAGCAGACAGAAAGTGAGTTACAATTTCTTTTCAAACTTCAACAACAAAAAATATAATCTTGTGATTTCAGATGCGTACTGGAGAGGAGGTGTGGCATACCAATCTGTGAATTCGGCGCTTATCTCAGACCAAAAGGAAGGTGTCCTAGAAAACAGGAAAAAATGGACACTTTCACTCTTGTCAATATACAGTAAATCGATATAATTTATATTCATTAATCTAAGATTAACTGATCGATAAAGTCCAGTGATATCATTTACCAGTCTTTTATATAATTTTCAGAACTATATATAGATAATATATTGCGTGTTGAAAATGTATGCAATGATCAATAAAAACCCTTTTTATATTTTCCAACATTTCTTTTGAATTTCGATTTTTTCATTATTCGTCATAGGATGGCCTAGAAGAGTGCAAATCTTTATTGAATCACTCATGCGTGACAAAGAACATAGAACATATCGGGATTCCAGCAAATTTCAAGCTCAATGTGATAACCGAATAACGACTTCTCTCCTATTTATAATGAAAAACTTCTCTACTCACGAATCCTCAATATGTCGAGCACGATTAAATTTTTCAAACTTACTTAAAGTAAGATCAACTCCCTGTCTTTATTGTACTACATAGATAATATGTGTGACCATTTGCTGAAGACTAACGGTAGCATATTTAATAATAATAATAACCTCAACGTTGTAAAAAAAGCTGTCCGAGTTCCGTTTTCTTTAGGCCCGGTACTTTCACGTGCGAATAAATAAATTTATTCGCATTTATTAAGTCTTATTCGTAAGATTAGTAAAAATGCAGTCTTTTCACTTTCAGATAGTGTTATTCATCGAATAAATCTGTCATTGAAACTTAATTAGAAGAGTTTATTTGTCATAGATCGAATGTCGGTACGTCATTATTCGTTGAATAAAATTTATTCGTAGGTGAAAGACGAAAGTACCGGGTTTAAGCAGGGATATTTTACTCTATTGTGTTTTGTTGAAGTTAAATTGTTCCAATAAAAATCAAGATCCATTTCAGGTATATTTCAGTTTTTTGGCATGAAGCCAAATTGCCTGATCGAAGTTTCAGTTCCAGTGAATATCATATATACATAGTTCCGTTAAAACATCTCTTTCCATATTCCCTGAATATATTAATGCAGATTAAATGCTGGTATTGAATTTCGTTATTATTCATAACGAAGAAGAAAGTGTTTATCTTGATTCAGCATTCGAAATTGGCATAAAACAACGTGATATGCAGGTAACGACGGTTTTCTCCGTACAGTTTGTACCGTAGAGCTGAAGATGGAAACATAGGATAACGCCCTCAGTGAGGCATTAATGGATTAATGCTATAGGTAGGTAGGTAATAAGAATACATATGTACAGACTGATGGCCACCCTCTGGTATAAATAACAAGAACTGCTTCGATCCGAATCGAACGCTTAGCCACCTTCAGGATGATGGCGGAAAGAACATCCCTACGTAATAATTTTTCTTATCCTTTCAGATCTTATTATCGCCAAAAATTAAACCATGACACCACTAAGGTATCGTGATTTGATTGTAGACCTCATTATTGTTTCCTTTGTGGCAGCCATTGGCGACAATTTTATGTTAAGCGACGATAATGCTCCGTCCACACCGGGTAAGAATTGTCAACGACCATATAGAAATGCATGCATTAGCCATTAGTCGAATGGATTGGCTCGCTGCCTCTCCAAACCAAAAGCGTTTTGAAAATTCGCTCCCTGCAATGTCAAAGCAATTACACCGTTTACCTGACTCACAACAGCTTGCCAATGCTTTGGCGGGCATTTGGCCAATCATTCATTGATAATGATAAACCTCATTGCATTACATAATGCCAAATAGAGAAGGACTACTACGAAGAGCTAAAGGAAGCAGATATTACTCTCCCCAGAAAAGTTTTCCTTTCTAAATCTAGGACAGACATAAAATCAAACCCCCGTTCCTTTCGCCCATCATCTTATAGATAGTTTAGGTCAGTTCCCTAAAACTTGTCCAGAAACTCTCCCAAACTCACTCTGGATGCGCCAGTGCTTTTGGTAGTTAGATATTCAGCTGGTTTAAAATTCATAGAAAATAAAATATATCAATAGATTCTGGAGGTTTACAAAGAGAAATTCTCAAAATCTATTTTTAATCAACCTACAAATGTTTACATGGTAAAATACTCTACAGATATAAGAAAACCTGTTCATTTCAAAAATCAGATTTCAGGATGGAATTCTGAGGTGCAGTTGAAACCGGAATATCTACTTATCTTAATGTAAATCTTCGGAAATTGAATAGACATCAGAGTTAACGCGGTTTTGCCCTAAACTGAAAATTCGATACTTTATTCAATCACAGAACATTTCAGCACAATTTGCTTCTCATTGGTTTTCATAGCAATTATCATTATTCAGTGCATTTTATGAATCACTTAGGTGATAATTTTCAATGAGACGATATTTTTTATGAAACTATGGTATATAAAAGGTTCTTCAAACTTTTACAATACAAGATTTAATAGTGTCAAAATAGGTATCAAAATGAACAATTCCTGAAACGTGCTCACTTCAAAATTTAAGTAAAGAACGTGCAGTCTGTAACATATTATTACCTGACTGGACTTTTCCATAATATAATATGAATTACATATTTTGAGTTTAAGGTCACTTTGAAAATGTCAAATCTGCCATACATTTAGTGAGCATCCGGCGTCATCCTGTAATGAGTAAATTCATATAGAAATTCGAAAACTATTCTTTAATCAGAAAACTGAAATTTTGATGAGAAATGATAAATCAATGATTCATACTTGCTTGCTTGCAAAGTATACAAAATATATTGTTAAGTAAACTGCCAAGTAGTTTTAAACGAAAAGAAGTGGGACTTTTAATTTAAAATGCCGGGAATATTCTTCTTTAGGGCTGTGGTAATATGAAATATTAAATACTGCAATGATAGCAATTTGAATTGTCTTGTTTACGTCCACTTTTGAGGTTCAATTACAATTAATCGAAAAATGGAAAATTTCATGAGAAATGTGTATTTTATTATGATTTAAAGTTTAGCTTTCAATCTCTCACTGGAGGTAACTCCAAAGCCGATTTCTTCAAGGAATTTATCTAGGTGTTCAAGATATTCTTCTCGGTGTTTCAGAAAATGACCCACATGCGGTGATTTTTCCCAGCACTTGAAGTACACCTGAAAGAGTAATAATGATTCTTATTTTCGTAAACATATTTTTTAACATCAAGCAGTTGCACCAATGAAGAGAAACTTCATGCAAGTTTCAACACTGCTGGTCAAAGGTTGAGGATGTTTTCCTAAGATGTATATTTTCCGTATTATCTTAATTTTTTTTAATTACATAAACTTGTAACGATTGTGGACAAGTTTCTAACTCATAGTGAAGCAAGTTTATATCAAGTTCAATTATTTTTTGCGTCAAAAATGCACATTGGAATGAAATGCTTTTTTAGAGATATGTAGGTAAATGAACATCAATTATCAGAGTAATCCCACAATTTCAAGCAGCTATTGACGAAAATTGCCAATCTTAGAGATTATGCTAAATATTTAGCATAACCTCTAATATCCTCTGACATAAATACAACCGAGCCCGCTTAGGACCCATTACAAAGAAGTCTTTGTTGATTGATGCCCACACACACCAAAATCGAAAACGCTCCAACATCTCCGAAATAGTTTTCCACAACGTTGGCAACAAATTGAACAAGATTTTCTCAATGACTTGGTGAAAAGCATGCAGAAAAGATGCCAAGTATTTGGTGGTCATAATTTGTATTGAGAGTCAAAAGAATTGAGTTTTTCTGAGAAGAGAAAACATAAATATATCAAATATCGCCTTAATATTTGACGAGCAGTTTATTCGTTGTCGTTTTAAAAGCGTTATCCGTCTGTTAAACTCATCGAGCCATTCATGGGCGCCAAGTGCCCCTATCAAATCCTTCATTATCCGAACTTTATTTCAATAATAATTTTGACATAATTTTACCTTAATACCCATGTTTTCCCAGGTTTCTTTCACTCTCAAATTCGATGTTTCAGTTCCAATAGGATCTGTTTTACTGATGAAAATCTGAGCCGGACTTTTAATCAGATTTGTAGTAAACATTTGACTAGCCCTCACATAATGCCTGGTAGCCACTTTATCGAATGTCCTCATGTGGTATCTAAAAATATATGTACCTAGTAATAGGCATTTTTGGTAATGATCAGTTTCTTACAGTATGTATTGTGCAAGCGCTTTCTGCATGACGAAATTCTTAGGGAATACAGCAACTGGTAAACCAACTGAGATTTCGGTTACATCCGCAGCGCTATCCCATACCTGTCCAACGAATTTGTCCATAACAGGCCTATACCTATCCTGTTGTGCTGCCATTTGCACCATAACTTCGGCCCAAAGGTAAGCGCCAACAGAGAACCCATGAAGTAGACACTGACTGTTCAGATAGTTGTTATCAATAAACTTAAGGATATCAGCAGCAACAATCTGTCGAGTAACAACAATTTCTGATTTAAAAAAAAAATATTATTACATCAACAAAATGCAAATCTTACCTGTGTTCCTTTTGTAGGCCATAACAGTTGCCATGGAGTAATATTTATGCAAAGAACGTCGCAATCTTGATTGAGGTAATAATCTACAAATTTCTGCATGTGTTTTCTCTTCGCCATAAGCCATGATAAAAGTAAAACACATGGTCGACCAGTTTGATCGTGTAGTTTTAGATTTGTAATTTTACTGTTTATTTTTTCTTTGCTGATAAGTGCTAAATTCTTTGTTATCTCTAATCTGGAAAAGGACCTCTTGCTGACTGCCATGAAGTTCTAAAAGATAACCAGTATTATTTTCAGACGACATAAAATATACTGTTGTGGAGTAAGACCATGGAACCTTTCGCGTCAAAAAAATATATAATAAAATATGATATATTTTTTGTTTGTAAAAAATACTTGTATATTAGTGCACGGTTTTTGGACTGTTGACAAGAGCAGAGAAACCAGCTATTATATAATTTGAGATCCTCAGGAACGTGTCCTGTCATGTCCAACATGAATTTGAATAGTTTGAAAGTAAAAGACGCCCGGGAGAAACACAGTTTAGATCATAATGAAATGGATTAACCCAAAAATTTTCTTCAACAATAACAATTATATTGAGAAAAAAACATAAAAACGCAAAGCATTTCTTGATCACTGATGGAAAAAATACCTTCCAGGTTTACACAGCATCCTGTATATTAAACTTCTAAAGGACATGTCTCATTATATTTATGTTCGAAATAAGCCACTTATTTTATTGTACATGGGCACGAATTGTTTCCAGCGACGATTTGAATCATTCTGATAATAAATTACTACCTACATTTTTTATACTTGCCGTCAGGTGTCCACTTGCAGAAGACCACAAAGGGTTGAATAAGACCCTACTTACAGCCATCTGTAACAACGAAAAATTCACTCATAGTTTTAAAGCTACTAATTGATTTCAAAAATTCGATACACATGAACAAACACTTATCGTTGTTACCAGTGTAATTACGGTTGCTTTGATGACGGATACCATTCATTATGAAACGAAATATTAGATATCTCTAATGCGTTATCCATTCTGTACAACACAACATGAAACAATTAGGACTGAAGAGATGATTTCTGCCTTGATGGTTAATTTTTTGGGTTACAGAGATCAAACGATAAATTAGCTTGTGATTGAGAATAAATGCTATTGAGTCAACCATCATTGTGCCTAATCTAGGTACATCACAGGATTTCCAACGCAAATAATCCATCCGAAGGGCAATGTGAATGAACTGAATAACTATTTCAATGAAGATGAATGATCTTTAAAGAATTCAGAAAGATATGTAAGCTTACGATCTCACTATCCTAGCGCTTCAAATACTAGTCCTTGAAAGTAGGTATTCACGTTCGTTTATATTAATTTTTATCAAACATCGCATTCACGATGTAAAAAATTAATACTTTTTTGAAGACCTGCAACTGCGAAAAATGGATCAAAATCAACGGTGCAGAAAATAAGTAATTATTAATGTATGAAAAACTCGTTAGTCTATCTAATTTTTCGTCATTTTATAGTGAAACATGGAAACTCGCAAAATGATATACACGTGGGTACATATCAATACGCATAGGTAATGAAATTCTAGTAAAGCTAATTGGGAATTTCTAGAAGCCTGATACAGGAGCGAAAAATTTGTTTAGAAAAACGGGATAGTGTCCTGAATAAATTAATCTAACAAATCCTCAATTAAAAGCCCCATCTGCTTCCATAAAATGGTATAAATGTTTTTCCTGGTAGATGGAGCTCCGCCTCATTATGCCCCGCAGCTATCAGACCTTTTTTAGATATGAATTTCCCATAGACTTATTACCCCGGCTATGGAACTTCCCCCAGCATCGGATTGGTCGGAGGAGTCCTATATAATGGCCAGCCAGATCTACAGATCTGTTCCCTCTATACTTCTTTTTCTGGAGCCACTCAAAATCGAAAATGTTTGCCACCGAATGCATTTCTCTGGAAGAATAACGTCAGTGTAGTGTCGACGAACGTAGCCGAATTATTAATGATCAGAACGTGAGGCGGAAGTTTGAGCAAAATTTGTATGGAAGTTGTCGGGTGGCCAATTTGAGCATTTGTTAAAATAAACTATGGACACTTATCTCGTTGTTCTGAACAAAGTTACCTCTCCTGCATCGTCTCTCTAAATTTGGCAATCATCTTATTCTTCAGGTAGATTAGGTGATATTTTATTTTCAAAGTTGAATATTTCGTAAACGAAAGATCAAATTGAAAGATACATGGACCCTAATATTCAGAAGGAAAAAACCTTTTAAATAACATCACACGACCTATCTCTTATTCTATTCAAATCCAAGGGTTTGGAGTTGATACCCAGAGGATTGATTGATTGATTTCTACTCAACTGTTGAAAAACTATAACTTATACCAAAGATACCTTCCTCTTCACTAATACACTTCACTTCACCTTAAACCTCATTACTTTGTTCTTGATAATTATAGTCAGGTATATAAAAATCCGAATGAAAAAAGCGATTCTAAAAAGGGAAATTACTGTACCAAACTTTGCATAAACGTGCAACTAAAAAACTTCTAATGAACATGCAGTGGCAGGTCCAATATTTTGTATGGGGAGCTCAACCGAAGCTTGGTTAGATTTTATCAAGGCAAATGCTGAAACATTAAAAAGTTATGTAGCGATATTTTCTAACTAATATTTAACGCATAGAGAGGCTCCTCGGGCTGTACGATAAAAGTCGTAATAATATATATATATATATATATGGAGACAAAGGAGTGATGCCGCCTTCAACTATATTTCTACCATCGCATTCACAAAATAGCCTCGTAGAAAAGCTCCATAGGGTAGGTTTAGTATATATGCTTCTACCTTAGCTAAAAATGGAGATTTGTCTAATTATCTCATATTTTCTGGGTGAAACTGCATAAGCGAGATTACTTCGTTGTGTTGAAAAAATAGAACTTTTTACAGACGAAATAATATGTTTAAAAAAATTCTTCGAGTTGATTTGACAACATACATATGTACCTATATTACATATTATATCATAATCATTAAGCTTGAATTTGACGTTGCACTTATAACCCATATTATTTCATTAATAAATAGTAAAATTTGTAGATGCAGATGAACCCTTGATTGTAATCCTTGCGTCGCCCATGTATTTTCCTTCAATAAACCGTTGAAGAGGGAGTAATCTCCAGTAATTTCGGGAAAGTAAACATTATTTTCGAATGACTTTTACGAGGGCTAAATTATTTTGAGTAATTAACATGCAGTCCTATTGGACGATAGGAGATAAGACGATGGACTACAATCATGAAAACGATAAAGCAACTATTTTGATGAGCTGGTTTCTATATACGTTGAGTCTTTGACTCGTACAAATATTTTAACAGTATATTCTTGAGGTCAAAAGAAACACTTTTTTCCTTTATAAGGCGTAAATGATCCATTAAAACAGGGGCAAGTTAATCTCGATAGACTTCTCTTTTATACTGTATTTTTTCCTTTGTAGTAGGTAGGTAGAAATAAAGTTTCGACTGATTTGAATATCATTATTAATTCATTAATTTTCGGAAGAAAATGCCTGTCGATTTGCATGGTGAGTATGCCAAAGCAAAAAAATGTCTCTGCGAGAATGGTAACAATATCAAACAAGAATGTTATCAGAAGACTAAGAGACCCACCTTTTCGGACCGGTTTGCCTCAAAAACCATAATGAAATGAATTTAATAAATAACGGAAACAAAACAACCATTTTTGCTGTAAGAGTCGAATCGGCACTACCCAGACCTGTTCGTATCTAATTCTAACCTTACTTTTGTCAAACTAATGGAGATTTGTCAACATTTGCCCTTCATAAACGTCAAAAATCTCCATTTTCTTACGCTTTCTTCCCTTATTTCCGATCCAGCCCCACGGCCGACATTGTTACCTCAGCACGGTCCGATGATTCGACTTTTGTTTGGTTTATTTCGCGACCGGCAAACATAGTACAGAGGTCGGCAAATAACGGAACGCAAGCGAAATATCAGCCGCAAATATTTCCCTCCTGGAATAAGAGGGTTATGTCTTCGACATTTAGGGCAGCAGAATGATTACCAATTAATCTTAGGGGGGTATTAGTGGAATTACTACACAATAAATGGAACCACTCATTTATTCCAAGAATGAATATATTATTCAACATATTTCTATAACATTATTAACATCCCTTGCGAAATTCTAATATCAATGTGCAGAAGAGCGGTAGACGAGTACATATTGGCTTGGGTGCACATATCCAACTAGACTAGAGGCTTGAGTTCCCATTTCTTCACTTTGTAACATGCCGCCTTTTATTCTTATCCCACCACTTTGAAATTAGGCCGCTGTCTAGGTCTAGTATGTAAGGGACACATTTTCATTCTGGCGAAATATCCTATTAAATCCGAAAGATTATCTTGTTACACTGTGCTCTTCAAAATAATCCACTAATTTGTTCATATTCCCTGCTGGTTACTCAATCCGGCATTTTCTGTATCTTGTTCATTGACAAGTAGTGGATATTCTATCTCAACTGCTTTCTAAGACTGTGTTCCTCAATATAGGTCATGTTATGGTTTGGATTTTTCCATGACCAAGTTTTGTACTGGCTGCTTGTTCATGAGGGGCTCCTAAGGACGTAGATATTATCAGCTTTCAAGTCCTTACCAATGTCTTTTCAACTCGTCACCTGTAAGCCAAATAAGTTTCTGTTTATACTTTCATCTATAAGTTCGTAAAAACATTGACATATTTATATAAAATCAATTGAAGTGAATATAAATATATGTTGTGTTTGTTTTAAGTCTTAAGCTATAGAATAGATGATGTTTATAGGACAGTCATAGCTTTTACATTACATTAGCTGCACATATGCACAGAGGTCTCTTTATACAAAAAAGAACAGAAATGGACATTTATTCTTCCATTCATACAAGGAAAATTCATAAGAATGGTCTATTATTTCAAAATATACAGGAGTTATCGAAAAATGACTCATATAAAAGTTGAACGGCTGTTAAAAATCCATATATCTGTGATGAATTGAAATATACAGATTACACAGTCGCCTACAAAGTTATATAGAATGATAGTTATATTTTTCTAAATGAAACGCACTGCATATACTCACCTATCTTGATTGTAGATTCAATTTGAAACATTTTTTATCAAGCATGTGTTTTACCTAAATTCCTAGAAATTGGCGTTGCGAAGGTGGAACAACAAGTGAAATGGTTTTAAATACCCAATGACATTTTTGCGATAATTTGTATCAGTCAGCTAGTAAATGGGAGCCATTTTCGACACTGCATTTTCCATGATTTCTCATACGTTTTTGTTCGAACTTAATTTATTGTATCACTCTATTTCAAAAGAATATATAAAATATATATTGAATTGCTGCTTCAAATTTTATTGTTTGTTTGGTAATGGTATTCAGGATCAAAATGTAATGGTATAAAGGAAACTAATGAATTAAGGTATGATAAATATGGCTAATAAAAAACGTTTCAAATTGAGTCGACAAAATGAGCAATAGTCTTTCTCCACAACTTTGGTGACAACCCTGTATATATCAATAAATTGGGACATACAATTTAATATGTTATAAATAACATATTACATTTTGAACAGTTCTAAAACTTTTACGTGGGACATTTTTTGACAGCTCCAATATATTTTCAAATAATCGACCATTCTTGTGATTTTTTCTTAGCCTGTATAAGCTCGAAGCGTTGTGGAGAATGTATTTGGGATATTTAGCTCAACAGAAGGCTGTAATTTCACCGATCTTAATAAATAATAAAGTTGAATTAGCTTCGAAAATTTTAAATGCTGCTTGCGTACTGCTTAAAAATGTGAATTATCATTTTCATCATGTATAAACCAATCAGAGAAGACCGTTGCATGCACGTCATAACATGGCTATTGCAGAAAGGTCAGTTACGATTCACTAAAGAAAGAAATGTACCTTCTCGAATGACCAGCTGACTGTAATGACTGTTAAGGAAATATATAAAAATATCTACGCTACATCGCAAGAGAAAAATGTGTCTGCATTTCGAAAGAGTACTTCACTATTATTATAATAGATCAATACTTACCACCCGTGACCAGCATTGAAATTTCTACACGCACGTGCAACTACAGACAGGAAAAGTACAATACCGTATAATAAACACAAATAGGTGAAGCACAATGCGTAAATCTCAGATTCTCACACCAAAGTCTCTTTTGCGTTGTCTAGCAATGGCGAGACATTTTGTCAGTAGTTCATCTGGAGTTTCATCCTCTTCGTCAGTTTCTGCTAGAACCATTCTCATTAGCTACTTCTTGAGACGACAATATCAGTAAGGAGGTGTAGCATTCATGTAAAGATCCAGACAATTAGATTTCGCAGTTCTACAGTACCCTAGGAACTTTTCGGATTATTCCAGTCTCAGAAGAATCCTCCAGAGTAATTATTTTTCGTTTTTTTCTTCTCCTAAAGCTCTTTCTTCTAGGCACATTTTCCTATACCACAGAAGGTTCCAGGCCAATGATAGGAGTTCATGCACCTTTCCTAGCAAGTGTATTGATGGCCTCTTCATTTCCTTTGACTCCTAAGAATCCGTGAACCCAGGCTGAACAGACCTTGGTATTCTTGCCTAATTAGTTGAGTTTCATTCGGAACTCCCATTACATCTTAGAATCGATAACGTGCGAGCTCAGTGCTTTGATCACAGCCTGACTGTCATTTCTGATAGTTTCTTTCCACACATCTTTCAATTGCGAATAATTCTATCTGAAAGACTCTTGGACCCCAACATTCCTACGCCAGTCCCTGCCGTGGATTTCGAACAATCTGTATACCAAATCTAACACTATCGTATTCCTTCAATAATATGGATAAATTGTCTTGGGAGTGGAATAAGGGGTATGTATATGGAATGGTATACAGATTATAATATGGATAAATTGTCTTTGGAGTGGAATAAGTTTAAATGAGAGACGTTAAGTCATCCCTTTAAGCGACGTTTCGCGAAAAAAAATATTTTTTTTACCATCATATGACATAGCAATACGTTGACTTGTGCGATTTCTTATCAAATGAAATTTCAATTTTCACAAAGTTAGAATGAAGGATTGACGGATGTTTTTCCACTTCCGAGAGCTCTGAAGAAGCAACAATAAAGTTGCGAAACGTCGCTTAAAGGAATGACTTAACGTCTCTCATTTAAACTTATTCCACTCCAAAGACAATTTATCCATATTATAATCTGTATACCATTCCATATACATACCCCTTACGAGTGGTTGATATTTCTGTAGTATTTTTTGAGCCTTTTTTCTGAGATCAGCAATTTTGTTCAATTTGCCCCTGTCTGGCAAATTCACACATGAAGAAAAGGGATCAATAATATTCCCTTTATGTATCCTTAACGAACTTAACTTATTATAATCTGTTAATAAAGAGACACACGACCCAACAATATAAGTCGAATGAAATTGTATTCCATCTCTTTCATCTCGCAAAATCTCAATGTCATTTTTTTACAATTCAATACAATAACCATTATTCTCATGTTCCTACGACCAACCATAAACGATTAAAATGTACAATGAAACGAAAAAACAACTGCAAATGGAATAATATAACTGGTTGAAAAATTACGGGACTCAAATCAGAGGACAGGAAATTATTGTTCAAGGTTTACGAATGGTTAATATCATCGTAGAATTACCGATAGAAAGATCATAATGTAGTTGTCTGTCACTCTGCCATTCTCTTATTATTATTTGACCTCTTATTGAAATGCTTTTTCTTCCTCTCTATAGACATCTCAAGAAGTTTATTCATACCTCAAGCTTTTTGACACCACTAATTATTTTCCCCAACAATTCATACATTATATTTCTTGATTTGTTGACTTCAGACTTGAATGTAATGGTAATTCATCTTTTCATTATAATTCCCATGTGAAACATTCATTCAATTAGAGGATGCTGAAGATTAACATGCGACTCAAACGCCTCCAAGAGATAGGAGTACAAACTGGCAAAAGATATAGAGTGGCTCACCGCAAATGAAACAAACGCAATATCACGAAACCAAATGAAGGGTACAAGGAAACAACCATCATGTCAATTTTCCTTACAGCTGAGAAAAACGCGTTTTCAACTTCAATATCCGTTCATATTATTTGAAATATGACAAATTAAATACTATTGTTCTTGAAATGAACCTTATTCTTATTAATATTATTATACATTAACTCAGTGCATTACATGAAATGACTTAGAGATTTTTCTTTCGTTTATTAATCGACATCGTTAGTTCTTTCTCTGCACGGTAAATCTTCGGAAGCGATTTAACGTATGACCGAGTTAGTTTCATGCACGTTTTAATATACCATAATATACTACTTTTCATTCTGAATTGAATTACGTGTCTAACTCATTTTCGGACAAAAATTGACATCAATGGTTTTTTACCTGCACCCTTCAAATGACTTCTGGAGTAATGAAGAGTACCTTACGATTTACGATATTCATTCCAATTAGTAATGCTACTTACATTAATTCACTATCTACAACTGTTTCAGTTATTATTTCGAACAATTTCATGAATTGAAACTACCGTCGAAAACCGTAGGTTTAATGTTGGATGTGATTGCCTTACTGAATTCGACCCGGAAAACGATATTATAATTAGTAACTGGGATTTTACGACAACTATTTTTCACGTGCAAACACAGTCCTGTAGCATGCTTGTACACCGAATATACCTAATTAGCGGTGTAGTACAATAAAAATAATTATTGTACTATACTCCGGCAATTCAAATTAAAGTGCTCGTCAAAAGTTTGGTATAAAGAATTCATTTCTGTTTTTCTCCAGACAAACCAAATTTTTTTTCAGGTTAGAATAACCAACATTCAAAGAAATTATTCGATCACAGTAACGATAATATGCAAAGTATGACAAAGTATTATATTTTGAAAATTCTATTTCACTCCCAATACAAAGTATGATCTCCACGTGCATCAATAACTGCAAGGCATCTTCTTTGTTTGCAAAGTTGTGGCAAAATCTCGGAGATGTTGAAATGTTTCCGCTTGTTATGTTTGGTCATCAAGGGCTCTGCGTAATTGGTCCCAAGCGTGCTCGATTGGATTTAAGTCGGGGGATATGGTGGTAATGCTACATGCAATAATCACCTGACTGGACTTATGTGGCAGTGATTTATCTTCCAGAAAAACGAAATTTTCGCCGATAGCTGCTTGAAGATGTGAGAAGAATACTGAATTCATCAACTTATGTCTGAGAGTTCATCGTTCTTGGAAGTACAAAGGAATCCGTTCTGCCATCGAAACAAACTTCACCGCAAATCATAATTAGAAAAGGATGACCTCTCAACACAGTAAAGCATCTGGATGGTGCAATGCAAAGATTATAGAGCATATAATAGCTATAATCTTTGGTGCAATGTACTCGCTTGTGTTCACGAGTTAGTGGAAGTAGTTGAAGTATTCTGGTATGAAACCATAAATGTTATGGACAAACACGAAAAAATTCCTAAATAGGGTGGATTCCAAGGATTGTTGAATAATAAAGGGAACCGAAAGACAAAAATGCATTTAAAATGACACCAAAAGTATCGAATCACGAATCTCTTAGCCTAGTTGCACACACACCGATTTTGGACGGCCGATTTTATATCGGTCGTCCAAATTCCAATAGACCATATTAGTGAGGTTAGGCGGGAATTTTGAATCGCGATCCATCCGTGGATCTGGTCCCTGAATTCCCTATGCATTTCTTATGGGACTAAAAATGCCGCGTACTTCTCGCCTGTTTTTGGATATTTTAGCGAATTTCTTAAGATTTATTTCTGTTGGAATGTGTTCTATGATCCTTTCTTAACAAGTTGAAAACAAAATTTCGAAATAAAATGGTATATTTTTTTAATAATGGATCAAAATAAAATTGGTCGGCAAGATCCATGGAAGTTTGTTGTAGCTTCATTTCGTTTCTAACCTCTGAAGCTGACATCATTCTAACGGGCAAGCGTAGCATGTCATTTTCCTTGTTACGGTTCATGATTGACGTATAGCAGAAATGATCTACGACATACGGATATATTCCGTATAATAATGTGTTCAATTTTGATTTTAGGACATATAAAAGTATTTTGTGATGTAAAATGTACATGGAAACAACCTCTAATAATGGGGGCACCCAATTTTGCATGTCTCTATATTAACATTTACTTCTAGCTAGCGATATTCCATCTTAAAGTTGATTCCTATGTAAAAAAATTTGAATATGGATCTCCCGCCAATTGAGTGATTCTAACCTCACTAATATGGTCTATAGTGAACCACGTGTGGGAACGGAACCTTGCACATACGCCGACCACTGATCGGTGACGGTAAAATGCCGGTGAGAAACCGTCCAATACCGGGAATACCGGGATGTAGTGGCGTACGTGACTAAGTACACGTTTGTACAAGCACCGATTGTTTACCATTGAACTCAAGAAGGAGTTCTTTCTTGAGTTCAATGTTTTTTACCGACCATTTCAGTCGACTTAAGTTGGCTGATCGTTTGGACGGTAAAAATCCGGTTAGTGTGCTAACAACTGCTACCGATAAAATATCGGCCGATTTTATTCCGGGCCGTCCAAAATCGGTGTGTGTGCAACCAGGCTTACGTTATATTGGAGGCGCCATTAGATATAGCAATATCTATGCTATATCTTCTCGGTCTCGTTTTAATTTCGAATTGTGAATCGAATATGGTCGAAACGAGCGAGTTTGATGAAGTATTTGTGGCCAAATCCAATAATGATTCTCTCCATTTCATGCTATAGGCGAGTTCCGATATTGCTGGTGTTACTGGCCGCATTCGAATTTCCTGAATTACAATAGAATCCTAACGACCAGGCCGTAATAGTATGACTGTAATACTGACAGAACTGTTCGGGAATATCGGATCTACTGTTCAGAACGAAAAAAATGAATTTTCTGTGTAACACAGGTCAAAATGCGCTTTAAGTACCTACGTTAATTCCAAAATCCTCTCGATGGTTTCAGAGTTATAGGTATCTGAAATTTTTTCTTCTTAAAAAATATGAATGAATGTTCTAGAGAATAATTATCCCAGACTGCTTCTTTCATTGGGTTCATGGTCTCATTGGACTTTTCAAAACAGGAGACTATTGTCGTACATTCTTTTATGATAACTCGTTCACAATGAACGTAATTCAAATGTAATTACATCTTCTAACGTCGAAGCACATTAATGATGGTTATGTGTTCCTTTAGTTGAATTTCAGTTTTGTGATAGATGTCGTTCGGTTTATATCTCCACAATTGATATAGCGAATAATTAAATAAATACAGACTTCTCTGTTACTTTTTGTGGCCTTTTCAGTGTTCTTACAGTAACGCAACAGATCAACATTGGGAACCGGCGAAGACGCATTGTTCATCTTCAAAAACTCTGCATCATACGAAACGATTCGACTGTATCTATATCTAAAGACTGTCCATAATATCACCAAATTACCGCTTTTTGTTGTTAGCAAAATTCGAAATTTTCTGAAGAATACAACATTATCCATTCTACGAAATCAATAATAGAAATATTACCGCAATATTTATATTCAAACCTCATGCAAGGCCACAATATCTAAAAATAATACATGTAATCTTAAAATATCGCTATACAGTTAAAGAATATCATTAAAATGTGGACCCTTAAAAAGTCGCACTTCTGCTTGGGGTGAAATATGAACTTAAAAGCCATAAAAGTCTGATATAAAACTGAAATGAATAAATTCATCTATCATGCCATAGTGAAAGATCAGGAAAGATTACTTTCTGGGAAGCATTCGTGTTATCTTTGATTATATTAAATAGACAAAACATAATAATCATTCATGAATGGCGTCTAGAATGAAATTTGGACAACCAATTCGTTATCGCATATTTAAAATAATCAAATAAAATGCATATTTGGCCCAATCATGCATTTCCTGAGTGTCTATCTATAAAATCAAAAGTAACACCATAGTAAAACGAAAAAATATCTTTTATAATCAATTTTTTGAACAATCAGTATTCAAAAAGCGTACTCGGACAAAGCTGCCATACAGAACATCTCAATATCTTCAAAATCGACATAATAGGTAGGTATAGGTATTTCTAAAATGAAATCCAAAATTTATTTCCGCCACTTTGAATGAGGAAGACGAACAAATAAAATTTATTTTCAAATAGGTAGCCTTAAATATTCATCAGTAATGAATGAGGATAGAAATCTATAATGAAAATACTTCCAAGGAATGACTTATGCTTCGTGGACATGTCCATAATGCAAATGATTTCGGTCACTATGATCCCTAAATTATATATTTAGAATTTTTTCCATTATTATTATGTATAAGTAGGTATAACATTCTGGTAGAATCTTTTCAAATTGAAAAGTGAAACAGACATCATATTCATTTTTGAAATGAAATTCAAGAGGTAGACCGTGATAGCTCAAAAAGAGTACTTCCTTCGTTCGCAATATTCAGGAAGTCTTTGTTAGGAAATCATCATCTATCTCATAGACTAAACTTATATTTTCTTTCTGAAACTCTTTTGGAGAATATCGACTCAATTAATACATTATATTGAAAACAATTTCAAAAAATAATTTTTAACATTCCCTAACTTACAATGTTATCACATGGCAAAGGAACAACAGAGCACAATTAATTTATGTTGCTACTGATTGATGATTAATTTCGTTGAGAATAAATTGAAAATTTTTGACATTTTCATGCTCATTTGACAGATGTACGAGCAAGTGCGCGGAAGTATTGCCAATGAGCAAAATTCAAAAAATGGCATTTTCAGGTTCAGGTCCAATAAAGGATAGTCAGTATTTACTATTTACGGACGGTTCTCTTCATTGAACATGAAAATGCTATTCTATCGGATATTCATAAAATGAATCGATTAGAACCAATGGAATCTTTGTTTGAAATGAAATCGGAGAATTTTCGATTCACAAAAATATTTTGTTTATGCTTTACAGTTGGCAACATTGTGAAGGGCTAAAAAATATTCTAACCTCGTAATTTAAATGTTAACCTCAAATAATTTAGTTCTGCGAAAAAAGTTTTCTTGTATCGAATGTTTTATATGTGAGGAAAAGCGTTTTTAGTGTTCACTGTTAAGATTTAAACGAATTAAAATGAAACCCACTGAAGGATTGTCAGCATTTGCAGTTTATAAAAAAATGTTGGCGCAAAAACCTTCGGAATCCGCCAATAAACTGAGAAAGCTGAAATCAAAGAATGGCAAAAAACTGAAAGGGCTCAACGCAAAAAAGATTCTGCTGGGAATAGAAAATAATGATATAAATATTAAAACCACTAAATCGGCAATTACCGAATCAAAAAGTGAAAGTTCTACGAAATGTAAACACAAATCGATCAGGAAAGATAAAGATAGTCCTGATTCTGAAAAGACGCAGAAAAAACGCAAAAAAGTTAAAAGAAATGGATCAAATTCAGATAGCCCTAGCATTAATGTAACAGAAAACAGTAGCAGCGATGAAATTAAAAGTATGAGGGAAGATGCTGATGGAAAAATAGAATTGAATGATCCGATAAAAGATGGCCTTCAGTTATTCGAATGGTTGATTTCTCCGGTTAGTCCAAAAGAGTTCTTTAAAACATACTGGGAAACCGAACCCCTGTATATTGGAAGAATGAATAAAAAGTACCATTCCCACTTACTGTCATCAGTGAATTTAGACACCATGCTTAGAGAAAACAACCTTTATTACACTAGAAATATCGATGTTGTTGTATATCAGAATGAGGAAAAAGAGGTGTTGAATCCTGAAGGTAACTTTATATGCTCAAAATTTTGTTAATCTTTTTTAAATTTTATTTGTACATTTGCATCATAGTAATAGCAAATTTAATAATCAATTGATAAAAAATTAGTTAAGAAGTTTTGAATTTTAAAGGTAAAGCAACGCCTTCAGCTTTATGGGATTTCTACAGCAATGGCTGCAGTATTAGAGTTTTGAATCCCCAAACATATAATAAGAAAATACATATCATGCTGTCAACTTTACAAGAGTACTTTGGTTCAATGGTTGGTGCCAATGTTTATTTGACCCCTCCTGGTTCTCAAGGTTTTGCTCCTCATTTTGATGACATAGAAGCTTTTGTTTTACAAATAGAAGGCAGAAAACATTGGAAGCTTTATTATCCTAAGTAAGGCAGATTATAGAAAATATCTCCACTATCATTCAAATTTCCTACTAATGATAAACTGTGGTTATTTCCTTTGTTTCTATATCAATATTTTCATATGTAACTAAAAATGTATGAGGCAGAACAATAAAATAATCTATTCCTCTCTCAGGGATGAAGATGTCCTGACAAGATATTCAAGTAAAAATTTCAAGCACGATGAACTAGGGGAACCATTTCTAGAAGTATCCCTAGAAGCAGGATCTATGTTATATTTCCCGAGAGGCATTATTCATGAAGGATGGACTGATTCAGATACCCATTCTTTGCATATTACTGTTTCTGTTTATCAAAATAATGCTTATGTTGATTTATTGGAAAAAGCACTCCCTCATGCTCTTGCTAAAGCTGCTAGATCAGATGTAGAATTCAGGTAAGAATAAAATCAAACACAAATTAATCACATGCTTACAATTTAATTATTGGTACATTTGGTAACCAATAATATATTGGAATAAGTTTGTTTAGATGTGGTAACATTTTGTCAAATTTCAAAAAGTTTTAAAGAAAAAAAATATTAAAAACTTAGTATTTTCTATAATTTTTTTGTCAGCCTTGCTATTTTTCATTTGAACTATGTTCTGAATGCATGAATTTGAGACTAAGAACTAGGTATATGCTGTAGCATCAACAAGAATATTCAATTCTCATTATAAGAATTTTATTTTCCAGAAAAGGTTTACCTTTACACTTCTTGCGAAGTGATAAAGCTAAGAAAATAATGAGAAAAAAAGTAACAAACCTCATGGAAAAATTACAGGAATATTTAGATATTGAAGATGGAATCGTAGAATTAGGAAGAAAACTAGTTTATGACTCAATGCCACCTGCATTATCTTCTGAAGAACTTGTGGGTTCATCAATACAGGGTGGAGATTTATTAGATAATGGACTTGTTTATAATAAGTGAGTATTATTAAAGGTATAAGGCCTAACAACATGAACACTTCCTTTCTGTTCTGACCAAAGTGGTGATCATGTCATTATTTTTCCCATTCTCAAAAAGCTGAAATGACTGCTGCATGATTTAATAAAAGTGCCTTAAACTTTGAACTTTTTTGCAGGGTGGAATTCGATCTCAATAATAAGATTCGTCTAACTAGATATCATTGCATTCAGCTGGAACATAAAGGTGAAAATGTGAAACTGTATTATTCCACAGAAAATTCAAAAGTCTATCATGGAGAAGAAGAACAATGGCTTGAGTTAGAGAAGCCTATGGTTCCTGTTATCAAGTACCTTCAGAAGACCTTTCCAAATTTTGTTGAAATCAAGGATTTGCCCCTCGAGGATGTTGAATTGAAAATCCAATTTGTTTATGATTTGTGGGAAAAGGGTATTCTTATTACTACTGCTTGAATACGTTTTTGATATTATGACCAAATGATTTTAGAAATGATTGTGTTTGTTAATGTTGATGAGCAATTGAAAATAAATGTTTTTTACTGAATATCTTGCTAGCTTTTTCTTTCGAAAGTTGTAGCGTTGTATAAGGACAACATTGTCAATATTTACTAATCAGTATATACTAATTTTTCAAGTTACGAAAGAAACCAAGCGAAAGTCAAATAATAAGACCCCGCCAAGGTAACTTTCTAAACCCTGGAGCCAGATCTGAAAAAAGGCCGAGAAAATTGATATTTTTGACTTTGAACGAACGAAGATGATAGGCACACACACACACTCACACCGATCTTGGACGGCTGATTATATACCTGTCGTCCAAATTCCAATAGTGAACCACGTGTGGCAACGGCACCTGGTACACACTCCGACCACTGATCGGTGCCGGTGAGCACTACCGGGATGTATAGTAGCGTACGGGACTAAGTACACGTTTGTACAAGTACTTATTGTTATCATTGAACTCAAGAAAAGAGTTCTTTCTTGAGTTCAATGTTGTTTACTGACCATTTCAGTCGACTTCGTTTGGCTGATCGTTTGGACGGTAAGGCTTAGTTCAGATGATAGCGAGTAAACGCGCGATCTACAAACCGCGCGACAGACAGATACAGAGGAGTCTACGCGCGATGTCGCGTGACTATATGAACATTTATATATGACTCCTCTGTATCTTTAGTCGCGCGGTTTTTAGATCGCGCGTTTATGCGCTATCATCTGAACTAAGCCTTAGGCCCGGCGCAAATAGAAACGCAGGTTAGTGAGGTGACGCAGAGTGAGTTTTTGTAAAACATAGAAAAGACCAAGACTGCGCAAATAAAGCGTGACAGTGACTTGTCAGATAGTACGTGCATCGCAGGAAAAAGCTGCGTCACCTCACCAACCTGCGTTTCTATTTGCGCCGGGCCTTACCGTCCAAACGATCAGCCAAACGCTGAGCACACTCACTGGATTTTTAGGCTTATTTCAGATGATAGCGCGTAAACGCGCGATCCACAAACCGCGCAACTAAAGATACAGAGGAGTCTACGCGTGACTAAATGAACATTTTTATATGACTCCACTGTATCTCTTCAGTCGCGCGGTTTGTGGATCGCGCGTTTACGCGCTATCATCTGAACTAAGCCCAAAAATCCGGTGAGTGTGCTCGCAACTGCTACCGATAAAATATCGGCGGATTTTATTCTGGGCCGTCTAAAATCGGTGTGTGTGTGTGCAAAGAGCCTTAGGCTGGAAAAACGAAGCAATATTTTGTTGCGAGATGTTGAGCATCATTCTGTCTTTCATAGGAAGTGTTGCAAGCTAAAATCCTTGTAGCAAGCGGTGCGTACCGCCCCATTTGATATTGAAGGAAATGCGCCAAATGCGGAGCAACAAAATGTTGCATCCAAAAGATTGTTAGGTTAGGTTAGGTTAACTCTATTGGCGAATCCAAAAATCTAAACGCCGCCTAGCGGCCAAATCACTAACCTAGAAAGTGAGTAATAACTTGAGTTTAACTTCTTTGGGTTAGATATTTTCATTACATATTCGGTTACCAGTGAACTATATACACAAAATTTTTTGGATGTCTGACTAGAAAAATAGGTATTAAAATAATTTAGTGAGTATTTATATCAGTGTCATTCAGTTGAGAAACTATTTACCAATTTTCACTATAATTTTAGGTTAGGAGATATCTTTGTTCTAGATGAATTTTCTAGTGTTGGACGATTAAGAAAGACAATGCGAATTTTCATTTCCATGATTTCAATAGTGCCGAGAAACCTGAGCAGAAGAAAGTATATGAGATTAAATTTCTGACATAATTGAAGTTGTACATGCATTACTGGACTTGCAATCTTCAAGAGATGATATGTTGGGAACATTTCAAATGAAAAGTAGTGATTTGACTTGGAATTTTGCAAGCAATTGAAAGTGATCAATAATTAAACCGTTCGACAAGAATTTCAAATTTCGTCAATGAAATTACAACTGTAGAATTAATTTTCAGGCGGTCTTGTTGAGTTGGTTGTAATTGCTGGAAAATAATTTCTGTGTTGGCATTTTGAACTGCATAATATGTTTTCATCCAAATAAATTATAATATTTACATTCATTTATTTCCACAAATTACATAATTCATGTGAGTATGATGATAGAATGAAATCTTCTGGATATAAGTTCTTGTAAAATCTTCATCAAACGACACCAATATGTTCAGGAAAGTTCTGGAGGAACCCGAGCACAATCAATAATCCCATAATTATTCACTACCTTTACAAATATCTCTATAATCGAATAAAATCTACGATAACATTGCTTTCACAATAGAGTTTTCACGATGATTACTCATTTTCCGCCATGTTTGTTGACAAGTCGCAGCGCCCTCATCGGTAGTTGGATTCGCCTATAATCTTTTGGGGGAAGGTATAGTAGCGGTTTCGAGATTTGACTCATATAACAAAAAAGAGTTGTTTTTTTGGCCCTATTGGTGCTTATGAGATTAATTTCATTGTGATTTTTTAAGGCAAATCGGCCCGAAAAGGTCTCCTGACCAACTATAGTGGCTATTTCTCTAATGAACAAACTAGATAATACACTCTACCAGCCTCGCGCGTAAGCCCATTATTCGCTCTCTATCAAACTCGCTAAGCTGTTGAGAATTTTTCTCGTCCTTACACAATGTTTATAGTCAGAGAGTCTCTGGTTATATACCTAGTGTTTACGCGGATAGACGAAAGCTAAGGCAGAATTGAAGTTCACCAGAAATTTTCATCAATTATTTGAGTCCATCACTCCATTCCTATGGTTTGAGACCTTTTCCAATCAAAAACTAAAAGATTTAGGTAAAATGATGACGCTTTTGTTCCTGTTATAGATCATAACGAGTAAAAAAAAATGGCGGCTCCAAGTTGGCGGATCAGACTTGTGTTTCAATTAAAAATCAGTATGTGATAGTTTGAGCGCTGAACAATGTTTCAAATGACAAAAAGAAGATTGAATACCTTGACTGGTAAAGTAGCTATGGAAATGGAATGCTACACATAGCCACTGCAATGTGCTTTATTATTTCAGCTAGTGAAATGAGAAAATTTTCAGTGACTCAATACAAGAATATATCATGAAAGACTCAAGATGAAGTAATTGGATACTTTGGCAGAATACAACTCTGTTTAAAAGATCCACAGATGTGTAGTGTCGCAGATTCAGCCCCGTATAACAGTCGCAGATTAAAAAAAAACTGATTCATCCTAGAGTATAGAGTTTTCTTTGAAATATAACCATTATCCTATTTTGAATTATTGTAATAAATATCGCGTATATATACAAAAGGTGGGCAAAATTGGTGATACCTGAACTACAACTTTTTAACCCAACGATGAGATAGAGGAAAATGAATGAGCCATTCATGTCGTGTCTTTTTTCGAGAAACTAATAATGCCCTCAACTGCATTCCTCTATCTTCTTTTGTTTTTGAATTATATAGGCCAAAATTCAAATTTGGCTGATTTCAACTTTGGTCATTATCTCCGTTTCTGTTTGTGCTAGGATGTTGAAATGAAAACATTATACAGACACTTTTTTGATAGCAATCTAGTGGCGTGTACTATGATTTTTTTCTACAGGTTTATTTGCTGAGCTATAACATAAAGTTGTGTTTTTTCTTATGAAAACAGTAGTTTAAAATGACAGAAAAAATCGCCAATTTTTTTACCGTTTCAGAAATATATCATACATCGCTCTCAGTCTTTCTAAATCAATTTAAACTACTCTTATAATTTTTTCCTTTCAACATCCTAACACAAACAGAAACGGATAGGTAATGACCATGTTGAAATTTTAATTTTGACCTATATATAACTCGAAAACAAAAGAATATAGAGGAAAGCAGATGATGGCATTATTAGTTTCTCAAAAAAAGACGACCGAAATGTGCCCATTTTCCTCGTTGGGTTAAAAAAGTTGTAGTTCAGGTATCATCAATTTTGCCCATCCTGTACATGAAGCTCGATAATTTTGTGACTCCCGCGCAAACCGTCACCTATAATTCATGGAGAGGAAAGCAGAAAAGCTATTCGAAACACAGCGAAGAAAAATCTGTACCAAGAACTCAGGAGACAATAATGGACCGATAGATTAATCGAGGAAACTTATATTTGAAGAATCCCAAGAAGTAATATAAAGATAAACACATGTAAGACTCCATAACAATAACAAATCACACAATTATTTCTAGGGTGCGGTGTCGGTGCGGTGCCTAGGTCTGGTCCGGCATAACATTAACGGCATAATCAAAGATTATAGGGTTACTCTGTAATCTTGGGGCATAATGGGCAAATGCCCGGAACCAAAAAACAATCATTCGGGATAGATGTAGTAGCACACTCAAGAGGGTTCGTCTATAAAAGATTATCATCCCATTGGTGAATAAAAAGAAATCCTTACTCTTCATGACGTTAAGCATTCATGATATAAATAAAATATTGCATCAGTTCGGAGTGTTAACTTGGTGAGATATTATCTTAGATAAAGGTTATTCTGAAGATGTCTACTGAAGTTAAATTGTGGGTAAAATCAAATCTACAGAATCTTCAACAGTATCAATGAAAAGTATTTAAAAAAAATATTATACCTACTTCCTTTAGATAATGCCGAATTCCTAAACATTCCTAACAGAGAACTGAAGAGTTATTTAGAAAAATAATAGTTCTACAATCTTTCTTGAAACATATTATTTTCAATGGAATAATACGAATAAGGCAATCAAAGCAATTCCAATTTATACTGAGTTTATTGTGACATCTCAACTCACAGATTTCTCATATTTTATCCCATCGGATCTTTCTATATTTCTTCTGATCCACTCAACTTCATCGTCAATTTCTTCTTCCCTGGAATCAAAATCTCTGTCATATACTTGACGAATATCTTGACGAACAAATAACACATGAAGCATTGGGACAGTCTAAAAACATTGGTGACAAATATATCAGCATAGTACATTGTCTCTTTTTTTAAGATTCTTTTCATAACAACATTGTTGAAGGACTTGCGACGTTTCACATGACAGCTAAAACATGAATTGGTATGTTTCAGTTGTGAGTGAAAAATTTGAGGATTAACCTACCTACTTGTGACGATTTGGCTGTATATTTTATAAGTTACGGTATTGCGAGTTGGCAATCGGTTATTTAAACATTCTGAAAAAACTTCTAATTAGTTCAGAACACAAGATAATATTGAGACGATAAAAATATGGTACCTATTTATTGTATTTCCAAATAAGGTATAGAATATTATATGGCTATGACTATGAAAATATTACGAAGATAATTCAGTAGAGATTTAATTTCTGGGGTGACTCAATTCCTGATCAATTTTCAATACTTATTACTATCAAAGACAATAATTATCCCGAAATTTCTTGAAGTACAAATCATAAGACAGAAGCTTTTTTGTTTGTTTGTTATTTTGGGTTGATTTTTTCGAAGTTTGCTATTCTATCAATAGAACATTTTCAACAATTTTCATCCTTTTATACTCTAGATTGAAATGAAATTTAGATTCATACATAGTTTGGGGGTATCGAAAATCAAAAGTAGAATGATAATAAAAAACAGTTTCAATTTATGTAAAAACTTTATTCCAATAAAGATAAAATATACAATCCATGTCAACCAATTCTGAAACCTTCATGCAAGTCGCTACTCAAAAAGTGACTCATCCAATCCCATCTGTAACAAAATAATCTCACTTTAGCATTTTATTTTATATTCGAATCAAATGGAAGAATAAGCAAAGCAGAATTTTTATCGGATATCATCAAGATTTATATTGATTGAAGGGTAAAAAATAAAAGAAGTGGTATATAATAGGCCACGTTATATCACGATCTGAAAGAAAAAAATATGAAGATCCGAAAACAAAATGATTTGTCCTGAATAAAACTATTTGAGATACTTGTCACTCATTTGTTTTAAGTATATTTTTAATTCTATAGTAGCTTAATATGTATTTATTTGCTTTGCGTATTTCTTACTTATATTGTAAGCTAGGTGGAGTACCTACTCGTCCATGTGAGGATTATTGCAGTACATATTTTTATGATTATAAAACATATTACGTATGCATCTGTATAATAATGATAGAAGAGTCAAATAAAGTCTTAGAAAGTAATTGTTTCCTTTTCATACCTCTTTTCCTTTTTTGACCCCACATTGGGCTAACTCTGTAGCGAATTTGCATTTATCATCCTGCGATTTCACTGTAACCAAAATAAATATGAGAGATGATTAAATGTATGTTAACTGAAAAATGAAGATGAATTCAGCCAATTATGAAATTCTGACATCGATTTATTAGGTACCTACATAATACAAGACCGTTGATTGAATTATTGGTTCAATACTTCTTCTAATACTTCAATTTCATTTTATTAAATATTGAGATTCATTTCGTCTAATAATTCGAAAGTTTTGTCAAAATTAGCTTCCGTTACTAGAAAAAAGCGCGCGTGCAAAAAATCAAGGTACATTTTCGAAGTATTTCAAACCTGAAATCAGTATCTGGTATCGAGAGAAATCTGCACTAGTACCACAAGCGCACGACTCAACAGTAAGTATCCCCTAATCCTCTTTTCGCTACCTTATTTAAGTCGAGTGGTGGAAATTGGTACCATATATAGATGATCAATTTTTTTTATTACTCGTTATTTTCAATTTTATTTACATCTAAATTGAACTTTCAGTTATTACTAATTAACGACCTACTAGAGTGAATGAAATAGTATTGGTTAAGTAATAAATCCAATATATTCACCTTCTTCTGCACACTGCTTCCCAATAGTCATGAATTTTTCGTATAAATCTGGATCATCAGCTTTCAGCGGTTCCATCATTTTTATTGCTCCTTCAGCATGAAGAGATCCATCTGCATGCATCTATAAAGGGTGTAGTTATCTCGTCAATAATTGCACAAACATATTGTTAAAATTGAAATCAAAAAGGAATAAGACACAAGATTTGAATATTTTTTATGCACGTAATGCAGGGTCATCAAAATAATTAATGCCCTCAACAAAAGATGATGCATAAGCATAATAAAATAGAAAATGCCTTACTCGTCAATAGATAACAAAATAAAACGAACTCTTATTCATGCATCGGGACCATTTTTAAAGAATTATTTCGATAAAAGTTTTATTCTGCGCCTCTGGGGACATTCATATTGGTGCAAAATTGTTATCATGCCGTTGATTGAAGTATTCAGTCAATGATTATGAACTTACCATGTCGAAATGTCTGTAGAAACAGAAAATCATACATTCACCCTCATGCCTGGAGGGCCACTTGTGAGCAATAAGTTCAGCAATGTCATCTGAAAGCAGAAAGAAAACTCATGAAAATTTTGATCTAATTAATCAGGAGAACGAAGTTGATAATACCCATCACTTTAACGATAAAAAATGTAAACTAATCAGCAAATGAAGTGGGAGATTGATGCTGGATTTTAACCCCGAGATGCAAAGTAATGTCTTTTGTTTGTATTCTGTATGCCAATGACCTGTATTTGTTATTTTAATTCCCACAGGGTGTGAATGAAGGACAGTCAAAAATTTCCGTTTTTCGGCGAAAAATTTGGGAATTAGATATTTGCCACTTTTCATATACAAAAAGTTGCTTTGGAAATTGAATTTAGAAAAGCGAAAAATTTCAGTAAATAATAAATTTCATAAAGTGGCGATATTTCCTTAATGCATTGTATCCGAAAAGTGGCATACACGTCCAGAGTTGTTGAGCTAATCATCTACCCACGATTAAAAAAAAATCAGTGAGGCCCTCTTTCATTCCCAAATTTTTCACCAAGAACCATAAATCTTTGGCTGTCTTAAACTAATAACAAGAAGAGATCCAAAAAAATTTTGGTGATCTAACATCACCAAGGTATTACTAAGTAGTCAGGCAATTTTTGATCAGTCCCATTTCATTTGCTGCTTAGTTTTGTTGAATATTCTCAGTAATTCTATGAATAAGTAAGGAAATTTCTCTTATCAAAGATTGTTTTCATGACAGATATGTTTGGAACAAACCGAGTTTGGTTCATTGTTATCAACAATAACAATAAACCTTCTTAATCAGGAATTAAAAAATTATTTCCTTGAATTTTTCATGAAAACTTTCGACATCAATCACTACTAGTGTAGGTATGTCATTGAACTCAAAATACATAAAAAAGTAAAAATTCACTTAATTCAACCATTTCATCTCGACAATAAAAAAATATTGTTGAAAAAATCAATGACCAAATCATCCTTAGCAACAAAAGGTCCATCCATTTCTGACACAAAATATTAGGGTTGGCAATTAAAAAGCTCAGCGAGCATTTTTTGAATACAAAATAGTACCGAAGACCAGCTTACACTTTTCGTTTTTAACTTGAAGTGAATACTCACCTTCGTTTGCACCTACTTCAGTTGCACATTCTCCGCCGATGGATTCTAAGCGTTCCATGAACTTTTCTTTGAGTTCTTGACTCAGCTGAAAAATATTGGTTGATCAGTACCTATTATCTTCAATCATCGCTATAGTAAAAGCGAATAGGAGAAAAAGTTTTCCATTTCAAAAAAATTTTGCATTTCTGTCTATGACCAAAAATTGCTCAATTATTTGGTGCAAATAAATCAAAAATAAAACTCCATTACCACATCTCCTTTTTTGGAATTATTGAAATTGAGGGTTTCGAACGAAACAAATTTTTACCTTGTTACTATATAAAAATACCTTAAGGTTTCATGGAAACCTGCAACGCCTTTTTCCTCTGGGAAAAAAAGCGAAACGGACGGAATGAAACAGGGGATCCGATCTCGAACGTGTTAAAGGACGCATTCGCCAGCCAGAACCTAAGACTCACACTTAACGGACAAGTGTCGGAACTCAACAAGGTTAGAGGTTGAAATGACGGCACAGACCTATGACGGCTGACCCCTAGATGCGTTCTGCACCCCTTGGGTATCCACACCAGCAGAGTATCGTAATAACAGTAGGGGTGATCACTGGAAAGGAGGAAAATCAAGGAAGGGTAGCCACCCCGAAGTGCGTTCTGTACCCCTCGGGTATCCACACCAGCAGTGTATCGTAGTAACAATAGGGGTGGAACTCAAACTGTGGCTTAGGACGGGTGGAATTGGATTAGATTACGAAGGATTCGGTGTGGACGGCATTGCCAAATCCATCCGGATGACTTCCAACGGCTCCATGGAGTTCAATCAAAGGGATGTTGGTCTTGGTTTGAACGAGATTGAAAAGTTTTCCTGCTACAAACCTTTTTCAATTCTAATTCCGCTTCCAGATCTTAAGATCGAAAGGTCAGTCAAGTTAGCACCCTCTTTTTCGGAAATGATGATAATTTTTTTTGGCATTCATTAGTAACTCGTTAGTAACTAAGTAATTGTGCGTTTGTACCTCAGAGATAGTGATAGAAAAACACCGCATTTCGCTGGGTGCTATCTTTACGGGCACTCACTGTTCTATTCTACGGGAAAAATAAAGTAAGTACAGTTGTGAAGTTCGTCGTTAGTAACTATTTGTAACACAGAAATTTGTATTAGTCAATGCCGGGATGGAAAAAGTCTAGCGTCAATTGATGGTTGAGATAAGCCTGATAGGCAAAAGGCTAAAATATTGAAATAATCAATTTGGGAAAAATATCAGTGAGTAATACTTACTCCATTGACTGCCACCACTACAAGACACGCTACTAAAAGAAGGCGGAACATTTTTGTTGTACTGCGTATTTTCAGTAAAAGGCTATTCTGTTAAGAGCTCGTTATCTACTGAAGATGTTCACAAATTTTATATTTATATATGTGCATGAATAGAAGTCTATTTCCACCACTTTTTCCATACTAGGATATATTCAAATCCAGATAATCACTTCATTGTTTATTGGCCATTACATTCATCATATAATCACAGAAACTCCTAATTATATTCGAATCATCAAGGGATGATTGGTACTGACCGTTAATTAAAAGGGGATTAGTTCACGGTTGCATTTTGAAACGGTGCGCGGTTTTCATTAATGTTTCATTTGATTGTTGTTAGACAATTATTCACGATCACTACTGCCAAATTTATCAGTTAATTTGATAACTTTATTGATAGTTTTTGATCTTTTTCTTTCGGAAGAACATTTCAAATTTTAGCAATATTCTGACTGAAGGCAATGATAGTGGTTCGAGAAATATGTGAAATTTTGACTGCATCGCAGATAATCTAATAGGAGAAGCAAAATAAATGATTCAATCATGATGACATAATATGATTCTCCTTATAAGGTAATAAAGCTATTTTTACCTTTTCACAAATAACAATGCGACTATTTAAGTATTTGGTGTTGATTCATGCATATAAATAATTTCCGAAGTACAAGGCTTGAGTATTGAACCTAAACACTCAATATAATCATTTTTCACGAAATATTGAATTCTCGACCAACCTATGTGATTCAAATAGTTTCAAGTATTTGTATCATGGTGGGTTTACGCAGGCCTCCTTGTAATTATGACCTAAGAAAGGAACCAAACTACGATCACGTATTCGTGATCGGCAGATGTTGCCTACTTTTCTTGTCCTCAGTTCCAAGAACTGAGCATAAGCTTTTTCACTTTCTTAGGTCTTAGTTGTGACAATTTTTACTTTGACTAACATATCTCAGTCCAGAAGCATTCTACATCTGTCAATGTAGTCAACGTAGCCTAATCTTCAGTCTTTCAGAAATAATCTTCAAAATTAATTAGATCATTAAGGTTTCCGAGTAATTCTACAGAAAAAACAATTCCTCCCTTGTCACGACTCTGCCTGATGCTAGGGTAAGTTGTTACAAATACCGAGCCTAGTAGTGACACCTATATTGTATTTGGTGAATAACAAAAAAAAAACATTATATTACTGATATAAATAATAAATACATTTCTTTCGAATGGAATACTTCAATCATTATTTGATATAACTGTAGATACTTAAATATACATACGGGGATATATTGAAAAATTCTTAGCCTACTATAGAACCAAACAAAATTTCAATGTCAAAATATTTTATTTCTCAACATATCCTCCTCTTAATTGGATACATTTATTACAACGAACCTGCAACGTCTCAAGATCTTTCAAAAAAAATGTTTCTTCTTGCTCTGCAAACCAGACCTCCACAGCTCTTATTACTTCCTCGTTGGAAGAAAATTTACGACCTTTTTAACTTTTTTTCAGTTGAAGAAAGAGATGATAGTAAGATAAAGCCAAATCTGGTGAAGGGGGTGTTCTAGTATTCGAACCCTAAATCACGAATTTTTTGCTTGGCAACATGAGATTTGTGTGCAGGGGCGTTGTCCTGCAAAAACAAAACACCTTTGGATAGCTTTCCGCGTCTTTTCTCTTTAATTTTTTCCCGACGAGTGGTCAGTAATGTCGAATAGTAATCTGTGGTTATTGTTCATCTACCCTTATCCAAAAAATCAATCATGATTACTCCATGGCAATCCCAAAAAACTGAAGCAAGAACTTTTCCAGCCGATTTCTGGACACGAAACTTCTTAAGTCCTGGAGAACCAGAGTGTCGCCATTCCATCGATGGTTGCTCTGTTTCTGGATCGTAGAAATGTACCCAAGTCTCATCCATAGTAACAATTCGGTTTAAGAAGTCTACATCGTTTTCAAATCGAGCACAGATCGAACGCGATGCTTCTACCCTTGCACGCTTTTGGTCAACGTTCAAACATTTGGGAATCCATTTTGCTGAAATTTTTCTCATGTCCAAATTGACGTTAACTATATGATAAACTCGTTCGTATGAAATATTCAGTGCTTCAGATATCCGTTTCTGCCCAATTCGACGTTGTGATAAAATTATGTAATGAACTGCATCGATATTTTCGGGGACTGACACTCAAACTGGCCTTCCCGATCGGTCATCATCTTCAATAGAAAATTTACCTCTTTTGAAGCTTGCAGTCATGCAGTCCAATTTTTCACGGTCGCATACGAAGGACATTGACACCAAGGGTATTAAGCATATCTTCGTAAATCTGCCTACCTCTTAACCCTTTTAAATACAGGTATGTACTTACTTGATGATGGCTCGATCTTCCAATTTTTAGATTTTCACAATTTCGGTGGACACCTTCTTTCTTTTAATTTATTGCGTAACTCTGGTTTACTTTTTTGTCTTCACACTGACTGACACTTCTCATGAGTTATTGTCGTTGCTATGGTAACGCAATATTTTTTTTATGCATGGAACTGGTCTAGGCTAATTAGATATCAATACATCCTCGTATATCATTCAATCCAAAAATTATAAATTTAATCACAAATCTGATTAACATGCTCGCCACTAGCGCAAGCTTTGCTGAACGTTGCTTCTTCCTTTTTATCTTTTAAGGATTTTAATTTTTCTCACTCACAACACTTCTTTTCATATTTTTTTATTTCCAACAGTTTCTAATGCAGCAATTTCATTATCAATGTAAGTGTGCAGTAAGCACAGCAGATTTGGTCATATGTCTATTCGTTTGTTGTCTCTTTCTTGGCGAGTAACAAAATGTGGTCATTGATTATGTGATACCGCACCACATGAGAAAACCTTGCCGGAAAAATAGACCATAATAAAAGAGTTCTGTCGGGCCGTTACAACTTACCTAGAAGCAGAAAATCATGACCCAGCCAGAACAATGAATCGTGATTTCAAAATGAGATGTCAATAAGGAAAAAATACTAGGCTCTAGTTCTAGTGAACTTGAAAGACTGAAACATATGAGACAAATTGGTAAACGCAATATTATTACGTTTGGATTGCTAGTATATTTTTTCTCCTATGTTTCAGGCCCAGTTGCAGAAAAGTCCATTTAGATTTGATGCCCCATCAAAATATAAAACTGTTATTTTTGAAGGGAATAATGGAGGATTAACATTTTGATGAAGTATTAAATTTTAACGGACTTTCCTGCAACTGAGAGTCAGTCTTTCAAATTTACTAGACTAGTATTGTTTTTTGTATTAACATCTCATATTGAAATAATAATTTATTGTTTTGTCTGGTTTAAGATTTTCTGTGAAAACCAACTATTTATAATTTTTCCTATACAAAAGTCTTACACTCACGACTGCTATCGAGTATTGCGTAAAATAGTGAGACTCACAAAACACATTTGCGCGTTTTGAACATGTCACCAGCAGAATTTTTTTATGATTCATAGTGAAGATCACTATCATAGATAAAGGGTTGAATGTCTAAAATACAGGCGTGTAACAACTGTTGGTAAAAAATTTTGAACGAATTTTCGAGATCCACAAAATTCAATATATTCTCTTACACCACAAAGAGTGCAATTTTGAAAGGCTAATCGAACTGTCCGAGCATTCACCACAAAAAAAACGAATTTTCGAGATCCAAAAAATTCAATATATTTTCTTACACCACAAAGAGTGCAATTTTGAAATGCTAATCGAACTGTCTTTAATTTACTGAATTTCTTCTGAATGAACTCGGATATTATTGGTCGTGTTCGTGTTGAAGACATTTCGAGAAAAACAACCTCCAAAGTAAGTAGAATGAAAATCCAACAATAATTGGATATAGTAATATCTAATCGAAATTTATTGAGCTGAATTCGTAATATTTCACATCTTGTCAATAATTTTCATTTATTTCAACTAGAACATTGAATTTTCAATTTATTATAGATGCCTCATAATAAAAACTCTCTTTGATTTACAGAATTTATTTCAAGTCAGTGCAGTGCGAGTCTCTTCGGATTCGGAAATCCCTTGGCACAATATTTTATGGATGGTGAATTTTAATTGTCAATAAAATCGTAGGAATGAATATAACATATTTTAATATATTGGTGTTTATAGCATTCATATGTTGATTTTTTATTGCGTCTTGGGTAATAAGTTATTTTTATAATCAATAAAATTTTTATTATTTTTACAATCATAATTTTGAATATTAGATGTCAGTCCGATTTTCATGATGCTAATCATGTAGTGTGCTGAAAACGTGGTGAAAATATTTGCGCCCCTTTTTGCGACCTTGATCCAGGATTTATATCCGCTAAAATTTGGTTTTGACAGATATTTTCTTGTGTGAACGCGATTAATAAAGAACGAAATGAACAGTGTTACTGCATATTCATTTCAATATTTACTTATCATACCTTCCAACCCGAAAGATTGGTTGATACCTCACTTGTCAAATCACAAATATAGATAGACAGGAACTGGTTAGTATTAACATAATATTTCATGTTCGGATATTTATTTTATTCGTACTAACGTAGTAACTATACCTTTTCAACTTCAAATTGGCGCTAATCAAAATCAGAATGACATTAGTCAAAATCCAATTGACAATATCAATTTCAAACTGACATTAACCAGAAGCAAATTGGCATTAAACATAATAAAATTGCAATTGTAAAAATCGAACATCAACGTTCGAATGGAACTGAATCAGTTGATCACTCAGATCAACAGAGCTCTTTTTCTCTGTCTTTTTCGTTCAAAAATTATAAGTTTTTCTGATAGCAACATCTCGAAAACTATTACTAAGTATGTATTCGGCGTCTCTCAAATTTGCATACTCTGCGAAATGAAATAGTTAATAGGTATCCAAAGAACAGCGAACAGTAATAAACGTTGATTCTAAAACACAATGGGAGTCTGAAATCGTCTCCTTTTATGATAACTTATTAAAAAACACAAGATCTTCCGTCTCTGTTCTGTACATGAAACGAAATGGTAGAATCCAGAATTTCCAGAAATTAGAGAATATCGCTCAAAATAACATTGGCAAGGCAACGGTTGTTAATTGTGCAAAATTCATCGCTCATATCCAAAGATTCATTTTTTCTACATTCGATATGCAAGATATACATTTTTTGAGAAAATTCGTTATTCTCGAATAGTTTTAATTAATTATGACGTTATTTACTATGTATATCATTCAATAAAAATTTTTCAGTAATACATTTTATTCCAATGAAGAATTCCAATGCCAATTTGCTTCTGATTAATGACAGTTTGAAATTGATATTGTCAATATGATTTTGACTAATGTCATTTTGATTTTGATTAGGGTCAATTTGAACTCGAAAAGGAATAGTAGCAGAAGCGATGACTCTTATTATTTCAAAATGATATTTATACACTGTGGAAATCACTTTTGGAATAAAATTCTTTGTGTCCATATATTAGGAAAAACACTGTCTACTTTTAAATTCAATGTTGCAATTCATAAACATAATTTTGAATATGAAGAGGACAGACTTGACTTGCGTGAATCACACGGTATATTTGAATTTATGCTAATTAATTGCACTATTGAACTATTGTTCCAGTGTTTTTCATAATTTTTCTACATGAAGACACAAAGAATTTCATTCCATAAGTGGTTTTCACACTGTATATTTTATGGATATTTTTCTAGAAAACTATGGAATTCGAATTGTATTCCTGAATACGCAGTATTGTTGTGAGTGAGACAAATATGCAAATAAGATTCATAAATATTTTATTTTTATGAAATAACATACAGAGAATAATAAACTATTTTGTATAACGAAACTTGATTTGTATCACTGGATTTGATTGTAGGTACATTATGGATTTAATGGAGCACTGAGGAATCCAATCCCATCTGAAAAATAAATTGTATTATTCGATTAATGAAATCACTATTATTTCGAAAATACTTCGAACGATTCAAGTGAATACTATACATGTGGAATGGCGCCAAGGATGTATGAAAACAATATTCCTAATTATCGAGATAATAATTTTTCACCGAAGAAATGAAATACCTATTCTTCAATTACCACTAGGGTGAGTAGACCCCTACGATAAAAAAATAGAGGTACATAGGTATATAGGTAAATTAAAAAAATACATATATGTAAAGATGGGTTTATATAGGTGTTTATAGGGAATAAGTATAGATTCATTTTTATAAAATGACCGAGGGGTAGATCACTTTATTTTCATAACAAAATTTCAATTTTTTCCTGAACCTGACTGGCGTTGATTCATCTTGTAAATCCAGAGCAAGAATATTCGATTTTCATCCTAATGATAAATCTTAGTTATGAAATTTCAAGAATTGTGTGTCGTACTAACCACTTCCTTGTACATTTTTCGAAAGAAATTACGAAAATATTGTAATCCAAAAAACAAATTACGACTTGCGGTTTACCTAATTGACTTGTTCAAACTTTAAACTAATAATTATTTACATTACCAGAGAGAATTTTGAGAGTGGTAAAATAAAAAAGGGAACTAAGTAACAGTCAAAAGACTTTAATCTTTGTGTGTGTGTGCACGTTGGATCATTTTATTTCTAATGTTGTTGCGCCAGAAAAATAAAGGTTATTGAAGAAGCCGGATAAGTGAACCACTTTTCATATTATCAAAACATTCGGATTGACTAGGAGTTATATTTTCAAAAATGTGATTCCTAAGATTCTAAATATGTATTGCCCAACTTCTCAATTGAAATCAGGTATTATCCAATATTTTCAGTTTATACCATTTGATGTGAAGTAATAAAAATTCGAATTTGGTATCGGTATCAATAAAAATTGTTTTCAGCTGTGGGGCAATAACAGTTCGTATTTCTTTCTCATCTCATTTCATGGAACACTATTTATCTTTAAAAAAAAAAACATTTTTTTGATTCAAAGTTGAAAATGTGAAAGTTTGGTGAATTGCTCATAATTTTTATTTGCTTACTAGGGCGAGGATGTCGAGTGAGTGAATTGGGCGGCAAATTTCAAATCCCGAAAATTTAAAATTTTTAAATATCAAATACTGCATTTACATGTTTTTGATTCATTCTCATTTTGAATGGTAAATTAAATGAAATGGTTAAAACTTATCAATGATTACATCGTCAATCATCAGTGTGAATAAAAAAGATAATTACCGCTTTTCCTTTCTTAACTACACACTCAGTCAGTTTGGTTGCATACTTGCACTTGTCGTCATCTGCGGCAACTGTGAAAAAAATGAGGAATTAGATAAATTCATTATCTACTATGAAGATCCTACCTTCTTCAGCACATTCCTTTCCAATCTTCACTACTTTTTCGTGAAGTTCTGGGTCATCAGCTTTCAAAGGTTCAGCAGCTTTCATTGCACCTTCCTTGTTGAGTGTTCCATCTTCATTCATCTGCAAAGAGACAATAATATGTATCTGGTAGTTTTTCTCACTAAAAAATTTATAAATTCAACTGGTTGACTGGTTCGTGGAAGTTGATGAAGTTAAAATATGTTTTATCCACTCAAAATATTCAGCAACTTTGAAAAATCAGTTCAGTAAAGTATAATTTTCATAATGCACTCACTGTACCTACTTTATGACTCAGCCGAAAAGATAACTTATTATGGTACAAAGGGTGAGTCTTTGACTAACATATTTCTTTTAACTTCAGATTCTTGAGGTCAAAAGAAATACTTTTTTCCTTTACAATTTTTTCCGATTCGGCCTAGATAATAAGATATAGCCATTTTAAGTTTTTGTAATGAGCTATGCCACCCCTGGAAACCTGACACTGAATCATTACTTATATCAATTTAACCTTGGAAGTAAGCTGCTATATTAGAATTAGAAAAATAAGCATAAACTCACTTTTTCCATTCCATTTGTTGAACTTAGTAGTATATTCAAAATACTATAAATGAGTTGACGAAATTTCTTTGGCCATAAAATATATAAAATATTCTTCTCTTGATTTCTATTTCATTTTCTATAATAATAACGAATTCAGCTCAAAATCATATTTTATTTTTTCATTTCATTTCGTTCAAGAATTACCAGATTCAAACCCCTTTTTTTTCATTTTATATTTTCTCTAAATGTTCAAACGTTATATTTACGACACTACACATATGTAATGTGTAAGGTTTTGAGGTTATTCCTTGAGTCTTTGAAATATGGAGGGTAGAGAGTCTCTCTACCCTCCATACATCGAAAAAGGAGTATTATACGAGAAAATATGAAGTATACTACTTATGAAAAATTTGGGGCATACAGTACCCTCCAGGGAGGTACTTCTGTCATAATTCAATTCTTGTCTATATGCCGCAAATTTTTCATTATGTTGCCAAGTTATGTAGATTGGATATCGAAGATAGTGGACAAAGATGATACTTCTGCCACGGCGGGGAGAAATGTTATGTTTTTGTTGAATTTATATATTTCTCACACCCTTAGAAATTTGTTTGAAAAATAATAGTAGGTCCCTTGATGACAATAGTTGTAATTTGATGTCAATGTGAAGTGACTATAAAAAAGACAAGTTTGAGATAAATCGGAATTTTTAGTTTTACTGTGAGACGACTTAACACATTAATATTAAAAATTTCAGATATTAAAAACTTTCTTCATGAAGAATACTTTTATTTTGTAAAATGCTCGAATATTCATTAGTGAGCGTTTGGCTTTCTTCTTTTAAGAGTTGGATTCTTTGAATTTCTGATATTTATATTATATATGGTTAATTAATGGTCATCATCAAGAAACTGGAAGATGTAGGTCAAATTCCTACATTCCGAAAATCGTTATATTCTATAAGAATGATAAGATCGATGTCAGATATACTTAGCTGAAATAAGTAAACCTACATTTTTTCATGGATTTTCAATAGCCTGTATCTTTTCAACCGAGCGGAACTGGAAAAAAATGGTAAATGGAAAAAGTGTTTCTTTTGACTTCAGAATTCTTCTGATAAAATATATACAAGTCAAAGACATACTCTATAAAAAATAATATTGAAACACTACAAAGTCGATATTGATTTTTATAGAAAGAAAACATTTCCCAATGGATAAAATTTAGAATGGAAATTTTCATTCAGCTAACTCAGAATGAGTTTATTATATCATTAACTGGGGACCATCTCGAAGATTTTTTACAAATCATTCAGATGAGTTCTAATCAGATATCGATATCTCAATCGTTTTAATATATTGATGAAGATGGATAAGTTTATACTTGCTTTTCACTATAATTGTGGTCATATACGATATATTCTTCTTTATTCTCTCAACAACATCCATCTTTTTAAATAATTATGAATATCTTTTCACTTACCAAACCTAAATGTTTATGGAAGCAGAAGATCATACATTCTCCTTCATGCCTAGACGGTAGTTTATGGGCCATTAATTCGGCAATATCATCTGCAACGAATAAATAAATTTTTTATCATAATCATAATAGATAGCCAAAAAAGCTACAAATATGTTATTCAAGAATCATAATCAAACAAATTGACAAATTCTTCACGGGGATAAAACAAAATTGGTTGCAGTTATTAAAATTCGGAGAGTAAAAAGAAAATTTCTTCTGCAATAAAATCCAGATCTTAATAAAGCTGTAATAAGCTTGAACATTCTTCAATATTTGATGAAGTCTTAACAGAATCAAATAATTCCAAAAGTAGTAGAATCTCAATGATTTTGTACGCCTCACTACTTCTCAATTACCCGAAATTAATGTCTTATTTAATTTATGAAAGACAATGATAACAATGTTGTAAATCCATTAGGTGAAGTATACTAAAAAAATAATCAACTCAAGGTGAATTGAATATTTACCATTACCTCCTCTACTTAATTGAGTGAGCTATTTGTAGATATATAAATTGAAGAAATGATTCATTTACCTTCATTGGCCCCTACTTCCTTTGCACATTCTCCCCCAATTTTCGTCATTTTTTCTAAGAATTTTCCTTTCAGTTCTTCGCTCACCTAAAGATATATAAAACAAAACTTAAAAACAATCGAATAAAAAGTGCAATTAAATATCAGGGACTACCTAAAAATGAAATAGAAAGCCCAAATCCAGCCGGATATTTCTGCAAGTATATATTTTTCCGGTGAACTGAAAAGCACCAAGATACTTAAATGGGAGCTGTCTTTGTTTGCAAATTCTTGGGTGTACGATGGAGGGGTGGAAATTCAAGGTTTATTAATGACAATTGGGAATGTTAGGTATGCAGTTGTGAAAGTTTTCCAATTATACTTATGAATGTGCTTAAACATTTCTATTTAGCGTTTTTTAACTCTTTGAAATGTGTCAAGTGCATTAAGTGGTCGAATTCTTAACCAATTTTAATTGGAAATTGTAGTTTTATTCCAAATTTTTTCTGGTATTTCTGACGACTAAAGAAAACATCGTCCATCAATCAAAATATGGAACAGTTTAGAAAAAAAAGAACTTAATAGGATACTTTAACATTTTCCGAAAGATTGGTGCAAGCCCGAAGGTTTAGGAATAAAACCGAAAATTGAAAATTGAATTGTGACAAGTTGTACCCATTCGTTCCTACTATCATTAAGTTTTAAACTTTTTGAACAATTAATTAATAATTTTGGTATTTTTCAATTAATTAATACTAATTTTTTTCCTACTGAGTCTTATTAACCTTAGTCTTAATTTTGCTGAGTAGATATGAAAATCCTTTAGAGTATACTTAGCGTTATATTTTAGGGTTTGCTACCGCAAGAAAAACTGGATATCGGAATTTTAGATAAGAAAAAATTAACTATTATTCTATCTTGTACCTTTTTCTATTTTGTTCAGTTTGAAGCTTACTCATCATTCATTGCAGTATCCCGTTACCGGGAATTAATCTAAAAAAAGACATAAAAAAGAACAGACTTATAATTTCTTGGGGCTAATTGCGACTGTGTGCCCTCCTGAAGCTTACTATATCTATTGAGTCGGCACCATTTCCAACTCCGTAATTATTGATACTACGAATTCGGTTAAATGGGCAAACTAGTAGCATTTTTAATGGCCTTCTCAATGCCGAAAACGAAACAAAAATTGACAGTCGCGTTTTCAAAATATTTCATAAAATGATATATTTTTCAAATGGAACATCCTATATTTCATCATGCTTCTCGATTCGTTATAACATTTTCAACAACGAAGCTTATATCACCTGTCTTCCTAATGTTGAAAATGAGCGACTTATGTGGAAATATTTATTTAACTCAACAGCACAAAAAATTTCTTTCTTTTGGCGAATAAAACCTCATGATTGTCCAAACACCCAAAAGTTATTGTCATTCGTAAAAGCACCTAACTTGGGTATTTGGACAATCATGAGGTTTTATTCGCCAAAACAAGAAATTTTTTGTACTGATGAATGAAATGAATATTTCCACATAAGTCTCTCATTTTCAACTTTAGGAAGAAAAGTGATAAGAGCTTTGTTGTTCCATTTGAAAAATATCATTTTGCGAAATATTTTGAAACGCAACTGTCAATTTTTGTTTTGTTTTCGGCTTCGAAAAGGCCATTAAAAATGCTACTTGTTTTCTCATTTAACCGCTTTTGTAGCATTAATAATAAAGTAGTTGGCAATGGTGCCAACTGCCAACCCGGTATAGTATCAAACTGGATGGTTAAAGCTTAAAACCAAGTATTCAATATTATTATCTGCTGTAGATTCTGAGAGTGATTAGAACTATTTACCCAACTTTATATGACCTATGACTTGTGAACGTCATCTAGAATTCTTTGATTGTTTAGGCTACTGAATCAAGATATTCAATACTAGTATTCCGCTAATTTTTAGTGAACATATGGAAGTATCCATAGGTTCACTAAAAAATAGCGGCTTCTTTATGTTTGAATCAAGTATCCTGCTTCGGATATTGTTGTACAAAAGCGTCCATTTGTACCACGGAGTATCAGAAATTTTACTGAACTAGGTATGCTGCATCGTTAAAAAAATGAAAGATGCAAAGCTATTCCTAAGTTCGGAAAAAATTCAATCTTATTTCAAATACATATGTTTAATTGCTCATATTCTGAATAAATCATTTAATTCAAGAAATCAAATCACAAACCTGTAAAATCCTCATAACTGGAGACATAAAGGCTAAACTAAGGATTAATAAAATATTCACATTAAATTTGTGAAGAGGTTTCATCTTTTTTGAATTCATGTTTGCGCTGTTTCACTCAAATTTCCTATAGAATTTCCGATGAGATTTGGATTTTGCTTCAAAATATTGCATTCGTCCAAAATTCGTTCAAAATACACAGGGTGTTATGTGAACCCCCATACTTGAACTGAAATTATCACAATAACAACCCGGTAGTTTGAAAAACGAAATAGTGTTATTGAATGTGCTCATTCACATTGTAGGTACACTGAAAATTTCATCAAAATTGAATGAACCATATCAAAGTGATTGGTAAAAGTAAAATCGGTCGAATCGGACCCTGTAGAGTCTCAATAGAGACCCAAGACGTAAACCAAACTGTCATGACTAGTGTGAACTTCTCCTAAAATCTGACGGTTTCCTCCGGAATCACCCTGTATAAGAGATATTATTATATGAATTTCTGATAACCAGTATGGGAATCTTTCAGGATCGTACTATGATACTTCTCGGAACACATGTGACGTGTTGGTGATTCATTCATTCATTGTCCATTGAAAACCTATAGTTTCAAGTAGGTACATAGTACATGAAAATTTAATTATAGTTTTACATCAGGGTGCCAATGGAATTGCTCCTTCGCTTGTTTTATTGATATAGGTAGGTGCATAAGCGATTGAAATTGAATAATTATTAAACTAAAACCATGTTTTCGCGTTGGACTCTCGGACATTTATTTGATATGGTGGCAGGCAGAGAGTGCTAAAAATAAATGTGAAAAATCAGGCGTTTTGAGGGTTTGGAAATCGCAATCTGTGATCGAACCTCTTGCCGCTGTATCTTAATGGTAGCGAAAATGCCATACGGAAGACTAATAACCGGATCGGAAATAATTCAGATATTTGCGATTTTTTGACGTCTATCGAACGCAAATGTAAGCAAATCTACGTGAGTCTTCAATCTGACAAAAGTGAGGTTAGCATCGATCACAGGCAGGGGTGGGAGGGGGAGGAAATACCACCCCTGAGAAAATTATGTGTAAAATCTCTTAAAGAATATTCGCGAAGGTTATCATACTCTCCAATACCTTCGGTTTGAACAATTGGAAACAACTTTTCTGCCCAGAAAGATGGATCTACTGAAATGGTAGATCTACCAGCTTACTTCTTCTAAGTAATTCCGTTATGAACGAAAAATCTGACTTGATGTTAAAAATCTGTTATAGGCTTTCCGATACTCACTTTGAAGGTAATGTTACCATTACCTTCCAGTTGAGTTAACGCAGAGGTTTCTATTTTTGCTGCAAAACTCAGATGTGTCATCTGTTATCTTTGAATGAATGAAAATGTTTGTATCATGATAATATATATCTAATGTTTATACTGAGCTGTAGATGGCGCAGTTGTTAGAACAGCTCTAATGGGCATAATAAACCTCAAGGTAGCAGTGGAAGGCATCCTCACATCTACTACACATCTACTACACAACAATATGAGAGTTGAATTTCTCCCAACTCATTTTGCTGTCGTTTGAGCCATATTCATTGATAACCAAAAATCAACACTTTCTGAGATAATTGAGTTCTTGTATTTTTCAAAAAATTTCCCACCCTACTTCATTTTTCGTAATTTTTTTCTACGTTGACCAAGTTTGATTATAATTTTGGATTATTTTCATCAGATAAAGATATGAAACGTATGAAAAAAGCAAAACTATCCTGTATTAGATGTTGAAAAAGAATTAGTATGATTTAAAATTTGGTATATGGAGAAAAAAAAATTCTAATATCAATTTGCCCGCAACTCTTTTAGGGAATGAAGAAGCAGGAATTTCTCAAGTTTTTTAAATAATTTTTTCATACATGAATTGTGGAATTCGAAAGTTGCAGGTTGCAGGCAAATTGATATTAGAAATTGATTTATTATTAATTTGCAAATTGATATTAGAATTTTCTTTTCTTCATATACTGAATTTTAAATCATACTAATTCTTTTTCAACATCTAATACAGGATAGTTTTGCTTTTTTCATACGTATCATATCTTCTTCTGATGAAAATAATCCAAAATTATAATCAAACTTGGTCAAAATAAAAAAAATTGATGAAAAATGAAGTAAGGTGAGAGATTTTTTGAAAAAAAACAAGAACTCAAATATCTCGGAAACGGTTGATTTTTGGTTGACAATAAATATGGCTCAAACGACAGCAAATGAGTGATACTAACACTTCTTCCAAGGTTCACGTCTAATTTGGAAATACCATGTATATTTATGAATATAAATTTTAAATTTTTTCCATATTGAATAATCATTTCAAAAGATAGGCCAAAAAAAGTTTTTTACGGCAAATTAAGGGTATTGATCTAAAACTTAACTTAAATTTATCGGGCCTATTTTACTAACCATAACTTTTTTCATCATCTTAGAGGACTTATTTCGAAATTTTAGTATCTTTCAGTTAGTTTTTTAGATTTTCACAACTTGATTGAAATTGAGCATAGGATGTCTACAAAATGGTGCTTCTATACCCAAATTAACCTATGAAATCTTCTATATCGAACAATTTATAATCCTTGTAAATTAATGTTTTATATGATGGGTGATGATATTTGGTGGAATTCGGCCAAGATAAAATTTCGAAAAAGCAAAACACTTCGTGGCCACTTAACGTTTTTTAGGATTTTTTTCCTTACCGCATTAACGGCTACGAAAGCACAAGTTAACAACACAACAAATTTGAACATTTTTTTTATGATATAAAAAAAATTAGAGTTCTAATACGATTATCTGAACTGAACTGACCATGTTAGCTGTGGCATTAGGTTTTATAGCAGACGATTTAATTGCCCGTGCAATAAATGTTTCAAATTAAATGTTACCTCTATTATACGATTCCTAATACAATTGCTGCATTTCATTACACCATAATTAATTGTTTCGTGAATATCTAACAGCCACCTTGATTTCGGGTTGTTTGAAAATGAGTGACACTTTTTTAAGGTCCTGGACTAGGAGCCATGTTATTAGTCTCGTTTTGATGAACTCATCTGATCAGCCGAGGAGAACATATCATGAATAAAGCTCGGAATAATAGAAATTGGGTATCAGAAATGATTTAATGATATATCCACTCAATTTTGAGTTTTGCTTGTTATCTATGATTATTATCTATACAATGGGAATGCTACTATCCTTCTGATTTGACAGAAAGCAGCAGTGTAAAATTTTGGCATCGATTGATTATGCATATATGAAGAAGTTAGAAGAGAACAAAAAATTCACTTCATTCACAAAATGAAGAAGTTACTAATCATGGTATAAAATTTTTTGAGAAAAACTTCGTCAGCCTCCTATTCCCGTATACAGTTCGAGAAAGAAAAACTACCAGAGAGCATATACCATTTTTGGCGTATATATTTTGTTGTTTGAGCTACCATCTTTATTACAACGTTAACAGCAAACAGTTGAGATTCAACTATTGTACCCAAGTACAGGTTGGGCAAAATTCGTTGTCTACTGAAGGGATCTCGAGAACCATAAGAGCTAGAAGAAAACGGATGACACATTTCCGAGCTCTTTTCAAGAGAAATAAAGAATGATGAAAACCGTAGCTTCCTACGATTCTTCGTTTTCGAGTTATTAGCAAAAAATGAGATTTTTACGATTTCGAAAAGTTCTCATAATTTTTTTGCCTTTGAAGTTAAAGATCTTAAACTTAAACCTTCTTAGGCACTCTCATACGTAGAATCTACTGCCAAAAGATTTTTATTCCAATTCAAAATAATAAATTCAATAAATGTTTGCGTCTAAAAAAACTAAAATCCGCCTGATGATTCGAAATGAAAAAATATTTTAAGCTCGCCAGTGGATTGTACGTGAAAAAGTACCTGCTGAAGGTTCAAGTTTCAGATCTGTAACTTCAAAGACAAAAAAGTTATGAGGATTTTTCTAAATCGTCAAAATATCACTTTTTGCTAATAACTCAAAAACGAAGAATCTAGGAGGCTACGGTTTTCACCACTCTTTGTTTCTCTGAAAAAGAGCTAGGAAATGTGTCATCCGTTTTCTTCTAGCTCTTATAGTTCTCGACATCCTCTCAGTAGACCACGAATTTTGCCCACCCTGTACAGGAACTCCCGAATTGCTTGATTTGACTGTTTCTCATTCAACGAAATCAAAATCAAAGTCTACTTCACTGAAATTCCTACCATTTATTTATGATTGAATTCATTAATTTGAAGTTCTTTCAAAGTGATAGTAAACTAATATAAGAAAATATGGCGTTTTATATTTTTGTAAATATTCAATCTATTCTTTCAAGTCAACAGGTTATGTATGATTAATCATCTTCAGGAACACTAAAGGTAAACGTAAAATATATGAACAATATAATGCATATAGTTTTTACTACTCATTCCTCAGATCATGGAGCCTTTAAGTAAAAGATTGAATTCATCGTATAACCAAGAATTAAGTAAATTAAAATCGTAATTGCATGATTCTCAATATAGGATAAGCTATCTAACAACTGCACGTGTTTCGCTACAACAATAGCATCCTCAGGTGGGTGAAGGTAAACCATGTAATTAAGTTTCTGAGCATACTTTATTGTGGATTTCCATCAAGTGTCGGCCACATCATTTCAAAAATTAAGCATTTTAAATGGATAGGTTCGTTGGCACAAACTTTTCAACGTTTCTATTCGAGATTTTCTATGATACTTCAAAAAAAAACCTTTAATGATACTGATGAAATCAACGAAGTAATAATGAGTGTTATTGAAAAAGTGTTGTGAAAATAAATATTTCAGTATTATCTTGGCTTTCAATTACGTTTTGCATCAGTCTGAACCAAATAATTACTATTTTCTAAATCACAGCAACCGCTTGAAAATTCAAAGTTTTGTACGAAAATAATTATTAAGTTTTATACTTAGAGAGTACGAGCAGTAGAGACAAGACCTTATATCAACAAACTTGAAATAATTTCGTTGAAATAAACCTGATTTTTAAGCAGAAATTGTTTATCAATATATTTAATAATTTTTGAAGTTAAAGTGTCCTTGATAGCTTTTGGTAATCTATTAATAATAATCTTTGTCCCGAAAAATCTTAAAAATTTCTGACATAATTTATAGGCATAAATGGCACAGGCAGGTTGCTCTGATTAGCATATCTTGTAAAATATGTATGATGCTTAATTTTTTCTCATTTTTCAAACATATTCAAAGTAACATTGTGTATACAAATTTCTTACCTTCAAATTATTAGAAATTTTATAAAGAGCAACCGTAGAGTATCTGAAAAGCTTTCGGTACCTACCTATTTAATCTTTAAAATCGTATTCTCACATTTTATAATTTTCTTGAATACGCTGTTGCAGGTAACCCCACACCCATAAAACTATACAATATCTAAGACTTGACTACACCGATGAGGAACACACAGTGCTGAGCCGTTTTTTGTTCAGAATATCTATAAGTATGGGGAGTCCGGGAGAGATGAACACCTTTTTACTCTGAAACCACTAAAGTGGGATCTGTAAATGGTAGCAACAAATTTTTTTTTGTGTGAAGATTTCATACCCAAATAGGTAACGATAGATAATAATAGAGATGAACATTTTGAGTACAGCAATTCTTTTTTAGAAACCGAAAATTATCTGATGTCTCCCTAACCCAGTTAGGGGTTGAACAGTTGAACAGGGGGCGAGAGAGACTTGACCATAAGTTTGTTTATCAGGAAAGACGTTGAAAGAAAACAATTTCTAGTGACCAACGATTGTCTAGGTCAAAGTTTTCATCATCAGATGTATCAGTGTATGAAATACATAGTTTTTATTTCAGGGTCACTCTCACTTATTTCCATTTTTCCTTTGTATATTTTTTTATATTTATTTCTATTATTCAATTTTCTTTTTTTGAAGCAAACTATTATCTTAACTCAGTGCGGTATACTTGGACCACTGATCATGTCTCCCGACTATAGCATGGATCAAGTCTTCGGCCCTCCGTTTGTAAAACAATATTAATCAATGAAAGCAATAAAACTAAATAACACCACGCACTTATTAAACTTTTCAGACAGTATAACAAACAAAAATTACCTATTAAATTTCTCACTTCCTAACAACAAAATCACGTTCAACCCTCTCACTCCCGAACTGTTCTAATGGCGGCCAAAATGGAGCAGACACTAGTTGTGCTTTGTTACCAGAATGTCGTAAGCTATTTACGATACCGGTAGTGCGAAATTTGAATTGAAATATTTGAGGTGGTTCAAGTCTCCTACCTGAGCAAGTCTCCGGATTCCCCCTACATAAAATTTGTAAAAGGTATTTCCTATTTTCTTATTCCACCTTATCAACCCTCACTATATGGAGACAGTTAGATAGTGTTTCTCCTTTATTATTCATTAGACCAGGAACAGCAGGGGACCCAGCATCGTGAAATATACCATTAAAAGGCGTCATTAATAGGTAAAGAAAAAAACAGTATATTATAGTCGAGGCTGTAAAGGATAGTCGAGGCTAGCAAGAGGCGAGACAATATAGACCCCGAGATGCATATCACATTTTTTCGTCGACCCCGCATACCTTTATGGAAGTAAGTACTCAATTGTGTGCTGTAAATCCAACCTGGACGTAGTTGCCAATTCCCTCATCTCTGGAGGAGTGTTATTCTTTTCCATATCGCTATAAGTAACATATTATAATGAATATTTTCATTCAAACCACGTTCTTAAGTCAGTCATAGAAGCTATAGCAGATTAGGTACATGAAGAATTTGACAAGAGAAAGTGACAGCTATATTGCCACAGGCACTTATGTTATTATCAGATCCTGGCTCTCGAAATTGATTAAGCGCCACTGTCGTGTTTGTTTTAAAGTGATAAAGAGAGCGGACGAAAAGTGTGCACGGACGAAAAGTATCTGATGCGGACGAAAAATACTTGCCAACAAAAATAGTTTACTTTTCTTTCTGGAATTAGTACCTAAAATTACATTTTATATTGAGTTCGACGAAAACTACATTGTTGGGACGATTTTTTCCAGTTTTCATTTTCTAGACGATTTTGCATATCTATTAGCGTTTTCTATTGGTAACACTAATGCAGTGCAAGTGCATATTTTGATGTCACTACTCACTACTACTACAATCATTCCCAAAGATCTGAAGCTAGTTCTACCAATGGAATTCGCTGCAATAGAAAATTTTATTAGTAAAACTGGTGCGCATTCAGTGCAAATTATAAAAACAAAAAATAGACCAATAATTTCAAGACATCCTTATTCATATTGGATATTCTGTGATCCAGTGCAGCCCTAGCGTTACCAATACAAAACGATAGTAATATGAGAACGGATTTGACGATAACATGAACTTTGTACCGATTTAATGATGACAGCGCTTTTCATGTAACATTTTTTTTAATCCAAAAAATGGAAACGAGTAGCGAAAGTAAGGCTGCAGAAAAAATATTGTGCGTAACATGTTGAAAAATTGACTTGCCCATGGCTCGTCCTGGAAAGTTCCTAGTGTCCAGTGAAATTTTCGTACTAATGTTCCGAGAAAAAATTCTTATTTCAATTATTTCTGTTTCTATTTCAGAATACTTCACCAATGATAATAATCAAGGACTAGTAGCCTTTTATACAATGGTCATATGATCCATTCTTATACAGTTCTTCTCATTCAATCATTATGTTAAAGACGAGCGGTAAAATTTTACCACTTTATTTCTGTAGTTTTTAACACTGACACACTAGGACCATGACCAATTCCCAATGTTTCATGAAAAAATATTCAGTATCCCAATCAAATGATTACCTACGAATGAGAAATTTACGACTTCTCCAAGCCACATAATTATCACAGGTGATGTAAATCTGGGTTTGATTGCTTATTATTAAGTCTGATTTATCAATTGATATTCAAAGTCCATGTGTTCATTGTGATTAGAAGTAAGTTATTAACCAAAAAAATTAATAGTTGGTAAATACCCAGATCGTTATAAAAAAGACAAAGGTATCATTCTGAAATAATTCACGATAGCTAGAGAACTGATTTGTTAGGAATACAGGATGTTCATATCAGAAATTTTCATCCCAACTTCACAGCTTTGAAATAACTTCAGTTCTTTCGTGGAAGAAATAAGGATGGATATTGCAAAATTGAGTTTTGAAACCAACCACTATGATTGAGTAATGGCGGATTTATTTAATGAAAGGTACCTGATAAGAATGTAGTTATCCACACTTCTGATTCTTTCAGCAACAAGTGCAAAAATTTGATGTAAAAACGTTTCAGTAAGAATTGAGAAGAGGGGGTTCTAGAAGGATTAAGGGCATATGCAATTTTAGGTTATGAAGCTAGAAATACCTATCCTATTATGGTAGTAGGAATTTGTCCGACTTATATCTAGTGTACTACGCAATACCTATATATCTATATATTTTTTCTGGTTGGAACGTATAATAACTTATAAATATTTGTTCTTTCCAATTGACAACTTAGACATATGTATTTTCAAACAGTGATTCTTTGTCGAAAAATAGTGTGGGCCATCTATAATTGCAAAGGCTGGAAAAGCTATCCCCTAGAATTAGTTTCCCAAAAAACTTTTTTCCTCATTTAAATTATACCATAGAACGAATTATTTTCCTAGAGCGTTTCGAAAGTATTACTTTCCACACGCATTGACTGTTAGTACTTTTCCAAAATCTTGCGAAAAAAAGCCCTGCTACGCATATGCGTGCGGAAAGTCAATAGGTGACGCCATTGAAAGAACCCTTTTCTTGATAGAAAACACCATTCTTTTCATCAACAAACATATCTTCGTGCACCATCCAACCTATTATACCCAAAATCTATTTCGAAAAGTATACCTACTCTGGACGAGCAACTTATTACATATTAGTGCATATTTAGATTCAGAAGATGATTAAACTGATTACATAACTCATAATACTGTAATTGTCCAGATTCAAACACATCCGGAATGCTGAATTAGACGATTTGGTAAATACGTTATCCATTGGCAGGAAATGACTAAACAAAAGTGGGTATACCTATGATTTTAGCATCTTTTATTATGAAATTTCTATGCATTTACCACGTGTGACCGAAAGCCTATTATGCACTGAATATTTTGGATATTCTGTAATCGCCTAAGTTTTCAAAAATTACGGTGAAACTAGGTTAAAATGGATCAGTATTGACATTTTTTGATAGGATATGAAATAAGTAACTATTGATTGAAAATATCTCCAGATAAGCTGGGAAAATTTTATTAGTTAGTATAATATCCCCTTTTCTATTGTGAGCCATGATGAAATACTTCAAAAAGAAAATGTGAGAGCTGATATCACTCAAGAATATTTTTTAATTTTCTAATGGATTCTTTTTCAATAATCGGATTAAAAGTAGATTATGGACAAGTCGCGATCATCAAAATTAGATTTAGCATCGTTTTTGTGCACCATGCAGCTGTGTTTCTGAAGGTAGCTTGACCATTGATTGTTGCAGTGATACCATTAGTTTAATACTCAATGGTGATACCAATGATTGTCTTTTATGAAAAGCAGCTTCAAAAACTGAATATTTTACATAAAAAATAGTAGTTCAACTATATACAAATGTATCATATACATATTATTTATCAGGTGATGAGCTCTTTTTTCAGGAAAAAAGTTATGCTTGCTTTTGAACGTATGGATTGTGGCGGGAGTCTTCTTTCGATGCACGTATGGGCAAGTAGATATAATAGCAAAGAATAAGGTGCAATTCAGTTCAAAGCAGACACAAAAGAGACTAGACTATTGGCAAATGGGGTGATGATATAGAAGGTGGCAATATCAACATAGCCGTCTCTAAAGACGGCTGTGGTCAAGCTCATTGAGAGATTTCGTTAACAGTGGCGTAGCTTGGACAATCATGTAGGAAATAATTTAGAATACCTTAAACTTTTGTGCGTCTAATTTTATGTGAGCTACTCCAATGCGCTCTAGTGTGACGAGGCATGTGGCGATGACTAAGAGACCAATTTGACCCACCCCATGGCATCTCCTTTGCTATATGTATATTGTTGCGGATAGGTTCATTTTCAAATGCCAATTTTTCGAAATGGAAAATATAAAAAGTTATTCCAGTTAGACACTTGAAATTACATTATCGCCTTATGCAAATTATCTAATTTCTTTTTCGCGAATGAAAATAAGGTCCATGTTTTCTGTTTTGGTTTCTTGAATTATTCAACAAATGTAAAAATATTGATTTCATATTACCCTCGCACTCCTTAGACTGTCACAGCCGTAGCCTTAGCAGCAGCCCCTTAATTAAGGTGCCTACAGATTACTCTGACGGGACGTGGGCCCACGTCACAATGCGCATGATTCAAAAATCTAACATAAGATTTTGCGCGAAAGCGTTCAAATTGTTCTGACGTGACATAGGAATGCACGTTAAACGTCAAGTCAGATCAATTTGAACGCTTCCGCGCAAAATCCTATGTTAGATTTTTGAATCATGCGCATTATGACATGGACCCACGTCACGTCAGAGTAATCTGTAGGAACCTTTACTTTGCTCAGAATATCAGATAAGTCATAGAACTTGTACGAAGAATACGGAATATTTCATTTGATAGGATTTTGAGGCTGTATCAGTTTGTACGATTTTGCAATATTTCAACTCGTTTTTACAATGGCTTGATAATTATTATGAATTATATGTGTATATGTAGAATCAATACCGTAATCGAGGCATCCTTTGAAATTTCAAAGCAATAACAGAAATTGAAGATTTTGAAAGACTAAATAAATTTTCATTATGTAGATTAAAAAAATCCAGAATCCAGAGCTCTATTAGTCTATAATACTTAATAAGATATGGGCGATATGGCACTTTCAATGTAACTCTCCGTTCCGATGGAAATAACAGTAAAAAATCATTTTTCCAGGCCCGTATTCTTAAGCTCAATAGAATAGAAAGCCCATATCTTCCAACTCACTTCATCGCAGATCGATTCAGTATTTTCTTGTAATTATTCTCTCGGTTCTCGATACGGCTGAAGTGATAATACTGGAAATTCGAAATATATGCTTTACTATAATGAAAAATTACAAGGTACTCACCTCGGTTTTTGTGGCCTGTCCTTTTGACTACAAAGTACATATGTACGATTACGTAATAGGTACTTCACCTTGTTTTTTATCCGATTTATTTGGAAAAGTGAAAGTCTGAATAAGTAGAGCAATTTTCTCATTGATATAAAGAAACCCGATAATTATATTTTCAAATTATTCCTTCCTTTGTTCCTTTTGTAGTATTATTATATTAACATTAGGATTGGAGATTCTTAAAGAAGGAGGCAACAGTATAGTCAAAATAAAATATTTAATATAGAAACAGTTTTAAAGGTTAACACAAAACGAAGCCCATTGCTTATGTATGGCGTCGTGTGAACAAGCCTTAAGCGAATTACCTCTGCCAGCGTAATAATTGGTTGTCTCAGAGTGTTGTAATTATGAATGCGAACAATTATATATTGGAGGTATCATCTATAGATGGAGATCGAAGATAATTCACGCTGTAATGACACAAGTAGGTTTTTCTGAAAAACAAAATGGATCACATTAAAAAAATTGTCTCCAATTGTCCATAGATCTGTTTAACTCATATTCAAAGGTTAGAGAGTTCCTAACTCTCTAATCTTTGCTCATACCCTTGAGTATAAGGGGGGTTAATACACAATGCTGATAATCAATTCCAGCATGCTTATATTTGGTCGAACATTTGATTGATGGAACAATACGAATGTTTTTTCTTATAGAAAATCAATTTTGAAAATATAAAATTTCAATATGACATGGAATAACTATCCATATTGGTTATCTCTAGATTGCCATATTTTAAATTCATTATCAACTGAAAGAGATTCTGACAACCGAACAACAAAAAGTTTCAAGTCTGGTCAGGCATCGAAGTTTTCTAAAAAAATCTTGCCTGCTATGAATTTATGGCTGATAGGAATAATTATCAATGCAGAAACTATTCGGTCACTGAATATCAAAAACTGCATTTCTAGAATGCAGTATTATCAATATAAAAACTGTGCAGTAACTGTATATCAACTGCATTTTTAAAATGCAGAATTATCAATACAGAAACTGTGCAGTATTTCACTACAGCAATTTCTTTGCTGTGTATTCAGGTGGCACTTGCAATACAGTAGGTATCTGTAGAGTCATTCGGGGCAACTGTGCGCACTTTTGCCTTTCAAGCCATACCCTGTTTCAAATGTTAAAGATAGAAAAATTAAAACATATTCATAAGATAGAGAATTTTCTAATCTATAAAAAAAACATCAAAAAGCAAACAAACAAAAACGTTTTCTTTCCGCAAAAAAGAATTTAATAGAGAGTCGGAGTGCGTTCACATGCCCCGTATTGCTGGTAAGTGTGCGCACCCTCACGAGGTAAGTGAACGCAGTGCTTTTTGAACCTCACAATCAAAACAAATTACAAAATAATGTCATCAAAATGTTACAATATTAGAGAAATGCTGTTTATTGTCAATACAGGAGCGCCTTTTTACAAGCAGTGCATTATGGTTCGTGCCACAATTCTTGGTGAACACAACACTTGATACATTCCCCTGTTGGTGGCTCTTCATATTTTTCTGAACAAATAGGACAATATTGATCAAATCTTAACCAAGAAAATTAACAATGTCATAATTTATTCCTCACTGAACTAATGCCCATACCCAGCGAGCACAAACATCCCTGGGATGTTTCGAAAATGTTGGCATGAGGATGTTTCTTTGAAACGTAATATGCACTTCCCAAAGAGGTCTCCAAAGGCTATTGGAAATCTTTATTTGTTCTGATCTGTGCCATCTGTGGCATTTCTTCGTCTACCTACTGAGAGGTACTGTCGTGTTGAAAATAATGTAAACGTGTGGATATCTTCTCTTGGCGTCGCATAGTTTGCCTTGGGAGGTTTATTCCAAATAAACAATATGCAATTCACCTATTTCATTTTGCCGTAGAGTTGTTACGGAACAGATAAATTCAAGGAACAGTTCCGAACTGTTCTGTTCTTTTACGTGAACCTGTTCTTTTAACCTGCTCATCTGCTCACCTGTTCCTTTAACTTTCGGAACGCCTAGCCTATATCGCTCCAGGGAATGGTGACGCACGAAAGGTTCTTCTGACGGAATGTTCCATTCTTATGGAATTTACAACTCGCTTCCTTCTTCCCAATACTTACTCTTGAATAAAGATTTTTTTATTCAATGAAAACTAAAAACTACCCTCTCAATAAACGAAGAAAGACGAACCGACAATTAGCTATTTCTTGGAATAATTTGAATTATTTGGTCATGAACTTCAGTAGAAATCAATAACGAAGTTAACGTTTAACTGTTGCAAAATAAAAAAACCACCATAAAAAATCTGAACTAAATATGGAAACATTTTCTCATTTACCCCCAAAACGTTAGTCGTTCTTTTTTGCGTCCGCCAAGCGCCCAAGCCGCAATAAAAAATAAAAATGGGCATACCGTACCCCGTACCCTTGAGTCAGAGTTCAACTCACAGAACAGATTACAGAGTAGTTCAATCACTACGGCCGACTACGGCGGGCGACCACCCTGTCCCCATATGTTTTCGTTCATAAAAGTACAGGTAGTACAGGAACAGATTCTCTGTAACCGGCGACAGTCAACTGGCGTATTACTCAGCGGAACAGGTTCCGTTCTTTAAAAAGAACAGGTTCGCAGAGCAGTTTGAGCTAACCTGTTCACAAGAACCTGTTCCGTTCTTTCCGTAACATCTCTATTTTGCCGCCATTTCCACTTTCTTCGTAGTTTGGACTGTGGACTGTTCGGAGTTGAAAGTTGATTGGTGATTTGTATAATATTAACTACTTCTGTGTTGGTTTTGATTGTGAATTTAGGATCGATCTCTTCATAGTAATCAAATACAATCAATAAGTAAGTATTACATGAATTAAATGTATAGTATAATGTCCAGAAACATACATATAACCTCAAAAGAATCCACTCTGCGTGGTTAATATTATTTGTGTATTTGGGACTAGGTATAAGAAATCATTGTATTTTGGTTGGAATAATCGAATGGTATATGGAAGGTTATTATAATTATTCAAGAAATAACTTTCTAAAGTTTGAAGCCATATCATCGAGGATTTCAACATATTTCGATAATCGATCTCTGCCGTTGATAATTCCCAGAATATTTTTGTAAGATTACTCTTCCGACGATGATAATGATCATTCATCACTTGTGAATCACAAAATAATTCAAATTGTCCCAGAAAAGTTCTTGTTTTTAAAAACTTCTTCAAATTGTTGTATTGTATCTTTAAATACCAGTACAAATAATTAAATAAATAAAATCGTTTCGCAAGTCAACCTGGTCAGGAGCTATACAACTCAAATCTTCCAGATCCTTTCATGCAGCTATTTTCTCTGTTATTTTAATTGGAAAAAATCATCTTAACCTTCATATATTTTGTGAATTAATTGTTTGAATTGTTTTTATTTTGTAGATGTGATCCATAAAAAATTCCAAATCACTAGGAAAGTATTCGAACTCTATGCCAAAGATTGGTTAAGGCATATGAGGCAGAGGAGGAGGGACGATAAAATGACGGGAAAATAAATTTTTCATAACTTTTTTTTCATTTTCCCTTTCGGTACATCTAAAATATAATAAGTTTGTTTTCTATTATTTCTGTTTTTTTATGTTGAATGTGATATATTTTTTTGTTTATTCTCCCTTTCTTTAGTATAATATTTATCAATTGTTTTTTGTTGTTCAATTCTTTATGTGAAATGTGATTTCTTTTCCTTTTGTACCTGTTGAAGTATCATTAAAATATTTTTATTCTTATATAGTATTCTGTATTTCATTTGAAAACTTTGTAGTTCATTTAAAATTGAATGTGGTATCCTCAAATATTCAAATGAAAGAAAAAACTCCTCACAAAAGAATTTCATATAAAGTCTTACAAACAGCGATTTCGTGTGCGCAAAGCGCTTTAGAAATGTTCTATTGTGTACATGAAAAGGCTATCAAAAAAACTTCTGAGTAGTTCTTTTCGTGACATCCCAGGGACATCCATATAATAGCCGCCTGCGGCGGACATTGGCTGTTCTATAAAAGTTCTATTCATGTATAAACAGAACATCGCAGTGGATGTTCAATGTCTCGAAATCTCTTACTTTTAACATCTCTGAGATGTTTTTGTGCTCGCTGGGTATAATGAATCTATGCGCACACTTACCCGCGCACACTTTCCCCAGAAAGCCAAAATTTGAATTGACGTTCTTATAGAGTTAAGCAGCTAAGAGAACCTAAAACTTTTTATTATATATTTAGATTAATATGCCCATGATCGAATAAAATATTGTTTAACACTGTCGGACTCGGAACTTTGACTTGACATAATTTGCAGAGATGCTAAAAATTAACAAGAAAACTAGTGAATTTGATTGATTGCAAATAAAAAGTTAAAGAAACGTGGCACGGCGCACTCCTATGAAAAACTAATATGGCGATTCTGCGCCCTTGCTTCACCCAAATGAACCCCTCTTTCATACATTGCATAGTCGAAATATACGCACTGCGCACACTTACCCACTGCGCTCAGTTACCCCGAATGATTCTACACTTGCTGTATATCGTGTTTGTTGGGTTATATCATAAAATCAATAAATTCTCGAACAATCACTTCAAATTAAGCATTGAAATAGGTTAATTGAGTTCCAATTGTGATTTTTATTCATGAAATGAAATTGAATATTTTTCTCTAACCCCTTATTAGCCGCCAACCCATCCAATTTTTGTTTATCAAATGGGTAGGAACTTGTATTTGCAGAATAACTAGCTAAATCTATGACACTACATATCTGTTGATCTTTCAAACAAAGTTGCATTCAGCATTCACCTCACTTTTCGAATTCCACAGGAATTTTTGATTTTTTAATATCAAATTATCCGAAAACGGCACATTATATATATCTACTAGGAAATATGAAGAAAACTTTTCCATTATTAACTTGATGTTAAAAGAATGGGCGGGTTTCTTTGAATTTGTGGTATTCTTGTAGTATAATGGCTTTGAGTATTCAAGGGGGTTAATACTCAAGGATAATGGTCATAATGAAGTCTTCGGAGAATGAATATCCATCACATCAATGAAAAACTGAGTTCTGGAATCTTGCGAGTCCCGTGCAGCCCTACTTTCGCTACTTGTTTCCATTTTTTTGGATTTGAAAATAGAATAAATAACAAATAAAAAAAACAAAGTTTATGTTATTGTCAAATCCGTACTCATAGATACGCAAAATCGTCCCCAAAGTGAACAAAACCATCCGGAAAATACTATTTTCGTTTTTGTGAGATATAATTTTATGGATCTTTTCCACCGAGCCGAATTTTGAAAGAAATAATGGTGAAGGAAAAAGTGTTTCTTTTCACTATACTATACCCTGTTAAAATATATGTATGTACAAGTCAAAGACACACCCTATGTACCCATTGACATTAGATTATGTCCGATAACGCAAATAATGAAATTGGAAATGAAACTTACTCCATTTTTAAATGGCAAACATTTCAAATGAAATATTATATCTTCAGAAAGTTATAGCAGATGATAGAAAATTTTGTTTTACAACATTTTCAAAGGTAATTCGATATACCTAATTGCGTGTTATAGGTAGATACATGAACATAAAAAAAAGTACAATATTCTATTCTTCTATTCATGCTACGTCTATTTGAAATGAAGAACTCAATGTAACAGAATAATTTATTCGAAAATAGTAAGTAGAATTTCTTCTCTTATAAATATAAAACTATACAGCACACACATCTTCAGTAAATTCACAAGTGCATAGATCTGGTCAAATATAATATCACAAAAGTTTAAAATAAGAAAATTAGAAAAAAACATGTTACTCAGTTGAAAGCGACCAAAACCATTAAAGATAATGCAGGAGAATACAAAACAATGCAGAATTTTCATGTTGAGTCGCGGAAAAATACAGCATAATAACGTTTGCAGCTATTTTGTGGAAAAATAAATTAAAATTTGTTGAATTATCAAGTATAAAATATCTAAAGGTTGAAATAACCTCTAGAAAAACATGTGCAATATAAACTGATATCAACATAATAACCTGAGAACGTATAGAGTTTCCATACCAATAACAATAAATTATTACTAATAAGTGAAAGTTGGTGACGACGTTGCTCCCAAATGTCTTCAACGTATTCGAAGAGACATGTTCATATTCGAAATTTTCGAAAAGTGATTTGGCGTAACCAGACTTCGGATTATTCGAGAAATTGTTCAACTCATATTGATTCCCACTTTTAATGCTGCCAGCTCTTCACTTTGGCTAACTTAGATTTGAGTTTAAATGCATCATGCAACAGCATCGTAGAAAACTCCGCTACTTCTAGTGCTCGTGTTTTTCCTGGACTCATTTCCTAAAGATTCCTGTGAATTACTTGGTCCGTCCCTGTACCCTGAAAAAAGGATCATTGCAATCAAACATATCAAAAGTATTCGTAGTATGATTACTGAAAGGGTTGCATATGAAAACTGTGAGAAAGAGCGCATGATCAAATGATGTATCTAAGACCATTAACCAATTGCCTACCAGATAACACACTCAAAATGAATTTCAGGAAAACATCCCCTGTAGTTCTCCGTCTAATTTTGAGTTAGGCTATGAAAGAATGATCCTGTATATCTTGATGCCCATGATGGTCTGAAATGTTCATCTAACTCTGACTTGTAGAAATGAAATGAATGTACCTCAAATTGAACGCCTAATGTGTATAGAAAATGCAATGCGGTGTTATGAGATAAATCTAGAATTTGGTGAGCACCAGTCAGAGACAACCTCTCTGTGTGTCTCTGGCACCAGTGGTATTTTTTTTCCAGATTTAATATTAGTTATAAGATGGTTATAAGCAATTGTTCACAGCTATTGTTGATCCGGAAACGAATGAAAATTCATCTACACTTACTTCTGCGGACTTTTTCCTTTGCTTGTTGAGCTTCGTATTGGAGTATCATCTCGTTGGTTCTGTAAGCTTCCTTCTTTATTTGATCGTTCAACCTTCTAGGCACATCTGGTATAGCCCATTCCACAGCCATAATAACGAAACTGACAAGGTTCTGATACGCTACAATAAATGCCAGTCTGGCGACCATAACTTGCCAATAAACAAGAGGTCTCTTATACTTTGGATCATCATAAGGGCCAGACCTATATTCGGGGTATCTACACGTTGTGATATTCGAGAAGACGCTCTTTTCTGGCGCCGTTCCATTTTCGAAATCTCTGACATCGAAAACGGCTAGACTATGGTTCAAAAATCCGTCTTCGGTATGATTTTCGCTCACTTTTAAGATGTAGACTAGTTTAGGAATGAAGTTCGATGAGAATGCTAGGATGAAGGCGTTTGAAATCACAGATAATCGTCCAATGGTTGTCATTATTTGGTACCACACTCCTATGTTTTTGACTCGTGTTGGTACTGGTCGTCGGTAGTACTTGATGAACTTCTTCGCATCCAGCCTCATCTCGAACACATTGTTCACGAGGGCGAACAATGGTGCTAGAGGAAAGGCTGTCACGAATATCGTAACGAATCCGTACTGCAATACTGCAAATGAAATATGAGAAAATTAGTTTATCTTGTCTTGTGAGTAGATACTATTATTTATACTAAACGTTTTGGCAGTGGCAGTAAAAATCTTAAGTAAAAAAGAAGAGTAAGTAGAAGATGTAAAAACATGGGATTTCAAGTGACAAAAACCTACACTAGTCAAATCGTCTTGGCAAATCCGAAACAATACTATAATTTCATTACAATTCATTACATCTGGTGTAAGAAATATTAATAAAATTTTAATTTGGCAGGGTGATTTGGCTGGTGTAGGTTTTAACTATTGAGCATTAATAGTCATGGAAATGGTCGATTCCAAATCCCTAAATCATGATTAATTTATTAGTCAAATTAATGTGTTCAGATCAACAATCATAAAATTAATTATAAGCTTAAGTAAAGGTTTACTCACCCATCTCGAGATATTCCTGAAATAAACAGGATTCGTTGAACTCGTTCAGTTTATAATCTTCCGTCCATTGATTGCAACAAATGATAACCTGTTGTTTTTCCTTCTCCGCTCTTTCGATTCCAGTGCTTACTTTGAAGGTTTTATACATTTTGATAGCTAAAGGAATGGTCATCTCTAGGAAGCTGTTCAAAGCTTGGTTACCAATCATAATGATACCTAGCTGAATACTGAGTTCCATCAGACATCCTCCAGGATTACACTGGAAATGGAAAATGTAAACATGTACCTATCAGTATCAATCAGTTCTTAGTATACGGAAATCCAGAATTGACAAAATAAAATATGATTGATGAAGGCGTTGTTGAGTATTATCCGTCAGCATTCAATCAATGGTAATTTGCAGAGAAATGAAGAGGTTCAGGATCAAGGATGACGATTGTATGGATGGAACAATATGAAGAAGTAAGTACTGCAATCGAATCCTGCTACTGCTGGAAGCCGTTTTTATGCAAGAACATAAACCATCTTAACGCGTATGTCATATTTAATTTATAATATAATAGCGAGGCTATAAGGCTACTGTCAATATTCTCTTAAATATCAACTACCTCTTAACACACCCAACAAATTTTGTTTGCAGATCACGAGCAGTTCAAGAAAACATTCAACACGTCGTATCTCGCTGAAAGAAGCATTTACGGACAGTTGTATATGTAATATAAAAATTCTTCTGAGTTATTAATTTTGGTGAAAAAGAAATATTTTTAGTGATCCTTTTATTCGATGTCAGTAGTGAATATGATGAGTGAAGATAGCAGTATGCATCCATATACTTAAATTCCCAATAACTTCATGGTTATTAAGAATGTGAATCAGTGGATCTCAAATTTGAAACAATCGCTGAGGTTATAATACCAGTCATTTGAGTGAAGTATCCCTGAGTATTAGTTTCCGAGTTCATTTTAGTTTTCCTTATGATATAGCAGCAAACTTGGAACATAGATACGTGGAATGGAAAATGAACATTTGTTGTAGTCCAAAGACTGGAGTGAGACAGTTGCCTATTGTCGCCAATCACAATTGAGACAGTAGACTCGGACATTACTGTCACATCAATTTTCAATGCGAAAAGATAGGAAAGTATCAGAGTATGTCTCTGAAAGTATATAAATTTATCCTATTATTATCATGTAACGTATGTGCCTTAGTGTCGCACTAGATACAGAAGTATCGACTGTGTGGTTGACAACAAAAGCGTTCGTAACACTGCAATGGCCATTCCACGTATCTATATTTCAAGGTGGTAAATATACATACAACTCACCTCTTCTTGTCTATATCCAAAAATCCTATTGTATTTAGCTGGATACCCAACAAATTTTCCTTTCAAGAAAGCAATATAGAAAATTGATGAGTAATAATTCACAAACTGGAACAAGTAACTTTTCAACGTATGGCTATCGTCGTACTCAGTTTGTGTCCTGTGAATCTCCATCTCCGTTAGCTTGTGAGCCAATTTATCGTATAAAAAACTCAAAAGTTGTATACAGATCAAGTTCAAGACTGCAGCAATAACTGGCACTGTATAAATTGTGTATTTGATACTGTAAGAATATATCACTTCTGATGTCATCAAAGACATCCTGTAAATTATTATTCCGAAAACAACAGCAAGTGTCAGTAAAATCCACAAAAGAACAATCGAAAAACTAAAAATCATCGAAGGTAATTTGACCTTCCAGTAAGAAACCGCAGGTTCCTCAACCAAGGTTACTACGTTCAATTTTCTCTTTTTCACGTTGGCAAGCCTCATCAGGTATTCAGGTCTCGGTGGTTCGGCAAGAAGATCGAAGCCTGTTAATCCCCATCGATGCGTTATTCCGGCGCTGTATCTTTTCCATAGTTCCATGTATAGGGTGGCCCAAAAAGACATAAAAACGGCGAAGAATATTGTTGCTGGGTTGTCTATAAAATGTTGTATTTTGGCATAGGTACAACTCTCACTCAGTTTCCAGTAATCACAGTATTTATCGCACCTGGGGCACATAACGATATCCATATTACACATATCGTCGACGACTACATCTTTGTGTAGTGAAAAAATTCCAAAAAGGAAGCATAAAAGGCCGACTATAGCTGCCGGTATCAACATGTGGGTGTAGAAACCGAGCCATGTGAAGTAGAGAGCAAATTTCACCCCGAAGTATTCCTTTATTTCGTCAATAGGCTGATATTTGATCCATTGTGAAACAGAGGCCCAGTGGTCTAGTAGAAGCTTTCTCTTGGAATTTTCTCTGTTTAAATCACCCTGAAAAAATATCAATTAAGTAATGATCGTCTTGACTCTAACGGTTGTATAATGCTTTTCATCATTAGTTATAAAAATATGGAGTACGATCGGTCTGTAAGTGTCCGATTCACAGATTCGTGAATAATGCAATTCTGGAAATGTTCCTGTAACTCTCTCATTTACAGTGTTACACTTGAACTACTTATCGTGAATAGTTACCTAAAACGTCCAGAATTGCAATTTTCCTCTTTAAGCTGATGAAAATTTACAGATTGGCTCACAGATGAAAGCAGAATACGACCATAAATCAATGAAAAATTTCGCCGACTATATTTATACCTCATAACGTCATTCTTCTTTCTGAATCACTATGTCATAAAATTAATATTCTATACTGTAGAAGATATTTTTGGTACATCACCTGGTATTCTTATAGCAAGATTGTTTTCAATATGAGTTATGAGATTGGTGTGATTTCTAAGTTTGCATACAAACATGAAAATTATCTCAAAGCATTGAACGAGATTGTGGAGTTAACAAATTTAATGTGGCCACTATATTTTTTCGCTTTATTATCTGGCACAACACTGTACCACAAGTGAACACTAGCTGAAATTCTGAATTATATTGAAAATTTCAATTTACCTACATCATGAAGTGGATAGGCCGCTTTGTAGACACCTTCTGATAATAATTTTTTTATTCCGTTGCTATTCAAATCATCGCCATATTTCTCCCTCTCAAGAATGTAATCGATGATCATTATTCTCGTTGAAGTTTTGAAGAAATCCGGAGAGTTTGAATCGAACCTGAAATTCAATTTATATTTATAGTAAAATGTGTTTTTATGATCAAATAAGAATTCCACAGGCAAAAGTTCGTTAATTAAATTTCTATTTCCGAATCACAATGATGGTTCCAGGATGGAATGGAATCTGCCAACTAAGCCCAAACTGCTAGTTCATAGTGAGCTCCGCTACACTAGCATTGTTCGATCAAGAATCGAGATGGATGAAATTCTCAGATTTATTACTAGAAGAGTTGATATTTCAGAATATGTATCACATTTTGATCTACCGTTACTTTTATTGAGAGATAAACGAAAATTGAAATTCAAAAATCCTGAAAAAGATGGGTTCAGTTAAAAATTCGTCCGAACGGTTGCCCCGAGATTAATGAAATTCTCAGATTTATTACTAGCTTTTAAGAATATGTACATATCACTTTTCCATCTACAGTTACTTTTATTGAGATTCTTTATGAAAAATTAAATTATAATTCAATTTCCATTTCTATTTTGTTTAGTGTTCCATCGGGGTAAGTATTCGATCACTCTGAAGAGAACGAGTAAGTACGAAACCATGATGAATAACCTACTAACAATGTCTTTTAGCCGAGCTGTTTCAACTGAAGCATTTAGTCAAATGCTAACTACGGTAGTGGAAGACTATATTCTCAGGAATATTTAGTTTCACATACATAGTTCGAGGGAGCTAAAATTGAAAATAGACGATTTTCTAGGTATTATTCGAAACCGACAGACCTGCGAAAATACTAGCAATTCGACGCCATGGACATGATGAATACTTACAAATAATCTTTATCTCTGCTATATTCAAAAGTTAATTTATATCGTTCAGAGGGAAAAATGCTTTTATCCACTTTAAGAGAACAATAATCCAATATTTTGTTCAGGGTTTTGACTAGAATATTCGTGACTCTTTCTTGATCATTCTGAAAAAAAACGGATGAAAATTAAGAAGAAAAAATTTATTAGAAAACTATGTATCAAGGAAAAAGATATTTATAATTTGTATCAATTTTTTTGCCCTCGTTGTGGAAGTTATGAAAAAATTATTTATATTAAAATGAAATCCTTACCAGTTTGATTGGTAACCTCAACTTCAAAAGTTCAGCATACTGGCAAAGCACAGACTTCGGAGCATGAATTTTGACGAAGTGGATCGTCTGCGTTTCATCTCTTTCTAGAAGGAGGCCTGCTTGCTGAAGATTGAATTCGAACATCTTCCTTTTGTCTTCGAAATGGGCATGACCAGGCTTCGAGATGTCTTCGTATGCCAATACGTAATCCACCGACTCGCCGGTAGAGAAAGAGTTCCATTTCTGAAAGAAAATATAGGCATAATAGGTAAACATCATTCGGAATCATTTTTATCAGGAAAATCAATTTCTCTTAGATTTAGTTTAGTTAGAAGAATTTAACAGATTTGATCAATTAAAATAGATATGTGGTAATTTTTTTCATTTCCTATAGTCAAAACTGTGTATTGTAATCATGAGGTGAAAGAATCCTAGATAGTCCTAGATGGCATTACGTTCAGTTTTGCTCTACAATATAATGGGACAAAACAGAGATACATTTTTTACAGTTTCTCAAAATGTCTGCCTACGGTGAGATTTTATAATTTCCTGGTAATTGATATAATAGCTTTATAGAAAAAAAAACTTCTGATTCTGGGAGTTGCTATAATTCATCAAACCTAAATATTTTAATAACATTAACTTGAAACGGATGTTTCTTTGAGGAAAAAAACCGTGTTGAATACGTTATTTCTCGAATGTCTTACTTTTTTTAAACAAAGAAAAAAATTGTTAATTACAATTTTTTCAATTCGATTTGAATTAGGACAACACTTGAAATTCCTTGAGTTTGCATTCATGTTTTGTTTTTCGATGAAGTTTCCAATTATTTATTTGAATTGGCTTAGAATGTACAAAAAAAAGTAAAAAGTACTGACGTGATAAAGGTCAAATTCATAACCAGACTGCGGTTCCTATCCCAGTACTGAACTCATACATCACTATTTGCATATGTATATACCTACCTACTATTTATGCGAAAAATTTTAAATAGTTATTTTTGTATCTAGTGCGAGAAATGCTACTTTGGTGATCGAGAACTGATTTTTTTAAAAAAATAGTCGAGATCACCAAAGTATTTCGCGCATGAGATGCAAACAAAATTTTTTCTACAAACGTCAAAAATATTATTCTAAAATAAGTAACATGTTTAGCTTAATATGAAAAAGAGTGCTGTCACCTCTACGGCAGTTGCTTGGAAATCAAAAATGGATAGTCTTATCCAACTCCCAAATCTACGATATCACGAGCTGAATCTGAGATATCTGGTTTAGGAATACCTAATTATTGGTTCATGCACTGGCTGCACCATTAATGTTAACATTGTGAATAATAAATAAAATTAGGTAGTGTTAAATTTTCTCACAATTTGAAAGCCTTAATTATTGTTATACATTAATAAAATGATTTCTTGGATTTTTGCTTGATTGAGGAACATAAAGGTTATGATATAAAAATCCCATATAGTTTAGATGCAGTGTGCGAAGTAAGTATTTCGCACACTACTTCGCGCACGGTGTCATATGGTTACGAAGGAAAATGAAAAAAGGGTCACTTCGCATATTGTTGTCAATGCGCGAACCTTGTAATTTTTTGACGTTTGTAGAAAAAGCTGATTTTTAAGCTTCTTGGTGAAATAATCGACTTCATTCAATATCATGTAGTTTGCCCACTATTATTTATTATAATTACGGTTCAGTTGATTATTGTGATTTTCACTCTGTATTTTGAATTGAACATTTTTCAGGAATATTCCGTAGGAAGATACGTACATATTTTGGCGTTGCAATGATGACAAACACAAATACCTGTTTGATATCTCAATTTCAATTCAACCTTTCAAAATTATTCATCTTGGCCAAGATTGAACCACTGACGTCACACCGAATATATTTTCAAAATACAGCTTTAGAAAACTGGAAAAATAAAACTATATAAGTCATTATGAAGTACCCTACTCAATATTTTATCTACCTTCAGCCTGAATATTATTTAATTTTTCTATGAGGAACAATTTTATGAAGAAAATTCAAGTCATAGAAAAGTTTAAGAATGAGTTCCTCTTTCTGAATAAATTTTTCAAATATGAAAATACAGGAACATTGAAAAGTTCTGAAGCAAAACAATGTGGGTTGCTTTGTTCACTCTCTTGCAATGACATTTGTTGGTTAAATTAACCATGGAAGACTGCAATTTTGATAGCATCATTTTGTTCATTTTTGTTGGATTTTATTCTTCTAAATAGTCTTCTTGCGGGATATCAAATAAGAAAGATTATTTTGAAAAAAAAGTTTTATGAATCTTTCATATCCTTATCTTTCTGTTCAGAACCTCTTCTTCCCCTTCATTTTGGTTGAAAAATCACCCTTTTAACACAAAACAGATTATACAGTTTTCACATAATGAGTTTCAAAAAAACAACACGTTTTTCGCTATCACAACAGCACTTTCAGGTAGGTGAAGATAATGAGGAGTAATAAATTTTTCATAAGAGGCAACCCTAACTTTTTGTGCCAGAAATGGATAGACCTTTCGTTGCCGACGATGAGTCATTGATTGAGTCTTTCAATTAAAGTTTCTTTCATCGAATTCATATTTTTACATTTTCACGTATTTTTTCAGGCCAATGACATACACTTTAGGAGTGATTGATATTTTTGAAGAGTTATCGAAAACATAGGATAGTATCTAACTGATGAATATCTGTAATAGAAAGCACAATAAAAAAAAATTATTTTGAAAAGATAATTGAATAGAAGTTCCTTTATCGCTTACCTACTACCCTACGAAAAAGAAATGTTTTCGATAGCACTTCAAATACATCAATCACTCTCAAAGTGCAGGTCATCGACCTTAAAATGCAACAAAAGAGTGAAAATTTTAATTCAATAAGTTTAATCATTCAATCCCTATATTGAGAAAACGGTTTATAAAAAACCCTATCAATGACCAAATCATCTGCAGAGGTTTCAGCCGTATAAGGTCTATCCACAAAAGAACTCAACAAGTCTCTACTCCTCGTATACATAGGTACTCCTCAATGATACATTTCAAGTAGCATACATAATTTGAAAAAAATTGACCTGTTTGAGCATTTTTTTACAAAATAGTGGATACCGAAAATATAAATTTTGTGCGTTACTTTTCTCCAAAATGAGTTGGAGTGATATTTTGAGAATCAGGTGAAGACCCTGAAATACAAACGCAAGCTATATATATTCTTATTTTTATTATACAAATGAAATCAGACTTGAGTGATAACTGATAATCTTACCTCGGCTTGATTTCTAGAGAATCCTAGTTCGTTTAAAACAATTCCCCACATTTCCGAATATAACGCATTTCTATCAAAACTTATTTATTCACCAGCACATAAAGCACGACAAAATATTCAAAGTTATTGTGGTACACTGAAATGTCTCGTTATTATGGGATGACCCGACAAGCAAAGATAACATAGAAATAAGGCGACTGTTAATGAATGAATTCGGAAATATTCGAGAAGTTATCTTAACTTCAAGACATTAAAGTTCACTTTTCGAAAACGGATGACTAATCTTTCGTTTGCCTAAACTATAAATGGTAGCAAGACGTTGACTGAAATGAGTACATGTTCCGTTGAAATTTTCATACCTGCTCGTGACATTTGTCAAACAATATTAATTTAATTAACGGAGTGAGTGATATGAAGATATAAATCGCATCCCATTTTCTCCAAGGCACGCAAAACTGTATGAACTCATCAACTCATGGGATCAAATTTATTAATAAAGTGGGAACGGAATGACTAATTCACGGCTTTTCAACCTACTGATTCTCAGTATATCTGTTCTTCATAATGAGATACTTGGGATGGGATGGTAATACTGTAAAATATTTATTTTTAGATATTTCAATATAAACACAACTCATTGATTATAGAATTCTGCCAACAGGTATAATGATCATTCTTTCCTCATCGTGTAAAGGTAATTATTACTCGATAAACTGAAGTACTAGTGTAATATTATTAGACAACTTCCGACTTTCTAAAATCTCCAGTAAGTTTAGATCTGTAATCTTTGATTCTCCATTGGCTCTATCGAGATCATCTTGTTTAGTTACGAGGATATATTGAAAAATTCTCAGCCTACTATAGAACCAAACAAAATTTCAATGTCAAAATATTTTATTACTCAACATATTCTCCTCCTAATTGAATAAATTTATTACAGCGAACCTGCAACGTCTCTAGACCTTAAAAAAAAAATGTTTCTTCTTGCTCTGCTAACCAGACCTCCACAGATTTCATTACCTCCTCGTTGGAAGAAAATTTACGACCTTTTAGACTTTTTTTCAGTTGAGGAAAGAGATGATAGTCAGATGGAGCCAAATCTGGTGAATAAGGATAGTGATTCAAACCCTAAATCACGAATTTTTTGCACGGCAACATGAGATTTGTGTGGAGGGGCGTTGTCCAGCAAAAACAAAACATCTTTGGATAACTTTCCGCGTCTTTCCTCTTTAATTTTTTCCCGTCGAGTGGTCAGTAATGTCGAATAGTAATCTCCAGTTATTGTTCTACCCTTATCCAAAAATCAATCATGATTAATCCATGGCAATCCCAAAAAACTGAAGCAAGAACTTTTCCAGCAGATTTTTGGATACGAAACTTCTTAGGTCTTGGAGACCAGAGTGTCGCCATTCCATTGATTGTTGCTTTGTTTCTGAATCGTAGAAATGTACCCATGTGTCTCATTCATAGTAACAATTCGGTTTAAGGAGTCTACATCGTTTTCAAATCGAGCACAGATCGAACGCGATGCTTCTACCCTTGCACGCTTTTGGTCAACGTTCAAACATTTGGCGATCCATTTTACATTAATTTTTCTCATGTTCAAATTGACGTGAACTATATGATGAACGCGTTCGTATGAAATATTCGGTGCTTCAGATAATCGTCATCATCTTCAATGGAGAATTTACCTCTTTTGAAGCTTGAAGTCCAATTTTTCACGTTCGCATACGAAGGACATTGATCACCAAGAGTATTAAGCATATCTTCGTAAATCTGCTTACCTCTTGACCCTTTTAAATACAGGTACATGATGATGGCTCGATACTCCAATTATTCGATTTTCACAATGTCGATGAACATCTTCTTTCTTTTAATTTATTGCGTAACTCTGGTTTACTTTTTTGACCTCTAACTTCACACTGATACTTCTAATGAGTTATTGTTCGTTGATATGGTAACAATATTTTTTTATGCATGGAACTGGTCTAGGCTAACTAGATATCAATACATCCTCGTATTTCTCGATAATTTGAAGTATCCACTATAAACTATAATATTATCCTAGGTACCTACTTCAATTTATCAAGTAATAAGTAACAAGTTCGTGCTTGTTCTTCGTCATAATACTTTTTCTTGATTGAATATCCTTATCGAATATTTCATGTCAGATTCCATTCCATTTTCTAATGAACAAATGAACAACAACGTTCAGATACTGATTTTACCATCCTCGCAAAATTTTAAAATATCCTGTAGTGTTCAAATATCTAATATATAAAATTCTCGTGTCATAGTTTTCGTTACCATACTCCTCCGAAACGGCTTGACCGATTTTGATGAAATTTTTTGTGCTTATCCGGTATCTATGAGAATCGGCCAACATCTATTTTTCATCCCCCTAAATGTTAGGGGTAGTCCACCCCTAAATTTTTTTTGTATTTTTTAGACAAAATTTTTAATTTCTATTTTTTATGATACAACATACAAAAATACATACAATCCTCAATTTTCACCCTTCTACGATCAACCCTTATTTTTTAATAGCCATTTTAGTAATTTAATCATTAGGAAATTATTTATATGGCAAAACAACGTTTGCCGGGTTAGCTATCTATGATAATCGGCCAACATCTATTTTTCATCCCCCTAAATGTTAGGGGTAGTCCACCCCTAAATTTTTTTTTGTATTTTTTAGACAAAATTTTTAATTTCTATTTTTTTATGATACAACATACAAAAATACATACAATCCTCAATTTTTACCCTTCTACGATCAACCCTTATTTTTTAATAGCCATTTTAGTAATTTAATCATTAGGAAATTATTTATATGGCAAAACAACGTTTGCCGGGTCAGCTATCTATGAGAATCGGCTAACATCTATTTTTCATCCCCCTAAATGTTAGGGGTAGTCCACCCCTAATTTTTTTTTTATTTTTTAGACAAAATTTTTAATTTCTATTTTTTTATGATACAACATGGAAATTATTTATATGGCAAAACAACGTTTGCCGGGTCAGCTAGTAGCACTATATAATCGGATCAAAAGTTCATGAAGTTATTTCCAAATATGTATTCATATCATTAATAATCCATTCGAACTTTCTGGAGGTGGGTGGAACAATTTAATTTTTGCGCACAAATGAGATCGTTTTAATTCTGAACAAATGACTAATTTCCAAATTTTGTATCGAAAATTATATGTATCGAATGGGTTGAAGTCATTACAAATATCATTATATTAACCCTCAGACTTCAGAAGGAAAAGAGCTTGACTTGAATATTTCAGGTTATTAAGTTATAAGCATGCATCGTGGTTTTTTTTATATACAAGAAATTACTAATACAAATGAAAAGAAACTCAGTAACAAGTCGTAGATTAAGTACTAATAAAGAAATCTTGTGCAAATTTCCTGAAGATCGAATCACTAGAGAATAGAAAAAATTCTCAAATAAACTCTAAACCCCAGCCTCAAAACTATTCGGTGGGTTATGCAAAAATTTTGTTGTTTCGATAGAACTCCACTGGAATTTGTTTCTTTGAATATACTACTTTTTCTTATAATAGCCAAGTCGTGTTGGGCAAATAAAATACCCAGATGAGTGCCAATTTTGTATATAAATTCGAACAATGTTATGTGTGAAGATATTCAGACATTTCTTCACTATACGTACTCAATAACTAATTGAGCTGAGGTCAAATTTCATGGTGCGTTCAAATTGAAATCTATAACAGACGAATAGAAAATCCTACAGGATTGTGCAAGAGCACATATATTGCTATGAAAACCTTTGCTCCCCAGATGAATGTTCTCAGAATAAATCATAAATTTCAAGGTCGAACATGAGAAAAATTATCCTTTCAGTGGGCTCCTATTTGAACTTATTGAAACTAACTATTATCCTTGAATCTTGGAGAATGTATTCAGACTAGATGCAGAACACGACAAAAGTGGAAAAAATGGGAGATTCCAGCATCTAAACAACAATATTGGTGGAAGATGGAATACACTAAAAAAACAGCCAATTAATGGAAGAAGGTGGCATAAAAATCGTGAAATAACAGATAGTTAACAGTAATTTTCTCGTTATTTATACATAGGTTTTATGCAAGCATAAGTTTGATTTTTTGTAAGAAAGTATACCAGGACCAGGGACCATAGGTACTAACATTCGGTACAAAAGCCTTTGATTACAATGGAAATTTTTATAATCATATCAGAGGAAAAACTTTATAAATAATTATATATAGTCTTCGAATTGCACAAATATTTCAACAGTAGATTCTTGACGTCAAAAGAAACACTTTTTTCCTATACCATTTTTTCCGATTCGACCCTGAAAAAGGATAAAGCCAAGTTTTCATAATGAGCTGTGCCACCCCTGAAAAAACAAAATTATCTTCAGAATAACTAGCTAAATCTAGTGTACTATTACACATCTGTGGATCTTTCAAAAAGAGATGCATTCGGTGAAAGTAGCAAATTGTTCGAATTTCACATTTTTGGATATCAAATTACTCTAAAACGGTGCATTATACGAGAAAATATAATGGCTACTTTTATTTTAAAAAACGTTCAAATATTCATTAGGTAGCGTCCAATTTAGTTTCAAGAGTTGGGTTTTTTGAATTATTGGTATTTTTATGGTACGAAATGGTCATAATAAGAAAACTGGAAGACTTGGGTGATATCTTGTGTTCGAAAAACATTAATCAAATAAATGAAAATGTATATACCGAAATTCATTTCATCCGATAAAGTCGTTTGTGAGATGGAAGTAAAAATAACACTATTGTATGGTTTTTCAACAGCCTGTATCTTTTAAACCGATCCGATTCGGGAAAAATGGCAAATAAAAGAAGTGTTTCTTTTGACCTCAAGAATCTACTGTGAAAATATTTGTACTAGACGAAGACTCACCCTGTATATAATAAGTAAATATTCTTAAATATTCTAAAATGAATAGGTTCTTGGATCTAATATTACAGTTCACAAAGAATATACTGATTTCAGTCTGTGGGAAAAATTAGTGTAGATCATAAAACTGGTGTTAATAAAATTCGGTGGATTATTTTAACGAGAGATTTGGAAATAATAATGCAATGTATATCAAGTCATTCAAGACAACTCTTGAAAAAGAATGGCGAAATAATTAAATATGAAAATATGACTTCCACCTAATGAAAAACCTGCCAAAGTTATTTGAATTGGTGAATTATTTATTTGAAGCCAGACAACTAGAAGTAAATGTGTAATACGGGAAGTATTGATCTGGCTTATTTTCGAAAAATAATTGTATTGAAAGTGAATGGCCCAAAGCGGTTTAAAGATTATGTCAATGATATTAAAATAATTATGAACGATTTTATTCAAATAAGCGATATTCTTCAATTTTTACCTTCATAAAGGTCAACCTAAAAATGGAAGGCGAATGTTACTTGTTGATCAAATCTCAGATACGCACCTATAATTAATTGATTAAATATGGTTACTTTACCCTTATTATAGATCTCACGTGTTTTCTCCACACATCTAACTTTGACTTGTTCATTTTATGGATATTTACTGCAGGAACAATCAGGGTGTCCTAGGTACAAGCGAATAATTACTTGATTATTTCTTTATTTCCGGTAGCCGCGTTCATATTTTCCGTAGTAAAACGTGATAAACATTTCGATTGGAGTTCCTGCCTTGTAATCACTGATGTTTTTTAAAGTTATTAGATATATAAAATATTATGAAAGGCTATGCTCAGAAATCACGTTATAATTTCATGCAGAATCAGCAGAGTAAGATATAAGGCTATAAAATTTTTCGAAGAACTTATAATTACAGGATTTGAATGCAGACCGCAATTTTGCGATTGAGAGATTACCTACTGGGATAAGCGGAAAAATGGACTACATTTTTATTGCCGTAAAAAATGTTTTGTGGTACTTGATGTATAATATAATTTGTTAACATTCAAATTATAGAATCTACTTACGAAGCTCAATTAAACTTCATTATGTATTCATGAATGCATTATTTATAATCTCAGGAATTTGAAATAAGTAAGAAATTTTTTTTCTGTCAACGCGGTCTTCTTGATACTACATACTTCGTCCCTGTTAGTGATCATTTTCATTCCCAAATTTCTACAAAAATGTTAACGAAGCAGTTATGCACTTTTTCTTTCAGAATATAAATTAGACTAGCTCTCATAGGCCAATTCCGAGTTAAAATGTTTACAATCAGTTATATCTTATATCACATGGTTTTCCTTATTTATTTTACCACTGAAAATGATACGCAGAGCATTTCCATATTCCGAACGTTCATAATATAACCACTCTTTTCATTTCCAGTAACTCAACGAACATGATGTAGTTATTGTTATATCTACCAGTAAGTATATGTTTTTACAGATCTTCTCCTAAGCCGAGATTTCAAATGGCATTAGGGGTCGAGTGATATATTATTTTTAAGTATCCAAATGATGTTTCTGAATTATATACCAATTATGTAAAGAAAAGCACGTTATCATTACATTGCTTTATTCAATATTTTAATCACGTTACCTGGAATGTCAGAACGGACAGTTTCAATTCATTTTTGAGAATACTTGTTTTTGAATTGTCCGAATAAATAGATTCAGTTTGAGGATTATGTAAATTGAATTAGAGGCTATAAATGTTGTTTCCCTTCATTTTTGCATTATATATGTTGGATGTTGGATCTTCTGAGATATCGCAACGTCAAAAAGAATCGACGTATAAGTAGAAGTAGAAAGCCAAAGAATTGTGCTTCTAGGTCTGCAATGAATGGGAGAAATAGCTCAGAATAGAGAAAAGTTGAGAAATTGTCTTCATATCTCTTGAATGGTATCTGGAAGTAGATACTCCATTCACTTTTATTTAAGCAATCGGTTAGCCATGAAATAATTTTCTCAAGATTTTGTAACTAGAACGGAGTAAGGTTTTGGTACTCATGAAATGTCATCAAAACGCCGTTCCCACAATTAATATCAATTAATATTACGAAAATGCCGAAAGTGACTGAAAAAGAGAGAATACAGGCTTTCAGGAAGTGAAATTTAGAATTCAGCCCCGCTCATTCAAATAGTAGGTAACCCTCTGATATTCTAATATCTACAATATATCACACGGTAGCGAACATAAACATATTCAGTGCAAAATGTATGTGAATTTATATAATCATCAGAATCTAAACGCCTTATATTTTAGATGAATGTTTCCACAATCAGAATGATGTGGAATTTCTTTCTATTGGGAGAAAAAAGTGGTGGGATTTTAAGATGAAGGAATGCGAAAAGTAACTAAAGGATTTTTGATGAATGTCATCGTAGAACAAGAAAATTAATTTCTCTATTTTTCATTTGACTTGTCCTATACATTGTAAAATGATGAATAAATATATTATTATTATTATTATATCAAAGTTTGGGTTGATTTTTTTGAAATCTACAACTGGTAACGTTTTCAACCTTTATATAGCCATAGAAGATAACCAACATTAACTCTCCTCAAGGTACTGTTTATTATGTGTCAATAATTCAATTTTCTTCCATAGCAAAAATAAATTTGTGTGAAAACTGATCTCTTGCAAATGCAAATGCAAAGAACTAAATTTGGTATGCTTTCAATCCGTTTGTATAAACGTCAATTATGTTCGTCACATATTTCGACTTCATATTTCAGAAGTGATTCGACATTGTGATAACATAGGTAATTACTGAGACTTTTACGTAGAACGGACAACATAGCGCTGATTTAAAACCCAAAAATCTTTTGACAATCGTCATAACCCCACTATACTATACCCCATACTATACGGTATGAGAGGTGTCAAAATTCCATGGCCAACCGAGAGCTAAAATAAAAGTGAATGGAGTATATCTGATGCGGACGAAAAATACTTCTATATACTATACATTTTATGTTGAGGTCGACGAAAAAAGGAATTATTTAAAAAAAAATTACTAATAGGTCAACGTGTGTATCTACAAATTAAAAGATAATTAGTGAATATACTATAAATTACATTCTTTCGATGCGAATATTCTTTGGTAGTGATTGATTAAGTGAATTAGAAGGTTGACGAATTTCTGATAAACAAATTTTAATTAGAAGTGCAAATTGTCCACCTGTAATTTATAAACTGTCGTAGTTTTCGTTCATTATCTTCCTCTATATATTCTGTAATGTTTCAAGTTTTATTTCATTAAATCCTAATATGCTTGAAAAACACTTTGCAGTTGATAAATTTGTAGCTATTCTTTTTCCTTTCACAACACCTGAATTTTCACAAAATATTGAATAGAAATTAAATTATTCCTTTTAAGAAAATTATAAAAAATTTAAATATCTTAATGGTCACTGAATACTCAGGATTCGCTCATGCACTTCACTCTACCAACGAAATATTTTACAGCGAGACGAACGTCAGAGAGAAATTAGGCAGTATTTCCATAAAAAAAATTTCAAAACATTCAATATACTATATACCTACTGTTATTTAATATTCACTATTCAGCTTTGGGAATTACTACTGAACATCCCCCTCCAAATATAAATTGATTTGTCATAAATTTTCCAGGAAAACTAATAGATATAATTCAAATTTTTTAATTTTATTTCAGCTCAGAAATATATGACCTCATATATTATAAATTCGAATCGAACCGAATTTTATTCAGATGATTAGGAGAAATTTTCTGAATATAAATTAGTCTCTCGTAACAAATAGTTACATATACAAATTCAAATATATTCAATTTTATTTCAACTCAGAAATATATAACTACAATTCTTGTAAATTCAAATCAAATCACCTTTTCACCAGATAATACGGTAAAATTTTCTGAATCAGGCACCTAAACTAAGCTTGTGTTGTTCAACTTCTTTCAGATCTATACATCAACTAGAACAATCAAAAGCGCTCACATAATGACATAAGTTGAACAAAAAGGAAAATAATTCCATTCATATTGGACATTGGAATTGGACGTCAATTTCAGGAGTTTCCTCACCTTTTTTATTATTGTGAAGCATGATACATTTATTTATAAAACGTGTGACTAACCATATTTTCTTGATAATCCTCAGTGAGTGATAGAATAAGTATTATTTTATTACTACATAAAAGACGTTCGACATTAATTCGAAAATTTCCTTGTACCTAGATGGCCAGTAATTGGATAATGAATCAATTAATCTTACATGTTTGCATTGTTGTGCTCCAGTTAAGAATTCATTCACAGAATCCCAATCGTTCAAGGGATTAGAACACATTTTTAAATGAACGAAACATTTACACAGATGAGCACTCGCACATGCACTGAATTGAAAAGTATTATCGTGGATGCACTATAGATAAGTCGTTTTATTGATAGAATGATAAAATAGTAGCTTGGTTTATCATCATAATTTCGAATTAGCATAACAATGGCAAAAATCTGCAACGAGCATGTGCAGGGACCCCTCCTAAAAATCAATTGGGTCGGAGAGCATCAGGATCAGCTGTTTTCGCAACAAATTTATTGTTTATGCAGACCTCAGAATTATTTGGACATGCAGAATAATTATTGTTCTTTTATAAGAAAAATCATCTTTATACCAACATCACATATTTCCATTTTTTTATAATTTTTTTTTAATTTAGAAAATAATTTGGACTAATGCAACACTTCAGACCGAAATTTACGTATGGAAACGTGATACATCATTAGATGCGTGTTTTTATTTTCTCTGAAAACAACAGATGCAAAGTAGGGTGTCCCATTTGGAGAAATCAACTTTTTGAAATATATTTTCAAAATTTCAGCTTCCTAATTACGAAATGTCTTTTCTGTGCCTATTTCATTGGATCTATGTTTATGGCATTTTTTAGTGGAAAACCGTTAATATTTCCGAATGTATCAGGAATATGGATTAAGAAGTATCAGATAAATATACTCGGATGAGAATAGAGAAGCAAAAAAGTTATAATGAATAGGGTGACCCATTTGAAGAAATCAACTTTTTGCCTTTTTTGTATAGAGTGAAAAGACCAAAACCAAGTTTTTTCCAAGCAAAAGTCATCCTCGGGATCTCATACATATATTTTCAAAATATCAGCTTCTTAAAATATGAAATGTCTGTTCTGTGCCTACTTCATTGGATCCATGTTTATGGCATTTTTTAGTGGAGAACCGTTAATATTTCCGAATGTATCAGGAATATGGATTAAGAAGTATCAGATAAATATACTCGGATGAGAATAGAGAAGCAAAAAAGTTATAATGAATAGGGTGACCCATTTGAAGAAATCAACTTTTTGCCTTTTTTGTATAGAGTGAAAAGACCAAAACCAAGTTTTTTCCAAGCAAAAGTCATCCTCGGGATCTCATACACATATTTTCAAAATATCAGCTTCTTAAAATATCAAATATCTTTTCTGTGCCTACTTCATTGGATCCATGTTTTTGGCAATTTTTTCGTGGAAAACCGTTAATATTTCCGAATGTATCAGGAATATGGATTAGAAAGTATCAGAAAAAAATATTCAGATGAGAATACAGAAGCAAAAAAGTTATAATGAATAGGTTGTAGTATTTTTCCGTATAAGAGGCAACGTCGAAATATTATTATATTGAAAATGATTTATGGTGGTATTCTGCTTTCATCTGTAAGACAATCTGTATCTTTTCATAAGCCTACAGGAAAATTGCAATTCTTGACGTTTTTAGTGATCTGTAGCTTACAGGAAGTAACACTGTATAAAGAAGATAATTACAGGAACATTTCCAGAATTGCATTATTTATGAATCCATGAATCGGACCCTGACAGATCGATCGTACGCTACAGATTTGTAACTTACAGATCAAAAGCAGAATACAACCATTAGTCAGATGGATCAGAAGCATAAACCCTAGTACCCAAATTTTCACAACAATCCTATGATCCGTTCTCCGTGAACGCCTAATTGGCCACCCAGCGTGGGAAACCCTGTATATACTGTCGAAATGATCACCTATTTTTTTTTCATATACGAACATACGTTCGCTAATATGTTTTGATAGAACACGTTTTCCTGAATAGTGACGTGTATGTAGATACAAATATTTCATCTTCTTGATATATATATTTTTTTAAATAATCATGGTGTGACCTTTGAGAATGAATGAGATGGAAAATAGTGTTTACCTCAGTCTGAAGGAATATTTCAAATATTCAGATTCCATTCCTAATAGTAGATATATATTAGATGGTGAGTTCAAGCTAATTTATGAATATTTTCATTGGCCACTTGACAGTTAACGAAAAGCAGTCTGAAATGATCGTCACATAATAATATTTGGAAATCTAGAAAATCAACTTTTAAGCATGCGGATAATAATATACTGCAATTCATTTTCAGTAGGGACTCCATCAATCACAAAAGGGGGATATTTCAGTTGATGCTTTTCTCTTCATTGGGTTTTAAAATTAATCTTTTGTTCTCGAGTGATGGTCACTTTCTTCTGTTTATTTTGAATAAATACTAGGTATTATTCATTTTCTCTTTAGCAGGTACATTTTTAGAAAAAAAATCTTGTCAAAAGAATCGAATATTTGTCCATACATGTATCAGAAAAACGTGCTTTATTGAAATATATATAATATATGCCTTCCTCTACAAAAAGACTTGACTATCATTATTTTGACAGATGTAATTTTTACGCGCTATTTCGACAAAATAACCAAATAAGAGGAAAAGTTTCTTTGCAGGTATGTCCGAAACGCTTCGTTGTAGAGTAACGTTGCTTCAATAATGAAGATTTGATTATGGATTCATTCAATTTTTTGTAAGCAGGACCAAGATTAATTTTGAAGACTATTTTTTCAATTGAGATGCATCTGAAACTCATTTTCTCACTCATTCCCCATAGCTACAGAAGGGTAAAATTGACAACCCTTTTTTATCTTTACATTCTTTACCATAACCTTTCAGACTTCGAATATCGTCAACAAATTATGCATTGATGAGACAATTTCATTTGAAATTTTTATTGATTTTTGAGTTTTTATCGTAGAAATGATAGTATCTCCTTAAAAAAAAATTAAACATGTCCTCCGTTCTGTTTTTGAACAACATTTAGAAACATGATCCTCTCTAGTTGCTTGGAATCGACCTTTTGAAATTTCGAAAGTCAGTTTGACCACCCGCATAGTAATGTAACAATGTACTTCTTTGTGTGTACCTGGATTCATGTAAAAAAAAAATTGAAATGAGGAATATACCGATGTGATGTTCAAAAACAGACCAAAGGATCTAAAATATACTTTTGCGGATACAAATAAAATGCAATAGAGTTTCCAGAAAGAATCGTCATTGCAATGCATATTTTTTGATGAGCCTGAATGCAAAGTTCAAAGTTATGGTGGAAAATAAAAAGGGTTGCCGATTTTACACCTCAGTAGCTATGGATTTCTAGGTGCATCTCTACTTGAACAATATCAGTGCAAAATTTCATTTCTTCAACTCGGTCCTTCTAAAAAAATTGAATAAATATATAATCAAGTCGTCATCTTTAAATCTCATGGATAACTCCATAGGAACTTTTCATCTTATCTTGATGTACTGAACCTACATCCGAATTTATTCCCATAAATCCTGGGACACACTGTATAATATTGCTTGTTTTGCGAAGCTAACCTGGGACAGACTTTATTTTACGTAAAGCCCTTTACTATAATAATTTTTAGGAATCATGGTCAAATTCTTTAACGGAAAAGGTCTGTAATCAGTAAGGATTGGAATTAAAGCCGATGAATAATATGAACTGATAGAAATCCAGACAGCAACCATAGAGGAACGAGGAAGAATGAAATAATCTTCTAGATGGAAGCCTTTTTTGCTTATGTCTTAGGTCTGCGTAAACTCACCATAACACCTAAAACTGTCATCAGCAGATACTGCAATCTTAATGGAGCTCTTTTGTATAACAATAACAGCGTAGCTCTTTTGACTTTGAGCAATAATTTTACTGACAGATAAGACAGAGAAGACAAATGTCAATCAGTTATTCGAGCTCACGTGGAAATTGAAAGACCGACCTTGAATCTGCTTCTATTTTGAAAACTATTTCCATATTGCGAGAGATAAAAGGCTTATAAGATTTAATATATTCACTAGAAATGTTTCGATCTTTTCAACTCATCATGTAGCAGTGCTGGAGGGAAAATAACAATAGTCTTTAATCAGAAGTAGTAAGTAAAATGACAAATTGAAACACTGATCGAATAATGAAAGTTACAGAAATCAAAGGAACCGAAGGGTAATCAATAATTATAATTTTTTTGTTTGAAAAATTTTTTTAACCATTATTAACTGTACCTTGTATATTTGATTTAAACTCATCTGTTGTAAATTTTATTTTTTGATATATTTTCAATGTTGAAGGTTGAGTAGGTATTAATTTTGCTTCCAACCTCTGTTTTATGATTTTAAATCTCTCGAAGATTGTGAAAATGCATTTTAGATAGCAGCACTATTCAAGGATGAAGAATGTGGTTAGGGCGTATGTTATCGCAAATTTCGCGCATTTTTTATGGTCGGAACAAGTATAATAACGAGGAAGTTCTTGTCATATACATATCTCTGAAAAATTGGGTAATTCTGTATACGAAATAAATATATGAGGTACTAGCTACCATAACAGCTGATATTAAATTGTTATTATAGATAAGGATGATATTGATTATGAGGAAGTATTGATGAAATCATTAAATAATAAAATACAAATTCTATACTACATAGAATAATTTATAAAGTGTCTTGATAATCATGAATGATAGTTAAAAATCAATTTCAACAGAGAATATCTAAAGAAGTATGAACAATACCAAGTTCCTCCATTTCTCGTACGTAGTTGCCTCCTTATTTTTGTCATCCCACCTCCCGTTCATCTCCATCATTTCACCTCCATCGAGATTCATCAGGGAATAATAAACAGTATTTTGACTTTGAGAACGATTGAAGGGGTTCCTTCCATAAGAAACACTTTTTCTGTTGGGCACCGAGGAGTTGACTGAAATGGTATCGTAGTAATCGTCGGTGTACTCATCGTCCATGGCCGGAATCTACCTGGAATTGTTGAACATTTATAAATAAAGGTGCTTTCATCGTCATACTTCGGTTGAAATACGGAGCTGAGAAGGCAAACTCTCCAAACGTCCGTCAAGGTGGTTTAGTAAGAAGCCGAGTAAGGTTAGAGATTAATGATTAGAGGTGGGAATGAATCATTCACTCGCAGTTTTAGTTTTTGTGTTTATTCTATTCACTACTTGCAATCGACGAAAAGTGGGAATCTTCAATAGGTCAATTGGTTGAAACAACTTGCGTGATGTGTGCTTTGAAAATTTTTTTACGTTGGAATAACAAAGACAATTGATCCAAGAAAATTCTCATAATTTTTAGGTCTATTAATTCGTAGATCAAGGATATAAACTGCTCCACAAAAATTAAGGAAGTTCAGAAATTTTGAAACTGTTCCTTTTTTTTACTAATTTTTGAATTTTGAGAAATCTAAACGTTTACTGACTTATCTAACTCATTATTCTACATATTTCTTTATAGTTGAGGAGCCCAAGAGGAAAATTCGGGATTTACTCGAGCGTGTCAGATTAATATAAGGGGTATACCTTGGACCCATAGACCTAATGAAATATGCATTATTAGGTCTATGCTTGGACCCTACCAAAAATTAGACCTGTATATAGGGTAAATTGTCTAGGACAGCTTGTCAGAATAGTAAATAAAACAATCATTGTACAGGGTGGGCAAAATTGGTGATACCTGAACTACAACTTTTTATCCCAACGAGATAGAGGAAAATGAATGTACCATTCATGTCGTCTTATTTTGAGAAAATAATAATGCCATCAACTGCATTCCTCTATCTTCTTTTGTTTTTGAGTTATAAGCCCAAATTTAAAATTGGGCGATTTCAACTTTGTTCATTATCTCCGTTTCTGTTTGTGCTAGGATGTTGAAATAAAGACATTATACAGACACTTTTTTGATAGCAATCCAGTGGCGTACTATGATTTTTTTCCTACAGGTTTATTTGCTAAGAGTTGTATTTTTTCTTATGAAAACAGTATGTAGTTTGGAATGACATTTTTTTACTGTTTCAGAAATACATCGCACTCAGTCTTTCTAAGTCATTTTAAACTACTGTTTTCATAAGAAAAAATATATCTTTATGTTATAACTCAGCAAATATACCTGTTAGAAAAAATCATAGTACGCCACTGGATTGCTATCAAGAAAGTGTCTGTATAATATTTTCATTTCAACATCCTAGCTCAAACAGAAACGGAAATAATTACCAAAGTTGAAATTTTAATTTTGGCTTATAACTCGAAAACAAAAGAAGATAGAGGAATGCAGTTGATGGCATTATTAGTTTCTCGAAAAAAGACGACCGCAATGTGCCACGCATTTTCCTCTATCTCGTTGGGTTGAAAGAGTTGTAATTCAGGTATCACCAATTTTGCCCACCCTGTACATACTCGAGAGTGTCCGATTAAGATTGGTATATGTGGTTCATTACATGTTGAAGAGTATATATTCTCTTAATCTGACAATTTAGGCGTGACGAAAATGTGTAGGAGGGTGTCAAACTTGCAAAAAAAAAGTCACGTGTACATTCTCGAGCGCGGTGGATTTTTTCTGATTTTGAAGCTAATGATTTAAGTATAACGGAAAAAAATATAATCTGACATTTTCAGCAAGCCGAAATAATAAAAAATGGCTATAAAGGTATCAAAAATCAGTATTTTTGAATTATCTCCTCTTCTGTTTTCGCATTCATTATAAAAGTTGTAGAGCATAACATTTTCTACAAATTTTGTCTGAAGCAATTTTTTCTACGTTTGAATGTTTTTGAGATATATGGTGATGAATGTACATTAGACTGGGTTTCTACAATGATCTCAGCCTTTTGCATGTGTGGCTTAGCTCCTCGGCCTTATCGCCCTCTTACCCAAGTACGGTCAAGAGTATGTAAAATTGTTTCGGCCAAAAGTTGTTTAGAATTTCATTATCTACAACTATCATAATGAGTACAGAAACGATTAGATGTAGAGGATGGGAGATATTTTGAAAAAATGCCTTGTTATCATCTTCAAACTGCCAGATTAAGAAAACCCCCCTTATTTATTTTCAGATTAGTGGGTCAACACGTCTGTAACATCGAAATTAACCATCTGTATAAACATCTAACACGCTCGAGTATGTACAAGGACCACTGTGACCTTGCGTCTCGTGCGAACTGTCAGTCTGTTGAAAAGTAGCTTCCTTTGGAACCAGTTAACATATCCGACACGCTCGAAAAGAATTTTTTTTTGACCATTTTCAACTTTTCTTACGGCCAGCCCCACCACGCGAACTGCCAGATTAACATGAATTTATTATCAGGATACGTAGGGCATATACCTACAGTATCTTAATCTGAGACGCTCGAGTATGTACAAAAGACGATTTTTTTTACATCTTTGCAAACTTGCAGACGCTGAAAGTGCATACATCATAAAACCTTTTTTTTTCTACTATGAAATCTTCAAAACCCACGACGCTCGAATAAATGAATAAATCCCGATTTAGCATCGTCGGCTATTATAAATTTCACAGTTTCAGGAGAAAATTTATCATCAGTATTTGTAGTACGAAATGGCCTACTTAAACATCAAGCACAGCCTAACAACACCTTTGCATAATTTGGATCAGATTCTTGAAGTAGCCTTATCTCCCCAAAGTTGCGGTAACAAGCCGTCTGAGTTCCTGAAGTGTATGTCGTAGACACTCCAAAGCACTTTGTGACTTGTGATAAGCAAATGGCTTATCAAGTACATAAAAAAGGAGAAGAAGCGTGATCAATGAGATTGAGGTCTGGCGACTGAGGGGGCAAGGTCAAATGCAATGAATTTCTCAAAGTTTCGCACGAGTTTCGCCCGAAAGTAGTAAATAACGAAGATATGAATTTGGCGCACTCACTCGGTATATTTGGCTTGAAATTCGTATAATGCAGTACTGCGATTAGTTATAAAACTTTGGACAAAATGATAACGCTCTCTTTCCAAGGAAAAAGCTTGCAAACATAATAAAATAAATTATTATTCTATTCTATTATATTCTGATAAAATGGATGGTGTAAAATGATATCACAAAGCAATCAAAAAAATTGTACAAATCTTATGTAGGTAATAGAGTACTACACATAAAAGACTTGTCGGTATGAAAACAGCCAATATCTGAGAAAGTACTGTACGAAATTGGCAGATTGGAAGCTGCAAAAGCAAATTTCGTCCTTCGTGAAAAAACATAGCCCGTCTTCGGTCCACTAAAGAGCTTCGTGCGATCTCCCTATTTCAGAAAATTTTGCACCATTCGCTATAAACGGCAAAAACTGCCGAATTTGAACTTTTTCGGAAATTATTTTAAGCGACTTCCCGGGCTTCGACCTTGACGTTCTATACCATGATGGAAAGGGCGTTTTTCAAAGGGGCGAACTTATATAGTCCATTCAAGAATGATTCACATCCCGTAGACCTTGAAAGTCTAGACGGAGCTTAATATCTATATGGTCACAAAATATCTTCAATAATTTCTGTAGTTTCAATCACAAAACTGAAATATATAAATACATATAACCTAAAAATGTATTTGAAAAGAAAAATATTCGAATTCAGAGCATATTAATCAGGATTCAAAATTGATCCAATTGTATTTCCAATTTGCACGATTAACCGTACAAAATTCAAATTATAGTCGGTCACTGCATAGATTCACATAATAATAGGTCTATAGATCACTGTTTATTCACAATACCAACCTTAATTCCACCACACAAAATCTTAACTTATGGGCTATTGCCAACTTAAATTCGATTTTCCATAGCCGCCCGAGATGTCAATCATTCTTGAATGGACTATGATAGGTATTGAGTTTTTATGATCGTTCAATTTTGGTGAAAAAAGAATGATTTTTAATGATGTTTAGTTACCTGAGTAATGTAGGATTATATTTTAGAGCTGAAAAATTTTGAAGCACCTCCACTTAAATCAAGAAATCACGTCGGAAAACTCTAAAATGCTTTAATGCTTTCATCCATCGATACGATATACGGTCATCAATATAAACAAGTTTTATGTTCAAGGAGTCGTTTGTAATAATCGTAATTATTACTGCTAATGATTTAGAATTAGGAACATGTAATTTCTCCTTATACTTTCAGAACTTTTTTTTTTATATCGAAATCCAATAGGTGATAATTGGATGATGTAATGAGTGGTGCACAGTTTCGAAATAATTGTTGTAAACATTTTCCATACCACACCAGGAAGAAAGCTTAGAGACTCATGGTATCTTCAACATTTAGGAGCGTGAATAAAATAATGGGATATTATTTTGTGTGGTTTAATAAGGGGTAAGACATGAAAAGTCACTCATCCCCAAATGAAATTAATATACTTATGCTTTTTTTAGAACCTTTTAAATTCGTGCCTTATTTTATTAGGTATATTATATATATTATATAAACATTACTCCATGGTTTTTATTTTCGAAATGCAACATTTGAAAATGGTAAGTTCAATATGTTAATTTGTCAAAGGAATTATTCATATTTTTTAATGTTTATTTTTGTATTTATTCATTTATTTATTCTATTAATCAAGAAGCCTTACCGGAAAAATCCCAAGAACATATATGACCTTGTTATCGTTTACATTTGAAAAATAATATAATTTATTTCAGCTTTAGTAGTGACCGACAATTCTAATACTTTCAGAGATATTGTATTTATTCAAGTAGCTATTTAATTCAATCTATCGTCCATGATACTAATACAGGGTGTTCAAAGAATAGATGATTTCGTCTCTAGGATAGGTAAAAACTGAAAAAAAATTTGGGGTTTGCTTAGTAAAAAATTTCCGTAACGCCATCCTTATTGAAGATAAAGGGTGTTGAAAAAAAATTATTACAAGAAAGGATATATAGCCCTCAAACCCAATTTTTGAACATGTATCCGTTTTATCGATGGGGTCTCATTTATGTGTGAGATGGCATTCGATATTTGTACTTTTTTTATTGATCTATACATGTGATGTCACCGGACCTACAGATATACTATGAGAATAGTAGCGTTTTAATAATTTTGAGGAAGAATGATGGAAAATTCTTGACATAGGCAGGTACAAGATATTTAATGTCCCTTCAATCAGGAGACATGAAAGAACTGTATTAATTTTTACCTGAATCATAAAAGCAATATTTCTTGATAAACATTTCAAATATACTTGGTTATTTATGATAGAACTAGGTAGTAGGTACAATTAAATATCATAATGCATTTATGCTTCTAAAAGTCGTAAAATTCGATACCAGTGTGTAAAACTGAAACAAATCACCATACGTGTGAGTAGCAAATAGGCATCATTAGTGTTATTATGGAAATTAAAATTAAATTTGATACTTCCATTTAAATCTGTCGAGAATCACACTGTTAAATTCTACTTTAAAATCAACACTCAAATCATAAAAACTCCGAAACTTACCTATATTCAAGAAGAGAACATTTTATAAATTTGAACCGCTAATTCATTCGCACTACTTCATCGGGAGATAATTTCGTTATGAATCCAATGACAACCAATCAACCCAAACATTGCTTTGCAGCAAGGCTTTCTAACGATAGTTCAATATTTTTATCAGAAAAATGTATTATTATTGTTATCTTTGGTATCACACCATTAGACATAAGGTTCGCTCTGGCAGCGGAATTAAGCTATGGGTGGAAAACTATGTATTCCATTTAGAAAATTTATTCTTGTACTATAATAATCGACAACAATCTATCGATGCTGAGATATTTCAATTGAATATAGTGAGCTGCATCGTAGAATGCAAATAAACTGTATTGAAAGTCAACAAAAGAATTATTGAGCCGAACTCATGCCAGTATATTCAAATGACTTGATCTAAGGCGATATAAATAACTGTATCACCTCAATTTCAGGGTATACCAAATAGTTTGATTTAAGCTGTTTCTCGTACTTTTAGACTAAATAGAGAAAAACGTTTAAAGAAGTCCTTGGCTCGATGTTCGTGAAAAAGTCCTTCAGTGGACAAGGTTTCACGATATCTTCAATTGTCTTGAAGATATAACCAAATTTGATATTTTGTCGGTTTCAAAAATTCACGCCATAACTTCTGTTTTTCGAAAATATCTAAAAACGAAAAACCCTTCTACGGGCACTTTCACCGAGAACACTAAATTATATCAATTTTTTTCCAACTCTTTTGAGGGTGGAAAAAAACAATTTCAAATACGAATGCATTCTTTTGATCTCATATCATACAAAAAAAAAATTAGCATTCTCAAAAACCTTTTTTTAATGTAACTGTTAACCAAAGTTGGCGATTAACGTCCAGTTGCAAGAACGTCCATTAAAATTTAATACTCCATCAAAATGACCTTTTCAAATTCTGATGGGGCATCAAATCTTGAAAATTATCAATTACGTTGTTCATTAAATTATATAAAAAGCTTTATTATTATGATAAGAAAAGGGAATAATGAAACTACTGTATAATTCCATTTTTTTCCGACTGAATTGTCTTTTTATGAGTTTCTGAGTTGTGCAAATTATTTTGAACATAAGCCTTTGGAAGTTATCCACAAAAAGACAATTCATTCAAAGAAAATTTATAATGGATTGGTTCCATGATTGCGTTGTAATTTCCCATTATTTTTTGGAATAGTAACAACTGAGAATTTTATTATGAAAGTGATAATTTCTAAACCTAAAATGTGGCCAAATTTCAATTATCATCAGTTATATTACACGTTGGGAAAGTTGCTATTGAGAATTTCGAAATCCAATTTCATTCAGTAGGTAGGTATACGACTTTGCTATAAAGGTGTTGTATTCCGAAACAATAATTAATTAAAAATAAGCCACAGATGATTAATTGAATTTGAAGGTCTTATGCACGCAGATAACGAAATTATAAAGAGTACAAAGAAAAACTGAGTGCAGGTTTTTTCTCTCTAGTTTGAACTCAGTCCACTCCTGATTGCTTTTAAATACTTTCATTTTGTTGTGTTCAGATGAACAACATAACAAAAACAAATTCTCAATTTAATCGATGAATAATTTCAAATATGATAGTTAAACAATGTTTGAGCAGTTTCAGAAACAGTCTGGACGTCTGGACACTCGGGAATGAGATATAGGTACCTACTTGAAATACTCACATAGGATTTGTTTTGAATTGAACTTGCTGTCCCCTATTCACAAAGTCGTGAAGCTCACTGTATAAATCAAGCATTCCCAGACAATCTACATAAGTTCGTGCATGAAATATGTTCATTTAACTATAGGTAACAATTAAAACCGAGATCGCTTTTGAGTCAATAATAATTATTGACACTGATGTGTCTGAGGTGACTCAAGGACACGGTAACAAAGTCTACAATGGGAATTGCCTATTTCCGAACTAGCCCAAGCATTATAACATAACCCTCGTGTTTATCTATTACAGTACTTCCTGGTACCTATACAATATCTCTAATTAAAAACGGACGAATAGTATTTGCAAGTAGAAAATATATATAAAGATGAGTAATTTTGGAAGATCCCTCAGATATATCAATTAATTTTGCCTGAAGAAAATTTTTTTTTTAAAGAGAGGAACAAAAATCTATTATGTCTGAACTGAACTATATTCATTTTAGAAATTAATATTCTTAACAATTTACAACTTATCAATAAAATACCTCAATAAGAGGTAGAAAATATAAGGTATTTCAATTCGTTAACAATATAATAAACTGTAAAATAACTGCTCCAATGCGATGCTGAAATACGCATTAGGCGAAACATGTTTATCTGAAATAGGTTATTCTGCTGCTTTCACATAGATTATAAATGTTATGTTTTGATTTTTCAGAAGCTGAACGCTTTGGAAAAACGAACATATTTATTTTGTACACGGCTATAAACACACTAACCACCGAAGGAAAAGATCTAAGTACTCGAAATTTCCACCGTGGGTTCAAGCAAATATTAACTTCTTTATTTAATCTTTTTATTATAAACTTTATTTTTTATAAATGGACCATCAAATGTGCCGTCGTTACTGAGCAAAATCTGTTTGATTGTTTCGAATCTATCACTGCGTTCGTTCCACAAAAGCTCACAGGTTACACAAAGTAGTTCCCCAAAAAAATTATAACTTGGTATAATGAGAAGATGATAAAACATATTGATGAGAATGTCTTACTTGCATATTTTGAGGGTAAGAAAGATCTAATAGTATCCACATTATGGACACTTTACTCAATGTAAGATCCATTAGTTATTAAACTAAATTTAAACAAGCATATTGACAATAAAAATACACAAATTTGATAGCGTATACTAAAGGCAGTCGGAAGGCTGTACAGAAGTCAAAAGTTTTTGAAGATTTTGCCAAATTTTTGTTTGAAGCTGATGATAATAATAATAATAATAATAATAATAATAATATTTCATTTATTTCAAAAATCCTACATACATGTATGAATACCTATATGCAATCAGAATGAAATATTCGTCAAGATAACAAAAACAAACATTACAGAGTTGAATCCAAATATTCTTGCAATGAATATGGCTCAAGTTCCATCAGAAGCCCATGATAAAAAGCACTTAATGGCTATATAGGTTGTGTTGATTATTTGAATAGCAGGAGCTTGCAGAAAGGCAAAGTTGACATTTCTTCAATTTTAAAATGATATACCTAGATGATATAGATTCGTGTTGACATCCCTCCTTCAAAACAAAAGTTATAGGTAGGTACGGCAGTTTGCAATTACTACTGGTTACATTGACAATATGAATTTTGTTGAAATTTTAAGAAAATATGTTGCGTCCTCAAAACCCTAAACACACAGATTTTTTGTTGAATATTATATATAATTTATCAGAAATCCTGTAGTAATCAACACGTTTAGCACTTTTAGCAGTCTGTCAAAAGTTATTGCACAATTTCTTGTACTTTCAAATCCTTCTCTATATACTGGCCACTGCTGTAGAAGAAGCTCTGCCTCTGCCATTTTATTAGCTGACAGTGGCGCTGAGTGCTGATATTTTCAAATTAAAGGGGCACGGTTGGAAAACAAGCACTGTTGCGGGGAGATATGTTAAGGATTCCATTGACAATAAAAAAACGTATTGCACAAGATAGGTATACTTGGTGAAACTGAAACATCTAATGCAGTGTTCTCTACTTCCCAAATAACAGCCAGTGCAAGCCATAAAGCAAGTTTTTCGTCAGGAATCAATTTGAACAATTTCATTAAATTAAATAATTGTGTTATCAATATTTATAATACTTAATTTAAGAATTATGTTATTATTTATTTACTTCGAGCAACTAGTTACACACAAGTGTCACTTTATATGTTGATATTTGAAAAAATATTTTATTTATTCATTTTTTACTTCTAGAGAGGGTGTATCGTTGTTTTGATTATTATTTATTATTACTTCTTCTCAAAATAACTTACTCAAAAACTTCGAGGAGATTCAAATGGAAAATAGAACACACACAAGAGATTTTCGCCCCATACTGAACGAAAAGTTCTCAATTCCCTCCGTATCGTATCGGTAAAATGGAATAATATGAACTGAATTAATAATTTTATCGTTGTTACTCCCATTCGATAATCATGAATTTTCATGAGTAATTGAGGTATTCACCAATCAACATTGAAAGTGGGCAAAAGTACTTAATCGAATTAATTAATAGGAATTAATTAATAGGAATTTGAACTCCTTTCCTCCTTGAATCTTCGTACATAGAACATAAATAGGTGATCCCATGGAAATGCTGTAAATTTAGGAGGGGGTGACTCGACACACATCGCGGGAGTCACGTGATGATTAATATTTCAAATACAATTGGTAAGAAGAAGATATAGGGTGAGATCGATAGAATTAGCCGAAACGGGCAACTAAATAAGTGAACACAAATACTCACTCTATCTTCCCAGAGTTCTTGGTTTTGAAGAGCCTCCAAAACACCGGCTAAAATCCACATTGGTCAAGATCAATTCAGCACATCGCGCACCTCACTCGTCGAAACAACGGAAACAACAAATTAGAAGAGAATATCCCGTTATATTATTCAGGTGCGAAATGAGCTCGAACCTGCCTTCAAATCCTTCCCATATATCAGATACTATTTCTCAACTGGTAGAATACAGCTGAGTGTGTGATTAGGAACCTATTTTTAAACTGAGAATAGCATAGGTCTGGACGGACAGGCAATAATAGACATTTCGAACGTTTGCGGTATTTTCTTGTTAGATTCCCCATGGACTGGACACTTATTTCTTGCACAGAAAAATTAGTTGTACTACGTGGGATTATAACGTCACAGTTGAGAGATTCGAGTTGGGTTATGTTTGCGTCGTGCAGCAGAATTGGTGTCCCATTACATAGTTCAGGCAGACGCAGATGAAAGCAGATCAAGGTGCTTGATTATTTCCGAATGAGATTATAATAATATGGGGTTATTTGTTGGATATAAGGATATTCATATACACGTGAGATGAATCCTGATAAAAATGCGGAAATTCTACTTTAATTTTATTGGCGGATGCGCTGTATATGTATATGTATACCAAATGGCCAAATGGAATGAATTCAGTGGCTCCATTATTATGCATCTTGAAAAATCTCGGGACATGTCATTTTCTAATTGTGCAATGACATCTTTTGATGTAAAAATATCATTCGAATATACAACCCTTCTTTGGTGACAGCTGCCAACTACAAATATGTTATACGTATTAGGAATAAGGGCTCTTCATTATTATTTTTTTCCGACGTGTTGTGCTCTTTGAATCTTCTGTAGAAATAAATAAGAAAAAAACATGAGTTGTTTCAGGGCGGGAGATTAATTGTTATTTATATTTGAATTGAAGCTCAAAAAAAATGCCATATCGTATATATAATGTAATTCAATAAAAAAAGTCACTGTCAAAACAATACCGCAAAATATTCAAAATGTACATGTAACATCTTGTACAATGCTCCCAGATGTAAATAGGGACATCTTCAAACTTCTTTTTCGAGTGTATTATTTGTTTCTTGTACTTTTCTGCCATTTGACTTTTAGAACTTTCTGAACATCCGTTGCATTGGCAATAAATCGTTTTTTTATTTAGTAGGTAAAGAAAAACAGAAAATAACTAATGAGTTAGTCAAAAATCTCAAATGGCAATACTTTTATCAGATCAAGGCTTCCCACCAGAACTCGAAGAAGTCTGATGAGCGATGAGTTAGTAGAATGGTGGAAGTACACAAGTATCACAATCTTGCTGAGTTGGCATCCTCTTCTGTTACACAAAAGTGCAGCCTTGCAGATTTTATTGTTGGGAGAATATTCAAATTGACAGCAGTTTATTTTCTAGCTGCTCTGTGAACTGGCCACAATGTTTTGAGTGGCTCTCTCTTTCTAAAAATAAGAAATTCTGAGTCCCGTGAAAAGAAAATATTCCAAAGGCTCTTTTAAATCATTTTTAGTAATTTGGCCGATATTTCCTTCTCTAGAAGGAAACAATTCGAAAATGAAGCTTATTATACCTACCTATTATAACCTAACACCATAGGAATATCCTAGATACTAAGATACGTCCCTTATGTCCCAAAATGAACCATCTTTATCTTCATGAAGCAAACTTTGTGAAGAGTTCGCTGGTGATAGGACTGATTAGTGAATGATGATATTACCAGTGATCTCAACTCATGAAAATGTATGTATTGTGTTCAGTTTCATATTTTATTATGTATATATTGTATTTCTTTGAACTCCCTCATTTGCCATTTTCGCCGAAATCGGATGTCCGTAAGAACATTCACGGGATATCCAAGGGATTTACCATCTGCGTCCGTAGCTTGGTGGTTAGAAAGAAGCGTAGGCGTCGGCTCAGCATTTCCTTTGAGAATTCAATACTCAAGGGTATTTCGCAACCGGAAGGTACTGAGTTCGATCCCGGGCTAGAGAAGGAATTTTCTAGTCCATACGGGTACGGGCCACCATTCACTGTTGGTTCAAATTAACAGTGCTGTGCCTAAGGTGGCGTAAGGACACAGTAACAAAGCCTACACAGAACACAACTGATTCTCCGAACTCGTACAAGCCACAAAGCTTCTGAGGGGTACTTCGGTACCTATGGAGAATCAGGATAATATGAAATGAAATGAAAATAATCTTAATAAGAGTATACCCATGGGGTACACGTTTCGGATATTATAGGTAGTAGTACCCGTTATATCCAATATCCCTAGGATGTATACCGATGGGTACGTCCCAAATATGTCTTTTTTCATAGCCAAGAGATGTCCATATACCATCCCTATTATGTCCTATGTCCCGATTGAGACTGCCCCAAAGACATCCTCCTATTTTGTGTGAGACGTCCCTGCAATGTCCATGAAATGTAACTTGTGCTGTTACAAACATACTCTCTTTTGAGTTTGTTTCAACTATCTGTATTTTTTCTTTGCCAAGGGATAATCATGCACTAGTAACACCAGACTTATCGCGTATAGGAACCAGCGCAAAATTAAAACGACTCTTTACTCTATGAAGCCCGTTTGCAACAGCCGAGAATTCTTTAAAGAATTTACTCGAAAATTCATGCGCCGTGAATTATATACCGTTGCATACGCACTTTCGGTAGAATTCTCTGTTCAGTTGCGAGAATTTTTTTGTAGAGAATTCTCCAGAGAATTCTCGGCTGTTGCAAACGGGCTTAAGGAAAGAACACCATTTCAATGATGGAATCCACATTCTCCATTATTGTGAAAGTATATAGAAATATAAGGTAATGAACAGACAGATGACGATAGAACTCTTTTTTTGAATATCTTTTCGTAGAGTTGGAAATTTCAGAGTCCCAGTTCTACCTGAATCTCTGGTGTTATTCTACCGCCTTTGGTTTAGTTACCCTCCATAGGTTAATTAAAAAGAAGGTTTTCATGGAGCATTACTATTGAAGGAACAATTTCAGGAAATCTCATTAGTTAGGTGTGTAGATCTGGAGCATCACGTTTTCGTGAATTTCAAAGGGAAAAAAGTATCTGTCAAGAAAGCAGTAGCACTAGGAAGAAAATATTACCTGCTTATACAAAGGCTGTGGTCTGTGGTGTATGTTTAGTACTGCCTGTCAAGGTAAAATGATAACGGGTCTCTGCACTTCCACATATTAAGTTGATACTCAAATTTAATTTCAATCAGCAATCGACATCCACATCCTATTATTCCATAAGGACAATATTGTATTTACGAATCAAGGTTTCTATTTTTATGATGTTTTTCCGAATTGATATAACTGATAATTTCCGGCAGGTGGCGTAGCAATTCAATTTTTAGAACAAATTATGCGATATATCCAATGCTAGTTACAATAACGATTTGATAGTTCTATTACAGACAAAGTAGAATTCTAGAGAAATATCAGAGTATGAAAATTTTGTGGGACGTCCATAAATTGAATAGATACCTATTCCACATCTGTTATGAATATTTTCAAGCATTCGTCGGTTCCTCGACGAGAATTCATCAATGTTGATGAATAGGTCATAAAACCTTTTCTTGGGCTACATCTGAATGTTGCAGGGGACGGGTCGACTACCTCCTACGCCAGGGGTTCGATCCTAAGATTATAGAGTTAAAATTAGTCATGAACACGTAAATCACAATGCAGTTTTGAGAGATAGAGTGGCCAGTGGGGTGAATCGGCTAGGTTGTAGGTAAACTAAGTTACTTTGTTATGGTTATACAAACGAAAAGATATACAGGATGTCCCAAAACTAGTGAATCAAACGTCACAGATCAGAATAAACCCCCTCTATAGGGGTGATAATACAATAAACTAAGATCAATATGGGGGAAAAAAGCCATCATCAGCCACATCAACCATGTTGCCATTCGATAGTATTTGGACATTGGACCACTCAATCATGGTGCGACGTTTGATTCACTAGTTCACCCTGTGTAAAAAAATCATTAACTCTACTTTTACTTTTCAAGAGGGGTAATGATAGTTTCAAGGATTTAGGATTTCAAAGAATTATAGAGAAGGTAGAAATCAGAGGGTTCGATGGCAAATCAAAGAAAACAGGACTGACTAATTATGCATAAGGAAACTTACTAAATGTAGTTCATTCAGTTTTTCCAAAGCATATGTCATATTCGCGTAAAAAATTACGAAGTGACCGGTTATGTTAAAAATTCAATTGAAAAAATTAATATTTTACCAAATTGCTCCACTTTTCTGAAAAATTTTCCTAACCCAAAGATATTATCGTAATGCAGGTAGTGCAAGAAAAATAAATATACAGGGTGTATGGTGTATTTGAAGGTGAGGCTTTTTTTCAAAAGAAGGTAGAACTGGTCAAAATGAAGCGTTTCACCAAAAATCAACTACACAAAACTTTCAAAATGACAAAGTTGAAAAATAAATTGAAAATGATAACTGAAATAGATCCTAATGTAATACGATCCTAGACCGTTTGTTAGCTGAATTATCCCAAAGCAGTGGAAAAAACTTATCTCCTGATTCGACCATGTGATTTCGTTTTGGATATTGGATCGTTCGATATTTACGTCGTAATGAAAATGGAAACTTAGGATTGCCGAATTGTTGTCATTATTTCTCAGTAACTAACACGATTTTATGAAATGGCTCATTTCGATTCCAACTGACAGAAGAGACTTAGGACACAAGTGTAAAAATAGAATAATACTTCGAAATCTCACCAATAAAATTCGTCTGAATTATTCACGAATTTTTTCACAATGGGCATCACAACATCCAACAATCGTCGTAAAAATGGGATGAAATGGTGAAACATCATAGCACTTTTTTAACAGTGACCTGATGCATCTTATCCGATGAACTTGGTACTGAACCATTCATTGTCCAGCCATATGTTTATGTTTTGTTTCGTTTTTGCGATGACGGAGTCTCGTACTTGAAATTCAATGAAATTTTGTCGAACTTCTAGAGGTTGTATCTCAGCCATCTTGGATATTTTATGTAAACACTTTTTGGTTATACGACTTATTTTAATGAGTTCTACCTTCTGTCAAAAAAAAAGCCTAACCTTTGAAAACACCATGTATATACTTTAGCATCCATCAAAAAATCCTCCCACAGGTTTCGCAAGCCTTTGAATACTGTATGTAGAGTAGGATTATAAATTTACATTAGAACTAGTCGTTTTGATGGTGGATTTTACAGTATCTGTATCCTGTTCTCATCGAGCCTCTATTCGCTGATTAATTATATTGTAAATAGTCGGAGATGTTTCTTGAAATCTCGAATAATCACTGGGAATAAATCACTAAAAATTGTTTGGAGCTTCTATTAATTCGAAAAAAATTGATTATACAATTTCGAAGTTGAAATAATTATTGTTTTTGTTGACTGAACAGTGACGGGGACTTATTATTAACAAGAAGTGCTGAACAGGCAATATGCTCTTTCGAATTTTTAAATGGGTGTGATGGCTATAAAGTTGAAGGATCTCAAAATAATATTACTTGAATATTCATTTGCTACCTGATTATTCCCCATTCGAACACGAAAAAAAAAAACAATGGTATCTCCTTGAAACTTATACAGCAGACGCTTGGAATATGCGATTTTAGAAAATTGCCAATTATTCTCACAATCTTCTTTTGATTCCGAAGACATCTTCTCCTTTATATTTCAACTTTTTGCAGACGTTTTCATAATTCGACAAATTTATGCTCGAGCACAACATAAACGAAGGAATATCATCAATGCCTCTATCAATAAAGGCTAAGAAATCAATTGAAACACAGACAAGGAAACCTTTAGAGGAAAAATAAAAATGTGGATTAAGAAGAGTTAAGAAGTGAAAGAAACAAGTTCTCCAACTGAAATCACCATTTTTTAATTTTGTTTGTAAAAAAATTTCTATATTTTTTCATTTCCTAGATATAAGGTAGCAAGAGGATGTAGGTACACCCGAAAAGCTTTTAATGCGTTGCTATCACAAAACCGTATGCCTAGGTATACACAAAAATAATATCTTCATATTCTGCGTCATAAAACTTTATGTTGAACAAAAGAATTTAACTGTCAAAGCAAAGTTTACAAATTTTGTTCTTTCATTAGGTAGCAGTGAACTCACTCATTTATTTCTAGGCTTACCGTTATTTATAAAATGCAATTCGTCGCATACAGAAAACTGAAAGTCCCATTACTTGGAAACGAAGCCAGATCCGCAAAAAAATTTCTATTACATTTCATCAAGGATAAAATTCTGGATGTTGAATATCGTCACAAAATTTTATCATTCCAAATTTGGCTGCTTTTTTAAGTAAAACCGGTATTTTCCATTATCCCTTCACAACGTTTAGGAATGAACTTCACGCGAAAACCTCTTAGATTAAACTTTGTAGATGATAGTGAAATCCTCATCAAAATCAGGCGCATCTGCTTTCGGAGTTATGTAAAGACAAACAAAAAAACTTACAAACAAAAAACTAACAAACACATGGACTTTCACATTTATAATACACTAGATTAAACCCGCGGCTTTTCCCCCGTAATTTTTATTTATTTAATGAAATATACGGGTGATACCCTTTTATCAACAACAACAGATAATACATATGTGACCCAATGAGATGGACAAGATTTTCAAATTACAATATAAGTAAATTGAAAAATAATTCAAGAAAGAGAATGAGCAGAAAATACACAAACCTCACTATGAAAAACTGAATTGAAAACTAATAATACCATACAGAAAACTAAAAACAAACTCCCATTATCGCAACCTTCCTGAAAAAAAAAAACTCTACGATTTCCTCAATTCAGTTACAGCCTATGACGATATCACGATCCTAATCCAAATGGAAATTACATGCGAAAAATGTTATAATTTAATGTGAAATAATCCTTACTAGGTAATTTGGTAAATGTGAAAGTCGTGTGTTTATTTGTTTGTCTTTCCACTCCGAAACCAGATATATGTTTTTGATGGGACTTTCATTATAGTGTAGGTAGAGAGAAATTATTCAAGTAGGTTTTTGTGTGAAATTTATTTCTATATAATAAAGAAATAAAGAAAAATATCAAATATCGATTTTTGTCATAAACAAATCGTGAATTATTAAAAGACAATACACAATATTAAAATGAATTGGTAGCCAACTACATTTTCAGTTGGCCTTGTTGGTCACATTAAAAAGTAAAAATAGTTCCTCTCGAGGAATTACACTCTTCCAGTTTCGATAAAGTTTCTATTATAGAATTTGAAAACAACTTAAAAAAGCGGTCAACACATGAAATGGTGTCGATTAAACAGTGCAAAGGATCAGTCAACGAAAGAACCGATATTTACAACTTGAACACAACGTATTTCAACTTAATTGGCAAAATAAAAGAAAAGGGTTGAATAAACAACGAAATTTGAATTCCGTCCTTTCATTCATACAGCATATGCCATGTTCGTTACTTTCTTTGATGTTCCATCTGTTCTTCGACAACAATTAGTTGTGGTTTAACTACCAGTAAGCATGTATCGCTCCGCGTATTTTATGCATCGTAAAATACGATTTTTACTTTTTAATGTGGCCAACAAGGCCAACTGAAAATGTAGGTGGTAGCTTTCAATTTATTTTAATATTGTGTATTATGTTTATATAATATTGTTGTTGTCTTTGGTTCATTACTGTATTGTGAATCTTTCAGGGACCCGAAGAAGATTTCAAATAAATCGAAACGTCGGCACATTTTTTTCAAATAAGCCTTTGGATTTACTGGCCTTAACCCGTTAAAACATCGAGATATACCTAACTGAAGAAGGTCGTTACTTTGTAATGTATGTTTCAAAAGTCCACTATACGGCATACATCTAAACTCCCGAGGATAACCAAAGTCAACCAATTTTAATTCAAATGAATTAATATACAGGGTGTTTCCTAATTGAATGTCAATATTTATTGGAGTGATTTTTTGAAAAAACTTCATATGAACATATGTCCTAAACGTCTTACTTTTTGAGATACAGTGTGGTATTATTTAGACTGTCAGTGGCGCACCACTGACTGTATTCAACTATGAGCAAATTTGATCTCTTGAATTCTTTTAGTCCGACTCACGGGTTTCATCTAAAAAAATTAAATCTACGTATGTATCTGCATGGTGATATCTTCATATGTTTGCATCAACGATATTGTTATGATCATGTAGAGAAACGGTTTTTATTTTTTTAAGCGGAAACCATGAATCGGATTGAAAAAAGTCAAGTGATCAACTTTGGTGAGAAATGATTGGGAATTTCAAAAATAATTTTTATTTCAGGAGAAATCTGTGGCGTACAAAAATGTCTGCCAAAATTGGTAGGTCAAATTACGTACGAACGCCACTGGTGGAAATTAAGAAAAAAGTGTTACATTAAAAAATACCTCTTGATTCATAGTACACATGTATGACAAATTTTATTAAAATATTTGAAGTGATAGGACATATGTTCATATAAAGTTTTTTTCTTAAAATGGGCCCAAAAATCACCCCCATAAGTATTGACATTCAATTAGGAAACAACCTATATAAATGAATGTCACCCTTATGTGAGGCATTCATTTCTGATTAAAAATACTCTTTACAGCATATATAGTTTCTGAACAGATATTTCTCGAGATATGACATGCAGGTTGAGGAAATAGGAATTTAGGCATGAAACGTGACGGGTACTTCAAGGTGAGTTAATACAAGAGCACAAATCATTTCGATTTATACTAGGATCGTAAAAAGTGATAGTAGTGGGCCGTAGGGAATTGTAGAGGTTTTTATTTTCAGGAAGGTTTCGCAAATTTTTCTTCGGTAATTGGAGTTTGTTCCTACTACTATTAATTTTCGATTTCATTTTTCATTATGAGGTTTTTCGATTTTATTTTTGAATTTTTCCAATGATCAAGAGATCATTAGTTAGCTACCGTAGATTGTTGAATTCATCTTGTCATATTTTCAAAACGGTGACCTATTTTTTATCTGAAAAAGAGGTTCGAATATGCTTAATGACCCAGACTATTGATTAGGATATATACCATGCTTCAGAATTCGGATATAAATTTCGAAAAAAAAAATATACTTGTCCCAAGTCGCCCACCGATTTGGGAGCTTGGGAGACAAGTTAAAATCTAGTGATTCCTCAACTCTCAAATGAAATATGTGACTTGGGACATTGTATAGTTGTGAAAAATTAGAATTTGTGATTATATAGTTGAAATTCGGTAAGGAAATTGAATGATGAACCCCTATTACAGCGAAAGTTAATATATTGCAACTCAAATGAAAAACACTAAACAAAACAAGGGCACTTTGATTTCTTCTATTCTTTAGTGATTTCTTTGTGTAAATAACGTAAATAATAGTATCCTGTGAAAAATCGGCATATTTCTTGTTGCCAATGCTCCGCTTGTATCTATTCGGCATTGTCCAAGTCACCGTAAGAAACAACAAAATAAATGAATGAGATCCGTGTTGCCGTTTGATTTGTAAACAACCTTGTTTCATGACATATCTAATATGCCAATATCCCACGTATCCGGACAAAAAAATTACACTTGCACAAAGTGAAACACATGTACAAGACACTAGAAAGTATAAGAGCCATAAAAAAACACGCTTTTAGCTTTAACTCTCCTGAATTCGCTCTGGTCACGGCAATCTCAACAGAAATTAATTCTTAAACTAACCGAAAAGACTCTACACAATCTTATAATTTTGTCCCTTCTCTCAAAATAGCGTTTCACTATGAAATGTTGCGCTAGTGAAGCCGCGGGTAACTAATCTTTTCTAATCAAATATAAACAAACTCTTCTAAACAAAGGGCTGAAGTTTTCTGGCAATGTGGTAATAGCTTCTGATGGCGAATATTTTCGAAAATACGTAGGTATTTTCATGGAACCATTACTTCATGCAAATGGAATCGTACCTCTCAACCTTTTTGTAATTGAAAGGAGAGTGTATTCTGCCCTCAGGGTGCTACCTCAAATTTCATGAGTTCGCAGGTACCTGTACACTTATTTCTAAAGAATTTTGCAAGTGACATTTTATGGCTTTTGAAGTGACTTTCGGAATAAGTTGTTGCTCTTCCTTCAGTTCGATTGCAACTATACACTAGCCTAGAAGTGAAGCAAGATTGTTCGTAGAATATTTGTGATAAATATAGATTCTGGATATCAAACTGTTATAGCGCCCGTTTGCTGAAGAATTAATATAATAAGTGTTGAGTTAATGCAAGACGAATATAAAAGATACCTGATATAAAAATCGTTATTAACGAGTGAAGCGTGCCGAAGGAATATTTAAAAATGTGGTGGTGTCAAGGAGGAATGTTTCCCTACGCTGCTCTTCATGAAGCATGCCTTCGGCAAAGCCTCGAATCTGTGAAAAATGTAGTGCATTCGGGCAAATTTAATATTGATTGCGAGAATAGACGTGGAAATTCTGCTTTGGGTGTTCTTGCGTTTGAACTATTTACCCATACCATCCGTGCACGTAGAACGGAGGAGCTGAACCCCAAGTTCTTGGCGGATGGGCTGGAATATGAAGAAAAAATAAAATTTCTCCTAAAAAGCGGTGCGAATCCCATGAAAAATTGTGCTGGAGTTACCGTTGCTGAAATTTTATTCCGAGGAGAAAGTGAGTTAATTTGTTTCTTTGAATCAATAATTCGATAGAGATTAGGTATAGATGCAACATTTCAGAATCACAAATGAGTTTATATTTTATGTGTTCATATCACAAATATGATTCTTATGTATTTGATGTGGTCTAAGATACGGTATACAAAATATACAAGATTTCCCACGCTGGGTGACCTATTAGACGTTCACGGAAGTCGGATCATAGGATTGTTCGGAAAATTTGGATACTAGGGTTTTCGCTTCTGAGCTATATGATTTAAAATGTTCAATATTGCAACGTTGCCACCCAGAAGGAGCTGTTTAAATGTTAATTTTTTTATGTTGGTAAAACATAGATAGTACAGCAAGAAGTAAATGATTAAAATTTGGAGAATAAAATCGTGTTTTACATTTTAAATATTGTAGTAGTTTTTTGCAAATTTTTTTAATTTTACAACAAACCAGCTGTTCGAGGAGATACAAAGTCGATGTTTATTTGTTGATAAAATGCCCAGAGCAGGTCTACGCGGAATTTATCGCCAGCTAAGTGAATTAGAAAGAGGTCGAATTATTTGTCTGCGGAAGACGGTGTTGTCATTCCGAGAAATCGCTAACCGTACGAATAGAAATCCAACCACTGTAATGAGATGTTAGCAAGCGTGGTTTGATAATGTCCAAAATCGAAGAAGAGTAGGCACCGGACGTCGAAGGGCTACAAATGAAGTTCAAGATCGGTGCTTAAGGCTTATGGCCATTAGAGACCGATTTTCAACAACTCGATCTTTGGCTGATTTGCAACAACTCGATCATTGGCTGATGAGTGGTTAGGAGAATAAGGCCATGCTGTGAGCGTCCGAACCATTTACCACCGTATAAGTTCTTTTGAACTGCAGCATTATCGACCCCATCTTGTCTTGTGTTACCTCTTACTGTTGAGCATGGACGGCAACAATTACATTGGTGCAGAGAACGACAACATTGGAATGTGGAATGGCATCAGGTCGTCTTTTCTGTTGAATCTCGATACTCCTGGGGTACACATGATGACCGAAGGAGGGTTAGACGACGTCGAGGAGAAAGACGTGAACCTCATTTTGATATTGGGCGTCATGTACACCCATTGACCTAAAGTTGAACTGAAGTTCAATGTGTACACCGGACAGGTTACACAGGCGTTATGGCATGGGGTGCTATTGTACATGGAAGTAGGTCACCTTTAGTCTTTATTTGAGGTAACATGACAGCGCTACGTTAAGTTCAAAAAATAGTGGAGCCATATGTTCTCCCTTACCTTAACCGGCTCGAGAATACAATATTTCAGCAAGATAGTGCCCGACCTCATGTTGCCAGAGTTAGTTTCACCTTTTTTGAAGCGACCCATATGAATCTTTTGCCATGGCCACCCAGATCCCCCGATCTTTCGCCCATAGAGCATGTTTGGGAAATCATGGGTAGAAAGTTTGGAAATTTACCCCAGCCCCCACCCCACGGATATGAAGTACCCACAAGTGATAGTATCCCTCAAGAAGAAATAGACCATCTTTTTGCATCAATGCCAAGACGTGTTGGGAAATATATAGATAACCGCGGTGGACGAACAAATTATTAGCAAATTTTATAAAAAAAATTGAAAACCCTTCTTTTTTTTTCTCCAAATTTTAATCATTTACTCCTTGCTATATACTATTTATGTTTCACCAAAAAAACATTCGGAATTTAGTTAAATTCCGACTTTGAACTCGAAATTTAACTAAATTCCGACTTCAAAGTCGGAATTTAAGTAAAAATATTTTTGAAATATTATGTTACCCTTCTACGCCTTCGTACTAAACTATAATATCATCGTAATTTACATGATTTTCATTAGTATGAGTTATTCAACCACTTCTACCACTACCACAAAACACGTGTTTCGCAATTACAATATAATAACATATAATACGGGTACATTACCTTCTTCCACCTGAAGATGCTATTGTAATCGTGAAACACGTGCAGTGGTTAAATATGACGTCCTAATGTTATATTGAGAGATATTTACGACTTATTTAATCTAATGTTTTTCTCCATTTTCAGATAAGAATCTCATCAATATGGTGTTAAGATATATTCAAGATATTAACACTCCATTGAATATTATTGGGCAAACTCCACTCCATTTCGCGATCCGAAAAGGATTTTATAAGACAGCAAAAAACATATTGGCAATGAAAGCTGATATCGATCTGGACAGTTACTGTACCCTTAGCCCACTTCATTGCGCTGTACTCTTTCAAAGACCTAAGTTCATAAACCTATTAATCAAACATGGAGTAGACATGAACACGACAAATGTTTTAGAAGAAACTCCATTACATATAGCTTGTTACAGTTCAAGAGAGAGAGATATTATTCATAGATTGTTACAACCCAACGTACACTTTGAAGAGAAATACCTACATTACGCAATGGAAGACCAATATTTCTCCGAATCCACTCGAAAAACAGTAGCAACTCCGGAATTGGTTGAGTTCCTTCTGGATAAAGGATTTCATCTGGAGAAAAAGGATATACGAGGGCTCACACCACTACATCGGTGCATCAGCAGGGATATTGATACGTTGGCCCTGGTTTTTCTGCGGAATGATGCACATTTGGAGATTAGTACAAATGCAGCATCAGAATTGATGGAGTATATATCGCAGATTTCAACAGAAACTGGCGAAATGAGCCGGATTGTTCTAAAATTTATTGCGCTTCAAATTTCCAAGGGCATTCCTCTAAATGAAACACTTGAACAAAGTTTGAACGAACTACAAGAAGCTAAGGATTATTTAAACAAATGCAATGAAGAAATTGGCAATCTCAAGTCTTATAAAATAGAGGACACAAACGTTACCTATTGGAGACTTCTAGCTAAAAGTATTAAAGCGATTGCCCTGTGCGCTGAAAACGAAATTATAATTCAACACATGAAATCTTTCGAAGTTGACTCTTTTCCCATTTATGGAGCTGATCTAAAGTATAAATTTTCGAGAGGTAGAAAGAGGCAAAAAACGATGGCTAGATGTGGGGAAGCACTGTATCGAATGTGCAATGGAAGATTGCCGATACTTTTTGTCAATATGGTAATAGATCGGCTTTCTGTAGCGGACATGGAGAATGTGCATATTGCAGGCCAATATATTTAGGAGGAGTATTGATCCTTATATTGATTCATTCATGTGAAACTGTAGAGACTAACGTCTGTTGTGAATACAAACGCTAAAGAAATAAAGATGTACAGGCTGGGCAATATTCGTTGTCTACTGAGGGTATCTCGAGAACTATAACAGCTAGAAGAAAACGGCCTCTAGAATGTAATAATAATTTTCGACTACTAGTTGAAATAAGCGAGTAATTTGACATCATTAAAAATGGCAATTTCTCAACTTTTGTTCATAACTCAAACTCTAGAAATGATAGGTCGGTTCTGTTTTCAGATGTGGATTAGTCAGGGAAAAAGAGAATTTGTCATTTGTTTTTTTCTGGCTGCTACAGTTCTCGGGATTCCTTCAGTGGACAACGAATTTTGCCCACCCTGTACACTAGTGTAAAAAAACGAACCAATTTTTGTATATGAATTTAAATAATTAAGTAATTATTTTCCATATTTTCTCAGTAAAACTATTTGAGTTGTCATTCATGTTTCGTAATATATTGTTCACCAACATCTTAATAATAAAAAATAAAAATAAAATATATTCAATCTGTTAATCCACTCAGTTGATCCCATAGATAACATTTCGCATATCATAAATTGCGAATTTGATGATAAGATTGACATTTATTATAGAAATCTACGTATATGATTTCCTCTGAAAGTCTCCTCACTACCACCTTTAAAGTACTCTGGTCAATTTTTTAAAATGAATTTTGAGAGGAATGATTCAAGCGAACTATCGAACAAAGTTTTTCAAAAATATATTTAAGAAATAGTCTTGAATGATTATATGACAGCAGTGGGATTTGAGTTATTCTTTGGCGCTTTATATATACTCCATTCACTTTTATTTTAGCAGTCGGTTGGCGATGGAACTTTGACACATTTCACTCTGTATAGTACGAAAATGTGGGGTTATGCCGCTTGTCAAAACATTTTTGGGTTTTAAATCAACGCTATGTTGCCCGTTCTACGTAAAAGTTTCTGTTATTACGTATTTTATCACAATGTTGAATCTCTTCGGAAAATATGTGACGAACATAATTGAAGTTTATACAAACTGATTGAAGGCAAACCAAATCCAGTTATTTGCATGGAATACAAGAGATCAGTATAATATCATAATATGCACTAGCTTGAGGAGAGTTGATGTTCGTTATCTTCTTTGGCTAAAGTTTAAATACGTTACATCAGTTGTAGATTTCAAAAATATTAAACCGAAGATGAAATGCATATGTTGCAGTGGTTGGGAATGGGTATCTCCCGAAGGAATTAACAAATAATTACAAGAATATTAAATTGTTCAACAAAAATCATCTTGCATCAATATAAGTAAAAGGAATTAAAAGAAGTTTCAATCACGATGAACTTCACCTCTGAACAAAAATTTCGCATGAATAAACAATTAGCAGGACAACTGGCGCGTATTTGTGGCTGTTCATCTTAATGCATTGATATAATAATAATAATTAGGTATTTATTGGTACCTTGAGACATTTACAATGTATAGGACAAGTCAAATGTAAAATAGAACTTATTCTATGATGACATTAATCGAAAATCCTGTAGTAAACTTGTCGCATTAATTCACTAAAACATAAAATTCTCAAATGCCACCACTTTTTTGAGTCTCCCAATAGAAGGAAATTCTTTGTCATCCTCTTCATTCACAATATTTCTGATTGTGGAAATATTCAGCTGAAATATACCTAAGTCATTTAGATTCAGATGAAACATTATATAAATTCTCTATTCTCTTACATTGAATATGTTCGCTACCGTCTGACGTATTGTGGATTTTAGAATATCAGGGTATAACTATTTGAATGAGCGGACCTGAATTCTAAATAGCCTTTTCTGCAACCCTGTCTCTTTTTTCAATCACTTTCGGCATTTTCGTAATATTAATTGATATAAGTTGTGGCAACCGCGTTATGACATTACCGACATTTCATCAGTGCCAACCTTACTCCGTTCTAGTTGCAAAAACTTGAGAAAATTATTTCATTGCCAACCGACAGCTAAAATAAATGTGGATGCAGTATACTTACAAATATCAAATATCATGGAATTCCGGAATTGCGAGTCACTTTAATCATTATAATATTTAAAAAATTGAAAATATTGTTTACAATATATATTGCAATTTCGTGGAACTCCTGTTTCAAAAAATGTGAAGTTTATGGATATCTGCTGAATGAGAATATTTCGCAGCGCACTGCGATGCTGCAATAATTTATATCGACGAATAGACCCTGTATAAGTAATTCAATTTATGAGACTAAACATCGTTATTGAATATTTTCAAAAATGCACTCTCAATGAAGGCTGGGAGAAGATCTCCAAAAAATTTGCAGTTAGGTTATAATCAACTTATTCAAGTGGGACCTTTTGACATTTCGTACTCCTGTTTGAGGATGGAAAAGGCAAAATTAATTCAAAATTATTTGAAAGTGCTCCAATACTAAAAGAGATTAAAGAGAATTGAACTATTAATACTCTTTAATACGTATTAATACTTCATTGGTTTTACATCACACCTCATGTTTTGAATGAGTTGTTCGTCCTGCTTTAGAGGTATTCCGAACTTTTAAAATCCTGGATAACACATATAGTGTGAACGGATTTAACGTTCATATATTTCAGGGAGTCATTCTAGATGGTAAAATATAAAGAAAATTTCATTTCAACTAAGGTTCTCAAAAGCATCCCACGAGTGCTAGAGACACATTACATCCAATCAATACACGATAGCTTTGTCAAAATTTAGATTTTGGATAAACTGAATTGTCTGGCTATGAAAAATTCACTTATTCTCAACAGTGGTGGAGATAATAGCGGGCTCTTTCATTAAATTTCTTCTAATTTTGCAGTGTGGGATCTAATTGAACTTTTCATCAAAGGGATAGATTCCCCAAACGTTTATGAAGAAAAAAGGTACCCTTCATTCTAACCGTTACGGAGAATGCTCATCTCGAAAAATATAATAGGCGTCTATCACTTTGAAACTACAATGAAGCACGAAAATTTTATGGGCGTTTTGTACATTCCACATTCCCATGTCTCAAAAATGATTTGAATCGATGAAAATGGTGCCATATTCAAATTAAGAGATGGCTGATATGCATTTTATGTATGGAAAAGCTGATGGAAACTGCGTGCTGTCAAACGATTCTATAAAGAAGCATTTCCTGAAGGAGTTCTTCCTTGTGACAAAACTTTAGCGAACCTTCACTGGAGATTATGCCAAAAAGGCATTTTCCTCCTTCAAAATGTCCCCATTATGAGACCTATATGGAGAGGTTGAAAAGGGTGCAGGGTAAACTCCTCAGATTTCTGAGATTTGAAACAGGTTTCCATTTGAAGCTGGTGATCCTGATTAATTATTGTATACGCCTAAATCTCTATACAATATACTAAGTCTCTATACCTCATTCAGAAATGTTTCAACCGTTGCCATTTTCAAACATTAACATCGCTCTACAAGACGTATATACGCCCCATATTGGAATTCGCCGGTCCAGTATGGCATCCCATATTTGTTCAAGATGCAGATCTGCTGGAGCAGGTGCAACGGAGAGCAACTCGAATTCCATTCGGTATCATAAGACCTGACTACCAAACTCGGCTCGCCATGATGGGATTGGAAACTTTCTCAAGTCGCAGGATGAGGGGAGATATGCTGACCACGTTTAGAGCTTTGAAGGGGTTTTTCGGTGTTGACATGTCTGGTCTATTTTTATTAAACAGAGGTAATCTAAGGGGACACGGATACAAGCTGAGTAGGGAACGATTTTTCACCAGAAGCAGAGAGAATTTCTTGAGCAACAGGGTATTTCGGGTATGGAATATGTTGCCCCACAGTGTCGTCAACGCCCCTAGTGTCAACAGCTTCAAAAACAGATGGGACGCATGGAGCTTCGGTAGATACTTGTGACCAGTTAGAAGTGCGTGTTTCATTTTCAGTGGAGGACTTAGTTTTTCTTTTATATGGACAGTATTTCGTTAATTTGATTTAATCTAATTTTTTTTTCCGAATTCACAAGCATGAGCATGTAATTTTTTTTTATTGTGAGTTATATAGGTTATCCTTAACTCTAATTATAATGATAATAATAATAATAATAAATAATAATAATTTTGGAATGATTAGCTTAAAAGATAGACGGAAAGTGAATGATATCACCATCATTGTTAAAATGTTATGTAACCAAATAAATTGCCCTGAACTTCTTCAGGCAGTTGACTCTCATGTTCCTGCTAGGCACCTAAGGTATCATGTCCCATTTCACTTACCTACCTATAGAGCCAACAGTGCGAAGTATTCTCCCTTATCCAGAATGCTAGAATTCTCTAATTCTTATCGGGGGTCTATTAACCTGTTTTCAGGTTGGAGCGTATGCTCCTTTAGAAAGGTTGTTAAGGATTTTTTCAGGTAATTTTCTTATTATTATTTGTTCAGCTATTAACAGAAAGTAAGGTTAATTTGTAAAACTGTCTATGTAGATTTTTATAAGTGGACGCTGCTTTTGGGGGTTCTCACCTGTTAGCGTTCTTATTCTTAAATAAATAAATAAAAGTAGACCAAAACCCGCATGGAAGTTTAGAGTTGAAGCTTCAAGACCAATTCTCCATAAAAGTCTGGGTGGGAGTTATAAATGACACAGTCGGTGTCGGGCCTCCTGTGATTCCAAATCGTTTGAACGGAGAAACTTTTTTTCAACATGTTTTACGAGATTTGATGGATGATGTTTCTTACATAAATAGATTAAATATGATTTTCGTACAGGGTGTATTTGAAGGTGAGGCTTTTTTTTTCAACACAAGGTAGAACTTGTCAAAATGAAACGTTTCACCAAAAATCGCCTATAGAATACTTTCAAAATGACAAAGTTGAAAAAAAAATTGACAATGATTACTGAAATAGCAGTGGAAAAAACTTATCTCCAGGGGTGATTCGACCATGTGGTTTCGTTTAGGATATTGGATCGTTTGATATTTACGTGGTAATGAAAATGAAAACTTAGGATTGCCGAATTGTTCTCATTATTTTTTAGTAACTTACACGATTTTATTAAATGACTCATTTCGATACCAACTGACAGAAGAGACTTAGAACACAAATGTAAAAAATAGAATAATACTTCAAAATCCCGCCAATTAAATTCGTCTAGATTATTCAGGAATTCTTTTACAATGGGCATCTCAATCGAACATTCCAACATTCGTCGTAAAAATGAGACGAAATGGGGAAACATCATAGCACTTTTTCAACATAACTAACATAAGCAATTTCAAGAAACTGCTTCGATTTTCTACATTTTCTTAACGCTCTAAATTGTACGATATAACAATTATGAATTTCTCAAAAGTGGCCTAATGCATCTAAATCCGATGAACTTGGTACTGAACCAATCATTGTCCAGCCATATGTTTATGTTTTGCTTCGATTTCCCGATGCCGGAGTCACCTTCCACAGTCCCGTGATTGTCTCCGATCTGAAATTCCAAAAAATATGTTATACTTCACCTTGAATGGTTCAGCCGAGTATTTCGCATGTTCAATAAGCTATAGTTCATATGGTCTAAATAATAAATATTTGGTTTGTAACCAATCCATCATTAAAGTCATTACGAGTAATGATGTGAATCGCAGAAGAACCAATTACTGTGCTTTATTCGCCTGTAATAATTTCATTTCCTTCATAACCTTGTAGGACTAAAGGAAAATTTTAATTATTATGGATACATCATAATTGATGTCAAGAGAAAAAGAACGTTGTTATTCTGACGAAGTCCTATAATGAATTTTTCTAAGTATTGAAAACTCACTTGGATACATCAAATTCTGCAGTATCTATTTCTTTCAACATTATTTATGACTTCCATGCAGTGAATAAACATACCGTCAAACAAAAAGTAAAATGTGATCTGTACAGGGTGGGCAAATTCGATGGTATTGAATGGCTGCTCTGTAACCGTAAGAGCTAGGGAAAAATGGATGAGACACTTTATCATGTAGAATGCAGTGGCGTAATCGAAGATTTTTAACCCTATGTTTGTTTTACATATTCCATACCCATATTTTTTCTGATTCAGGATATATTATACGTAGTGTCTCTTATTGTTCTTCCAATAAAAAAAAACTGAAATTATTTCGGTCAAGTCTGTGAGTCCAAAAAAACTATGTTCGGGCTTGTATAGAAATAACAAATCACTGCTGCTTTCAATATTTTATTACGAATTGAAATGAAAAAACATGCAAACTTTCGACAACTAATTTCATATGAACTTTCCTTGTTATGGTAATGACCCAAAGATTATAGAGTAGAAAGATAGGAAACGAAGCGTCTAAAGTGATGTGAGAGTCATCTGTGTTTCAAATGTGTTTTCAAGGCCCTCTCTCTTCAGCCGTTTGACATCCAATGTTGGATATAGGCCTCTTCTAAATTCTTCCATGTTTTCCTATCCCGTGCTTTCTTCATCCACTGATTTCCTGCGATCTCCTTGATGTCATCTCGCCATCTCTTAAGTGGTCTCCCAACGCTTCTTTTACTCATGCGTGGTCTCCATTGAGTAATTCTCAATGTCCATCTATTCGGATTCTGGCGTGCAACATGTCCAGCCCACTGCCACTTTAACTTTGCTAGGCCCTAAGACTGGTTAAAATATTAATTTGAGGGACATTTGCAGAAACACATGAAATTTTGTGAGATCATCATGTCCATTTTGATCAAAGAGGTTTAGAATGTTTTGATTCTTGTACTATCTTTTGTTTATCAAGCTCGTTCTAGTTGCTGATTATTGAAATTTGTGTCTAATTTCTTGGTGAAAACTTCAAAATATCGTTCGAAAATTATTGTATGGTGAAGAACTGTCGATCACATAAAACGATTCTCACTAAGGAAAATGGGAATGTTAGTATTAAAACTAGTCATTTTTTATTTTTATTTTCAGTGGCGTAAGGGCCTGCAAACACTAGTGACTACACCATGTGTAATGAACATTTTATTGTAATCAATTTTATTGTAGTCAATTGAGAACTGTTCATCCACGTGAATTGTTGTATGCAGGAAGCATACTTTGCATGAAGAGCCCATTAAGGGGAATTTATGACTTTCATACATCCATTCAAAGATTCTCAATTGCTACTGCTTCGATATATTCAGAAATGCAAAGGTTTTATTGATTTCGTTTTGGGTATCTATAGTGACTGTTTGGAAAGTCAAAGTTTTATATAACCTGTTGTGAATGTTATGTTTATTCATCAATCAATTTGTATATTGTGTCATAAGGAGACCATATCATAAAGAAATTATAAAGAAACTATACTGACGGGCTAACATACAGGTCTTGTATTCCTCAGTGAAGTTTTTTTTAATTGGGGTTCTGAAAATTCTGTGAATAAAATGTAACTAACTGAAATGTGTAGGCTATGATGGTATATTGGATATTGACTCATATCAATTTCTGATATGAATTGTAGAAATTCAACTAAGTTTATTAATTCAAAACAACGTATTGAACAGATATAAACACCTTTGACGTATAGCAGATCACCATATACTTTTGTGTCCTAGTCGAAGCTCTATTCGTTGCTCATAATTTCAAATATTTGTGGATTTTTTATAAATGGCAACTAAAAATATAGCACATCTAACAGCGTGTTTCATTGATATCAATTGATTCCGAACAATGTTCAGATGAAAACTAACATTCTGATCACAAAACAAAACCATACTTTTATTTTGTCGCTCAGGATGTTTGTTTTCTGGTCTCAACAAAGATGATATTGAAATTCGATACAAGGAATAGAATTCGAATTTCGCGGCTCTCAATTATAAAACAGAAAACTGTTTTCCCGTATTGACTACGTTTTCAGCGCCATCTCATTATCAAAAGTGTTTTCACTGATCATAATGTTGTCGGTTTTTACTACTAGAAATATGAGGGTGTTTCCTATCTTTCTACTCTTTAATCTTTGGTATTGATCAACTGCATTTATCAACCAAGATTTTCATATTTACAATGATAACAACGACGTGATTCTTCCCAGCCTAGTCCGGAAAATGTTACTTTCTAAAAAATTGTGCGGGAAGTGGGTTGGTTCTTCCCAGACTGTTGCCGAAAAAGGTTGTTTGCAGCCTGTGTACAAATGAGTAGGTATATTGTATTATTAAAGAGCGCAATTGAAAATACTTATCGACCTGTCTCAGCATATTTACAACAACAAAATTATCTTTGATTTACTGAATTATTTTCAAGTTAGACTCGCACTCTATATCTTCGATGTATAAAAGTTGTTTTGCAGATGAAAGAAGAATTAAATCTTACTTCTCAGTGCAACAACAACTTGCACCTGTCGAAGGTCGCAGGGGGATTTTGAACCCGTTTTTGATGCAGCGACGGAAGTGATCTGAGAGAAAAACTGTCGACAATACCTACAGGTGAAATATTAAACTTGGTCAAGCTTTCTTTTTCAGATATCGTTTTGTAGAATTTATGACGGAAGTTTTTAAACGGATTACAACTGATAATTATCCCAGTTGTAGTCTGCTTCAAGTGTTCGATTTCATTTCGTCGCAAATGACACAAATGAAGAGCCGACAAATGAGCATTGCAAATTCAGAAACAAACTAATCATAATCTTAAAAAAGATGAATCTATGAGTTAAAAGATTCATGAATGATCTATTCTCGGTTTTATGAAATTGGTTACCGAATAGATTGTTCATGATATTTTGTAGATAACATCAGGTTCATATATAGGAGGTACAGATGAGTATGTTAGATGTCAATTTTATCCTCACAATTCAATTCATCAAAAAATAGGTGAAAGCTCTCTATTGTAAAATAAAGGTGACATGGCATGAGAGCAAAGTGGCTAGGTAGATCCATTCTCATCTATGTCTGCCCTAACGTATGAAACCATAGTTGAAAATACTTTTTTCTAATTTTGACATATAAAGTGACCCTTTTTAAAACTCATCTACGTTTTGAAACGTTTTACTTTTCGCAACTAGTTACGAAAAGTAAAATATTTCGCAACTGATGATGAAAAGTTAATCTCGCCATTAATTGTGAAGAATACAGAATCAATGCAAGACTAAACTACTTGCACTATGTAAACTTTACTTTCATATATGTCATTAAATTTTATATAATAATAGTATTAAATATTATAAGGAACAAATTTATTAATTAGGTAACTTTAACACTTGAATGGGAAAATTATTTATAAATATTAATAACACAGTTGTAGCAGTTAGTAATAGTGACTCCAGCTGACAACGTAGTTTTCTGTGTAGCATTAATTTGCGTATTCTCCATGTAATTTTCTCCTAGGATGTTTGTCGCAATCTTCTGTTTATTAATTATGGAATTCTCCACGTAACCTTCAGCAACTGTATTAGACGTCCATCCTCCATACTGTTTGATCCTCAGCAAATCAGCTTCAGAATCCGCACGGAGAGTAGTCGATGACCGCCGAATCGAGTGATAAGTATACAAACAAGAATTGGGCAACTTTACAAACTGTGCGATCATTTTCGGCAAATTTCCAAATGTATTAATACTTACAGGTTCAATCCAAAATCCTCCATTTAAATATTTGACAAAAAAACTGCCATGCTTAACATTTGATGGCCTAAGCAAGTATTTCTCTAATACCTCTTCGATGCAACTCATACCGTCAAAAGCTCCAGAGGTTATAGCAAATTCTCGACTTACTTTCGTCTTTGTGTTGGGAATGGTTACTTTAGCAAATTCCTCCTGAAAAACCACATTTTCTACTCGAAGAAAAGTTAATTCACCTCGAGCAACTCCAACAATAAATGCTACCTTCTGCATCAAATGTTGCTCATCGGAAGATTCTTTCAGGAAATTTGCAATGTTTTCTTCACTCAAAACTTTCGACTTTTTAGGCTGGTAACCTTCAGAATGACGTTTCAAAAAAGCCAGTAAATTTCACAGATAACTTCTTAATAATGTCAATATTTCTTTTCAAACACAATTCGTTTCTTAACATCGAATATAAGCTCCACAAGGATACATTTTTCAATCCCTTTTTTTCTTTGAAATACGCTAGCAAAACTTTTTCGTTGAAATGGGAAATCCGTTTTTGTTCACACCGTAAACCAAATTTGGCATAGGCCAAAACATACTTGCTCCTCGACTTCTTAGGAATAATTGTAGATAACGCACATTGAGCCGCTTCCTCAATGTCGCTAGGAACGTCGTTTTCTGAAGCGGAAATTGCGATATACAGGGTGTCCCAAAACTAGTGAATCAAACGTCACACCACGATAGATCAAATACTATTGAATGACACCAACATTAGTTGAGCTAAAATGTACCGTTTCCAAAAAAACCTAATCTGAAATTGCCGATTTTCGGTCTATTTTTCTAATCACAGAGCCAATTTGTGATAAAGGACAGCGTTTTTCGCCCATATTATCACCCCTATAGGAGTAATCAAAATTATGTAGAAAAAACAATTGTTGCAATTTACATTTACTTAGGTTTTCGATTAACTACTTGAAATAATTTCAATTAGATGTGATAAAATAATAATCTAGGATTAATATGATTTGAAATCGCTATCCTTTTTCACAAGCTGGCCCCGTGATCGAAAAAAATAGTTCGAAAATCGTATTTTCATAAAATTCTGATGTTTTGGAAACGGTACATTTTCGCTGAACTAATATTAGTGTCTACTCTACCGTGGTGTGACGTTTGAGTCACTAGTTTTGGGACACCCTGTATATTTTCCTACTTCAAAAATATTCAATTAATTATTTGCGAAAAGAGAGACGATTCTAATTCTCCACTTTTTACAATCAAAACAAGCACAATCAAAATTACGAAATATGACACTAAACGAAACTTGCTTGCACAGAAATGGCGTGAAAAACAAGTATCTCCGAATTCTCGCTTGTGAAGACGCATTTGGTATTTTTAATTTGAATTCAAATAGTTTCATCCTATTCAAATTTAGAAAAAATAGTGTGTGAAACACCGAAACACGTTGGGAAACACTATTTTTCGTTATTCGTTTCGCTCGTTGCGCAGAAATAATCCAGTTACGAAAAATAATGCTTTTCCCAACTGGTTGCAAAAATAACTATTGTTTGTTTCTACTGTTGACAAGTTGACAATTGACAAAAAATGTCTCAGCAAATATACGTTTGAGAACTATTTCTATTATATTAATTTTATCAATAGTAGATACATAAGTTTATATAATTTACAAACGAATTATTCGAAAGAAGCAAGTTTTAAACAGCTCTACACATAAGAAAATATTTCCGACTAGCGTCCTTATCTCATATAAATATCTGATTTGTTCTCACGCCACCTTTGTTTAAGAATATCCTGAATATCTTGAAAGTGGTACCCACAATAGGGAATACTGCTTCTGACGAAAGTTATGTATTTTTTATGAAATATCTTTGAACCGTCACATTTTGAAATAACCATTTCATCCGTTTCCCAAAAAAAATTATTATAAGCACTTAAAAATGAAAAATAAAAATGGGTATTTAAAATTTAAAGCGTTTCATTTCAAGTGCACAAGTTGGCAACATCGACTGAAATATGCCTGGATAATAAAGGACAACAAATACATTATCTTGATGAGATGGACAAAGATGGCGGACCATGAAGTCTGCGACGAACGAGGAAGGTCGTGAAATTTTATGGGATTTTTATGGCCGGTTGCAACTGAGGCTCGCCAGTAAATAGGCGCCTGTAAATCAACAGCTGTTATTTTATAAACAAGCCGATCAGACATTGTTCTTTTTATTTTCTAGTAGGCGCTGTTGCCAACTTGAAACCAAGCCATTTAAATTTTAAAACCCTATGGGGTTTTAAAATGAGAATGATTTTGAATAGTTCTGCTATGAAGCATCTTCAGAGGTCTACAAAAAGGAAAAGATCACAGTCCTATCGATGTTTCATATTATTCAGTACCTACTCAATATGAGAATGCAAATGAAAGCGAGTCGAGAAATCTGATAGAACATCTATTTTTATGTTGGGATAAAATATAATGTTTTCATTTGGAAATATCGACTTAGAATAACTCTGAAACTACACAAGAGAGCTAGAAGGAATGATTCATGAAATACACTTAGAATTTGAATATACCTTCGAAGATGTGATAATATACGGTTTTTTCAATTTCCGATATAACGGGAAGTCAGAAATCATTACAAATTTTTGTGATGTAATAAAAATAAAATAACTAGAGTCGGACAGTTGGACACTCGTTTACACGAAGATAAGGAGTGCCCTATTTGAGCATTCATAAATAGCTGTTTCCATCTCATGTAAAGATTACTACCACTTGTTTCTATTACGATTTAAAAGACGTTTCCTTTTCATAATTTCGTACATTTTTCGAATTTCACTACAGCTGCGAGTCGAAAATGATCCTTGGTACGGCCCGATTATTGGACTTTCATTTGGTTTTCTCGCGCCAGGTAAGACGTAGCGGTTTGGACAATTAGACCATTTTCCTAATCCTCTAAATTAGCTCAGTGCTTACGAAATTAGTATAATATACCGAGTATCTCCAGATACTCAACTCGCCCTGTCAAAAATCAGAATTTTCACAGAAACTTGAGTATTTTAAGAATAGAAACAACAAAAGATTGAAAGAAAAATACATTTAGATTAGGAATATGTAAATTTCATGTTCGATTAAACCTACTGAACCGAGCGTGTCACGAACTGAATGATAATTCATAAATGTCTTGATTGATAATTAATTTATATCCGAAACTTCAAATTTATAATCTCTCCCGTTTTCTTGAAACGGCTAATAGGCCACGTTCCTTGAACAACCATACAGAAGGTAAAGGTTGGTCGTTAGATAAAATAATTATTAAATGATGACCGATATACTAAACGTGGCAATCCCAACGAATGGAAGGAAAGAAGCGAAGTCCATCTGTTTTTAATTATCAACTAATCGGAAGACAACATAAGATATTGGCAAAACAGGTCAGTCATGGATAAAGGAATTTTGTTTTTTATATCCCGCCCTACATTGTCCACGCAGCTATTTCTTATGGTCTTATCATTTCTTTTTTTGGCACAAACTATTCACACAGCAATACATTTATTCCCCTGGTCTAACTTGATGATCTTTACACAGTTGATATGAGGAGTTCAGAGCTGAAGTGAACCAAGTCCATTCAGCCTAATTTTGAGATGAATGGCTCAGAAGTTGTTTATCACCAATCAGTTCAAAAGTGACTTCTTTATTCATTATTATTCTCATGTAAGCATATGCTTAAATTCTAACTTTTTAAAATCTAAAGAAGTCACTTTTGAATTAATGGGTGATAAACAACTTCTAAGCCATTCATCTCAAAACTAGGCTGAATGGACTTGGTTCACTTCAGCTCCGAACCCCTCATATATTGTTAGAGAAGACCTACATAACCTTCAGTTAGGCACGAGTTCATTTTTTGGAAGATGAAAGAGTACCTACTGAATGCTTGTGAAATGAATGAAATAACTGGTTATTTGAATGCTTTACGATATTTTCACACCCAGACAGCCACTCAGAAAAAGGGTGAAGTTCATATGGATTTTCATATGAACCCCAATATGGAGGATATTTTCAATACAAAATTGTGATTAGTTTTCCATAAACGTAGGTATAACAGGCCATCGTTGTGAATAAACCTACAACGCCATTCTAGACTTCAGTCTTGGAGAGGGAGCTGAATTGGAATTTTTTTTTCTAGATTTTTCCACAAAATTGATAGCAATACAGCCGATTTCAATTATAATTGATAACCTTCATAAAAGAAGAGATGTTATTCTTGAAATATTTCATGGAAACATTCTGGGCAACAATGAATACGTTTCAAGATTCGTTTTAGGCCTAAAATGTTTCTATGAAAATGAAATAAGCACATTCACTATATCCAACAGACAAGAGACAAAAAAGTTTAGGGTGGTATACTATTTGAAAAATGGAGATATTGATTGATATTTTTGTAGGTTATTTGCGAGTTATTTATTTTTCGAACGAACTGGAGAATGATCCGAAAAACTGTAGAATGATCCGAAAAACTGCAGAAGGCTTGAAAACAACTCGGAATTCAATTAAAAGAAATCATTCATTTATATCGAACGGTTTACAAGATATGATCTCTAGTTAAGCCAGCATATCCTTGAAATTTTTCGGACAAAATGTCCTGTGTAAAAAAGGCACAAAGAAAAACTATCACCCATGAGTAATTTTAAAATCAGAATTTTATGTAAATTCAGAATATGATATAATAATTGGGTATTCTCATTTGAAGAGGCAGGGTGCCATTTTGGTCCTTCACTTTCGGACCACAATATTGAGTCAAAAATAATTTTATCTTATGCGCTAATTGAAGTCGATTCCAAAATCGCCCTGTATCTCATAAACGGAAACAGTTATGCAAAATCTGATTAGGACAACTTTAGTTTCACAAAAAAGTAGGACAGGAATGTAAAAACCGCAAGGCTCCATCTTAAATAGCAAGCCAGAAACCTGGTTGTCTCACCCAAAATAGGATGCACTGTACAAGAAGTGTCAATATTGCTTTATAACTTTTTCACGGCAGTTATAATATCCCCACATTTTAACACATTATAATAATTTACCCCAGATAATAAAGAAAACCTACATTCCATCGACAGTTTTAGGGAGCAATTGAGAAATTTATTTATTTTTTTTTTAGAAAATTTCCTTCCTATCAGAAGACATCCATCTTATATCGAAAAACAATTCGAACGGTTCACTGAAACCGGAAGATTCCATTCTTCACATATAATAAATATTATATCCAACAAGGTCATCCTCGCGGAAATCTGATTTTTAAACAAGTTTCTGGCGAAACGAACTACTTTATTATGGAGTTTTAGGAATGGTTGAAAATTTAATTTGCGTTCCGTCATGAGAAACATGAGACAAATTCGTGGGCAATTATTAAAATTTACTCATTTCTACAATCTCTATCGAAAAACTATAATTAACTTGAAAAAACGTGACATTGCTTCTCTAATCTCATGGTCCCTGTGGTACCTATTTCTCGTCTACGAAAAACTCGGTACCTACTCACAGAAAAAAGTTTATTCCGAAATATAAAATCCAAATAATCCTTCCTTACGACAATCCAATTAAAATTCGACGGTGTGATAATAATTTCGACATTCCATGAATTGTTGATAGATTCTCAACAATCCCAACTGACCATTTATTAGATTCAATTCACGAAATGTCAAAATCAATTGGCGGAACATGGAATTTGATTTCCGGAAGTCACAGACTGATCACGCAGTTCGAAATGGTTGTTTCAAGTTTTTCCGTGATAACTCTGAAAGTTTCCATTTTAGGTAAAGATTCATATAACTAGCGCCCTTCCTTTTCATACGTAGAATTGATTGAAACAATAAAAAATTCAGGTTGTTATTTAAAATCTTGAGTTTAGATTAATTCGATTTGTCCAACTTGATAATTTCCCCATGAACACATTGTACATTTCTGCTTCGAACAGCAAACAACGTTATATGTATTACTACAGAATCGCAAAATTGAAAAAGGTAAAAATTTTTTTCACTAAACCCCCCCTTCAGAAATATCACGGAAATTTTCACTATTTTTTATAAGAATCAAAATAACTCATAGACCATTGAATTTTTGCTCAAGGTGTACTGTTGAAATCACCTTCGAATCAGCTGTCCAACGATGCAAAAAATACTGGGTGTGCCGTGGGCTGTTTCCGGTGTAACCGGAAGTTTCAGAGGTCTGAAAACATGCAAATTTTCAGCACAAAATTGTGAATTTTTTATAAACGTCTACTAGGGCTAAGAGGCCGTGAATCACCCAATATATAATTGAACCATTTTCAATAATGATGACATATACTTTTTATATGAAATGCTTCCTCATGCTCCATGAGAATGTATAGTATTATAGTACATCCCAAATTCGCTATTCCCTAAGGATAGTTCCAGATAAAAACTGTCTTTGATAGATATTTTTACGTTAAATTCATTGGCTTACAGTAAAAAAATTCTAAGCTAAAATTATCGAGTTATAACTCTAACTTATAGTTTTTTTTAATATATATTAATTTATTTATTTCATTTCACCATTTAAATGCATTTTTTTCTGAATGAAATAATATACAACACTTGAAACTAAAAAATAGTTTTAATAAACAAAATTTGAAATATTTCATAAGTGGAAATACTTTGATATATTCTGGAACAAAGAAGATTACCGACTTCTGTCAATGTCATAATTTTAATAATTGTGCACCTTTGATTGATAGATAAATCGACTTCAAAGTATAAAATTCAAATTTTAAATATTGTTTTTAGATACCAAGTGTTATATATTATTTCAATCAGAAAAAAAAATGTAATTTACTGGTGAAATAAAATATAGAAAAGTTATAAAAGAATTATAAGTTTGAGTTATAACCCGAAAAGGAAAATTTTTTAGCATACGTGAATGAATTCTATGTAAAAATATCTAACAAAGATAGTTTTCATCTTGAAAATATCATAAGAGATTCCTGAGATACACAGTATCCCCGAAAAGGCAATAATTTCAAAATGACCCTGCAACTTTCAAAGTTCAACATATATCAAAAAACTGAAAGCACCTTTGAAGTTGTCATGAAAAAGTGGCGCATTAATTTCTTATTTAAAATTTTATATCTCCAACGGTTGCAATAATACCCTTAGGGAACAGTGAATTTAGGATGCACTGTACATTATAACCGACCGTCTGAAATTTGTGACAATGCAATAAAAACACAAGTGCCATAAAAAAGTTCTGAATTCTTTTCTCCACATTTGGATTTATTTTGATATAGTCCAGTCGATGAATGCATTGTATGAAGTGAATGAAATAAGCGACAAATTTTGGACTTTGCTGAACATAGGTACTGAAAGTCCCCGCCACTAGTATGTGAATTACGAAGACGCAATTTAAAAAAAAAGAATTTTCGAATTGAAATGAAAGCTGATTCAATTTCCCCAAAAAGTTATCTGTCGAATTCCTGACTAGAGATACCTTACTGAAAATTGATAATTTTAGAAAAAAACATTCATACCACACTTTTTTCTCAAACATGTTTGCCCACTTTCTCAAGATGAGTGAGATTGTGATTTCTTGCAATCATTCATTTATGGGCGTATTTGGCGCAGTTGCAGATTTAATGCTCCATTGAAATTTAAAACAGTTTTTTTTAAGGGAAAAATGAGGCATTGATATTGAATTTCAACAGAGTTTCTCTCAGCTGGGCGTTTGTCTACAAAATTTGATGTCAACTATAAAAAACTCTTGTATAACGAATTTTAAACAATTCTTCTTCTCAGCTTCCTTCACTATATCTGCTTGCATATACCTAGCTAAAAATTCAGATTTAATTCCATTGATTCATAAATAAAATATTCACAATAAATTCATGAAGACGTAATGAGAACGCTACAAGTAGCACAAAATTCTGAGAAATTCCCTTGAAGCTATGAACATAATCATACATCTGTTATCATATTAATCCACACGCACTATGTGAACTACTACTAAAATAAATGCTCATAATGCGCTGTTATCACAAGTTATTCCAGGGCAATTAAGAAAGGATTAATTATTCCCACTAAAATCCGATTCCTGCATGAATATGAATATAAATTTTCGTTGTGTCGATCATCTCGAATATTGCACGTTGCTGGCCACTCTAGTTTTGATGGTGGAGCTAGTCACTTTGCTTTTGGTACTCCGTAGGTTTTATCTAGAGTCCGAGCGCGCAACCTTTGTTTAGTGCGGCGAGATTCCACCTTTTCGCATAGCTATTCTACCGGCGCTATTCCGGTATAAGCTGAATAAAGAGTCGGTTTAGTATTCTCGTCAATAAAAATACCAAAATGACTGAAAAATGGGACATCCCCTTACAGAAACAGGCTTCTTGTTTGCAAATGCGTAGTGTCGCTTCCATAGATATCGAGTTCGAGGATTTGAAATATATTGTGCCGCAAAAAAACGGTAAGTAACTTTGTAACATTTCCTTATAAAATTTTTTTCAATTAGGCATCTTCTGAGTGAGGAAAAAATTATCCAATAAAAGTATGAATTCCCTGAAATCAGATATAAGTGATCAATATAGATTGATAATTAGATTGTGAAAATGTCGAAAAATTTTGGGCAATTGTTATGAATTCTCTGAGATTTCGAAAATTGAAAATTTATCTATGATTTATTGGCTTCTGGTCTTGAACTCTCAATTTTAAATAATTTCGAATTCATAAAATCATCTTTAGCCAAACTGAAGTCAAATTTCCGTAACAAATTATAGAGATCTTGAATGGGAAGTTCAGATTTCATATATTAGTGTCAAAAAGTTTGCAGTCAAGAAAACTGCTAAGAGTTTCAGCAAACCTCTACTTATATATTCCAATATAAGTAACCCCCTTACCAAACTATAAACTATTTATAAGCTCGTAAAGTAATTTCTCATTAAATAGCATGATATGTGACAGGCTCTCAAGTAATAAATATCAGATATACCTACTTGCACTCATTATGCGGCTAGGTCCAAAACTGTTGCCTAGTTGGTTTGATTGCAAATCTAAATAACACTTTTGATTTCAAATGATTTTTCACTCAAACTTTTTTATACTTTCGAAAATGAGGGTATAAATAGTTTACTCTTGGAAAAAATTGCTCTTTTTGCTCGTTCAAAAACTAACAACTTTGTCTACATGGTTGCAAATGCACCAATTTTTATCACTTGAATAGTATTTTTCTGACAAATGGATATAGATACCAGATTGTGTGTTTCATCGACAAAATTCTGAATTCCCCATCCTTCATTGAAATATTATCAATTCATAAATTTCTCTATGAAAAAGTTATCAGACAAAATGAATCTAATTCAGTAATCACCTTGATTAAATCAAATAAAGGTTTCAAATTTCATCCAATTAATTACAGTAGTTTCACGTGAATTCATGGTCGCCTACGATATTATTGTCAAAGTATACATGTAATGTAACGTCTCACAACAGTTCAAATTGCATGCAGCTCCTATTCGAAAATTTTATTTGAGAAGTTTTATCAAGAAACAAAATCACAATTTGAAATAATTCTTGACCCGTAGAAAAAAGAATAATTACTGAGAATTTTTACTCTTCTGGTTGAACTCAAACTGATAAGTATGTGTCATAAAGGGTTTCAGAGTTTGTCCTACTTTTCAGTTGTTGTAAACAGATAAATGGGTCAGGAATTATTTAGATAAAAAAACATTAGTTTTTTAGTTGGTAGATACGTCTTCTTTGTCTGAAACTTGTTATGAACATTTGCAAAATAATTACAGATTGACAAAAAAAGCTTACAAAGATTTCAATTGATGACAACTTTTCCATTTACTCGCAAAATTGTTTACACTCATTCTTGAATCAATTAAAAGGAATCTAGTAGCAGACATGAACTCGTCATCACATAATATCAATGAGATGACATTTATTCACTTATTCAGGTCCAAGTTGCGATATCCATCGATAATAATTCATTGTACTATTAATAGTAAAATAACGTAGGTGTTATTGATTTCTGAGTAGATTTTCCTGAAAAACTTAATGAGTCGATTATTTCTGGTTCGAATTTGATATAAAATTTCATCACCGAAGAATATCGAAAATTGTTTGCACATTATGTGAGCAAAATTTTTGTTTGAGTTGAGATTTGAAATTTTGTCTATTCAAAGTTAGTTTGATCGAATGATTATTTCCAAAACTCACCTCCGGGTTTTTTTTACAAATTAAAATTAATTAATTACCGAACATAGATACTCCATTTCCAAGTCCCTTGACACATAACGTGTGTGCATGTAAAAAGGAAGTGTAGTTCCTAGGTTTCATTACCCGAAATTATATGAAAAAATTAAGAACCACGGTCCGAAAAAATAATTTTACATTCATGTCGATGGAAAGTTACTCGCGATTGTGATTGATTTCTATTGTGTATTGATATGAATATGATAACTGATATTTGCATAAAACAATTATTCTATTCGTTTCTTATCTGTGAGAATTAATATTTCATTTCGTTATACATATCTCCTTGCAAAACTTGTTTCTTTTTTCTACAATCGTTGAGATAGCAGCCGTGGAAAATTTGATATTTCTAATGGATTCTAATGGACGTAAACTTATAGAAAAATTAGGAGTTGATGTGACATCTACCCACTTGATTCCGTATTAGAATTCACGAATAAACTATATACAATATACTCATATAAAATAGTTGCGAATAAATGTGAGGGTAATTCCTGAATTATATGTGGGTCTTTCATTTATTTATTTTTTGAGCAGCCTTTGCTTAGACACAGCCTTCTACAGATAGAAACCTCAAAAGAAATTTTTTTTCTTAGACATCAGAAAACTGACAGAAATGAGATGGAGCAGACCTTCAGGGAGCCCTATCTAAGAAAGGGCACACAAAAAAAATACGAAAGAGCCACATTATCTTTTGACAAGACAAAAAATATTTTGCAACTATTCATTTATACCCTGTATATTTACCACCGACCCGTCTTTCGATAAATAATAGCTGAATTGGGTGGAGTGACGCGGTTGAATGAATTAGTGAAAATCTTGTACTATAATTCGTGAAGTGAAATAAAAGTAAATCAATTTGATACGATTTCTGTAGAATTTCAGAAATTTCACTGTATTTACTCAATGAATAGGTTTGCAAATACACGAAATTGGCTAATTATATATCTATCTATGTCTGAAAATAGGAAAATGATAAAAACGAAAAGAATTTGAGTAGATATTTTCAGGGTTCAACTATGAGCTTAATGGCAAATATTGTAATCATCTACAGATTCCAGAAGGAGAGAAAGCAAGTTGTTGTCATTACCTATGTAGGAAAACTTCAAAAATCAATAATGTTATGGCAAATTGTGCCGAAGAAAAGATACAAAATTTGCGTTTTTGTAGATCAACTTACGGACAAACTCAGTATTACTATCGGTTTATGAGATGATTCATAAGAATTTACCCAGGTATTTATTTTACTATTCTCTCAGACTTCAGGGTATGTTATACGGAGTACCTACATAATATTAAATCCAAAACGTCGAATTAATGTATTTTCATTGATTGAAGCGCTGTGTACTTAAATAATGTTCAAATTTACGGAAAAGTTACTAATTGGAAGACACCAATAACATGTTATACCTAATCATTTCAAAACAATACTCAAAAAAATGTTGACAGGTGGAATAATTATAGTGATGGTAATTATTATTGAATCGTCATTTCCTTTCAGAATGGAGGATAAAAAATGTTATATAATAATTCATTTAATTCCTCAACATGAAACGCGATCTAGAATATAAATTGGATAATGAACTTTTTTAGGGATAACCAGAAAGTTTCCAATTACACAGACTTTAGGATAATTATCATCTAATTTATATTTAAATTTTTCATGACTAGAAATAGAAAAACTATGAATACAGAGATTATAAGACTCAATTAAATTTCCTGTTCGAAATATTTAATAATAAAGGTATTTTTGGTACATCCAACCTAAGGCATGTGCATTTTTCAATTCGTACAATACCAAGACTAAGATACTTCAGAGACTCATTTGTAGAATTCAGTATTCCTGCATTTAAGTACCTATGTGTTTTTTATATAATATGGTTGCCGTCCATTAGGGATATTTCTTATCCGAAGCATCAAAAACCATTTCGAACTGGTTTATATTTTTGACTGAATATGCAAAAACTACTTCGTAAAATTCTCCGATAGTGGAAAGTATGGACAATCTAGTGATAGCAATGATAAGAATATGATGAATATCAAGAAAATAAATAAGATACGGATCAAACTTTCCAGCAAACAGTTTTGGCTATCGTTTCATAAGTACTGAAAACCTGAAAGTGAAATTCATAGCTCGTTATTTATAACTTTCTAAAAGTAATTTTTGTTTAAGGAAAGCAGCAGCGCATTTATTTTTCATTCCAGATTAGTCAGACACCTAATAATGTTATCATATATCGTCTGTTCATTATGGATTGCAGCTATTGAAGCAAAATATCGTATCAAAAATGATTGAACTTTATTGTTACTTCTAGTTGAATTGCCAGTGAATTTTAAGGTTTCTATTTATCTTCAACAGATTTAGATGATTTTGCACCGTTAGTCGAAACATTTAGAATTTTGTAGTGTCGTTTATGTTTTTGATGCTTCAATCGAACAAATTCATATAATCATTGGATCAATTTTGAACGCTGATTTTTTCGCTCTGAATTTGATATTTTATCTCAAATATTTTTTCTATAAAATGTTTATGTGTTTGTTCTGTGTTTGAAACTACAGAAATTAATACTTCTTTTCGTGAGTCTGAACTTTCGAAGCCTACTGGGATGTCATTAATTCTGGAATGGATTATAATTCATTTTTAATTCAATATAAAAAACGATAATCGCAGTTTGAAACGACCCTTAAAATTACCTCTTATTGACCCATATTTGCAATTTAAAAACTTGAATTGGGAATAGTGTATCACAGGGGAATGAGATGAAAGCCTCATCAAAACACGTTTGGATGAGACGGTTGTATCCCTAATTGGGAGAGTTATAGTGGTTGATGGGATAGAGTAACAAATTTAACGATATAGGATTAATTTTGTGTATACAGGGTGTCCCAAATTCGATTGCCTATTAGACGTTTCTGGAGAACTGGGCATATTTGAAATCTAAAAATTCGGACAATGATGTTTTTCAAAATTCTCTACTGAGCTAAAATATTTTTGGAGCCTGAACACTTCCGGTTATACAAGGAGTGAAAATAATTTCTTCAATTTTTTCGTTCCTGATATGATTGAGTATTCAATGCTGAATACATTTCTGTTGAAACCGTTGTTTTCATTCAAATAATTTTCGAAATATCGGAAAAAAACTGAAAAAAAAGGGAGATATGCGTATTCAGTATTATGTTTGTTATTCCTATTCTAAATTCTAAATATTTTAAGCACAAACCGCGTTTACATATTTTTGGAGTCGAAGAATGTGGAAATATCGTACATTTCTTGAATTTTGAAAAACTTGTCACAGTGTATTCCAAATGTTGTGTCAAAAATTTGGATCAAGATATGCCAGAATTTTCGTTTTTCAAATGGGAACCCAATATTTTTATGATTGCGTGGTATTCTATGAAGAACAATAATGATAGTGTTCTAACACTTTAGTGCTCCTGAAATGAATAATTCCTGGGTTATTTAGGATTTTCTGAATTTATGTCGGACGTAGAGTCAAATAATTAAAATCTGCTTTATATCAACAATCTATGGTCATAGAAGACCAATTATTATAATAATTCACAAGTGACAGATCTTGTATTCTTATCTGAAATCTTTCTTTTCTTCACTCAAATTCTGTATTTTGCATTTTTTTCAAATAAATGAATTCAGAAAAGAAGTCTGTCACTTATGGATTATTGGAAGGAAAAATTTATCTTTTATGATTATAGATTATTGCTATGAAACAGATAATATTATGAATTGTACTCTACTCACGACATAAATTCAGAAAATCCTAAATAACTCAGGAATTATTCATTTTAAGAGCATTGACATATTTAGAATAACATTATTTTTCTTCGAAAACTCCAAAGCAATCATGAAAAAATGGGATTCTTCTATGAAAAACGAAAGTTATGAGCAAATCTTGATACCAATACTTGACACAATTAACAAATCTCAATTTTTAAATTATACTAATTCTTTTTCAACATCTAATACAGGATAGTTCTGATTTTTTCATTCGTATCATTTTTTTTTCTGATGAAAATAATCCAAAATTATAATCAAACTTGGTAATCTTAGAAAAAATTGACGAAAAATGAGGTGAGGTGAGAAATTTGTTGAAAAACACAAGAACTCAAATATCTCGGAATTCTTGATTTTCGGTTATCAATAAATATGGCTCAAACGACAGCAAATGAGTGATACTAACAACTCCTCGAAGGTTCACGTCTAATTTGGAAACACCCTGTATATATTATAGCGTTCATTATACGTTTTGAGGAAAAAACAGACATAGGTACCTACTCAACATATCCATCAATAACTAATCCATTCCAAGTACCTAATTCCCGATCAATTCGTGCACCCGAAACAACAATAATAATATGGTACCTATCAAATCACAACAAATCGATACAGGAATTTAAAGAACTGATGGTTTACATGTTCGGGTGATCCATCCTATTATTTTCTCTCATTAAATACTAAATGTTTATCCATTATCCATCAAATAATTTATGGCAACATATTAATGTTTCCATGTCATCTTTATCCATTCAATTAGGTTTGGTTATATCAAAGTATTTATGGTTTTTAGATTTTTTACTGAAGAAAATGATTGATACTTCCGTGAGCACACATACATTATTGAGTTAATTATCGTTATCTGTTTAATACCTCCAATTCCAATCCTTCGGAATGAAAAACGGCAATATTTATAACCGTCCTGAAACGAACAAAAAAAAAGCTAAAAATCTAAAAACATACTTTGATAATGTGTAATTACTAAAATTAAAAAAAACGTGAGCGCTCCTGATATATATTTTATGCTGATGGTTGTAACTGTAGAAAAATTACCGTTGAGGGGTACAAGAACGTAAGGGGTGATTCACGATGATGATCTTCTGGACTAAAAACCATTTTGGACTGAAAATTTGTAATAAACTTTCTCCCTAAAATGTGTTCAGACCTCTGCAACTTCCAGTTATACCGGAAACAGCCTACTGATCTGTTGTTTAAAATGGCACACCTAGATTATCTTTACATCGTATAAGATAGTATGCCATACCTTCAAGGATATATAAGTTTTTGGGAGATAAGTTTGGATACACTTCTTTGAATATTTCTGATGAGGAAGTTTTTCGAAAATGTCTTTACCATAAAAAAACAGTAATTTCGAACCACTTTATTTGACTAGGATGGTAACAACAAAAATAAACTAAAATTCGATGTTCCAGTAAATACTTTCGACATTTCCTGATGGATTGTGTCAAAACTGAATTGTTTGTTAAAATTGTTGAGATTCCATAGCCAATTCATGAAATGACAAAGTTATTTACTGGAACATAGAATTTTAGTTTTCGTCTGTGATTTAGTCACCGACTAATCTTGTAATCCAAAATTGATGTTTTCCCTTATTTCAAGTTTTTCCTTGCTAACTATGAAAGTTTTCATTTTCAGCTGCCTTTTTGGGCAGTATCGAATGACATAATAAAAAGAAGACGGTATGTGGCAATCTTGGAAAATGATTAATTTTATTTGTTCAACTTGATGATCTCAAAAACTACCCGAACATTTGCGGTCCGATCAGTTTTATGATACTAAATAATAGAGAAATTGAAAATGTTGAAGATAGTTTGAAAAAAACTATAGTCACAAAAGGGGGGGCGACACAGGGACCATTATTTGGAGCATTATAGAATTGTTATTGTCAATTATTTTGAATACATATTTATTCACAACTACTCTCACATTAATGTTTTGATTATAATAAACTCAAAAAAACTATATCCTTGCAGAAAAACAAAACATCAAAAATTTTGTTCAGAACCCTATCTTCCCCTCACCTGATTGTTCGTTCTTGGGGCGGATGAGAGCCGATACCCCTTCTTACCCCTTCTTCCTCTACTCACCATTTTCCTCATTTTTTTCCTTAAGAATTCTGAGGACTCATAAACCCTTGGGTTTTCACCCAAACTAAGGCCTATTGTTGGAATTGCCACCAAATCAACTTTCTAACGATGCAAAAATATACTGGGTGTGCCATTTAAAAAAGAAAGTAGAAGTTTGTTTCCGATGTGACCGAGAGTTACAGAGGTTTAAACATTTTTATTGAAAAAGTTCTATGTGGAAAACCCCACTATGCATATTTTCAGCACAAAATCATCATCAATCGAGATCAGTTCTCGATTTGTCTATAATAGGTCATCGCGTTGAATCACCTTGTATATGTCCAGCTCTTACGTATCTACGAAAGTACAATAAATACAATGCTACAAAATATTTGTTCATTTTCGGTTCACAATACTTTTGAAGTATTTTTTCCAGTTTTTATCACTTATATTTAATTTTCATTCAAAAGGTTTATCGATTCAAAATGTAACCTTGGGAATCTTCAATACATAGGGTTGGGATAAAGTTTGGCACCAAATTAATATTTTTAAAACAAAACGGGCGATGTTTTTGAAATTTGGCAGCTGAGTGTAATGGACCACAATGCATCTGATGTGCATATTTTCATTAATGAGATACTTCCGGTTTAACCGGAAATTTTTTTATCTAAATAGGACACCCTGTATATTTCTGCAGATTCTGAAAGTGCACCTTGTTTCGGATCTGTCCATATCGGGTTCCATGTAAAAATTATCTGTAAAAAGAAGAAATTCAGTCTTTTTGTACATTTGAGAAAAAATCCATTCAAATAAATAAATCGTTGTTATTTGTATCAATAGTGAGAAATAAAACGAAATACTTTGTATTAGATAACTCTTTCTGCTTTTCATGACGTATTTTTTATGAAAATCTATAAAAAGAAGAAATACAGGGCTTTTACTAGTAGAAAAAATTTATTGAAAATAATTAAAAAAAAATCATTTTAAATGTTCGAAGTGCTTGCCATTCACCTCCTGACAATATTTCAAAATTACATATACAGGGATAAAGTTTGGCACCAAATTAATATATTTAAAACGGAACGGACGGTAATATTTCTTCTTTTTATAGATTTTCATAAAAAATACGTCATGAAAAGCAGAAAGAGTTATCTAATACAAAGTATTTCGTTTTATATCTCACTATTGATATAAATAACAACGATTTATTTATTTGAATGGATTTTTTCTCAAATGTACAAAAACACTGAATTTCTTCTTTTCACAGATAATTTTTACATGGAACCCGATATGGACAGATCCGAAACAAGGTGCATTTTCAGAATCTGCAGAAATATACAGGGTGTCCCATTTAAATGAAAAAAAGTTTTGTCATTTCCGGTTAAACCGGAAGTATCTCATTAATGAAAATATGCTCATCAGATGCATTGTGTTCCATTACACTCAGCTGCCAAATTTCAAAAATATCGCCCGTTTTGTTTTAAAGATATTAATTTGGTGCCAAACTTTATCCCAACCCTGTATATGCATACCTACTCATCAATTCGTTCTGTTCTGTTCTACCTGACATTTGTTGGTGGTCATCTAGTGTGAACGAAATTTTAAATTATTGGGACGTATACCCGGCTGTCATCTTGGAGATGCAATCTTGATTTCATGACCTTTACAAAGACATAAAAAAACCTCCAGATACCAATTTTGAAGCGAATCGGACCATAATCTTGATAATCGTTCAAATTCAAAAGTCGAATCAAACTAAGTAACTAAGTATCACAAATCTCGGTCAGCATCTTCAAGCCGCCATTTTGTTTCGTCTGAAGCACTTTTCACAGAATGACAGAATAACCTATTTAATTCATAATATAAAATTGAAATTGAATATATTATATCTCAACACAACTCCAAACTCCATTCATTTGAACCCAAGAAAATCAATATTATAAATTTTCCCATTAATCTACATATATGTCTATAAAATATATAGGAAGTGTTAATTTATTCATTCATCCTAGAGTTGTAGTAACTGGCAATACCTACGAACTAAACTAACAAAAAAAAAGTTGGTAGTATAATATGAAAATAGCGTTTTTTCGAAAACGAAATTAAGTCTTTATCTCAGAGCCTACTGAGTTTCTTTTATTTTTTGACTATATTTGACTTGAAATTTCCTGCGCCAAATCTCAACTTTCAAAATTGTTCGAATTGTACCGTAAAAATCGGCAATCAATTTCATATTCGGAATGAAAATAACATCACAGAGAAGAAAAAAAATTAAGGTATATCATCAATTAGGTCCAGCGATAACTGTCAAATTAAAATTTAATGATTGGCTGTGAAAATAATAAATTCTGCTTTTTCATATTGTGATTTGAGTAGAATATTTATTAGGTATATGGGATTTGTAGAATGAATGGAAAGGAAACTTCGAACTATTCATGAACACGTGTTTATCAATGTTTTTATATTGATGTCACTGAATGTTTGGATTTTTCCAAATTAAATTACATATTTTTATAGGATTAGGTATGATATAACTCCATGAAATAGCTGAATCTTGTCAATTTCGAGGAGGACTCACATTTCAAATATATAATAATGATGGAGATCATGCTGACTTGAGTCAGCAGAAATTGAACATTGTGTTGAACATTGAAGAATCGCCAAGAAGAAGATCAATGATGGAATTCCTGTCAAAAAATAGACCAAGCTTGATATAATTATTGCATGAACTTGTATACACACAATTAGATCAGGAAAAACACAAGGAAATGTTTTATTGGCATTTTTACGAGGAAATTGTATTCTCCGAAATCCTTAGACATTTATCAGTTGTTTCATTTTTGAAGTCAACACCGAACAATAACAAATTAAATGCCTGTTCCGAACAAGAAAACTGAAAGATATGAGCCAAAATTTATTTGTTTCAAAGTCGAAGTCGTGAGTATGAAAAGGTTTATTTCCTGAGTTGAATAAGATAGCATTAATTGCACATTCTCTTCTCCAAATAATCATTTCACTAAGAATTTTTATGCAGGACGTGTAAATATTCTATTTAAGAGGAGTATACTTGTATACTATGGTGTAGGTAAACCATTCAAGTATGTAATGTTGGCGACAATGCACTGAGAGAAATTGGGCTAATTTCAAACAAAAGTTACCTGAATTATTAATTTGTAATTTGAAGGACGTATTTATGTTATGAGACTATGTGTTACAGTTTGCAGCGTTTTATTTTTATCATGCTCATAAAACAAATTTTCTGTATTATTCGGGAGCTTAGATATAAACTAAATACTTACATTGGATCACTACATCCAATATTGTTGCGCATTAAAAGAGGTCAGTTCTCAGAATTGATAAGGAAAAAATTCGCACAGCTCTCAATATTTCTAGGTTCATAACATTAAACGGATATTATTCCTCAAATATTGTTGATTTTTGCAGTCTTATCACACTGGATCGATGGAATATAAATGTGGGAATTTTTAAATCCGAGATATCTCAGAATACCGATGTTGTTACTTTCTTTGTTTGCCTTTGGACTACTCGAGCGTATAAGTGCTCGCTTTGTCATTAAGATGACCCTCAAAATGATTCGATATAATAGTAATTATAATTATTAATGCAACTATTATTACGCATATCAATACGAGTGATTTAACATACATAATTCATCCTTAAAAAAATATTGCCATATCAAATAGTATTTATATAAAATGTCCATTGCAACTTTTCATTCTTTGAAATTTTGAGCTTTTTATTGATTTTTCGGAACATATCTCGAAACCCAAACCTTGACGACAACTGGAACATTTTTGGGTTTGAAGTACAGGAAGTACTTGTTTTCAAGGGTAGGACTAATAAATCGAAATAAATGGATACTGCGACATAGGTTCCCAATATACTGGCGCGAATATTTTCAAAAGGAAAGATTCAGGCCGCCATTTTATCAGAGATAGATGAGAGTTCGCTATTGTGAATGCAAAAGGACCCTCAAAGATTTTTTGGTGTTATGTGTATTCCGCGGTATATCACGGTAAACAAAAATTCTGCAGTAATGCAGTATACCAAATATAACACATGAGATCAAGGAGAATCAATGGCAACTTGGCATGTCCTTAAGATCCTTTATGAAGTGGTTCTCTATTTCTATTGAGACCTTATCCCTTACGTCACCAGTCGCCCCGTATATTAAATCCCAGGTAAAGTAGTCAACATAAATGCTATCATAGAATATTAGTCATTATTATTCACGGCAATCTGTTAAATAGAAACTATACGTTCCATCCGCATTCTGAAGACTTATATTAATATAAAAGTTGTTTCTTCACGGTAAGGGGACGTGTTAAATAGGAATACTTATTCAAATTTTCGTTCACTCTTCGTGACAACACGACAATATCTATTTTTTGACGTTATTTGTTGAAAGAAAACATAGCATATAGCATATAGATTGGGCAAGGACGAGAGAATTTTTGTTCAAACACAAAACTAACAGAGTAACAAGAAGAAGGTGCAATTACATCATACTGAGAAATGTTTGTTATTTGTCACTCAATTTCATCTAACCTTCACATAAAATACTCTTAGGATTCAATATTCAATTTGAATAGGTACTTCATATAAATGATCGATTCTGTCATTAAATTCTTATACATAATATTTATTTTTATCTACATAATGTTTACTGTTAAAGATTACATACATTCATACATAGTGACAGAATTCATGGCGAGGGTGATGTTCAATGAGGTACTCGATTCAATAACATTCAATAACAATAACCGGAGATTACTTTTCGACATTACTGACCACTTTACAGGAAAAAATTGAAGAAAAAAGACGCGGAAAGCTATCCAAAGGTGTTTCGTTTTTGCAGGACAACGCCCCTGTACACAAATCTCATGTTGCCATGCAAAAAATTCGTGAGTTAGGGTTTTAGGGTTTCAATTACTAGAACACCCCCTTATTCACCAGATTTGCCTCCATCCGACTATGTTCTATTTCCTCAACTGAAAAAATTTTAAAAGGTCGTAAATTTTCTTCCAACGAGCAGGTTATAAAAGCTTTGGAGGTCTGGTTTGCAGAGCAAGAAGAAACATTTTTTTTGAAAGGTCTAGAGACGTTGCAGGTTCGCTGTTATAAATGTATCCAATTAAGAGGAGAATATGTTGAGTAATCGAATATTTTGACATTGAAATTTATTTGGTTCCATAGTAGGCTAAGAATTTTTCAATATATCCTCGTAATATATTCACATAGTTATCCAATATTTCATTACAATTTCTATATTAACTGTTTTTGAAGTGATTTTGCATTCTAAGAGAGCTTTTACCTTATAATGGAGAATAAGAATATTTTAATTTTTTTTTCTCGGGCGTATTGCACTAATTATCTTAATAAGCTTTCATGGCAACTACACATGCTTTGTACAAAAAAATTGATTCAAAAATTTGATAATTGACTTCTTTGTGAATTCTGGTTCATCTGCATAACTAGTTTGTGTTGTCGTCAACAAAATTGCAATGTTTCCTTAGCGAATCACGATGCAGATGTAGATAAACCAAATTCTAGCAACCAGTTTGGCTAGTTGTTTTTTTCTGGTATGTTTAAGCATCTCAAGTAAAGGTTGACTATCATTATATACCTTCCATATCCTTTCCATATCCTCTTCCTCCTGACTACACGGAATATTGCTTGGTGTGCTATTGCTTTTTGAAACATAAGAAATCTGAATGTTTACTCACATATCTAACTCATTTTTTTGTCCATTTTTCTATAAAATTGACAGTTTCTGGTGAAAATTTATTTTAAGTACCTATTTGTAGTACAAAACTAATCCACTCAAAAAATTTATAGAAAAATAGAGTTCAGTTAGAAGTATGGCGTTTAGACGACATAATTCTCACTGGACACGAATTATTACAAGGATTACTGGGTGAAGATCATCTTGAGGAGAAATAGAACATGTGTCACGTATTATCGAAAACATCAAGAAAACGTTTCTATATACAGCTCTAAATGTGAGCTACACCCGTAGTTTGTATAAAGAACATTAATTTCATAGAATAAATCATCATTTTTACCTAACAAATCTTTCAAAGACAAATGATACCGAATTGGTGTCAAAATTCGAAAGACACTTCTCTTATTAATATTCTTGTTACAAAGGATCGATAAAGATGTTATGTGAAATAAATCTCTAAAAACTGTCAATGTTTCAATTTGTCCATACACGAAAATGATATACAGGAGGAGTCTTTGACTCGCACAAATATTTCAACAGTAGGTACTTGAGGTCAAAAGAAACAATTTTTTCTCTCACCATTCTTTCCAAATCGGCTCGGTTTAAAAGATACAGGTTGTTGAAAAATCATTAAAAAAATGTTATCGGTTTTATCGAATGAAATGAATTTCGGAATATAGTTTTTCATTTATTTGATTAATTTTTTTCGAACACAATATATCACCCACGTCTTCCAGTTTTCTCATTATGAACATCACGTACCATAAAATACCAAAAATTCAAGGACTCTTGAAACTCAGTTGGACGTTATGTGATGAATACTTGAACTTTTTGTGAAATAAATGTATTCCTCATATTTCCTCGTATAATGCGAAGTTTTCTAGTAATTTATGTTAAAAAATTGAAGTATCTGTGAAATTTGAAAAATTGGGTACTTTGGCTGAGTACAATTCTGTTTAAAAGATCCACTGATGTGTAGTGTCACAGATTTAGCTAGTTATTCTGGAGGTAATTTTGTTTTTCCAGGGGTGGCACAGCTCATTATGAAAACTTAAAATGGCTATATCTCTTTATAATGGCCGAATTAGAAAAAATTCTAAAGAAAAAAAGTGTTTGTTTGGACCTCAAAAATCTACTGTTAGTTACAATACAAATAATCTATGCATACGTTATCATGTAACAGATATTCATTTCAAAAATATCATTTTCCAATTACTATTGAAAAAACATTCATATTCTTCCATGTGCTCAGTCGAGTACATTATTTATTGCAAAACACAAATATTCACCGATGGCAATGCTCAGTATTGTTACAATACAAAAGATCTATTGTATACAGTCATGTAAACATATTATTTAAGATATTCATAATTAGTGGCACAATCCCATGGTTCAACACGCGTCAGAATGCAATCGAACTAGTCATTCTTGAAATTAACGAGTTCAAACAAACAAACTTGAGGATATTAGAAGATAGATTCGAATTCCATGCTTACGAAGCAGAAAGTTAATTCTAAAAAATTATTTAATTCTTTACCTAATAGGTATACAGGCATTATATTCGCTCGAAAACCGTTGAAATTCTGCTAGGTGTTCTACACATAGCTTTCGAAGGAAAAAATAAGCTGAAAAACCATCTTTGTATTTTCCATTGCCTCAAACTTTAGCTTTTTCTTTGAATAAAATTTTATGAAAAGACTTTGAAACGTACGAAGGCGTAGAAGGGCCAAGGAATTATTTTATTTTCAATCCCGACTTATAATTCGGGATCTCGAGATCCGGAGTTATAAGTCGGGATCTCGAGATCCCGAGATATAAGTCGGGATTATAACCTCCATTTTTCGAATTCAACTTAGTCGTCGAATTCAACTTTGTCGTTGCAATCAACATAATCATTATCTAACTATCCTACGGTAAATTTAAATCGGGAATAACATGAAAATGAATGACATGTCAGGGGTAAGTTTTTTGCTTTCTCTAAATGAATAGCCATCTTGAATTATGTATATTCGATTCTAGGAGAAAAGAACTGAACAATTAGTGCAGCGATATTGCTAGGATTCGAGCATAAGGAAATTCTAGTATGGTGGTCCATACTCCGGAAGCATAATTCACAATTCTGGATTAACCAATTTGAAATAGAAGAGTTATAACATCATGTAGATTTTTGTAAGATTCAGGTGAATCAAAAACGAAAGAAATATGTGTGTATTCTGTTTCAATAACAAAGGTTTTATTCAAATAAACCAAAAAGATAATTCCCTTATATGTGTTATATTCTGTAAGTAATAAGAGTAAGGGTTTTCAATTACCCTCAAATTCAAGATTGTTTTCTTTATCATCTATATGAGATTTTGTCATCCGAATAATAGCCAAATATTTAAAGCTACACCATATAGATGAACTCTTTGAGGAAAAATGTAATAGCGGAATGGGATTTGGACCAGAATTTATTACAAATTTTCAATTAAATCCGATTCATTAAACTTAAATCAATTTTAAACTTCCTATAAAGCCTTCCTCTGAAAAACAAATATTCTGAGGACGTGTACTGAAAAAATTTTAGTATACACCATTGAATTTAAATACTCAAGGTTTACACTTATACAGGGTGAATCACCGCAATGACCTACTAGACGTTTTAAATATGGCTCAAACGACAGCAAATGAGTCATACTAACACGCCCTCTCAGGTTCACTTCTAATTTAGAAAGAGCCTGTATATCTTCGCATCGTAAATGATATGATAGCTGATTTGATGTAGGAGTTTCAACAATATATAACCCCTGGGTAAAAACTCAAACGTTTATGAGTTATTTGGATTTTTATGAAAAAAATTGTGAAAATGCGGAGTCACACTTTTCTGTATATTTCTGTTGAAAAGATTTTCTCAAGAAATTCTTTCGCTTTCAATTTTTCATAATTTTGCGTTATGTAGGTACTAACATTTTAGCTTTGTCTTTTTTCCATGTAGAATCGACTGATTTTGAAAAATATAGGTTGTAATTTGAAAATCTTGAGTTTAGAATAATTCGATGTGTCCAACTTGATGATTTTACATAAACACCTATACATTTTGAGTCCAATTAAATTTACCGTAGGATAGTTAGGTAATGATTATATTGATTGCACCTCGAACACGACAAAGTTGAATTCGAAAAATAGAGGTTATAATCCCGACTTATATCTCGGGATCTCGAGATCCCGACTTATAACTCCGGATCTCGAGATCCCGAGTTATAAGTCGGGATCTCGAGATCCCGAGTTATAAGTCGGGATTGAAAATAAAATAATTCCTTGGCCCTTCTACGCCTTCGTAGAAACGCAAACGTGGAAGTGATTCCAGAAGTTTCTTGGTGATTCTTCAAAAAACATACAAATGTAGGTACAATTTCGAAATAGTTTAGATAAATCTATGTTTTTCGCAATGACTTCAGAACACCGTCCGTGAATTGTGCAGTCTCTAGCCTCATTTTAGACTCTCAGACGATAATTAATTTCGAATATAGAGAATATGAATTGCATGTGAACTCTTATTATTAATTATTGGCCTTATTTCATCAAGGCGAGTTAATTTCTTTATTATATTATGTGGGTATATTACGTACAATGTGAACCTATAAATAAATGCTTTTCTCATCACCAAACGACATATCAAGATCAACGACATGGCCCTGAAATATAAGGCTGATTGTAGGATTACTTAGACTTGCCTGTTATTTTTGTTTATCCTTTAGTAATTTATATTTATGCAATAGTATGAAATAGCGTAATGAAAATGCAGGGTGTTAAATACAAGAAACAAATCTGAATCAATGTTAAACACAAGAAACAAATCTTAATTTCTAATCGACGTATGTCTCTTTATTTTATTTTTTTACAATCTGCCGAAAATAACTATCATAGCCAGTTCTCCTAGAAAAACCCCCTAGCAACTAAAATTATTCGAAAAAGAAGTATCTTGACGACGCGACGTAACACAGGGTGTGGATGAATAGTTGCGAAACAATTTAAAGAAGATTCCTTGTCAAAAAATAATGTGGGTCTTTCAAATAATTTTTTTAAGAGCCCCTGCTTCGATACAGTTCCCCTGAGATGGCATATGAAAATTGAGCGGACATTGGTGGTGTTTCCATATGTGTAATGTCAGCATGATATTCGATTACTAGGTAAATTCAAGTTCGAAGATAATTCCAGCATATACGACTACCTATTGATAAATTTATACATGACGTATTTTTCCAAAAGGAATACGAGGAGGATAGATCAGCGTTTTGAGAATATGTCCAAAACTTCTAAACGCAGATAAACAAAAAATTTTCATCAAAAAAGTCAGTCCTTTAAGGTCGAAGTTTGAGAGATTTACCCATAATAATGAGAATGCAAAATTTCTCACTGAATGGTATACTTCGAAGAATCCATTATTGATGATCTCTAGGTCAGGGTCATATCCTGATCGCGAATAAAAGTTATAAGTGCCTTGTTTTGACCGCGTTGCGCAGGTACCTAACCAGGGATCCTTTTTTTATTAACGTTAAAAGTGACCATAAAGCTCTTTGGATATTTTGTTCAACTATCAACCAAATCGTAAAAAATAATGACTAACAAATAGTTGATATTGGTGTCAAATAACTCTCATTCTAAACGACATTCAATGTCGTCTATCGGACAATCATTTCGAAATCATCCAATTAAAACATTTTTACAATTCGTATATTAAGACTATGAGCAGCATAAATCTGAATATGATTCTTGTGGATTATACTCATTACTATTGACCATTAATCCACTTTGTTTGGTACTCAATAATAACAAAGTCATTGCACTATATTGTTTTGAAAGCTTCTTCAAACACAAATCAGTAAAGTAGATTTAAACTCTTCATGGATTACTGGTTACCCACATCAATTATTTCAAAATAAATCTTTTGATTTGAAGCTTTAGGCAAAATTCGTAGACAACACATAACATCAGTCATAGCTTTTTTTATAAGCAGTTCCAATATTGTACAAGGTTTTCAGGACGCCCTGTATATGTATTACATCACTAATCTTAGATTGTTGATGTGTCTGGAACATTCTTTTGCAACCAAAAACATTATCCAAAATTTCAATCAGCTTTATTGCAGCGCAATGAAGTTTCCTTATGGCTTCCTTGGCATTCCAAATTGAAATTCAAATTTTGTGACGTGCATCTCATTATGTCTGGAGATCGAAGTTCATTTTGCTCTTTACGATAGTATAAGTAGGGCAATCCAATGATTCAAACGTATCGACATATTTTTGTTATGTGAAGATATCAGAAATATTACTTACTTTTTACGAGAACCAAACCCTTATAGTTCATATGTCTAGGTAAAGAAAAAGTTTTATTGGAAAATTGAAAATGATAATCCATCATAACCTAACTACATGATTTCTTATCTGGAACATTACCAGGGTCAGAAACTTTATTTTGCGTGGCCTGGATTGCACAAATTCGAGTTAGTTTAAGTGTAAGTACTTATGAAAATTATATCAAATCGTTAAGAACTTACGAATCTAGTATTATATAGAATATTCTAGCATTGAATTGATTACTTCATGATAGGAATTCATTAACTTTCATACGATCCAATCAACTGTTTCCAGTGATAGTTTCGGCACAGTTTCATGATTGAGTGGTTCATATGGATTTCGCATTCTCAATTAACAACTACCCACCTATTACCTTCCATCCAGAAAATATTGATTAAACTAGGAATAGAACGTAGACAATAGCAATGAATTTTTCGTTACCAAACTATCCAAACTGCACATCGTTTTCGAAATATTTGAAATTGCAAGGCACCAGAAATACAGAATACGACGAAAGCACATTCTGATCATGTGTTCTTGACAATCTGGAAGCCCAGACATATCAACAATTTCTCAATTCCAGCCTTGAACTTTCTTACTAGTCTGTTTTTGATTAGATCAGGTAAATGTTTATTAAAAATCGAGAAATAATACATCACAAGTCACACGACCTTAGCAGATATGCCTTATAGGGTCACATTCCTCCAGTCTAATTTATTAAATCAATTTTAATAAATAAATAAATCTCCCTACTCCAAAATAATCAACAAAAATTGTAATGAAATGGAGTGGAAAAAGTATAGCTTAACCTAGAGTAAAGGCTGATTCATGCTAGACCGTGTCGGGTCCGAACCGGGACCCGGACGGGACTCGGTAAAAGAATTATATGAGCAATTTCAATTGACCCATCCACGCTACACCGGTTGGGACACGTGCCGTGCCCGTGTTTTCAGAGTGGCGACCCGGTTGCAACGGCCCGGAGTCGGTCCCGACCCGGCTCCGACACGGTCTAGCATGAATCATCCTTAATTCCCTTTGAAACCAAGAAATCATGCAGCCTATATGGTTCCACGTCTATTAGGAATAGATTTTTGGAACTACATACTTTCAAATCTAAGCAATTTTAGTTTGTTTGGGAGACCTTTGCTAGTTTATAGTGTCCATTGAAACAAAACCTAAATTATGAAAATATTATCTGCTCAATATACAGGGTGATTCCTAACTATTGGGAAATAGGCTAGAGGCAGATTGTTTGGACCAAAATATGGCGATAGGACCAAATATACCTCAATAAAATATTGCTGTGGAAGAAAAAGAGGGCGATAAAGTTGAATTATTTATAAGGGGACGGAATAATATTTTCTTCGAAGTTCGAAAGTCCTCTATTAAAAGAATTAGAAAAGGCATAGGAGTCGCAGGAGGTCACGTAGAACATTTAATTTAAGTTTATTCTTTTTAAGTTACATTGTTTTTAATTATGCTTTATCGTCGAAATAAATAAATAAAATAAATAAATCGTTACTTCAAATCCCCTTTCGATTGTGTTTTTCTTAAAAACGGATGAAAAAATATACAGTGAAATTATTAGCAGAAAGCGGAAAAAAAATTCAACTAACGCCTTCTATCTTTTTCCACAGCAATATTTTATTGATTTTATTTATTAACAGTTTTCCCAAAATCATTTCTGGAACCGCCACTCTGTTGAAATATTCCCAATTAATTATGCTACGCCTTACACCCTGTTTATGAACGAAATCACCCTGTAAGTGGAATTTAGTGACAAAGCTGTTTACTCATCACTTTTAAATCGAATCAACGTCTCATTAAATTAATAGATGACTAAAAATAGGATTTTAATTATGATTGGGAGCAATGGGATGAGTAACATGAAGTAAGTATAGCAAAACATGTTAGTATATTGATTCTGAGAATAACTAGTATGCATCAGGTAAGATCATTATGGGAATTTACATAACCGCATTAAGGTATAGCATATCAAAATTAGTCAACATGAAAATTTTGATGTAATTTTCCATTAGAATTGGAATATAAGACTGAGGACGCGTGGATTAAAATAAATTCATGTCGATTTCTTATTGTCTATTCATATAAGCAAGGCATGACAAAAATGAACGAAGCACTCGAACTTAATCTTTCCATTGGAACACAAATTCATTTGAATTCAGAATTCTATATGAAAGCATAATAGTAGTATGGTTTCCGTCAGAGACAAGACTTTTTCTCTATGGTTTCTGTCGTGAGCAATCCTTTAACTAGTTAATTACTTAAACTAGACATCCTGACATCCATTGAAAAATTCACCATTAGACATAAAAATACAACTATATTGGACTAGTGGATATCTAAATTGAGAAGTGGACTCCAGGGAACCTGCTTTATTGATTGAATGTGTAGCAGGCGGACTGGTTTTTGGCTTATTAGCCGTCATAAGTTCCGCCTTTGAGTACTATTCAACTCAATCTTTCCGCATAACTCATTTCGATGATGACAACCTAAGAAATAAAAAACCAGTTTTTTGCTTTAACTTTGCAGTTGTTTTAATTTAAAGTTTTCAAGCTACATCACAGAGGGATACAATGTCCGTATATGGCTTAGTAGATAAAGTTTTAGATACTAGTGCCTAACTAATGTTTAACCTATTCTAGAAGTTCTGAAAGAAAATGTTTCCATAAGTTCCAAAAGATTTTTCTGTAGTTTTTGCTGAGACATGTCGAGTGCACTAAAGAAAAAAAAAGTGTTGAGAAAGAAGGAGTGAAATTCATAAAATTAGAAGTTGAATTGATCTATGTTTTATTCCCCTTGTCGGAAGGAAAGAATTTTTGAGTGAAGTTCATGATAATATTGTTGAAAATATACAGGTTTCTTTCTTAATGATATTTTGAAATGTTTCAACTTCCTAGCGCGTGCCAGGATTTAATTTATTCAGTCGATTCCGTAACATTTCGATAGAGTGAGAGTTGCGTTGCTCTGATGAGGTCAAATTATACCCTAAACATGGTCGCTAGTTACTCTTCTTCATTGGACTTAATCTTCTTTAGTACACTGAAAAATGGTGTAGCTTTTTTTATTAAATTCGTAACTTTTGTTGATATTTATATTGGCTGATTTGATGCATCGTTAGTTAATGAATTCAGGGGTTAGGTTTGTTTTCGAAAATAGTAAGAATGACCACAATTTTTAGATATTTTTCTTATCGCAAAAAATTATGTTTAATTCATAACCTTCATGGTTGAGCAATGTTAAGTTTATTTGATTCAAATAATATTTGTCTAGAGTATTGCTACTTCTGTTTCCTGTTGTTTGAGCATATTTTTCACTGTTTTTCACTGGTCTGTTGATTATTTATGAAATTATAAAAATATGATCTGATCCTGGGTATGAAAATCGAATCAATTCAAAAATTCATGCTAGACAGGCAAAATGAATGACTTGGACTGTATTTGTTCGCTTAAGCTTTGAGAATGAAGAATAATTGTATCACATTTCAACAGATGAAGGAGTACCTATATGTATAGGTAAAGGTAGATAGAGTGCTTTGTGAATTATAGCTTTCCGAAATGAGTTGAAATAGGAATTATTTAAATACCAAAACCAGCTATGAAAAATCTCGACGAAGATATTGCAAAACATGTTCATGAATATTCTTTCGAATCAACGTTGTCGTTGAACTGCTAAACGAGGAAATGTGTCTCGTTTCTGTTTGAAGTGAAAACTAGTTTCTTCATTTGCTTCCTTAGTAGATTATGATAAGCGCGTAGGTTAACGAGCCGCTATTTCAGTTCTTCCGTATTCTATGTCCTTTTGGGAACTGGACGAAACTTGATTACTTTCACTGTTGTCTCATATTAGTCTGATACATGGGCATGCCTATGGTCTTGATGTGATTGCCTAATGCTAATCGAACGAATATTCAGAGACTGAAATTGTGAGATAGGCATCTACTGATCTAAAATTAGAAAATGGAAATTTGATCAATTTTGAGCTTATTTGAAAGTGCTTGATATATAACAAGGCTAAGTAACAAATGATACAAATATACATCTTCCTTATATTTGCATCAGAATTTTCTATTTTCGGAATATATAAATAGCCTTAATTATAAAATATGTGAATGTCAGCATTGTCAGCTTTCCTGAAATGGTTTCTTGATCTTTTTGCGATCATTCATATCGCAAGTGCCCTGCCCGATAATGTAGTATTTTGAAACGTTAAGGACGTCTTCCTTCTTTTATGAACCTAATTAGTGTTTGCCAATTGCATATCTATTTCTCGTGAGTATGCTAATAAACTAAGCGAAAAATGAAGTGGGACATCTGAAAGATTGCTTAAGTTTGACTTATCCTTCCTATAACTTTGACATCACTTATATGACTTTTGATTTTGACTCCTTATCCTTCGCCTATATGCCACTGGAACAGTGTAATTTTTAAAAATTCTTATCTTGTTATACATAGTACAGAGTGTGAATGTAATGCAGCCAAAAATTTTCGTGTTTTGAAGAAGACTTGGACGTCTTATAAAGTTTTTTTTATGCTGGGTGGATTGTTAGGTTAACTCCTCAGGATGCCTTAGTTATTTTCGGCTCACTCACTTTTTGGATACAATGCGTTGCTATGGAAATAACGCCTCTTCTTCTGGAAATTCTAACTTTGAGTTAGTTTAAGTACCTAAGTATGTACGGTTCTGTTGTAAGAATCTATACAGACATACAGATATGCTGTAATGCAATTTAATCAAGATTGGTGGCTTTCCTTGGGATTTAGCAGTATTGGATTTCCTTACCTTAGTCCTCAATCGACTTGAAACAATTGCTGGTGAATGTATTGTATGATCTATTTGGCTATTTCCATCATTTTATAATATTTACTACGAAGTTTTGGCAAGCATTCGCCAGGCGTATTCAGGAATTCTTCTGTTATCAATTGAAGAAGTCACTCATCATTTGGAAAAGAAATATTGTAAACCATTCTCCCTCAGATTAATTCAGGGTTCCGTTACTCAGATGTTGACTATTAAGTCGACTCATGCAATACCTTATCATTTTTCGATAAATCTATTAACCATCACTAAATTGTTGTATCTACATAATAATAATACACGAAAAACTCGGAAAATAATTATTACAAAAACTACGGCGGAAAACTATAGGGATTCTGATTCAACCTTGAAAACAAATCTATACTATTTAAATCTGTGAACCTGGCGGGCCATAGATGGCTGAGGCCCATCGCCTCCGATCCATCTATTTGGAGAGAAGGATCACAATGATGCAAATAGCCCAATAAATCCTACAATTTTTTTCCTCAATGTTAAAAAACAATTTTTTATATGGAACAGATTTCAGCAAGATGTCCTTTATTGCAATCCCATCCATAATTTTCACCAGAGAGCCTCTGCAGACATAGCATTTGTTCTAGAATATTTATAATTTTCGCAGACTGATTTTTCCAACAAACTTGGATATAGCATAAACAGTTTTTGATCAAATATTCTGTATGGTAATTCCATCATATTCTGACTCGGAAGTCATGGAAAATATCTTTTCCAGAATTTTCGCGTATTTCTTCTTCCTTTAATTTCGATTATTAGATACATACACAGTCCTTAATTTGAAAAATCAATATTATGGAAAACGAAGTTTTCGCTCAGTTTTTGGTAGGATAGTGTTGAGAACAAAATAGTTATTTGTGCAACCAGTTGGGAAAAGCATTATTTTTCGTAATGAGCATATTTCTGCGCAACGAGCCGAGCGAAATACGCGAAATACGAGAAATAGTGTTTGCCAACCTGTTTCACACAATATTTTTTCTAATTTTGAATTGGATGTTGTTGTGAATTCAAATGAAAGAACCAACAACGTCTTTAAAAGCTTCTCACGGAGATTCCTTTAAAATCGTCTAGTGACGGAAATTATTCAATTTTTCACTCCGTTACTATGAAAGCAAGTATCGTATCATCATCAGTTGGGAAATATTTTACTTTGCGTTACTGGTTGCGAAAAGTAGAACGTTTCAAAACATCAATGAGTTTTAAAAAGTGTCTATATGTCAAAATTCGAAAAATGAAATTTCCTTCAATAACTTGAAAATCATTAATGAAAACAAACATGCTATTCATATTCTTTGTCTATTTGAATTTTCCGAAAATGTTATCCACATGCTTCTTTCAAAATTAAATTATTTCAAACTTATAAAGTGTAATTTTTTTCATTATTTGTCAGAATGTCATTCTATTCGACAACAGCATTTCTGACGGTTCTTTTTCTGATCGATGTAATAGATATTGCCCAACCTTTCAAGTGTTTTGTTGTGTTCATAACCTCGAAGAAATGACCACTGCGTTGAAATCGAATGTTATAGGTTATAATCCCGACTTACCTATATCTCGAACTCGGGATCTCAAGATCCTGACTCATAAGTCTGAATTGAGAATAAAATAATTCCTTGGCCCTTCTACGCCTTCGTAAATACTCAAATGGACTTAATCATGAAAACAAGTAAAAAGACTCGCAATCAGTATTTTTTCCCGTTGTTTGCGAATTACAAGTCAACAGGAATGACCATACCTATCAACATTCTGAAGTCTTCTGTAAACATGATAATCATGATTATCCATTATCTAAATGAAGGGTTCACTTCATTTCTTTGCCTCTCATTCATACTTATTTTATGTTCACTCAACTATAAAAACAAACAAATGAAAATGTGAAAACACATTGCATAATCAACAATTTACTCTTACTCATGAAATTTTTCCACATTTAAGCGGTCATTTCACGAAGAGCTGATGATCAATACCGGTAAAGCAACTGGTCATAATATGTTTTTCTACTCAATCGTTTTGATATGCTAAGTTGTGAATACACACAATTAAACATTTCCAACACTAGAAAACAGTATAGACACTGCGGTGTCGCATACGAATTCGAATGTTGGAAACTGAGCAGTATTTCATGTGCTCTAAAATTGAGCCTCGAACTTGGAATAATATTTGTAAACACTTCAAGCAAAGCGTATCAACGTACTCTTTGCTTTAACTCTTTATTAAGCTGCTTCCTACTTCTGTAGTTTACACAGTCGCCGAGAGTTGTTGCGATGGGTCAGTACACTCCTCTACGCAAAGTATAGTGCGACGTTACACGCGTTTGGCGTTGAAGTATACGGAATAAAGGTAAGCGCACATACATCGGCATCGGACGGACGGCATGGAAGGAACGGCACGGCAGCGGCGGAATTTTTATGAAGGTATCGCACATATAACATCGGAATCGCCGGAGGAATAGATTAGTTGCGAATATGTCTTCAAGCGGTGAGGAACTAGCGTTTGTTCTGGAGGAAGAAGAGTTTCAAAAGCGAAGGAATCGTAGACGTGTGGATACATGACATATGTAAAAAAGGAAGGATTTTGGAGAATATGTTCATTTATTTCCGGACTTGATGAAGAACGAAAAAAAAATGGTTGCTGTAATTTCTGTCACTTAAATTGTACAATTCATTATAATTTTGTACGCGCAGTATTAAGTTCTCCTGAAAACTCATGCTTTTGCCGTGAATTCGTATTTCGTATGACTACCCGTACAAGCCGCTGCATGTAGAGACTTGTAAAATGACGCAGATGCCGCGGCAATCTCCGATTGGTATCGCACATATGTCGGGATCGGCCGGCACAGCTCGCATCGGTCGGAATTTAATTCTCGTTCCTCAATTCCGTCGGATGCGATGCGATGCCTGCCGTCCGCACATATGTGCGTTGCTCCATTCAGTTCCATTGAAAGTAATTTATCCGATCCGTACCGTCCGTCCGATGCCGTTGTATGTGCGCTTACCTTTAGAGTGAACTGATGCAGTGCAAGCTGTAAGAAAGGTTCAAGCCTTCAAACGCTGGAAAAAACCTAGGGGAACTCTTCAAAATAGAATATTTGTGAGGCATGAGGTACGTGTAGGTCACCCCACCAACCTCAACCAACCGTATAAGGCTCTAATATCGGAGATCATCAACCAAGTAGCAACTCAAGGTTTTCTCGTTACTGTTAGTGACACCAGAGATATTTTACAAAACTATGAAAACAAGGCAGGAACATTCCAAATGCTCAACATATTCTTAAGACTGAATGTTGTAACTGAAGAATATTAAGGCACATATAAAATATGTATTTTAATGAATAGGTAATATTGAGTGTTTTATCTGAAAAAAAAAAAGTTAAATGGTGCCAAAGTAACCCCGCGATGAGTCTGCATTTTTTGATCACTATTCTGTTGAGTACCAATGTATTCCCTGTACCTTGGCTACTTTGGCATACAATTTGTAATTTTTTTTCGAAAACCCTTCGGTCAATGGATTGTTTGTGCATTTGTAATCATGATTTAGGTGTTGAATCAATTTTTTTGGGCGCTTGTTCTATATCATTACTTAGGAAATGAAGTACTCGAAACAAGTTTTGCATCTCAGATTGCGTTATTTCAAAGCCAAATACTGCCCTCAATTCGACGGGATCTGTGTTTGGGAATTTAAAAGGGGCAAAACAGCCAGTAGTTGGGCTACAGACGGGAAAAAAACTGCCCAAGAGCCACCTGGTGGTTTTCGTGATTTATGACTAATTTTGAGAATAATAGAGCCTCTGAAAGGAGAAGGAGGCAGCTGCCTGTTATGTTCATCTGTATATGTAGATATATGTTCTATATTTCAAATTTCAAATTTTCATACAGAGAAAATACAGAATGAAATAGTGTCAATTAAATTGTTTTACAATTACATAAAATAATCTCCTCAACTATAGGGTTCCATATCAATCAAAAATTTTTTTGTTTTCGCTTTGAATATCGCATAGTTTGGTATCGTTTTCATATTATGGGGTAATTTGTTGAAGATTCTTATGCACAGATATGATGGATTCTTTTCAGTTAGAGATAGCCTATGTTGTGGATAAGTAATATTAGCAGTTCTTGTGTTATATGTGAAATTCTTCTTCTTCTTCTTCTACGTGCGGTGCCCCACCGGGCTGAACTGAGGCCTCGTGACCCATTGTTCGTCCGCTTGTAGTTGGAGAGACTTAAACTCTGTGACATGCTGACAAAAATGCCACAAATCGACAGAGAGGTGTCCCTCTCACCATAGGAGTTGTGAGTGTTCTGTTTCCCAGATGTGTCATCCTTAAGTCCTCAAGGTTGATACAGAAGAACAGAATGTGTTCAACCGTTTCCTCCATGCTCCTGCACCAGCGGCACAGGGAACAGTTAGTCAGTCCCATTCTATTTAAGTGTTTGTTAAACAAATGGCCAGTCATTGCTCCAGTCACTAGACTCAGTTGTTTCCTCTCAAGAGCTAAGAGTTTTTTGACCTCAGGCACAGAGGATGGTCTCTCTGTCTGAGACCACCTCTCATGCTCCATCCAGAGGAAAATTTCCTGTCCAGCCAACTATTAAAGAAGTTCTTGACAGATGTACGACAGATAGGCAGCGCCGGTCCCGGACCTACAAAAGCGGGCTACCTGCTTTGCAAGTTTGTCTGCCTTCTCGTTCCCCGGAAGTCCTGCGTGAGCCGGGCACCAGATAACTTTCACAATGTTTTCAGAGCCTAGCTCTCGCAGAGCCTCTCTGCATTCCCTTATACTAGGTGTGAGTTAACCCTTTCCTCAGAAAGGGATTTCAGGGTTCCCTGACTGTCACAACAAATATAGATGTGTTTTCCGGAGTACCCTCTGCGGATATTCTCCAGTGTGCAGGCTAGAACAGCATACAGTTCCGCTTGCACTATGGAACAGTCCTTCCCTAGGGGGATGGATAGATTGAAACGAGGTCCCATAATTCCCACTCCAGTCCCTGTGGGCATCACAGAGCCATCGGTGAACCAAGTGGGACCTTCGGGCTCAAGAAGCCTGTTTGATGTAGACCATAGGTCTCTGTCAGGGACAATTACCCTGTAGGGTTCGGCAAAGTAGAAGCTGGTGCCCGCGCGGCCCCCTCTATGGAGAAGGGATGCGTTGGCATCCCTCACCATCTTGAGAGCCCTCGCATGCCCCCTGAATAGTCCTCTATCGCGCCATTGTCCCTGTTCCCAAACTCTAAGAGCTGTCTTCATGTGTAACTGCAAGGCAGTGGCGTAGCTTGCCTTAGAGGGGCCCTGTATCAAAATGTGTTGAGGGGCCCTAAGGAAGGGTGAAGTAAAAATAAAAGTAGCAAAAAATTTTCGATTAGTATCGAAATGATTATATGTACTTATAATTGAAAGTTCTTACTCATACTTGGTGCTGGGAGCGAAATAATACACAAACAAATAACATACAAACAATATAAAATAATATACACACAACATAAAATGATAAACAAACAAATAATAAACAAAAGATACCAAAAATTAAAGATATTGACAATAACGACATATCTGACAGCCGTTCCTGTCCCATAGAAGTCCTCAGATAATTTTTTATGAGTTTTAATTCTGAAAAACTCCTTTCAGCGATTGCAGTTGTAACCGGAAGGGCCTAAAATAAAAGGCATGCAGTAATATCGTCCGGAAAACTGGATGCAAGGCTATTGAATTTTATCAGGACTAATTCTAAAAGTTTTTTGTTGGCACGAATTTTCTGAATTTCAGATTTTAAGTATTCGTATCTATCTGAATGATCGATTCGGTGTAATGAACGGGATTTTGAAATGAATGGTTGTTTTAGCAGTTATTCTCAAAAATGCTATTGTAAAACCTGTACGAGGTTTTGGATAACATTTTTAGGAATTTTTTGCTTACAGACATTCGGGGGCCCCTAAAGCCTGGGGGCCCCGTATCACTGATACCGCTGATACCGCGGTAGCTACGCCCCTGCTGCAAGGTCCAATGGTGGTAGGCCCAGCAGACACTCCATAGCTGCCGTAGGGGTGGATCTCAGAGCGCCTGTGATGGTTAGACATGCGTTCCTCTGACATCTAGTCATAATGGTGCGGCTGGAATTCTTCCCCATGGAAGTCCACCACACCAGTGATGCGTAGGTAAGGATAGGCCTCACCACTACAGTATACAACCAGTGCATAATGTGTGGTTGAAGCCCCATCCTTTACCAAGCACTCTCCGAGTAGACGAAAAAATTACATTAGCCTTGCTCGATTGAGTCTCAATGTGTTTGTTCCACAATAACTTGTGGTCCAGTGTCACACCGAGATATCGAACTTGCTCGGATAGGGTGAGCCCAATCCCAAACAAGCTAGGAAGCTTGATGTTGTGGGGCACCCTCCTCCTAGTAAAAAAAACCATCTCTGTTTTACCAGGGTTGACCGAGATTTCGTTCTCTGTGAAATTAGTATTATTTATAAGAAATTCAGTTTTATTTCTATGAAGATATAGAAGGCAGGTACAGACCGTAAACTGTAAGTACACCCAATGCTCTGAATCTACCCCTACAGGAATCCCTAAACCTAAACCCTATATTCAAAAATACTCTTAGTATTTTTAGCTGACAAAAATGGACTGAACAGTTGAACTTATTCCCCAGAATATTATTCCATGCCTGAGTAGCGACTCAAAGTTAGCATAATAGAGTACTTTTATACTTTTTCATTTACGTTCTTATTCATAATTCTGAAGGAATAGATGAATTTGTTGAGCTTTTTTGAAAGATAATCATTATGTGTGTTCCACTTCAAGAATTCATCTATTATGATTCCCAAAAACTTGGTACTCTCAACAGTTTTACAATGCTGGTTGCCAAGACAAACCTCTGAAGTTGTTTCTTTCCAATGACTAGCTCTAAAAATAAAAACATTTGTTTTGGTAGTGTTGATAGTAAAATTATTTTTCTTAAGCCAGTCTTCTTCGCAGTTATACAGCGTGTTACATCGTTCAAGCAAATCACCATTTTTCCCAGCTATCAAGAGATTAGTATTATCTACAAAGTTTATGAGTTCTGAGTACTATATTTGCTACATCATTTAGATCGTTTATCATCATCAGAAAGAGTAGAACCCCCAAAATACTTCCTTGAGGGACACCAAATTCATTTAGTAGCCATGTAGAAAAGTGGCAACATATAATATACATGCTCGAAGAACTGCAGGATAGTTTCTGAAACGGGTACTACAAATGTAAAAAAACGATCAAAGTACCTATATATCATTCATTTTCCGGAAAATGTTACCACAACCTCACAATCTAGATTATTCACATTTACTAATTTTACTATGATGAACCTATAGATACATTTGGCTCTTTCTATTGTTACATAGCGCTGAGTGAATTCTGTACCGACTATCAGTTTTGGCAGTTTACTTACTCGATTCAACTTTTTAATTAATAATAATTATTAATCATGTGAACATAAAATCACGAATATTTTCAAAATATATAGAGTAAGCAATAGATTTGGAAAATAGCGATGTTCTCCTCAAAGTAATTTCATGACACTTTAACACTATATCATATCATCTCTTCAATGAGGTTAACACGATTATATAACCAATTTTTTATATCCACCTCGAGATAAACGAAGTTTGTGATTTCGCCAATAATAACACGGTATATTATTTAAAGTAATATAATACTTTACCAAAGTACCAAAAACTTATCGAAGATATCTCCTATCAAGCGGATCAACAAAACTGTCAAATCTATCAAGTGTTTCAATAACAAATAAATAAGAGAAATATTATTACAAAAAAAATAGTTGCCACTAAACATATGTTCGTTTGCAAGTATATTTTCATTATTCAGATAATATGAAGACATTATTCCCTTCTTCATAACAATGACGTAAATTTGCTGAACTGTAAAACATTTTATAACATGATAACTTAAAGGTTTATTGCAATTCGGTAATTTTTTTATACCACATAGTCCGCATTGATAATCTCCAGTGAATGAATCGGAATTTTTTCGAAAAAACTTGTGATTATACCGATGTGGAATAATGCTCTATTCGATTATTCATATACTACCCTTTAAATGTCATTCATGTTACATTCAACAAGTTTGAAGAGTTTCCTGTCTCTTAATATGTAAGATGATAGACGGTGAAATAACACAAGTAGGTATAATAGGTGTGGAGTGCAATTATTCCAGTTCGAATGAAATGCCACAACCGGTTTTTTCCTATATCAGTCTTTTCTGAAAGAACTGAAATTTGAATCTCGCAAAAAAATCCAATAACCTTTCCGGGTTTTCACCTGGTTACACGCCGAATGAAACTGATTGATGGTGGTATATTCAATCCTGAAGAAGTGTCCAGTGATTAAATTCACTAATTCAAGAAAAAAATCAGCTTGAACTGTCTGGGCCTCAGTCTAAAATAGGTCACTATTGCTAATTTGATAAGATCAGCTTTTATCGTCTTCTCGAAAACTGGTCCCAAAACTCTGCGAGTGACGATTGTTGGAAAGTTAATTATGAAAACAAATCATTATAACGGGTGATTTTCAGTCCAACCATTTAAGACGGTAGTTGGCTAACATTTCCGGGTGTCCTATTAACTAATTTCTGACAATGATGCCAGCACTTTATTATTGGAAAAGATTAAATGAATGACACGAATTTATCATCAATCAAATTATTCGTTTTATCTAGAAATTTTCAATTGTTTATATCCGCACGATATGCGGAAAAGTAATGTTACTCACAAATCTATTTCTTAAGCCCGTTTGCAACAGCCGAGAATTCTCTGGAGAATTCTCTACAAAATTCTCGCAAGAAAAGGGCGGAGACTATTTAGTACGCAACTGAACAGAGAATTCTACCGAAAGTGCGTATGTAACGGTACATAATTCACGGCGCATGAAATCTCGAGTAAATTTTCTAGAGAATTCTCGGCTGTTACAAGCGGGCTTTAGAGACAATTGATAATATTGATATTTATTTTAGTAGCTGTGGACAACTATATGCAATGTGAAAAAAGAAAACGTTCCACATTTCAATAATTATTTCGATATTTATATTTCAGCTTGAAACAAAAAAAAACTTTGATTGTAATGGTAAATAATCATAAAAGTGTGTGCATCAAACCTTGACACATGAATACATGATTTCATGTCCCTCCATTTCTATCATCAAGAATATGCAAACACAGACACTTTTCCTCCCATCAATAATGAAAAGGTTCAAATGCTGGTAGGAAAAATTTCTCCAGAATGGCACCCTATACAGGGTGATTCATAACTATTGGGACATAGGCTAAGGGCAGATTGTTTGGACCAAAATATGGCGATAGGACCAAATATACCTCAATAAAATATTGCTGTGGATAGAGGGCGTTAAAGTTGATTTTTTTTTCGTTTTTTGCTAATAATTTTACTGTATATTTCTTCATCCGTTTTTAAGAAAAACACAATTGAACAGTTCAGAGCATCGGAAGGGGATTTGAAGTAACGATATATTTATTTTATTTATTTATTTCGACGATAAAGCATAATTAAAAACAATGTAACATAAAAAGAATAAACTTAAATTAAATGTTCATCGTGGCCTCCTCCGACTTCTATGCTTTTTCTAATTCTTTTAATAAAGGACTTTCGAACTTCGAAGAAAATATTATTCTGTCCCCTTATAAATAACTAGCTTCCTATGTTACGAAAATTATGAAACTGGCAGACCATTTCATTGAAAAAAGTTTTAAATAGATATGAACTCCTGAAAATTACAGAACTCCCATTCAAAGTCAACCTAAAAATTATAATAGAAATGACCATTCGTGTTAAGTTAAATTTGCAATAAAGTTTAGAGGAGCATTGAACCCATCATTTGTACACCTTAATTACAACAATAATGATCAGATTTTGATGACTTTATGTTTAAAAATTCTACTTATACGGATACACATAAATAAACCTACCTAATTAATTCCAGTAATTACGCAGTCAAATCGATTTTTTTATACACACTTCAAATAGTTGATACAAGATTATTTTGGGAATTATATGCACATTTCTTTATTTTACGTTTTCTCTTTGAAGATTTATAACACAAGAAAGGAAATAATTATGATATAAAAATGTTTGTTTGAAAAATTGCTCCTTCGTTAGAGTCGTCATTTGTCAGAAGCAGCTATTCGAAACATTGTTTCCTAATAGGTAATAGCGACACAAAATGAATAAATATTTCAAGGTAATATTCAAAATGTGACTCCTACATGAAACAATAGGTTGAAAAAAACGTTTTAAATTCTGACATTTGGGTTTTCTTGATATTATTTTTTCGCAACATTAATTTAACAAATGCATAGTATAACTTCTAACATAGGAGAACAGTTGTTTTTTTATTTTTTTCCATGGGATCTCATCTGTATTGGGAGAGAAAACACATAAAAACTGCTCTTAATCAGCCCAAATATTAATGGTTTGATAGTACCGTGTTTTGAGAAATAATTTCAACATCGAAGTTGTCTTTGGATTACTCTTGACGGCTGTAGTGAAAAATAACTAAACTTCCTTGGCATCCTGCGTTGATTTTAAGAAATGAAATTGTGATCATTCGAGAACAGTACTCTTTAGTCTGTAAGGTTTGCTCGACTGATTTCAGAGCCGGCCTTCAAAAGTAAACAACAAAACAAACATATCTGATGGGTTCATTGAACACAGGGCGTGTTTCGGACCAACATTTCTAGAATTCTTTGATACTTGTCGAGATTTAAATTATAATTGAATAATGAGAAGTTAAATACCTGAAGCAGACAATTATTTTTGTTCTAAAGTATTTCTTTGTTTTAAGCGCAGTTTGAAATCAATGTGGTTCCTTTTGCGATTTCATTTTACAGCAGATTTCTTAGATAATGGGTTGATAGAGATGAATTGAAAATATGAATTGACTACTTTATTTAGATATCTTTTTTGAAAGCCTATAAATATTTGAAAAAATCAGTTTTGAAGCAAATGGATGTGGTAACTCGTAACACTACGTACGGTATATCAATTTTTCTCCGTAATTTCTATAGGCATAAAATGTTAAATCAACTTGCTGAAACAGAACTTGGTTGGAAATGGGCAAAACCATAAATACTTATTCTTCCTTAATATAGACATTAGATATTTATATGAGGAAATGCATGTACATAAAAGATGAATAAATAATAATTTTCATATATCAGTTCCAGACGATTTCAAAAGTGAGAAAGCAAATCTAATGCATTCAACCCAATACGATATTCATAGGGTTCGGTTCATATTCACAAATTATGAATTTTTTTTTATATTACATTCCATGTCCTGTGATTTATGTTTACTTCATATCGTCGACTATTTGAATGAATGATAGACCTCATTATTTAGTTTTTTCTTGATTCGGATAGAAATTGATCAACAAATAAATCGGATCATATTTACACACGCATTTTTTTCTAATTTAGGATTGAATGGAGAATTATTGACTACTGATAGTCATCTTAATTTACGATTTTTTCCTGAATATGAGTGCTTCTGCTATCTAAAGATTGATATGACAGAAATATTGAAAAATATTGTTCTGTGTTTTTGAAAATAATTAAATTTTTTAGAAACCTCAAAAATGACTTTCATATCGAATAGGACTCTTGTCAAAATTCATTTTATTCGTTACTACGGAAAATTACCAGCATCAATCGAAATAATTTCATCCAAATTGCAGAATAACCTTCAAATCAACCAATAATGGACATAATTATGTCATGTACGTAGTCTACTTAGGAAATGATATTATTTAAATATAAATATATGCACAGGAAACGCACAGATGAAAACATGTTGTTCGAATCGTGGAACCTCCATTTCCCTATTGTATTATTTCGTTTGATTGAACGTCATTACACATTTTGATTCTCATTCTAATAATCCGGAAAAAATTACGCACTTTCTGATGATACAAATCAAAACCCTCGACTACAAATAGTACCTTCTCAGGGGCAGAAAGTAGGCTTCAAATAAGATCCCTTATTTTGGACCAGAGTCATCTATCGTATCAATTTAATGATAAAATGATATTGAAAAATAATGAAAATGATTACACAAACATAGACAATAGATTCACGAAACTGATTGATTTTTGTGAATCAGTTAGATTCAATGGACAATTCTATTTCGTAGATAAATTGTTGAATAGAAAGAGGACCAAAGTCCATTAATTTCCATATTTGCATATGCCTGATTTTCGAATGATGCTATGTGCACAATGAAATCCTAGGCGATTCCAATATGCAAAGTGTACGTGTGTGTAGGTAACTACAAAGTGAAATGAAGGCAGCATCAGGTTTTTTCTCATGAAGGTCTCCGTGACGGAAATTTTTATCAAATTCTCCTTGATTTCGTGTTACACTATGACCACATAGTGTTTTTCTTCCAGAGACTTCCGAATATAATACGAAATGAAATATAAGGGGTGATGCGCCTCGATAACCTATTAGATGATGATACAGAACTAATCATCATAATTTTGTGCTGAAAATATGCAGGCTGATGTATAAAATTATCGATAATGATCATTCCTCCCAGAAATATTTTCAGACCTCTGCTACTTCCGGTTTTAACGGAAACAGCCTACTAGTTTCTTATTCCAAAGGCACACACATTATATCTTTGCATCGTTAGATATAGCTGATTCTGTGACAATTGCATGCAATACCGGATACTAAAACCTTGAGTAAAAACTCAGCCTCAAAGATTATAGAGTTATACTATACTCTATAATCTTTGCTGAGCCTCTTATGAGTTATTGGGATTCTCATGAAAAAATGGTTAACATTAAAAAAAATATTCAAAAGGGTTACTGTTTGAATATTTCTTCTGAAGAAATTTTTTTCGAAAAAATACTCGTTATTTTCAATTTTCAATTAGGGAGAATATTTCATCATTGATTGCAGTGTTTATGATCATCAAGTTGGACAAATCGAGTTCATCAACGTTTTTTTTTTCGTCTAACGTTTGGCCCTAATATTCTGGGCTTTTTGCTTTTTCAAAGACAAACAATATACATATAGCTTAGAAAAGCATACATAATTATGAAAAAACTGGGAGAATATTAGGGTGAAACGTTAGACAGAATAAATTTGTAATCGAAGTCTGTTGTTTTTGGTCGAAATAGACTGATAAATTTTGTATGTACATAGTTTTTATTATTTAATGACCAATATAACCTATACTTGCACGGCTTTATGATTACGGCATTTTTCCTCAAACAAAAGCATAGAAGTTCCTTTTCTTATTTCATTCCATTTCTTGTATAAAAGCTTATGCGTTATGCATATTTATCTTATCTTATTTTGTTTTCATGTTGATGTTTAATCTTTTCCGCTACATAGCTATATGCAGGTATTCTTATAGTGTTTTCGGCATATTCCACAAAACTATATTGGAAAATAATATCTAAAGAAGAGTTCTGATCATCTTGAAAGATATGAAACCAGAATATATTAAGTATTAGGTTTCAAATGAGACTAAAGGATAACATTCCATAAAATGTCCATCTGGTCTTTCATTATTTCTCTGAAGTTTTACATTGTACCCTATGTCCAAGCAATATTTATTTTTTTGTAAGAAATCTTCTCTGGTGCCCACAAATTGGAATATTAACTGCTATGAATTGACCAATATTTCTTCAGATAATATATTTTTTTGCAGGATCGAGGAGTATTCTCAAAGGTGTTTCAGGATGTTTCAAGGCCGGAGAGATCACTGCCATTATGGGACCTAGTGGAGCAGGAAAATCATCTCTTCTCAACATTTTGACTGGCTTCAGGTGAGTCATGGATTTTCATTAAACTTATATATGTATTTGATTCTTAAAAGGGAAATTTAGGACTTATCATGGCAAATAAACGTTTAATGTAATGCAAAAATGGACTTATAATGACGAAAACAATATGCGAGATGGAATTCGGATTCGAGTTCAAAAGTTATTGCGTGGTTGTCGAAAATCATAACAAGGGCAGTCGTCCAGTTTAACTTAACCACAAGAAGAAGAAAAAATATTACTCTTCCGAAATGTAGGCACTTAGATTGAATTTCGAGTGCTAAATACCCATAGTCCAAATTCCTAATAAGTTGTATAATATATCATTTTCAGGGTGGTTTCGAAGACATTCATTCGGTGACCGATTCTTTTTTGAGATGGGTTACAAATTTCAAAAAAATGAGGTTCACGTCTTTCTCCCCGACGTCGTCTAACCCTTCTTGGGCCATCATGTGCACCCAAGGAGAATAGAGATTCATCAGAAAAGACGACCTGATGCCATTATACATTCCAATGTTGTTGTTCTCTGCACAACTGTAATCGTTGCCGGCGATGCTCAACCGTAAGAGTTAACACAAGATGGGGTCAATAATGCTGCAGTCCAAAAGAACTTATAAGGCGGTAAACCGTTCGGACAGTCACAGGATGGCCTTGTTCTCCTAACCACTCATCAGCCAAAGATCGAATTGTTGCAAATCGGTCTCTAATGGCCATAAGTCTTAGACGCCGATCTTGAACTTCATTTGTGCCCTTTCGACGTCCGGTGCCTACTCTTCGATTTTGGGTATTATCAAAAACCACGCTTGACAACATCTCATGTACACCATTCATCATAATTGAAATACGAAATTTAATAAATTTTGCAGGAACATACTGCATTTGTGTGTATCGTCATACTAAGCAATGACCTTCTAATTTGTTTTTTGCCGATTTATCACTTCTATTAACTGATCGGACGAAAAACTGTAAAAATCAATGATGTCATCCTTATGAAAAAATACATACGTCTATATTATCTGATGTAAAAACAACCACTTTTTGCCTTCCAACAGGAGTCATAAATTTGGGAGGCACTTATCCTTCGATAAGTCAGGTATTGATTCAATAGGTGTTTATGTACCTACCTACCCACGCGAAACGTTTTCCTATAATATTAAATCGACAAACATTGCATTTCGAAATTTTCTTCGGCGATGATGTTAACTCTGCCGCATTACATGCTAATTTGATATCAATTAATAAGTCTCGACATCGAAATAAATTGATTATGAAAGTGGACCTGTAAAGAATCAATCTCATTTTTAGCTCGATTCGTAGGAATATCGGAGCCTAAGTTTTGTCATCCATCTATTGAAGAAATATGAATTCCAGTGTAGGTATTTCCCAATTGTTTGCCAAGAAATTTCTTTTCTAATATTTACGTTTTTTGATTAACCTTTATAGTAGCTATCTCTTGATTTCTGTTAAATATTGATTGGTGTCTGTTTCTTCATCCTCTTCATCATTATTGTAAGAATTGCTCTGAGCTAAATATCACCTTGTTGTACTTACAAATAAGGTCGTTTTGAATTGAATTTAATTGAATTATAGGTATACTCCAGTTGTCTTGAAAAGAACGATCAAATCCTATAGATATTTTCCCTATCAGTTCAATCAGAACATTTGGTATTTCACCATGAAAACATTTACGTGAAAACGACAATGTTAAAAGTGGTCAGCATAGCACACTCAGTTGCGCATTAGAAGATTCAAGTTCTCATATGATCTACCTGTGATGAGCGACAAAAGGGAAGCATAGAAATCTGCGGTTGCATTTGTGTCGTCTGGTTGCAAAACCGGCCAACTCCTCAATTTTCGGAGAAAATTTCTGTTTATTTTACTAAGTCCTTTACTAACATTTCCACCCATTGGCAATGAGAAACCATAACAAAACCGGTCAAATCCGTGCGTTTTGGGGGTTAGAAAACTCCAATGTGCTGCAAAAGCGGCCACATCCACTCGTCAGTGTTTTTCAAAACCGGTCATCTCCAAATTCAACAGGTAGGCAGGTGGCGCTAGTGTTCCCACTTATCATACCACGTCTAAAGCCGGCCACAGACATCGGAATTTTTCATCGGTTCGTACTGCATCGGTTCGATCTGACGGTTCGAACCGCCGAACTGTTTTGCCCACACACTTCAGTAAATCCTATCAGTTATTTCTCGAATTTAAACGTCATGAAGAGGAAACATCTTTTAGCAGTGGCGGCCGCGGTTTATTTGCTCAATGCCGGCTATGCATAGGACTCGACTTGTACTACGCTAATGAAAGATAACCGTCGGTTCTAAACGAAATCCCCTCACACTGTCGGTTCGGACCGACAACCGATGGTCCGACGGAACAAAAATCAAGCGCCGACAGATTTTTGGACCGACGGATCGACCCGACGGTTTTTCCCCACACACATCGGATTTTCGTGGTTTTGGACCGACGGTTCGAACTGCGGCAGTACGAACCGATGAAAAATTCCGATGTCTGTGGCCGGCATTACGAATCCTTGGAGAATAATGACGTCATCATGTGCGAGCCTGAAGATGACGATTTAGCCCCTCGAGTGTAAAGTTTCGTTTCAACTATGTTATATACATAATTATATATTTTTTTATGTGTTTACTCAACCTAAAATAAAGTTCAGTTACACCGAAACATTGTGAATGATTTTTCTTGGCTAAAACCCCGCTATTTGATGTCAATTTTATAGATATTTTAAGCTTTAGTTTGTTTCAAAACCGGCCAACTCCAAAGTGGGTTGCAAAACCAGCCAAATCCTAACTATAATTTTGAATTTCCCCCTCCCAGCACCTTCCCCCAGGTTCTCTTATGGTGCTCTAAAACCTACTATCCTAGTGACACATTAATAACAAGAGATTTGGATTCTATCTCCAATTCCCTAGTTTTGACAAAAAATCGTCTCTCCTGAAAAATTTTCTGTTATGGAGATGACCGGTTTTGCAACCAGACGACACATTTGTTGCTCCTCGTCGAGAATGTTGAGATCAGCCAGATAACACTAGTCAAGGAGTACGAGTTACAAGCTCTCCAGCATCGGTAATATAAGTCTCTTAGTTTCTGACCCTCTAAGTGAAATGGGAACCCCGAAAATCAAAGAGTTTGATTTCAATCCCACTCTTATTAAGTCCTGTTTCAATGCCAATATAGATTTAGAGCCACTCTCATATAGGTTGATATTAGTTGATGCCAATGAAGGTCGATATTAAGATGGATCTCTAGATATACCTCTCGAACATAGAGAACTGTGGTTTCACTTTCCTGCAGACCTTAAAAACAGCTGGACTGCCAAACTCGAAGATATCTGTGTTTTAAGAATACTTACCTATGTATTACTCATCCCATTCTTTTTGAGAAAAATACATTCCCTACGCTTTTCCAATACCTATCGATCATCCTTGTCGATTTTTCAGGGAAATTCTTCGTCTCAGGACTCTCCACAGCTAAAATTGTTCAATCCCCATAATGTTGACCGCATACACTCTCCCTTCTGCGATTCTGTGGTAATAGGGAACATCTTATGTTCTCTTATATGATGCACTAAAAATTTTACTCATAGTACTTAGAACAATTCACTTCACATTCCTTTGATTTCCTCTCCGCTTCAACAATCATGCTTTTGCTAATAAACCAGAGACTTATGCTGAATCAACTCAGCAAATACGTAAATTTTTAAGTAACTTGATACCTTAGGGGTTAAACCCTACCACTTAGATTTGTTAAGCTACTGCCTTTGTTCTGCCTTGTTGATTGTTCTTTCATCTACACCCTTGTGATCTGCAGTGTTGCTAAGCAGAAGGTAAATACTGCTTCGTCCCCGGCAGAACCAGTTGAGACTCCTGTTGCCCCGAACCCGACTAAGTCATTATAATTCTCTGCGATTAAGATTTGGGTACATGGTCTGCAATCATAGACATACCTGTTCGGATAAGAAGAAAAAAAACCCTAATATTAAGGAGCAGAATTTGCGATAACGTCTTGGTAGAGAAGTTGTTTCAAGTGGCATCAACAACAGGTTTCACTCTGTCAATTGGCAAGGCAAGATCTGACCCATGGAATTTGAACATTGAAGTGGGAAAACGCTACGTTTCAGAAATATTGCGACCAGAATTCTCTACAGTTGAACGAGAAAACTGTGCGACTAATCATATTGAGAGTTTGCAAACAGAACTAAGAACTAACATCAGCTTTCGTTTTCGTCCCTATCCAGGAAACACTGAAGATTTTTTAAATGCAAAACGGCCAAAGCCAAAATGAAATCCTATTAAGTCATCTTGCTGATAACCTCTGGACGTTGGGACGCGACTAAAACAGCAGCGCGTGGTCGTCTATTGCTCATTAGGACGAATCATTCTACTGTGTAATCTATGCGACGAATGAACAAACAAAGCGAAGGAGTCGCAGCTTGGGACCTGTTCACACGCTCAAGCCATTTGCGCAAACTGGCAGCAACTCTATAATCTGTGACACACAAATATCTGTGACTGGCAGTGGCAGTTTGAACGTATGTACAAGTGAAATTTGCGCAAGTCGAATTAATCGTCGTGTGAAATCGGCTTGAGGTCGGTGCATTCGACTGAGTACAAGGGAGCGTGTGTAGCTACTTAAGAAAACTCTGCATTGAGTCGCCTCCTTCTACTCTGTAATCTGTGGTCGCCTCTAACTCTTTATAGAGAAGGAAAAACGCAGCGCTTTCGTTGCAGATGAAACGCTGATAACCGGAAAGACGTAATAAATTATTGGGAACTGCTGGCTTAGATATCCACTTGTATAATAGGGTTAGGGTTTCTATTTTGGCGTAGGATGAGTTCGTGCCATAGAGAAGAAGGTTAAGGATACATGTGTTTCATCCCAGAAGTGTCTGTAGAATTTGGTTTCACCATTGAGTACTAATACTCAAAGCCAAAGATTATAGATATATACTCTATAATCTTTGACTCAAAGCTATTACTATAATTATTGTTGAGAATAGGGGGAAAAGGAAACTACCGCCGAGTATTCGAGGTGGTAGGCATAGCGATGGTAGATGTAGATTCGCAACAAAAGCACTGTGCAGAAAATCATTGTTTGTTTGAACTGTTGCACAACACGACATTGGCAGTACTAGTTCAATTTTATCTCGATTTTTGGGTCAGTGTTATCTCCTACTATAGATATTTCAATAAATTAATTGTCTGACGTTTGTGATGAGAGAAAAAAATCGATGTATACATACGTCTGTTGCAATAAAATAAACATGACCACATCGAATAAGATAACACCATAGCCATGCACTCGAAACAAATACTTTTTTGGAAAGGATGTGCAGTTATCAGTAAAAATACATACGCGTCAATTAAGTTAACTATGAGGCCACTCAAGATCAAGGCTTTCAAACTAGACCCAAGGAAATTTTCACTCAGTTATTCGCATATTTTTGAATAACTTCCATATAAAACAGAACGTGGAATTTCAAATGTCAATAACTACATTTCACTTCAGTTGCTGCAGTTTTTGCGTAATACAATATTTTCTTTATTTTTATCTTGCGATACAAATCAATAATAAATCAGACGAACCTGATCACGGCATAGACCCTCTTGAGAATTCAGCCTTCAACATTCGTATAGTATAAATCACCACACTTTTCTTGCACAGGCAGTAGGTACATTACGAACATTGGAGTATTTAAAAGAGTGCTCCCTGGTCCATCATTTCTGATAATGCATTTGTCGTCCTATATCCAGGGACCAGAATTTGCTTCCGAAAAATATTAGATTATTAGAGAGATTCTGAAATCAAAATGAGGAGGTCCCTATTTTTGCAAGGTGGCCCCCTCTTTCGGAGGAATTTGGCTCCTAAATTGGGTTTTTCTTTTCATCTGAGAATCCGGTCATAAAAAAATCAATGAATATATTACACAGCAGTTCTATTACAGCGAATCTGCAAAGTCTCTAGACCTTTCAAAAAAATGTTTCTTCTTGCTCTGCAAACCAGACCTCCACAGCTTTTATTACCTCCTCGTTGGAAGAAAATTTACGACCTTTTGGACTTTTTTTCAGTTGAGGAAAGAGATGGAGATAAATCTGGTGCATAAGGGGGGTGTTCTAGTAATTCGAACCCTAAATCACGAATTTTTTGCACGCTTACATGAGATTTGTGTGCAGGGGCGTTGTCCTGCAAAAACAAAACACTTTTGGATAGCTTTCCGCATATTTTCCCTTCAATTTTTTCCCGTAAAGTGGTCAGTAAAGTCGAATAGTAATCTCCGGTTATTGTTCTACCCTCATCCAAAAATTCAATCATGATTACTCCATGGCAATCCCAGAAAACTGAAGCAAGAAGTTTTCCAGCAGATTTTTGGACACGAAACTTCTTAGGTCTTGGAGAACCAGAGTGTCGCCATTCCATCGATTGTTGCTTTGTTTCTGGATCGTAGAAATGTATCCATACTAACAATTCGGTTTAAGAAGTCTACATCTTGTACGTTTTTGGTCAACATTCAAACATTTGGGGATCCATTTTGCAGCAATTTTTCTCAATGCTCATGAACTTCATCGATATTTTCGGGGACTGACACAGAAACTGGCCTTCCCGATCGGTCATCATCTTCAATGGAAAATTTACCTCATTTGAAGCTTGCAGTCCAATTTTTCACGGTGGCATACGAAGGATGATCACCAATGGTACTAAGCAACTGAGCATATCTTTGTAAATCTGCCGACCTCTTAACCCTTTTAAATGCAGGTACTTGATGATTGCTCCATACTCCAATTTTTCGATTTTCACAATTTCGATGGACATCTTCTTTTTTTAAATTTATTGCGTAACTCTGGTTTACTTTTTTAACCTCAAACTTCACACTGACACTTCTAATAAATAAGTTATTGTTAGTTGCTATGGCAACGCAATATTTTTTTTTGCATGGGACTGGTCTAGGCTAACTAGATATCAATACCTTCACGGTTCTACACGTCAACATCATCAAAATGGTGTTCAAACGATAATCTCGAATCCAGAAGTGTACCCAGGCGCTAAGATTAGATCTTTGCCCAGGTCTTTAATAACTGTCACCTTCTCCACAATCAGGCCGAACAGAGACAGGGACGCACTCACGGTATTGAAATTTTTAGTGAAAGTTATATGTTTGCACTAATTTCAACATTCAGGGACGGGTAAGCAGAGAACAAAACTCACAAAATCTGTTAAGATCATCCTGAAACCTCTGGACATCTTCTAAACCTTTCACATCAAGGTGCATTTTATAATATCATGTGCGTAAAGCTCAATTCACATAGACAGAAACCGGCAGACATCATGTACAAGCTGAAGAGAAGCGGTCCGAAATGAGACCCCTGAGGTACTCCCGATTAAACACTCTAAACAGTCTGTAAACAACACTGTAAAAAAATCTGCCCCCACACCATGATCCAAGAGAACCTGTGAAAGTGTCTTATGGTGTACTTTGTCGAATGCTTTGGATAAATCCGTATAAATAGCGTCCACCTGGATACCCTGATACATATTTTGGGATATGTAATTGATATATGGCGACAGATTAGTGAAAACCCATTTGCCTCAGAAGAAACCATGCTCTCTGGTGCTAATTTTCGATATAAATAGACAGTTACAATAGACTCAGAAGGGAACAGGCGAATAGTTGAACAACAAATTAATTTTTTCGCTTTCGTGAATAGGGATAATTTTAGCAATTTTCCACAGTTTAGGGAATACGCCGGAACGCAGAGATTGATTGAAAATGATATGCAGGGGATAGACAAGTGAAGCGAAATCTATCTTGAAATGATCTTATTGGTACTCTTTATATCAATAGGATAATAAACTTTATCTACTCTATTGAGAAAATGAGCTTATCTTGTGCATTTGATTTCAGAGAAGCACATGGCACCATAAGATGTAGAGGACCATCAATAAATGGAATCGGAGTGAAGAAATATGTCAAACACTCATGCTACATCTTACAAGATAACTGTTTAGATCCCCTTTTTACGGTTGAGGAGACCATGAATTTTGCTGCAGATCTCAAGTTAGGCCCAGATATGACTAGGAAAAGTAAAGATCAACTTGTGAGTATAATTAAAGAAGTTTTTGGTTCGTTATTATTTCTAAGTATTAGCAATCTGAAGCAATATCTTGAAAACCCTTTTTATTGAAATAATGAGTGGAGTTTGTTTTTCAATATTTCCTTTCCATTCGACGATGATGCATTGAGTTTCGTAGCAATGCATAAAAAATTAATCAAAGAACTACAGCCAAATTCCGACAAAACAATGGTTGACACTCATATATGTATAAGGTGAGTCTTTGACTCGTACAAATATTTTAGCAGTAGATTCTTGTGGTCAAAAGAAACACTTTTTTCCTATACCATTCTTTCCGACTCGGCCCTCATAAAAAGATATAAACATTTTAAGTTTTCATAATGAGCTGTACCAACCCTGGAAAAACAGAATTACCTTCAGAATAACTATAGGTAAATCTGTGACACTACACTGTGGATCTTTTAAACAGAATTGTATTCTGCCAAAGTACCCAATTTTTCAAATGTCACAGATACTTTTTAATTTTTCAAACATCAAATTACCCGAAAACGGCGCATTATACCTACGAGAAACTATGAAGAATACTTTTATTTCACAAAACGTTCAAATATTGATTAGATAGCGTCCAACATACAATAGTTGGATTATTATTTCAATTTTTGGTATTTTTATTGTACGTAATGGTCAGAATGAGAAAACTGGAAAACGTGGGTAATATATTGTGTTCGAAAAAGATTCATCAGATAAATGAAAGACTATCTTCCGAAATTAATTTCATTCGATAGGACCGTTTGTGAAATAGAACTAAAAATTACATTTTATGATTTTTTATGGTTTTTCAGCAGCCAGAAGAGCCTGTATCTTTTAAGCCGATTCGGCAAAAATGGTAAAGAAAAACAGTGTTTCTTTTGACCTCAAAAATCTCCTGTTAAAATATTTGTACGAGTCAAGGACTCACCCTGCATAAATAGTTTTATATTGGTTATTGAACTTGTGGAATCGCTGCCCTAAAATGAGCACTAACACTGAAGCTGCAACATTACCATGAAAGCTCATGAAGATGAAGGATAAAATAATATACGAAGGGATTACATCTGTATATGTGTTATGTTATATTTAATATTGAATCTTTCTATTCAAGAAAATGATCACTGAAAATGTTCTAGGATTACAGGATCTGAATGTTGAATTTATCATGCAATATGGTCTAGATACTCTAGATTATCGTCGTAAAGGGAAGAAAATACATAATCTAGATTCGTCCAGTTCTAAGACTGGATTAAAGTTTGAAAGTTCTCTACTCCATACAATGATCATTGAAATCAAATGCAAACCTTCTTTATCTGAAGAACTAAGTTATATCATTTGTGATAACGAAAATTCCGAATACTTAAGTTATTTGAGTTATATTGATAGGATAAACTTTTTTGTAGATGATTTTAAAGAAATAAGTGGCGAAAAAGCTTTCCTCTATTTTCATCTTCATCTTATTATACTCTAATCATTCGAAATTTTTTAGGTTTATGGTATTCTTCAAGCCATGAAATTATTACCCTGCAGATACACTAAATGCGGCATGATTTCTGGAGGTCAACAAAAGAGGCTTTGCGTGGCCTTAGAACTCATAGGAAATCCTTCTATTATGTTCCTCGATGAACCTACTACGTGAGTAAATACATTACATAAATAATAAGAATACTTTTATTGTCCAAAATGCTCAGTTATTCATAACTGAGCGTTCAACTCACTTTTGAGAGTTGGGATCTTTGAAGTTTTGGTATTTTTATGAAAGGTGACGATCATAATGAGATTCATCAAGATTCATCACATCAATGGATAACTATATTTCAAAACTCATTCCAATCGATAAAATTTCATTTTTATTATGAATATTAGTTAATTATAGAAAACTTATTTCAGAAGTTGGATCTGAAAAACTTAAGGTATAGTTTTCTTCAAATTCTCTCACTCATCACGAGAGGAGTTGATCGCTTCTCAGTTATTGAACTCTTCCATCGATATCTATGGTCATTATTATACTTCGACTTTTACATAATTTTTAATATTCGGTCGATTAATATTTATTATATATTCTCCAAAATATTTTCCAGAGGTCTAGACAGTTCATCATCGCATCAAGTCATAGCATTGCTCAAAACTTTGGCCCAACAAGGAAGAAATATAGTATGTACGATTCATCAACCAAGTGCAGCTCTATTTGAATTGTTCGACTTTGTGTATGTGGCGGCGGAGGGCCGTTGTATCTATCAGGGATCCAGTAGGAACGTTGTTTCGTATTTGGCCTCATTTGGTCTTAGTTGCCCCAAATATCACAATCCTGCAGATTATCGTGAGTATATTTTTGTTCTCCAGTCAATGTCACAATGTCAGACGAAGTTATCACTAGTTTTTCTTGGAATGAACAATTGTATTACGGAATCTTTGTTCCTCCGAATTTGTTTGATTGAATTCAAAAGTTCTTGAAATGAAGAAGTGAGCGAAATTGACGAATAAGTACTTCACTTCTGTTTTCTTTTTTTTTCGAATTGAACGAAATGATTCTGTACACTGACATTTTCTAGATATCGATTGAAATTCATTCTGGGAGGATTCTGCATTTCCTGAAACTTTTTAGGGTTTTCACTCCCAATATCTGGAACAAAACAATAAAAGAATTGAAATAAACGATTTGCTCCTGAGTAAATTCTACATTGACTCTACCGAGACATCAACCGTCTATGTAGTTCCGATATTCCCGAACAGTACTGCCAGTATTCCCATAGAAGATGACATATTATATATAGAGTTTAATACCCAATCCTATTTATTGGCCTGGTTCTATTGTTATTCGAATACGACCAATAACACCACCAATATCGGAACTTACCCTATGAACAACTAGTAGTACCTACCACAACCTCACGACAGCTTGTGGTACTCACGACAAGCGCACCGCACGCCTCGACAGGTATCTCTGTTTCTTATATTTTACCTATCTTAACTTTGAGTTGAGTGGGTAAAAATTGGTAAATTCGAACATTTTGATGACACTACAACTATTGGTTATAATTATATTGTCGACAACGCCTTTTAGAATCCGACATTGATAAGATGTCGACATTGTCAATTGATCGTGGTACCACTACAAGTTTGATCAAATTGTCCGGAAAAACTCAACTCTCCGTTGCCATTGCGATATACAGGATGTAACATAAGTACGTTGAAATATATAAACTTGTGTCCGCAAATGCTTCGATTCGGAGATACAAGGTGTTGCAAAAAATGGGTTATTTGCTCGAAACTTGGTACTCACTTGGTTTTTTTTTTACGTGGGAAATTATAATTTCGTATTAATTTTCATGTAACATCTAGAGGGCGCTGCGTACGCTGTCATTATTCATTTCAAATTGCCATTTTTGGCAGTGAACTTTTGGTACTTTTCATAAGAAAACCTCATTCCCACACTTTTCCAAGTAAAAATGAACACTTCCGCAACAACGCTCTAGGTGATATTTTTCGAGATATTTACAATTTTCTGTATCGATGCATCTTACTTAGCTCATAGGGAGCTGAGAACATTACAAAAACTAAGTATATGGTACCAAATTTCGTACAAATAAATTATTTTTAAAAATCGAATAAAATTGTCTCAGGAATATGTCACTTTTGATACAATCTGTATACTCAGTTTTACGGATAATATTGGTTAAAATCACAGAATATGCTCACCGCTATGAGAACACTAGATTTATCTTAGGGACTCAACTTATTAGTGAGCAGAGAGTTAACCCCAACACGGCAATCAATATTTCATAATAAACTTTTTAGGGTTTTCAATCCCAATCTCTGAAACAAAATCAATTGAAAATGAAATCGAGGGCAATCAATAGTAGGTATAATCTTGAGGGGAAGTAGTGACGAGATCAAGACATTGGTTGCTTTACGGATGCTACCCCAAATAGGAAAATGTGTCACATCTTTGAGCAATAGCCTGAGCAATAGTACTGAGTCAGTTGAAAAGTAGAAATTACCACGTGAGAGGTAATATTAGGAATATTGAATAATTTTCAGTTATTCCTGAATTTCAGCGTAATTTTGGCATATATCGCTATGCAATATATAAACAATTGAATCGCCGATGTCACTCCGTCGTTATTTTTATGGAAATTTGTCGAAAAACCGTCGAAAAATAAATAATAAAAACAAGTTTTATTGACACAATAATTTAAGTTTTTTTTCTCATAAAAAAACAACTGAAGTGGAAAAAAAGAGACGGGGTGACATTTAAACGTCCTTTAACTACAATTTAAAAAAAACTAGGCTTCACGTAAGAAATTGAAAGCCTAAATTAGGAACTAGTGAATGCCGTTTTTGAATGGAGATTCTTGAGGTATTACTTCCCCTTACTGCTCATTGATAATACAAAGCAATTGGACTATCGGAGATTCAGTTTCAGAGTAAACTCTACTCTACTGATATCGAAAAATAGTAGAGATCCGTGATGTTGATTGTGATTGTGAGTATTAAACCCAGTGTGGGTTTAATACGCATTCAAGTACTAAATACTCGGATGCGTCGCCTAGCCAGTTGTGTTTCCCAATCAATCTTTGTTAGTCCACTTGCTTTGCTAGGAAGGTCTGTATATCTCAAACAGCTTAGCAAGTCTGAATCCGACCCTGTGCCTAAGGTGTCGTAAGGCTATACTAACAAACACTTCTGAGCTTAAGGAGTTTTGCAGCATCATGGAACTTCCCCATCAAAATTAATACAACAACTTTTCCGTTGTTGTTATTTAATGGAAAAAAGGCTTTCCTTGGCAAAATCGATTATATTACTCACAAAATTATCTCTCCAAAAATTTAAAACTTAATACATGCATAAAAATACAGCTTATCAATATGTTGTTATTAAGTAGGTATGATTTTACTACCGAAGTAATAGAATCATTTTATGTTGAGAACTTGTTCAACTCATTAACCTCCACTTGAAGGACCGATGAAATCAGAGTGAAATATGTGAGAACACTACATATTTGCAGGCTCGGACTCGCCAGATGTTCTGATCGGCAAGAGTACCTACTTGGACTCAAGTGTTTCTTATTTACAATTGTTGAATGTTTCACTATATAGTATAAGTACAAGAATCATTTACATGAGTACCTATATTTCATTTTTTCACCCACCTGAAGATGCTATTGTGATAGCGAAACACTTGTCGTGGTTTAAAAACGAATTTTATGAAAATCGTATAATCTGTTTTGAGTTCAATTATGGATTTTCATCAAGTATCGGACAAATCAGTTCAATGAAAATTGGTTACTGGAGTGCCAAAGTAGAGGAGAGTGCCCTTATATCGCACCCTTTTTTTGAATGCCTCATATCTTTGAAGGAAATTATTTCAGAGCTCTAATTATGAGCTTCCAATATCTGTGATTATCAATAAAAAAACAAATGGTATCAAAAGTTCATTTGAAAAAACATAAATCAACTGTATTAATGAAAAACAAATAGTTAACACATTTTGTTGGAACTGAATATGGTATCCATATCCATATCCATATCCGATAATAGGACACATTTGGGTGGACGATATTAGGACGCCTCATTCGGTCAAACAGAAGTCACATACAAATTTCTTCTTCCATTCCGAATTGGAGCATTCTTCATGCCCCCATTTCAAACACTGGCAACATCTAATCCATTTTCACCTTTTTGAGTCTTCTGAGAACGGGGTGCGATATTAGGGCACACTACACTTCAAAGGTTAGAATAGTGAAAACATAATTTATATCAACTTCTAATATTATTCTGTGCGCTCTAAATACAGTTCGGAGCTTATAAATACAATAATTGGTCAACTCGAAACATTTTACTCACCTGTTTTGTATAAAACTAAATGAATTGCGGACACTCTGAAAAACTCCGTATATCTGAATTCACGTTTTTCTACCCTATTGCCTTCTAGTTGTTCGTAGCCGTATTATACTTTGAATACACTCTTAAGCCACCTTCTATGGCATAAAAATAACATAGAATTGTACTCCAAAATATAAGGTTGGAAATAAATCGATGGTGCGATATTAGGCACCTGTGCGGTATTCGGATACTCTCCTCTAAGAAAAAACATGCGTTTTTCATTGAAATTTCAAAATAATATAAGTTACTGTGTATTTCCACCATGTAATACAAAATAAAATCAAATAAATTTATCGCAACCAAAATGAGACAAGCTAAAGAGCATGTATAGGACCCATAGTTATTTAGTTAGTTAGTTAACGTTCTTTCAAAATTGTTTATTTTTTCTCGTTTTCTTTCATTATTAAACCCCAGAGTTATGAAATCAATAAAGTGTCCTTTTATTGGATAAAATTTTACAAAAAATGTTCACAAGTGCCACTATGAGCTCTGATATATGCTCTATACACCTCCTAATGAATATTTTGCTTGCATGTCTCATTTCAGTTGCTGAAAATTTTAAAAACTAGGCCTTGACTCATTGTGATAGGATTTATTTTGTAATTAATGCTGGAAATACAGGGGGTTATACCATTTCGGAATCTCAATGACACAGGCATGTTTTTTTTACTTTGGCACTCAAGTAACCAGTTTTTTTTTTTCACATCACCTTAGGTTAAACCTTTGAGTATTCAATTAATACTCAAGGGTTAAACTCAAGAAAAAATTATCAAAGCAGGATATTTCAGTTAGATTTTTGTTGAAAAAAACAGGCTTGCGCCCCAAACATCGAGAATAATTTTTTGAATATCTCGAAATCCGAAGAACTTTCACGGCGTTTGAAGAGCCACAACATCCGCTACCTGCCGGTATCATTTTATAAATTCATTTCGTCTTCCGAAGATACTCTGTATACCAGAAACCAGCTGAAATTCTTTTCCAAATTGGGTGTGGTTTGGTTCCTTGTTTTTTTTGCTGTGTAAAGAAGAAAATACTCTGAGTATATCGAAAAGAGACAGTCCACACATGGTTTTGCAAATTTTGTTCCGACAAAAAATCCTTTGAATATGTGTAATTTACGAAACCGACAAGGAAATTGTAACCTTCCTTGATAGATAATCTTATTAATTACTTCAAAATTCAATTTGATAGTTCAAGGTTTCATATTCTTATTTAGATTCAGGATTCTAGCAGCAAAGCCATGACCATTTCAAGGTCATGTGATTTGTTTTTTGCTGATATGCGAACCAGACATCGAAAAACTTCTGCAAGGTATGGATTTCATTATTCATAGGAACGTGCCCAAAGATTATAGAGTTAACTCTATAATCTTTGGAACCTACTTGAGGAATTATAGATTCAACACGTTTCCTTCCATATTCTGGTTTGCTGGTCCCAGAAATACGAGCGGATGCAAAGGATGCAAAGTACGGCCCTACTAAAATTTTGAATTTCTTAAATAATTATACCTTTTCCTGAAAATATCAGGTGAAAAGGAGAAATTATAAAATATAACCTGTCATTTTTTGTGTAATGGACACTTTTTTTCAATTACTGTCAATTTCGCCAAGCCAGGATCACCAAAATTATTTTGATGTTATCACACATTCTCAAATTTCCAAAATTCAAGTGTGTTTTCGGATTAAAGATTTCATAAAGAGTTTGGAATTATTACCTATTATAACGGAGATATATAAGATGAAAAATTTTGTTCTCAGGGTGATACTTAATAAAAAGCGTGTCATAATTTGTATCCGATGATTAAAAAAGTTGAACTGTGTCACATTTCATCCTGGTTTCTAATCCCTAACAAGAAGCCTAACATACTTTATTTGGCTCTTGGAATTAAGTTAATTGAATATCTTACTCCTCTTCTTATTAGAAATCGCTTCATATCAGGTGGTTTCTTCCAATAAGTAGAGAATAAAAACTACTCATTTGTGCCATAGCTACTACCAAAGAGGAATCTTTGGAAACTCAGTTGAAAGATATTATTATTATTTTTCAGTATTGGAAGTGGCCAATGGGGATTTTGGTAATTTCACTAATACTCTGGAAATGAAAGGACTAGTGAACACTTGGAGAAATATAGCTAAACATGAAGAAGACACGGAAAAGAGTATATCATGCATAGAATCTATGATCGATAGCGACAATAAAAACCAACAGGACTCACCGTCAGAATTTTACAAATTATGGATACTAATGAAAAGATCGACGAGGAAAATGAAGAGGGACTGGGTGAGTTTAACCCTTCACAAATCCACTCAAACCAAAATAGCCTAGAGAAAAAACTACGTTTGATTTTTACCGAATGATTTTGCCTGTAGACATCAACGGAAGAAAACGGTCATTTGTGGTCTATTTATGAAAAGTGACCTCATGACAAGGAATATTCAAACTGTTTATTCCAAAACTACTTTTTTTCAACATGCTCAGATTAAAGTTTTTTTCCATAGTTAGTTTACGAAATCTCTTCCCGAATATGCTAATGAACTTTTAAAGATAAACATCAAAGGAACTATGATGTTGGTATCGACTTAATGCAAATTATACAGATTGGTCCAAGAATAACTGTAGGTACATAGTTTTATGGTGAACTTATGGCATCTAGCGAAGCCAGAAAACCACAATAAAATATGAGCTCATGCTCCTTGTTTTTGAGATACAGAGTGATTTATGGATTTGTGCGAAATGGTGCATTACTTTTGAACTGTTTGATTTTATATTGCGATGACAGTGATAATGTTGTGGTTCTTTTGAGTGAACTAATTTGGGTTAACTAATCAATTCGAAAATTAATTTAATTCAGATTATTGTTTAATTCATAGCAGCATCCTCTGTATCAGAGATATATTCAATTATTATGATATTATTTAGTTTATTTTTAAGAAAATTTAAACCGTAATAAATTTAAATCGAAGAGTTGTAGAGACAAGGTTTGCTTTCTAGTTTTGGATGAATTGGATTATTTCATCCAAAGTTTTTTGAATGTCATTGGTCTCTTACTTTCAATTACACACACGTGACATTTCAACAATATTAAGTAATTATTGGCGTGGAAAATAATTACTTTATTAATTTTCAGACGATATCGACTTTAAAAGCTTTCCTGCATTTTTGTGTGGGGATCGTTTTAGGATTAACGTATCTGAATGCTGGCAACGATGCGTCGAAAATGGTGAAAAATTTAGGATTTCTGTTGATTTCCATAGTTTACTTATGTTACACATCTTTGATGCCAGCAGTTTTGAAATGTAAGTAAATAATCTTTCTTGTTAGTGATATATTCATATATGAGAATATGAGCTAGAGAAGAATTAAATGGAAATTAAAGCGAATGGAGAAGTTTAAGGGCCAATTTCACCAAGCATATAAACCGAGATTAAACGTAACTGGCGTTAAGGAAAGAATATCGCCAATTTATGCTTTATTTACGTATTCTTACTTCAGTTAAAATCGAGTGTCTCTGTATTTTGAGGTTTTTTACCCTTCCTACTTCACTTCCTAGACAAAGCAGATGTCAATTTTAGAAGCATTTTTTTTTTTTCATTTTAATCTGAGTTGAGTAACGCGGAGTTTATCATCGTTTGGTGAAATTGACCCTAAGAGATTTGAATAACGTCACAACTATATAAAGCAGGCATAAATCTGACACTGTTTTTTGGGAAACTCATCATAGTTTTAAATATACAGAGTATTCCTTGAAGCAATACTAGTTTTTCAAGAGGACATGTCTTGGACCTATTTAATAAACAACAAGTTTTCTTTTCAATTTAATTAATATGCATTCGTGTTTTTTTTTTTGCAGTTCCTTCAGAATTGAGCATCTTGAAGAGAGAGCGTTTCAACAATTGGTACAACCTGAAGACGTATTATACAGCATTTTTATTAATTGATCTCCCGATGCAAGTGAGTAACCTAATTTTAAATAAGAATTTTTCATGGAATTATACAATTTTTTTTTCTTTAAAAGAAGCCAATAAGTGGTAGGTGGTTAATCTTTCTGGAAAACTGAGTGTCCATACCTGACTTTGAATAACTGATTTATTCACTTCTGATATGAGTGTATAAACACCCCGGTCCTGATCAAATGGAAGGGCGGCTCTTCACTCAACGAAGGATGTTATTTTTAATATGTTAAAAAAATTTATTCCTTTCTGAAAGTAAAGAAATGTGGGTTAGGTCCATTGCTTAAAGACAAGACTTAGTGTTAAGTGTCATATTCTTCTGAGGAGAACTAAAATAAACTCTTGAGTAAACTACTCTTACATCAGTAGATGAGCAATGCCGTTTCCCGACCACTTCAATTGCGATTTTAGGGTAATCCGACAAAGTATGATTTCGGAGTACTTGTTCGATACTTACATCTATTGGAAAAAACAAAACTTATTTTAACACTCACTTGGTCGATGACAACCAACTTACATCTTCAATTTTATAAAATACATGCTGGGAGCAACAACAATAATCACAACTTCTCATCAGCAAAACAAAAAAAATATTTCTCTTTTAAGCTACCCTCATAGGTTCAATTCTACTTCCCAGCCCAGCAAACAACAACAAATATCATCAATGAATTTGGAGGAGATTTCAGGAATCAGGATTATGTTCGCGCTTCTCCCTGAATCCAATGGATAGAAAAGAAAACAACACAAAAATGAAACCTTCTACTTTATTCTGCGATCGTCGCTCGAACTTGAGGGTACCTGTAGCAGCTATGTTAACGATTTATTTCCAATTTCTTCAGAACCTTTTTGCTCCTATCAGTCCTACCTTCTTCTAAGTCCCTAACTTAGTTAACTGACTCTAAGGGGGAATTATTCCCGAAGACTGTTAGCTACTCAGCACGATTCTAAGAATCAATGTATTCTCAGGGTCTCCTGAGTAATAAAAAATATTTTATAATTCAAATATATGACCATAAGTAACATAAATATTCAATTCTTCGGCTCTTATCATCTCAACTTATTGTACAATTCCTATTTAATTAATAGCTCCCTTTTTCAAGTGCTCTCCAATATCAAAATTCTTTACGAACTCTTAACGTCTGATGAAATCTATAAGACCGAAAGAAAAATTCTCCAAATCATCAAAGATATTTCATAATTCCGTATTTCAATTAATTACATGAGATCAGAAGCAGCAGCCTTTTTCAAACTCGACAATTTTTGTCGAGGTACAATATACAATGTAATATACCTAGTATTTCCTCAAGTTTAGACGTTTTAACAGACGATGAATAAACACTTGATCGAATTAAGTACAATTAATTTCTTATTTTACTCAATACCAACCCAATTTCATGAAATGGGTAATATAAAAAGATAGGTAGGGGTAGTCCGGGAGACTTGAACCACCTCAAATATTTCAATTCAAATTTCGCGCTAGCAGTATCGTAAATAACTTGCGACATACTGGCATACAGGCCACAGATTACAGAGTAGAGTAATACTGGCTGTATTCGGGTTCGGCTTTCTGACAGTCCGAGAATTGTTCTAGGACTGCGCAAAACTGTTGCGCCCTAGTATTAAATCCTCTGCGCAGTTCTAGAACCATTCTCGGACTGTCCGAAAGCCGAACCCGAATACAGCTACTAGTAAAGTAAAAAGGCACAACTAGTGGCGGCTCAATTTTGGCCGCCATCAGAACAGTTCGGGACCCTCTCTTAAGATGATTGATTAATATTGTCTTACAAATGCTGAGTCTTTTTAATAATAGTTGTTAAGGTTTCAAGAAAACATCTGTTGAAAGTTGAAAGACTAACATCGGGTTTCATAAAACTCTGACTGTCAGATCAACGATTTGACAGTTACTTGATTTCTAAAACCAAAATACTGAAACCTTTTCATTTCTGAATACATTGGAGAAGTAGCAATCGAGAATAATTGAATGGACGCATGATCATCATAATTTGATGCGATAATGATATTCTGAATTATCGATTGAAAACAAATTGACGTCTATTCGTCAATCAAGCGTTGATTCCCCGATCAAGCTTTTATGAAACCCGGGTTGAAAGGGAGTGCGGGAGACTTGACCCATATGGTCGGGAGACATAATCAGTTGTCTAATTTTCCCGCACTGAGCTTAGATAATAGTTTGCTTCAAAAAAAGAAAATTGAATAGTAGAAATGAATATAAAAAAATATACGAAGGTTCAAAAAAGTAAAAAACATCCCGGAAATAAGTGAGAGTGACTCTGTCGAGACGACTCTGAAATAGATAATAATATATGTATTTCCTACGCTGATACATCTGATGATGAAAACCTTGACATAGACAATCGATCGTCATTGGAAATTGTTTTCTTTCGATGTTTTTTCTGATAAACAAACTTATGGTTAAGTCTCTCTCGCCCTCTGTTTAACTCTCCCATGGTTTAGGGAAGCATGAGCCAATTTTCGGTTCCTAAAAAAAGAGTTTTGCTGTACTCAAAATGTTCATCTCACCATCACTCTACTATTATCTATCGTTACCTATTTGGCCATGATATCTTCACGCAAAAACAAGAGTTGTTACCATATTTACAGATACAACTCAAGTGGCTTCAGAGTGAAAAGGGGTTCAACTCTCTCGTACTCCCCATACTTAACCAAGTTTATATTATGGTCTCCTACTCTAAGTTAATGAATTGGGGTGGATGGGGTCCCCATTTACTTGTATAGTAATTAGTGATCACACAGATTAGAAGAATAATAATATTACCACTTTTATTTCAATATCTTGTAGTTTATTTCGTTTCTTATTGATTCTGGTAATAGAATAACCAGCTGCTTTATTGATTTCTCTTTTTTTCAGATGATATTCACACTATCTTACATATCTGGTTCATACTTGCTAAGCGCTCAACCACTCGACCTGTGCAGATTCCTAATGGTGGTTCTAGTTTTATTTTGCGTTTGTGTGGTGGCATCGAGCATGGGGATTTTCTTTGGAACAGTTGTGAATCCCATTGTGAGTAAATCAATATTATATACATCCCAAATTTTTTTCAGCCTGATAATAGTATATTTTTCAACGGGCATATTTTTATAAATGGCCATATCTTGCGAGTAGAACTCGGAGTACCATATTATACTTTGTCCACCATTCTGAAAACATTATTTCTAAAATCCTGATTCTGACCTTAAGGTTTGATAAACCAATTAATTATATGGACCTTAACTCACAGATGATATGATAGACAATCAGTGAATAAAATGTTTTATCAATCATAAGTGATTTATCAATGTCATAATACTCACATTTTGCATCAAAGCTGGATGAAGAAAATTATTTTATTATTCAGATCAATTATTCAATGAATGAAATTAAAAATGACCTATTTTTACTCATAACCTTCTCGAAATTTTCCGTAATGAAACAGTTTATGAAAGTTTTTTTTTATAAATGGCGATGAGAAAGGAATCTTTCAATTAATAATGCAAAAATTCATTTTCAGAACGGAACCTTCTTTGGAGCCATTACGTTAGCGCTTATGCTGTCTGTAGCTGGGTTCCTCCTGCTCTTCTCACACATGTCCAAAGTGATGTACTGCTTAACATACATCTCCTATTTGAGCTATGCTATGGACGCTCTTGCCCAGAGCATCTATGGATACGATAGGCTCCCAGTGCCATGTCCGGAATCTGAAGACTTTTGTCTTTTCGTGTCTCCCATGGATCTTCTCCGAGAAGTCGGTATGGAGAAACCCAACTTCTGGAATGACATCCTATTCTTGGGGTGCAATTTCATTTTCCTGCGATTACTCGCTTTTTGCACATTGAAAAGGACCTTAGCCAAAGTGTGAATTTGTGAGTTGAGGTAACTGGTGATAACTGATAAATACCTGTGATGGATATAATAGACTGACTGCTTCGGATCGAAAGTCAGAAGTGGGTATGGAGCAACCACTTTAAGTAAAACTTTATTGGAAGTGTCGAAGTGGTGGTTTACGTTTATGAGATATTAAATACCTTGATATTTTATTGTTAATTTATAGTGGTTAGTTGAAAAATCTTGAATATTTCAATAAATCATTTATTTCCCTATGGAGAAAAAATTTGTTTGATTTCCATCAACGTGTTGTCCACTGTAGAAAATTATTCGTGGAGTAAGTACTATAGTACTAGACTAGAGCATAGACTTAAAATACATGGACTCACTGTCACGTGACTTTTCAGTAGATCGAGGGGTTGTATGCATTAGAGAGAGAAGGGCTTATGCGTTTTGATCGAACAAGAAAGAGATGAACTGATTCCGTGTGGGCAATGTCAAAATCATATGATGGATATTAACGCAGACGTTGCCCACAAGGTGTTCATACATTGAGTATTATTCACATTATATTTATTCTTGAATGAAACTCACATAATTTTTATATTTTCCATTTCGAAGGAATGTTAAGGAATTCCTGTTTGCCTTCTCGGAAGCTTGTTGAACATTTATTATGGAAAATTTTTACAATTTTCGCAGACTTTGCCCACAAGGTGTTGATACGTTGATTATTATTCTCATTACATCTATTTTTGACTAAAACTCACATATTTTTTGACATAATTGATTTCGAAGGAATGCTATGGAATTTCTGTGTGTCTTCTCGGAAGCTTGTTTAAAATTTATTGAAGAAAATTTTCGCATAAACTTGTGTTCTATAACCTTTTGACAGCTTGCCAACAAACTCTCCATCTTATTCAAGCAACCGACTTCTCTCTCACATGCGGAGTCCATGTTATTTATAAGTCTATGGACTAGAGTTAGAAAGGCTCGTTAATTTGGTTCATTTCCGACACTCGGGCTGTCAAGCAGCATCAAGGATTTTTCTATAATGGAATTTTCAATATATGTACTTCCTTCTATCGAAGTAACACCTAAAAAAGGCTGACGAGGGTTCAATTTAAATAGTAGGTATCAATTTACCAAATGCAATATATTTATAGAACCAATTGCTTTTACGTAGTTAACGTTCAAATTTACTTGACAGATGAACGTTCAGTTTGAAGAAGGGTAGTATTTTACGAAACTTCATTTCATTAGTCTAAAGACACAGAGAACAGAGATGCACTTGTAAATTACATACTAAAAACTAATTTCAACTAATTGATAGACCTTTTTCGCACTCTGGCAGTAGGTATCCTTGTCTTTGCTCGGGCTCCAGTGGGACAATCACCCAAACAGTAACGGCGTTTCCTCGGATTTCTCGAGCGCCAGCTATTCTTTATAGCGGGAATAGCAAACCTTCCATGGTGGATTTTAATCGAAGACAAGATTCCTTGTTAACGACAACTATATTGTCTATATTGTAGATCAAAATACACACTACACAATAGGCACTACAATATAATCCTAATACAATCCTGAAATCCACCCATTGATGGAAATACAAACTATTCAGTATTGGTCAAAAGAAATTTAGTGCAATAGATGGAATTAGTAAACAGATTCTATACATATAGTTGAAATATTCTCCCAGTATATTATGTACAGATACTCGTAGCAGTAAGAAGATGAATTGAATAAAAAAAAGGGTGTTCGATCTGGAACGCACCCTGGATGTTACCGATTCTTTCGCCAGCCAGAACAGAGATTTTCACCGTAGATAGAGGAAAGAGAAGATACCGCATTGCGCAGCTACGAAGGAGAGCTCTCTGTGTCCAACATCAACTTGTTTTTGTTTACGTTTACCCCAATCCGAATCTATCTTTTTCGGCATATTTTCCACAAATTACACAAATTCCTGGCATGTCGACTCCGAAATTCTTGATACTCAAGTCTTAAAACGCACGAAACACTATTACATCGAACACAAATACGATAATAAACATTCAAATATTGGGGTAAACGTAAACAAACATGGAGTAGATGCACAGTAAATGTCAACAAAAACATAGAGATGTTGGACACAATTTTCTTGTTGTTTACGTTATCTTCCCCTTCCTCTATCTACGATTTTCACTCATCAGTGGGCAATGGGGGACTCAAAAATTGCTGGTTCATAGATTGGAGGACAAGGCGCAAGCGCAACGGTAGGATGCGGTTCTCCGCTTTGTTTTCGGTTCCTCCCGGGCTTGCACACCAGCACAGAAAGGGGTTAACTCGGACGGGGCGAGTTTAATCTGAGGTTTCAATATACAGTACGGAGTGGTGGCTTACTCCTATTGAATTAGTTGACTACGGAATCAATCAAGAAAACTGGGTGAATAAATACTAAAGAATCGTACACTAATTACTGTAGAAACGAGCCGAATCAGGCGGGTAAGGGGAAGTCTCTTCTTTCCCGTTTTTGGTTCCTCATATTGCGCATCAGCCAAGAACTTAATCACAGTAGGGGGATAACTTGCACAGGGTGGGTTCAATCTGAGATTCCGCAATAGTACGGTATACACCTGTCACACACCCTATTCTTGAGTGGGTTGCACTTGTACTACGCGTGAATCATGTTACACCACGATTAAACTACATGAAAAAGAATCTACAAGCGTCAAACACAGGATGAATACGCAGTAGGAACCATTAAATGAATTAGTTGACTACGGAATCAATCAACAATCAACAACACTCGGTGAATCAACAATTTAGTTTCGCACACTAATTACCGGAGAAGAAAGGCCAATCAGTGGTACTTGGACTAATTACCTCACCCTCATAATAGTCATAATAGTTTTCCAAATGAATCTTCGAATGAAAATGAACATATAGCAAACATATAGAACATATTGCAAAGGCCACCCTCCCATTCTCTGGAATGAACTGTTTTTGCCCAATTATAGAGTGGAATACAATCCTTAGTTTTTTTTTTTGAGAATGAGAGATTTTTACTCGAAATTTCGTTCTTGAGTCCCTTGGTTTGCAATTTACAAACAATGAATACTATAGTAGGAGGTCGGTTACCATTAATTTTGATACATATAAAATTGCATCCCATGCCCCAAAAATCAATACTACACTACAGTTTCGCCAACGTGACAGAACATTATTGATAGAGCTATTCATTCAGTTATTTCTTTTTCGGAAACTACAGTCCTGAAATTTTCAATATATTTTCGTCAAGAGGAAATACGGTAATATTGGATTTGAATGAGTAAGTCATATGCTAGTCTCCAGCTTTGAACAATTTTGTTCATAGCCTACAATTGGTAACATTGCGTGTCAGTCATATCGAATGCACATGACTGTCCATTTAAAATTAGTTGACATTTCTCTGGAATAAATTCTCGTTGGGTACTCAATTTCAAATTTGAATTTTGAATTATGCTCTAAGAATCATTGAAAGTAATTAGGTGGTAATTTTGCGATGGATAACGATGATGATTTCCCGGATGAAGATATACTAAGTCAGTTTTTGGAAAATCAGGAGAACGATGCAATGAGAGAATCTAGCAGTAATTCCATATCTACACAAAAACAGCTGTTCAACAGTGAAACCCCTTCTCCACAGCATTTAAAAATACTAAAAAAATATTTTGGTCATAATGTCTTCAGACCTTTGCAGTGGCAAATCATTCACTCAATTCTTAAGAGCAAAAAAGATAATTGTGCTATTATGTCAACAGGATATGGAAAATCTCTTTGTTATCAATTTCCAGCCATATATTCTGAAGGGGTAACTCTTGTAATATCACCATTGATTTCCCTTATGGAGGATCAAGTATATTCTCTTAAGGTGTCGAAAATATCTGCCTGTCTTTTAGGGACAGCCCAAACCCAAAAAACCAAAGTTATAAATGAGATTTTTGAGAAGAAATATTCAATTATATATCTCACCCCAGAGTTTGCAACTGGGGATTATGGTAGTGACATATTGCAGCGTATGCATAAAGAGTTAAATGTTTGCTTGATAGCTGTAGATGAAGCTCATTGTGTTAGCAGTTGGGGACATGATTTCCGTCCTCAGTACAGAAAATTATCCAGGGTTAGAGGATACTTACCTGGAGTACCTATCTTAGCTGTAACAGCTACTGCTACAAAACAAGTGGAGGCTGATATCATCAGCTCCTTGAGGTAATGGAAAAAGTTGTAAAATATTTTCTATATTTTAATTGAGATATTATAGTCTTGCTATTTCTAATTAACTGTAAAACCATACATAAGATCATCTTGAGCCAATGGATGAGGACTTAAGTATTTTTTCATTCAGTAACACTTGAGATAATGCATTTTTAAGATATGAATGGCCAATTCATTTAATCAAATTTTGTTATTACAAATCAAGTTTTTGAATAGGAAATATTGATAATATGATAAATCAATTCAAATTTGTATTCTGCCAAAAATTCTGACCGTTATTGCATTTCTCTATCACAAACGTACTGATTTATGTTGCTTGCTTCCATGGCAATACAAAGCTTTGATTCTTGTGAAGAGGATATATTCAGACTTCACTTTCTCATATCCTATATTTTTTTGATATACTTAATACATCAATTTCAGATTGAAGAATCCACAAATATTGCACTCTGGCTTTGATAGACCTAACTTATATCTTGAAGTCTACCAGAAAAGCCAACATGGACCTTCCACTGATCTTCTGAAAGTTTCAGAGAACATTTGCGGGGTCCAGAAATTTCCTGGTCCTACTATCATCTACTGTTTAACTAGGAAATTTACAGAAACTATAACAGAACTTTTGAAATCAAAAGGTTGTTAATGAATTTATTTCTTAATCCATTATTAACAATATTCTATGCAGGTATCAATTGTGCTGCTTATCATGCCGGTAAGAGTCTGAAAGAGAGAAAACAGGTCCATGAAAAATTTCTGAAGGATCAGCTAGACTTAGTAGTTGCAACTAATGCATTTGGAATGGGTATAGATAAACCAGATATTAGGTGTGTTGTGCATTATGGATCACCAAGTAGCATTGAAGCTTATTATCAAGAGATTGGCCGAGCAGGTAGAATATCTCTTCTTTCAGATCAAAAATATTTTTAATTAGGGTAGATTCAATTAGAAAACTCTCTGAAGATTCTTCATCAGAGGAGTTTGACCTAGTAACAGTTTATGTTATAACTAACTCAAAATGTTACATCTAATAAATCTGGAAATTAGAGAAGTTGTTTTCTGGATGAGATTAAAAAATTTTGAAACACAAGAAGATTAATTCATCAGATACACATGATCCCTTAGATGAATCAATCGCAAATAAACAGATAAAATTGAAGGGGGCCCCATATTAGATAAAAATACCTTTTTTAAGGGGAAAAATCCTCTAGATGGTTTTAGAGTTATAACTAAGTGTAATTTTATGGTTTCACTTTTCATGGAAAAATTTTCTTTACAGGTAGAGATGGAGAACCTGCAAGGTGTGTCATGTTTTTCAGTGAAAGTGATTTTCAGACACATCTCATGCTTTCGGAAAACAATAAGTATAGTTCATCAAGCGATCACAAGCTCAGTCTTTCAAGTAGCGTGAGGAAATACCTCTATTTGACTGACTGTAGACGTGCCTTCATTCTGGGATATTTCGGAGAAAAATATTCAGGTGATAATAAACGATGTTGTGATGTTTGTTATTCAAAATCGTCTGGCATGAAACAAGAGTATGAAGGTATTGATAAAGATGGCAAGTATGATTTTACCGAGGATGCAGAAAAAATGTTGAAAGCTGTGGATGCCCTAGGTGGTAAATTTGGTCTCACTACTTATGTTTTATTTCTTCGTGGTTCTCGTAGTAGCAAATTAAGAGAAACACACAAAAACCATGCACTTCATGGTTGTGGAAAGGATAAAAGTGAGAATTGGTGGAAATCTATTTGTAATATTCTAGTAGAACAACGTTATATTTTGAGGAGAACTGCCAAGTTTTCGGGATTTTCAAGTTACGTTTTTGAATTGACCGACGAAGGTAGGAAATTTTTAGACAAAAATTCAAAAAATAAGAACGCCGTTCAATTGAAATTGAAGCCACAATTAGATATCCTAGAACAGATTAAAGCAAAGTCGAAAATACAAGTTTGTAGTTATAACACAGGAGGGGAAGCTCAATCTAGTTCAAAAGCAGTATTAATTCAAGAGGCAATCCAAACGAATAGGAATGATGAACTGGATAAAAAATTGTATTCATTGATGATGGATAAAAGATACAAAATTGCCGATGAAAGAGATTGTATGCCACACAATGTTATTTCAATTCCTGATATCAGAGAACTTATAAGAGTTAAACCAAGATCTTTGAAACAGCTTGAGAAGTGCAAGTTTGAGATGTTTTCTGAACTGAAAATTTGTCAGTTTGGGCAGCAAATGGTAGATATAATAGTGCAGGAGTTGGGCCCAGGTGAAGATGACAATGAAAATGAAACGAAAATGAATATGATCGAAGCATTACTCAGAGTTCCTTTACTTGAAAAATCAAGTGCCAGCACCGATATTAGCTATAACCTTTTCAAACGAGGTCAGAGTATTGAAGAGATCAGTGAACAAAGATTAATGAGTCAGAATACCATTTTTCAACATTTATTGGATTGTATGAAGAAAGGTCTCCCAATCAAAATGGAACAAATGGGCGTCGATAAAAATAAAAGTTTGGTTATCCTGAGGGCAATTCTCGAAACTCCAGGTAATCTATTAACCCCAATAAAAGAAAAATGCCCACCTGATATTACTTGGAATGATATAAAAATTGTGATGACTTACCACAGAGTAAGAAATCACCTGGCTGAAAATGGCATTTGTTACGAAGATTTTGAAGATTTTTCTTATGATGAGTTAGAAAGTGAAGCAGGTTCTTTAGATTTGCAATCCCATGCGAAAAATAGGTCTACAACAGAAGAAGAGGAGGAATTAATGGAATTCTTAAGACTAGGTGAAGATCTCATTCGAAAAGATGAGGAGAAGATAGAGATAGAGAATGAATCCCCAAAAAGTGATTATGTGCCTGGAACTGAAGGAAATATTGTAAAAGATAGTTGTGCATTTGGTACCAATCAGGTTTCTGATAATTCTGATAATATAAGTGGCATTACCAAGGAAAAGACAAAAGAAAATGTAAACATTTCTGAAAACATTGGCAAATTATTCAATACAAAAGAAGTGGTTAAAACTGAAATCAGGCCAGAAAATCGTGCAGTAGTTTATAATGAGGCAGACTCAAATGCTTCATCTAACAAAAGAAAATGCTCTGAAATCGCATCTGAATCAGATTGTGATCTTTTCGATGAAGCATTTGATTCTCCTCCTGGTAGTCCCACAGGCAGGGAAAATATGTTAAAGATACCAAGAAATTATTAGCACATTATTAACACATATCTTCTTGAGTGATTTGAAATAATTATCGACTGGAAATGGATTGAAAGTAATTTGAATCTTTCATGTAGAAATATATGATATATAATATGGGAGGACTGAAATATTCTCAACAAGATTTGAGTACATACTTAATTCCAGTAAATATGAGCATTTTCATCATATGTGATATTAGAGATAAAAAAAGAACTATAACTCAAAGTGGATTTCACATTTAATTTTTTTTGGTTTTTTGATATAGTTTTCTCTTCAAATTTGTGCCATATCGTCGTTCTAAATATCGATTCATAGTTTACCGCGTATTAGAATTACACTGACGATTTATGAATTTACATAACTAACAGAACACATATGTTGATTAGGATTTATTTTTGTAAGCGTTACTATTGCATTTGGTCATGTTATTCCTATGTGTTTTCACAAATAATATTTTTTTTGTTCGGTAGGTTGTTATTTTCCGTGCGTATTTGGGAAGTTTTATAATGTTTTTTCTTGTTTGTTCAGTTGCAGTTCAATCATAATATTATATTATTTATGGTGTATATTTGTTGAAACCATAATTACAGTTAATAATTATAGTGAAATTTCGCTTGAGCAAATGTATGCATGTATATTATACATGGTTTTCATAAAAGTTATATTTTCTACAATTGTTTCAATTTTTTTACAAAATATCCTTTACCACTGATGCATATCAAATAAGGCAATACCAAAATTAAATGATAGTTGACGATGGGACACAATACCCTTCATCTACACCGTCTTGGACCTTTGATTATTGGGGTTTAATACTCAATGGCAATACCCATGGTTAACAGGGGAGATCTTAATTTCCTAAATCGTCTTGGACCTTTACTATTTTATTTTCTTCTTTCTTCCCGAAAGTAAGTAGTCTTCCATCTCCCGATTCTGGGATAAACCGAAATTAGTTGACAGAGGTTCGCGAAAACTCTTTTCTGTTAATGCTTGACTATGTAACACTCGGTCGGTCGGCGGTCGGCAGAAGAGACCATCAAAATACATCGTCCTAAACCATGCCGTTTTCTTTTGTTCATTACTCACGTAATGAAGTCTTCAATAAATAAGATTAGCCTACAGGAGTTCTTGAAGACTTTTCTGTTAATGTTTGGTAATACATCCCACTAATACCACTGCGTATTAACTCGTCACTGCTGTCAAGAAGTGACCACGATATCCCACATCGTCTTGGACCTGTTATATTTCCTTTTGTTCCCGAAAGCAGTGTTCTTTCGTCAGGGTTCGTGCCCATGATGAATGATTGAGAATTGTCACACGGAATTGGACAATATAATTAGACAACTATAATTTCGCCGACGTCTCGGAACAATTCGTTCCTTTATCAAGGCTTATTATACAAAGTTAAAAACATGTCATGTCGAATAAAATAATTAGGAGTCTAGATGAGAGGCTGAAACGTTCATAATCCAGTGTTCTTTTGTCTGATTTGTATATAGATAAATAAGATTAGTCTACAGGGATTCTCAAAGAATCTTTTCTGTTAATGTTTGGTTGTATAATACCATTGTGTACACAGATCAATAAAAAACATTGTTTTTTATTGATCTGAGATTGTGTACCTAATAACTCAAAAGTAACACCCACTGTTGTCGCGGAGTGACCACCATACCCTACCCTACCTACACCGTCTTGGGCCTGTACTATAACCTTTTGTTCTTTCTTCCTGAAGTGATCATTTGCCCCTTCTCTCTCAGTTAACGCTGGTATAACACAATTATAACAAGGGGATACCACAAAACTCTACGCCGTCTTTCAATTATACATTATACCATAAGTATTTCATGTTCTTCTTTCTTCCAGAACGTAGTATTCTATCTCCTGATTCCCGTATAGAGGTAAATGAGTCAATAGAAGTTATCGAATGCTCTCTTTTCTGTTAATACTCTTGGGCGTGTGCACTATATATGTCCTTTTAATATTTCTTCTCGAAAATTGTCTTCTACGGCCTAGCTGTATAAACCGAAATTAGTCTACAGAGGTTCCTTTCGAAGGCTCTCTTTTCTGTTAATGTTATTTGGATATGTCAAAGATTATAGACTCTATAATCTTTGGGCTATGTGATACCCACTCCTAACAGGGACGGACCACGGATACCCTCTACCCTCTACCTACAGGAGTCTACACCGTTCTATATGTCCTTTTGTTCTATCCAAAGATTATAGAGTTACTCTATAATCTTTGGTTCTATCTTCCCGAAAGCATTCTTCTTTTGCCTGATTACTGGATACATCGCGATTAGTCAATAGACGTTCTAGGAGTTTTTTTCTCTCTGTTAAGTAATGCTGCTTGGCTGTGTAATACCAACGGTTAACAGGAGGAGACCATAATAATGTACGCCTCTGTCTTGGAATGAACTAAGCAGCAAATAGAATGGGACAGCTGAAAAATGGCCTAAGTTTGACCACTTTTATAACTTCGACATTACTTTGTTGATGTTAGATTTACACTCGAGATATAAAAATAAGCATTATCCTTCGCCTGTATATACTTGCACATGGTAATTTCTCTTCGATCTCATGTTGTTCAGGATGTGAATGTAAAGCCGACAAAAATTTTCATTTCTTGGTAAAGAATTTGGGAATTATAGAGGGATTTACAGATTTTTTTTTATGTTGGGTGGATTGTTAGGTCAACACCTCTCTTTGGCACTTTCGAATACAATATTGTATCTTGCCCCAGTACGGAGAAATTTTCAGGTCCAAATAGTATATACCATATTTTGTACGTGTATATTGATGTTGGATTAAAAATTATGGTTATAACCATGCTGTTCCTAAGGTTGCGTGAGGAAACATTTTAATAAACGAAAAGCCTACAAAAACACAGTTGGTTCTCCAAAATGGCAAAAGCTCTTTGAAAAAAGCATCTGCGAGAAACCAGATCTGTAGATATCTAGTTGAAACAGGATGATAAAACAATAATGGTGGGTTTATGTAGAGTGAGCAGAGTTCCTTTAATGACCAAGACATAGGAGAAGAACCAATCTAATCGGCCAAATCATATGCCAAAGATTGTTCTTTATTAGACTTTTTTTGTGATGACATTTATTGAATGATAGGGAAAGATCAGGAGTACTTGAAATTATTACAGAGATGAAGTTGAAGAAAGGAAGTAAAAGTTATTTATTTTATATAATCATTTACTTGAGTAATGTTCACAATACACTATTCAATTTCCAACTTTCAATTATTTACATAAAAACAATTTGAATTTTTTCAATTCGCTCCTGGCTATTAATTGCATTATGCAATACAAATACAAACAAATTCATACAAAAATCCAGGAGAAAAAGTATACCATTCCATTTCCAAGTAAATATTTAAGTACATTAGCTTTGATCACATTTGATAGATAAGGTTTATTTTTCGAACTTGAATGATACGGGGGATGGTAATGAGATTATCTTACTCATCTTTGATATTTTGATAAAAAACTAATCGACACAGAAGTCGAAGGACTTCTTTCAAATACAAATAGTTGTCATATGCAACCTTTCACTGCTGGTATATCCCTTTATAAATATGCGCGAATAATAATGCGAATATGATATTGTAAATTTGGAAATGACCGATGTTTCCATAAAGGATGATTACCCTGATTCTATTACATTACCTTTTAAAACCACTATATACAGAATTTCAATATTTTCATTTACAGACTTATTGTATCATCACAGTATATCTCTATTTGTCATGAAACGGGAGGTGGAGTTTCTTTTTTCTTCTTTCTCGATTTCAAGTATAGTACTGTGTACTCTGTTAACCAAGCTACACAGCAAACCATAATGAGGACCGTTTGAGAATGTAGGCATAGCGGGAAACTTTTCGTAGTATCTCGAATTATACCTAAAAATGAGGTTATTTAAACGCTACTCGGCGTTTTCATTGTATCAAATAAGAATAAGAAACACGAGGTCATGATATATCATGACATTACCCACCTAATATTGGCCCGAGAGCTACAACGAATAATCCTTTGCCAACATTATGAAGTCCAAAAGCCGCTGGCAATTTTTCCAGGGTTGAATATTCCGATATACAAATGGCAAAGTTTATGAGTGCCGATCCTCTGACGAACCCAGCAATTGCAAGCCATGTCAGTATCATCGGTTTTTCCCTTTGCATGGCCAACGCTGAAAATAATAAAAACATGTTTTAGAATCTTATTTATAAAAGAGAGAATATCAACCAAAAACTTTGACGTCAGTGCTTTTAATCCCAACACTAAGCCAATTTACACTTCTGGACTTTCCCTCCAAATGAACTTTGATTTCGAATGACCTAATCCGGAATTAGAAGCACTGCAAAGTATTCTTTCTGACTTATTATCATTGTTCATTGTAAATTAAGAGCTTGAAATATTTATGCGGAAATCAACCCAAAATCACCCAATAAGCAAAAGCCCATCATTAGTGAAAAAATAAAAATAGGCCTTAAGAATTATGAGAATCCTTACACTTTTGTCTTGTGTGGGTTACCTAATTCTCAGCTCCTCAGCTGCTAACAAAAAGTCATAAGGTCAATTACTAATATCAACAGTATGACAAGAGTGGGACTTATAGGACCTATATTTGGTGAAAATAATGTTGTGTAAATGAATGGCGAGTGATAAGCGAAGGCTCAGATTTTATTGATGCTGGAGGCGTCATTAGAAGTGGATTCAGAAAAAATTTTAGGAATGTTTCCATGGAAGTAACTGACGGTTCACGATGAGCACAAAACAATAGTGTTATTGTATTCCTGCCTCCTGCAAGTATAGTTGGAAACCTAGACATAATTTTGGAAACGAGGAAATCGGTTTAAAGATAGGAAATATAATCTTGATTTCTGAAAATCGACCCATTAGATTGGCCTGTGCCACAAATTGCTGCTAGATATACTGACTATAGATTGCTTGAATAATAATTTCAATACACTTCGAATAACGCCATATCAAAATTATCTGAGTTACTCGAAAAACATGGTGTTATTTATGAACTGAAAAAAAATTTCCTTGCATCTGGCCACAAATCAGGAAGTAATTTAAGCCTTATTGCATTCGAATGCGAAAAACACATGCAAGTTGAAAAAATTTAAATTCTCTCGATACCTAGAATAAATGTTACTTTTTCATCAATGAACTGTTCCATCAAGTTAAAATTCTGCATACTTCTTATTGTTTACCACAATATTCGTGTAACAATATGGTTACACTGGAAAAAATATTCTGAAGCTGAAAGAGTGAAATGTTGTTAAAGCCTTGGATCACATTAGTACCTATATTAGATTTTTCTTTTAATTTTTTTTTCAAACAGCTGATAAAATTACCAAGAAGCTTGTCAAATGTGGCCACCTGAACATCCGATTTACTCGAAAGTTTTATTAATAGTGGATCCAAATTAAATTGGAGGTTTTTATTTGTAACTGATATTTCACGTTAAATTTTACACTGACGATGAATTTTTGTCACTTCAATAACTTGAATCATTTTTTTTTCTCGATATCATAACTAATACTAGAGACTGATTTATAATTTTAACTGTTTAGTTATTTAACCACTACAAGTGTTTCGCTTTCATTAATCATCTCCAGGTGGTTGGAGGTATGCTATAAGATATATCAATAAAAAGGAAATTTTATGAAATGGCGAAATTTCCATAGCAACGCCATATATCCGAAAAGTGACAAAAGCGTTCCGATGTATTGACCCAACAATTCAACTAACATAAAAACTTTGTGACCCTCCCTAATACTTCCAAATTCTTCGCCTAAAAACGAAAGTTTTTGGCTGCCTGACACATTGCATCGGTTGTTTCAGGTGGAGAGGGTAATTTCGGTAATTAATTATGTTGTTTTTTTGTAGTAGTGTAGGAGTCCATCCTCTCTGTCTTAGGGCCAGTTCATATCATAGACTAATTGCGAATATCTATGAAGGGAATTCAATTTACGAGAAAAGAAGTTAAACATCAGTTATGAATTTGGAAAGTATCTGAGGGGACGCAAATTGAGGAGAATTTTCTATTGATACGCAACGTTCTTTTGGAACAAAGTTCCGTTACATGTCTGTACCCAGCTTTCATGCAGTCACACGTCCAAGGATTTCACTTGAATATTCTTGAAGGGGCTAATTTGCTGTTATAAACTTTACATACTGTACTGGTTTTGAATAAGAAAAAACAAGTATATGGATTATATTTACCTGATCTGCATAAACCCAAAACAAAAATTGCAGTCATGAAAAGGGTTCTTTTCGACACAGCCAAACGGTCACAAATCGGTGGCAGTATAAGTCTAGCTAAAATGTCAGTCGCTGCTTGTACAGATAAAAAAGTTGCGACATCCTGTTTGTCGTAACCGATATTTTTAAAGAAGAATGGCGTCACCATCTTGAAATTCTGTTCGGCGACGTAGAACATTGAAAGTCCAAAGACCAAATTCAAGTAAATCGGATCCTTGAGTAAATCGAGGTCCATGAATTCAACCACCTTTTGCCAAAGGCTGTTCTTCTTCAATGGTTTCATTTCGAGAGACATAGGCGGTGGCGCTGCAACTCTAAATCTCTTGGGTTGTATACCGGGATAGCTCATATTTCTTCTGAGAGGGACATTGTCAGCTGGTCTGTCGTCAGGAAGATGGTTGGTCTGGAAGAATGGGACCATAAGCATTTCAGTTATCGATTTGTCAAAGGTTTTTGGTTTTTGTTATCAGCGGAAAACGATCCAACGCAATTTCTTTTTTGGGGATCACGTGGAGGACAGTTTGGGAGTAATTTGGGTTATTGTCCACTACTTCAAAACAAGTATTTAACTCAAAAACTAATTTTACAGATGAAGAGAAGGTAGTGTGAAAAAATTCCTAAGCATTGCGGCCTAAATATGTGGAATAAGTATTTTATTATTATCTATTGTACCTCAACAGCTCTGATGAGAGGCACAATAGAAATTGAGGTCGCAATGCAAAACGCAACTTTTCGGCAGATCCTACGAGGATTTATTGATATCTAGTTAGCCTAGACCAGTTCCATGCATAAAAAAAATATTGCGTTACCATAGCAACGAACAATAACTCCTTAGAAAGTGTCAGTGTGAAGTTTGATGACTGATCGGAAAGGCCAGTTTTTGTGTCAGTCCCGTCCCCGAAAATATGGATGCAGGTCATGACATGATTTTATCAGAACGTCTAATTGTGCTAAAACGGATATCTGAAGCACTGAATATTTCATACGAACGCGTTCATCCTATAGTTCTCGTCAATTTGGATATGAGAAAAATTGATGCAAAATGGATCCCCAAATGTTTGCATGTTTTGACCAAAAGCGTGCAAGGGTAGAAGCATCGCGTTCAATCTGTGCTCGATTTGAAAACAATGTAGACTTCTTAAACCAAATTGTTACTATGGATGAGACATGGGTACTTTTCTACGATCCAGAAACAAAGCAAAAATCGATGGAATGGCGACACTCTGGTTCTCCAAGACCTGAGAAGTTTCGTGTCAAAAGACTTCCGCTGGAAAAGTTCTTGCTTCAGTTTTTGGGATGGCCATGGAGTAATCATGATTGATTTTTTGGATAAGGGTAGAACAATAACCGGAGATTACTATTCGACATAACTGACCACTCTACGGGAAAAAATTGAAGAGAAAAGACGCGGAAAGCTATCCAAAAGGGTTTTCTTTTCGCAGGACAATGCCCCTACGCTACGCACAAGTCTCATGTTGCCATGCAAAAAATTCTTGATTTAGGGTTTGAATTACTAGAACACCCCCCTTATTCACCAGATTTGGCTCCATCCGACTATCATCTCTTCTTCAACTGAAAAAAAGTTTAAAAGGTCGTGAATTTTCTTCCAATGAGGAGGTAATAAAAGCTGTGGAGGTCTAGTTTGCAGAGCAAGAAGAAACATTTTTTTTGAAAGGTCTAGAGACGTTGCAGGTTCGCTGTAATAAATGTATCCAATTAAGAGGAGAATATGTTGAGTAATAAAATAGTTTGACATTGAAATTTTGTTTGTTTCTATAGAAGGCTAAGAATTTTTCAATGTATCCTCGTAGATCCACAATATACAAGGCAAAAGTTTGACCGAAATATTCAAACGAATGAAAAAATTATCTAAAGCTAAATTCTTCTTCTTATATTAAGCTGATACAAATAAAAAAGGGAATACAAAATGTTACATCAATCTATCTGATCATAGATACGATAAAATGCAAAAAATGCTATTGATTGGCCGGTTATATTTAAAATTTCCAAATAGTCAACTGAATTCGTCCAATATTTTGGGATCATCGTTTCCATTATATCAGCTATGAAGAGAAGGCTCTAGACCAGGACGACGTTTTTGGGACTACGTACCTACTATGCGTTTTCGAAGGTATGTGAGAGAATTGACTGAGAAAGATGTAGATTTTAAAACTCACCTCTAAATGCAACTGTAAACTGGAACCAGTAAAATCCAATCTAGAATAACTTGACATTACAGATTCCAAGGAAACTTTTCTTTTTCTCGACCCGACAAAACTCAATGTCGAAAAATTTCTCGGAAATGTGCCTTTCCTCATCAAATTTGATTGTTTACCGAGATCTTCCAGAGTTTTAACCACAATAGTATCCTGGTTCATTTTGGTACTCAGAAGATTCTGATCTTCGAACATATCCGCTTCTTCATCATCTGTTTCTTTTATGGTTTCCATTTCCTGTGAAAATATTGAAGGGTGAATAAGCACCGACGATAATTTCGATTATTTTCAAGAAGTAGGTAACCGTAAAATCACTCAATGATGTGAAACCATTAGTTTTGCAAACGCAACTCCTTGAATATGTAATAATATATGTCCTTAAGGAAACATGTTATACATATGTATGTAATAATGTAATATCTACCAATATTTCACGTTGAATTAAATTTCGTTAGACGTTGAGAGGAAGAAGGTTTTAATTCAACAAACATAATTACTATGTGTGTCACATGGCTCCATGTCATAATGTTGGGAGGTCTTAGGTACCTTAGTATCTCGGCGACCATGCAAATTCAGAAAAAATGCAAAAATTTTGGTTCATAGGGGGACATTTTGTACGATTGGTTCTAATCAATTTGTATCAACCTTGTGAGCGTGATTACTTCAACCGGGTCAACCCCTCTGAGTGCCAGTGACACCTTTGTTTTCAAGGTAATATCGAGTAATTCAAGATGAAGTTTCCCGAAACGTAAGGGCCGAATTTGAAGAAAGGTTATATTTTGTAGACAATATTAACGTCCGGTTTCATAATCAAATTTAAAGTCACTTTAAGCTTAAAGCTTCCTTTACTGTCATTTTTAGTAGGGTTAAAGGAAGCTTTAAAGTTAAAGACGCTTTAGGTTTGATTATGAAACCGGCCGTAAAGTATTAACAAAAACGCCAAGTGTGTGATATTTTTGAGAAGGTAATCGAATTACCTTTAGAAAAAGATGTCACTCAGCCCCCCTTTCCATTTAAGACTTTAGGGGTTGCTATCATCACGTTTCAATCACAAATTGATTGAAAACAACCGTTAAAATGACCACCTACGAACCAAAGTTTATCTCTTTTTGCATTTTTTTTTTATTTTGCTTGTGGACAGAGATATTAAGGGTGGTACATTTCAAATTGACAAATCGTATGTTTTTCAATGATCTCACCTTATGCTGAGCTTCACCGTCAACTCCTTTGTTCTCTTCCACATAATGCCATTCGGCCGGTTGTAACACACAAGAACCAACAACGCCATTCAAGGCAAAAGCTCCAAGTACCAATATGGCACCACGGAAGCTGTACGCATCTAACAACAATTTGATAGCTTGTGGCATGATCATCATGCCGAACGCTGTACCAGCCAGTGAGAGACCCACCGCCTGGCCTCTTCGTTTCACGAAGTAGTTATTTAGAGCAACAAAAGTTGCAGAAGACGCTAAACCTACTCCTAGTCCTGAAACAAGACAAAAACTCACGAAAAATACTTATTTTTGCAAAAATATCTCGAAAATGTTTGAAGTTCAGGAAATGAAAGCTTCACTTACCATTTATAATACTGTAAGTTAGCAGGATATGTCCCATATTACTGGCAGGAGATGTAGCTGATAAACCAATGGAGCACAGAAAAGCCCCGGCAAGTGATACTTTACGGTAGGAAAAGGCACGAATTAGAGGTCCCACCAAGAGTCCTGAGAAGTTGATGAGCGCATCTAATGCGCTCATTATGAGTGCTGAACCTGTGGTCTCCACTTCCATTGATTCTAGGATATCTCCAAAAAGAAGCCCAAAAGATTGTTCTATGGATCTCGTACATAGCTGAAAAATATTACTGAATATTGTCCATTCACTTTTATAAAAACAGTAGGTTGGCCATGGAATAATTATACCTAACCAGAATGGGGTAAGGTTGACACACATGAAATGTTGTAAATGTCAAAACGACGTTGCCACAACCATTTACCAACTCCTATTTTCCTAAGCTGCAAAGATGCGGAAAATGCTTGTCGAATAGCAAAGAAAAACGTGGAATATTCGCCATTTCATTTAGAAAACAATGACACTAACTAACCTAACCTAACCGGCTCCGATGTGAATATATTCCAATGATTATGTTTATTCTTCTGATATTCACTTTAACATTACATTTTACGAAAGTATTTTGGCTGATACTTGAATATTATACATTAATCCATTTTATTGTTTTATCGTTTCTCAAAACGAAGAATCTGCTTAAAAGTTCAATAATATTTAAGGGCAAACGGCATTTCATGAATGAAATAGCCGAATGCAATGAGGAAAAAGATTATGAACACTTCATTTCACTGTTTATATCTGAATACTGAGTGATGTATGTTGAGATATTTTTCTATACCTAAATGACAAAAACCATGTGGAACCAATAGAAGAAGTAGAAGTTTTAATCACCGTATTAATTGCAGATTAAGAAAAAGGAAGGGCGACTCATGGGCATAGGTTGTGATAATCTCAAAATCTTATACTACTAGCTGGACAATGTCAATCGTCTCCTAAAAATACTAAATTCCAGTTTGAAGAGTAGTCTAACGTAAAACGTAAAAAACACTGCGTTGGCGTAACCTTGGGAAAATGGTAGTATATACGTGCAATGCAGCAATTCATTCATAAAGTTTTAAATAAGAAGTATTTTGATTGAGCCAAATAATGTACTCACATTGACCATGCTGACTCCCACCACAACAACCCACCCCCATCCGCCATCTGGAGGTACCATTTTCTTGTTTGTATTAAACATGTTCTCATGGAAATCAAATCTGAAAAAGAAAACATTCGAGTTATTCTTTATTCTACATCGCTTCTAACAATCGGAAATTTTCGGACTCTCGAATACATTATAACTGCCGTTAAATTTTATGAGCACACTATTCGGATGAGAACTATTTGCGACTTATTCAATAGGATATTTTTTATTTGGACCAATAGGTAGAGGAAATCGACATGAGACATATGACGATAAAATGATAAAGTGAAGGCTGTTATCTAAATGAAATTCTATTGATATTATTTAGGCCAATATCTATTTGCGAGTTTCATCCGTATCAAGTTCGATTGTGAATATTTTTAGAGCATCCATGAATAATGAATGATTATAATAAAGAATAGTTTTGTGGCAATAAAATGTGCCATTCTGCCTTTACTGATGAAGGAGTACAAAATTACTACTCTTTATGTATTAGTAGCAGTTTAATAACATTCATTCATACTGTAATTTCTACATTTGCAATGAATAGGACAAGTCCTTAGATTAATCTATTATTCATAAACTACGCGAGGTGAATCTTGTTGTTTAATCCCCTCCACCCTCCTTGTGAGATTTTTTCGAATTCCTTCCCCCTCAGTAACCTCAAGTGAGATTTTTCATAAATATATCTTAGGTACATTCGATCTATTCCGATTGCATTCGTTAAAAAAAAAGTTGCAACATTTTTATATATACAGGCTGGGCAAAATTGATGATAGTGGAAAATGAAAGCCACATTAGGTTCGTCTTTTTTTGAGACTCTAATAATGCCATCAACTGCATTCCTCAGTCTTCCTTTGTTTTCGAGTTATAGGCCAAAATTGAAATTTGGGCGATTTCAACTTTGATCGTTATCTCCGTTTCTGTTTATGCTAGGATGTTTAATTGAAAACATTATGAAGACAGTTTTTTGATAGCAATCCAGGTAGGGGAGAGTTCCTTTGAATCGGACGGCCCATGAACCGGACGCTACAGTTTTCTACTACACTCGATAGTAATTTAGCATCCTTTACGTAAATCCTATTTTTGCAACATCGATCGATATCTCTTGGAAAATGGCCGACCCTGTGGCTCGCGCCTTGTGGCAAAAATGGGATTTACGTAAAGGGTGCTAAATTACCATCGAGTGTAGTAGAAAACTGTAGCGTCCGGTTCATGGGCCGTCAGATTCAAAGGAACTCTCCCCTATGTTTTTTTCCAACAGATTCATTTGCTGAGTTATAACGTAAAGTTGTGTTTTTTCATGATATCTGAACGAATCTGAGGGCGATGTATGATATATCTCTGAAACGGGAAAAATGGCGATTCTTTCTAAGTCCCTTCAAAGTAGGTACTGTTTTAATAAGAAAAAACACAACTTTATGTTATAGTTCAGCAAATAAACCTGTTAGAAAAAATTATAGTACGCCACTGGAATGCTATTAAAAAGTGCCTCTAAAATGTTTTCATTTCAACATTCTAGCACAAACAGAAACGGAGATAATGTCTTCCTCCTTCGTCTATACAACCCTTCATTCTAAAAAAAATTAAACTTTTAATACCCGTAACTGAAGGTTTTCGGACCTAAGGGACCTTTTTGTTTTGCCTTGAAATTACTCAGAGAATATACCCTTGAAATCATTGTATTGCGTTCCGAAAGTCCCTGTATATTTATCAGTTTCACCAAAAACATGAACTGCTCCATAAGAGTTAGGGATATCGTATTCAATCGTTTTTAAAAGTATGTAATCTTCGAGAAAATCGCAGTTAAATCATTTAAAACTCAATAACAACTTGAATCGATCCAATAAGTATGAGACATTTCGTCAATCTGGTCGCCTTTTTTTTTGAAGTTTGGTTCTTTGCATATGATTCATGAATGTTCTTATTTTGAAATGAAGTCAGTTTATCAACGGCTTCTATTTGAAACGAGTTTTCTGACAATGCCAAGACGTAAATTAACAAACGCTGAGGCTAAGAGGGGTATAGGAATGCTGCAAGGTGGTCTACAACTCAGGTTGTTGTAGCGGAAAGGCTCCAAGTCAGCTAAAGTGTGATATCTCGACTTTGGAATAGGTTCAGGGAGACAGGTTCCGTGTTGGAAAGACCAAGGCTTCGTGGGCGACGAAAAACAACACCTGCTCAGGATCGTTTCATCACCGTTTCGGCGAGAAGAAACCCTACATCTACGTGTAGAATGCTACGGAATACTCTTCAAAATGCAGATGGGTCCAAGTTTCCATCGAAACCATCAGACGACGTTTGAGAGAGGTGAATCTAGGTTCTAAACGTCCATTAAAAGGAATGGGCAAGGCAACATATCAATTGGATCAATTGTTCTTTTCACTGATGAATCCAGATATGGACCATTTTCAGATTCTCGAAGAATAAGGGTATAGACAATCCCACTCATACCCCGTAATCGTCGCTATGTCCAAGAAGTCCATCCATTTCGAGGGGGTGGTGTTATGGTATGGGCCGGGATATGTTTCAACGGGCGCACAGATCTGTCCTGGGAATATGACCGCCTTACACTATAGGGAGCATGTCATTGACAATGTTGTGCCAAATTTTCACGCTGCTATTGGTGAAACTTTACAATTTCTAGACGATAACGCTAGACCGCACCGTGCAGCCATAGTTGAGAATGCGCGCGAGGAGCTTTCTATTCCACATTTACCAATACCTCCGCACTCACCAGATTTGAATTGCATAGAACTCTTGTTTATATAACCTCCTATAAACAAGGATAGAACATGCATGGGATATGCTACAAAAAAGATTAGATAATCATCAACCTACCCCAGAATCCTTAAATGATCTGAGAGAGCCTCTGCCCCGTTTATGGAACCAAATTCCTCAAGAAATGTTCAACAACCTCGTGTGTAGTATGCAAAGAAGATGTCAAGCTGTTATTGCTGCACGTGGAGGCCATACATTGTATTGATAGTCTCAAAATGCTTGAATTCTCTGGGAATAAAATTTCGTTATTTTACTTAACCACCCTGTATACGCTGCAGACCTACAGGCTAATATTAATTTGCAACTTGGAATCATATTAATATGAGATTTCATCACAAAAATCTTATTTTAACTATATTTTTTTGCAATTTGAATCAATAGCCCTAACTCATGTGGAGCAGTTTATTTGTTGTTTGTAACGTTCGCCATATTGCGTTGGATAGTTATTTTTATATGGACATTTGTTATAGTTCGATACAGAATTACTCTAACATTTTACTTAAAGGAACCCAGTTTTCAGAAAATTTCTCGAGGAAAAGAAACACGCGAGATTTCCGAGAATCTTCCTTTCCCCTACGGGAAATTTGGTGAGATTTTGCTCATTTCCCTTCCCTCCTAAACGCCTCACGTAATTCATGGAAGCCCCCTAATGAATGAAGAGAAAATGACGAAATCCAATTCAAAATGACTTTATCATCTTGATACTCCCACGTATCGATGTGATCGTAAACAAAAGAGTTTTGGCTGTATTACGAAAACTCGATCTGTTTAACCTCCTCAAAGCGTCTGGCTAATTATTATATAAGACTACTGGATACCGGATTCGACAGACTTTGCCCAGTCAAACAATGTAGAATGCACCGTGAACGCTTACAATTTCGATTGAAATTTTCAGTTTAATGTTTTCGGTAATTTGACTGCAACGCCACATACTGAATCCACGCAACCCAGACTTTCAAGAAAGGATCCATTAATTCGACTGCAATGCTAATCTAGGTCCCAAGATTTGAATATAAACCATCTGAGGCCTTACTCAAATCCACAAACAAAATCTAATCGGAGTTGATTAACAATTCTATAACTTGGTTGACTGCAACGCAAGCCTGTGAATGTAAACCATCCCTATCCGAACACACACAATTTCATCAAAATCATATTTAAGCAAAAAACACAATACAAGATCCCTGTCAGCGTCATTCAGAGAATTTTCCGGGTTAGCATTCAAATACGATAATATTGTAATTTTTTCCTTTCCTAGCCATTTTGTTATGAAAAGAACCATAATATCTCATGTTATTCATGGTCAGGAAATATTTCAATGAGGATTCTGATTTTTCTTCGAACAACTCGATTACATTCAGAGTGAACTGGAAATGGGAATTATTGAAAATCGGTTTCGCAAATTTGAATTCCTGTTGTCTGTTGTGTACCATTTCGTCCATTTCCATAACTGAATTATTGGATAAAAACATGAACTGAATACTAAAAGTGTGAATACCGAAGGACATTTATTATTAGAAGAGTTGCCCTTGGAGAACTTCAAAGAAATATTTGTTTGAGTATCGAAAAATGATTTTATTTCTCTCTTCAAATAGGAAGTTTCAAAGTAGTTTTCTTTCGAACATATAGATATTATATAACAATCATAAAGATATACCTATTTTACATCAACATTCAACAACACCTTACATAATTTCAAATATAGAATTATGCCCTCCCCCCCAAAATCACTCCTGGAACCGCCATTCAACCTCAAAACTCTGTTGAGTAACCTTCACCATGAGAGAATAAAAAGAAAACAAAAAACACTCTCTTCTTCTGGCAATAAAATTGATGAGTATGTTCCTTCAACCACTTCAGCCGCAACAACATCCAACTTCGTTTTTCAAATTGAAATATCGTTAGAAAGGTGATGGTAATCTCAACATGATATTCGTTTTTTTTTCGATTTTATGGTAATAAGAAGAAATGCAAAGTCTCTTGAAAAAAAAAATAATAGTTTCCCAACCAATAACTTTAAATTGAATATTGAAACGATGTGTAAGGTCATTGGAAAACTCGAACGTTAAATGAAATTCCACCATATGTTGAAAGAGAATAAAAAAGCGACGATCAATAAGTGGGAAAAAAGACTCTTTAAATGTAAGAAATATTCTCATGTTGATTTATTGAATGAACTGAAATTGGAGCCAGAAGATTACTTCAATTAATGAATGAAGAAACTTTTTTGCAATAAATTATTGAATTTAGTCATACATATCCCATATTACTAAGCAACATATTCATTGAAGAAGGGCAATATCCCCAAATGAGACCTAACCCATTTCTTAAGTAATATTTAATAAACTTGTCTTTTTTTGTTTCTATCTCTGTGTTCCGCTGATTCTATTCGCCATATGCAAGGAAATTGCCAGTACAAATTGATGAGATCCGTAATAAATTGATGGGTTGTCGTCTTCTGATCCATCGTAGTTGAAATTGCTAAATGAAATTATAGACAAAAATGAATGTAATTCATCATAATAGTTTTAAGGCATTACATTTTCTACAAGTTTAGTCAAATTATATATACATACGTTTTAAAATTTTTGAGATAAATGGCGATGAATGTACATTACATGTACATTACACTGGGTTTTCACATTTACCTTGGCCTTTCGCATGTGTGGCTAAGCTCCTCGCCCTTATCGCCCTCTAACTCGAAAACGGTTAAGAGTATGTAAAATTGCTTCAGACAGAAGTTGAATAGAATTTTATTATCTACAACTCTCATTATGGATACAGAAACGGTTATAGTTACAGGAAGGGAGATATTTTTCAAAACTGCCTTGTTATCATCTTCAAACTATCAGAGGAAACTCCCCCTGATTAGTGTCAGATTAATGGGTCAACACGTCTCTCTAACATCGAGACCCTCTGTATGAAAATCTGTCACGCTCGAGTATGTACAAGTAACGATTTTTTTTTCGCAATTTCAAAGGACCGCTGTAACCTTGCGTCACGTTCGAATTGTCTTAAAAGTAACTTCCTTTGGGCCCAAAATATCCTCTAAAAATCTGACACGCTAGAAAAATAATTTATCTACCACTTTCACTTTTCCGTACAGCCAGTCCCACCACGAAAACTGTCAGATCAACATGAATTCATTATCAGAGACACGTAGTTAATATACAGCATCTTAATCTGACGCGCTCAAGTATGTAGGTACACCTGACGATTTTTTTTAAAATCTTTGAAAACCTGCGCAGACGCTTTCCCCACCGTTGCCAGTGCATAGGTACATCAAAGAACCTTTTTTTCTTTCTGCCATCTATTCTTCAAAATTCACTAGGTCTCCACGACGCTCGAGTAAATCCTGATTTGACATAGTCGGTTCCCCAACTATAATGAGTGATTGTCAGAACCCTTTTGAAGAAGTATATAGTCAAACTATCTGAAATTTGGACGAAATATTCACCCGTCTCAAGTACCTTCGGTGAATTGTACTGTCAGCCAACATGACAGCATAACAACCAAAGAGTAACAACTCTTTGATAACAACCCTGTGCTCGAAGGGGCACCGTCGGCGACCTCCACTGACTGGCGCCCGGAGCAGCCTTCCCCCCCCCCCCCCCTCCTCCTAGATACCTCACTGGGAAATTTTGTGGTAGAATCTCTAAGAGAACAAATCTACTATACTATAATAAATAGAAAATTTTGAGAAACTACTGCAAATGTTACAAATGGAAAAAAGTTGGAACTACCAGCTATCTCAGTTTAACTCGTCGATGTTTCATTCGTGTTGGATCAATGCATGTTTACGAAGTGTTTCTCTATTTTAGAGCTGATTTTTGAAGACTTTTAGAATGATTTCTAACAGCGAATTCTTCGTGGTTAGAAGGAAACATCTTTCCGAAGTATATGTCTGTATTGTTATTGAAGCTGTTGATAATGTATGAAGAATCTGATTCAGATATTTATGTCACTGATGAAAATGTAGAGGATTCCAAACAATATCACTAATCCCAATTTTTTTGATGTCACTTTCTTGTTGGGTGGCCCCTCTTCTAATATGTCTTTTTCATGAACGTTTGTTTCTATTGTAGATATGTTGAAATATTTTTTTGAAAATATTCTCACCTTTTTTTAAATATATGTCTGATAATTTGATATTTTTCTTATTACCTTTAATTCATTTCACCAACTAATGACACTCAACGCGCGAATAAAATGATTTTGTCCACCAAAATCGTCAAAATCGACGAAGGTTCAAAACTCAACCAGAACATGAAACTTCATGATGTGTAGTAGGTTAATGAAATATACTTTTGTTGAGTAAACTCATTTGGGATTGGGGAGACAATAAAAAATTTGCAGTTTTTCTATATGAAATTTCCAATCTAACCAGGAATATCTAGAAAATAAGAAAATTATAGTAACAGAACAAATATTCATTTATTTGAATCAACCGTTCGAACCATATGAACATGTATTTTCAATAACCTGTATCGTTTCAATAATAGAGATTCTCCGAAAATAGTCGATGAAAAAGTGCTTAAAGTGATAAGAAAAATCTACTGTTGAAACACATGTACAAGTCAAAAACCCAATCTTTACTTATGGTTCAACCATGGATTCCATGAATAATCGATAACTTCTAATGTTCTAATGAATAAACAAATCATGCAGTAAACGAATCCATTGACCTACACCTACAACCATCAGTATTCGCTGTGCGAAGGACTAAATTTCGTCACAATGAAACTGACAACAAAGATCACAATAGGGGCCCTCCCAGAGCAAACAAATCCGAAAATTTGTACAAACGATCAGAAACAAGTCAAACATACATACTCATCTCACGTCACCATCACCGTGTAGAATGTTTATACATCGTCACAACGTCAACACTGTTATCTGAGTTCAGTTTTTCTGACCCCAGCTGTTCCTAAACGGAGTCAGGAACGGAATCCCGTGAACTTGGAATCTCCCCTCCCCCTCTACTCGATTTTGATAATCGATCTCTCCCACGGCTCCTGCTCCTGACGAAGATGTCATGTGACGCAGCAAGTGCATTGTTCTATATGGGTGTTCACGCGCAAGGCACGTGGCCACCAGTTAGTCTGATCGAGGTCTACAATATACCGCTGATTACGATTGCGTATTCCGAAACCCACTTAAGCCAAACGCGAAGACAGATAACAGATACATACCAATAGTAATAAATCTCATTCTGAATAGGCCGATTTAGCACTTTGAAGAATATTTATAATAGCTTATGATAAATAGGCCCGCAGATTCATCTTGCTGTCCTTGCTGGACAATTTCAACAAATCGAATTCAAAAACATAAAAAGAAATAAATATTTCGCTACGGAATCCAAAAGCTGAGTTGATCTTAAAATGGGGGCGGGAGTACCGGGGATCAATGGAGTGTAGAGAGAGGAAGTATGATGATAAAGCACTTGTAGTCTGCAGATTGAAGCTCTACGGAAAGCGTCCGGTGGCACAGTCCAAAGTATAAATGCTCTATTCAGTGTTAGTCTATGATTCATACAAATATTTTAAGAGTAGTTTCTTGAGGTCAAAAGAAACACTTTTTTTCTATACTATTTTTTCCGATTCAGCCCTGATAAAAAGATATAGCCATTTTAAGATTTCATAATGAGCTGTGCCACCCTGGAAGAACAAAATTACCTTTATAATAACTAGCTAAATCAAATCTGTGACACTACACATCTGTGCATCTTTTGAACAGAGTTGTATTCAGCCAAAGTTTTTTTAATTTCTTTCTCGTTTTTTCAATTTTTTACTGAATAACCACTGGTTTATCCATGGGAGATGATTCCCCAACATAAGGATCCTGTAGCGTTCCTCGAACAACCGAAGAACAGAAGAATCATCACTTGGAAGACTGGACCTGGTCGATGGTCGAATGACCCTCCCAGTCAAAAGCAAGATTTGGCTATTATTAATTTGAGTACTGTAGGTCTTTCTGACGACGAGGATCAAGATCAGCGAAAGATTTTTGACGCAGAGATTATATTCCTCCCAGTGCAATTGAAGGACAAGTTATGTACCTATGATCAATTATTTTTTTCTCAGTTATCATCAAGTCTTCGAATAAGTTTTGATAGAGCTTTATTATTTACTTTTTTCTCGTTTTCTGCTCTGTTTCTTTGTTTCAGATATTATTTCGAAATGGAAAGAGGATAAAGAAATTTTTCTATCAATGGAAAAGAAGCCCTTCAGTATTAAAAGCTTATTCTGTAAACAAATTTGTCATCACTGGACTACTCACGGGGAGAGAGGGTTTTTTTACTGAGGTTTTTCCCTGAGCTCTTGTATCTATACTCCAAATTGTATGGTACCCAGTTACACTAACCTTTGCTAATACTCATACATATGCTATATTGTTCGATAACTAAAAATGTATTGCTGACTTTCAAAAAAATATATACCCAATTTTTCAAATTTCAGATAGTTTTGAATTTTTGAACATCAAATTACTCGAAAACGGCGCATTATACAATATGTTGAATACTTTTATTTTACAAAACGTTCAAATATTCATTCGATAATGTTCAACTTATCTCTTCATAAACTTTTTAGGGTTTTCACTCCCAATCTCTGAAACAAAATCAATTAAAAATGAAATCAACGATTTGCTCCTGCGTAAATTCTTGCACTAATTTGTCAGGAGCAAATTAACTAGAAAAAATTGTTGCCTGACAATGAACTCAAAATAAATAACGTTGAAATTATAATTCTTTGTAACGTTTCGGAGTCTAAATCAGACAATTAATGTCAGACAAAAAGCGACAATTCAGAAGATTTTCAAAAGTAGATTTTTTCGTCTGATGAAGGAGTCTGATATAGACTCCGAAACGTTACAAAGAATTATAATTTCAACGTTATTTATTTTGAGTTCATTGTCAGGCAACAATTTTTTCTAGTTAATTTGCTCCTGACAAATTAGTGCAAAAATTTACGCAGGAGCAAATCGTTGATTTCATTTTTAATTGATTTTGTTTCAGAGATTGGGAGTGAAAACCCTAAAAAGTTTATGAAGAGATGCAAAATCCTCCCAAAATAAATTTCAATGTTCAACTTAGTTTCAAGAGTTGGGGTCTTTGAATTTTTGCTATTTTTATGGTACGTAATGGTCATAATGAGAACCTGGAAGATATGGGTGATATCTTATGTTCGAAAAAGATTCATCAAATAAATGGAAAATTATATTCCGAAAATCTTTTCATTCGATAAAACCGTTTGTGAGAACTAAAAATAATTTTTTTTATGGTTTTTCAACATCTTTCATCTTTTAAACCGACCTGACTAGGAAAAAATGTTAAGGGAAAAAAGTGTTTCTTCTGACTTCAAGAATCTACTTCTACGAGTCAAGGAATCACTTTGTATAGTTATAAAGACGCGGTCGTATCAAGCTGTTCTGCGATTTTCCTTGAAAGGTTTCTCAAACCGTGGTCAGGAACAAAGAAAATTGGCCATGAAAGTTTTTAGGGAAGAGTGCGCCGATGTGTTAGAGCAATCAGATGCTTGGTAAAGGGTAATATTTGTATCAACCATCAGTCGAACAGCCTTCCTCTAGAGTCAACCAGTAGAGCAAAGTTGATGTTGCAGCACCCTAAATATGGGAGCAAAGATATTCTGAGTGTGCCATTTAGAATAAGAAAATAGTATTCTCCTATAGACATAACAGGAAGTTATAAGGTTTGAAAATATTTATGGGAGAACTTCCAAATTTTCAGCAAAAAATTCATTAGTTTCCAGAAAGCTCTAACATGCCATCGCGGGGCATTACCCTTTATTGAGTCCAAATATTAGCTTTTCACCTACAACTTCAAAACCAAAAGCAGCATTATACATATGTAGTCCGCATAGTCGACCTGATGAGTATATAGGCATTATAATGAGCACATGGTAACAAATTAAAGGAGAATTTTTTCATATGGCTGATATAATGACATTCCAAACCAAAATTCATTTTTCAACATTGTTCAGGTGCATGTTTATTTCTTGCCTGGAACATTCTACATTACGATTTCTTTTCAGAAGAATCATTAATGATGGCGCTGTGAGTTGAGACAAATTTTGCACTGATATTCAGAAAATATCTGCATCATTATACAATTATTCTCAGGGAGCAGGGAGAAAGTTTCAGATATTTAACTTCACATTTTATGCATACGAAAATCCAAAAAAGTCTTTAAATATGGAAGATAAACAACGTGGATGTTTTCATTATACGCATCAGAGTCCAAGATACACTGATTATAGTGGCGTGTGGCAAGGAAATGAGAACATTCGAATTGGTGTTGTTAGTGGGCTTCTGTAGCTGGTCTCACCGCTGAAGCAATCAGCTGATTCATTCCGAAGAGCAGAAATTGATGCAGGTTACGGAAAGATGAAGTTGTAATCAAACCGGTTCTACTTCTGCTTTTTTTGTAAACACATCATTGCGAGAGGGTATTTTTAATTGCAAAAATTTACTTTTTGTCTTGAGGTCTTGCATAAGCATAACGTGGAAGATGAATTGAATCGTCATTCACAGATATCTCGGTAAGGATTTTTCTCCTCGAATCTAAGCAGTAAAAGAAGTGAGACAGTTGAAATACACCGCGCAAAAAAATTAACGCACATTATGGAAATCTCAAATTTATTCTACAACTGAAGGTGTTCTCAATGATAATTATTTTTATCAGAATTATGCATGCATATGCTATCCACTTTCAACGGTTTTCTTCAATACAGATGTTTTTTCCCAGCAGGAATAATAAAGGATGATATTATCAGATTTTGAAAGTATTGACTCCATTCTAAAATAAGTTGTTCTCGATCAATTCTAGTGATCAATAGTTTTTCTTTTGTTTGATTTTCTACACTCGATCGCTATGCAACGCGAAACACGCAATTTGACCCAAGAGGAATGTGCCCAAGCGGTAGTTTTGCGAGAAGAAGGGTGGACATACACAAGAATTGCAGAAAGGTTTGGAGTTTCCTATACAAGTGTGTCCAGAATGTTGCAGCGATTCAGGGAGACAGGTATGAATGTCCGAAGACCAGGACAGGGTAGACCACGGGTAACAACTGCCATTCAAGAACGTTACTTGAGAGTTTCTTCGTTGAGGCAACGGTTTGCAACCGCTCGCCTCCTTCAAGTTCAGCTTGAGAAAACTCATGAGGTGCAAATTAGCACTCAGACAATAAGAAATCGCCTCAGAGAATATGATTTAAGGCCTCGTGTCGCGGCAAGAGGCCCAGCTCTTACCCCAGCCCATCGAAGGGCGCGTTTGGATTTTGCGAGAGAGCATATCCATTGGGAAGAGGCCGATTGGGAAAGAGTTCTCTTCACAGATGAGTCTAGATTCTGCCTCTACCATTGTGATCGACGTTCCATTGTATACAGATGTCCACATGAAAGATATGCTCAGTGCAATTTCCTGAATACTACTGGTTTCGGGGGAGGATCGATTATGGTATGGGGTGGAATATCTTTGACTGCTCGCACAGACCTAGTGGTCGTTGATAATGGAGCTATGAATGCTGATAAGTATATAAGGAACATTCTTGAAGAGCATGTAGTGCCATTTGCCCCATAGGCTGAGAAGTTCAGAAAATCATCCAGCTACTCTTAATGACTTAGGAATCCAACTCGAAGAAATCTGGGAAGGATTGGATCAAAACATTTTAAGATCACTCATTTTGAGTATGAACCGTCGTTGCCGAGCTGTAATTAAGGGGTGGAAATACCAAGTATTAAATCACTTATCAGCATTTCAGTATTTTGAAAATTGTTCATTTCTCTTCTTTCACATAAGATTCGGTGAAATCCTGAATTTTTCTTCCATTTAATGTGTCTTGTTTCGTTCAAAACCTTCCCGAGAGAACATAAAAAATAAGTTATGAAGTCAATGTAGAGTTAACTTTCATTAAAATTGAGATTTTCAGAATGTACGTTAATTTTTTTGCGCAGTGTATTTGGATTTTGACCCAGTGATGCAAAGCATTCCCCTTGTTCTGATCGGTACATCAATAAATAAAAATTTTCGTTTTTTGTCAGAAAACTTCGGAGAGGGCCTCACAAAGTACACAGAAGGAAAATAAAGTTCTATGTTCAGCCAAATAATTTTGGGATTGTTGAGAATCCATCAACAAAAGTACTTATCAGAACATCGAATTTTAGTTTTTTTTCTGTGGTTTGCGGAAGCCACTGACTGAGTGACTGATCAAGCAGTTTGAGAAATGGCTGTTTTCCCTTATTCAAAGTCTTTCCTTGATAACTCGAAAATTTCCATTTTGTGTATAGTGTTTGTCTAGGCAACTCCTCCTTTTTTTTCACGTAGAATCTACTGAAACAATGAAAAGTATTGGTTGAAATTTGAAAATCAGGAGTTTTGTATAATTCGATTTGTCCAATTGTTCTCATGAAAATCCTGTAAATTTCATCAGAGTTATAATACCATACAATCGCAAAATTGAAAACGGTAAAGAAAAATTTGAAGAAAACCCCCGAGAAGTGTGGACATTAACCATTTTTTTCATAAGAAACCCAATAACTTATAAACCATTGATCTTAGGATTTTGGGTTGGTGGAAAATATCTTCTGCAAATTTCTCTGAAATGAAACGTTCTTCCAAGGAGCTCATTGGTTCGATGAAATAACTGAAACAAATGGAAATGACAATTTATTTATTACGATGAGGAATACAATAATTTCTTAATGGCAATGGAGTATTAGAGAAACATATTTCAACATCCCTTAAAAAATATTGAAAATGAATTGATGTAGAGCATAGTCGATCAAAAAGTAAAAAAATCACAAATTTATCAAACTGTATTCTTAACATTTTATTTGGAAGGTTTCCCAGGTCTCCATGATATGTTAGTCAAACCATGAAAGCTCTTTTTCATATTAGTACTGTCAGCCCATTCGGAATTCAAGTAGCTGTCATCATCATCAGCGTTCAGTTTCTTCAATTCTTCTTGTTTTCTGTAGGCATGCATCATCATTTGCTTCCGATCCTCTTCGTTCATTATTGGCTCCCTAGCAGGTGCACCAGAACCTTTTTTGCTGAGCTTCATGATTACCTAGAATATATAAAGAGTGAAATTGTCGGTTTTGTGATTGTTAGTTGAAGAAGACATTCGGTTATTTTATGTTATTATGTTATCTTATCAATTCGAGAAGTTATTAATTTAGTTAAGAGGGATCCACACCGTTATAGTAGTCAGTTCAAAAAGAGAAAATGAATATCTTACGTCAGAAACCACTAATTTTTATGGGGTTTTCATTATAATTCAATTCAATCAGTTCGCCACCTCGGAAAGTCAGAAATTTCTTTATTCGTAAAACTGAAAAAAAAATAAAAAAAATTTTCATTGAAGAACAAATTTTTCATTCATGTAATTAACATTTCGAGGTGCAATTATCTCTTCTATCAATTTCCATAATATAAAGAAATTTCTCGAAAAGTCTCGCCATTGGCTACAATTCGTATCCTGCTGAAATTGAGAAAAGACGTTCGTTAAGTGCTGCCATCCTTTCTACGAAAGAGGAAACTATTGTAATGTCCGTAACTTTTACTTATCGTTCAAGTGTTCCGGCAAAACCCCACATTCTGGTAGTGTTTCCCCCTTTACGCCTTATACGGATGGCGAGAAAGTCCCGTGGTATAAACTCCTCTTAAGTTTAATACAATGTGGAAGTACTTCAGGAAACGTTGATCATACAAGAAGTGTTTAGGTCTTGCACATTCACAGTTGGTTCATCACATCTTATTAATTAGTTTTTTCATTAATCATTTACATCCTAGCAAAACAACTAGAGTTATTGGGCTAGGTGGATGGGAGGCAAAACCAATCTCTCCCTGAACAGCGCCTTGTGATATGCGTATTTTATGACTAATTCTCAAGAGGGTCTATCTTCCACCTTCCAGTGATGCTGAAACTCTCATTAAAAACATAACTCCCAGATAATATTTTGTTCGAGAAAACCTTAATCTCTTGGCTTTCATGCATTTGTGAGCATCAGCCTTCTGGGGGCCAAGCAGTGCTGTGCGAGATCTGTTCATGAATAAATGAGTAACTCCAAGAAGGAAGAGGAGGAGTTGCAATACAAGGTAGCAAACTCAAGCTCAATTGACAGAACTGGGTCTATTAGCAATTGCGTAGCATAGAATATGAGTTATGTTATAAAGGAGATCTTTTGAAAAAATTTCAACGTTTGTGTCGAAACGCTGTATATCTGATGACAGAGTCACTGATGGACGTTCTCAAGTCTTTCAAGAGTTGTAACGCCTTTTTCTCGGGGTACTCGAGCGCCAGCTATTTTTTAAGGGAAAATACCAAACCTACCCTGGTAGCTACGAGCCGAAGACAAGGTTCCTCGGTGTCTGGGGTGTTAACGACAACCAGTGAAAGTCAAAATCAACGTACACAAACTATATTTGTCGACTCCTACAAGGAAACACAAATGGAATTATTGTAAAATTCGTACAGTGAAAGACTCGAGATCAGTGAATTTACAGGGCAAAACGGACGGAATGAAACACGATGCGGGTTACATGGACGCGTTCACCAGCCAGAACTTAAGACGCACAATTGACGGACACGTATTGGACCTCAGCCAGGTTAGGGGATGAAATACGACGGCATAGACGGCATATAATTACGAAGGCTCACCCTTTGGCGCGTTAAGCACTCCCCGGGTATCCACACCAGCAGAGTGCTTCCCTAACCGTAGGGGTGAATACGGGAACGAAAGGGAAAACTCTAGGATTGGTAGCCACCCCCAAGTGCCTTCTGTACCCCCCGGGTATCCACACCAGCAGGGTACTCTACTGACAGTAGGGGTGGCATAGGAGGGGTGGAGATGGAGGCTGAAGTTCCAACAATATATATAAAAAACCGAGTGTCGTCTAACCTCTGGGTTCTAATGCACTCACAACCGAACAGTAGCAGAAATAGAACAAAATAAACTAATCAACTCTCTAAACTTTCCCTCAGTAAAAAAAAAAATTAAAAAAAAATGGTAAGTTCTCAATAGTTCAATAATTAATACGGCGGGTGTAAGCAGTTGACACGACGGATGCAACGTACAAATTCGGCGAGTAATTATAAGTCAGTGACCCGCGGGAACATCTGATTTTATATCCACAGGGGAGGTGCGGAAATCAGATGTGCCCCGGCTGTCGAAATTCGGTAAAATTTGCGTCGATGAAGACGTCTCAATTTCGACTTATCTGTGCTGGCGAACAAAAATACGGTTATCTTCCAATTCAGGATGTTTTATATGGTGCGACATCGTTTTTCAGAACTGAAAACGGAATAAAAACGGTGCGGAATGTTTACAATTCCATACGATGTCTGAATCCTGAATTGAAAACTGAAAATGATTCGAATTTGAATGATTCAAATTTATTTCATGTCATGATGATCTTAAAATTCTGAAACTGAAAAGATGATTGTTGAAAATAAATGATTACCTTACAGTTTTCCACTTTTCCAACATAATCAGCAACTATTTTATCACGAAACATTTCTTTGCCACAAAACCATAACTGCGCAGTGACTGGGTCGATTACATCAAGAGAGGCTTGGGTGCCCGTTAGATCCTCTATATTTTCAAACTCCATCCTGATTACGTCATGTGGGGGTAATTTCATCGGATAAACAATGGTGACCGCTCCTTTAAGGATATTTAATGCCTCCTGAACGACCTTCAGAGTCATTAGTTTTCCTAAGGGTACAAGATTCTTCGAAATCATTTCCTTGGCGTCCTTCACTGCTTTATTTAGCACCTCTTGCATGTCTTTTTTTGGCTGGCGACCATTCCTCCGGCCAATTGGATCTTGGTTTATGATGAATCCACCACTTGGAATGCATCTGGAATAGGTTGTTTTCTTATCAAGTGCGTACATTGAACTCTAAAAGAACTGGAAGGGCCTCTTAGGTACCGAAATACGACGAAAAGTGTGTCCAACTGAGACGAAAGATGTAGAGCAACCCATCTCTTTCTAATGGTTCGGCAACCAATCGAATAACCGCATCAGACGTCGGACGCAGCAGTCGTCTCACTTCAACGCCCGATTTGTTTTTGTTTACATCGTTATAAACCAATTGACAGAGCGCAGAAAGAGATAGATATTGCTCTACATCTTCCCTTTCAGTCTTCCTTAGTTTGCCTGCATTGAGATGCCATTCCAGTTTTTTTAGAGTTCAATGAGTGCGTATTGGCACAGCCTTCTAAAGTCTCTATTGATGACTTTGGTATTAGTAGTGATATGCTCGCGGCTGCCATTAGACGGTCAGACAGAACGCATGATTAGGGAACATTAATTTCTCTATAAAATTTTTTTCTTCGTTTTTATTTACTCAAATAAATCTTTGACCTACAACAGCACGGGAACTGCACCAGTGCAAAAGAAATTCACTTAAGTATAGTACAGGGTGACCATTTAAAAATTTGCCAGGCCAATTATGTCGCGACAAGGATGTTTTCAGAGGAAATGCCGGAACAGGTCAATTTATATTCGGAGGGGGACATATTTTGAGCAGAATTGTAAGTCAAAATCTCCTCAACCCTAGACGTAGGGGCTATCACCCCTGAATTCTTGATAGGGAATAGGGGATGAGATTTACCTCATTTGAAAGATCACTTGTCCCTAATTGAGCTAAACCTCAATTGACCCTCTACATAATACTATTGTCTTCCAATTGAGGTAAAGCTCTCTCTATTCCCTATTAAGAATTCAGTGGTGACAACCCCTACACTTAAGATTGAGGAGATTTTGGTTTACAATTCTGCCAGAAACATGTCTCCCTCCGAATAAAAATTGACCTTTCCGGCATTTTCTCTGATAACATCCTTGTCGAGACATAATTGGCCTGGCAAGTTTCAAATTGTCAGCCCCTGTAACTACTTCAAGGACTCATTAAAAAATTTGCAAACCACAGTATTCATGTAGAGGGTGAAGTGATTTTTCAGTTGAGGTATCGCTCACCCCTTATTCCCTATTAAGAATTTAGGGGTGATGAGAGGAGATTTCGGCTCACAATTCTGCTCAAAATATATCCCCCTACGAATAGAAATTGATCTGTTCCGGCATTTTCTCTGAAATCATCCTTGTCGTCCTTGTGACATAATTGGCCTGGCAAGTTTTCAAATTGTCACCCTGTATAGTATCAACGGTTGTTTAAAATTACATCCAACTGCTTGTTGAGGCAGGAGCTAAGATGTGGAGTGTAAATTTTTTTTAAGATTATACCCAAGTATTTGAAAAATACAGGGTGTTATATAATAAGTGCGAGAGTTTTTAGTAGGTGATGCCTTGTTAAAAATCAAACGGGGTTTTTCATGTAAACTAAAACTCCTTGTAAAGGTACACGCTTTCTGAAATTAGCAAAAAAAATTTTTAATGGAAGCGCTGGACAGACAGTTTTTGGGAATGCCATTTTGTGGGCATGTTCTACCAATAAAATGGCTACCTGTGAATATTTTTTTCAATTCTGTTGTAATCTTTTGAGGGGGCCAACGTACCAAGCAATAGTTATATCATTTTTATCAGAACTTTTATATTGAACCAGATTTCTCAATTGATAAATATGTGTTGAAAGGAATTATTGATTGCAAGTTTTTTTGATCTTTGCACTATGTCCGTAAAAAGAATTATTTTCTAGAAAAAAGAAAACAACGTTTTGCATAAACGGTTATTCATTGAATGGCTCGAAAAAATCTAGTAGGTATGTGGCTATCAATATTCTTATTTGTGAAACATGCCTACAAAAGGGCATTTCTTCAAGAGCAAGCTTGTTTTTTTTTAATTACTTGTCTGGGATAATGAAAAAGAGGTCTGATATAGCCTTTGGGCTAAATTGATTCTTATTATTATATTAAAAATAAAGAACGTGTGTATTCTATGAGAGTAAAATATTCTTATGATTTCCTGTCTATAAATGTCCGAAGTCAACATGAAACACCGTGTATTAGCGACATTTGTGATATAACCGATCCAGCTTGCAGTTAGTCCAGATTGAAATTGTAGTAAATGCAAAACACCAGTCACTGTTGGCTATAAAAATAATAGACAAACAAAAAATACAGTGACTCTATCGAACACAATGGCGACAATTGGAAATTTAGCCAGAATATGGCAGCTTAGAAGCACAGATTTCAATGCTATGATCTCTAATTCGGAATGCCGATTGGCTCACGTCACGTCACGTGACCAAATCCGCCATATTCTTGCTAAAACGATGAAAAACGAGACCACATAGATGGAGGAATCTCTAAAATTTAAAAAGAATTTCTTCTTACGAAAGTGTCTAGTTGAAAAAAATTCACGAAAATTGTCAAAATGTCATAACCGAGGTCATAACCGATCCGAATTCTAGAGAATTCTGTTCTTCCGATTTTCACAAAAATCAATAAGCTTTTTAACACAGTATTCTTGTCGAAATTGAGCCCGATATCTTCAAAATTGCCACACAAACACACACTCACAGAAATAAGAAAATTTCTTCATGGATTCTGAATCTACGTCCTCCGAAACGGATTTTGTTTTATTTTTTTCTCGAAAATTTCCGAAACTTTCAATCTAAGGCGACGTATAACAAGCGCACACTGTCTATTGACCCAAAATCCTTGGGTGATAAAAAAATGCACCTACAAAAAGAAATTCCGGATTCAACACTGGTGAGTATTTCTAAGGAGTAAGGAGTATCTCAACAAGAATAATAATTATTCTTCCCTCTTTCTTGGATTGTTTACAGATCATTCCCACCTGAAAAAGCATGTACTGAAAATGTGTCCAGTAGAATCTGACGACAAAATGTTCAATTTTGTGTATGAATGCCTCGCCATTGCGATCCAATACAAAAATACTCTGGACGGCCTCTTTATAGCCAGGTATTTTACAACTCTGTAAGTAAGTGGTGAGCGAACTGCAGTTTAAGTATCGGAGAGATCTGCTCTCAAGTTGGATCTTCAGATCACTGTGCAGTGTGAGCCCTCAAAATAATCTACAACCATTCAACTTTCTAAAATACTCAATGCTTCAATGTTTATCAATCCATAAGTAGGCATTATAATAATAACCCAACCTGTTTTTTATACTCACTTTTCTTCGTACGGATCCTCCAATTTCATTTCTTCTACTTGTTCTGGTGTGAGTCCTAAGATTTCCGGTGGATACAAAATTCCATGCTTGGCCAATTCTTGAATTTCGCAACAAATTCTGTGCACTTTCAATCTCCCATTATAAATTGCGACAACGTTCTTAATCAGAACGTCAACAGATGTTTGAAGAGTCGTTTCATACAGAAACTGACTCTCGTCTTTCTGTTTCAAGTGAACGATAACCATTTCGAAAAACTTCACCTGACATAAATGACAAACGGAAGCATAGATGAGAAGATTCGTCATTTCGTTCTATTGATCAAACTAGTCGTTAGTTGAGGTTGCTCGGGTGTTACCGATCAAACATTCGCACATCCAAAAATTAAGAGATACAAGGTATTTCAAAACAACATGCTGTTTCCCGCGAGTGTGACTTCATTTCACGGTACATTTTTTGATCTCCTGACATTTTTCGAGGACTATATTCTTAGCCCGTCGAGATCCTCCGGTGAAAAATGTTGTTTTTTTGCGTTTATTCGCTGATGATGTTACAGTGGCAGTAACAGCTCTTTCTTTTGTGGAGCTGCAAATGTTGTGTGATAGTTTTGATAATTGGTGTCAGGGAAATGATTTGATGATAAACATAGAGAAAACTGAATGTTTTTACTCCACACTGAGTCACAATAATCGTAAACTGGCCATTTCTTATCTAAACAATGACATTCCATCTAAAGACAGCACTAAATTTCTTGGCATTCACCCGGACAATGAATATGAAGTGGTCTACTCATATTGTTGCATTATGTCGCAAACTGGTGAAACTCTTCGGATGGTAGGGCTTTTATATTGCAGAAGCGCATTCTCCGTATGATATTCAAAATACCATCTCGTTGGTCATGAAGACCTTTGTTTGTAGAAAACATTGTCTTCCATTTCCATTTTGAAATGTGTTACGTACGTGGAAGAGAATGCAAAAAATATAATTAAATTATCCACCTCTCATGCTTATGACACCAGAAGTGTAGGAAAACCAAACGTAAGACTGTAAGTTTGAAATGTTCCCTTTCTACCAGTTCATCAAAATCATAGATATAGAGACATGGACTGAGCAATGCCAGCACAAAATTGGGTATTTTATAGAAAGAGAGAAATGATCGTCTCTTTGTGTTCACATAGAGGTGAGTGCGGACCAATCTCTTCTAGAAAAAGACAGCTGCATGCCCGATGTTCAGTTTCTCTCTGTCACTTTTTTGACCGTATTTCATGCATAGATAGAAAGAGGAGGCACAGTCCATGTATCTATGTCTATGATCAAAATTTATAATCATCTGCCAAATAGTATAAGGTCTCTTAATTGCAACAAATTTAGGAAAAAACTGAAAAAATTATTACAGAGCAGATGTTATTATAATGTGAATGATTATTTGAATGATTGGCTTCTATTTATTGAACAACATGAAGTCAGGACCATTGGGTGTTGACTGCGTGCGCAATTGCACTTTAAAGTGGGTTACCTATGGGAAAATGAAAATAGGAATTTCATTTTTTCAATGCTTTATTAAATATGTAATCACAAAGGATGACGAATTTTGGTATTGGATATAAGGCCACAGGTCATGCTTCTACCATGATTTTATTCCAGAATTCTTCTATCAATGCCCAACTGAAAATGAAACACCATATCATTATTTGGTTCTCACAGCTTATCATATAAATTTTATTTCTACAACTGAAGAAGCCTATGTATCCTCAGAACTTTGACAGAACAATGATTTCAGTGGTTGTCCTAATGCTCATAACGCATGATTTGTGTCAATTTCATTTCTTTGAAATTTGAATTTTTTGTATCTCACATATTTCGAAATATGAAGGTACAAGAGAATTATCGAATTCAATTTCTAACTGATGAACAGTGATATCGAGAGTCTAAAAACTCACCTTCTCTGCTTCATGTACTCCACATACTGAAAGTTCCACGGCATATTCGCATGGGTCACTTATGACAGGAACTGAAAGCAGTTTCAAAAAATCAGAAGTTTTACAATGCATTTTTCTATCAGAATTATTTTGATAGTTGCAAAAAGCATGGTACCTACCTATTTATTTATTGAAAGTGAAAAATAATAATGACCGCTTAATTTTGACGTCTGCTGAAATCAGAGATAAATGATCAAGGAATTCATAGTGGCTATTTGTGTATTTGGTTGGATCTTGTATTATAATGAATAGTTTGCTTATTTATCTCTGGTCTCAGCAGAATCAACATTTCCAGGATATCATTATAGAGTTATCATTGACCGAAATTACTCTGAAGATGTTTATTGTCGGGCGAAACGTCAGGTGAAATGAGGCCTGAAAGGCAACAGCCAACAGCTAAAAACCCGAAAATCTCTTCAATATTTATTCATTCAACACATCTTTTTAATTTTTCATGTAACTTTATCCTTTTGAATTGAAAAAATAATTTCTTGGAAATATAGACTTTGTTTATCTCAAGTCTATCACCACACATTGAATTTTGTTTTCAAGTCACACAACTGAAGAAGAAATTCATGGAAAATAATAATTACAATGGGAAGAATAACTTTCTTTTTCAATTGTGGTGATATGTGACTGTACAGCAATTTTATAGTTTATATTTTAATTCATTTTCATTTTCATATTCTAGATTTCAGCCTTACAAATGAAATTTAAAAATAATTGCACAATTCAGATAAGCGTTAGAGGAAGTTTAAATATTTCTTAAGATGATCATTCGTTCTTAATATGGAAGCGTTGATATTTCGACTATTTTCATCAAATAGAATCTACCAATGACATTCAGACAATTTGGAATCCATTGAAGGATAACGCAACGCCCATTCAATAACTTCCATGTGGTATTATGTTGTTGATGTGATAGTACTTACTTTGAGAACATACTTTATAAACTTGTACCAACTTGTTATAGATATCTTCATCTTCTGCTTTAATAAAATCGAGTGAAGCAATTGCTGATTCTATGTCAACAGATCCATCAGGTTTTTGCTGAAAAAATAAAAATTCTGTAGATGTTTGTTTTCATTTGTCTCTTTTTATGGGAATGCTAAAAATATGCTCAAAATATTGTAGATTAACGATTGTATCAAATTATTGTCAACAATAATGAAAAATCCCATAACTAGGTAAAATATAAGAATTGAAATAATTTGAAAACTATTTGCTTCTTGCAAGAACTTTTCAAAACGTAAGTATTCCATTATCAGGTGTTTGAGTTTTTGATATTAGAGTCCCAGATACTTCATAGACAAAACAAATTCAAATATTTGTGGTAGGTATGCCTTAAATTTTAATATTATTTTATTCAAAAGTAAAGTAGTAATTTGTCAAACATGATTCGGTTTTTTATCAAAGCAAGATCGATTAAGAAATCATATTTTTTTCAAGTATCGCGATATTACACAGATATGGAGAGATATCTGCGATGTAGATAAAAAAGGCACACAAAACATTTCAATGTGTTCAAATAAACACTGAAAGAGATTAATTTTTGGATCTTATATTTTTCCGCATAGGAAAAAATTGAATGAAATATTTTGGAGGGAGAATTGAAGAAAAAAATTATTTTGAAGCATAAAATCCCAAAGAGGAATTGAATTTAGAAATGTTTCATTTGTACTTACAATGTGGAATTCCCGGTGGCCACAGAACAGCATACATTTTCCTTCATGGGTTGTTGGAATTTCTTTTGTTATGATTTTGGCAATATCCTCTAGAAAACATATCGCATCACTAGGTAGGTATTATAGAAATAAATATTATATAGGTTACATGATCCACTTTTTGCCTACATAAGTAATTTTTTACATCAGTATTGATTCATCTTGAAAAGTCATGAATTTTTCCTTACACTATTCAGAATTATCGCAAAAGAATTCCTTTATTTTACAAAATACATATATGTACCCTGTAAATGAGGTCATCAAAATTTTTAAAGCCTATAGCATTCTGGAATGGAAAACAAACTCATTGGATTTAATCACGTTTTACTGAGCTTCTGAATAATGTACTCCATAGATAAAATACCCGAATAATAAAGGTGCTATAGGAATAACCAGGTATTCCAATTAATATACAATCAAGGCTTCAACTTACCCTGTGGAGCTCCTGTTTCTGCAGCACACTTTTCCCCTATACTTTCCATTTTGGCCATGAACTTTTCTTTAAATTCGGCACTGAGCTGTAATGAATTGAATTATTTCAAACCTGATTCGAATGATTTGGATTGAAGAAGGGTTTGAAGAAAATTAATTAAAATCATGCATTCAAACATACATTCACATATTTTTCATATGAAAACTAGAAATCAAAAGGTTTTGAAAATAAGGAAGATAACATTAAAATGTAAAGGTAATAATGCAAGCGTAAAATAGTCTCCTTTTTTTGTTTAATTACATCATAAAACTCGCTGTTTTCAAGAATTCGAAGGATGTTAGAAAATGAAACATTTCTAGAATTCCTACATGAAACTTTTCTTTCTAGGAGTGAATATTCTATGGAAATGGAATATTAATTTCAGATATTTTCACGTGATAATTCTTCCTACCTATTCGTTACTTTTGGGATCTTCAAAATAAAATTTTACTCATACTAATATATATATATAAAACCTAGCGAAAAATTTCTTCTATTATTTCCTCTGTGTGTATGTTATTTGGACGTAAACTTACCTCTGCCTTGGCCATTGATAAAACAGCACAGATCAGAGCTAAAAACCCAAAACTTTGCATGTTCACGTTGTTAGTAGAAAAATGAATCACTGAAGGAAGAATTGTTGAATGAAGTTATGTTTGAGAAGAAGGATATTTATATTGTTTATTTTTCATCAAATTGGTAGTTTAATTGTAGGTGTATTCATTGAACAACATAAATAATGACACATATTTCCTCAATTATCGCAGAAATTCTATCCTAGCGTATTATGAAGGGTTCCATTAAATCAATTAGAAACTCTCCTTTTTTCTAATTGGTGGTTGGCTGTTCCCAATTTGACAAAGCTCTGTGATTGAAATCGCCACACAAATTCCTGAAAATATGTAACGGTGCGGAAGAACGATTTGTAAGTACCTATACATGTCTTCTATCGAATATATTTTTGTGGTTGATGAATCAATTATTCATCATATTGATTATTCGTGTCAGGAACATGATGCCAAATATCAAGTTTTGTTTCGACTTAATTTCTCATATTCCGAGATTTTTTACCTGAAGCCTTATTGTACAATATCTTCAAGATCCTGAATTGAGGAATTGAACAATTCCGAGCATATACAGAGTGAGTCTTTTACTCGTACAAATATTTTAACAGTAGATTCTTGAGGTCAAGAGAAACTATTTTTTCCATATCATTTTTTCCGATTCAGCCCTGATAAAAAGATATAGTTATTTTAAGTTTTCATAATCAGCTCTGCAACCTTTGGAAATACAAAATTGCCTTCATAATAACCAGCTAAATCTGAAGCACTACAAATCTGTGGATTTTTTTTATATTTCACAGATAGTTTTTAATTTTTGGAACTCGAAAACGCCGCATTATACCAGAAAATGTGAGGAACACTTTCATTTTACAAACAGTTCAAATATTCATTAGATAGCGTCCAAATTTGTTTCAAGAGTTGAATTCTTTGAATTTTTGTTATTTTTGTGTTACGTAATGGTCATGATGAGAAAACTGGAAGATGTGGGTGATATCTTGCGTTCGAAAAAGATTGATCAAATGAATGAAAAACTATATTTCGAGATTCATTTCATTTTCCATGAAACCATTTGTGAGATAGAACTATATATAAATAAATTTTTTTTTAATGGTTTTTCAACATCTAATGAGGTTTCATTCGACAAAACAGAGAAATTTTTTGTACGAGTGAATGAAATAAATATTTCCACATAAGTCGCTCATTTTCAACTTTAGGAAGAAAGGTGATATAAGCTTTGTTGTTGAGAATGTTATTACGAAAATGCATGATAAAATATATGTGTTCCATTTGGAAAAATATCATTTTATGAAATATTCAGTAAGCGCGACTGTCAATTTTTTTTTGGCATCGAGAAGACCATTAAAAATGCTATTAGTTTGCCCATTCAACCGAATTCGTAGAATCAATAACAACGGAGTAGGCAATAGTGCCGATTTAATTTGGAACACTTTGTATATTGTTATTTCATTTTTATTCTTTCCTTTTCATTCTGCATCGCCCCTCCCAGAAATGTATTTCTGATATAAAAGAACTTTTATTTATGATTCGTAAAATGTTCTAGGCTAGAAATCCTGCCAAAAAATTCCACACATTCCAAATTAGAAAGATTTTTGTGATACAGCAAATCAAACGGAATTTTTTTTTCATACCTTCATCTATTGGTAACTCATCATTGTATTGTACGGAATAATGATGAGGAAATTTTGCAGATATTATAATCATTTTCTTTTCTCACCAGCTCGTTATCATTCGAAGTAAGGAGGCTAAAATTTCGATGAGCAATGGATTCAAGTTAGCAGTCAATCGACTATCGACTAATTGACTCCAATATAATAAAAAATAATATTTTTTCTGAAATTGATTTTCTTCGAAAATGAAAATTATGAAATTATTCATCAGAATCCAATGTACAATAGTTTAGCAATGTTTAATTTCCTCTATCCATTATATTTTCGATCCAGTATTAATCCCTGACAAAAAAATCATCACAAGAAATTACAAAGATTCCAAAATTCGAGTTTACCGCGAAGCTGTTGAAGTGTAATGAAAGCGGAAATGGCCAACGGAACTAAGCCTTCCTTGCCTTGTTGAAAGCTAGGATATTCATTGAGTCAGTTGGCTAGCTTTGATATGCAACACACATTTCAATATAAGAAATATATATGAGTGTATGCTACATTTTCACGAACTCGTATTGGTTTATTTTCATCTGAATATCTCGCCCAGGTGTTCTAAAATATTGTGTTGGAATTTGTTTATGAAAATTCTGACAAGTTAGAAATGTATGTATATTATGAATTTTGCTTTCTTGGCTTTTTTGACGAGCCGCCCTTGCTCTTCATTTCGGTATTTTCTATATATAATATAAGTTATGTTTGTTACTAGGTTTGCTGGAACAATTTCTTGGAAAATTCCTTAGTTTAAAAAGTTTTGAATACCTACGAGCATTCTGCTACCAACTGATCGATAGTCAGTCAAGTAAGCATTAAAGCACTTAGAAAACTTTGAGTATAGGTATTTTCCAGAGGTTCGGGATCACTTCCAAGATTGGAATTATTTTTCGAAGGAAAAATATAAGCCCAGAGAAAATTTTCTTGATCAAAATAAAAAAAAAACTTATATAATTTCTTTACTTTACAGTATGCGGACTATAATCTAGATGTTTTGGCTCACTTATGTATTTGTATGTTTATGTATTTTTTGTTGAATAGAGTTCTGATTTTTTAATGTTGTCGTTTCGAACATCTGAAATTGTTGTATTTAGTTCATGTTGTTTCATTTCAGAGCCCTCATGAAGACTTTGAAATAAAGTTGAAACTAGTTGGCTTTTTTTCCAAACAATGGTTTTGTGAATAAATCGTGGACCTAGAAACCTGTGAAAAATCATCTTAAAATATTATTGTTAGGCATTCTAAAAATAATCTACTGAATAATATGCATCCTTGATAGTAAAACCATTATTAATTGACAACTAGTCATAATATACATAGATAAAACTAAGAAATCTGTAATATAAAACTTCCATCCAATAAAATAATATAGTCCTTAACCATTAGCAAATCTGTTTCAGGTTCTTTGCCTCATCTTGAACTAAAGCGTAGAATTTCTTATAAGATACGTTAGTTATTTCATTCTGACTGCAAGCAATTCCAAGGATGTTTGGTACGTCGTAGCTGCCACTATCACTCACTATTTCGATGTTTCCTCTTCTCAGGTACTTCACAAGGTTTTTCAGGGACGAGCAAGAGATAATATTGTGGTCCATTTTCATTTGCCTCAAAGAAGGGGCATTCTCGACAATCTCATATCCGTCGAAATAAAAAATACCATTGTCACTCACATCTAGCCAGTGTATATTTGGTAACGTCAGTAAAAATTCTCCATCGAAGTACTGAAGGCTATTGTTTGCTATATTCAGTTCATTGAGAGATCTCAGTCCTGTGAAATTTTGAATGTGATTAGAACATAGAAGAAAGTTTTGTTTTTCTTGTTAGAGTTAGGAAAAAATAGTGCAAAGATTTACGCAGGAAAAATCGATTATTTCAATTTTTTAATTGCTTTTGTTTCAGAGACTAAAGGTGAAAACCCTAAAAAAGATGCATTTTTTTTTTTTTTTTTAATTTCAATCAATATCTGAATATTTTTTCTACAAGTTCTTGAAATATATTATACAGGGTGTATTTGAAGGTGAGGCTCTTTTCAACAGAAGGTAGAACTGGTCAAAATGAAGCGTTTCACCAATAATCACCTATACAAAACTTTCAAAATGACAATGTAGAAAAAAAATTCAAAATGATTACTGAAATATGTAGCTCCTCATAGGACCCTAGATTGTTTCCTAGCTGAATTATCGCAAAGCAGTGGAAAAAAGCTTATGTCCTGATTCGACCATGTGGTTTCGTTTAGGATATTGGCTTGTTCGATATTTACGTGGTAATGAAAATGGAAACTTAGGATTGCCGAATTGTTCTCATTATTTTTAAGTAACTTACACGACTTTATGAAATGGCTCATTTCACAATGAAAGAAGAGACTAAGGACACAAGTGTAAAAAATAGAATAATACTTAAAAATCTCACCAATAAAATTCGTTTAAATTATTTCACTAATTTTTTCGCAATGGGCATCACAATCTTCTTGTTCGAACATTCCAGCAATCATCGTAAAAATGGGATGAAATGGAAAAACATCATAGCACTTTTTTAACATAATTAACATTAGCACTTTCAAGAAACTGCCTCGATTTTCTACATTTTTTTCATCCTAAATTGCACGATACTCTAATTATGATTCTCTCAAAAGTGACCTGATGCTTCTTATCCGATGAACTTGGTACTGAACCATTCATTGTCCACTTATATGTTTATGTTTTGTTTCGTTTTTGCGATGCCGGAGTCACCTTCCACAGTCCCGTACTTGAAATTCAATTCAAATATCTGCGAACTTCTAGGTGTTGTCTCCTAGCCATCTTGAATATTTTATATATTATATAGCTAGACAATTTTTGGTTAAACGACTTATTTTGATGAGTTCTACCTTCTGTCAAAAAAAGTCACCTTTTAAAAAACACTATATATATATAATTCTTTTGCCAAACAAATCAAATTTGATTTGATTAATCTATATATACAGGGTGTCTCAAGTTTGAGTGCCTATTAGACGTTTCTGGAGAACTAGACTTATTTGAAATCTGAAAATTGGGATTATGATATTGTTCGAAGTTCTCTTCAGAGGTAAAATATTTTCGAAGCCCAAAAACTTCCGGTTATACAGGGAGTGAAAATAAATTCGACGAAAAATTTTTTTTCAAGTTTTCCATTCCTGGTATGATCGAGTATTCAATAGTGAATACATTTCTGTTAAAACCATTGTATTAAATCGAATTATTTTCAAAATATCCTAAAAAAACTGGAAAAAAAGTCAAATATGTTCAGTCAGTAATATGTTCATTATTCTTATTTTAAATATCCTGAGCGTAAACCGTTTTTACAACATCGAAGAGGAAGGATGTGAAAAGGTCATGCATCTTTTGGATTTCAAAAATATCATCACAGGGTGTTTCGAATTTTGTGTTGGAAATTGTGATCTTAAATTGGCCATAACTTCTGTTTTTCGAATTAGAACCCTATTTTTTTATGATTGTGTTGAATTCTGCGGTCAAAAATAATGATAGTTTCCTCACATGATTATGCTCCTAAATTCAATAATTTCTGAGTTATTTGAGATTTTCTGGATTTATGTAGTACGTAGAGTCAAATTCTTCGAATCTGATTCATAAGGATATTCTGTGAGCATAGAAGATAAATCATTCCATTTATAACTCACAAGTGTCAGACAGGTCTTATTGTTAGTCGTTATGAAATTTTTTGATTTCACAAAATGAATCGTTGCTATTCTAATAATGAGATTTTGGATCTATTTCTTATATTTTATTTTTTCAATTGTATACGCAATACACATTCAAATGCACTTAATGATATTGTTTATTTCAAATCCATGTTGGATGACACAAAATGTTGAGTATCCAATGAGAAGTATCCCCATTTTTTTTACAATTTCTGAAAAGATGTTTCAAACTTTCCAAATTTTGGAATGTAAGAGCCCCTACAGAATACAAAAAAGGGCAGTTGATGAAATTAGTATTTCGACTTATTTCGAAGCGAATGAGAATTCATCTCTTCAATAGGAAACACATTAAATAGATTCGCTACTTCAGTACACCGAATTATGATTATAAATAAATTATAATAATAAAAATAAAAATACGTTTCAAAAGTCAAATTAACAAAATAAATGATCAGGTAAGAGTTTCAATATGGTAACCATTTTGTTCCACACACTTTCGAATACGTCTTGAAACACCTCGGTTAGTCGCTCGCTCAATTTCCTCCCCCTTTAGCGAGTGGAAAGCATCCTCCACACGCCGTTTCAAATCTTCTTTGCTTTCAATAGGAGACTCATAGACTATGTTTTTTATTCTACCCCATAAATAAAAATCTAAGGGAGTAAGATCTGGAGTTCGTGGGGGCCAAAACAGTGAAGAACGGCGTCCGATCCACGGATTACCAAACATTGCATTCAGTTCTTCAGACACCTCGTGCGAACTATGTGCCGGAGCCCCATCCAATTGATAATATGCGGTAGTCGACATACTCAACGGCAGTTCATCCAAAAACTCAGAAACAAAATTTCTCAGGATTTCCAAATATTTTTCTGTATTTAAATTTTCTTCATAAATGTAGTACCGCACTTTATTTTTCATCAAAAGAGCAAACACATTAAAACTAAATTTGTTCTGGGGGTTTCTTTGTCTTTTTCTATGAGGATTTTCACTTCGCCAAATGTGGCAATTCTTTCTATTAAATAGTCCTTCATTATTGAATTTTGCTTCGTCTGTCCAAATGAACTTTTTCGAAAAATTTTCATCATTTTCAAGTTTTTCTAATATTCCTCTACAAAAATTTAACCTTTTTATGTAGTCACCTGGTTCTAATGCATGAACTTTCTCATATTTGTAGTCATGCATGTTGTGTTTTTTCAAAATTCGGTGCACTGAATTTCTGTCTAAATCGATTTCATGAGCTGCACTTCGAATAGATGCATTTTCATTCGCTTCGAAATAAGTCAAAACACTAATTTCATTTTCCTCATCATCAACTACCCTTCTTTTGTATTCTTTAGGTGCTCTTACACATCCAAAACTTTGAAAGTTTGAAACATATTTTCTAAAGATCTTCTCCGTCATGGAAGGTAAATGGGGATACTTCTCGTTGAAGGCCCGGCAGGTTCTACTAATAATTCTGTCACATTCACCATGTATATAAAATAGATCCAGAATTTCGTAATTAGAATAACGGTTCATTTTGTTAAATCGAGAAATGAAGATAACGAATAACAATAACACCTGACACTTGTGAATTATTAACAGATAATTTATCTTCTATGGGTATAGAGCGTTCCCATGGTTTCAAAAGAATATTCATTGAATTTTTTTAGATGCAATCAATTTGACTCTACGTACACCATAAATCCAGAAAATCTCAAATAACTCAGAAATTATTGAATTTAGGAGCATATTCATGTGAGAAAACTATCATTATTTTTGACCGCAGAATTCAACACAAAATTTGAAACACCCTGTGATGATATTTTTGAAATCCAAAAGATGCATGACCTTTTCACATCCTTCCTCTTCGATGTTGTAAAAACGGTTTACGCTCAGGATATTTAAAATAAGAATAATGAACATATTACTGACTGAACATATTTGACTTTTTTTCCAGTTTTTTTAGGATATTTTGAAAACTATTCGATTGAATACAATGGTTTTAACAGGAATGTATTCACTATTGAATACTCGATCATACCAGGAATGGAAAACTTGAAAAAAAAATTTTTCGTCGAATTTATTTTCACTCGCTGTATAACCGGAAGTTTTTGGGCTTCGAAAATATTTTAGCTCTGTAGAGAACTTCGAACAATATCATAATCCCAATTTTCAGATTTCAAATATGTCTAGTTCTCCAGAAACGTCTAATAGGCACTCGAACTTGAGACACCCTGTATAATGACAGACGTAATTCTGCAAGTCGTTATTAAGATGTCTAAATCATGGTGTATGCACTGAATAAATTTTTTTTTCCAATTTGGAAAATCAGCGATAAGTTTTTCCCACTATAGGTAGCACTTCTTAGAAATTGACAACTTGAATATTACGTATGACGTCAATGTGATTTTGCCTTTTTGTGTAAGTACAAACATTATTGTCTTACCTGAAAAAGTACCGATAGAAAACTCCACCAGCTTATTATGCGATAGATTCAGGGTTTTCAAGGCAGGAAGCCTCCCCAAGACTCCCAGTGGTATATGGCAAATTTTGTTATCCTTCAAGCTCAATATTTCTAGGGATTCCAAGCCTACAAATGCATTCTCAGTAAGTTCTGAGATTTTATTGGAGGATAAATCTATATGCAATACTCCGATCACTCCCTCAAAAACTCCACTTCCAATCTCTACCAGTTGATTGTGACTGAGATCTATTGAATTCGATCCTAACTCGTTGAGAAATCTTGGTTTCAATCTTTTCAAATGGTTGTGCTCCAAGTGGAGCTCATAGAGTTGCTTCGCACCTGCGAAAGCATTTTCGCTTATGTCTCTGATATCATTATGGTCCAGATAAATGAACTGAGTTGAGGTGAACTTCGAGAATGCCCTTCTTTGAATTCCCCGGATGCCGCTGTAGCTAACATTGAAGGACTCCAAGCTGTTCGTGTAAGGAAACGTATTTTCTGTGAATTTCGAGATGTTACATCCAACACATCTCAAGTGATAGTCTCCGTAAAACTGGTTTGGAAATGTGTGAGTTATTTCATTACAATAATACATCCTTTGGATATTATCGTAATCGCATCCCTCCATTATGTCATCTGTTATTATCATTTGGACACATAATAGCACTATGAGCAGGATTGATAGATTATGATGCATTTTGTCCTAGAATGGAAAAAAGTTATGCAAAATGGCGAAACTATCATCAAAAGAAGTCGAATGCGACTGAAATTGTGAGTACGGATCTGGTTCTTCTCACCCTTTTAGACAACGTCTATAATAATAAAGATATACATATTTCATTTTAAATCATTTTCTACAGTGTTAACAACAAAGAGTTATATAGAATGAAACCATGAGTGAGATCACAGTAATATTCAGAATATGTTCGGTTCTCTGTAATACAGAAATGTTGAACTGAATTGCTGGAAAGGTCCACTTCTCAAATTGAAATTAGCCAAACAGCTTCTGACGGATTCGAATACATTAACAAATACCATTATAATTGAGCTATACTTAGAATACTTAGAATTCTTCTATCTTATAAAATAAAATTACTCACATGCTAGTTAATGGATCATTGAGAAGCACTTTGTATAAATTGAGTGGTGGAATAAATGTCTCCTGCCCGGAGGTGTACTTTTTCAGAATTCAATAATTGTATGCATGCTGTTAACTTATTTATTGATACTTTGTATAAAGCTGTTCGATAAAAGTGATATGAAAGTAAACGTTCTTCGTTTGATTATTTTAGCTGCGCTCATAGGTATTCCCATTGACAATACTCACAAATATGAATTCGAAGGAAACATTCCATCAATTTCACAACGTTTCTATACAATCAAAATAGGGAAGACAAAAATTAACTATATATTATATGAGAACGATGATTACTGAGAGAATTTGAAGAAGCTATAATAGTAGTTATTTTCACATACTCACTTCTTTATGTGGAAACGTTTATCAGAACAAGTAAACTACATCACGCAGTTAATTGAAATAATTCACGAAGTGGGTGTGAGATGGAAGCGCCAAACTAGGTCGAAATTTGAATGGAAACACGCAAAGTTAGCAATTTTTTTTTCTGTCTGAATCTCGAATTACAGATGCCACCTAGAAGTCCTAAGACGAAGTGATGTTTTAATTGAAGGTTTCCGATGTGATGACAGAATCAATTACGCTAATTTCAATTAGCGTTTATCCTTATAGACACACAGAGGCGTAATTCAGGTTTGAACTCCACATATTCAGAAGAAAAATAACCTAGGTCAATTTCGATCATTCGATAAATAGAGTGTAATTTCTTGACATTTATGGAATGTGAAAGTGAAATTCTTAATCATGAAGATTCAGTACTTGTTGGATAATTATGTTGGCTGTTTCAAGAAGACAACATGCGAAGACAGGTATATACTCCGCATGAACATCATCATCAATCTGTATAGATTTAAGGTTAGATCTTCGGAATGGCAGCATACTTAGGTATATGTACCTCCGAAACATTCTGTGTTCGCTCATTGACTATCCCTATTTGCTTGAATAGATTATGAATGTCCCCAGACTTCCAGCCAGAAACTTTACTACGTTTTACTTTTTTTCCCCATTATCTAAAGTTCTCCCTTTTTCTTTTTTTTATTGTAAAGAATATGTTGAATCAGAGTTCAATTAATATTTTTCATTGTTCGCTCTCCGATATATAAGGAGAGTTGTTTTTCATTAGCTGTTGACGCTGGATAGGAGTTTTTCTCACGGACCTTATTAATTCTTTCTTTTCTTCTTGCTGCTGCAGTTCAGCTTCAATAATTTTTTTTTCCTAATTTTAGTCCTTTACACATCTATTTTATTTTGGTACAAGTTACTTGTTAATGAACAAGACTCAAATGAACTACGTGCCGACCAAAGATCATAGAGTTAATTTCTAACCTAACCTAAACTAACTCTATAATCTTTGGTGCCGACGTTTCGTCCGTATAATTTTCAGGGCATCAAACAATGTATATGGATCAATGACGCTAGATATCGGGTGTATAAAAACAAATATGACAAAGAAAAGCAAAGATAAATTTATGAAAAAGGTAAGAGGCATGGACTTAAAAAAAATGAGCATGTCTCGCATATGCTAAGGGCGCTGTACTGGTTGCCAATGAAAAAATGTTTTTGAGTTTTATGCCCTGTGTACTTATCATAAAATTATAATTGGGAAATACCCGCCATATATTTACAACAAACTGAGGTATAGAACGGATATCCTAATTTGAATGTAAGGCATAGGAATCTGCTCTCTTGTGTAAGTGTACGTTAATGGAAACTAGGAAGGTGAAAAAAATCAGCAAATCTTAGCTAATGCCAACGTTTCGCAACATATATTGTCGCTTCTTCAGGGCTAAAAAAACAGATAATCGTGAATAAAAAACGAAAACCGACAACACACACAGAAGAAAACAAATCAACATGAATACAATAAAATAGACAATTGCAGAGTCACGATCCGCACTGAGACACACTTACCAAAGCCATATTATGCTTTCAAAAAATAGATGGTACAAGGATAGACAGCAAACAGGTATATATTGAAAAACGTAGTGTCTTTTGTAGCGCGTTCGACATCACTTCAACCGTCGAATGAAATTTACCAAAGTCAAATTATACTTTCCAAAAATAGATGGTACAAGAAGAGACAGCAAACAGTGATACATTGAAAAACTTATTCTCTTGTAGCGCGTTCGATATCACTTCAATCGTCGAATGAAATTTGTCAACTGAAAGAGGCAGAATTAAAATGAACATACACAGTGCCACCCACATATGTCCCACTATCAGATAACTGACCGAACCCCTTATCGTTTTCTGGTTTTGAAAATTTCCAAAACGTTCTCATATATGGAACTCAAATTCTGAGTGTCCACTCTATTATTAACTGTCTCGTACAGCCTTATAAATATCTCTTCGCTAATATTGCGCTTCAACCAGTTGTTCCTTCGAGAGATACCTACCCATTCACAACCACTGCATCATATGCATGTCATCTTCGGGTTGATGTTTTTGAAATCTACAACTGATTTCTTTAGCCAAAGAAGATAATCAACATTAACTCTCCTCAAGCTACTACTGCATATTGTGTGTCAATAATTCAATTTTCTTCAATACCAAAAATACATATATTTAAAATCTGATCTCTTGTATTTTCCATGCAAATAACTAGATTTGGTATATCTTCATTCAGTTTGTATAAACGTCAATTATGTTCGTCACATATTTTCGACTTTTCCGCAGTGATTCGACATAGTGATGATGAAATACGTAATTACTGAGTCTTTTACGTAGAACGGATAACATAGCCCCACATTTTCGTAGTATACAGAGTGGAATGTGTCAAATTTCCATGGCCAACCGAGTGATAAAATAAAAGTGAATAGAGTATAGATGCAGTCTCAACGAACCAAAGATTTGTCTGCCTCCGGACAGTCGCAGAGAATATATTCTTCATGGTTTCGTCCTCTACTAGGCTTTGAGCTTTGAGTCTGCAATTTGCCTTGAAGACCTCAACTAAAATTCTCGGATTGGTAACTGAACGTTACAAATCTCACTTTCCCATTTAATTTATTTGAATGTGAAACTAGAAAATTCAATTTATCAGTCAAGGAAATACGTTTATCAAAACACTATTATAATATTATATGATGATTTCATATGCGATTTATTTTAAAAACAATGCATATAATATTTTCAGTCAAGCAATATGATGAGATTCGATGCAAATCAGTTCATGGTTATCAGATCACATTATTCATTATTATTAAATTTTTTAATATACAGTAAATATTAAACAATAGATATATGGAATTGACCGTATCCAATATCGAATAAATTTTTTTTTAGATCAGCACAACTTTGATTTGTACCTACATTTTCTGAAGAGAATTAGAACTAGTAGTACTTCCTAAATGAACCCTTACAACATATTGGAGTTTTCTTCAAATTGACTTTTTTACAAACAATGTTCCACTGCTCTATATGATATTTAAAAATTGGCATTAGGAACTGATTCATAAATATAATCAGACATTCAGACAAAAATATTGAGAGAGACGAGCAAATAGTATTTTCAACAAACAGTTTCGAAAAGACAATTGAATGGATCGCTGAATATTCTTTCTTTTCATTCTATGAATCAGATGTGATATCTGTGAGTTGAGGGAAAATTTTATTCTCGTAAACATCAAACCTTCACCATTTTATAGTTCTTGATTGACTAATTGCGAATTTGGGATAGACATAAATAAATAACATCAAAATAAAATTTTCAACTACACACATACACCATACATGTCTACAAGCAAATATTTGATAAGTATACATTCTGTTTTAACTGGTATTATTGTAGAGATTGTCGGCCTGTTGACTGTCATCAAGTGAATGATCACTTATTCATGTTTCCATTCTTTCTTCGAATTGTAATTTGTTGATTCAATTTTTGCTACACTGACATCAGTGAAGTTCCAATTTTGGAGAGTATAATTATATTCTTTTGAAAGTAGGTATATCATCTCTTCAGTTCCAATTCGAGACAACTGTTCGGCAAAGACCAGCTATATAAACTGAACCTTTCGGGCAGGAATGTTTCCGTACGAAATCATTCACTATAGGACCCCCAGGAACTCCCCATGATAAATTTTTCCTGACAACAAAATAATTCCTTATTCTAGGTCGTCGCATGATAGTTTTTCTGCCAGCGGATATCAAAGATACAAACATTATCACATAAAGCACGACCAGCCAGGTATGAAGTTTCATGGTGGGACTCTGAAAATATAAAAAATATTATATCAATAAGAATTTCCGAAAATATTTTGTTGATTTTTTATAATGAATCAGGCCTTTTTCTTGGATCAGATGAATTTTTGATTTTTGTCAAAAATGTCTAGGTGAGTTTATATTCGAAATAAAATGAGGAACGTCAGTTAATTCACTATGATGAGATCAAATAGAATATTGTGGAAAGAATTTGCTAAGATGTAAACACTGAAATTGTTGATTAGCCATTTGAACTCATACAACTAAAGGCATATCATATGGGATGCGGATTATATACAGAGTGTGGATGAATAATTTCGAAAAAATTGAAGGTGTGATTACTGTAATTCCTTGTCAAAAAATAGTGTGGGTTTTTCATATAATTTTTTTCAGCCGGCCCTGCTCAGATACAGCCCCCTAAAGATGCCACCGAAAAATCAATTTTCTTATTTTTTTTTGAGGCAGAAAAAGAATTGAGCGGTTTTTTTTTATGGGAGCGAGAATACAATAATAAAAAATCCTGGTGGTGTTCTCTGTAATTGCAAGAGGTAGAAAAAGCCATCGCTAAAGCTTATCCCTAAAGAAACTTTTTTTCTTATTCATAGTATAGATACTAGAGCTGCTGAAAAATGAAATATAAGAAAATCCCTATTTTTGACAAGGAATGAACCTTTAAATTTTTTCGCAACTATTCATTCACATACGGTACCGTAGATTCGGGTGACTTGGGACGATTGTTGAATTCAACTTGTCATATTTTCAAACCGGTGACCTATTTCTATCTGGAAAAGAGGTTCGAATATGCTTAATGACTCAGACTATTGATTAGGATATATCATGCTTCAGAAGTCGGATATAAATTTTGAAAAAAATTAAAATATACTTGTCCCAAGTCACCCACCGATTTGGGAGGCTTGGGACAAAAGTTAAAATCTATTGATTTCTCTCAAATGAAATAGGTGACTTGGGATGGTGTATAGTTTGGAAAAATTATAATTTGTGATTATATATGTAGGTAGTTGAAATTCGGTAGGAAATTGAATGATAAACCCCTATTACAGCGAAAGTAAATATATTGCAACTCAAATGTAAAAAAACTAAACAAAACAAGGGAACTTTGATTTCCTTCATTATTTGGTGATTTCTTTGTGGAAATAACGTAAATAATAATATCCTGCGAAAAATCGGCATATTTCCTGCTGCCAATGCGTCGCTTATATCTATTCGGCATTGTCATAAGTCACCCTATATGAAACAACAAAATACATGAATGAGATCCGTATTCCCGTTTGATTTGTAAACAACCTTGTTTCATGACATATCTAATATCCCAATGTCTTACGTATTCAGAAAAAAAAATACACACGTACAGAACACTAGAAAGTATAAGGACCATGAAAAAACGCGCTTTTACTTTCCTGAATTCGTTAATTTTTCCTGTCAATTCAAACGCCCTGGTCACAGCAAACTCAACAGAATTTAATTGTTAAACTTGCCATAATGGTGCCACTAGCATGAAATGCAGATGATATGATATCAAATTTGAAAACTGTTTAATTTTCATACGTACCTCAGCAGTAGGAGATAAAACGTCGAATAATGTTAATACTTCTTTAATATATTATTACTAACCAAAAATGATAATGATTTATTTTTACACCAGGAAAATAAATTTATCTGGGTACGATATATTTTTTTTCCGCAAAAAACGAAATACATATGTAATTTTCAGCTTTTTCATGTAGCTGTAGACTAGCAGGGATAATGTTGAACAATAAGGAAAATATGAATATTTAAATGATCAATTATTTGGTTTTGTTTTCTATCCTCCTGTTAGAAATTGCTTATTACAAAAAAGTAAAATCCATTCTGCGTTTTGTGCAAAAATCAAGGGGGGTATTTCATATAGCTTTTTGTTCCACACCCTTTTTCCTCCAAGTTACAGCCCTTCAAAATTAGGTGAAAAATTGTTTCTATTTAATATGTATATCCACTTTGGAAATATTTTGGAGGATGAAATTTGGCAGATCACTGATGCTAATGAAATTGCAGGTTTTGAGCTATTTGTTACCCTAAAATGTAATCACAAGGGGCTGAAAAAAAAAACCTATATTTTCCTATATTTGAAAAATTGATTTGAAAAGACAGACTTAATCTGCTACTTTTTTATGTCTTATGTCTTGCCAGTTTTATCATAAAAAAATAAAAGACTACTCAGACTCTTTTCGCATAAATTCAAAGAGAGGTTATCATTAATTGAAAAAAATCAAGTAAGCTGCTGTCAAATGAAGTCATATTTTATTAGCATCAGTTATCTGCCAAATTTCATTCTTCTAAATTTTTCCAATATGAATATATTAAATAAAAACAATTTTTTTTACATAAATTCAAAGAGCTGTAACTTGGAGGGAAAAGGGTATTGAACAAAAAGTTATATGAAAGACTCCCCTCAATTTTTGATAAAGAATCACTCATTGAAATCTTTCGTTTCAATTCAGAAACACTCTGTATATCAGCGATTTTACTAAGAAATGCATTTTATGTTCGCGATATGATTTCTTCAATAAGATTATATTTCGTTAAAAATGAAGCGTTAAAAAGTCCGCTTGTACTTGTTATTCATAGAAAAATTTCCCTGCTTTTTTAAATAGTTTTGGTTAATCAGTGATCTCTGATGATCTGCACTATTTGATCAAGAGGACTTCCTATAATGTGTTCAAAATAACGCAACCTCGAAGCTATAAAATGAAATAATACAAATGATGTTCATTTTGGGAATCAGTTGAAATAACAATGTTCTCGTATTGATGATAAGGAAGATTATATTTTTTCATTGAAAAGAGATTATCCATTCTTCTGAATTTATATGTATCGGATAAAAAAAGATTTCCATACCTTAACTTGTGCACTATGTTTGATAACCACTTGCAATAATTATCACTAATAATGATTGCTCGAATTAGTGTGCCTAAAGCAAATATGAGTAATGGTGTGTGATATCGTTAATCGTTTCGTAACTGAACTTAAAATTTTATCGTTCTTCGTGGAATATTTATTTATCGGTTTTCGAATTTCCCGTAAAAATCCTTCATAATCAACACTCTCCTTGTAAATATTATTGATCGTTACAATGCTCGGTGGACGGCCGTACTATTTTTCTCTTGTTCTATAGTTCTGTGTTAACAGAACTCATCAATTGAGTCATTCGATTATCAAAGTCGTGACCTCTATCAGTCGTTTTAGGTGATCATTAGATAAGAATACTGGTGAACGATTCAGTACGATACAGTGAGAAACTTTTGGCCATAAAGAAACAAATGATTAAAATCTTCAACGACAATCAGTATTATGGATATTCCGTTTCAAAATAGAAGTAGACAAAGGTGCGGTTTTGACTATTATCCATCATCTAAAAATAGACGTCGAAAAGGTGCCTTCCATTTTTCGCTAGCTCTTACGGTTACAGAGCTGGCATTAATCCCATCGAATTTTTTCCACCCTGTACATTTTCGGTCCAAACATCAAACAGTTTGGCTCAACATTAACCGTTGAGCCAAACCCATATCCTCAACCAAGGTATGGCACATTGTTGAAATTACTATCATATCAGATGGCTATCTAACGAAGTAAAGTTATTAGATCAGTAGCATTAAACTCTAAAATTCACCTATTATGAAAAAATGGCAATCAAAGAATTTATTGCTAGAATAGCTTCGGATATCCCAATATGAATATTCTAGGTTTTCCCCCTTGGAGGAGTTGTTCATTAGGAGCAAGGGGCTGAAATGTGTCGTAGTTTTTCGATAATATCTACTAGTGGAAATAAAAAAAAATGATTCTTATAAAAATTACACTGCATTAAATTTTGGGTCCAAATAGATATTTTGGACTACTCGTTTCCGTTACATAGGTCCTCAGAATTTGTGATTTTTTTTGTTTTCAGAGATCGAAAATATAACAGATAAAATAGAGCAAATTATACATTGTTAAAGTATTGTATGTACATACAAAAACTATTTTCAGAGAAAATTAATTTGAAAATGTTGGAAATTAGGTTGGTTTAGGTTAGGATAAATTCTTCTTCAATGAAATGCACTTTGCGAAACAATCTGATGATTCAACGGAGGTCGATCTATACTCTCAATGAATATCAAACCAGAACTGACTAAAACGGAGAGAAATATCTTATTCTTAAAAGATGCTTATAAACAGGTTCCAATAGCAAAGTACATAATATGATTCTCACAGTCGAAGACTGCTGGGGTATGTCATTCAACACTTTGACCGCCAGCACTAAGATTGTTGACTAGTAAACCAATCGCATTTGACATATTTATTGTTGTCGAGAATTCTGAATAAGTAAGGGATTTGGTTTTGCTTTACTCTGGTGAATTTATCTCAACAGAAAAAAAAATATCACTTATTATTGAATTGAAAAAATAAAAATATTATAAATCGATTACCTGAATACTGAATGCATTGCTCATCAAAATTGTTGTAAGAGACAAAATATGGTGTCAGTGCTAGTAACAGAGATATCGGAGATTTCTCATCAAATTACGAAATTTCAGATTGCATCTGGAAATTTTGTGCCCCAAAAATGTTTTTTCAAAGCAGAAATCCAAAGTTATTCTAATGTGGTTTGTAAAAGGTAATGATCACCCATATTTCTACTCCTCACCTCATAAAAAACGGATTGATAAAAAAATAGCGAAATGGGGAAGTGATTTTTGTATCAGAAATAATGAAAACGATAAAATCCTTGAATACTATATAATTACTGAAAACATTTTATAACATCAAAAGTCTTGAATATCTTAATTTAAATTTATCATACACTTCTGTCAATTTAAGTATTTTCATTTTCATCTATCTTCTTCCGTCGTGTCAACCAGTCATTATATATCGCTATAACCATCTTTTCGAAATAGGAAAATCATACAATATATATGGAATTTAAAACAAAAAAAGCCTAAGCACATAAGTTTTCATAGGAAGTTAAATCCCACCATACTGGATTTCACTGAAACAAAAAACTTTGCTTACAATTTTTGTTAATAACGCAATGTGGCATCATGCAACATGATCAGTGTTGCTTCAAACTCAACCCAGAAGAATGAGGTTGGTTTTTGGTTGGCTATTTGAAGCCAACATTGTTCGTAGAGGATGCAACCCTCTTACAAGTCCAGGATATACCCGACACCTTCAAAACTAATGGAAACGAGTAAGATATTGATTTCGAGGTAGATACTTCGGATTAGTCAGAATGAGAATAAAATTCCATGCTTAGATATGTATCATAGTATTATAGTATTGATAAATATGTAAATGTGTAAATGAAATTATTGTTAGTATTCAATCTGTTTTAATTTCAGCATTTTAATAAATGAAGCATCCTCCAAAGAACAAGAAAATCGTCTTTCTGAACTCTCTATCGCTCTCCTTGCTAGCATATTAAATCTAGGCAACCATGGATGTGCCCCACTTTTGACCAGGCAACCTTAAACTGTGAGATAGGGGATAAAGTAACCTTTCATTAAAAAAATGCCAATTAAATAACTGATTAGGGTATATAAATCACGGTTGTCTACCTGTTGTAGCCTCATAGGAGTACCAAGTGGAAACTAGGCAACCCATGTTCTCCTGATTCCTCTTGTGATATTCTGTCGACTTATGCTCGATTTTCATAAATAACAAATGAGGATAGTAGATCAAAAAAAATAGATGAATGTTAATATTTTAACACTATTGTCCCCTGATTTAGCTGTGCAACACATTGGCGATCTATCAATGTACATATTGTGTAACTAATAACATTTGCAATCATCAAATAAAAGATGAGGGCATATATTTCTTATATCGTATCTTAGACTAATCGGCAGAAGGGCAACTTTCGTTTTAAATATAAACCTAAGATAGATAATTCATTGATGGAAATCTGTTTTAAGAGCGGTTCCAGGAGCCTCCCGAGCTACAAATGATCGAAGACGTAGCTTTGCTGTTTAATCAACAAAAATCTGACAATGTCGCTGCCAATATTGATGAAATATACTGGAGCTACGTACCAGTCTCTGGACAACAGAGACTACTTTTGACTTGTTGGAGTCAGTATCCCACGGGAACTTCTCTGGTACAACCACTTGGCAATTGCTGATGGAAAAACGCAGAGACTTTTTATCAGAGCCTTCAAAAATTTTTCTATTTTTCACCCTTCAACATAGGAAGGTTTCGCAAGGCCAAAAATACCGATCTTAGAATACTGCTCATATATTTTTGGTTCTGCATATCCAAAACTTCGCTCGCATGGCTTTGTCTACAAGTCGACCCCAATATTACCATAGCTGTCGGTTCCTCTGCCACATCGACGAGCTTTGAACGAGCTTTCATTGTCCCATGGTACTTGCAAGATCAATGTTCTTGCAACTTACGTCTATCATGACTCTTCTTGAAAAACCTGTCAGAAGAATTCTCCGAACAGCTGTGTACCACTAGTCGGGCTTTGCAAGATTCTATACGATCTCTAAAGCAGACTCTGCAAACCTTCAAGTGTCATGTTCCTCCTCTTTCTACACTCCATCAATTCACGGTACTCAGCGGGTTTAGGTTCAACATGCTCGGATTATTTTAGTTAACATGAAATGGTGGAAACTCTTAAACCCCATTCATTCAGAAGTTTTTGAATCGCACCGCGAACAAAGCTTATTACATAAGTCACCAATATTCTCGAGCATGTCATAATTCATACTTTTTAATTAGTAACGACGGTAGGTATATCCTTCCAACCATACATCGCATGTTTACTTGTTGTTAGACAAGAAATTCTCTTTTCTATAGGCAATCCATGTAAAAAACGTCAAAATTCAACATTCAAATGTGAACTATTTTCACGTGATAAAGACAAGGACTTCTCTCAGAAATTCAACGAATTATAGTATTTTATCATACCTATCACTGGATTTAGGAATATTTTTGTTTTTGCTCCCCCTCAAAAAATAGATCATTCCTTGATAGTGCATTTGTATGAATTGATAAGATTAGAGAAACTCCCGGAACATACCTATTTAAGTGAGTATTGTCATTACAGATCGGAAAAAGGCTAGGATGTTTTTGAACTACTTAGGTGAGCGTTTATTCGATTCCTAGATTTTAATATTTTTTTCAGTTTTCAATTTGTTCGCAGCTGCACAAGTTATTGAGACTACCTTTGTATGTGCTTCATCTACATTTTTTTGAATGACGAATATTAATTATGCTCCTATCATGGTTTTATTATAAATTAATGAGATTTTTACCGACATGACATTTCGATCAAATTTTCGTTGTTGCCATTATTATTTTCCGAAAAATTCGTTCATGATAAAATCTTATTTTAGTTTTTATTTCAGCATTGGCTTCATTCCTCATTCTAGCAGTGAGGAGTGAGATAATTTATTCTGGAGATGGTAAATCGAAGTTGCAAACTAGATACGTTCCAAACGATGGGATGCTTCTAGAACTTATTGTTGGTGAGCTTGCCAAAATGATCCCATTTTAGTTAATAATACATGTTGCCCACTCATTGAATATTTTGTTTCTTTTTGTATATAAAAGAATTCATCATAGGTGTACATCCTGTTTTTTATAATAGTTTTTTCATTATTTGTTGAGCATTCTGTATCACTG